>NW_026575158.1:0-1242500 GCF_905146905.1 Nyctereutes procyonoides | reverse complement strand
CATGCAAACCTGTTTTCTAGTCTGGCTTTAGAAACTGAGTTATTTTACTCTACCATTTTTGAACCCTTACCTTGTCTCTGCCTAGTACTCGAGTTCTGGTCTTCCTTTTGCTAATCTTCTGGACTTCTTCCACCTTCAGCATCCATGATTGGATTGTCATTTTCTGAATTCAAGACTCCCTCAGGCTAATCCTTTATCTGTCCAGACCCCCACTACTACACTATGTCGGACTCTGCTGATACTGTGCACTGCTTTCCATTTGATACTATAAGTCACTTGTGCAGACTCCATATTATTTTCTGTTCAAGGATTCACTTTTCTTATATTTTTCACTGATAAATATATCTGGGTTCTAAGTCATGATCACCCTAACCTGACAAGTAGTGGCATCAATTCACCTGAATACTTTCCTGAAGTCCCTCATCACTGTCTCCTTTTTTTAATTGGTTCTGATGTAGGAACTCTGGACAGATGTTTGCTAACAGGTGAAATGTGTTTTCAATGTTTCAAAGGATCTCACAATGGCATTCTCAACAGCTGGCATTAACAGTTTTCATTTATCCTCATAATGAAGGGTCTTTTGTTTATTTTTCTATTCAAATACATTTTAAAATCCTGCAATATTTCTGGGACAAAAAAAAAGACATTTAGAAAGCAGCACAGAAACAAATTACAACAAAAAGATGGCTAAGTCATTTAGCAAGACTTGTTCAGTGGCAAGCAATGATAGTCACAGTAATTTTTGGATCCCTTATCAAATCTTAAAAGATTTTTGCCTAAATATAAACTAGAAGAAAGGCAACAAACAATTTTAATGGGTATGCTCAGGAAACTTAAAGACAAGGACTCTAATCGAGAAAATATGAAATAGTTCATGAACAGAATGGATACTGATTATCCTAATCTTGCATGTTTCATCACAGACTGAATGCCATGCCACTTCAGGTAGGTGAAAATACAGTGATTCTTTTACTCAGTTGACTCATGATTTTACTCAGTTAAACAAACTTTCAGCACTCACTCTTGTGAGACATGGTATGGCTAGATAATCAACAATTCACATAAGGCTTAGGAAGCATAAACTATAGGTTCAGAAGATACTATGAAAGGAAGTTAGGGACTATTCCAATTTATTTGTCAAAAAGTTCGTAGCTATAATTGCCATGGAAAGAATTCTGGACAGCATAAATTAGTGCTTACATTTTTTTTTGTGTTTGCTGAAAATTTGTTCAGGACATATTCAGTTCTAAAAGAGTTTTCTAATTCTTTGAGATTAAAACAGAGGACATTCTTTTCATCTTTTTAATCATGAGCCTATTACCATATCAGATATATTCGGTGTTTCAGTAGAACAAAAATTCCTATCAAAAAATTCAGATATGAAAAATCTAAAATTGCAATGCAGTCTTTCCTATTAAATTCTCTTGATAATTTTATCCTGATTCTGATATTGACAAAATGCATATAGGCAAAATGAAAATGCTGTATTTGAGTTACAGTTATTTATTTTTTTAATTTTATTTTTATTTTTTTTTTTTTGAGTTACAGTTATTTAAACAGAAAAAAAGAAATCCTGTAAATGTGCTATATAAAATGTAAATACAAAAACTAAATGGATACTTGTAGATAATTAAATAAACCTAGAAGTAATTGAAGTGTTGCAAATATAATAAGGGGTACTTTCTACAAGTTTGCTTAACAAATCAGTGTTTTAACTAATTTGTATTTCTCCATATAAAATCTTATAATGAGTGGGAATGAAACTGGCTCAAAAATGAAATGACTCTAAATAATTTAAGAACAGATATTCTGGAAACATTTGGTGGTACATTTACAAATGTGATATATATGACATGACAAAATCAGGAAAAGGAAATGCTTCCTATGGATTTGTGATGATTTTTTTAGTGTTTGATGTCACTGGAGTAATCAATGTATTCACTTTTTAGTGTGATCATATTAGACCACATTTAAAAGAATTTCCCATGCTGATCTTTTTCCCTAAAGAGATCTCATAAATGTCAAGTCCTTCCAAGGAGAAGGCAGTTTTCTGGTCATTATTTGCATTACTTTGCAATTAAGATCAGATAGATGATTCAACAGGCTAAGGACCAATACTAGGAAAAGATTTTCATGAGCAGCAGTTTTAGAAACAGTAAGGGTTGTACCAGCTGGGTTCAAAAGACTTTCTTTATTATATAAATTCTCTAGTTAATTTTCCACAAAAGTACATTTTTCAGGACGTCTGAGTGGCTCAGTGGTTAAGCACCTGCCTTCAGCCTGGGGTGTGATCCTGGGGCCCTGGGATCCAGTCCCACATCGGACTCCCTGCATGGAGCCTGCTTCTCCCTCTGCCTCTTTGTCTCTGTGTCTCTCATCAATAAAAAAATAAAACCTTTTTTAAAATAAAATCTCAAAAACAAAAACAAAAGTACATTTTTCTATATCTAACCAATTCTACTGTCTCCGGATAATGTATGATTTATGGGATAACATCCCTGCAGTGATATATTGCTATTAATAATACTAATTGAAAGAACATAAAAATAAAGAGCTTTTCAAGACACAACCATTCAGATGAAATAAGCACCAACTACACATCAAGATCTTCAGTACACATAGAAACATGTTGTAGGGTCCTTCCTAATCACTATCAGGCAACATAGCACTGAAATGTCTCTTTAGTAAGTCATAGCAAGAACACTCCAAATATATAATCAAGATATATCAAAAGATTTGGAGAGGTCATCAAACAATCTGGTATAAAACCAAATCAAAACAAAATAAAAAAAAAACTGGATCAATTCAGAGATACAAGTGTTTTTTAAAAAAATTAAGAAATTAAACCTACTTAGTTAATTTTGATTTAACAAATATGTGCTTTCAATCCTATAGATTTTTGTGGAAAGGATACTATAGAAAGAACCCATGGACTATAATCATCATCTTCATTGACATCATCCTCATTGTCATCATCATCATAGGCAGCGACAAGCTACAATACTTTACACTTTAAAGCATCCTGCAGAGTATTTTCAAATTGATTATTTTTTTAAAAAAGATTTTATTTATTCATGAGAGACACACAGAGAGAGAGGCAGAGACACAGGCAGAGGAAGAAGCAGGCTCCCTTCCCTGACTCCATCGGGGCACTCCGGGATCACCACCCTGAGCCAAAGGCAGATGCTTAACCCCTGAGCCACCCAGGCGTCCCTCAAATAGATTCTTTTGCTAAATTTAAGTTACAAGGCAGCCCCAGTGGCTCAGTGGTTTAGCGCCACCTACAGCCTAGGGCGTGATCCTGGAGAGCCAGGATTGAGTCCCAAGTTGGGCTCCCTGTGTGAAGCTTGCTTCTCCCTCTGCCTGTGTCTCTGTCTCTCTCTCTGTGTCTCTCATGAATAAATAAATAAAATCTTAAAAAAATTAAAAAAATAAATTTAAGTTACAATGTTTCCATAAGTAAGCAGATCATATTTTATATATGTGTGTGTATATATATATATATATAATTCTTGTAGATATGAAAACTGAAGTGCAGAAAAGGCATATAAATTTTCTTGACCAAGAAAACATAGCTAGTATGTATTCTCAATAAATACTACTTGAAGTTCTTTTTACTTCACAGTAGAAAGTATTTACATTGTATCTATATTGAAAAGAACAAGTAATATCTGATCTATGCCTCTCTCAATTCTAGTAGGAGAAAATATGTTAATTGTAGAAAGACCAGGGTCCTGAGCATCAGATATATGAGTTCAAATTCCCACTTTCCACTTACGAGCTGTGCATCTTTGGTAAGCTAATCTACCCTCTTGACCTAAAACTTCCTCATCTGCATAATGGAAATAATGCCTCTTTCTGTCCTTCATAGGGTTACTATGAAAATTAAGTGAGATACTTATAATAATGTCTAGAACAATACTATGTGCATACGAAAAAAAAACATGTTTGTTCTTTCTTCTCCTAATGATATAAACACTCCACATACCATGTGCCTGATGCTATGTCAAGGACAAAATTTTATATGTTGCCTGTTCTTGAGGAAATTTTCATCACTGAGAAGAAAAAATTTTAAGGTACAGAACCATATACTAAAAATGAGATTATAAAAATGAGACACCAATCACTCTTATTACAGAATATCAGACTGGAGAGAAAATAAAGCAGCACAGATTAGTCACTTTCTGCTAATAATTCTAATTTTAGCTAGTAATCTTTTAATCTTCTTCTACATATCAGTTTTCAAAGGCCATTATTATCTATCTCCTTTTTGGGATATCCTCATGAAACACAAGAAATTCATGAAAATGTCCTCCTCCTTTCCCCCTGTAAGCTATGAAAGGGCTGCTGTTGGAAACAGAGAGTGATAGGAATATATCAGCCAATGGACTCACCTATGGCTTAGGAAACCAGCAACACCAGAAAACCAAAAGAGAATAAAGAAGAAAGAAGGTTATTGGGGCTGTCTAATCAAGGCAAGCCTTGATACTATATCTTCAGAGTGATCACTTCCTAAATGTGCATGTGTATTTCCAAAGTGATGCTATATTTCAAGGTGTACTTAAAAGATTTTCCCTCTATATAAGCATCATATGCATCTAAACCTGCGTATCTCTTATGCTACAAAGTGTGGAGTCTTTAGGAGAACCCCAAGCCATTTTCCTTCAAAGCCCATGTTCTTCAGATTTCACTGAAGTCAACAAACAAACCCCTACTCATCAACACTTTGAAATACTCTTTTAAAACTAATGACATTAATTCATCTTTCCATATAAATGTTTACATTTCCGTGTGGTAAATATGTTGGACTATTACTTGAAGACTTGTCTGTTTATCTTTCATGATTTCTACTATTAATTCTGTTCCAAATCTGAGAATTAATAGAAATGCAATATTAAGCAAAGTTCTGACTTTTTCCCTCAAACATGTAATTAGTTTTATTCTCACATTAAAAATGAAGCTAAGCTAGTCTTATATCTCAAGCATTTTAGCTTAAGTTTCTTCTTTCTTCCACTAAAACATCTTCTGTGTATACAACATCATTAAGGAAAACCACAACAGTTGTTATTTGCCAGTGAGAATATTTCAAAAACACTATTACTTCAAAGTGGCTTCCTTTATTTCTTTTTTTTTTTTTTTTGGCAAATGAGTCTTTTATTAAACCCACCACACTTCTCAATCATCCCCCCACCCCATCCCCACTTTCACTCTGAAAAATATCATGCTGAGGGATATTTTTTTACATTGCAGAACAGTCTGGAAATCTAGCAATTTGATGGGAAATTGAGTATCTATTCCTTGACTCAACTCACTGGAGCAAAAGCAAAAAGAGCACTCAGGCTTTGGCAAAAACACTTTTCCCCTGGACATATTCCACTGGCTTGTGGCACAACTGCTGTATATCCATTAGGAGTTTCAATGTCTATTGGTTGGTTTCATCTACTTCAGGCATTTCCCTTTTAAGCTAAGCACTTCTTGGGCTTGTAAGAGCTCCTCGAAGGTTCAGTTTCAAAAACCTCTTTTGGTCACAAGAGCTCCCTCTGCTTGTTTCTTTAAACAGCTTCCTGTTTGTACTTGTTTATTAAATGTCCTTTTTCCAAGTAACTATCGATCGTTGGAACTTTTACAGGATTCCCAGAGATTCATTTGAACTTCAAATGCTTGGACAGAATCAGTGTTGGTCCTCTCCATTTTCTACCACTTGAAAGTCTGTCAGCCCAATCAACACATTCTCATTCATGAACTAGTAGGGCTTTCTGTGGGAAAGTTTCCACCAAATTAACAGAAAAATTTAGAAGTTATGTACATTGTTTTCTTTCCAAGTATTTATGCTTTCAAATGTTAAGAAATATACTTGCTAGATTTTTTGTGACTAATCTAGTGCCCTTCTCCCTTTCATTTGTTGATGACACAAACCACATGAGAAAGGCACTAAAACATGTGAAATTATAAATCTCTCTTTAAAGTGTATATTTAGGGATTCCTGGGTGGCTCAGCGGTTAAGTGCCTGCCTTCAGCCCAGGGCGTGATCCTGGAGACCCAGTATCAAATCCCATGTCAGGCTCACTGCATGGAGCCTGCTTCTGCCTCTGCCTGTGTCTCTGCCTCTCTCTCTCTCTCTCTCTCTCTCTCTCTCTCTCTCATGAATAAATAAATAAAATCTTTAAAAAATAAATAAAGTGTATATTTAAATTACTTATATGTAAATAATTGACTGTCAACTTACATGATCTGATTGACTTTAAATAAATAAATTTATCTTTTTTTTCTAACTCTTAGCTTGGATTTAAAATTTCCATTACATGGTTCTTTTAATAAATACAATAGTATCCAAATATGAAGATAGTCTAAGCATTTGAAAATAAGGTGATTTTAATAACAATCATCACAGTGCTATTTTTTAAGAGTAACTGATTAAGTCTATTGGAGAAAAATATACCAGTTAGATGATAGTAAGTAAACTTTCATTGCTACCACCTAATCTTATTATAATATTTTTAACTCACACTATTTTAAACCTAAATCTTGTGCTTTCTTTATTTGGAAATACAGTTGACCCTTTAACAACACCGGGGTGAGGGGCACCAATCTCCTGTACCATCAAAAATCCATCTATAACTTTTTTCCTCAAAACTTATTAAGAGCCTATTGTTTTTTGTTTGTTTGTTTGTTTGTTTGTTTGTTTTATGATAGTCACAGAGAGAGAGAGAGAGGCAGAGACACAGGCAGAGGGAGAAGCAGGCTCCATGCACCGGGAGCCCGACGTGGGATTCGATCCCGGGTCTCCGGGATCGCGCCCTGGGCCAAAGGCAGGCGCCAAACTGCTGCGCCACCCAGGGATCCCCTTAAGAGCCTATTGTTGACTGAAAGCATTACTAGTAACATAAATGATTAAGTAAACACACATTTTATATGTTATATGTATTCTATACTGTATTCTTTTTTTTTTTTAAGAAGAGAGAGACAGGCAGATGGGGTGGGGGATGGGCAGAGGAAGAGGGAGAGATAAAATCTTAAGTAGGCTCCAGGCCCAGTATAGAGTCTGTCATGGGGGTCGATTTCACAATCTTGAGATCAAGAAATGTGCCAAAATCAAGAGGCAGATGCTTAACAGACTGAGCCATCCAGGCACCCCTTTTTTAAAGTAGGCATCACACCCAATGTGGAAACCAATGTGGGGCTTGAACTCATGACCCTGAGATCAAGATCTGAGCTGAAATCAGGAGTTGGGGACACTTGACTAACTGAGCCACCTAGGATCCCTCTATGCCATATTTTTATAATAATGTAAGCTAGAGAAAAGAAAATGTTACTAAGAAAATTATAAGAGAGAAAATACTATAGTACTATACTATATTTATTAACAGTACTATACTATATTTATTTTTTAAAAATCCACTCACGAGTAGCCCTGCATGGTTCAAACAACCACACACCCTAGAGATATAATAGATTTTGATTTACCAATCAGTATATTATATCGTAAATTAAAGAATAAAGTAACTATGTAGTATAGTATAATCACACTTTATTTTAGTCAGTGGTGTATTTGTTCTACAATTGTAAGCATTATATGGCTTGACAACTTATACTTTCAAAGGACTTTTGAAAGATGCTACAAGAATAATAATTTGCTGTATCCAGTTTTGGAGTTATTTGTAGCTGACCCTAACCCTAAACAACATAGCTCCTGATTCAGACTTGAGGTACCAGTGAAGGTCTCCTAAAAGGAAGCAGTGTCCAAATGGAGAACTAGCAGGTGCAGGGACAGGGTTAGGATAAGAGGTGGTGACAGTGTTTCACGATGAGGGAAGCAGAATGTACAACGGCATAGGACAGAGCATGGCCTGCTTCACATTAAATAATATCTGAAAAATAGTGTTTGTGGAAGTGGGAAGTGTTCAGGAGATAAAAGTGTAGATAGAAATAAGGACAGATCAAATAGGACTTACAAATCAAATTAAGGAATCTGGACTTTATATTTATATTTTAGGAATTGAAAAGCCTCTGAAGTTTTTTTGTTTTGTGTTAAGCAGGTGTGTCACATAACCAGATTTGCAATACAGAAAGATTATCTTGTCAGAAGATATCTAGAAGTCCTTTCCAATGACATGGACACCTCTGCACATTAAAAACTTGTGAAAGCCCACAACAGAGAATGAATGTAAACAAACGCTTTATACTAAAAGACATGAATTTGATAATACAAATGTCTGTATAATGTTACCTTTTATTTTTAATTTTTTTTATAATGTTACCTTTTAATTGCCCATTTATGTGTGCATGAGTTCTAAGATGGGATTCCTGTATATGGTAGTGTTAGTTTATGAAAAGTACAGATAAAAATAATATTAATTTCTAATCTGTACAGTGCTTTATAGTTACTAAAATCCTTTACATACTTAATGAATTAGATCTTCTAGAAAAGGACAATGAAATTTTCTACTGTGCCTTGGTCTGCGCAGAAAAAAAAAAAACATCTTTTAATCAGGAAATCTTAGGATATTGTATTTCTTTTCCAAGAGTTTCTCACAGAGCAGTGTATAAGAAGGAATGTACAAACAGTGGTGGGGTTAAGAATTCTGGAATGTAGAAGAGAAAAAAAGAAATTATATTCGTCCATTTTTCTCTTAAGAAAATAACTTTATAGTTTAAACAATTTTATAAAGAGACTCAAATGACATTTTACCTATCTCTGACCTTCTAGCCCCTTTTGTGAACTAAAGTATTTCCCAAAGAAACTAAAAGGCTGCATATGATGAAGAATAACACAGCAACTGGCTTCCAAGGCAAAAGAAATTTCCCTTCCACAGACAAAATGAGGTTTTATTATTTCCTTCCCCTTTTAGTGCAACATGTGGCCATATATTACTGAAACTAAAGTGCTTTCAATTGTAAAGCTTACCCTGATTTTAGAGCTGTTATATGTGGACAAAAGGATGGCATTACAAACGATGAAGAACATTCCAGTGACAGAAAGAGTGAAGGTACCAGGGAACTTCCTGTCAGAATCAAATAATGAAGAGTTTGTTGTATACAAACAAAAACTTATGGGAACACATGGTTGCAACCTCTTAAGCTCTAAGTGAAACATTTATATAAATACATACAGTATGTGCACGCCCGCACACCTTTGTGTGTGCGTGTGTCTGCATGTACACACTTGCACGTGGGTGTGTGGGTGTGTCTGTGGACTGTAGTTCCAAAGGGGAAAAAAGGAAGGAAGAGGGAACAAAAATAGGGCACTAAATAGCCATACTACAAAAGGAAAATGAGCTGTAGCACTCTTAGCAGAATTAATATCTAACACACATTTACTAAAACCTTGACAACACACGAACAAGATTTGTCATTACAGTTCTGCCCCATACCAGTGAGAGAGCAGCACTGAATAATGATGCATTCAACATGCAGAACCTAAAACTTGTCCATTTTCCTCATGAGGGTTTTAAGACAACTTATGAAATAAATAAAATAAGATAGATACATCATACCAAGAATGAAGGAATTTGTCATACAAAATAATTTATTTCATAGACTCAGATGGCTTCCTCTCAGCAAAAATCACAACTCCTTTCCCTGACCGATGATCGGGTTCAAAACATCCAAAATTAATGTCATAATGTATATTTTAAATGCTATGCCTGGCTAAAGCCAACACCACTGAAATAACTGAAATAATGTGGGTAAAGATAAAGTACAAAGATCCTTAAATGAAACTATAATAATAACCAAAACAGAGAAATCTAAATGCCATAGCCTCAGTGACATTAAATATATATTATTTTAAAGATCCCTATGTTAAAAAGGAGTTTCATAATTCAGCACTCATGTTACAAGCAACTGTCCCAGGTTGGAGAGAGATGCAGGGAAATTTGGACCTAAAAATGTAAGACATATGGTCTTGATTGCCTTTCGCAGCTACGTTAGGAGTTCAGTGTAAAGAAAAGCTTTCCAAACGCCAGCTTGCAAACTAGGTTTTTATGTGAAACTCTAATAAAACAGCAGCAGATGTTTCTATGCTATTAATTTGTTTGGGACATTTTTGGCTGGTTCACTCCAAATCAACTGTTATTCCTGTCCAACAACTGCAGCATTCATGTCTTTTTTACACAGGGAGAGAGGGAGAAAGGAAGAAGGAAGCTTTTCCTTTGGAGCAGATATTGCACCAATTTGCTGTATGCATGGGAAAAGGGAATGCCAGCTCTTGTGTTTTGTTTTGTTTCTTTTTCTTTCTTTTTCTGAATGCCCTTACAAACCGATAAAAGGGGCTTTTTACTATAGGAGGTGGGGGCAGAAATCATCCAGCCAAGGAATTGCTAAAGCAAAAATGAAATGTACCATTGGCGGGGGGGTTGGGGTGGGGGTGGGGTGACCATATTTTGAGGAACAGAGCACAGACTTTATTTCAAAAACTAATGAAACAAATCTTGACTTATTTCTTTCCAAAACTGCTTCTATGGATGTAGCTGATCATGATTTACTCTGGTGCTAATTCACATGACAAAAAGTCATCACCTTGTGAAGTTTTTGCACTTCTCAGGGTTCATTCACCTTCTTTCCCCCTCTCCCAACCTGTGATCCATTCCTGCTGCCCCAAAGATGGGAAGAGATCACCTTCCTTTGCATGTAAATGTATCTCTTCTTGATTCTACTTGAATATGGAACATGTTTGACCTTCAGAAAGAAAACAAAGGGGATTTTTTAAGATTTTATTTATTTATTCATGAAAGGGAGAGAGAGAGAGAGAGAGAGAGAGAGAGAGAGAGAGAGAGAGATTGAAACATAGGTAGAGGGAGAAGCAGACTTTTATGGAGGGAGCCCAAAGCAGGACTCCATCCTGGGACTCTAGGATCACACTCCGAGCTGAAGGCTGACGCTCAGCTGCTGAGCCAACCAGGCGTCCCACAAAGGGGATTTTTAAAAATTAAAGGCTTTCTTTAATTTAGTCATTTTCCCAATTATTTATTAACCACTCTTTCCCAGCATAAGTGAGAGAAAACAACACATCAAACTGATTCTTTCCAGTGAGGCCAAAATGTGTTCACTCCTAAACAGCGTTCCTCTGTAACTGGGCAGTTAGCTTTATATGAAATTACACTTTCTGGCTGGTGATTCTGAGAATTTGCTTTTAAGGATCATTCTCAGTCCATACAGGTTATTAATATCTTTTAAGATTATACAGAAATCTTTAATGGGATTCAAATGGAAGCCCTAAAGCCTATTACTCTATGAAATTACTCAGGCTTCTGACTAAAGTGCCAAAATTATTTGGATTTCAGTTTTGTTTCTAAAACAAATGTAATAAAGTATCATTAACAAATTCAACCATAGTTGGTTCAAGTTCAAAAAGTCTACACATTCTAGTGTAATTAGAGACAAGAAAGTTTTAAAGCCCTAATGGAATTTTCTATAATTCTCCCCTTAATTGGAAAACGTTCGCTACTTGGAAGTGTTTCCATGATATTGGAGCCAACTAACAAAGCAAAGTACCTTATAAGATTCTTTCTCTGTATGTATCTACTCTGATCTTTTGACACTGCAGCTGCTCTTCCAGGCCTGTGGAAACAGCTAGATCCTACAATATCTCTCAGTGGTCCTGAGAATAGAATCCATGATGTTGTTTGATGAGCACCTTCCTGATCTGGCTCTTCCCTGCTCACCTCATCAGCTGCCAGGCTTGACCTCCTCTGCCACTCTATATTCCATGTGGACTGAACTAACTTCACTTCCTAAGCTACTTACTATTTCTCTACTGTTCAGATGCTACTATATTATTTTCTACATCCCAAAGTTTTAACTAGTTACCTACTATTAGATTTGTGTTGTTACCATTAAATCTTCTTTTTCTAGCAAGGTCCTTGAATTTTAGAAGTCGTTTGATAACATCTTTGGAATTGAATACCATCTAGTATCTCTACACCACCAGCACACATTTTGTTAGGTAGAGGCCATGCATCTCAATTTCTGGAGTCTGCCAATTCTGCTGGATCAAGAATGGGTTTCTAAACTTCTCTTGCCCCAAACTAAGACTTCTCTCTGAACCCTCTTCTAATACTCCTACCAAATTATGTTTCTCTCACATTCATCCCTGCCTCAAAAACTCTCCAAGTCTCCCACCTCAAAGTAAAACCAAATTTTTTACAGTGGTCTAGAAGACATGTGCTCACACCTTTACCTTTTTATTGCTTTTTAAAAATCTATGTCTATCTTACTTTGTCCTAACCATGCTGGGATCTTAGCCATTCCTTCAATGCCTCAAGCACTTTCCCTCCCTTAGGATCTTGCAATTAGATCCTGCCAGCACCCTAAGCTCCCTCAATTCCTTCAATGCCTCAAGCACTTTCCCTCCCTTAGGATCTTGCAATTAGATCCTGCCAGCACCCTAAGCTCCCTCCATCAGTTTCTTCAGATTCTTGGTCAAATGTCACATACTCAGTGAGGTCTTATCTTGCTTCCCACATTTAAAATGGAATGAACATCCTCACAGTTGGCATTCCCCAGCCCCTCTTCCTGTTTTATTTCATTCTTTCAGCATCTAACAAACCATATATTTTACTTTTATTACTTACTGCATACTGCCCCGCTTCTGTACTACAAATTCCATGAGAGTAGGGATTTGAAATTGCGTTTTGTTTTGTTGTATTCCCTCATCCCAGTACCTAGAATAGTGCCTGTCACTAAGGAGATATACTAAACTAATATTAATTAAATAGTATGTGATAAATATAATAAAGTTGAACTACATATTTTTATTTCTAAGAATGGTCTCTTGTTATACTAAAAACCCTAAAATCCCGACCTTAATTATTATCTTTAATTGCATTATTGCAATTATTCACATTGTAGAATTTAAAAACGGGTGACAATAAAATATTAGCAACTTATAGCTAATATCTACAAGTATTTTATCTATTTTTGTCATCTTACAGAAATTGACAGAAGGGTTTCAGTAAAAATATTTTCTTTAGAGTGTAGGACAACAAACTATGAACTATTCCAGGATCTTTAACCAAACTAAAACACATAGCTACTTTATCAATCATTATATGATCTAATCTTTGGAAAAATAAAACTACAACTTAACCAAATTTCAAATAATTGGGAAGAAAATAGTTTTTATACCAAATATTACTCACCTAGATGCCTTAAACTTTTTTTTAAGATTTTTATTTATTTATTCATGGGGGACACAGAGAGGCAGAGACATGGGCAGAGGGAGAAGCAGGCTCCCTGTGGGGAGCCAATGTGGGACTTGATCCCAGGACCCTGGGATCATGACCTGAGCCAAAGGCAGATGCTCAACCACTGAGCCACCCAGGTGGCCTCATCTAGAGGCTTTAAACACATGTGCACACACATACACTCACACAAGTACACATAACAATTTGATAGCAAATTGAATACATGAAATTTTTAAAATCACAAAGAAATTTACATCATGACTGAGCTGAACACTCATATTTGTAAAACATCTGTCAAACTGAAAATCATTTCTTAATTTTGTCAATTTTTACAAGGGACAAATATGTGCATAAAGACATAAACATGGATGTATCTTTATTCATCTGGGCCAAAGATGAATATACATGACCCTAATTTAAAGTTAAAAATGAATATAGTGGACTGTCAGTTCATCAGAAATCAGTTAAAGAGAAGCCTCAGAAAAATTTCATCTAACCAAATACATTTTTTTGTCAACCACATTAAAAAAGAAAGTTATATATTATGCCATGCACACCTGTGCCTTCAATCTCAATGCTACACAGGTCGTGAGTCAGATATCTGAACCCCGGCAGTGTGACTGTGGAGCCCATTCTTTAATCACTACTCAATACTGCCTCCCTATAGCACCGGTCTAAGTCCATTTAACATTCATTTGTGCTCTCACTTCTTTCATAGTAGTAGTTCTCATTTACTGAATGTCCTCTATAGGCTGGATCCAGAGTAGAGAGATCCATTCATTTGTTCATTTATTCATACTTGGGTAAGTGTTCTATTCCTCCCAAATCCTAGACCTGTTAGCTTACCAGGCTGCTACTTAAGTGCATGCCATTTGTTTTCTTGACAAATGGCAAGTGTGGTTTTCTGAGGCAAACACTTAAAATAGGGTGTAGGGTCCTTTAGGTAGTGCTATCCCACTAATGATGAACCACTTTTACTCTTTATCAATGGATGAAAAAGTGATTTTATGATTTTTTGTCTTTAGGTCTCCCACCTAATTCTTACTTTTAGACTTATCTTATTTCTGGTTTCTTGCCCTATAAAATTTTATATCAACTTGTCAGCCTCTCCTCTTACACATACACACACACAAGCCTGTTGAGATTTTTTTTTTTCAAATTGAAAAGAAAAAAAAAAAAACAGAATTCTTATTCTCAATGAGGGAAAATGATTCCCAGATAAGATCCACTATAGCTATCCATTGCCTAATGGGATAGAATTTTTACAACTTTTGGATTTAGGCCATCCTTCCATCTCTATAAACAGGTCTTTATAATGGACCCAGATCACTGGAACAGAAATGAAAGAACACAATCTAATGAAAACATAAAATTATGTGATCCAATATGAAGGTTAAAGGATTTCATAGTTAGCCCGCATTCAGTAATTTTTTATTTTCTGTCAGGTTGGGTCTACCGACGTATTATTTTAGTGTACATCCAATCTGTATGATCTGTATGATCAGAGGTAAATTCCTTTAAAACTGAGAACAACTTGTTCACTCAAGTGAAACTCTTCAGTGCTTATATTCTGCACTGTTGTGTTTGATGCTTTTTAATTTTCCGAGTTCCTATGTAGGTCAGGCCTTGCCAAAAAATTAGGATTTTGTGTCTAATCATTCCTGTTTCTAATAATCCTTATAGGATTATTATTATTATTATGGATGCTATTATCTCCACGTCATAGCTACAGAAAATGAATTTTAGAGAGTTCAGTTAAATAACTTACCCAAGTAACTTGCCCAAAAAATGGCACAACCTGAATTGAAAAACAAGTTTTTCTAACTTTAAAGTATGTTGAGTAAATGTTTGTTCTAAAAAATTGTAATAGAATTCAGATTTGGAAGAGACTAATGTGGATATACTAGAAGTGATTAAAGATGTATGATATTAATTGAGTTTTTATTTACTTAAATCATTCATTGTTGATAGGTTGAGTCTACACCAGACCTTGTGATCCCTTCTCTGGAATTATTCCATTCATCTGTGGCTAGATCTATGCACTGTTTGTCTTGCCAAGAACCTCAGCTAGTCCAGGGAGCCTCACATACTGGTCTATGACTGTAATAAAACTGCTACAAATAACTGCTGAACAGACTGTCTCTTGTATCATTCAAACCAGAAGTTCAGTGGCAACATGCCACCACAACAACTTTTTGATTTGGTAGCTATAAAATTTGCTCTAGCATTCTTTCTTTTTGAGAATACAAAAATTATTGTCTCTCACTCCCTCTCATACACACACACACATAATCTTAACTACTTTCTGATCTTTCTTAAGATATGATTTTAATTATAGCGAAGCTGCATCTATCTGGCCCACTAAGAAAAAAATTCAGGCAAATTAACTAGGTCACCCCTCTATTTTTTTTTTTTTTTTTTTGGTACAAGTTACATGAAGCACAATTTACTTTTTAATTTTTTTTTTATTTTTTATTTTTTATTTATTTTTTTATTTATTTATGATAGTCACAGAGAGAGAGATAGAGAGAGAGACAGAGAGGCAGAGACACAGGCAGAGGGAGAAGCAGGCTCCATGCAGGGAGCCCGACGTGGGATTCGATCCCAGGTCTCCAGGATCGCGCCCTGGGCCAAAGGCAGGCGCCAAACCGCTGCACCACCCAGGGATCCACAATTTAGTTTTTTAATCTGTAAATGTCAATTAATATATAGTGGACATTTCAAATTATATGAAAGTACAAATAATTGCTTATATATGCATTTTATGTTATTTCTGTCTTATCATATTACATTCCATTTGTAAAGTCAATTTTACCTGTCCAGATGTGCCTATTCTTAAATTTTTCACTTTTTTCCCTCCATTGGTAGTTTTTCATGTGTAATAGGCTTACGTACCAGACTACAACTGAGTTAATATTGTTTATGAATTGTCAATGGATTCTTAATAATAAGATGCTCCATTCTGTCCTCCTCAGCTCTCATGACAGCATATAATAAGTATTTGGATTTAGCCCAGAGAAATG
Source organism: Nyctereutes procyonoides (assembly GCF_905146905.1). Lineage (NCBI taxonomy): Eukaryota > Metazoa > Chordata > Mammalia > Carnivora > Canidae > Nyctereutes > Nyctereutes procyonoides. Next base: position 1,226,293 of record NW_026575158.1, on the reverse strand, counting down.
ATCTTGTAGGGTAATTTAATTTAATTCAGTTCAGTTCTATGTAATTCAATTCCTTTCAACAAACTTTTGCAGACATCAGTGGCTAGTCCAATACTCCAAGAATGTAGGTCCCTGTCCCTTGCTCCAGAAACAGATCCTGGGACAAGTTTTCAAGTGTCACCATGTTGAGGTGCATGAGGAATTCAAAGAATGAAAGGAAGACAATAGAGGGTGTTTCCATGAGTAGATAGAGTGTCACTGCAGACAATGGGTCAGTCTCACCAGAGCTCTCTGGGATATTATGTAACACAAATCTCAGAGTTATTCTACCAGAGTGAAAGGAAGCGAGGTACAATTATGCATCAAATCCCATCTAAGGAAACAAAACAAATGCCTAGCATCAGTTGAGGGCTACTTCTGGACATGCTATTTCAAAGCAGTTTCAGGGTCCCTACATACACAACCCAAGCATGGGACCAGCATCAGTTGAGGGCTACTTCTGGACATGCTATTTCAAAGCAGTTTCAGGGTCCCTACATACACAACCCAAGCATGGGACCAGAGAAAATTTGTGGAAAGAAATCCTAGGCATGTACAGAAGCAGTAAGTACAAAGGAGATATGGGCAACATCTTTAAAATGCACAAAAAGAACAATCTAGAGATTCTATTTCTCTATTCTAGGTTCTGTTTGTGCCTGCTGCCCTGAATCAACCAAATATTATTTGGATGTTTTCTATGCAAATTCTATATTAGACTCTATGGGAAAAAAATGAAGACACAAAGACTTGGTCCCTGAAAACCCAATAGGCTAGTAGTGAGCTTTGATGACTCTGTAGTCTGGTGAAAAAGTTCTACTCTCACTACCTAAACTAAAGAAACTAGACTTCAGATACTACAAAAAGACCATGGTCAGACTACATATTGCATATTCCACAATGCATATCATAATACATGTTTACCCCTGAAGAATCAACATTCCCTTGGGCTAAAAATCATTTCTGCCTTGCTCATTCTGGCCCAATTTAATAAGTCTGTCCAAAATGAAAAGGAAGCTGGTGGAAAAGGGAGGAAAAAGGAGGGGAGCTCAAGCAGTTGCATATACTTGAAAAAACAAGTAAATATTTTCCAGTGATTGAAAATTAATATTTACAAATTTAATAGAATATGCTTTGTTCATGTACAATAGTGCATTTGTTAACAGTGACATATTTATCTGGCCTTTCCTAGTCTTAGGAAAAAATTATGTCAATTTTCCTTCAGACTGCCTTCCTATTCTGTCACACAAATTATTTCATGAAACATGAATCCAAATGTTCTGTTCTTTTTCAATTTCCTTTCACCACAAATTCCAGAATTCTGTACTTCATGGCTTTTCAGTAACAATTCAGTCTTTTTATTCTAATGGCAAAAACGCAATAGTGCTGTCTTTAATCAAGCTACTTTTGACATGTCTTCAATTGTGAAGATTTAGCCTTTTGTGTTAAGGGAAACTTTAAAAAATAATTACAATGATTTAAAATGATTTTTTTGCTGATGCATTTTCAGCTCTTCAGATCCTCATTATTACATTTTCCCATCAGTTTCTGTAATGCTTTTGGTCATTTGATAATGCTAGACAATCCCTATAAAGTCAGAAAATGTCTTATTTTAAAGATTTCTCACTGGACAACGAAATACTTATAATGTATAATGTATCTAGAAATATTCAGATAGCTTACTATCCTACATCTCTACTAACAAGTATAAGATCTAAGAGTAAAATAACAGAAAAAATATTGGGCAAATGTCTTTATGAAATAGCTGAAAGCAAACAGACTAACTCCAGTAATTTGTCAACAAATTGTAAAGATCATCGATACATAATTAAGTGACAGGAAGGCTGTTGCTCCTTTAAGTTGTCATCTAAGCAATAAAAACTTGCAAAAGGATATGGCCGATAGGGACCTTTAAGATCTGGCCCTGCCTACATCTCCAGCCTCAGTTCACATCATTTCCCCCAAGGTCTTTAAATGTGAATAGTTCTTTCCTGCCTCTAGACTTTTAACCATCTACCTAGCACAGCACACTCTTTATCTCCAGCTACCCCTGCCTAATCCATACTTCTGTCTCAGATATGTATACCCGCTTTTGAGACTTTTTTCCCTAATTACGAAATTTAAAGTAGATCTCTACCAGCATCCACCCTGAGTATTCCTTCTGTTCCTCACAAATTTTGTCACAATTTATGTAAATGTCTGTGCACAGGTGTATCCTACAGTAAGAATGGCTTTGAGGCCAGGAAGCATTTCTACATCAGGTACCCATCATCTGTTACACTTAGTGACTACCCAATTAATATTAGTCAATTAAATGAGTAAGTGGATAGCAATCAATTTCTATTCAAAACTTTGGAATAAATAGGAATCTGCACATTTATTATTTATTAACATTAATGAAAGACATACATGGCTGAAATCCATGAAGCTGTATTACACTAGCTTCTGAAGAGCATGAACTAGAAATTATTCATTTTTGTTTCCTTATTCCTAGAATAGTGTCTAGCATATTGGAGGGACATTTTAAAAAAATGCTTGTTAGATTAAGTAAATCAATGAACATGATATGATAGAGTTCCTAAATTTTCACATTATTCAGCGGCAAGAAGTATATTAAGTCTGTGACAAAAGGTTATATATTATCAAGGCTCTTTATCGTCCACTCTCGAAAAACAATTTTATTTGTTTTTGAGAGTTCTTTTACCCTGTTTGAGATAAAGTCAACATGAAATGTCCGGCAAGGAAGGATTCATTGTTTGTGATTATTGCGTATTCAAAGCAGACTGTAAACTCTTTCTGGATTTTTTTTAAGATTTTATTTATTTATTTATTCATGGGAGACACACACACACAGAGAGAGAGAGAGAGAGAGAGAGAGAGAGAGAGAGAGAGAGAGAGAGGCAGAGACACAGGCAGAGGGAGAAGCAGGCTCCATGCAGGAAACCCGACGTGGGACTTGATCCTGAGTCTCCAGGATCAGACCCTGGGCTGAAGGTGGCGCTAAACCCCTGAGCCACCAGGGCTGCCCTCTTTCTGGACTTTTAACAACAACAACAACAACAACAACAAAGACTTGTAATGCTAAATGGCAAAGGCTGGCTTCTGACACTATTTGGAGCTTCAGTTTATAATGATGGAAGTCAAGATATAAAAGAAGGTACAAAAAAAGAAGCTTGAAATCAAAGCCAGATTCAAGTCCTAATTTAGATACTTAAAAGACATAAGACTTTGGGTAAATTATTTAGACTCCTTGAAAGAAGATTTAACAAGCATAATAGTACTTCCATATATTTTGTAAGGATTGGGAGAGGCTAAATTAAGCAAATAATATAATGGCGCACATATGCCATAGTAACCTCTTAAGAAAGAACGGCTATAATTATAGTAATTATTTTTATTCATTATTGTTTTATTAGGCAACACATATAAATCCCTTAATCTGTTATTTTCTCCCCTTTATCTCCGCTCAGTGCTTATTGCCTCATACTTGTTCCACCTCAGAAATGAGTTTCTATTCCTTCCCAAAGCTCTTTCTTTCACCTAAATTCTGCATCTCACTTTCGTTTCACCCTCTATTAAAATTCTTTTCTGAACAACCTTTTTTTCTATAAAACCCAAGTTAATTTCACTTAAGGTTATCATTCTAATAAGACAAGAGTTTCCTCAAATATGTATATATAGAATAAATTAGTCACAAATACTTGTCTTTACATATAAATAAAATTTTTCTGGTTTAAAAATAGCAGCCTTGTACAGTTTCCATTCACACTTGCAGAGGCATTTCTAATACTTAAAAACTACCAGCCTAATAGTAAGAGAACAAGAGTATACAAAGAAAGTCAAACCAGTTTGATGTCAGCAGAAAACATGCCCTGTAGCAAAATGGTCTCCACTCAGATGATATTACTCATCAAATGAGCCCTGATTTAGAATAGCTGCTGAACTCAAAAAGGAAAGGAAGAGTCCAGAAACAAAATATGTAAACCAGAGTAGCTGATGACAAGTTGACCAAAATCGTTCTCAGGAGAGAAATTAGAAATATCCCAGTCCCGACAGAAGTTTATTCTAAGACAGCCACATATGTCTTTCTTCCAAGAGACGGTGTTCATAAAGGCATGGTGATCAATTTTCTAGAAAACAAGGAGAGAAGGAAAATACAGTTTTTTTGCTGTCATTTTTTCCCTGTCTCTTGAATCATATCATCATGAAGTAAGAGACCGGGTACATGTACCCTTAGAAGATGTTTTCACATAAGGATGTTTAACAGAGGCCCTACCTGACAAAATGTCAGCTCTGTTTCAAATTCAAGAGACTGTAGCTTCATGCAAATCTGATTTGGATATCAACTGCAAAAGTGATATTCTCTCTGGGACAATCATCTCATATAAAATGTGCTGATACTGTTCAATCTAGACGCCTTAATTAAATCTGTCATATCCCAAGGACTTTTATTAAATAAAAGGAATAATGACTCCTGCTAAGATTCTGAAAAAATGTAAAGTATCCACAGAGATTACTTTGCTATGGTTCTTATTGAAGAAAACAGTCTACATTCAGCAAATAACGCCTACCATCAAGGATAGCTGAAAACTTCTGAATCAGCAGGCTCATGTCCCTGTTTGTAGTACAATCACAGAGCTGTAACATTTTCTATTTTTTCTGATAAGTACTAAGTCAGCTGTAATTCATTAAGGAAGTTGTTCAAGCCAAATTAAATTTTCCAGAAACTGCATCATCAGACATCGAGGAACTCTGCTTTAGTAACAGATTCAGGAAAGATCAGTTAGTTTTTAAGCATCACTCCTTTAATCTCATGTAATCCTGTGATGAATATACAATGCCCATTCTATTTCATAAAATAATCAGTGTGTACTTGCACATTATTGTTTCAATGAGCTTTTTGTTTATTGAACCTTTACTGAGACATCTTTCTCAAAAAGGGCTTTAATTCTGTAATTTGTCTCATTTTGAAGTCATAATATGCGCCACGACTTTTAGGCAGAAGTTAGTTCCTTAATTCCTAAGGGGGGAAAATGGTTATTTTTGTGACACTTCAACACCTGTGGAAGAACCTGAGGTTGCCAGAGTTCCATCAGCGAGCTATTGGCCTGTGCTTAGTGTAAAAGGGAAGAGATACTTGTCTAAGAAACATGCCTCTCACCAACAACCCTGTTGGAATCAAGAGCTGAAGCTGACTATCAAGGCCATTTAGGATCTGTATTTCTTGGACACCAAAATGTTCCACTGAATCATTACAAGCGCTACTATGTAGAAGAGGAGGGGAATGAAGATATAAACAGTGGGTTCTCGTTCTCCAAATCCTGCTTCAACCAGAGCAGTTCTGTTATAGTCATCAACTTTCACCTATTCATCTCTCATACAACCTACACATGCAGACGTTATATGTTGACACCCTCAAATTATTCTTTGTATGATGAGCACCTTCAGCTAAAGTAACTGTATGGTGATACAGCCTGACAACTGACATTTCAAATTTGGCAGCTGCCATCTTTCCCAGGGCAGCAATGTATCTCTATTTTAATATATGATTGTGCATATACATATGTACGTATTGTCAAGTTTTACCCTTATTTTACAAAAAAAAAAAAATAAAACGAAACAGAAAAATGAAATGCTGACACTAAGAGCAAGCACAGGTCTCAAATATAACATAATTATAAATCTAAACTAGGCATATAGAGAAAGATCATTTTAATTTCAACTGTATATTTCAGTGGATGTGTTTCACTTTGCTTATGAAACTGAGAAAATATTGTCAATGCTGTGTTTAAACAGTGAGGTAGAATTAATAATTACATGTCTCAGATTTCTTGGACTGGAACTTCTTGTCTTTCTATATGTAGATATATTATTCAATTTTTCCACTATTATGCTGTGCTATAATATTTTGTTTCTAATACTTAAAAAAAGTTACAAATGACACATTTGTTCCAATCCCCTGCAGTAATAATTAAGAAAACTAAAGCGCAAAATGTTAAAGAGACTAATCTAAGTCCATATAGCAGGTAAGTGACAGTGGTCTTTTGAATACGTCACAATCTATACTTGTGGAATCATGTCTTTCTCATGTGTATTAGTTAGGTTTCTCCAGAGAACAGAACCGATGGTATATGCATGAGCACATGTGTAAGAGTCTGTGGGTGTGGGTGTGGCTGTTGGCGTGGGCATGTGTGTGTGTGTAGGAAGAAAGAGTGACAGGGAGGGATGGGGGAAGGGACTGATGGGAAGGGAGAGATCTCATGCAAATACTGAGGCTGGCAACTCTGAAATGTGCTGGACAGGCCGGCAGGCTGGATTACCAGCCAATAGTTGATGCTGCAGATTGAATCCAAAGGGAGTCTGGAGACAGAATTCTTTCTTCCTTTTTTTTTTTTAAGACTTTATTTATTCATGAGAGACACAGAGAGAGAGAGGGAGAGAGGGAAAGGAGAAGAGAGAGAGAGGCAGAGACACAGGCAGAGGGAGAAGCAGGCTCCCTGCAAGGAGCCCCATATGGGACTCAATCTCGGATCCTGGGGTCACACCCTGAGCTGAAGGCAGACGCTCAACTGCTGACCCACCCAGGTGTCCCGAATTCTTTCTTCCTTATGGGATCTCAGTCTTTTTCTCTTAAGGCAATCAACTGATTTGATGAAACCTACCTAAATTAGAGAGGATAATCTGATTTACTCAAAGTCTACTGATTTAAATATCAACCTCATCTAAAAATTACCTTCACAGCAATGTCTAGATGGGTGTTGGAGTAAATATCTGGGTATCATGGCCTAGCCAAGTTGACACATAAAATTAACCATCAAATGGTGCTGAAAGACTCGATTTAGGAAAAAAATAAAACCAGATGCTATCAACATTTTGATGTACAACCATCCAAAGATTTAAATTAAACCCATACTCTAGCTAGGTTAGTTTTGCTTTGTTGTCAGAGAAGGTTAAGTATGGAAAGTTGGAAGGCAGGTTAGCTTATCCAGTAGCTTAAAAACCTGACTGCAACATTAATTTTACTTATTTTTCTTCTCGGCATAAAATTCATTTTCTGCAATTTGATTTTCACTGATGTTGCATTTTTCAGTTCTATGTTATGCATATTAAGCCTTCCAGAATGTAGTTTTATCTTGTCTAAGGGGCCAATTTTTTAACAAGCTCCAGAGAATTTCCGATAGGGCAAAAGGTGGTCAGTGGAACAGATTGCATTGCTAGAATACAGTAATTTATTACTGTAGTCTTCATTTGAAAATGTGTTGTTTAATGACCTAGGAAAATGTTGCATGCATCCAAGCATAAGAACAATAATTTACTGGCAGATAAGTTTCATACCATCATACTAACCCTAAAACGAATGCCTCCATCAGGTACAAAGGGAGAAAAAGATAGGTGTATGAATTAAATTACAAAGAAATCAAAATATTTTTTGAATCCTAACACACTGCTTCATGATTTTGATCACTTAGGTATATAAGAAACATGGAATTAAGCAACTTTAAAGGGATCTCCTTATTTTCTAGATGAGCAAACTGCTTCCTTTGACAAAGGTCAAACAGCATGTTAGGCCTGAACCATGTCAGGAAACTTGGTGCCTTGCATATTTTTCACTAAAATAGGTGGTTTTTAGTGGGGAAGGTTCTTGTTCCAATATTACATTAAATCAAGTTTGTAGAAACTAATAAAAATCATGCAATCAGGGACTTTATCCATTAGCTAACTTTAGAAAAAGAACTTTCATATATTCTCAAAATAAACTTTTTTTATGACAGAAGGCAGGTGGAATACTTCTCAGGGAATCATTTTGTAGATCCTGGAATAGTATTAAGGCACAGTGGTTTGCAATCAGGTAATGAAATCAGTCTCTGGAAAACACGCTGTTATTCTAGTGTGTTTGCCAGTGTACTGAAAACATAATATTAGCTGCCATCTACAATATGTTAAAATAACAAATTTGTAATTATATTGTATCATTCCCTTAAAAAGACAAAACAAAACAGAACAGTAACCGAAATAGACTAGTCCTCAATAAACACTTGATGAGGCAGAAAAGGTTTTTAAAGAATCAGAGTTATGATAGCACTGTCATTTTCAGGAAGCAAATGTAATTCTTAATATATTTAGAAAGACAAATAGATTAAGGATATACTTATTAAATTTCATTGATTTGTTCCTTCCCTACTAGTAGCATCATTCACAATCTATATAAACAGGTCAGAATTAACTCTATAATCTTGTCTCACTTATTTTGTTTTCCCGCTTTTTGTCCATTTTTTCTGCCCTGCAAATATCTCTGTAGGTAATAAGAGCTAACAGTGTTTGGCCCCTCCTCCCAACATGAAGAGAGATCTGTGACAACATGAATATTCTATGTCATCAAGAGCTAATGATTTTAGCCTCTATCATTTTCTTAGGGTAGCCCTTAGATTTGTGCCTATTTTCACTCCTAAAGAAGACCATTAAGCTCCCTTTTGAGATAAGGAGAGGGCTGTAGATTCAAGAAGAGTTCTAACTTCCCTTGGAGGGAGAGATACTATTTAGAAGTTGGTTGTGTGACTTATTTTTATGTGTAAATCAGGGCCACGTAGTTACCTGTGTGAACATATTTCACGATGGAAATATAGAAATATTAGTTACATCATTTAATGTCTAAAGTCTGTCCTTTACCTTGGGTTTTACATTTTAAAAAGAAGGAACTGGGTACGATGAGTAAACAGAAAGTTATGGGTAGATTTTATAGTTTTCTACCCAATCTCCAGAAACATGGGGCAGCTGTATAAAATAAAGGTGATACAAGTCTAAGTGTAGACTTGTTTAATCATCAGCCAATTTCCATTAAAAGTCTGGAAAAACAAATCCACCCATGGAGGCTAGTGACTGAGTCAGTCATGCATCCATACCTGTTTTTCTTTCTCTATATCTCACTGTCTCTTGGTCCTTGTGAAATGATTAAAAGGTCTGGCCCTCCATCTCTCAGCATCAAATTATGACAGAACAATGGTCCACTACCATTGCCAGAACACTTCTCTCTCCTGAGATCGCTATCCTTACTGACAATGCAGACTTTGCTTGCAATATTACTTCTTGACTTGAACATGGGTGCATGCTACACGCTCCTATGCTACAAGAAACCTTGATAATAATAATCCACAATTCGTGATTTTTTTAAAAAAAAAAAAAAAGGAAGCCCAGATTGAATGACTCATTTGGTCTTTTTTTTTTTTTTTTTTGAAATTAATGGGGGCATAACCGATACAAGTCAGTTCTCATGAATTTCTGGCAGGACATTTCCAGAATATAAATCTAGAAATAGATTTAGAACGTGGCTGAGATATTTACTAATGGACCAACACCCCACAATTCCTGCTTTGGCAACCTTGGATTCTAATTTTAAAGCCACATTCATTGACAAAGCACTTCTCAGACGCATGAGAAAATCTGATTATAAACAAGAGTAATTACTTTTACAGCTTTGGTAACAGAAATACCAAAGCTGACTCATATTGAAAATGATATCAAAAGTCCTTCTATAAATATTTAGATAGATGAATAAAAACATTCTGCAAATAATAGTTTTTCTTTAATATTTATTCTGAATGTAAAATACATATAAGAGAAAACCAAATGCATTTGCCTGCTATTTCTCAGTGTTTCCTGCTATATTTATTAAATAGCTAATAAAATACATGGCACATATTTTCAGTTGTGCATAATATACAGAGGAGATAACAGATTGTCCTACCTACCAGAAAATTACTACCAGGCAGTAGTTTATTTACTTATTTTTAAGTAGCTTTATTGAGGTATAATTAATACACAATAAAACCTGGACGTATTTAATGTATAGAATTTGATGAGTCTGGACATTAGCATGCACGTATAAAATTATCACCACAATCAAGGTAATAAACATATCCATCACCTTCAAAAGTTTCCTCCTGTCCCTGTGTCATTGTTCTCTTGTGGCAAGAAGAGCCAATATGAAATCTACACTCTAAACAAAATGTTAAGTGTATAATACTGAATTGTTAACTCTAGGCACTACTCTAGAACTCATCTTTCATAACTCAAACTTTACACTTATTGAGCAAGTACCGCCCCCCCCCCTTCTTCCCTTTCCCAGCCCCTGGCAGCTACCACTCTACTCTGTTCCAATGAGTTTGACTGTTTTAGATAGTTCACGTAAGTGAAAACATGCAGTTTTTTTCCACTGTGACTGGCTTATTTCATGTCCTCCAAGAACTCACCACTAAAAATTACTCACTAAATGTGTGTGGTATGTGTCAGGGGGTAAGGGAGGCAGGTGATGATAAATGAAACTACTTTGGTAAAATAGTGATAATTGTTAAGGCTTAGTAGTAGATATACGAGAGTTAATTTTACTATTATTTTCTACCTTTGAGGTTGTTTTAAATTTTCAAAATAATAATAAAAAAATCACTCATTGACTCTCATCCATCCTTCTATTTGGTTGAAATAGATTAATATCTTCCCATTCAATAGCTCAGAGGTAATTCAATGTTAGATACTTCTTAAATTTCTGGCCTCACTCACTAACCCTTCTCTGCAGTCCTTTTCCTCTCTTAACTCAAAATATTTTCTTTAACTCATCCTTTGTTCCTTTGTACAAACACATATATTTATGCAGGTGCATACAGGTTCCACCTTTAAAGCAGATCTCTGCCAGAATTACTGAGCAACATAGACCCCAGTTTCTTGTACTTTTTCTTCTTTATTCAGAGAAGGGCTAACATCATGAGTGATCTGACCTCCTCCTAATCACTAAACAGGGATGTTGGAGGATAACTAATTGATCCATAGTTTCATTCATTTACTGACTTAACCAATGTTTGTCAACAATGAAGTAAATGTTAACATTGTAGTAAGAGCTAGGTATACAAAGAAAAATAGGACACAATCTATGTCTTTACCACACAAAACTTGGTAGCAAGTCAATAATATAAGTGTGTTTTAGTATTTTGTGAAATCCTTAAAGCAGAGAAGAGTGATACCAAAGCTACTCAGATGAACTGTAAAGAGGTAAGAAAAAGATCTTGGGGACAGTACTTCCTGAGCATAGGAGTAAAAAAAAAAAAAAAAAAAAAAAAAGAATATAAGAATATAAAGTAGGAGGAGGACAACCATAGGAAGAGGAAAGGCACAAAACAGACAAACAAGGTAGTGCATTCAGAGAATGGTAAACAGTTAACCTTGAATACAGCATGAGGTGGGAGGTATGGGAGGACTATTGATAAGGCTATAGGTCTAGTGGAGGCAAGATAAGAAACAGTTTCATATCATATGGTAAGGATGTTGGATTTTATCCTGTAGGTAACTAGAAAGCAAATGTTTAAACAATTAAAGATGTTATCAGATTTCCATTCTAGATAGATGTATGAACATTCTATATAGGGTTGATTACAAAGGGGTATCAATGAAAGTGGTGTTATCAGTCCAGATGAGAGGTCGTAAGGGCTAAAGGTAGGGCAGTGAAAAGCAAAGATGAAGAAAAGGGTGAAATTGTTAAAAAATAATTCATATATTAAGCAGATTTTAATAACATTTAATTATCTGTGGGGCATAAAAGTGCAATGAGGGAAAAGCAAAGACTTACTCCTAGTTTTTTTTTAGTTTAGTTGATCAGGTAAATGATTGTATTAACAACTGATAAAGAGAATACCGGTGGGAAAAAATGTTTAATTATATGGATGAATCCAGCTTGGGATATCTCCTTAGGATTGATTTTTTTGGGGGATGAATAAAGTAAAACTTATAGACTTAGTACTGGACATACAGGAAATGTCTCATAAATACTACCTATGATATAGGTACTTAGGGTAAATAAAGGTAGAGACGACTAATAGGCAGTTGGCTACAAAAATTCTGAAATCGCTTCCAAAGGTCTGAAGAAGAGAGAAATTGGGAACCTAGTATCATGTCTGACATTATGATCCCAAATAAGTTGAACCAGGAACAATGTGTAGAGTAAAATACAAACACATAAAACAAAAATAACAATAAAACAAGAGGCTAAGTTCTGACCTCTAGCAACCAGCAATTCTGGGGTAAGCAGAAAGAAGGAACAGTAACTTTATATGAGATGATGAATTGCAAAGGACCTAAGGAAATAATATGATGAAAGTATAAAATTGAACAGAGAGGTTCAGAAAGATGATTGGAGCATGGTTGCTTGCATACTATGAATAGAGGGACGTTAGTGAGCTAATTAAGAAGAGTTACAACAGAGTGATGGTGATTGAAACCACATTACAGCAGTTGTCACTGAGAAAGGAAGGCTAATAACTAAATATAATTAGGGTACACCAAACATTCAGAAAGTCCTAGTGAAAAAGGATAGAGAGGGTGGGGAGAAAGAGAGAGAGAGAGAGAGAGAGAAAGAGAGAGGAGAGAGAATGGATTATAAGGTCTAGGGATGTATTTTGTTGTTGAGGTAGTGGTTTTGGATGGGGAAAGCTTAGGTATATTTACAGAGGGAAGTTAGTAGGAAATGAGAGTTTGAGAGGGCAAAGAGAAGGAATAACTGCGCGGAGCAAGGGAGATGAAGCAGAAGATGAAATTCTTTGAGAACACGAATGAATATAGAAAACAAAACAACAATAAAGCGAGGTTTTTCATGTTTGATTATTTGAAATATATCTCTAGTACCTCCATAATTATATCACAACCTCCAATTTTTATTAATTTCATCATCAAGGAGCTTAAACCAGTTAATGATCAAGATTATTATTAACATAGAGAGAAGCTAATTTCTTTGAAAAATGCAATCTATTAAGAGGCAAAAATTACTAAATGTATACACATTCTTCTTTATCTGGCCTTAAATGACCATCTATGAACTGCTGAACTGAGCTGATCTAAGGGATTGGCCTGGTTTTCAATTGAAGTAGCTATTGAAGTCATTGTTGGACTTGATTTTTAAAAACATGCCCTGAAAATATTCTGAAGAGCTGTATATGAATATTAAATCACTTGATAATGAATTGTTAGTATAGAATAAATTTTCCTCTCCTATGCTAATTATGGAAATGAATATTTTCCCCAAAATGTGTTTGTGTATATAATAACACAGCATTAAAAAGGCTAGAGTAGAGCTTTTGTCCCCAACTAAAGCTTTAGATTTTATTTTTTTTTAAGTAATCTTTATAGCCAATGTGGGGCTCAAACTCACAACCCTAAGATCAAGAGTCTCATGCTCTACCAACTGAGCTAGCCAAGTGCCACCCCTCCACCTCAAATAACACTTTAAAAACAATACATTCAACTTGTTTACAAGTGGGATTCATCAGTTTTGAGACTATTGTTGCAGAGTGAAGCCGAAAGATGAATAAAAGCCTATTCTATATTAAACAGATGTTTTTGTCATCCAACTTTTTCATTACTTATAGAACAGAAGCCTCCATTAGAATCATCCTCTAAAGTCCCACACTTCAAGGAACTGAAATACTGTTTTCTTCATGAGCAATGTCATCAAAAATTATGTATTTAATAATACCCTCCAAATGTTGTCTTATTTTGTTTTTCTAGATGAAACAAAGAGCAATCAATAGAAAAGTAAATTACCCCAAGAAAACACCAAGATGAGTACTTGGTAGTAAAGACACAGAAAAGCACTCAGAAATGAGATTTATAACTTGGCAGACAAAACACCTGAACATGACATTTTTAAGAGACAGTGATTCAGTACCATGGGTTTATAAGCAACATTATTAATACCTCCAAAGGAAAAAAAGACCCTAGGAAACTGCTATGACACAGTAGCCTATATTCTTCGCATTACGATACTGTCTGCTCAATTTCCTACAATGAGCACATGAGATTGCATTATAAAACAGTAATTTCTAGGTAAAAATCCTGCCAGGAAATGATACACTCCTAGTTTTATGCAGACAATATGTCTAAGGAATTGTATCAACTTAACAAATTATAAATTCCCACATTTAATCGACTGGGAAATGCACATTTCATTGTATTTCTAACTGCTATATTAATCTTCTACATCTCAATGCAGTAAGACAGCCAAATTAAACATTTTTTAAAGCCACAGTCATATATTCAGGTTTTAAACTAAAATTATTCCTGTCTTACAAACGCAAGAGTCTAATTAATTACAATCTTAGGGATGACATTTTCCATACTGTGTCTTAATACCATTTTTAAGCACTTGAAAATTTTAAATTACTTCACCTGTTTTTGTAGGGGAACTAAATCATTCCAGTGGGTTAGATGAAACTTTTTTAAGAGAAACTAGTGATGTGAATATCTGGTAGGATCAAAAGATAAAATACATATTGAGTAAACAATGTTGCCTAAACCAAATGATCCCACTTACCCTGTTAAATATCAGTGAAATGTATTTTATGACTGATTTGTGTAAACCATTACCTAGAAACGTCATTTCCCTGTTCTATTTATAAAAGAGTTTGGTTGCTTTCATGCTTTTTTCAAATCTCTCTATAAAATTTACCATTTAAGAATTTGTTTAAAAAGCATGGAAAACCCTCATAGTAAATAGTGTCAACTGAAAACTGTAACATAGACAATTACTATGATAAACATAACAACTTACTACTCTGCTGAAGCTAAGCTAAGAAAACACAGCAAAATAACTGCTGATTAAAATTGTAAATTAAATGTATTAGAGGGGGAACTGGCCTGCATGATAAAGGAAAGCGTTATATTTGTCCAAAGTATTTTTTCTTTCTACCATAAAACTGAGTTGTAACAAAGTTTCTTTTTGACTTAAGAATGAGATAGAAGCATTTTAAAGTAACAATTTTAAATTACAGTACTCAAATCTACTAATTTGTAATATTCATTTTTATACCAAATGAAAAGAGCATAAGCACCTATTGTAATCTACAGAGCAACAGCAGCAAGTCACTATGGCATATGTACAACTTTCTGTTAATTTATTAAAGATTTAACTTAAACATATTACTATTATAATAGGAAAAATGAAAAATAAAAACAATATACAATAAACATTGTAAAGGAATTATAATTTACAAATGAATTGATACAGATGTTAAATGACTTAGAACAATTACTTAAAAACAAATGTAGGCTTATCTAAATTCTTCACAATTAAAAAACACTGTCATATTGATGTCCTTTATATTGCTTATAATGTTGGCTATATCCAACTCTAAATATGAAGTTCAATAAGGAAAAAATTATTGATAGTTTTATTGAATTAACAGAAAAATCTGTGAGTAAAAATTCCTAAATAATGGAGAATCTGCCTAAAAAGTCCCTTCTACGACACTGCCAAACAACAGGGATTTTTGGTGAATATATATTTTGGTTAATAGAACATTGCTGAGAGAAGTTTAAAAAACTCACTTATTATGATTTAAAATGGCTATTTCCTATTACATAAATAGGCAACATCATACTTAACAGTGAGGAAGTATGTTCAGAAAGAAAAAAAATGTTATCACAATTATTATTTTATATTCTTCTGAATGTGCTATCCAATGCTATTTGATAGGAAAGAATATATCAAGTATAGATATTGGGAAAAGAATGGCAAAACTATCACTTTTTGATGATATGAGCCTTAAATGGCAACCTAAAAGAATCAGCTGACAATCTAGAAGAATATATAATAAAGTGTTCAAATTAAATAATGAAAATGTCTTCTTTCCTATCAAGAGTCAAGAATACGAACACAATAATTATACCCACAAAAATATGAAATATACAAAAATAAAATTAACAAAAAATGTGCAGGACCACTACAAAGCAACATATGTGCATACACCCACAAACATGCATTCATGCACATGTGCACAAAAATAGTCACAGCAGCATCAAATATCAGGTAACTATATGAAAAAATAAGTACCATGCTATGCATAATGAGAGAACTCCTGATTACAAATATGGTAAATCTCTTCAACCTATTAACCAAATGTTACCTAATTAAATTTCCAATTTTGCAAATATATCATAACATTTTCAGTATTTGATTTTTATCTTTAAAAACTATTAAAACTCTGGGGCACATGGGTGGCACAGTTGGTTGGGCATCCGACTCTTGGTTTTGGCTCAGTACATGATCTCAGGGTCATGGGATCAAGCCCCGTGGCAGGCTCCCTGCACTCAGCCCAAGTCTACTTAGGACTCTCTCTTGCTGTCCCTCTGCCCTTCCCCCACCCCTACTCTTCCTCTCTCTCCTTCAAATGAATAAATCTTAAAAAACAAAACAAAAAAACCCTATATTAAAATTCTAAGTGATTTCAAGATTCTTAATAGTGTCAAACACATCTTTACATTTAAGGACATCTATTGTGATTATAACTTCAGCTAGTATGTTAATATCTTTAATTATAATTCTTAAAAGTTTAATTCAGATTGATAAGAATTACAAGATAACCTTTCTATGCTTCCTTTTCATTGATTCTATAAATGCATTATGAAAGGAACTACCAAAAAAAATTATCCCTCATAATTAAAGGTCTGTTGACAGTGATCACAAGGTATGCGTACTTAAGGATCAATACATGACCAAGAATCTTGTCTAGTTCCCTTTCTGGGTTGCTATGTGATCTGACTACTTCTAAAGCTGATCACTGTTTTTTAATTCTCTCTGAGACAGAAGTCATTGCTCAAAGACAAGTAGCCAAAGAATTCTCAACCTTCTTTCTTACCACACTCCCCAATATAGACATTCTGGTATTTCATTAATCAAATCTAAATACTACATGTTTCTTACTATGGGCTAGTGCCCTGCTCTTCAATTGTTTCAAGCCATGACCTTACATGACAAACAAACAAACAAAAAATACTTCTCCAGAGATCCTGAGAGATTTTCTTTGTGGGCTTATCTTTTTTCTAAAATCTATCCTTGGCTAGGAATCTCACCCCAGGCGGATCGATCTATCTCAGATGTGGAATTCTTCAGAAGATATTAGAGTTAAAAGAGGTAAGATTCATTGCATTTCATTCTTACAGTTGTCCAATATTCAAATAAAATTTTGGTTGTTAGCATTTTTGAGTACTTGGTCTTTTCTGTGTGTATGTATAAAATTGATGGCCTTCCCAGTCCAGGAATTTATGTTGGTTTGTGCTGGATTTTTTTTTCCCAGTAAGACTTGTCAGTAATATTAATAAAACATCACAGTAAACATTTTTCAGGGTAGAAAAAGATAAACAGTGTTTATTAAATAAACAGTTATTTTCTGAAACTAATTCTTTAAATAATTTATTACAGTCCCTTCATTAGGATCAAGTTCATGTTCATCTTAGCAACAGCACGATTTTATCACCTTTAATCATACCCACTTCAAACAAAATCTTTCTAGACTGAAAATCTTAGACTTGTCACGATGTAAGCATATAAAAACCGTTTCTTCTCTGGAACCACTTCAGTTTGCTCTCCTTTGAACTATGCCCATCCCTTAGATCACACCCAAGAGCAACAAAAGCGCAAAATGCCACCTCTTCTGCTGCCTCTCAGGCCATGTGTAGCAAAATAGCTCTGAATGAATCACCCCCATGAATCATCTGTTTACATTTATTGAGATAACAGAGAACAAATGATAACAAAAAATATATTAGCTAAATGATGAATATGCTACTAGAAGCCACACAAGATATCAATGAAATGTCAAGAAGGCAATATCGGACTATGTCTTACCTGTCAAAAGTAATTTCCAAAATAAATGGACCTTAGACAGCATGGCCAATGCTTTCATTTTGGCTGTCTTAATGATCAAAGCAAATCATTGCATGATTGATTCAGCTGTTTCAATCACAATGAAGGCCAAAATGAATGGATTAGATGTTCAGCTGTCTCAATCATCCAAAGGAAATAGATACAGTCTCAGAGTTAAAAAAAAGAAAAAAAATTGTTGTGATCTGGTGATACCTGAAAATGACTAAAATTGTACCTTCAAATGGAACAAATAGTGTATATATTATAACAAAATTATCTGAACCTGGATTTCATAATTGGAAAGTAATGATATAAAAAAATGATCAGTAATGTTTACTGAAGCCTTAATGTATGCCATAAATTAGTTTAAGTGCCTCATAAGTCTTAATTCATTCATCCTCACAACAATCCTCTGAGATGAGTACTGTTAATATCCACATTTTAAAGATGAGGAAACCACGCATGAGGCCACATTTGCACGAGCTATCAGTAATAGCTGCACAAAATTGCATATCTGGTTATTGAGTCACTCTACTGTCAAACCTTAATCCCTCCATAGTAGTATGATTAAAACACTTAGTTGAAATGAATATTAAATGACAAATTAATGTAGAAAATGAATTTATATTGATGTAAATAGAAGAATGGGAAGTAAAAAAAAAAGTTTTAAAAACCCATAAGCCTTTTAATTCTAATAATCATGAAGAGTGAATAAAATATATATCACAGTTCATTATTTATAACTAATAACAAATGTATTAATATAATAATGGACACTAATAGCACATAGTCAACTCAAATTATGTACTATAATGAGAAGGAAGGGCCCTGGATAAACCTAAATCACAGGTAAAACTAAACTATAACTCTTGATCATCAGAGCAAACAGAAATCATAGATAAAGCATTAGAGAAACCAGGCATTTGCTTATCTCCCTGCAGGACTTGAAATTAGACAGCTTCTTATTGCTGTACTCTTTAGGCTTAAAGGAGGTTCACTCAAGTGTTGGGGCTGGGTCCCATGGGAAACATAAAGGAACCCCTCCTTTCCTCAATCAGAGCAAGTACAAGGTCTCTGCAGTGTGCTAGCCATAATTAACCAGCAAAGCAGTACAATGTTCAGAACTACTGACACTTGCCTCAGCCCAATTACCTAATTTTGACCATAAATGGAGTGGAAGTAATAATAGGAGAACTAATTTATACCCTAGGAGTAGAGGAAGCCTTTCTAACAATGTCACAAAAGCCAGAGTCAAAAAAGAAAAAAAAAATCGATAAAGTCAATCACTTAAACCCCAATTTTCTGTACTGCAAAATCACCATAAATGAAATAAAAAGACAAATGGCAAACTGTGAAGATATTTACAATTCCCATGACACATTACGATTTCCCTAATATATAAAGAACTCATACAAATCAATAAGAAAAAGACTAACAAGAGAAACATGAAAAGTATGACCAAATTGTTCTCTCTCACAAACACACACAAATGGCTTTTAAACACATAAAGTAATACTCCACATCACCCATAACAAGGGGACTGCAAATTAAGACTTTAATGATATATCAGATAGACAAAAATTCAACAAAACACACAAAAAATGATTTTATGCTATTAGTGAAGGTTTTGGAGAAATAGAAACTATCTTGCTTCAATGGTGGGATGATAACTCCTATAACTGGTGGGAAAAATAAACAAGTGGCAATATCTAATAAAATTATAGATGCATATATTTTTTGACACAGATTTAACTCTAGGAATTTATTCACTGATCACTTTTCAACTTGCAAAATGACATTTCTACAGGGTTATTCATTGTTAGCACTGTTTGCCACAGTAAAGAGACTGGAAACCACACAAATGTATATTTAGATGGAACTGGATAAAATATACCCTATTCAGGCACCTATGTGTCTTTATAATAATAAAAATGAGGAAGTTCCTCATGTACTGGTATCAATATGTATAATATGCTATACTATTTGTGTGATAAATATGCTTTTATTTTCATATTTTTAAAATTATCTCTGAAAGGATCCCCTAAAACCTAACAATTTGGAAGTTTCCTGTGGAGAAGAACTAGGAAGCAGGAAGACTTTCTATTACAGATAATTTTTAAAGTCTCTGAATACTCAACTATGCGAATGTCTTAATTATTTAATAGCTTGATTAGAAAAATAATAATCCGATTTTCAGAACCAAAAATCAGTACTTCATTCCTTCACTGAGTAGGAGAGAGAGATTTACCTTCCATGAGGCTAAACTTAAGTTCATAATTCCATTTCCAGCAGTGCTTTATATCATAGCAAATGTCTGTTAAGCAGGAGTTAATTATTTTTAATATACTTTACACAAAATTCATGTTTTATATAATTTAACTCTCTAGAAGCTCTCCGATTTTCCCTTAATCAGTTATACTTGCACAGAAAACACCAAGAACAAACAGGTACTAGGTAACCATAGGTAAACATATCTCAGAGGAAGTATCTTTCAATAAGAATATATTTCTCCAAAAGTTTTAATAAAAGCTATGTCATGAGCTGGAAATAAATTATATGATATCAAATACAAAGCTAACTTTCATTCTTTTTTATAGACAGATTTCTAGGAAAAAGTAATTCCAGAAACTGAAATTTAGAAAGAATCCTTTTGTAAAGAATAAAATATCCATGTAGCAGAGGAACTATCAGGTGGTAGGTCAATATAATAAAGTATACTCTCAATAAATTGAATGAAAGGATATGAAATGAATTGAATGGAAGTTTAAATGTGAGTCCACATTTATTTCATTAAGATTTGGTCTACTGAACCTATCTTTAGCTCATCTGTAAGCCAGAGTATAGACAGCTTACCTACATGTGCCTATGACAAATAGCACAAAGAAGACCATATGAATGTCACTGACATCACTTTATGTTAATACCAGTATTTTGGGAAAAATAATTTTCAATTATTCCATTTATATGCGTCATACTGCTAAAATTGCTGTTTGTGTTTTCTTTACATTGCTTAGAAGGAGTCACATTTTAAAATTCATTTTGCCAGTGTGCCTGGGTGGCTCAGTTGGTTAAGCATCTGTCATTGGCTCAGGTCATGATCTCAGGTGCCTGGGACTGACCCCCTCATTGGGCTCCCTGCTGAGTGGGGAGCCTGCTTCTCCTTCTTCCCCTGCCCCGCAACCCCACTGCTGACATGAACGCTCGCTCGCTTGCTCACTCTATCACACACGTGTGTTTCTCAAATAAATAAATAAAATCTTTTAAAAATACATAAATAAAATTCATTTTGTCTCCCAGTCAGCTATTCTGAAGGAAATGCATATTTGATATGTTTTACAAAGAAAGTCAAAGTGAATTTGATTAGCTAGGATAAAACCAAACTCAAGCCTTCTCTTTTCTCAGTCCCTTCTCCTAAAGATAACTTGTTTGTGTTTTTGGACTCAATCGGATTTTTCTGACCTTTAGCTGTCTGCAATTTTTTTTAACCTCCTTTTCTGGATTATCCAACTGTTAAATATATTCACACAGAGTCTCCTGGCCTTTCAAAGCTTCAAAGGATCTATTAAGAAAGAAGTTTGTGATACACCATAACTTTACAGGAACAAATAAAAGGTCAAAGGATCCAAGCCCAGAGATGACAAGATAGTTCACTGAATAAATCAATATTAGGCTCTATGTTGACCATGACGGAAAGTTTATGAGCAAAGGGCAAATCATTTAGAGGGTTCCAGGAAACCTTGTGCTTGAGCAAGATCGTTCCCTCTGCACTTCTGTCTCACCTGAAAATCCTCCCATTTTGCACCATAGTTCTCAGTATAATAAAATACAAATTTAAAGTCAGGTTCTAACATTTAAAATATTTTAAATGAAAGTTTTTCCATATATTTTCAATTAATCAAGAAAGCATACATTCAGTAAGAGACATGGAAGTTAGGATGGCCTTATGGTTTAATAATTAATGAATCCCAGCTTCCACTTGGGTATAGGTAACGCCTTGAAATTCCTCCAAGCTAGTCTCTGGAAAATGGAGGCTATAGATTTAAGTGCACCACCAAACATGTGTAGTATCTTAATGCATCAAAGCTATTTTAAAAGATAGGTCTATAACTAAAGTAATTCTGTTAAAATTTTTAAAAATACCACTTTCTTAATTATGTTATACTTAAAGAGGTTAAAGGAAAAACATGGTCAAAATCTGACACTTTTAAAATTCTAAGAGCCTACCTAAGGATTTACTTTCAAAATAGTATTTTAGTATATATGTGTACTTGCACTGTCCAATAAGGCAGCTGCTAACCATTCGCGACTATCATACACTAAGATGTTCTAGAAATGTAAAATTCACAGATTTTAAAGACTTTGGTATGAAAAAAGGATGTAGTTCTCAATAATTTTTATATTGATTACACTTTAAAATGCTATGACTTTGGATACTAAGGTAAATCAAATGTATTATTAGGATTAGTTTTACTTCTTTCTTTTTTCCCTTTAACATGGGTCCTATAAACAAAAAACTTATGTATGTGGCTCACATTCATACCTTACATTATATTTCCATTATCCTTTATGTGCATGTGCCTTAGCATGTATAACATATTGTGCACATGTATGCATGTACACATAAATATATAGATAATATTTTAATATTTGATATATATTTACATAGATAAATATATTTCCTAAAGAATTATATATAAATCTTTTAGATTTAGAGACAGAGAGATAGGTAGGTATTTATTTCCTAAAGGAAAAAAAAACTTATTGGAAAAGAATTAGCTAAATGATAGAAGATAACTTGTGAAATGTAGTTTTTTTAAAGGCCACTCTAACTACTACACAAACAAATGCTGGCTTTGAATGGCGTAAGTTCAAGAACGGGTCAGCAGAAGCTAAGCATAATGCCCATAATGTCTGGGAAGCCTCCAAAGGGGAAAGTGATAGCGTGTCTACATGTTTTAATCCCCCAGTAGCACAGGCATTCGCTCTGGAGGACTGCAATAAGCTGCCTTTCCAGATAAGGTAATACAAGTGATTATGAAGAAAAGCCTTAAAATCCGTGCAGTAAATCACTTAAAAAAAAAAAAAAAACACACACACAATGTGCGCAGAATTCTTGAGGCAAGTAAATTATTTTTCCTGGATTGTGGTAGCATGCTCTGCTTTGCTGGTTTGTAAAGGTGGCCCTTGGAGACTCTTAAGTATTGGAATTTAGTTTATTTTTATAGAACATCAAATATATGCTTAAATAAGCTCCAAAGACTTCTTTTTCTCTGCCAATGTCCTAGAGTGAGGCTTCTTCCTGCCACTAAACACTAGGGAGATGGTAAGAAAGATATAAATGTAAAATCTAATTTGTAATCTCTTTTGTAATTACAAACAAACTGCATCAAGGAGTCCCTCTTTAGTTAAGTCACCACAAAGTCAGAATCAGTGAGGTTTGAGTGAAAATTTCCTCTGCAAAGGCAAGACAAATATAAAAGCCACAAGCTTGTCTTCTTGTTGACTTGGAGGTAAATGTCAAATTCACTAAAATGACCTTTAATCTTTTAACTCATCAATCACATTTCATTGCATTGATGTTTTGATATAACAAATTGTTATTAAAATGTATGCAAATTTGATCCTCCTCATTGCCAAGTAAACCGATGTCCAATCTGAAAGTCTTTCCTTTGAATATCAAACATCTCTCCAGTTAAAGCAATCAATACCATTTTCATTTATGATGACGGTACCTCTTCTGTCATATTTTAGATAGGAAAGAAAAGTTGTTAAGACTACAGAAAATGTTACTTTATAAATAGAATTTTATAAAATATAATCTTGGATTCATAGATTCCACAACTACGAGACCAATTTAAGGATTCCAATTGACTTTGGTGTTTCTTTTCCTGTTTTTAATTGGTCTAATCTAGACAAGCCCACACTATGTTCATAGTATAGTTAAATACCATGTGTTGACTCCTGACATTATGCTGTTATTACCTTAAAATGGAAACATTCATTTAAAGTATATAAGTGGTGTACTTTTAAAGAACCTTTCTGTGGTTTTTCCAAAAGCATTCCAGAGAGGTTACTTACATTGCTTTGAAACTGGTTTGAGTTATGGGAAGGCTGTAGCCTTCGACCAGCAGCTGAGACAGCAAAGGAGATGAAAGTTTTTAGCTCTGAGATCCAAGGGGAAACACAGCTGCTGCAGCTGGCCTGCTAAGATCTCAACACTTAGTACAACGATCTAGAAGGCGATAATGCCATGTCTCGGCTTGAAAAGTGCATTAATAAAAACAATCCTTAAACAAAACAGGGAAATCGATTAATCAAATCTAGGCTCCAGGCTGAAAAACAAAATGATTTAAAGAAACAAAAGGCAAGTGAAGGGGAAATCCTTTTAGATTTTTAGAGATACCTGCTTTTGAGACATCATCTTGGCTCAAAGACATCCTATAGGGGACAGAATATTAACTTGTTAAGAAACCAAGTTTAGAAGTGCCTGGCAGGCGCAGTCAGTACAGCATGTGACTCTTGATCTCAAGGTTGTAAATTTGGCTCCCACATTGGGTGTAGAGATTATTTAAAAATAAAATCTAAAAAAGAAGAAGAGGGATGCCTGGGTGGCTCAGAGGTTGAGCGTCTGCCTTTGGGTTGGGGCATGATCCTGGGGTCCTGGGATTGAGTCCCACCTCGGGCTCCCTGCAAGGAGCCTGCTTCACCCTCTGCCTCTGTCTCTGTCTCTCTCTCTATGTCTCTCATAATAAATAAATAAAACCTTTAAAAAAGAAATAAAAGTAAAAAAAGAAGAAAGCAGAAGGAAAGAGAAGAAGAATGGAGGAGGAAGAGGAGCAAAAGGAAGAAGCCACTGCCACCAAGTTTACCTTGGACAAGTACTTCTAAAGAGTTTCTCAAATTAATATAATAGAAAATGGGAGTCTGACAAATGTGTATCTTCCATAATAGATGCCAGAAATGTCTTGGGCCACAGTTTGTTTCCCTTTATTAGTTACACTGCAATGTGTGCAATGTGTTATTAGTTACACACACTGCAATGTGTGAAGCTGGTAGATCTTAGAAATTAACTGTGTGTTGCAACATGTGAAGTACCTGAAGCTGTACCTCAAACAGTTTGTCTACAGAGGGCAAACACATTTCCATGAATCTGTCAGAGAAGCTATGGCAAAATATCTGGATATGGTGTTTTTTCCCCAAAATAATTATAAATATCAGGAAAATGTAAGACTTCTCTTCTCATATTAATAACATCTTACTTCCAAGGACTTCAAAGTCCTAAACAGCCATTATCTTATTAAGCTTAACAACCAGTCAAGCAGGTAAGAGAGTAGCATTATTATGACTATTATTACACCTATTTTAAAGATAAGGGCCCAGGCTTGGTAAGGGCATGTAACTTCCCCAAGGCCACACACTAAGTTAAAGAGGAAATAAAACTGGGGCAGCTCATCTGGTCTAGAAATTCTTCACTGTTCATTTGCAGTAAATTCTGCTTTCAGGTTAAAATTAAAGTTAAGATAATTAAATGCATTATCTTTTATATATATAATTGTTTTGTTTGTATGACAACAGTGCATTTGGAAAAAGGGCAACCTGACAAATGATTATAAAAATTATCAGACAACTAAGCAGCCTTCCAATATCTTTTTCCTCCAACTTGCTCTTGTCAAAAGGCAACATAAAACTAACCTGTGCATTCTGTTTAGAGACTTGTTTTTTTTTTAAGTGATCTCTATATCTATGTGGGGCTTGAGCTCATGACCCAGAAATCAAGAATCACAAGCTATAACAATTCAATCAGCCAGGTGTCCCAGCCTGTGCATTCTGAACGGTACGACCTTATTACTTTTCTGGATGTAAGAAACATCCCATGATTTTATGTTTTCTCAACAACCAAAGAAATGTGTTAGTTTAAATCAGCTTATTAGCTTTCTTTAATGGAAAAGGACAAATTTGTAGATATTACTTCTTTATCCCACCTCCAAAGGCAGAAAAGTATTTAAGAGTTATATCACAACTTCAGTAGGAATTATTTCCATCCAATCACTCATTCATTCAAATGAATTTGTTCTGGATCCTAAAGATGAAGCAGTGAACAAAAAAAGATGGAGTCTGCTCTAACAGTGATAAGTGCTAAGTAGAAAATCTAAAGCAGGGTAAAGGGGGTGAGAGAGTACGGGTAGGTATGGTGCAGGTTGCCCTATTACATAGGATATCAGGTTTTTTGTGAAGGTTGCATAGCTCAGATTTAAAGGAAATACAGAATCAAACCAAATGGGTATGCAGTTGATAGAACTCTCTAGGCTGAAGGTATCCTGTAAGCCTGGGGAGAAATGAGCCTCAGTAGAGAACACAAGGTCAAAGAGAGACCTGCGCCAGGGGTGGGGGGTAGAGGGATGATGAGCATCATGTGAGGTTCATGGTCCCTGTGGAGACTTTGGCTTTGACACAAAGTGAGATCAAAACATCCAAGAGTTTACTTCTCACGAAGTAAATTACATTTTTTTAAAGATATTATTTACTGGAGCACCTGGGTGGCTCAGTGGTTGAGCATCTACCTTTGGCTCAGTTATGATCCCCTGGGTCCTGGGATTGAGTCCCACATCAGACTCCCTCCAGGGAGCCTGCATCTCCCTCTGCCTATGTCTCTGCCTCTCTCTCTGCCTCTCATAAATAAATAAATAAATAAATAAATAAATGAATAAATAAATAAATAAATAAATAAAATCTTTTAAAAATAAATCTTTAAAAATATTTATTTGTTTGTTTGTTTGTTTGTTTGTTTATTATGGAGCATGCACAAGGAGTAGAGAGGGAGAAGGACAAGCAGACTCCCCATTGAGCATGGGGCCGGACATAAGGCTCAATTCCAGGTCCCGGGATCTTGAGTTCACAACCTGAACCAAAGTCAGATGCTTAACTGACTAAGCCACCCAGGGGCCCCATGAATTCCATTTTAAAAGGATCATTCTAGATGCCCTGAGAAGAAAGAGAGATGTGGGTATGGAGCAGGATGGTAGCAGGAGCACAATTAGGTAGTAACTGCAAGTAACTCAGGTAGAAACAATGATGGCTCTGTCTGTCACAGTAGTGGTAACACAAAAACAGGATGAGAGCCTGGATACATATTGAAGGCACATATGACAAGACTTGCTGATGGACTGGATGAGGGGTATGAAAGATAGAGAGGAGTCAAGCCTGACTTTATGGCCTTTAAGTTGAGCAACTAGAACATGGAATGTCTATGTATTGAGCTGCAAAGGCTAGGGGGTAGATCAGTCTTTAGATATTTGTTTTGGACACAGTGAGGTTAGGGCGTCCCTTCCATCTTCTAAGTAGAGATGCTCAGTTGGCAGTTCAGTAGGGTTTAGTGGAGCAATGCTTTAAAATTATAGAGAGTTAGGGGACCTTAACCAACAACTTTCACTTACTTTGAAGGGAAACACAGGGAATGTTCTCAGAAACACATGTTCCACTACAAGTCTTGGCAGGAACCAGGGTCCTTTGATTCCCAGTTTATCTCTTACTTCAATATATCATGTTATAATCAAATATGAAAAAATGGTCATTTTTTTAAAGGATCTTTAAGGAAACAACTGCACTTTCAAATCTTCAAGTCAGATTGATTTTACTAGTTTTCCTTCTGAGAATGCTCAAAGAGAAATTTAGTCTCTTTTGAAAGGCTCAGTTATTATGAGAATATCAATAAATACATAAAGTTGAAAGTAAATATCTGAAGCCTGTTTTTGAGTTTTAAAATAATTTATATCTCTTCAGGGCACCTGGGTTGATCAGTCGGTTAAACATCTGCCTTTGTCTCAGGTCATGATCCCAGGGTCCTGAGAATGAGGCCCAGGTTGGGTTCCCTGCTCAGTGGGGAGTTTGCTTCTCCCTCAGTCTCTCCCCCTTGCTTGTGTTCTCTCTTTCTCAAATAAGAATCTTAAAAAATAAAAATAAAAAAATAATTTATACATTTCATATTCTTTCTTCTCTTCATCTCATCTTACTTTTCTAGCTATTGTCAGTGTGCCTTGCAAGAGCAAGTACAGAAGATACAAAAGGATTTAAAGGGAGGTTCACAGCATCCTTCTAGGAGTAACACTAAACTTTATTGCTTAATAAAGTTTTCACACGTCTTTAAGACAGATAAGGCTAGGCTGGACCCTTTATGTTGTTTTCAATCAACCTCTCTGTCATATATCATACATATAAGTACATGTACAGACACACACACACACACACACACATTTTAAGTCCCCTTTTTGGGGTGGCATTGGGCATTAAGTTTGGCTGCAAACTTATGTTTCCAAATATGGGTTAATAAGCTTTATTTCAGAGTATGAAAATAACTTTTTTTAAGAGAAAAAAGGTACCCCAAAATAGGTACCTATATCAACCTATTACTAGTAAATTTTAATATTAAATTTGAAACCAAATAACAATTTTAATGAGAAATCACACTGAAGGTCAAGGCCCTACCAGCAAGAAAATAACAAAGAGCTCAAACTTTTTCTTTTTTTTTTTTTTAATTTTTTTTTTCAATTTTTTTATTCATTTATGACAGTCACACAGAGAGAGAGAGAGAGGCAGAGACACAGGCGGAGGGAGAAGCAGGCTCCATGCACCGGGAGCCCGACGTGGGATTCGATCCCGGGTCTCCAGGATCGCGCCCCGGGCCAAAGGCAGGCGCCAAACCGCTGCGCCACCCAGGGATCCCGAGCTCAAACTTTTTCATCCCATTTTGTTATGCAAGTCATAGGTAAACTATTGAAGCAAATATGTGATATAGAATAAAACAAAATCTTTCATGAATTTTAGGGAACACAAAAGTCTGTCAGGAAGTCCTATATGGAAAAGGGCTGTTAGAATAAGAACCGTCCACAATGACTAGTGATGATGCCGCAGAGATGCTTCAGGCAGAAGTGCTGTGGCATGGGTGGGCACACCCAATCATTGCAGTAAATTATGGCTTCATTTTATCAGTGCAATTCTTCAGTTTTTGTCCTGCTGGTTGGTCTACACATAGATTGTTGGAGAACACAATAACAGAAGATTCTAGAAGATAAACATAGGATTTTTTTCTGTCTCTGGAAAGTCCATTTCTGGTCTGGGAAACAGAGGGATAACAATCTTTATTACCTTTACTCTTTCATATACATCTTTTAAATAATCTTAAACATATAAGATTACATTTGAAAAATACACATCCATGGGCCGCCTGGGTGGCACAGTTAGTTGAGCATCCTACTCTTGATTTCAGCTCAGGTCATGACTTCAGGGTCCTAGGATTGAGCCCTGTGTCACTGTGTCCCTGTTTCGGTGGCTGTGCTCAGCAAGGAGTGTGCTTGGGGATTTTTTCCCTCTCCTTTTCTCCTTCCTCCTGTTCATGTTCTCTCTCTCTCTCTCTCTCAAATAAATACATTTTTAAAGAAAAATACATGTCTATTAGCTTACTTGGAGTATTGTCAAAAAAAATATATTTGTTATCTACTCCAAAATTAAGATAATAAGAATGTTTGGCATTTGGGGACGTCTGGACCATCACCAGGTCTCATTTTCCACATCATAAGGCAGTTGTGGAGATTAACTGTTATATATCTGCTATACAAAGAACACTCAATAATTTTTGGCTTTTTCTTACTACATGTTTATCTATAATTTATAGCTAATAATTCTCACAGATAAAGTATAAGAATTTATTTGGAAAGGGAAACTGAAAGCACTTGAAAATATGTAAATCAGTTTTATAAGGTGTGTATCAGTATTATAAACCATTGTTGACTGATCCTCAACAATGTAAGGTATGGAAAATATAAAAAGTAAATTAATAGAATTATTTGAAAATAAAACAACAAAAAGCAGAGATAACTTTTTGAAAATATAAAGCAGCTTTGCTACTGAGATTTTGTTTTTCAGTTAATCCCCTTCATTTAACTCAAAATAATTTATAGGCTGTCAAACAAGACATTGATTTCCTATTAAAATATTAAGGATTTAGTATTTTTAGTAGAACATAACAAAGCATAACATAAATATAAAAACATTATAAGCAAACACTTATGAGATGCTTATGCTAGTTATCAACATTATGAACAATAATCTCTCTATATATTATAAATTTAAGCAATACATTAAGCCAATGTGTGTAGCTTCCCAGAAATTTAAACCATGTTTTAATTCAGAATCAGTTCCTAGGTAATGAAACATAACATTTAGCATGCATTCATTTTTCATGGTTTCTCTCAAATAACTAAAACTACTTAAGAATTTCATTTAGTATTGTAGGATATTTATAATTAAGCAAAGCAATTTAATACATGTTAAACAGAAGGACAATGATGATTTGTGGGAAGGAGTACTTAAAACACTCTGAAATATGTCTGACTCCAATTAAGTGAGACTCTTTATCATTAAAACATTTTTCTTTTCACTACGGTAATGCCCATTCTACTTTCTGTAGTACAACAACTCTGTATTTTTTTTAAGATTTTAAAAATGTATTTATTCATGAGACAAAGAAAGATAGACGCAGAGACACAGACAGAGGGAGAAGCAGGCTCCGTGCAAGGAGCCGGACGTGGGACTCGATCTCATGACCCTGGGATCATACCTTGAGCAGATGCTCAACCACTGATCACCCAGGCGTCCCTGTTACAACAACTCTTATTAGATAATACTACCAGTACCAAAACTCCTTAACTGGAGACTAGCAAACCAAACAACATTAAGAAATTACCTACAAAGGGTACGTGGCTGGCTCAATCGGTAGAGCATGCAACTCTTGCTCTTGCTTGAGTTCAAGCCCTATGTTGGGCATAGAGTGGACTTAAAATAATAATAAACAAATTAATAGAAAAATGTTTTTAAAAAGTTACCAAAAAATAGGAAAAAATGTGGTCAGGATTGTAATTTCTCCTTATCATAACTTTTCATAAAAATAGTTAATGCTTCCTCATTCTTCAATTATTTGTCATCACTATTCAGTGCCCTGTTATTTTAGCAATAAGAAGGAAGATATCTATAAATGAAACAAGGGAACCAGATAGAGATTAAATCATAAAGGACTTTGAGTAACAGGCTAAGAAATTTTATTTTATCATGAAGACAAAGACCTTTTGAGAGATTTGTAGAAAATAAATGATGAGATGTGGTTTGCATATCAAATAAATGTTTCTTTTTAAAAAAAATATTTTATTTATTCATGAGAGACATAGAGAGAGAGAGGCAGAGACACAGGCAGAGGGAGAAGCAGGCTCCATGCAGGGAGCCTGATGTGGGATTCAATCCCGGGTCTCCAGGATCACACCCTGGGCTGAAGGCAGGCACTCAACCACTGTGCCACCCAGGGATCCCCTCAAATAAATGTTTCAATGGCAAAGTAGAAAGCAGTTTTTCAAGGGGATGGAGGCCATAGGCAGAGGCATAGTTAAGAAATGCCAAGTGGTAGTGATGGATTATAAGATATATGGTCAACAGAGTCTATTTATGGTGGCCAGTCCATGGGAATACAATGGTTAATAGATAGTAAGAATGGTGACATTAAAAATGTGCAATTTAAATTCATTTTAAATAAAAAAATAAAAAGGAATAGATTTGAAGAAATAATAAATTCAGTTTCAGACACTTTCTGAGGTGATTGTAGGAGGTGCCAATGAAGATCACAGTAAGCATTTGGTACTTATGACTTTGCAGATTTGAACCAAGTTCTCGGAGTCATCACTTACTTGAGTGGAAAAGCAGGGGAGGGGATAGAAGCAGGATGAGAGGGAAAGAATGGAGGGAAGATGACAAGGGAAAGGAGAGGAGAGGTGGTAAGCAAAAGTCGCACACAAAGGAAATGAAGAAAGTAAGGAACATCACACATACACATTACATGTATTCATAGTACACATATATATTATATACATATATACATACTATATATAACGCATATACTATACACATCATGTAATAATGTGTTATATACAGTATGTGTGTATATTATATTGTGCATGTGTGCACATAGGATACATTTAATATTACATATAAATATATATAAGGTCACTGTGATGGTTGATTTTATATGTCAACTTGGCAAGGCAATGTTACTCAGCTGTTTGGTCAAACGCAGTCTAGATGTTACTGAAAAGTTATTGTTTAAATGTGAGTAACATCTAAATCAACCCCAGCAGAGTGGACACCCAGGACTCCAAAATGGTTTCCTCCACACCAGTGAAGAAGAAGCTTATGGATGTGAAACTAGGAGAGCTACCAAGCTGGATAATCATGCAGGATTTCACCCCTGAAGGCATTGCTGGAACATTTCAAAGATGTTACTAAGGGTATTACAACAAGTACGTTAATGTGAAGAAAGGAAACATTGCTCGGATTTCTATGGTGTTGGCAGCTTCTATGCTGTTCATCTACTGTCATTACTACAAGGAACTCAAAGGTGAGCGGCTATGTGGTGCCACTGGTGAGGGCCCAGTGTGGAGGCACACTTGGCATTCCTACCTATGCCTGGCACCTTTGAATCTTTCATAACCTAACTCAGAATCAACCTCTAATAAAAGATGACTGACACTCAGAAAAAAAAAAAATCTAAATCAGTACACTTTAAGTAAATCAGAATACCCTCTATAATGTGGGAAGTCTTCATCCAAACACTTGCAGTCCTTAGGAGAAAAGGCTGAGATACCTTCTCATCCCTCCTCCCTCCATTCACACCACAAGGAATTCTACCTCCAGACTCAAGACAGCAGTATCAACTCTTCTCTGAATCTCCAGTCTGTGAGTATGCTTTGCAGAATTTGTCAGTCACCTCCCATCTCCTATTTTGTCTATAATCTCTCCTCCATGTAGACCTAATATTATTTCTGTTTCTCTGGAGAAGCTTCACTAATATAATCACTTCAAAGTCAAGGAATATATTTGCATTGAAAATATATATGCCAAAATGTGAAAAGTTGCTTTCTCTGCATGTCAAGATTATGGATGAATTCTACTTTCTTCTTTATTCGTTTCTGTATTCTATGATTTCTCTTGGAAGAGCACATATTAGTTTTACTTTTATAATCAGAAATGAGCCATAAATTCTTTTACCTAAATGTAAGAATTGGAAGTTCACATTATAATTCCCAAATAAATCCTTTACGGCAACTATTAAAAATTTTCCAAAATTGTATATATGTTGGAAATTGTATACGATTTTAATAGGGATTTGTCCAATAAAAATGCAATGAAGATTATAGGTTCCTTTCATATTTTGACTAACTTTTATAGTTTGCCAAAATATCAAACATTTTAAAAGGTCTTGGCCAAATGGATGAGATGTTTTCTAGAGCACCAAAATTTGCTCATATTCTGAAAGGATGGTCTAATTTACCTAAGAAAGAAGGTCATAACTAGAAAGGGTGAGAAATGATCAACAAAATAATAAATAAAAAGGTAATCATAAACCAGAAGTTTGAGATTAACATCCAACTACTGTCCATTGAGAAAGGTGCCAATGAACAAAAATGTGATTTATCTGGTCCTGGGAGCACACAGAGTACCTATTTTGAAGATGGTATCATTAAGTTCACTAAATCTGATGCCACTAAACATTTGAACCACACCTTGATCACTTTGATTTCATTTTTACCCAGTGGCAGCCCAAAGGGAATATGTCTTTCTATTATAGCCATTAGAAAACGTGGTGTTTTGGAGAACATTAAACGTCTGAGTTAGTGTCCTGGTTTATTCTAATAAGTTTCCCTAAGCTTGATTAACATGAATCTTTCTGAGAAACAGATTTACTCTTGGAGTGCTAACAAACCAGGTTTCTGAACCTGCAAAGCCAGGCACAACGCTGGCAAAGGTAGATTCAGCAAGGCAAATTTGCTAATGCCATCCTGTGAGAGCTACCTGGGTAGATAATTTGCCTTAAACAATTGTCACATCTCTACAGTGCCAGGCAATGTGAGTTTTTTCATTAACATTTTACACCATAATTATTCAAATTATATGGTACTCGAAACTTAAAGTGGTTCAGATAACCTCATTAAACTATGCTTTACATATTATTATGTGTCTTTAAAATTCTCTGCTCAGGCTTCAGGCACTGTTATTACTGCTACAACTAGCATTACTTTAAGCTTAATTTTTAAAACTAGGTCACACACGATAGCACAAAAAGGAAGAAAAGTCTATTTTAAATATCATTAAACAGAAAAAAATATTTTGATTTAAACAAACATCCTAGTAGAAACAAAAAAGGACTGCAAAAGAAACTTGAAATATCACAAGCTGCTCATTCACTCTACATAAAATGGTGAAAACCTAGAACAATCTTCCACCTCTCCTCCTTTTTAAAACACTAAGGCAAATAAAAGTAGGAAACTACACCCAAATGAAAAAGCACTTTTACACATTGTTTTTATTCTAAGAAGAGAGAACATTTAAAAGTTAAAATATAGTTAGTTCCAAGGGAATATTCAGAAATGATACACTACCTGAACTTTCTATTTTTTTTACGCTTCATGGGTAACAAATTGTATTC
The DNA here is from genome assembly GCF_905146905.1 of Nyctereutes procyonoides. Taxonomy (NCBI): domain Eukaryota; kingdom Metazoa; phylum Chordata; class Mammalia; order Carnivora; family Canidae; genus Nyctereutes; species Nyctereutes procyonoides. The sequence goes on along the minus strand of NW_026575158.1, from coordinate 1,192,076 downwards.
TGAAAGGATGATCAATTTTCTAATTAATTTATACAATAGTTATAATCCATTTACAGTTTTGAACATCAGAAATGGGTTTTGAACAGGAAATGTAAATTGCTGTTTCCAGAACTTACTGTTAATTTTGTATAGGAACAAAACTTCAGCTAAACTTAAAAAGTATACTTAACCTGTAGTAAATATCATACCAGTGCAAAAAACAGTATAAAAAATTTCAGGGGAAAAGGCCAAGAACAAGCACATAAACAAAGTGAATAAACATGTCACCAGAAGACTATAGAAGCTATCTAAAGCTGAATAACTTCCCTATGCTTATTACAAGAATGTCATCTTGGGAGATAAAATATAGTACCATAAATTTAAAGGTCACTGAATTTTTCAAGGTAACCCAAACACTGTAAGAACATACAATTAATTCTCCCAACAGTTAGTGTATAACCAATAATTGCAAGAGCCCAGTTATATCTCATAAAGTCTATATCTACTTATGTGCCCTGACCTTTAGGTATAGTCCATCTTAATGAAAATGAACTAGATTATCTAATCTTCTTTGATATGTTTTATGTTTAGAGCATACTGACCAAAAAAATACTTTTTAAAACATCATATTTATACAATTAAATGAATAATATGCATTTGACAAAATGTACTTCACTTTCTGGATTGTCATTGTAATCTATAAACGATGATAGACATTAGAAATCATCAGTATTATTTTCTCTAGTCCTAAAGAGCCACTTCTAAATTTTATCCTCTTAATCCTTTAAAAATCCCATCCCAAATTATTCTATTGACTTTTTAGAATAATGTTTACAATGTTAGTTAACTAAAGATCAATTACATTTAAAAGGGAGTTAAGCTGATTATTCATATTTAAATCCATTTAAAAAACTCCAAAAGAGCTCAGGTACTAAATATTATTTCTTATATTTATTCATCAATATTCAACTTTTTTTTTAAGATTTTACTTATTTATTCATGAGAGACATAGAGAGAGAGAGGCAGAGACACAGGCAGAGGGAGAAGCAGGCTCCATGTAGGAAGCCCGAGATGGGATTCGATCCCGGGTCTCCAGGATCACACCCAGGGCTGAAGGCGGCGCTAAACCACTGAGCCACCTGGGCTGTCCTCAACTTTTTTTTTTTTTTAATAGTCAACCTTTTAAGAGCTAACTTTCAAGACCCCAAATGAGTGGTATAATCATTAGGTAACAAATTTATGGAATCCAATGAATATAACATGTCCTAAGTTGTGTACCTAAGAAAAGATTGTAGCCTCATAGGCAGGCTACATTTTGTAGCTATTGGACATGGGCATAAATGACAGGAAAAAATGTGTTTTTGCTATTGTAATGGTTAATAGGCAGATGTAAAAAACTTCAAATTTTGAAAATTTAAATTTTGTATGCTTTTGGCAATGAATGAACCATAAATGGTTAACTCAAGAGTGAAACATCAGACCAATCCTGATTGTGAGCCTGATGTTTCAAATTGTGCCCTATTCTTACAACTGCTCTAAATATGCCTTGTTTTTACATAAAGAAACAGATTTGAAGAGGTTAAGGCAGTGGTTCTCAAAATGTTGTCTCTGGACCAGCAGCATTAGCATCATATGGGAACACTTTAGAAATTCAAACTCTCAGACCCAACTCCAGAACTGCTGAATCAGAAACTCTGGGGGTACCGTTAGCAATCTGTATTTTATGAAGCCCTTATGGTAGCAGTGATACATGCTAAAATTCAGAACAATCATGGGTTGAGGTAATTTGCCTAAGGTCACACATCAATAATTGGTGAAGCCCCAGGAGAACCAGGTCAGCCTCCCTCTTTTAAGGCCCAAACTTTAAGCCAGTACCTTATATATGGCCTTCGGTTAAAAGAGACGCTTTTTGTTTCAAATCCATATTTCTTTCTAAACTGAGTGACTTCTGCTAAAGAGAACATGCTGAACTTAATGGAAACTTTGATGTTATGGAATCTTACAATGCCTCAAGGTCAGCATTCTGACAAATGTTCGACTGTCATGTAAAACACAGGAAACATTCCTGATATATTATCAAGATTTGAGATTGAAATATATAATGCCTCCAGCTCCCAGCTGTTGATCTGGCCAGACGAATTCTCCATTCGACCTTCTCAGACTATAAACAGGCCTTCTTCTTTAACAGGGAGGGGGCGGTGTTTGAGGTCTGGCATTCTGACAAGGAGATGGTTATTTAATGTTGGGAAGCAAGCAGAACTGGGGACATTTTTCCTCTCCGAGGACACACCAGAAGAAACCAGAGGCACACATGCAGGCCCACACCTCAACAACAGCTCTCTCATGTACCTCCTCACCCATTTCAGATCCCTCCTTCACTAGACCACCAGCAGACATTTGATGAACTATGCTACACCCAAGTTGTTATCACGAACAAACTCTGACAATGGGACCAACCAATGCTAGCCAGACTCAGTACCAGCAGATCCTCAGGAAGCGGAAACATGGAATCAGTTTGGGTACGTGTCCAAAGCACTTTGATTAATGGTATACATAAGTAAGGCCAAGTCTAGAAGTCAAGTTTTCCACAACTTAAACAACAGTGAAGAGACTTACTATCATTACCTCAGCACATATTCTGGGAACTGCTTTTAAAAATCCCAAATGCTTTCTTTTTCCTCAACATGCATAAATCATTCATTAGTTCAACTACCTGCTGAACTCCTGTTCTGTATCATAGAGGGTCTAGGTGGAATGCAGGGAGGCAGGAAGACCAGTGCAGAACCCTGAAGTACTACAGTAGAAAGTAATACATGTCAGGGTGGTCCTAGTAGAGATGGAGAGAAATATTATAGACAGAGTTGGCATGTGTTTGGAAGTAGACTCTTACTGATGAGTTAGATGCAATGACAAAGTCTGAAGTATAGATTTTGGAGAAAGTATGATTTTGAAGGTGATAAGACCTAGGATAGGACCAAGGAAAAGCAGAGTAAAAAATTATTGTAGATAAAAAGATCAGGGAACTAAAGTCCAACTCTCTAAGATGGTGACAGATTTCATAATTGAAAGAAAGGCAATAAATGTGGTGTTAAAGTTATTACCGAAAGAAAAGAACTGGAGATATCAGCATATGATAGCAAGGAGAAAGGATATTGAGAGGTAGAATCTGCTTAAATGAACCTCAAAGAAACAGGGATTTTTGGAAAAGAAGGGAAGAAAAATCATACTTTTGTTACCCCATGAGGTATTCTGAATAGAAAAAAGATGTGGGGAACAGTTGCTTCAAGAACATAATGATGCCTCTAATTATTCTGGTCTAACTATGGTTGAAGATTTCTTCCTTGGCTCAGAGGAAATGATGATGGATCTTTTTCCCTCAAAGAATCATTACCAGGAAACTAAGGAAGCTGAACAACACAAGATTAGAAAGGCACAGAAATGAATAAACTTAAAAGAAGGATTCCTCAACACAAAGAACTAGTCTAACCACAGACTGAATTGCCTGGAACCAGGACTGAACATTCGGCCCTGATTAATTTTCCTCACCCAGAACCCACGGGGGCCTGCCTGTCAAATGAAGTGGCTTCAACTCAACTCAACCAGAAGTTAGATTTTTAGCCCCTGCCAGACCTCCCAGTTATCAGCCCTCAAGGTATTCTCCTTGGCTGCCCTCTACAACTTGAAGCTTCTTACTTCAATGATCTTAGCCAATGATCTCTTCTTGGAAGAGGTACTTTCCCATCTTGTCCCCAAAACTGTCTCAACAGTTGTTGTTGTTTTAAATTTCAGCTTTATTGCAGTGCCTGCTTGGCTCAGTGGTTGAGGGTCTGCCTTTGGCGCAGGTTATGATCCCAGGGTCCTGAGATCGAGTCCCACATTCGGCTCTCCACAGGGAGCCTGCTTCTCCCTCTGCCTGTGTCTCTGCCTCTCTGTGTCTTAAATAAATAAATAAATAAATAAATAAATAAATAAATAAATAAATAAATAAATCAATCTTAAAAAGTTTTCAGCTTTATTGAGGTTTTCCAGACAAACAAAATTGTAAGATATTTAAGGTATATATCATGATTTGGTATGCGTACACATTGTGGAAGTATTCCCCATCCAGTTAATCAATATATTTGTCACATCACATATTTAACTTTTGTGTGTGTGTGTGTGTGTGTGTGTGTGTGAGAGAGAGAGAGAGAGAGAGAGAGAGAGAGAATATTTAAGTTCTACTCTCTTAGCGAATTTCACTATTTAATACAATGTTGTCACCTATAGACACCATGTTTTAAATGAGATCCTCAGACCTTATTTATTGGGGGAAACAGGGAGAGACTGGCAAAAGAATACACACTTTTCTTGTCTAATTTTGAAGTTGCCCTGCTGGAGGTTTTTCTCAACCATCCCATGTGATTGCATATGAACTTCCTTCACCAATTTAATTCCTGCTACCTCCTTTGTCATATGTGGATTATCTATTTGTGAGACTATTATTAGTCTCGCAAAGGAGTTTGTGGGTTTCTTCTGCAATTTTTTAAAATATTTTATTTCTTTTTTCTTAAAAAATTATTTATTCCTGAGAGACACACAGAGACAGGGAGAAACACAGGCAGACGGAGAAGCAGACTCCATGCAGGGAGCCCGATGTGGGACTCAATCCCAGGACTCCAGGGTCATGCCCTAAGCCAAAGGCAGATGCTCAACCAGTGATCCACTCAGGCATCCCTAAAGATTTTATTTCTAGGTAATCTCTATACCGAACATGAGGCCCAAACTCACGACCCGAGGTCAAGAATCACATACCTATTGACTGAAACCAACCAGGTACCCATCTTCTGCATTTTTTTACTAAATGTCCTTACCCCTGTTTCTGCCTTGACTATCATATTGCTGATGCATCTCCTAAACATAGCTCTGGCCTGCAACTCTCCTGATTTCCTTCTCAGATTGCATGAGGATATTAAATGCACAAATCCAAGCTCCATCTTCTCACTCAGAAACCCTATTGTTCTTCCTATCTCCTTTATTTTCAGATAATAGCATCACCGTCCTCAGTTTCCAAGGCTAGAAAATGTCCCATCTGAACTCTACCTTTACCTTCAGCCCTTCATTTAGGCAGTCGATCACCCTGAAAGAATTTCTCCACCTGACTGCGTAATTTCTACCCTTCCTACTGCCATATTCTGCCTTTGGCTTCTCCTTCTGCACAACAGCCTTCCAATGGCTTCCAACAGCCATTCCAGGCAATGCAGCCTCTCCAGTGACAGCAGGGTCACCTTTTCTAAAACATGTCTGTTAGTCTATTATTTCCCGCAGCCTAAAAGTTTCACTGACTCCTATTATAGAATAAAGTTCTAACTTCTTAGCATGGTCATACAAATTTCCATTTTCATTATATATCACCATGAATCTTACCTAGCTACTGCCATATCTTGAATATAGCATATGTCTCTGCTTTTATGCGTTATCATCCATAAGACAAAAAAAAAATATCTTTCCCTTACTCATCCTTCAGGATACTTTTCAAAAGCTACCTCTTCAAAGAAGCTTTCCTTGATCTTTTTTTTTTTTTTTCTTCTTCTTCCTTTTAGAAATAGCTGCAATTTCCTTTAGGAACTTTTTTTTTTTTTTTTTTTTGTAGCTCTCTTGAGCCCCTTATATCTAAGTAGGGGTATATTGACTTTATTTCTCAACTAGAGTAAGTTTCTTGGACGTCCCTGGATATTTCATACAAGCTGTTGAATGAGTAAAAGGGAGAACAGAAAAAGCTTCCCTAAGACTTTCACATTTTAAAATATTTGGATTTAGAACAACCTAGGGATGGTAGATACACTAGCTCTCCAAAGATATCCATGCCCTACCTATTCCTTCGGATCTGGGACTACTGTTACCTCACATGGCAAAAGATGCTTTGCAGATGTAATTAAGGCAATACATCTTAAGACAGAGAGGACACACTGGATTATACAGGTGGGCCTGATGTAATCACAGGATCCCTTATAAGCAGAGAGCCTTCTCTGATCTGTATCAGAAAAATGCAGCAAAAGTCATGTAAAGCACGAGAGCTTGCAAAGCATGAGATGCAGCAAAAGGCTGTAAAGCATGAGAGAGACTCAGCCAGCCCTTGTTGGAATAAAGTTAAGCAACAGGAGCAAAGCCTGGCCTCTGTTTGACAGGCAACAAGATAACCGGGACCTCATTCCTACAACCACAACCACAATGAACCAAATTTGGCAAACAACCTGAATAATACTGGAAGAGGAATTTTTTCTAGAATCTTCAGTAGGCAACACAGCCTTAATCAACATCTTCATTCTAGCTCATGGGATCCCAAGCAAGGGACCTAGCTGAGCCCATTCAGACTTCTAAGCTATATCACAGTGAAATAAGTATGTGTTTTTAAAATACTAAATTTGTGGTGATTTGTTAAAGCAGCAAGAGGAGATGAATACAACAAATTTAAAGTAGCAGTTTTGTTGAGAGCATCTGAGTATCTGAGAATATCTAAACAATTAGTCTTTAAAACTTCACTTTTCCTCATGGAAACCTGACTAAATTTAAATAAGTAAAAATATTTTAAAAAATAGCTTATAAATATAGTCCCTAGCTTCTCTCCTACTCTGAACATACTTGAGAGATATGATGTAAACCTCTCAGCAATCACCAGAGAACAGTATTTGGGTGGACGCTGTTTATATCAGAATTTGTAGGGTGTCATATCCTCTTGACATTCTAATACACCCCATTCCCCAACTCCCTTGAAGCCTTCTCTAGTCCAGCTAGTTAAGAAACACTGGTTTGGAAATGTCAAGGATCAAGCCTGTACTCTTAAAGACTCTTAATGAAGTTTAAAATAATATTAATTTTCTGAAAACTCAATTTTAAACTGCCCCTGAAAGATCCAATTTTAAAAAGAAATACCTAACCATGTCTACAGTAGGGTAATATCAATAAAAACAATATAGTAATTATGGAAAGTATTTATTGAATGTTTACACTGAGCCAAGAAATGTTCTAAATGGCACGTCATTTAATTCAGTCAAAGAATCTATAGGATAGTTTCTCTGATTCTTTATTGTTCAGATGAAGAAACCGAGGGGAAACAAGTGAACTAAGTTGTCCTATGTCTCATAATTAAGGAGTGGTACAGGTCATAATTAACCTAGAGAACTCATATTCTCAATATCCAATCTGTTCAGAACTGTAACAACATCTTCAGGATCCACTGAGACCCTCTTGGATTTTATAGACCATACTTGCATTTTTCACTACGAAACTTCAGATTTTTAGGACTAAGGGCAAGAAGCAGCAGCCAATCAGGAAATATGCAAACTATGTGAGAAGAAACAGTGTGCAGAATGGGAGCCAGTGGTAAACCAGCAGGGGAGGCCATTGCAGAGGGACTGCCAACTACAGCCAGGGACCATTCACTAGTGGGGAAATTTTAGCAGTGGGGAGTGTACAGGGATCTGGGGAAAGTAGTCTCCGTGCCACCAAGCCAATGGTTCCTCCCAGTTACTGTAGGAGCAAGGCCAAAAATTACACTTGTTTTATAGTTTCTTCATTTCAGGGGATTCTTTGGATCTGAAATTTCATATGCTTGGTTTCAATCCATCATGTTCTTTCAGTTAAATGTCAGCTGCTTTCAGTTAGAAGGCTAGGGAACTATGCCAAAATATACCCAAATGCAGTCACCGCTGCATTGCATGCTATTTCTGGTCCAACTACTGGGAGTGAAAGAATGAGGGATGGGAGGGTCTGTTGACCGGCAAGATCATCTTGGCAAATGTTAGATAGATAAATGTCTCATCTGGGATGGGTCAGAAGAATCCATGGCACACTGACTCGGCTGAGAATGACATAACTTTTTATGTCCTATAATTAAAATTTATTGTACAACAACCTGTTGCCTCTACAGTGAGATTCCTCTCATCATAACAGTGCAAGGTCCTTCAGACAGTTGGCTTGCCGCATTCTCTGCTACTTACAGAGTTCACGAATTCATCAACTACCTTTTTCCCATCTTACTAGGAACATAATGAGATGTACTCCTTCCTCATCAGGAAGAATATGTTAACTGAGCTTCCAAACTACCCTAATCCATCTTATTTATTCCTCTTCTCCTAAAAATAAGCAAACAAACAAACCATTCGCTTCATGGCTTAGGAAGAAATGTCATTTACCTTCTGAACCCTTTTCTTGGCCTTGGATGATCAGTTTGCTAGCTCTTAATTAACTAAAAGAAATAATCCTGGTATCCACAAAGTTTAAGAAAGTGAAAACAAATCAATTGCCTAGTGTAAGCAGTGTTATTTGAGAGAATTCAGATATAAACTGATACAGCATTTCCCCTGGGAGGCTATGCATAAAGAGCCTATACTTTAGTAATCTTAATAAATTTTTGAACAAGATTATATACATACAAATAAATTTTTCAGGGACAAAAAGGTTACTAAGGAAGATATTTTTTACATATCAATCCATAGTTTGAAAGTTGATTAATTCTCTAACAAATAAATGTATTACTTAAAGATAATTAACCTCAAAATTCATTTTCAAAATTAGCTTGCATAAATAGATGGATTTTGAATTAAATATAACCATTTTTAGGATCAAAAGGTCTTAGCAAAAAGATCTTATGCTTTTCATAATAACCTTTTAAAACATGTATAGAAACTATTATATATTTTTTTAAACCTTACCTCTCTAACTCTGAGTAAATAAGAAAAAAATGCACACGCGCACGCATACACACATACACACATATACGAGGTTTTTTTCAAGGGAGAATAAGAGAAAAAGACAAAAGACATTAAAAATATCACTATCAGATGATACTGTTTAATTATAGGACTTTATGATTATAAAGAGTAAAAAAAAGACTTGTTTTTTGTCTTATCTGATAAATTTTCATATTTGAACACTATTGTAATGGGGAACAATATCTAATAAAACAGATCTCCAATTTTTTGCATTATTATTTATTCATATTATTTTTAGGATTTTATTTATTTATTTGAGAGAAACAGAGTGAGCATAAGCATCAGGGTAGGTAGGTGCAGAGGGAGAGAGAGAAGCAGAACCCCACGGAGCAGGCAGCCTGACATGGGGCTCTATCCCAGGATCCTGGGATCATAACCTGAGTCGAAGGCAGATGTTTAACCGGCTGAGCCACCCAGGTGCCCCTCACTTATTCATTTTAGAATGTAATCTATTATTGTTTTTGTACCTATGATACTACACTACCATTTTGCCTGGTTATAAGGAACTGTTCAGCTCAGGGTGTGTGTCTACACATTTTACTTATTAGTCTGAACTGGATTAATCAAGCACAGTTCCTTTTGTACAGTACTTAGGAGAAAAGAAATAACTGGAACAAAATGTACAAAGCAAAATAACAACAAGTTACTATTAAAATTGCCATAAATGACACAGCAACACTTATGTGGTGAAATGCTACATTGTTTTGATTTTTCTTCACAACTGGCAAAGACACTATAATACTAAAAAAAAAAAAATTACCACCATATGTTTGTAGTTAAAGATATCTGATGTTCCATTTTTTAAAATTTATTTTTATTTTTATTATTTATTTATTTATTTTTTTTATATTCCATTTTTAACTTAATATTACAGGGGAGCCTATGTGGCTCAGTCAGTTAAGTGTCCATCTTTTGATTTCAGTTCAGGTCATGATCACAAGGTTGTGAGGTCCAGCACCCTGTTGGGCTCTATGCTGGGCATGGAACCTGCTTAAGGTTCCATTCTCTCTCTCCCTCACCCACTGCTCCTCCCCCCACTCAAACTCACTTACTCTCTCTCTCTCTCTCTCAAAAGAAAAAAAAAGTGCTAAAAAAAGATTACACAAATACCTAATTTCTTAATGAATCACCTTTTTTACTGTATATACCACATATTATCTATCATAATAGTTATTGATTTGTCTGCATTTTTTGAGAAAAGTATTTGGACACTATTAATGTCAGAGTGCTTTATGCTTGTACTCTTCACTAGTACCTAGAAAAGTGCTTTGCACAGAGGAAACATTCTAAAAATATGTATTAAATATGTTTCATAGTTATATAAACTATAATTGTTTTTAAGACAAAGGAAGGCATGATAGTAAATTTTCAATTAAACTTTATTATGGTTTGAGAGACAGTAGTTAGCTACTATCAAATCATGCCATGTATTATAATCTTGATGGCTATATACAGATAATGCCAGTTATTATCCAGAATAATCCTGTCTTCACAAGAAGACCTCAGTTTTTCTTAATGACCTCATATAATCTCATTTGTTAGTTCTCTAAAACAATCTCCATAGTCCAAAATAGATGCATCTGTGGAAAAATTAGACTTTTCCCTGATATTCCTCCTGCTTAACAGTTCTCTATGTACCCTCAGAACTCCCCACACCACACACCAGCTTCACTCATTATATGTAGGACCACGGTGTTTGCGGTCCTCTGGTCAGTATTTTAAATTTAACAGAAAAGCTCAAATATTTACCGATCATCCTTATTAGAGTGATTTCTCAAATTTCACAACTCACACAATACAAGGAATAACAAAAGTTGTAATGAAAAGAGAATCATTCAATATGCTTCATAAATTAAGTTACTATGGGTAAATTTTCCTACCAATTGATAGTTATTTCACCAGACAATAAAGTCTGTGAGTTAAATGTATTTGTGCAGACATACAGTCTTAGCTTTGCATTTCTTAGGTTTAATACAAACTATGGAACATAAATTTATTCTGAAGGTCACAGAATTAAAATTCTACAGTCAAGGATTATTTTAAGGGTAGTATTTTTACGAAACAGTTCTGATAGTGAAAGAAACAAACAACATTAATTGTGATTTTTAAAAAGAAATTAAAAAGACACAGCAAATTCCATTTACTTGTGGTTACATGGGGGAAATGTGCTAACTCAACAGAACAAATTCCTTGGCTGACAAGCCAACATTCTAATATAAAATATATTTAGCTTTACATTAAAATGTTGGGACATGAGGGGCACCTGGGTGGCTAAGTCACTTAAGTGTCTGCCTTCAGCTCAGGTCATGATCTCTGGGATCCTGGGATCAAGCCCTACATTAGGTTCCCTGATCAGTTAGGAGTCCACTTCTTCCTCTCTCTCTGCCCCTCCCCCTACCTCACCCCCCCCCTTGTAATCCACACTCTCTTTCTCTCTCCCAAATAAATGGATAAAATCTTTTTTAAAATGTTGGGATATGGGGCATCCCTGGGTGGCTCAGCGGTTTTAGTGCCTGCCTTCGGCCCAGGGTGTGATCCTGGAGTCCCAGGAACGAGTCCCACATCGGGCTCCCTGCATGGAGCCTGCTTCTCCCTCTGCCTGTGTCTCTGCCTCTCATTCTCTCTCTCTCTCTCATGAATAAATAAAATCTTTTAAAAAAATGTTGGGATATGATTCTCAAATAGAAGATATATATATAGATATATAATATCTATATATATCATAATATCTATATTTGTGTATATTATAGATGCTTCAACCAAATTCAACTGTAACAAAAATACTTCTTGGAAATTCTGTCTTAAGTTCACCAAACAGGCACAAAATAAATTTCAACTCTATCTTCCTTGCATTATTTTTACATGAGAATTATTTATATGTTTATTAAAATTGTCATTTTGGGGATGCCTGGCTGGCTCAGTAGGTGGAGCACAGAACTCTTGATGTTGGGGTTGCAAGTTGAAGACACTATTCAGGTGTAGAGATTATTTAAAAAAATAAAATCTTTAAAAAAAAATTTTAAAAACTGTTTTCTTACAATTAAACTTAGATTTAAAAAAAACTTAGATTTAATTTAGATTAATTTTGCTAAGACAAAACAACAGAAAGTATTAAAAATTATTTATTAACAAATGCAGACATTTGCCAACCAAAAGCAATAGAAATTTTAGAACATTATTTTCTATTTATTAATAACAATGCTGTGTCAAATTTTTAAAAAAGAAAGAAAAATGCATAGAGAACAGCATTTTCCACAAGTATTCTTTAACTACATATCCCAACGAGATGCTTCATTTAAAATAAGGTAGGGAAGGGGTGTCTTGGGTGACTCAGCTGGTTAAGTGCCCCACTCTTGGTTGTGGCTCACGATTTCAGGGTCATGATTTCAGGGTCCTGAGATCAAGCCCCTCAAGGAGCCTGGCACATGGGGCCTAACAGTGTGGAGCCGGCTTGAGATTCTCACCCCTTCTCCTACCCTCCCCCTCTGCTCCTCCTCTGGCTCGTTTGTGTATGTGCTCTCTTCACTCTCTCTCTCTCAAATGTATAAGTAAATAAATAAAATCTTAAAAAACATAACGTAGGAAAGATGGAGACTGCTAGCTCCTACCATTAAGGCTCTTTGCCTCTCTTTACTGAATTTCTAGACTATAGACCTCTGCTTTCCACCCCCACTCCATGCCACTTCCTTCAACATGCACACATGCATATTTTCTTTTTTAAATTTTTTTATTCACGTATTTTCTTAAAGAAACCACTATTTTGTTGACTTAGAACCAGAAATCTATCTTGTAGTAATGCACTGCTGAAGCATAAATTCACGTAGCAGTCCAGGTGACTAAAATAAAATACACTCGGGGATCTTAAAAATTGTTTGTTAAATATTCATCCACATAATTCCTGTTTTGCACTGGTAAATGTAGAAACAACTTAATTGACACGGTTTTAAAATTGCCAAGTATAATTACAGTTCATACAGGGCTTTGTCTACACTGCATTCATCTCTTGAGAATTGTGGATGATGGGAGAGAGAAAAAAGAAATATAGTCTATAATACCAGCCATGAAAGATCTCTACTGGTATCAAACTGTGATACTCTACATAGCCGCAATTTACACAGGAGAGTTTAGACTGTAATAGATCCTTTTGTGCTTCAGTTACCACCAACTAAGAATGTGATTAGAATAAGAAGACAAAATTGCCCACTAGGTTTGTATTTCTTATTTGAAAGATTTGGTCTATCATTAATTTTGACAAATTGAGACATTATTTTCATTGAACTTTCTGTTTATCCTGGAGAACAATTCAGTGCCTCATTAAGAAAATCTCTTTGCTCTTAACTTGAATATTTCAAAGGATGGTTCCTTTACCACAAACCCAAGCCATCAGTTCCATGCCTGTGCATTCTTTTCTTTTCTTCAGATTATTTGTTCCATGAAGCTACCTTGTCAGGAAACTACAAAATTGCCTTCTTCATTTATATTACCTTAGATGTATGTGTAGTCTTATGATTATATCTCTTCATTCCCATGGGATGGAAGCGAAATGCTAGCAGTCTGAGGATACAGGAAATTGAAATTTTGTCACCTGCAGAGGACTAAAAATGTGTTTGATTTTTTCCCCCTTCACCACTAAGAAAGGATCTCTTGTGCGTGAAAGAAAATTACCTTCCCTTCAGTGAGACACATCTGGAAATATTCTTAACTATAGTCTTGCAGAATGACTAAGAAAGCTGATACCAATGTTTTTGTGATTTATTACAAGAATGCAGCGGAGTCTTTAAGGGATGTTTTTTTTCTACTCAGCTATTTGCTTGGGAATCGTGATGCAACTGCTTAGCCAGAAACAGGAATTTTTCTTCACCGAAGGGCATTTTGCTCTGAATATCTACACACCGCATCAAAATAAAGTTGAAAACCAAATAACCCAGTGGGCTCTTCAGCCTTCCAGAAATGCCTTCTAGCTTGTTTTAAAAGCCAAATTGGCTACAAATTTTCTTCAAGTGGCCCACAATAGAACTCTTATCTTGTTATTCATCAAATCTTCAACAGAAGATGCCTGCCAGCTCCTAAGAGCCCCTGCTGTGCAGCCACAAAATGCGACTGCAGCAGAGTAACCGATTTGCCTCAGAATGGAGACTAATAGCAGGCCGCTCTGTCTCCTTGGGTCTTTAAGGCTTGTTAGACTCCCGATGGGGAGGAAAGTTTCCCTGCTGATAGAGTTGTAGCATATCAAAAATGAATCATGAGTACAAAGAAAGATTATTTTGTTCAATGAGACATTTCTTACTCCCTTGCTCAGGCGACAGCATTTCTGGCTAATTACCCAATTACCACTGATAAAAGGTAAGAGAATTCAGGACGGAAGGAAAGGAACACGTGGAGCCACCAAGCTATACTGATGAGACCATATTCCCATCTCAGCAACGTGCCAGAAGAACCAGAGCACAGGAGAAAATGATTATAATATACACTGTCACATACTCGGTCATAGGATTGTCACTAAGTTTAGAGAAGATGTGATGTGATGGCCAACCTGGGAACTCCCAGGCACACACACACACACACACACACACACACACACACACGCACACACACAGTCATGTTCTAAGTTAGACCTGAAAAAGAAAACAATAGCCAAAAAGTTGACGATTTCATCCAATGAATTACCTAAAAGAGAAACCGGAGTGAGTTTAATGAGTGATTTAAAATGCAATTGTCTCTTCTTTTTATAATGGCATTATTTCTTAGATACACAGAGCAATTACCATCCTGCTCAACAAAATGGTCCCTATTAGAAATCTTACGCTTTCATCCACAATTTAAGGCATTATCCAAAGGTAGCAACAAAACTATTGAATTTCATTGTTAAAGTCCTCACGTTAAAATTTCAGAATAAAGTAGACATAGGGAAATTGAGCATTATATAACACTGAAGCAGGAAGGGAATTATGCACTGGAGCACAAGATAAAAAGAGAAAAAGAATACACTTGGTACATCACAGCTGTCTTCCATTACATATAATTATCCATTCTCAGCCTGAGCCTGGGGAACAAAAGCTTAGAAAGAACAATGAATATGTAGATGTCAAAAGGTAATACTTCTCTTCAACTATGTAGCTTTTTTGTTTAAAAAAAAATTAAAGAAGTGTAGGTAGAAACAGAACAACCTGTTTCTGTGCAGCAAACTTTATTTTACAGACTTGCATAAAATGATGTTAAAAGTGTTGAGCAAGAATGAATTTTGGCTTCAAACAGTATACTATTAAATTATTTTGTTGAAATAAACATGTCTACTTTTATTTAAAATGAACATATTACTTATTTAAAATTTCAAAGTTGAATATCAACCTAAAATAAGCATCATAGTTTTTTTCTTAAAAAAAATATTGCAACAAATGATTCTGTTGCAACAAATGATTCAATGCAATTGATATTTAACTATATTATTTAAATTATATTATTTTTTTAAATCAAAGCTAGGGTCTCAGTATTTTCAGAGTTAAAAGTTTTGAATCCATCTGCCTCTCTTTAATTATTCTACTTAGGGCTGCCTGGGTGGCTCAGCGGTTAGGCGTCTGCCTTCGGCCCAGGGTGTGATCCTGAAGTCCCGGGATCGAGTCCCACATCAGGCTCCCTGCATGGAGCCTGCTTCTCCCTCTGTCTAAGTCTCTGCCTCTCTATTTCTCTGTGTCTCTCATGAATAAATCAATAAAATCTTTTTTAAAAATAATTATTCCACTTAACAGTTAACTAAACTTGTATGCAATATTTTGGGGATTGAATCTTACCATTTAAACCAACATTTTTTGCATGTGATAAAGGTTTCAAAAATTTATGTTCTGCTTTACACCCACAATTAATAAGCTTTAAACAAGAAAGTTAGTGTTTCATGTCTGCTATATTTAAACCATATAATGAGGAGTTACTTCAATACACAGGTCACCAACATTTGGTTATCTTTTCAAAGATTAATATGCTTTCTACAGCTTAGGTGCTTATAGTTTAAAATAAGATGATGCCATGGCAACTGAAAACAAAAAGAACTCTGGGTAAAATATGGGCCATGAATCTAAAAGCAAAGAACAAACTTTACTTTTTAATGAGTATTTTTGTCACTCACTGTATTCACAGTTCTTATTTTTCATTCACACTGACTTTATGTTCCACCTTTGCTTCTGCTGGGGTCTGTTCACTTGATTTGCCTTAGGGGTCCTGGCCAGCTCCATCTATTTGTCTGCAAGTGATAAAATATGGCAATGAAAATAGGTTGGCAATAAATTTGGAGGCTGCCGATAGGGATTCTGGTGCTCAGTGATGCCTTCAAGGTCCCAGACCCTCATTTTTAGTTCTATGTGTGTGTTTGCCATGTTCTCCCTTGGATCAAATGAGGACTCCTGCAAGTGCCAGCATCTCATTCTCACACGGCACTACCTTCAGAAGTACAGAAATGGTTAGGAATAAAAATCTTTGCCTTGCATCACCTTACAGGAAAAAAATGATTCTCATATAACAATGTCCTCCAATGGACAGAAAAGGGTCAGAATAAAAAGGTTTTTCTCTTGTACTGCCTTCCATGGAGGAAATGTCTCCCAGGAGGGCTCTGGAGCCAATTTATGTTTGCAAACCTCTGGAGTCACTGCTGAGCCCATCGTCAATGGCAAAGGGTAAAAAAGATTGCCAAACTCAGGATTCGTCCTCTCAGGCTGGGCACATGGTTTCCCAGGTAACATCAAGATACTGTGAGCAAGAGAAAACACTGGATGCAGTGTTTGCCAATGGTGTTTGCCAGTCTTGGGACCCGGGCCTCCACTTACTAACTACATGACCATGAGGAAGTCTCCTTCCTAAACCTGTGTCCACACCTGTAAAACAGGAATTAATATAACAGCATGTGCTTCACCAGATTATTTTAAAGATTAAGTGACATGATACGTATAAAACACTAGGTATAATTCTTGGAATACAGCAAAAGCCCAGTAAATGCCATTAATTATTAGCTGTTACGGTGCTATTAAAAATATGAGATCCTAAAAAATAAAATAAAATAAAATAAAATAAAATAAAATAAAATAAAATAAAATAAAATAAAATAAAATAAAATAAAAATATGAGATCCTGCTCTGCCCATTTTAAGAAAAGCTGCATTTCCTTGTTTTCTTCTAAGAATAATCTTCTGAAGGTGGGGGGGAAGTCATGCAAAGATACTGGTGTCCACACAAGTGTGAGAATTTGAAGTAGGAGGGAAGGATTCTCGTATGAAAGTCAATGGCATAAAGCCTGGTGTACTTTGTGACGTTAGATATGATTCCAAATCTCTGACAATTAATGATTAAGAAGTTTTGTCCTTTTCATGTGAGTCAGTTTCATTGTTAATATGTAACTTAAAATATATTGAGCTTTATGGGGTGCTGGGTGGCTCAGTTGGTTAAGCATCTGCCTTTGGCTTAGGTCATGATCTCAGGGTCCTGGACTGAGCCCAGCATTGGGCTCCCTGATCAATAGGGAGTCTGCTTCTTTTTCTACCCTTCCCCCTGCTAGTGCTCTCTCAAGTAAATGAATAAAAATTCTTTACAAATATATATATATATATATATGTACACATATATATACAAATATATATATATATAGAGAGAGAGGCTTAGATTTTCATCTTTTCTTATAACTTATTAAATTCCTTTTAAGAAAAGAAAAACACAACTTTCCATCTCCTTAGCTTTAACTTTGTATAGTGCCACTTGATTTCACTAAAGTAGGATTTTTTTTTTCACTCACAGCACTACTATTTTGACAAAGCTATACAATTTTCACTATGCACCTGATTTTTTGAAAGTTACTACTTTTGCATTCTTTTCCTTCTTTCTATTAAGGGGCCTTATTTTTTCTAATTTTATTTTTACAATGTGTGAAAGAAAAACAAGTGAAGTTTGGGAATCTACTATTCATTTGTAAAGCTAAATGTCAGAAAAAGACATTCTTTGTGTTACATGCTTTTACCACTGCCAAAAAAAAAAAAAAAAAAAAACAATTTGTAAAGCAAAGTTTTTGGTTTAAAAAGAAGTGTGTAAAAATCTGAGTCTGAAACAGACCCACTTAAGAATTTCAGCATCCACCTATCTGAAAGTGGAGTAAATCCATTCGTCTCCATAATATGCTTCCAATGTTCAGTTGCATTAAAAAGAGACAAAGAATGACAGAAACCCACCCCCCTTTGTTTTATATTCATGACCATCAATTTTGGGCCAAAGAGCTTTTCTTTGTCACTCACTCTATTATCAATAATATGAGACTGATTAATGAGTCTAGGTCTCCCTGGGCTATATTTTATTGTAGGTATTTTATAGGATGTGAGCATAACTTGCTTGTCATTTCACTGTTTTCTGAGACTTGTGACTACATATACTTCAGCCTAGGGAATTTTCTGACTTTTAACAAATCCTCTCTTCTACGATTCCTTGTTGCAACCAATCCCCTCCATTTCTTCTCAACCCCCTCTGCTTCCTCTCACCCCTTTCTCCCCAAACTTGACTAATATGACGGTAAGTAGAACCACTCCGGGGGTGGGGAGGAAAAGAGACAATGTTCCCAGAACTGCCTGTGTGCTTTGATAAGGAAGTAACTCCAAACTATGCTGAGTTTGGGGGAAGGCACGATGTCTGCTTTGATAAATCTGGACTTTCCAACTCTACTCTTGTTTCAACTTCCTCTACTGCAATCTGAATCTATTTTGGAATCCTAGAGGACTACAAAAGGACGAAAGAAATTTCTTTATTGTTATAAGGTTTATGACCTTCTGTTTGATGTTTGACAGATGAGAAGGATTATTCTCTTTTCCTAAAAGTCAGCAACTGCCTTGGAGACCCCAACATTATATGAAACAAGCACATTGAAGGACAAATTCTGATTAGTCAGATATCCAAAATTATATACAACATGGTCGGGGGGATCGGAGAGGGGTGATTGACTTAAAAGCTTGTTTCCAGGTTGTAACACTGACATTATCAGTAAGTTCCCTAGACAAATCAAGGTATTTGTCCTTTCAAAAGTCTTATTTAATTCAATAGCCCAAGTATACAAGTTTCAGAAACTCCCATGATATTGGTAACTCCACAGATAACTGTTTTTTCACTTCAGAAATTCTTAAGTGAAGAAGTATTTAAAATGTGAAGTACTGAGGTCTGTTTCAAGAGGTTGCATCATTATATGGTATACAAATTCGAATTTAGGTTTCATTTGAAAGTTAAGAAAGAGAACATTGAAAACGTTTCTATTTCCCAACTCAGGAGAAACGTATCTTTCTCTTGTTGTGGAAGAGCAGAAAAAAGCATGGATTGGATAAGACTGACCTGATAATGTTCTTTCCTTTCTTTACTGGAATACATTATTAAGAACACTAATATACCATCATATTTACAGAAAGTTCTTTCCTCTCCCCAAAACAATTTAAGGAAAATACTGGGAACTCTCTTCTCTCTAGTAGTAAGGGCTATGTGTAGTTCCTAAACCAGTCCACCTCTGTTTCCTCTCCTTCCCCCCTCCTTTAGCTCTCCAAAGGAACTCAGGTAGCTCTGTCAGACGAAAGGGGATTTATTGTGCCACAGCACTTACATCTCCCTCTGGAGATATCCAATTTTGCCCTATCTCTTCCTTCGAAAGGAAAATAGATGAGCTGGCTAAACTGTTAGATCTTACTTCTGGATTCTCCACAGATTTCTGCCTGTGAATTGAAACCCTAGTTGAAACAACATCAAAGACACGAATTCCAATTCTTTCCCAGAGTGATTGTCTGCACAAGTGTTTTATTACTTGTCATATGCTTGGGACTAAGGAGATTTCTTCTTACACTTGAGCAAATTTAAAAATAGGATATCAATTTGCAAAATACTCCCAAATAGATATTTCTAATATTTGAGTCATGTAAAGTAAAGGCTCCAGTATAAAATTAAAGGAATATTTCCTCAAAAATCTAATTTATCATCTGCATATTCCTGAGAGGATTAGGGAATTTTTTATAAAAGCCTTCCAGGGAAGAAGAGAAAAGTTGAAGGGTTAATAAATATCCTTTTTGTGTATTCATTGGTTTGTTTTCCAGTGACTTCCATTAGCCAAACTTTTTGGGCCATATGGGCATATTTTATATTTCAATAATCTCATTGAATATCTTTATTTCAATTTTACAGATGAGGGAACTAAGCCTTTAGAAATCAAATAACCTATCTAAAGTATCATAGCTTACACTCAAACTCAATTTGTCTGTCTCTGTAATCGAAACTTCCATTATATCCTATACCCCTGTGGAAATAGAGAGAGGAAATATTCTTTAAGATATATGACCTCCGTTACTAACTTTAAAGAATCAGCAGTCGATAAAAGCTCAGTTTTCAAAGAAATATTCTGAAGGAAATGAGAGTTAAAATACTAAATTAGAGGAAGTATTAAAATATATTTAATCACTCAATCAATTTACAGCACTTTTAAGAAAAATTACTTACATCTCCTATAATTAGCATTACCTAGCACACAGTAGGCACAAAATAAATGTTTACTGGGTCACTGTTAATTAAAATATACCTGTTTTTTCATAATTGTATATCCATAAAATTCTGTGATATGAAAGATGGTTAGGTAGTTAAAAGAATTTTCTCTTAGATTTATAAGCCCTTAGTACTTATCTAAAGCCATCATAGGGATCCCTGGGTGGCGCAACGGTTTGGCGCCTGCCTTTGGCCCAGGGCGTGATTCTGGAGACCCCGGATCGAATCCCATGTCAGGTTCCCGGTGCATGGAGCCTGCTTCTCCCTCTGCCTATGTCTCTGCCTCTTTCTCTCTCTCTGTGTGACTATCATAAAATAAATAAAAATTAAAAAAAAAAAAGATTAAAGCCATCATAAAACTAAGTTTAAAAAATTATGTCAAAATATCTTATTTCATAATGTGCATTATAATATATATGTAATACATATGTAGTAAGGAAATTAGCATTTGGCTTTCAAATATTTGTGTCATACATATAATAACATACTTTAATAATATATAATACATAGTTATAATATGAAGCATTAACTATGAATACTATAGAAGCTAAGTATATAGGAGCAAAGAAATCTTTGAAAAACTACATATTCTCAAGTATTCAATATTTTCTGGGTTTTGTTTTTGCTTCATTTCTAATTATTTGATAAAGCTCAGAAAACATTTAATAGAAAAAACGAAGTACAAAATAAAATTTCCTAGTATAAGAAATTGAACTAGTTAATTTCACTATTAGCATCAACCATCGTAAAGTGATTCTACCATATGATAGATAAAAATTTGGGTAAACTCCAAAACTACAATGTTGTCTCAAATTATTGTTACTTTCATAACATGACCTACTGTTACTTCAATAAGTTCCCTCAAATTAAATACCTCTATTCTCCTGAAATTTACCTTAGATCCAAAAAAATAATTCTATACCCACCTGAATTATTGGCTGATAACAGATTAGAGTATCAACCTATTTTTTTAAAAATAGGAATTGTTAATATATGAGGTGCGTAGAATTGCACTGAAACCCTCAAAGTATTATTAGCCTCCAGAAAAGTCATGGCAAGATGAAGAAAGGACAAAATTTGGAAATTTAAAGTTTCATCCTGAAGTTTTAAAAACGGAGTAAAACTTGAGTCTTCAACCGGCCAAAAAAATGATCTTAGCAGCAACTGCAGAGTAATTATGAAATGATTCATTTAAATAATAAATGGATTAGGGAAGATTAGAAAGGGAAAAGCAACCATAAGGAATCTGTGGATTCACTAAAAAAAAAGTCATACAAGCTTCCAGTTTTTCTGGACTGTTGACTGGGAAAATATGATAGAAACCAAATGACATGATATTTTTATGAAAAATACCAGGACAGAAAATTAGCAAGCTTAAAAGCAAAAGTAAACCAAACAAGGGATCCCTGGGTGGCGCAGCGGTTTAGCGCCTGCCTTTGGCCCAGGGCGCGATCCTGGAGACCCGGGATCGAATCCCACGTCGGGCTCCCGGTGCATGGAGCCTGCTTCTCCCTCTGCCTGTGTCTCTGCCTCTCTCTCTCTCTCTCTCTCTCTCTCTCTCTCTCTCTGTGTGTGTGTGTGTGACTATCATAAATAAATAAAAAAAAAAAAAAGTAAACCAAACACAATTAAAATAAAGTCAAGAAATAAATCATAAGGGCCCTACAATTGTGAAGTCGTATAAACAACATATGATAGTAAATTGAAAAAAGCTTCAATCTAATAGCTAAAGTGACTCAATTTCACTGATTACTAACTTTATAATAAAGCTAGGATAGAAAAAAAAAAAAAAACAAAATACAAGCACTCGGAATAGCTTATGGAAATATTTGCAAAGCATCTGCCAGTCCAAAGGAGACTAAAGAGAGGGGTATGTTACCAATTGGAAAATTATCAGAATTCAGGCCAAGTGTTCTGGCAGTCTCCAAACATCAGAACATTCAGACAATTTGGTTTTAGGAAGACAAAACGTTACAGAGAGAATCATGAAAATCTGTCCCACATGGGGATTAAAAGAGGAATCAAAGTGAAAAACATCAAGCCCTTACCTGTCATGGTTAGGAACTAACAACTCAGTGGAGAAAGAAGAGCTATTAATAAATGCTTCACATACATAATCTTGGCAATTTAAACCCTACTTTTCTTTAGTGACAGATTTGATTACCTGAAGTCAATCACCATTTACCATAAGAACAATACACTACATACTAAATATAGGCCAGCACATAGTCAGAGAAGACCTACCAATTAAGAATTCAGTATTGCCATACAGGACTGATTCACATTATAAGTACCGCACAATGACTGGGGAGTACAAAGTCCCAGGAATGAAAAGGAAAGGTCAGTCAAAGTTGAGTAATCAATAAAAGATAATAATGAATTCCAAAGATGAAAGCTGTCATTTCTTGAGTACCAAATTCACTATTTTCATTTTTAAAAAAGTATTGTCAAATCAGCTAGATGGTAATCTAAATAAAGTTTTCAATAATACAAATAAATTTCATATCATTCAAGATAGCTCTAGGTAGTGTAACCACACATAAAATAGTCCAAGGAATCAAATACAGATTTACTTACAGAAAATAAAGCTAAAGAATCTGTATCAGCTTAGCCATAATTATATCTTACTCTTCTCAGAATCAAGTTAGCTGAGAATACTATAAAATTTGCTGCGCTTATTCACATTGTTATGCAGTCTATTTATAAATTCAGATAAATATATGTCAAATACTGATGCTACACATAATGTACTCAAACCTAAATAATCAATAATTGTTAGAAAAATTAAGTCATTTGATATAATGTGGGAAAAATTAAAACCAAGTGTTTAGACTACAAGAAAATTCCTCAATTCAAATGAATAGAAAGTCAAGATAATCTGAAATGAGGCAATGATTAATACAAATAGCTGATGAACTCCATTCAAGATCAGTATTGGACACCATGGTGAAGAACCTACTAGAGTTTAGTCTTAGGGTGCATTTATTTTGAAAGCTCTGCTGTGTTAGATTTAAAATAGTTTTGGTCAAACCAAACACATGAATAAATATAGAAAAATTCTGAACCAAAAAAGTATCTTTAAAGTCCCATCATTTGGGGGCACCTGGGTGGCTCAGTTGGTTGCCATCGACTCTTGCTTTTGGCTCAGGTCATAATCTCATGGTGCTGGGATTGAGCCCCATATAGGGCTCCATACTTAGCACAGAGTTGGCTGGAAGATTCTTTCTCTCCCTCTGCCCCTCCCCTCAGGACATGCATTCTCTCTCTCTCTCTCTCTCACACACACTCACTCAAATAAATAAATAAATAAATATTCTCTAAAAAGTAAAATAAATCTCATAATTTTTTGTTCTCTATTTGAACTATTGAGAAATTTTATTCACAATATATATATAATATCATTTGGGATTCACTTGCTGTGACTGCATCACTTTATAGAGACCACTGAATCCCACAATGTGGTGTCAGTGCCATTCTTTGCGCCTCCAATAGGATGTAAGCTCCATCAAGGCAAGGATTTAAAAAAAAAAATTAAAAAAAAAAAAGGGTATGCCCGGGTGGCCCAGCGGTTTAGCGCCTCCATTCGGCCCAGGCTGCGACCCTGGAGACCTGGGATCGAGTCCCACATTGGGCTCCCTGCAGGGAGCCTGCTTCTCCCTCTGTCTGTGTCTCTGCCTCTCTCGAATAAAGGAATAAAAAAAAAATTAAAAAAAAAAAAAAGGCAAGGATTTTCATTCACTCCCTTCACTGCTGGATCCAAGAGCCTACAACAGAGTCTGGCATATAGTAGCTGCTAAATACAATTTACCGAGAATAAATGCAAAAGGTCAACACAAAAGCAAATGATGGTACTAAAAATTTTAAATACAAGCTTGATAATTTGGAGTATAGTTATATTCTATATATTTTAAATATAGTAAATATAAAAGAATAAAGAGGTTCTTGTGGAGAATTTTAAGACCTCTAAGAATACATCTATTGGGGAAGAAAAAAGAATACATCTACTGAGATAAGTAATATTGACACAGAACTAAAATTTCCACATGAAAGAGAATGATAAAGATGACAGAGTAACAACATAAGGTCAATGAGAACTATGCTATTCTGTAGAAGAATTCACTGATACGAAGTACTAAAAAGCATGAAAATGCTAAAATAAATCTAAACAAAAGAAAAACATATAAATGCACATTGGCTTACACTAAATTTAGAAAAGAAAAAAATGCATAATTCAATTTTAAGCCCAATGAGGGTTTAAAAATAATTCTGGTATATTATTAAGAAAAATAGTTTAGGGACTTCTGGGTGGTTGAGTGGTTGAGCATCTGCCTTTGGCTCAGGGCATGATCCTGGAGTCCTGGGATCGAGTCCCACATCGGGCTCCCTGCATAGAGCCTGCTTCTCCTTCTGCCTGCATTTCATGAATAAATAAATAAAATCTTCAAAAAAAATACTTTAGATCTAACTTTTTAAATAGTTGTAAGGCAAAATGAGCATTCTTGCCACTTCTAACTACATTCTTAATTTCATCTTGCCACTGCTAACTATATTCTTAATTTCAATATCCTTCAGATAACTCCTAAATGGTATCTATAAACAGAGTTAAAAAATATCTTTGAACACAAAGTAAAGCCGTCTTCTTTTCATTCATATAAAGAACTAAAAATAATACCTTCACAGAGAAACCTCTATGAGGCGCTATGTTAAATACAAAACATAATGTGGAACAGGGCGTACAAAACAGTAAAATTCGTATAAAATTGCCTGAATACATCGGTTTTGTTTTGTTTTGTTTTTTGAGAGACAGGAAGTGTGAGGAGGAGGAGGGGCTGCAGGAGAGGAAGAGATAAAGTATCTTAGGCAGATTCCATGCCCAGTACAGAGCTCAGCCCAGGCCTCAGTCTCACAACCCTGAGATCATGACCTGAGCCAAAGACAAGAGTCAGATGCTTAACTGACTGAGCCACCCAGGCACCCTTTATCTGAATACTTCTTGAATTCTCAACCAGATTGAAAACAATTTACATCTATTCAAAAGTAAAAAATGTATCTCAATGAGGATCTCCAAATTGGAACACAGCCTGTGTATGTACAGCCTTCTGGCTTCAACAGACTCTTGAATCACATACCTACTGAAGGACATGCTTCTTAGGCATATCCTCACACTCTTTATAAATTTTCAGTGAAGATTTCTTTTGACTTAGGGCCATTGCTCATAATGAGAAGTGCTATACTACTTTAGGAACGTTCTTATTTAAAATACCAAAAGGCAAACAATACCTTAACACTGACTAATCCAGGCCTACTTACAATCCAAATTTACACCCAAATCCACTCTCCAACTCCAGATTCAAACCCATGCCTCAGCAAAACTCCAACATCTAACTGCCATGTGCATTGGAAAACACTAGTAACTTGTGAAATGTATAATTTTAGACTACTGCATAGTGGACACCTGTATTTTAAACTACTTTGGAAATAATCGGCCAAAATAAGATGGACAAATTACTTTCTCAATGATATAAGAATAACCATATTCACATATTTAAGCTATATAGAATATGCAGAACCAAATTTTATCTATCATCAACCAATCTATCAGCCATCTATGATTACCTGTCATCTATCTATCAACTCATGCATTTCTTCATTTTGAAAAGCCTTAAAGAATTCAACAGGAAATTCATATAGTGTTCTGAGGAACAAAAGTTGAATATTATCTTTTACAGTCTAGGTAAAAAAAAATACCTGTTTTCCTTCATAGCATGCAGATGACAAAAAGATAAAACACTGCAATTACAAAACAAAAATCTTAAAGTTCACAGTTGGCCATTTTTTTGGTGGAAACTATCCTGTATATATGGAGAAAAACAAGTCACTGTGTTTGTATCATAAGATAGTTGCTCCTATTTAAAATTGTTCATTGTCTCAGCCCTGCAGTTGTTTATTCTTCCCTAATTCACTGTGCTCTAATATCATTCTTCCAAAAGCAGTTTAAACTAAACCAAATAGCATGTGTAACAAATTTCCTCTGTTATGTTAGGTTGGACTTAATAAAAATTATTAAAGAATATAACGAAGGAATTATGGGCAGGATAGAAGACTTATGAGAAAAACTCTCATTTTTCCCAGTAAAATATCCCCCAATTTCAAATGGCATATACACGATCTGCCTTGGTACATGTATGAGAGGGTGTGTGTGTGTGTGTGTGTGTGTGTGTGTGTGTGTAGGCCATGCCTACAAGCTGGGTGGGTAAAACAGGCATCATCTCTTTCTATAAATTTCACAGTTCTTTTTTACCCATCGTCTGACCTATACAGAAGGTTAGGCAAATATAAGCAAAACTCAAGTAGCATTTTTTTTATCCTATAAAAATTCATGAACATCATTAGCACATGCTTTCATTCATTTAAAAAAAAAAACTAAATACCATCTGTGCACAATAGTCTAATTAGGGGATTAGAATCACAGACGCTTTGCTGGCTCACATGTTCAAGCACAT
Organism: Nyctereutes procyonoides; assembly: GCF_905146905.1. Classification (NCBI taxonomy): domain Eukaryota; kingdom Metazoa; phylum Chordata; class Mammalia; order Carnivora; family Canidae; genus Nyctereutes; species Nyctereutes procyonoides. Next base: position 1,165,313 of record NW_026575158.1, on the reverse strand, counting down.
GCCCCCTTGACCATTTCAGAAAAGAAAATAAAGGTGAACAACAAAAATGTAGTCAGGAGCATCCCTTTAGATTCAGCATTGGCTACTAGAGTTAACTAACCCCACAGAATTTAGCTGTCTAGCACTCCCACTGGAAATGGACTTTTTTTTTTTCTCCCTTGATGCGCATGCTGGCCCCAGCACAAGCCTTAGAATAAACTTGGCATCACATGAATCAGGTTTTAATAAGTTCAAACAACATTTTACAGAAGACTGGTAGTCACAGTCTGCAACACACTACAGGGACCAATTTTTCTGGATTTGGTATCCACAATAGAAAAATCAAATGATAATACTAACTTGTTCTGAAAGAAAATAAATGACCTATAATCATTACTCGAGAGTGATGTATAATATATACATGACCCTACAAAATATGTGTAATAGAACTTGTACTACCTATTCAAGCTTCACATTACTTTTAAGGTCTATGAATTATAGAAGCTCAATTGGTAAAATGAGTTCATACAGAAAAGTCAAGGGACATCATGTTTCTTTCAATTAGGGCTACTCTTCTTCCTTACCCTAAATTCTAGTAAAATTATTGCACTAGAAGCATTTTAAACTATAAAGATCATACAATCGGGGATCCCTGGGTGGCTCAGTGGTTTAGCACCTGCCTTTGGCCCAGGGAGCGGTCCTGGAGTCCCGGGATCGAGTCCCGCGTTGGGCTCCGGCATGGAGCCTACTTCTCCTCTGCCTGTTTCTCTGCCTCTCTCTCTCTATGTCTATCATAAATAAATAAAAATACATCTTAAAAAAAAAAAGATCATACAATCTAATCTGATATATATCCTACTAGTCCTATCACCTAGGATCAGTAGATTGAATCCCCCATAGTTATTTAAGATATTAACAAATACATTCTGCAAAAAGAAAAAACAGTTAAACTTTGTTGTATTTCATAACCATAAAGAAATGTAACTTTGTAGATTACAAAGGTTTTCATCTTAGAAAATGTTGGATGATTGGTAAGTACAAAACTGTCATCACTTATTGAAATGGGCACCTTTAAGTCCTCTCCACACAGCACAAGGTAAAAATAAATCAATAAATAAAACACAGTAAAAATAGTAAGAATAACCACAGATTCAGTAATGAAGGAAGGGAATAAATCAGTTAAAATCTCAGTCGTTAAAAACATTTAAACAATTACATTGAAAATTAATGCATTATCAACAAAAATTAAATGGTGATACTAACCAGGCCACAGCTCTTTCAACCATCATAACACCTTGAGACCCAAATTTTTATCTATTTTTTAAATTTCTATTCCAATCACAGTAATCCACAAAAGGAGTGACCAGTCTGCTAAAGAACAGCTCTTTATGTCCCGGTTTCATAAGACAGATCCAAGTCCAGCTGGAAATAAGTTCAGGCATTTTCAGCCCAAGCCAGCTATATAACTAAGTCTTTTCAAGTAAAATTAGGTCTACACAGATTCTCCACATTCTGATCCAAAGAGAAAAAGCCCCAATTTAAATATAGCTTATAAAATCTGGAATTATATGCTATTCTTTCAGTGGTCAGACTTTGCTGGTTATTGACTAGTGCATCTCTTTGGATTCTGGAGGCCATTTCTTATGAATATTGGCTGTTGGAACAATTTCATATTGTCAACAGATGCTGTGATGCTGCTTATTCAGCTCAGGAGCGGTTGCCAGTGGAGGCTCATTGCTTCAGGCTGAAGCAAATTAATCCCAGCAGAGATGAGTTTTATTTGTTTCTCTAATAGTGGGAAGAAATATTGATGACAGCATTCTGAGCTCTACTAAGGACAAGAGACTGCTGAAGATCTCACCAACTCAATTTAGCATCTCCAACTTGGTGGGAAGGTATGGTAGGAAAACTCAGTCTGCAGTACCCGTAGGGCATTCACCCCTGACTCCCCTTTTCAGATCAAACATACAGCTCTTTGTTCTCCCTCTGCTTACAGTGGGAAGGCTTAGTCTCCAGTATGGATGTATTTATATCTAGCACTACAAGTTTTTGAAGATAATAAAAATGCCACTAAAAATTGTAAACAGCAACAACTAAAAGCATTTTATGGTCTAATGTTGAAAAGTCTGATTATTTTTAGAAACTCATCATCTTACACAAGTATTCTGCTTTTCAGAATTTAACTTTGATGAGATAATTTTCTAACTGAAGACACTATTTTCTATATTCTTCTCTTATTTCCTAATGAGAATCCTTCCTCCCCCCGAGTAAAAACTAGCAGATTTTACTAACAACTGCTCTGAGTTCATGGTCTAGGATAGACAAGAGTAACAGTAAAGGAATAGGCAAGAATAAAAAGAGAAATACATTACAGACTTTTAATTAGAAATTCCTTTGACATTAGCATCCAATAAGAGTAAAGTTACTCATTTTTAATAAGAGCTAATAATTTAACTTATTTTTTAATAGACATGGTATTAGATCAAACAGAAGTAAACACACAAACAGAGGTTATGGATTTTAACCCTTCAATAATTGTTATAGGGATGTTAAATAAGTAACACAGGAATTTGGGAGTGAATTTTATGTTAGATTTGATGTGTATCTTCCTTTCAGCCTTGTTTTCCATCTCTTTAAAAGATAATGGTTTAGGGGTGCCTGGCTGGCTCAGCTGAAGGAGCAATGGACTCCTGATCTCAGGGTTGTGAGCTGGAGCCCTATGCTTGGTGTATAGATTACTTTTTTTTAAAATTTTTTTTTTAAGATTTATTTATTCATTCATTCAGAGAGAGCGAGGAGAGAGGCAGAGACACAGGCAGAGGGAGAAGCAGGCTCCAAGCAGGAAGCCCGATATGGGACTCGATCCCGGGTCTCCAGGATCACACCCCGGGCTGCAGGCGGCGCTAAACCGCTGCACCACCGGGGCTGCCCGGTGTAGAGATTACTTAAACAAAAATTAAAAACAAACAAAAAACTTAAAAACAAATAAAAGATAGTGAAAATTGAATTTTAGACATTTTTTTGCTTTTATTTTAGAGTTTCCAAGCACTAAATATTATAGTGTAAACTTAGGGTCGTTTTTTTTTTTTAATAGTGTAAATTTAGGGTCTTTTTTTAAAATTTTAATTTATTCATGTGACACAGAAAGGGGGGGGGCAAAGACACAGGCAGAGGGAGAAGCAGGCTCCTTGCGGTCAGCCTGATTCAGGACTCGATCCCAGGACCCTGGGATCATGACCTGAGCCAAAGGCAGACACTCAACCACTGAGCAAACCTGGTGTCCCTAGAGCAAATTTTTAACTTAAAAATGTTATAGAAATTACTACCTTTGGAAGAAGTGTGCGCTGCAATAGTGTTAGTCATATTTAGTCCAAGTCCTAAATTTTATACTCCATTTCTTGCCTTTTAAAAAGGTCAAAAAAGAAAAAAAAAAAAGAAGGGAGGAGAAATTGATATGTGAGGAAGGTCTCCGCCCAACTAAAAAGTAGTAAATACTTTTCGACTAAAACAATGAAAGTTGAATCACATATTCATCTGCTTTACAAACAAAGGCCATAATGAACATCCTACACGTTCAAAACACCATCGTGCCCTGCCTTCCCTTATGTTTCTGTTCTCATCTGCTAGATCTTACCCTTTTTTACTTCAAAATATAACAAGCTGTTTTGAGCTGACATTTGGAGCATACGGCCATCATGGTGAAATATCTTCCAAATGTTTCTTCTCTATATCTTTGTCACCCCAGGGATGGTACACACTCTCCTTTTTCCTTGTTTTCCCAACATCTATCACAGAATTATCAATCTAGGTCCTCAGGTCCTGTCCATTTTTTGCGCCTCCCCCAGTCTGCCTTTATCTTTTACTTTGTCTATGACATCTATTCATGTCTTTTTGTCAAAAACTTGGAGGAAATACTTCTCAGCCTCCACACATTCAGGGGGAACCCCTGTTTCCCACCCTTTTCTCCCACCTGCTCTTTACTGTAGTAAATGCATTGAAATAAGCCATTGGGTTCATTCTTTTATTTTTTTTAAAGATTTTATTTATTTTTTCATGAGAGACAGACAGACAGAGAGAGAGAGAGAGAGAGAGAGAGAGAGAGAGAGAGAGAGGCAGAGACACAGGCAGAGGGAGAAGCAGGTTCCACACAGGGAGCCCGACGTGGGACTTGATCCTGGGTCTCCAGGGTCACACCCTGGGCCAAAGGCGGCACTAAACCGCTGAGTCACTGGGGCTGCCCCATTGGGTTCATTTTGACAAACTTTTTCCCCCCCGGAACATTTTTGTTCAAGTTTTTAATTTTCTACTTTTTGTTGGTTTTTTTAGAAAAATGTACCTGGGGGCATGATGAAATTTAGCCTATTAATAAAGTAATATTTTGCCATGACTTCTAGGTACTCTCTTTGAGTGACAATTACTGCTATGAATACCCCTGGTAATCTTCGAGCAGAAGATATTTATTTGTTTGTTTGTTTATGATTTTATTTTTTTATTCATGAGAGACACACACAGAGAGGCAGAGACATAGGCAGAGGGAGAAGCAGGCTCCCTGCGGGGAGCCCAATGTGGGACTCGATCCTAGGACCCTGGGATCATGCTCAACCACTGAGTCACCCAGGAGCCCTGAGCTGAAGACATTTAAATGATTACAATTTTCTGTCTTATTCTCCTGTATTATTAATGATTTGTTATTATGCAATACCTATCTCACTAGAGTATATGCTCTTTCGGATTCACTCAATCCAGCCACCATTTAATACTCTCTCCCCGCACCTAATGCCTAAAGCCTCTTAGTTTCACAGCTTTTAGATCTGGAAAAGACTTCAGAGTACAATCTTCTTATTTTATGAATGAGGGCCTAAAGCCCAAAGAGTAAAAGGGGTTGGCCCAACATTTCACAACAAAGCTAGGACAGGGAAGTTACATTGCCGGTATAAAGTCTGAGAGCCTGACTGGGTAGTTCAGGACTGTGGGTGGGAGGAGTAAACACAAAGTCAAGGTGGTGGCCCCACACTGTTAAACCACCAACTGTTGATTTTGGCTCAGGTGCTGAGACCCAGCTACTGAAGGGGCTCTGCACTCAAGGCTGAGTCTGCTTGAGACTCTCTCTCCCTCTTGCCCCCTCTCCCACTGTGTACACTCTCTCTTTAAAATAAATAATCTTTAGGGCCCTGGAATCAAGCCCCACATCAGGCTCCCTGCAGGAAGTCTGCTTCTCCCTCTGCCTGTGTCTCTGCCTCTCTCTGTGTGTCTCTCATGAATAAATGAATAAAATCTTTAAAAAAGAGAGAAGAAAAGGAAGGCACGGATTAGACCATGAAGGATTTCCTCTATATGCCTGGCACACGATGACTCAATACACATTTCATTAATTAAATTTAGATGCCAAGTAAAGGAGTTTAAATTTTATTATATATCCAATGAGGAGTCACTATAGAACTATAACATAGGAAATAGCGACACCAGACCAATACTGTAGGATACCAGTTATTACCAACAATGGAGCAGAAAGAATGACTTCTGTAAAATGGTACTAGAAGCCCAAAAACCAGTTAAGAAAATGTACTAGTTCAGACAGGAAATTGTAAGATCAAAGACTGAAATAATGCCAGTAGGAAAAAGAAGGAATAAATTCTGTATTTATGTGCGTGTGCGTGTGTGTGTGTGTGTCTCCTGTCATTCCTTTATATGAATGCCCTCCACTGGCAACACTCTGACCCAATCTATGAGATGTCATGTGAGATAATCTCCATGAAGTCCAAATAATGCCATGAAAAATTCTGAGCATTCTCAACACTGTTTCTCTTAAAATTCCATTCGCCAAGCTGAGGATTTTCTGTCTATGCAAACCACAGTAATGAAATAATTATATTGACAAAGTAATAATAATAATGACAACAATAGCACTTGACACATTAGGAATATACGTGTGCCGGATAATATTCTCAATGTATTAACTCCTTTAATCCTCAAAGCAACTTAATGAGGTAGGGACTATTATTTCTCCATATTACAGATTTTCTCACATGTCCATTAGTAAACAACTACAAGGTAGAGTGAACTGAAACTCTGTCAGTCTAACTATACATATTGACACTATATTTTTAGAAAAATAATGATCATGTAATCTTGCCCATTTTACAAATTTTACAGATTAATAAAACGAAGTAAAATACATGTTCAAGGCCATATAATTACTGATAGAGTGTGTGTATGTGTATATGCATATTTATATTTCAATTAATTCAATATTCATTTGATAAATAATATTACCTCGATATAAACAAGCTCATATTTTTGTAAAATATTTGATATGTAATTATTTCTTTAGTTTTGTTTTAAAAAACCTTCAAATAATTATGCCAAATATAATCAGTTAACCCTTAGTAGTATAGAAATTTAGCATATAAATCTTTTAGAGAAGAGAATAATAAGAAATAAGCTGATTGTAAGAAAAATACTTAGATCTTAAGATTTTTTAATCAAAGTTCATATAGTGAACTGTAGTAAATTGCTATAGTTAACAAATTCAGTTTTCATTCATAAAATACTATGACACATGCATGTTATATCTTTTACCAGACTAAAGAAAGAGAATGTTATTCAACATCCTCTGTATAAACCCATATGCATTAATCTGAAAAAGACAATATGGAATATAAGAAAGCACACACAAAATACTACATATCTTGATTCTATATATGTTAAGGTAAAAACCATCAAAACCAGTATAACTAATGTACAACATTAGAAGTCAAGATACTGGTACTATGGGAGAGAAAGCAGAGGCAAAGACTAAGAGGAGTGTCAGGAAGAATCTGGCAAAATTCTATATATTATTAATCTGCATAGGGGTTACATGGCTATGCTTAATTTGTTATAACTTACTTAGCTATACACTCACTTTATAAAATTTTCTGTATGCATATTTAAATTAGGTTTACATTTTAAAAACACTCATTATTAATTTGGTAGGCATTTTTGACAATTTTATTAAATCAATGTGAGTTTCTAGCACTGAAGAACAAAATATGGATGCAAACAATTAAAACCAGGTCTCATAGAGTAAGGGAAAGAAAAAAGACCAAAAAATACATCAACAGCATGATGGCAAGAGGTTAGGTTAAGAATTATGTGAATTTTAGAGTCAAGGGGGCCTCAGCTCAAAAAATTTGCCCAGTCACTTCTTAGTTTGGGACTTAGCTATTAACATGGGCGTTTGAGCAGACTTAGTCAAATTCATTACTTGGCTTCAATCAACCTTATTTCTCTTGTCTTTATAGTGTTTTATAAAGTTGCATGCAAATGCAAAAAAATGTGGTTCATTTAAGCTATAAGGTTAGAAAACTGTTACAAAATTTAAGACTTCCCAGAAATGACAACTGAACAGGCACTTGAAGCAGGAGGAGCTGAACTTGACCAAGAGGATTTCAGGAAAAAGCAAACTTCCAAAAAACAAAAGAACACACATAGATACCAAGCTATTCAAATTCAGTAAGACTTAGTAGGTCTGTGTGTGGAAAGTGTGTGTGTGTGTGTGCACGCACTGGTGCACGAGTGCTGGGAGACGAGTGGAGAGAGACAAAAGGAGAAACTGATATGTTTAAACCAGGTTATGTTTAAAATAGGCCGTGTTTAAACTCGGTTGTGAAGGGCCTTGTAAACTAATGCAGGAGTGGTTTGCTTGGTTTGCTTTTATCCTATAATTATGTGGTCTAACATAAATACCAGGTTCACCTGGTTCCTTGAGATCTGAGTAATATTGTCCAAATCTCCCTTCCAAATCCTTGGCGGTTCAAACACCTCCTCAAGAGTTAGGCCAAATCCCCGAATCCCACTTTCTAACTGTGATTTGTTTTAAATTGCATTACCAAATATGAGACTGAGACTCTTCGCAGTTTTAAAATGACCCCATCCTCAACAACAAAAAAATCCTTTCCAGAAAGCATTTGTGACTTCAGTCGTCGTGAGTGGGAAGATACTGAGAAGACTGTACTGCACAAATGCATATGACTTCAAGTTCAAGAATAGGTATTGATTTCTTAAGGTATTGCCTCACAACAAAGGGAATTTAGGACTGAGAAATTCTTTCCTTGAAAGAAATCTTTTCTTGAAAGCAGTTTTGGCCAATTGAATGTTTTTAAACAAAATAAACCATCAAAAACCTGCTTCTCTGTAAAATATATATTTAATTCATCAAAATGTCCCAGAAATAAGATTAAAATAAAAATAATTTTCAGGTTAACAATCTATTACTGGTAAGTCACTGATTTACTAATTTGGAATTTTTATAGGTATGTGGGGTCTTAACATCTTATCTGATAATGGTAGGAAAATGTAAACTATGGTTTGTACTACAACAAAGTAACAATTTCTAGTCTTTTGTGGTAAGATATTTGAAGTATCTAATGATAATATTCTTAAAACAAGTCTTATTCCAAAACCCCCTTCTCGCTCAAGAACAACACACCAAAAAAAAAAAAAAAAAAAAAAATACCACACCATTTTAGAATGTCAGTCTAGTTAAAATTAAGTAACCATTTGACCCTAAAATGAACACTGTCAGCAAACAAGATTATAGAAGTCCTTTCTCCACCTTGAAACAGTAGTTCTTTACATTTCATAAAACCCTTTGTGTTGCTTTCTTGTCTTGACTTCAAAGAGATATATAAAGCTTAGATCAATTTTGCAGTGGCATATAGCATGATGAGAAATGAGCCTGGCTCTGTTTCAGGTCATGGTGAACCAACCTCCAAAAATGTGAAAAACTATACAAGTTTTATAAAAATTTCCTTTAGTAGAGCCATAAAATAACTAGCTATTACATTAAGAATGGCTTAAACCTGTAAATCACTCAAAAAAAAAATAACTCTTCACCCATTGGTTTGATGTTTCTCATGTTATACTCGATATAAACAGAATGTAAACAATGGGTCTTAAAAAGTACAAAACTGCAGTCCATTCTTATGACAAGATGATGCATTCTATACAGAGTCAATGTTGGAGCTTGTACCGATAGATAACAGAAAACAGGTTCCTGAGAAAGAGATCTGATGTTATTCAATGCCACAATTTCAAGAGTTAAACTATTGGGGAGCTCTTAGAACTGATCATAAACAAGTTCAATATATAAACCAAGTGTCTTAATACTTCTAGCAAGAAGTAAAATAGTGTTTTTGCTTTCCTTGTTCTATATTTACATTAAGCATTTTTTTTCAAAACATGCCAGTTTGTGTTTATTTCATAAATATCAAAAAGAATGAAAGATAAGCCAGGACAGCACATTTTTTTCACATATGTTGGAGCAGCATATTAGGGGGAACACTACAGGCTACAGTACTCTTTCTTTCCAAATTGAATTACATTTCCAAGTTTACCATACATAGAACCCTAAAATTAAAATGAAATCCACCAACTTGACTTTTTTAGAGAGCCATGACTAGGAAGGAAGCACACATGTACATGAGGTTACATACATATAAACATGATTCTAATTAGGGTGGACACCATCTTCTAGTGATTGATGCACACATGATGTTTCTTCCTAGTTAGGCAGAAATGTTAGAAGTCAGCAATTTGGTGGAAACGGAGACTGCCATGTATACTGCCAGTTGGGCAGCTTGACAACATGGGGTTTTGAATCCTGCCTGGGAACTATGTGTTCATAATAGCACAAGTCTAATTTGGATTGAAGGAGCATAGAAAATAACTCCAAGGAAAACGACCAGTGGGAAATGTCAGTCAGTAAAAAAGGATATATTTAGAAATGCACATGATTTAAAAACTAACAATTACAATACAGTTTCTAAAGAAACAGGATTGGAAGAAATAAAATTTTTAATAAAAGTACAATGTTCCAAACTAATGATACTAGAGCTTACTCATTTGTTCTTGCTCTTCCTTTTGGTCTCCCCGACTCCAGTACTATCAAATTTTACTCAAATGTCACCCTCTTAGTTCAAGTCCCCCCGCCCCATACTATTCTAAAGGAAACCCTTGCTAACCCCAGTGCTCTCCCTAGATCCTATTCACCCCTTTATTTCCTTCCACAGCATCAAAAGAATCTTAATCTACCATACAGTTCCTTTAGTCTCTTAAGGTTCGTCTCTTCCCACTAGAATATAAAATCTGTAAGGTCAGGAAGGTTTGCAGTTTTGTTCACTACAGTGTCTGCAGGACTCAGAAAATTTGTGAAAAGACTAGGGGTGTCATAATCATTTGTAAATAAACAAAGGATTCCCATTAGTGAAATCAGTAGAGTGGGGAACAGCAGCAGGACATTTTGCTGTCCACTAAGATATATTCTAAACTTATTTTTTCAGTCTCATTTTTAGTTATCAGGATACTTTATCTGTTGATAACATTTACAATAAGTATTTTTTCCTGTGTAATCTAAATAAGTGGTTTATTTTAATATCTTCCCCATTCCTTTTTAGATGGAATAATATTTTCCAAACTGATAAAGAAAGGCTTATAACACAGGGATAGTAGAGGAATCAAGGTAGGAACCCCTTGAGACAATTATAAAAAATGAGTCAAAGATATGTGCTTACAGCTGTAGCTTAGTAATGGCTGAGCAACTTAAAGTAACCCACCCACAGATAACTATTATATGCTTTGAACAAAAATTAATGAACAGCTCTTTGAAGGCACTAAAAATGGCACAAAATGGAGAGATCTGACCTTGAGACAAGGAAACTTCACTGGGGATTAATGCAGATTAGTATACTCTTCCACGAAGACACTCCCTAGTCCATGTAGAAACGATGTGTTAGAACTCAATCACAGAACTCAAGCAGAAAGCCACAGTTTTATTGGCCTGAGATGTAAGAGAATGAAGCTCACAGCTGCCAAAGTGGCTAGAAATTGAAGGAGCAAAATATTCCAGAAATGAGAGTCAAATATGAAGGAGCTCCAAATCTGTAAATAACCTTTCCTCACATCCTTGGATGACCCATGAATAGTACATGTGCAGTGGAGACACCATAGATCCCAACAGGAAGCATCAGTTAAAAGGCCAAAAGAGCTGAGACTGACATGAAAGGTGGAGTTGAAGTCATGCCATGTTAGAAGATCCGTATCTTACAAATAAAACCATGTCCTGTGCAGAAGGGATTCATCTTGGACCAAATGCAAACCCAACCAAACAAACAAAAATTCATACTAAAGGGAAAGTAAAACCAAGCCACCACAATGTTTAAGGCATTAGAATTTAGTTTAATTGCCTGCTTTAAGGAAAATTAACACTCTTCAGGAAAAGATAACAAAACACAGACTCTCTCCAATGACTAATTTGAACAATCAAAATTTCTAGACATGTAACTAATATACAGGAATATGCTGATGAAGGAAAACCAATTCTACAGAAAACAAACCTCAACATATCTCTAACACTGGGCTTATAAGGCAATAACTTGAAAGCAACTAGTATAAGTAAGTACAGTGACTTATGGAAAAGGTGGTCAGAATAATTGAGCAGATGGAAATCTTCAGCAGAAAATTCGAAAATGTAAAAGAGAGCAAAAATTGCATTTAGAACTAGAAATAAACACCTGAAATGAAACTCATTGCATTAGCTTAACAGCAGACTGGAAATGGTAAAATGGTGAATCTCCAAAACGGTCTCTGGAAATTATTCACCTGAGGAACAGAAAGAAAAAGTATTGCAGTAAAATGAGCAGAGCCTCACGGGCAGATGAGACACAACAGAATGGCCTAATATGCACATAAATAAAAACTGCAAGAAGAGAGGTCAGTGAAAATGGACAGGAAATAATTCTATGGAAAAATAGCAAAATTTTCCTAAAGTAAAATACACAAATAAAAACTATAAACTAAAACGTTCCAAGGAACTTTCTGAACACCGGCATATAAATCAAAAGAAAACCACATTTAAACACATCACAAACTTCTGAAAAGCAAAATATAAGGAGAAAGCTTTGAAAGAAACTAGAGGAAAAGATGGATATAAATTATATCTAATTTCTCTCTCAGAATCAAGAACCAGGAGACATAGATTGTTAAAGTGCTGAAAGATTAAAACAAAACAAAACAACAACATTAAAAAAAAAAAACTCCATAGAATTCTATATCCACTCAATATATCCTTCAAAAGTGAGGTGAAATAAGGCCATATTCAGATAAAGTCTGTGAGAATGTACTGCCAAGAGAACTGTACCACAGAAATGCTAAATGAACTTCTTTGGGCCAGAGAAAAATTACACCAGATGGAAACCTTAAACTACAAAAGAATGAAAAGCACTAGAAATGGTAGACATGTGGATAACTGAAGGCAATTTTTTTTCACATAATTTCGTTTAAAAACTAATTTTTAAAGCAAAAATTCTAAAATATTGTGGGTCTTATAACAGGTCAATGTAAACTATGACACAGCATTACACAAAAGATAGTAAAGGTAAACAGAATTATGCTGGTACAAAGTTCTCACATTTTCCTTGAAGTGGTATAACACGGATGCTAAGTAGACTATTATCATTAAAATATGCATATATTTATACATAAAACAATAATTTAAAAATAATACTAACAGCATAGCTAAAAAGAGTATAGTTAAAAAGCCAATAGAGAAAATGGAATGCTAATATATATATTTGATATATATGTTTGAATATATACATATATATTTAACCCAGAAGGTAGGAAAGAAAGCACAGAAGAACACAGTTACATGTGGAAAAGAGAAACTGAATGACCAAACCCAACCATATCAATAATTACATTAACTATAAACTAAATATTCTATTTAATAGGCATAGATATTATTAGATTATTAGATTGGTAATATTAGATTGAAATTAAAAAGCAAGACTACCTAGCCTTGAGAGATGCACTGCAAATATGAACACACATACAACTTACAAGTATGTGGATGGAAAAATGATATACCATGCAAAAATAAATATAACAAAGCTAGTATGTCCATACTAATACCAGACACTGTAGAATTCAGGAAAAGAATCAAGGAAGAGTGGGATATTTCACCATAAGAGTGTCAATAATAATCTTAATTTGTATATGCTTAATAAAAAATTAAAAATACATCTAAAAAATTAACAAAACTAAAATGGAGAGCAGATTAACCTACAATTATACTTGAAGATTTTAACATCCTTTCTTAAAAACTGTTAGAAAAACTTCATATTGAACAGATGTCCATTTTGCACAAAATGATTTATAGATTCAATACAGTCCTAATAAAATCAAAACTGGCTTATTCTTTTGTACACATTAACAAAGCTTATATTTGTTTTTGGCATAACCAAGGAAAAATTGATCAGTGGAACAGAAGAGAAAGTCTGGACATAAATCCACACATATACAACTAACTCATTTAAATGAAAGCACCAAGGCACAACTCATATTGGAACTTCTGAGTAAACATATAAAACGTATGAAAAATAAATTTTGCCTCTTTCTTCACACTACCCACAAAGATCAGTTTGATATACATCATTGAAACATAACAGCTAAAATGATAAATCATCTGGAAGAAAACACAACATATTCATGACCTTCGGAATAGGCAGATTTTTTAGGACAGAAACAACACTAAACATATCGTTTAAATGGATAAACTGGACTTCATCAAAATGAAAACCTTCCATTCATCTGAAGATACTATAAGTTAAATGCAAAAGCCACAGACTGAGAGAAATATTTTATCTCTGTATTTATATGATTTCATTTATATGAAGAGATAGGTATTTGCCAAACGATTTGCATCTAAAATAGTGTTTGTGTGTTTAAGACTTTATTTTTAAGTGATCTCTACACCCAATGTGGGGATCAACAGTCACCTGCTCTGAGGACTGAGCCAGCTAGGAAGCCCTAAAATAGATTTTAAAACCTTCTACAGGGCAGCCCCAGTGGCCCAGGGGTTTAGAGCCACCTTCGGCCTGGGGTGTGATCCTGGAGACCCAGGACTGAGTCCCAGGTCAGGCTCCCTGCATGGAGCCTGCTTCTCCCTCTGCCTGTGTCTCTGCCTCTCTCTCTCTCTCTCTCTCTCTGTCATGAATAAATAAATAAAATCTTTAAAAAAACAAAAACAAAAACCTTCTACAAATCAATAATAGGAAAACAAATAGGCTTCCTAAGTGGGCAAAAGACTTGGATAGAAAATTTACAAAAGATAGACAAATGGCTTATAAGTACATGAAAAGAAGTTCAATATCATAAGGCATTACAGATATCAAATTATATCACATTGAGATCTCATAATCCCTAGAATGCCTACAATAAAAACTTAAGACACTAAAGATAATGAGGATGTGAAACACCTAGAATACTCACATCACTAGTAGAATATAAAATGGTACAATCACCTTGGGAATTGGTTGTCTTTTATAAAGTTAAAGATATGACCCACCAAATTCCACTTCAAACTATTTACCCCTGCAAAATGAAAACATATGTCCATAAAAATACTTGTAAATTACGCTTCTAGTAGCACATACATAGTAGCACAAAATTCGAAATAAACTAGGTATCCATTAATAGGAGAATGGACAAATTGTCATATATTCATACAGTGGAATTCTACTCAATAATAAAAAAGAACTACTGATGTGTGCAAACTGATGAAGGAATTTCACAAACATTTTTTAAAAAATATTTTATATATTTATGCATAAGAGACACACAGAGAGAGGCAGAGACAGACAGGGAGAAGCAGGTTCCCTGTGGGGAGCCCAATGGGGGACTCAATCCCAGGACCCCAGGATCATGCCCTGAGCCAAAGGCAGATGCTCAACCACTGAGCTACCCAGGTGCCTCATTTCATAAACATATTAAGTAAAAGAAACCATAATAAAAGAGCACACACTGAGCAGTTTCATTTACATAAAGTTAAAGAACAAGATAAACTAATCTTTTGTGATAACTATCTAAAGAGCAGTTGTCTGTGATGATAGGGATTGACTAGAAAAGACAATGAGAAAACTTCTGGAATGATGGCCATGTTCTGTATCTTGATTAAGAGTTGTAGTTATATGGATGTCTACATTCATCAGTATTCATCGTATTAGGCAGATATCTATGCATTTCACTCTAGGTAAATTTTATCTCAGTAAAATATGTGATTGTCAATTCCCTATTTTGATATGTATTTCAAAATTAACCTTTTAAAATTTTTTTACAGATAGAATGAGACAGAGCGTGAGCTGGGGGGTAAGGGGGAGAGACAGAGAGAGAAGAGAATCTTTAAGCAGGCTCCATGTTCAGCATGAAGATCCACACAGGGCTCTATCTATCTCATGATCTCCAGATCATGACCTGAGCCAAAACCAAGAGTCAAATGCTTACCTGACTGAGCCAACCAGACAACCCTCAAAATTAACTTTTAAAATATAAACTTTATCACTTTAAACACTAATTATCAACTCATGAGCTATCAGTTAATTTGAAATACCAAATAATGTGAGATTTGTTTTTCTAGAATTAGAACAGACATTACAATCAGCACTAAAGTATTCCTATTCCTATTACTTAGCTTTTGTGTCCAAAAAGAAAATTAAAAACTAATTACTGAGGGCAAATCGAACTCCAATTAAAAAATATACCAAAATAAAAAACTAATTACTGATGTTAAAATGGTCCTTTCTGTATCAGTGAAAGAGAATATGGAAGAGTTCCTAACACTTCAGTGGTCTTCTGTAATTTAAAAGTATTCTTGCAGTGCGTGGGTGGCTCAGTTGGTTAAGCAGCTGCCTTCAGCTCAGATCATGATCCCAGGGCCCTGGGATCCAGCACTTTGGGCTTCCTGCTCAGCAAGGAGCCTGCTTCTCCCTCTCCCTGTGCTGCTCTCCCTGCTTGTGCTCTCGCACGCTATCAAATAAATAAATAAAATCTTTTAAAATATATATTTAGAAGTATTCTTTCTCCACATTTAAGAAAGTAGTTTTTTTTTTTTTTTTTAATCTAAAATACTTGTTGTCTTCAGTGGCTTTGTAGTATAGCTTGAAATCTGGCAGTATGGTACCATCAGCTTTGTTCTTTTTCAAGATTGCTTTGGATATTTCGGGTCTTCTGTGGTTCTACAAAATTTTAGTATTATTTATTCTAGTTCTGTGAAAAATGCTAGAGCCCATAAATAAACCCATGCTTAAATGGTCAATTCATCTACATCAAAGATGGCAAGAATATACAACTGGAAAAGACAGTGTCCTCAATAAATGGACTGCTACATGCAAAAGAATGAAACCGTACCACTTTCTCACACCATATATAAAAATGAACTCAAAATGAAAGACCTGAAACCATAAAACTCCCCCAAAGAAAACATAGGCAGTAAACTCTTGAACATCAGTCTTAGCAATATTTTTCTGGAACTGTCTCCTCAGGCAATGGAGATAAAATCAAAAGTAAAAAAAATCAAGATTACATTAAACCCAAAAAGCTTTATGTACAGTAAATAAAACCATCAATGAAACAAAAAGCCAACCTACTAAATGAGAGATGTTTGCAAATGATATATCTGGTAAGGGGTTAATATATACTTTTTAAAAAACACCAAAAAGCTTACTCAACTCTTAAAAAATGGACCAGAAAAGGCATTTTTGCAAAGAAGACATACAGATGCCAAACAGGTACACGAAAAGATGCTCTGCATCACAGAAATCAAAGAAATAGAAATCAAAGCAACAATGAGATATCACTTCAACCTGGCAGAGTGGGATTATCAAAAAGACAAGAAATACGTGTTGGCAAGGATTTAGAGAAAAGGAAACCCTCATACACTGTAAGTAGAAATGTAAACTGATAGTTACTAGAGAGAACAGTATGGGGGTTCCTAAAAAAAATAAAAATAGAACTGATCCAGCAATTTTACTTTGGGCTGTTTACCCAAAGAAAACAACACTAATTTGAAAAGATAAATGTACCCTAAGTTCATTGCAGCATTATTTACAGTAGCCAGGACATGGAAGTAACCTGAGTGTCCACATGGACATGAAAGTAACCTGAGTATCCACTAATATATGAATGGAGAAAGAAGGTATGGTATGTATATATAGTATGTGTATTTTGTACACACAAACACACACACACACACACACACACACACACACACACACAATGGAATATTACTTAGACATGAAAAAGAATGAAATCCTGCCACTGTGACAACATGGATAGACCTAAGGAATATTATACTAAGTGAAATAAACCAGAGATTCTCTCCCTCTCCCTCTGCCCCTTTGCCCACTCACACACACATGTGTGTTCTCTCTCTCCAAAATAAATAAATAAAATCTTTTTTAAAAAAAGAAAATCGGGACACCTGGGTGGCTAAGCAGTTGAGCGTCTACCTTTGGCTCAGGGCATGATCCTGGAGTCCTGGGATCAAGTCCCACATCGTGCTCCCCTCGAGGAGACTGCTTCTCCCTCTGCCTATGTCTCTATCTCTCTTTCTGTGTCTCTTATGAATAAATAAATAAAATCTTATAAAAAATAAAAAATAAAAATAAAAAAAGAAAATCACCCAATGATTGTAATTTTAACTTTGCATATAATGACAATTTTAAATCTAAGCCTAAATGATAAGTAAGCTTTCTAATTTTTCCTAAGATTAAAAAAAAAAAAAAAAACAGTAACATTGAATTGTTTGGAGAAAGCACAAGATCCTTATTCCATTTGTGGAAATTTCATTTTATTAGTAAGTTTAAATTTAATTTAGATTTAATACAGATCCTGTACTATGAAGCTAACATTTCAGAGCCATAAAGATGATAAAGACATGAAGAGATGTGTTTCCTTTTCTTTAGAATATATTAACACTACAATCCTACCGAAGTTTGTAGTACACTATTGGTGCTACCTATATGCTAAGAGTGTTAATGTCTTCAGTGCATGAGATTCAAGAGTGACATATCAAAATAAAGGATAAGAATAAGAGTGCACCACTGAAATTAACTGCTTTGTTGCATTGAACAGAAATTTAAATGCTTGGCAATTTTTTAAAAGATTTTATTTATTCATGAGAGAGAGCGAGAGAGAGGCAGAGACACAGGCAGGGGGAGAAGCAGGCTCCATGCAGGGAGCCTGATGTGGGACTCAATCCCGGGTCTCCAGGATCATGTATTTGGCAATTTTTAAAAAGATTCATTCTTTCTTTCTTTCTTTCTTTCTTTCTTTCTTTCTTTCTTTCTTTCTTTCTTTCTTTCTTTGACAGAACACAAGTGGGGAGAAGAGGGAGAAGAAGCAGGCTCCCCTCTGATTAGGGTGCCTGATGGGTAGCTCCCTCCTAGGACCCTGGGATCATGACCTGAGCTGAAGGCAGATGCTTAACAGACTGAGCCACCCAGGCTCCCCATATTTGGTCATTTCAGGAAAAATGTGTTCCAAGGATAGATACCTCATGGGGGAAATTTGGTCAGTTTCTCATTAACAATCAATATAGTTGAATCCTAAAAACTTGAAAGCACATGAATAGAATATGAGTGAATACCGTTTTTTTTTTCATCATACTGTGCACTCGACAAGTAGTAGAATACCTGGCACACAGAGGAGTTCAATAAATATTGGTGAATACAAAAGAAGGAATGAAATTAAGAAAAAAAAAAGTTTTCATTTGAGACAGGGTAAAAAATCAGTTCATTACCAATTCATGGAGGCTGATGCTTCTAATATGATGTGACACAAAATACACCTTGATGGGGAAAAAAAAAAAAAAGTAACTTTCTTTTTTAAGTAGTAGACTAATGGGTAGAGCATGGACTCTGGAGAAAGACCTGGAAGGTGTGATAAACCATTGGCCACATAATCAACTTGGATAAGTTAGTTTATCTCTCTAAGCCTCCCCTAAAATGGTAATAATAATACATACTATGTTATATTAAGCGGAGTCATTGTATGAGTCTATATGAAGCTTTAAGCACAGGGAGTGGTAATAGTAACTGCTCAATAAATATTTTATCGTCATTATCATCATCACCTGTCATTCACAAGATTATCATCATCATTGCTATCAATCTGAATGCTAAAACAAAAGACTGAAAGTCTCACTTTATTTTTTTTTAAAGATTTATTTACTTATTCATGAGACACAGAGAGAGAGAGACAGAGACAAAGGTAGAGGCAGAAGCAGGCTCCAGCAGGGATCCCGATGTGGAACTTGATCCCGGATCCCAGGATCACACCCTGAGCCAAAGGCAGACAGATGCCCAACCGCTGAGCCACCCAGGAATCCCTGAAAATTTTTACTTTAAATAGAGTTAAAAAGCTATATTTTTGCAGCTAGTGGATCAGTAGAAAAAGTACTTAGTTCATGTTTGTGAAGAATTTATTTCTTAAAATTTTTATGTCTAAGTGGGACATCCATCTATCTCAGATCATTCTAGTTTCTACTAGGCTGAGTTTTCTTATATCCCTTATATAAAATCAACTACCTACTCATAGGATTTTCTTCCCACTCCACTCCCAGGAAGGGAAACTCCCCCCAATCCTGTAAACCATCAGGACAACCACTTCTGCCCTATGCTTTTCCCCCTATCTTAGTTCCCCAGATTTCATAAAAGGGAAACCTCATTCTGAGCACAGAATACCTGCAACATCTATCACCTCCCCCATCCACTCTGGCCCATTACCACTCCCACTGCGGTAAGCACGGCTCAATGGGAGATGTATTCTTGATATCACAAGTTAAAATTCTGAATGCATTGGTCACAGAAACACTACTGGGTCTCATGTATAGGCTATTTTTTAACATTAGTCCCATGCATCATATGTAAATATTATAATTATAATTTATAATTATTTAACTATAATTTTCTTGAGCATGTTTAAGAATTAACCACCATGAGTTTTAATGAGAAAATAATTTTTAGGTTGAAACAATGTATTACACTTGGGAAAAAATGTCATCTAAGTAAATGAAAATTACCTTTTTTTCCTCTTTCATACAAGCAAACTCAGGCAGCCTGGGTGGCTCAGTGGTTTAGCACCGCCTTCAGCCCAGGGTGTGATCCTGGAGACCCGGTATCAAGTCCCACGTAGGGCTCCCTGCATGGAGTCTGCTTCTCCCTCTGCCTGTCTCTCTGCCTCTCTCTCTGTGTGTCTCTCATGAATAAATAAAATCTTAAAAAAAATAAAATAAAAACATACAAGCAAACTCTATCATATAGGACAATGACTGACTTCACTAAAATATTATGACAGGTTTTTCTCTAGGATCTGGTATTAGAAACTTCTCTGTGTTGAGAGAAGAGAAGCTTCTAGATGATGAATTAGTATATGGAAGACCACAAAAGGGCTTTTGCTCTTTTCTCTGTGACTCACCTATTTTGAACTTCAGCCTACTTGTTTTCCTATTCTTAAAAAGGAGAGATCTCTAAAACTTCTAGTAAGATTTCTGAATATCTGCAGATAAGGTTTTGCCAGAAATGCTTCATCTTTTCCACATGTATCTGAATCTCAGTTTCTTTGCCTATAAAACAATAGTTCATTTACCTATAAGGTGCAAAGGTCAAATTAAAAGAATATATCATCCTAACTGTGAAAGAAAACAAACCAAAATGGAACCTACATTATTAATATTTCCCTCAGCCAACACACCATTCATTTTCAAGATAATCTGACAAGCACAAAAAGTCAAAGCTATGAAAAATGTAAAGATGCCAATTAATATGCTATTATTATTATTTTATATATGCTTTGACTATCTCAAAATTTTAAATACATAAAAAACACTCAGTGATCTATGTTTCTGAAATAAACAGCACTGAAAACAATACTGAATACTCATCAATGTTTACCTAATACTTGTTCACTGTTCTGATAAACTATAAAGATAAGATATTATACAAAGGATTCGTTGAGCTGCATTTTGTGACCAAAATTTCATGATTATATTTTTAACTGTTCACGGATATTCAGTGTTTATGAACAACTGTTAAAACAGAAAATGGATTTCCTAGGACCTCACTATAAAGAAAGATAACACAGAGGAAATGAAGAAAGAGGAATCGAACATGAAGTTTCTGTCTTAAAATTACCTGTTAATTTCCTAAGAACGACCAGTTGGTTGTTAAAGAAAAAGAATAATACAGCAGAAGTGACTTGCCACTGAAATTCACCAAAATTTCCAAAAATAAGAAGCCTTGCTGTTCTGCCTATTGTGGTGGCCATATGTGCCCGCAGAAATCCCCAAGACAGAATGGAGTCTTTCTAAATCTCTGATTACACCGCTGTCATAGCCCACCTCAGGCAGCTGAAAGGTTCTGTTAATCAATTAGCTGGTTCAGGCTCAGCCCAGAAAGAGAACACTGTAAAGGAGCGAACAAAGCTATCTATTGCAGTGGATGAGCTTTTCTCGTGCATATGCACATGGGCCATTGTTCCATTCTGGAAGAATCACATTAATCAATGTTCCGAGGCTGTACCTCCGAAATAGAGAGTTGGCTGTTCATCAGTGATTTATTACAGAGCCCAACATGCCTTTGACATGAAACAAGTTGGTAGTTTGGAAGCTGCTGGCGGAGGGGGGAGGAGAGGAATGGTCTGAAGGTTGAGGGGTGCTAAGGCAGACACAAATCAGTTCCCCTCTGCAGTCAGAAAAATACTGCTGCTGACAATTATGGTTACAAACATCCATGCTTTCCTTCATCGAAGGCTATGTGTATTATTCTGATCAGCAGAATTAGGAAAATGCTGAGACTTGACAA
Source organism: Nyctereutes procyonoides (assembly GCF_905146905.1). NCBI lineage: Eukaryota > Metazoa > Chordata > Mammalia > Carnivora > Canidae > Nyctereutes > Nyctereutes procyonoides. Next base: position 1,143,657 of record NW_026575158.1, on the reverse strand, counting down.
CTGAAAAAGAAAGAGAAGGGAAGGGAAAAGGGGGGGTGGGAAGGAGAAAGAAATTCAAGATGGGGAGGATTATTTGAAAAAGGGTGTCCTTGTTTTTCAGAATAGCTTAAGCTGTTAAAAGTAATCTTGCTTATGGGACATATTTTAAAATGCTTTCACTGGAAAGAAAACCATCGATATCCAACTGCCTTTTTAGGTGACACAAATTATAAACTACAAAATGAAGTATAAATTTAAAAATAAGTTGTGTTGCACTAATTGAGTATTCTCTTGTTTTACTAAATGACCAGAAACCTGATATATCACCTTAAAAAATAACAACAAAAACATTTTCTTGGGTGAAAAATTATCTGTGCTTTGGCAGAGTTTGGCATTACCAACACAAAAGTTGATCAAGTAAGTTTCAGTTAAGCAGGAAACACTGGTTGTATTGTGGTAGTCCTCTTAATTCTCAACATGATTTCTTTTGAAACAAAAGCCATTTTTAGAAATAATCACATATTTGAAACAAAAATCTGGATACAAAATTTGATTTGTTTCAGATGACTTATTTGGCAATAGAACCGAATTTTTTAGAATTGGGAGTCTCCTAGCAAATAAGGAGCATACTTTTGTCACACACTTAAAAGCAACCCTCAAAATTTCAGAGATAGGAAGAAGAATGCATGTTTAATTAGTCCTGTTAGATAAAAGTAATTATTCATCACCATTCACATATCTTAACTGCTCAAGACATCAAAACCTTCAGAGACTTAGCACTATAAGAAACAGCTGCTTTTGGCCAATTATGTTCTGGGCTGTCAAGATTTATAATACTCAGAGTTCCTTCTCCCTATTAAAATAGGGAAAATTATTCAAATAGGTATGTTGACGGTAGTAGGAATTTTAACTTGACTGAAATGAAAGAATGTACCCAAAGAGGATTCTATATTTCCCTTCCTTTGCTTTAGTTTCCTAAGCTATAAAATGGGATAACAGTACTAAATGACAGGGTTGTTTGGCTAAGTGCTCAATAAATGTCTCCATTTGTTTGAATTTTAAAATATCAATTGATGTAATAATTTCGTCAAACGTTTTTAAAAAATGCATTCATGGTCAATTTCTTATTTTTACCCATCTTGTATTCATAAAGGAAAAAAGGTGTAGGGGAGGAACAAGGGAAAGGAACTTCTAGCTTCTAGGCCTTGAATTAGCCACTCGGTATACCACCAGTCCCAACAATGAATGAATCTGCTGCCTACACAAAATTAATTCTTGGTTCACAACTGGATGGAATCAGAATAGCAAAGGTAAGAAAAAGCAACAATACTGCATGATTTACTCCTATCAGTTGTTCATTTAAATGAGCATGCATGCACATACACTCCCACATACAATACGTTCTACTGTCTGTCTATAGTTACATTTGTAGAAGGGAACAATTTGGTATAATCATGAAAATGACCAGTATCTTACCCTTATTATTCTACTTCAAAGGTCTCGACTAGGGATTCCGAAACTTCTCTGAACAATAGAATTCACCTGGGATCTTTTAAAAATTCCAAAACCCAGGCCACATCTCAATCCAGATAATTCGAGGGGAGGGGGCAGGGACGGATGGGAACATCAGTATTTTTAGAAGGCCTCCAGGTGATTCCAGTGTTCAGACACGTCTGGGAACCATAAATGTATCAAAAGCAATTTCCAGGCAGGTACCATGTTTAAAAGTCAGGACTGAGAAGAGCCCTTATGTATCTTTGGATATCCCAAGGAGTTAACATAGCATATTTGTCTTTTGGTTTATTCTTTCATCAGTTACTCTTAGAGAAATTTTAAAACTGTTTAATTAAAATCTTAAATTAGTAAGGATTTGTGTTGGTTCACATGTGTTATTCTGAAAGCAGCTTGGATGACCAAGGACTCATTTTTGAAGGCTATCCTTGTATTCTCTTTATACTTATTACAGCGCATGACAACATTTATCTAAACCTAATATATTTTAAATAGATTTGTAAAATGAAGCAATGTTTGTATCATTGCTTTTCAGTAAAATTGCAAACTCATAATTGCACATGAGAAACATGAAGAAAACATTATGGCCATGGCTAAAATTTAAAAAGTAGTGCATCAGGGCATTTGGCTGGCTCAGTTAGTAAAGCATGTGACTCTTGTCTCAGGGTTGTGAGTTTGAGCCCATGCTGGGTGTAGAGGTTACTTAAAAAAAAAAATCATAACTAAATAAATATAATTGCTTTTTTTAAAAAAATAGGTAGTACACCACTGATGGGTCCTCATTCTTGACTAGGAACAAAAGGATGTAATAAGGAGGTGGTGTTCAGATTTTTGACTTGCATTTACCAAATGTTTGTTAATATACTACATACATAGTCAATAGTAGAACTGATATGTGACATAGTTATTAAACAAAAGACACAAAAAGCCAGATAATGTTTATTTTATACTTCATATCTATATCTATGGATATATTTATATCTTAAAAGTGATTTCTCAGTTTTAAAAAATGTCATGTCTGTCCTCAGGTACTCTGTGGGCACAGTATGGGTATTGGCAGGCAGAGATAGAATAAGAAGCCCAGAGGCGCCAGCAGTGCAGCATGCCCAAAAACCCCAGCCATCATCCACGAGTCAGTGCATTTGTTCTTTCCTCTCACTTTCATCTAATTTATTGCCAATGCCCTGTGCCAGGACTAGTATCCCAGTGTTCACCCAGTTCTAGAATCATTAACTGGCTCCGTTTTTAAAATAAATTCAATAAATTTTTAATATCTAAAGTATTAAGTATCCTTTTGATCTATACTGATCATAGAATAAATATACTACTCTTTTTGTTTCTTTTTAAAAAGATAAAGCAATTAGAGGTGGAGGGACAACAGAAAAGGGTGATTACATTTTCTGAAGATGGAAATTCTGGTTCCTATAAAAATGCCATGCTATATGACTTCATATATCTGGCAGCCACTAAAATTGTAGGTATCATTCATTGCAAAGGAAACAAATTAACATAGTCTTATTAAGCAACTTAAAGAAGCTATTATCATTCCCTGGTATTATGTTTTAAGGTCATGGAAAACAGTTATTTCTCTGCAGCTCAGTATTCAATAGTAGAAAGCAGGGTTATGCCACACTACCGGTAAGCTGACTTCAGTTTGGTTTAATATACTCCTGTTTTTGTATTAGACAATATCAGGGAACCAGGGAAACTGAGAATGTTTATTCTCTAAACATAAATTTTTATTTTTATTTTTTTTTAAGATTTTATTTATTTATTCATGAGAGACAAAGACAGAGAGAGAGGCAGAGACACAGGCAGAGGGAGAAGCAGGCTCCATGCAGAGAGCCCGAGATGGGACTCGATCCTGGGTCTCCAGGATTACACCCTGGTCTGCAGGCGGCACTAAACCACTGAGCCACCAGGGGCTGCCCTCTAAACATAAATTTTTAAACAACTATAAATATGGCCTTGCTATAAGGCAACAACTAAAAGGGGCTCACTTTAAAAATAAACAAAGAACTTACACTCAAAAGCTTCTCCTTGGGCAGCCCTGGTGGCTCAGTGTTTAGCGCCGCCTTAAGCCCAGGGCCTGATCCTAGAGACCCAGGATCGAGTGCCACGTCCGGCTCCTTGCATGGAGCCTGCTTCTCTCTTTGCCTATGTTTCTGCCTCTCTCTCTCTCTCTCTCTCTCTCCGTGTCTCTCATGAATAAATAAATAAATCTTTTAAAAAAAAAAAGCTTCTCCTAAACATCATACTTTCATTTATATGGTAAAAGAAATGCAAATGTAGCATATATTTACAGATTTTTAATAACCACTTTTCTCCCTTTTTTGCCTATTTATCATAAACAATGATTGCTTCCTTAAAAGTAACATCATTTAGAAAAGCATACATCCTATAGGATAAAGGCACCCACTATGAATTAGTCAATATGATAGGTTAGCAGTGGGAATTTAAACAATGAGATAAATGCAGTTAATTATGAATTGTATTATGAAATGAAATTGCTTTCAATAGCATCGTTATGATTTCTTATTCTCAAAGTCAGTCTGGAGCCCCTGCAGTTGCACTCCGAGTACTAGGCAGGAAAACCTTTGGGACTCTGGATGTGTGAGGCTGTTATTTCTAGGCTTTGGCAGTAAGAAATATGATCTGTGCCCCAGGAAAAACACTGAAACCAGAAGACAGTAATTTAAGGCTTGACCACAAAAAACAGAAAGTTCAGTTACACATAATTGCACTTTTCTAAGATAGAATCAATACCAACATATTAACAAGTAGTTGTTAAATTAATATTTAATTTGATTCACCAATAAAATTCTTAACACATTTAAGATTATTTAATAATTCCTAATACTTTTTTTTTTCAAAGATTTAATTTTTTTATTTATTCATGAGAAACAGAGAGTGAGAGGCAGAGACACGGGCAGAGGGAGAAGCAGACTCCCTGCAAGGAGCCCGATACAGGACTCAATCCTAGGACTCCAGGATTACACCCTGAGCCAAAGGCAGACGCTCAACCACTGAGGCACCCAGGTGTCCCCCTATCACTCTTCAATAACTATATAAGCACAGAAGGTAAACTAGAAAATCATTTATGATTATTTAGTTCTCAAAAAATAAATGTGTAGATTTACTGGTCTTAAGTTATTGTATTAAACATTCAGAATATTGTGACAGACCTAAGAACACAAACTTCTAAAGTTCTTGAACTGTAGATCTGACAAAAGAACTTGCATGATGTTCTCAATGGAAATGTTGGCTGCCAAATTACCTAAAATATTTGTATTAATACATGCATTCATATTTTAAAATTAAATTTTGTTGAATAGTTTTAAAGCCCCCCCCCCAAAAAAAAATTTCAGGGACAACAGATTCTATTTGCCTATAGGCTTGCTTTAAAAATGAATGTAAATGGGCAAATGCTTAAGCATGTAGATGTTCTATGATTCCTGAGTGTTGATGTTTCTAATTTGATCTTTTATCTTTAAAAACAAAAAAATATTATTAGAGTTACAGAGTATGTTAACCAATTTCCAATATAAAATAAAAATGTTATCTTTTTTTCTCCAAAATAAATGCCATGGCCTAGCATGAAAAAGAAAAAAAAAAAAAAAAGAAAAGAAAAAGAAACTGGAAACAAATCCTTTTATAGTATTAATTTTATAGAAATTACAAAAAAGCAAAAAATAGAAAATGAAATGTAACACCTTTATTCATCTCATCTGTCTCTTTCTCATTATCCACCCATGGAGACATTAACAGCCTCACTACAGAGAGAGAAATTGCTTGTTCATTTATTGTGAGAATCTTTTTCAGATAAGTGGCAATTTGCATCCTCATGAGCAATGTATGGCAATGTCTCATCTGGTCCAATGCAGTATGCAATTTTGCACACAATGTCATGCTGACCTGAAGTAAGTAGGATATATTGCTTGCATAAGAAATATAATGGGTAGCACATTCATGTCTTCCAGCCCACAATTTCATTATGCCATGACAATCAAGAACACAGCAGATGCCACACCTGAAAATATTAGGAAGTTAATTAACCAATGGAATATCATCAGGGACTTCCATTCAGCCAGCAAAAATAATAATGCAGAGTTTACTCAGACTAAAGACAGCAAAAGTTTTATACAACTCCTCAACATTTACCAAAAAAAAAAAAAAAAAATTAATAATGGATGGGAATATGCCCTGAAGAAATTTTACTTTAAAATATAGTAAATATAAAAGAGAAGCAATGTAAAATATTAAAACTTACTACTAATTATAGCTAATTTCTGTATCCAGTAGGGATTTTTTTAAACAATGCCATTTATTTTAAAATGCTCTTTTAAATTGTCAGAAAGCTTTTAAAATTATTTTTGACTAAAATCAAGAGGGAAATTTGACTACAATGGGAGTAATGTATCCTTCTCTAACAGGAATGATTTAAATCTGTGAAAAGTGAGGTCTGACAGGCATAAATTGGCTCCTGTCTTTTGATATTTAGAAGATGCATTAGCTCTCTCTTCTTGACAGAATACAGTATTCCATAGGTAGATTAGACCCCATCAAATGTCTACACTAATAACATTTGTGATTGCCCATCTTTCCATTACAAGTGGCCACTTTTTCCATTGTTTTCTTTCTGTCATTTACTGCTGGGGGGGGGAGAGAAAAATCGGTTTGATGAAATTTAAGGGCCCTTTATAGTTCTCTCCAAAAAATTACAGCTTATTTTCTTATACTAGACTCCAAGTCCATCTCACATTCTAGAATTCTTGATAAACACCAGCCTAGAAAGCAAGAGAACTCAAGCAATCATTTAATCCTACTAATCCATGACCACTTGATACTGTGGCATATTTGATGATTTTCGAAGCTATTATAAGGGTAAAATATTTTCTATGCTTAATGAAATAAATACTTAGAATTTTATAAAAAAAACTTTAATGAAATAAAATGCATCTAACACTTTTAATACATGGGGAACTGGAGCTATATTTAAATATGCAAATGATATTTGAAATCAAAGAATAATCTTAAACTCTATTTAATTTTTTTTAAGCTCTATTTAAGGTCAAAGAATTCTCTTAACCATAGTACTACCCCCATAGAAAATAGATCTGTTCCTGGTTTGCAAAGATTAGGGGATAAAGATTTTTAATGTTTAAATTGATCTCTTTTGCTATATTCTTTGCTGGCTTCAGGGCACAAAGAAGAACTTCTCATGTAACAAAATTTCGTTGTTTTTTTTTTTTTTTTTAGATTTTATTTATTTATTTGACACAGAGAGAGGTACAAGCTAGGGGAGTGGGAGGCAGAGGCAGAGGGAGAGGGAGAAGAAGGCTCCTTGTTGAGCAAGGAGCCCACTGCTAGGCTCAATCCCAGGATCTGATCATGCATGATCTGAGCCCAAGGCGCTTAACCAACTGAATTCCCCAGGCACCCCAGGTATCATTTTGTGTTCTCTGAAGAAGGCAAATAATAGGGGATGCCTGGGTGGCTCAGTAGTTGAGTGTCTGCCTTCAGCTGGGGTTGTGATCCTGGGGTCCTGGGATGGAGTCCTGCATCAGGTTCTCTGCAGGGAGCCTGCTTTTCCCTCTGCCTATATCTCTGCTTCTCCCTCTGTGTCTCACGAATGAATAAATAAAATCTTACCAAAAAAAAAAAAAAGGCAAATAATACAAAAATTCTGTCAGGAAAAATATTAAACACATATTTTTTAGTACAGACACATTTTCTCATATAGTACTATAGTCCAACCTACAGAGCTTTATTTTTCCTGCAGTTAACTTTCTTTTACTCCTAAATCACAGAAAGATGTAATTATGGTCAGGTAGAAAAAGATTTAGAAAACTGCTCATTTATGTATAAAGGGTTCAAAGACTACTCTCACAAAAAAAGAAGTAGCTACAATTTAATGAGGAGAACAGAAACATAAGCCTCTTCTATTATATACAAATAAATAAATATCATAAATATAATTAATGTTTGCTGCTTTGTATTAATCTAATCTTCACCAAGGTACTTTCTTTTGAATCCTCTTTTAGAATTTCAAATCCCACACACATCATATACCATAATTATTATTGGTTTTCAATTTAGCCAACAGAAAGTTTAGAGTCTGACCAATTAAATACTTTCTCCAAATGTCTATTTTACTTTTGGAAGTCTGTCCTGCAACACACCCATCTCCAACACCTGCCTTCCAGCTTAACTTCAAAGAGATATTTCATATAAAAGCATCTGAGAGGAAGAGAAAAATCTGACACCACACTTGTTTGAATTTCCATTTTAAAAAAAAGTATAAAATAAGCAAATATATATTTATTTCTTAAAAGAATGAGGCAGTTTTTAAAAAAAAATCCAGAAGTATGTCTTGCAACAACTCTGGATTATCTTAGAGAGACCATATGATGAAAGAAAGAAATAAGAGAGAATAGGTTATATTGTCTTGGTTGAAATTCAGGCTATCATACACCAATAACATGACTGGTGTATGATGATAAGCTAACTTATCATGCTGAGGGGACTTACTTCATCAATGAAATGGGAGCACAGATTTTATTTACCTCAGAGGACTGTTTTATTAAATAACACTGATCCCAGATAAAGCACTTATAACGGGGCCTGACACAGAGCCCTCAATAAATGTTAGGTGAGGTGAGTATAATTATATTGGTTAGATGACTATAGTTATTATTGTTAGTGTATGTATACATTAGATAGGCATTTATAATTATGCATGCATATATAAAAATTCTTAAGTGCTGGTATTATTAATTAAATACAAATACTGAATGAAACATATAATCCATTTGATAAACCTTTATGTACTATGACATTAATCCATTGTAAATATTCACCATAGCTAGTATATCAAACAGCTTATGACACTGCGACCAAATTTTAGTTTTTCTTCTAGCTCACTAGACCTCATCCCTGGCAAAGTTGTAACTGGGGAGAAAAAAACACACAAGCAACCAAAAGTCCCCAAATATCAATAGCTCATCTTTTACCCAAACTTTATTTGTATCCATGAGGAATTGGGGCTGGATAAATAGCTCCGAATGCCATGTTCTTAGTATATGTTGGAGCACACTGGAAAAATGATAATCATCCAAGAGAACTCAAGTAGAATGGGCTTGCATGCAGACCTATTCACACAAACACACAAACTCATGGACATGCACACACCCTACATCTTATGGCTTATCTCATATTAAAATTCAGTGAAGCAATGGACCACAATAATTGAGAGGAATTTCTATTTTATGTAAATGTGGTCATCTCTACTTATTTGCCCAACTCATTCTCTCAGTTACTAAACTAAAAACAAAACACTCCCCTATCATAACAGGAATGGATTCTCAAGTTTGCTTTCAAATAAGACTGATCCCATTCTTTTGAACTGAGGAATCAATAACTATGATACAAATACTAAAGTCATATTTGCCTAGGGTCTTATTTCTCTATAATTTCCTAAATTGCTTTTGCCATATTTAAAGTAATTAAAGCATAAGGATGATGTAAGAAGAACGCAAGTTTCTGTTTAAACTAAAAATATCGGGCATCTGGATGGCTCAGTGGTTGAGCATTTGCCTTTGGCCCAGGCAAAGGGATCGAATCCTGGGATTCAGTCCCACATCAGGCTCCCTGCATGTAGCCTGTTTCTCCCTCTGCCTATGTCTCTGCTTCCTTCTCTGTGTCTCTCATGAATAAATAAATAAAATCTTTAAAAAACCCTAAAAATAAACTAAAAATATCAAAGTATGAGAGATCATACTTTGTCATTAATTATGAATTGACCTGACTTGACTTTAGTACTTATGTCTAAGGAGCCCTAAAAGGCTATTTTTATTTTCCCTGAAAATGATTAGGTAGCCACTACATGAACCTTTTAATTTCTGTCTTCATACACTATACCTCTGGAATCAAGGCAACACTGAGATATTTATTTATTTATTTTTTATTTTTTTTTTAATTTTTATTTATTTATGATAGTCACAGAAAGAGAGAGAGAGGCAGAGACACAGGCAGAAAGAGAAGCAGGCTCCATGCACCGGGAGCCCCACGTGGGATTCGATCCCGGATCTCCAGGATCGCGCCCTGGGCCAAAGGCAGGCACCAAACCGCTGCACCACCCAGGGATCCCCAACACTGAGATATTTAAATGGGGAAGAGCAGGGGATGGAGCGGGGATGAGAGAAAGAGATCTCCAACATTAAAACTCTGTTGTTGCTTGCTAGCACTAAATAAATTGAAAACTGAGTATTCCTAGGGGAAGAGGAGTGGAGGGAATCTATCTTTTTTTCTTTCTTTCTTTCTTTCTTTCTTTCTTTCTTTCTTTCTTTCTTTCTTTCTTTCTTTCTTTCTTCTTTCTTTCTCCTTCTATCTATAGAGAGAGCACACACAGATGCACTATGAGAAAGGTACCGTATTTCATACTTAAATATGTTTTAATATTCACGATAAACCTTCAAGAGAGTAGTATTACTCATTTCTAGATGAAGAGATTAGCCCTGGTGAAGTAAGACAACTTGCCAGCACTCACACAAACAGTAAGTGTTGGAGGCAAAATTTGGATTTGAGTGTCTGAGTGACTTCAAAGCCATGGCTTTAACAACTATGATAGATTGCCTTCTACAGCTAATGGCATGACTGTCAAGACTAGGTATAATGGTTGAACAAGTCAACATCATTCTAATCAAAGTGTAAAAGTGGTATAAATGTGGAAGAGAGGAGCTTTTTTGCTTTGTTTTTTTGCATTTTGTTTGTTTCTTGGTTTTGTTTTAGACATACACTATTTAGTATCACCGGCAAGAACATTCTTTTTCTTGAATCCGGAGGTCCTCCCTGCCATATTAGGTCTTCTCTGACAATCATTATGAACAGACCAGCTGTCCAACATCGTTCATAAAATAGTTCCTAATTCACACAGAATCGCTTGCCCTGAACCCCTCTCTCCTGTCTTCTTTAAAAAGCACATGTCACAGCTGCATTTCAGCAAAGCTCAAGTAGTGCCTCATCTGTGAGCCATCTCAATGGACAAGTAACATTTTGAAATGCACACAAAATGGGACCAAGCGTGCCTTACTGTTAATTAAAACCATCCTGACAGCCACGGACTTGGCCTTTATGATCAGCTTCTCTCCATGTTTGCTGAGTTGAGTCAACACATCTGCACCTGTAGGCTGGCTCAAGATGAATCAAATGTGAAAACTGAAGTGATCCTTGAAAAACAGGCAGGCTGGACTCCTTTTTCCTAGGATAAGCAATTCTCTTGTACCAAATGCGTATGTGTACATTCAGTCCAATACTTAGAACATCACTATTATTGCCAACAAAGGAACGTTGGACATTCTGATACCTTAAAGCAGCTGTTATCAAATGATCTGGCGTCAGGAGCCTTTTGCACTCTTAAAATTACTGAGAACCCCAAAACATTTTTATTTATGGGAATCCTATCCATTGATGCAATAATGTTAGAAATTTAAATGGAGAAAAATTTAAAATACTAACTTACTTTAAAATAAAGATAACCTTATTTAATGTCCATACAAATAACATTTTCACAAAAGCTAACTATATTTTCCCAAATATATACAGTGAAAAGAATGGTACTGTTTTACATTTTTGCAGATTTTTTTTAAGATTTTATTTATTTATTCATGAGAGACATAGAGAGAGGCAGAGACACAGGCAGAGGGAGAAGCAGGCTCCATGCAGGAGCCCAATGTGGAATTCGATCCTGGGACTTCGGAATCAAACCCTGAGCCAAAGGCAGATGTTCAACCACTGAGCCACCCAGGTGTCCCTGCTGACTTGTTTTTAATGTTTGGCTTAATGAATAGAGCTGGCTGCTATCTATCTGTTCTTACATTCAGTCTCTTACAATACATAATTTTGTTGAAATATGTGAAGAAAAGCAAGCCTCACAAAGACATCTAGGTAGAAAAGGGAGAAGTATCTTAACTGCCTTTTCAAATAATCGTGGATATTCTTGTTGCTTACTACACTAACAGTCAACATGTAGTAGTTACTTAAATGTTAGTGACAAAGTGGAATCTGAAAACACATCAATCAACTTTTTGAATCTTATTAGATTAAAATATATTATTTTGCCTTGACCTTTGAATGAATCTTTTACCATGCATGATTTTGACCTTGTGGACTTCCTAAGAGGATCTCTGGACCAAACTTTGAGAATCACTTATGCAAAAAAAAAAATAAAATAAAATAAATAAAACACAAAAAACCCCCCTCTGAAAAAAGTATGAATTGAATGAATCTAGCATAGTGACAAAGATGTAGCAATTGTACAAAGAACCTTACAAAAGCATTCAAGATTTCATTTACTACATGGTAGTAGATTTGTGAAGATTAGAAAAGAGGCCCTCCTGGAGACCCAGTCTTACAAACTTGTTTTAGAGAGTAGGGAATCAGATGAGACTATAGCCTATGCTCCCTTAGCCAGACTGGTCCTTTCACAGTGAACGAACTATACAATCATACGTGGTGGTCCTAGCTATAATTAATGGACAAGGGCTAGCAATCTACACACAGTAGAAAAAATAGAAGAAAAACAACTTTGCACTTGTGAGCCACAACAGTGATAAAATTCATGTTATTCCTTTATTCTTTCACTTGTGCCATCTATTCATGACAAGTTTGACAATTAAAAGTTCATGATCAGGAGAAATAATATTAGGTTCCAGCACAGGGCTTTTATTTTATGACCTGGGTACTGAGTGGGGGAAAGTAGATACAGAGAAAAACACTGAAAAATAAATAAACCTAACTTGTAAATCATAACAATAAGAGCTTTTTTTTAAAAAAGCGAATAGTTCCCTTCAGTTAAAAGCAATAAAATTTAAATTTCTAGGCATTTTGACTTTGTTTCATAAAAAAGGTACATACCACCCAAAGAGAGTGCCTTTGGGTCAGTTTAATGAGAATATAACGAGAGTAAGATGGAATAGAAGATTCTAAAATAGCAGATTTCATAAAAACTGAAATAGTTTAAAACTTTTTTCTTTAAAATTTTCAGAGACCACTAATTTTAGCTGGTTTGCATCAACTGAAGAGTGTATTAGTGAAGATATTTATAACTAAATTAATATTCAGCAAAAATTAATCTCTATCTCATTGCTCCTTAAATTATCACATCATGCTGCAATAAAGATAAATAATAATAATAAATTGTCATGCCATGCTGCAACCATTATCACATTCAGAATACTCCCTAATTCAATTTATTTATATTTAGTTATAATGAACATCTGACTTTTGCCAACATAACTTGCTATCAAACAAACAAACAAATAACCTAGCTATTTCCTACTATATATGGTGACCAGAGGGCATGTTTTGAAACTATGGTAATTGCTGAGCACCAATGCTTCAGAGACTTCTTCTGTGTGGTAAATATGCAAGTTTGCAAAACACAGGGTTTATAAATGATGATTCATATGTACTGGAGTTTACCAATAAGTCTGAGTTGCCACTTAAAATGAATATATTAAATGTTGGTCATGAGTAGAAAAATTACTATATTTGGTACTAATTGTGGTTCTTTTTTCCTTTCCACTGTCTGAGTTCATTAGAATCACATGCTGTGCAAATCTCTCCCCTTCGGAAAGTCAGACATGATTGCCCCCCTTATGCCACTAGTTAACATTAAGTTTCACTGTACCAAGAAGCCATGGGCATTGAAAGTACACACTGCAGCAGTGGCAAGGACAGTTTCTATTCCACAGATGAAGAGTATGCATGAGCTGTGTACTGAACATTAATCTGCACTCTAGAGCTTGGTAAAATTCTTCTAACAGACATTTTTGGTCTTTCAACATAGATACAATAAAAATGTAAGATGCATTCCATACCCTATTCTAAAAGTCAATTTTAGAGTTTTACTGAAAACGAGCATTAAGACCCAAAAATATAAACACAAAACCTTAAAATAATTCACAGATTTATTTTAATTACAAAAACAATTTAAATTACAGGGACATAGGTGGTAAGGCAAAAAGAAAATCTATTATGATCCACGCTTTTCCTCATAATGATGAATTATGGAACTCTGCATTTCAGGACAGGAAACTGGTGTTTAGCATGAGTATCTCTACCTAGATTTCACTAATGCCCTAGGAAGTCAAATTCTGGTTGCCCCAGATATGTTAGAAATATATTCCTCTTTAAACAGAAAGAGGGTGGCTCAGGGGTTTAGCGCCTGCCTTCGGCCCAGGCCATGATCCTGGAGTCCCAGGATCGAATCCCATATCGGGCTCCCTGCATGGAGCCTGCTCCTCCTCTGCCTGTGTCTCTGCCTCTCTCTTGTCTCTCATGAATAAATAAATAAAATCCTTAAAAAAATAAAATAAACAGAAAACTACATTCACATTAACTTTGAAATTGTTCAGAAAATCAGAGAATTATATATAAAATCACTGTCATATTCACACAAAGGATTCAATTGTAAATCCCATACTGTTTATAAGCATCTATTTACTTGGCTCAAAAAGAAAAACAGAGGCGTCTGCTGGCTGCGTCAGACAAGCATGCAACTCCTGTTCTCAAGGTCATGAGTTTGAGCCCCATGTTGGGTGTAGAGATTACTTAAATAAATGAATAAATAAAAACTTAAAAAAGAAAAAAAATGTAGCCAATATGAGTTTATTGTTAATAGGATATAACTTTTGCCTAAGAGTTGCAAACCCAAAGATTATCCCTCTAGGAGATAAGAGGTACACATATTATTATGATTTTTTTTTTTTTTTTTTTTTTTTTTTTTTTTTTTTAGAGGGGAGAGTGTGAGCGTGGGTGCACGGGCTGGGGTAGTGGTGGAGGGGTGGAGAGGGAAAGAGAGAATCCTAAGTAGGCTCCATGCCCAGGACCGAGCCCAATATGGGGCTTGATCTCAGGATCCTGAGATCATGACCTGAGCCAAAACAAAATCAAGAATTGGGACTCTTACCATACTGAGCCACCCAGCCACCCCAAAAGGTACAGGTATTAAACCCAATGAAGTACCTTAAGAATAACAAATACTTTTTCTCTAATTGCATGTTCACCAAGAAACCTTATAATCTGATTTCCTGACAGCAAAAAAATTTACCTGTGGCTGTAAATATTCTAATCTTCTAATAAGCTCAATAAATCATCAAACTGAAAATTAATAAATTGCTATTCTCATTTCCTTTTTGTCCTTGAAAAAGGTATTCACTTGACATTTTTATCAATGATATATCAAAGATAAAAAAGCAATTCTGAGAGAAAAATCTAGTCATTTTCTCAGACCACCAGTATATTTTGGTAAATATTTACTTAATTTTGCTATCAGGCATTATGCAATTAAAATAATTTGTTAAGCAACTGTAATAACTATCAATAGTTATTGCTGCTTAGCCATTAGGTATCCCAAACTGATTCTAATACTTTAAACTATAAAAACCGATGATGCCACAAAAAATAATAAAATTATATGACCCTGAAACTCTCCAAAATTTAAGTAATATAAAGCTAAACATTCATAGTAGCATTTCATGAAGACATTAAGTGAAAATATGCGTGTCAAAATACTCTGGAGCCTTACTATTATAGTATTTAATATTTTTAAAAAGATTTATTTATTTGATAGAGAGAGACAGAGTGAGAACACATATGGAGGGGCAGACGCAGAGGAAGAAGAAAAGAAGCAGATTCCCTGCTGAGCTGGGAGCCTGATGTGGAACTCCATCCTGGGACCCATGAGATCTTGACCTGAGCAGAAATCGAAAGTGGGATGCTCAATGGACTGAGACACTCAGGCGCCCCTATACTACTTAATATTAAAGGACTTTATTTTGAAAGAGAGAACAAATGAGGAATATACATTCGCACATCTTTAATGTATTAGAAAATTAATAGTGTGTATGTGTTTATAAGGGATTCTTCGTGGTCCTATAGAATAAAGTCTTCATTAAATTGAATTTTCAAACCATTTTATGTATTTCAAAGGTGTCACATATTGTTTATATACATAATAAGTACACTAATGTCAAGAGGTGTGTAAGTTTCTATAGTTTTCTTTTTACTCCTCAGTAAAAGATTACTTTAAATCAGACCTACATTCACCTAAGGAATGGCACTTTTGTAGACTTTATTCCAAGGAAGCAGAAGAAAGTTTCAGTCTTTCCAATCCCACTAATACCAAAACTGATTCAACTCCTAAAAGGGATCAGTGAAAATCTGAAACATCATTAGGTAACTCATAAGAGAGTTGAGTAGAGTCAAATGTGAAGGAAATCTTGAAGAAAACTCCATTGTGGAAGAAGAGGATTAGGACAGAAAGAAATGGGGAGGAGAAATGAAAAGTGGGAGGAAATGCCAGTGGTTTCCTAAATGCCCCTCCCAAATCCATCAAGCAAATGTTTTTACAATGGTTTGCTCATGCACTACAGCAAATATTCTAGACATCCTTTGGGCAATTTCTTCATTACAGGAGAGGCCATACTTTTGAAAGGTGGTAACTAATTCAAATAGGCTGAAATAACATTTAAAAGTATTTTACAGAGCTGACGTTCCCAGCATACCCTCTCTGACCCAGTTTCATCAGCCACACCTGGGAACTCGCCAGGAATGCAAATTCTTAGGCCTAACCCCAGCCCTGCTAACTCAGAAGACCTGCCAGCCAACCCAGGGATCAGGCTTGAACAAGCAATCTAGGTGATCTGATACACACTGTAGTTTGAGAACTCCTGTTCTACACTTGAATTACACCCCAGGGAGAAAGTTAGGGCAAAGATCATTTAGTTTTGTCATTGCACTAAATAAAGCCAACTATTGCAAAACCATGAATATAGAAGGAGAAGCTGGCCATTAGAAAACATAGAACTGCAGACATGAAAGTACTTAAAGGAAGTAATAGATACTTAAGCCCCTACTTTGAGACGTTCTGAAATCCAATTTCTGGGAAATAATTATTGACTTCACATTTGTAGTTTTGAAGTCTACTTTTGTAGAGCATACATTTTTTTTTTAATGAAATCGATGTATAGCTCCAGCCACAAAATTTACTTATCTGAAATGGAGTGAATATGTAAAAGAGCATTTGGTTTTAATAAAGAATTCAGTGCATGTGCTGAACTCTCACTATCCTAGCTCATTCAGTTACTGTGTGAGTACCCTTAGATCTTTTACAGATAGGGACAGTATTAGTGATATCGACTCTGCAATACTTGGACGAGAGAGATTAGAATAATGCCCAGTGTGCTCCAGGAAACCGCTGATCCTGATCTTACTAAAATGAGTAAGAATGTCATGCACCAGTAATCTGACCTTTAACCTCACCTTGCCTTTGGGGAATTTTGAGACATACTAAATCAATTGATATGGCCATTACAATGAAGGCCCTGTCAAAATTTTTACAGTATTTGAAAGGGGTAATTGGAATCTGAAATGAACTGTAAGCAACACAGAACTCCAGTTCTCAATATGCCAGGTATCCAGCAGATTTGATTTCTTCTTTACACTGAATAAAAGCAAGCAAAAATGTTAAAAAAAAAAACAATTTCCAAGCAGATACTGAGAGATTCTACTATTATGATTCCAATACATGTCCAATAATCCTTCCAGTAATATAAGAAATGATAGGAGACACATAGCTTTTTTTAAAAAATGACTTTAACAAATATCTCCTGATGGTATGAACTAAAGATTTTCCCTGAAAACTTCATAATTTGTGGAATATGGAATATAGGGAAGAGAGTTCCCTTACCTAGTTCAAAGGAAAAATATTTTACAGGAGAGCCGAGTTAAAGATAATCTTTATTTTATATTTAAAAAAAAACAATTAAATTGAAGCTTAAACTTTTCAAGTTCAAAAACTAAAATATATGCCTTTTTTGTCTGTTTGTTTTGATTTATGCCTGGCCCACAAAGTGCTTTTTGTAGTGGACAGAGAAACAGAATGCTTTTTAACCTCAATGTGTGTTTTGAATTATACTAATAAACGACATATCAGCTGCGAGGTGAGACTACATAGAAAAAGACTGCTTCAGCTTACGGAAAATACCAGCTGTCTCCACTCTGTGAAGATGGATTACCACCTGTCCTGTTATCTTCCAGACACAATACAAGGCACGTTGGCCATTTTAACCAGGATAACTGTACCCATATGTTCTTTAATTCTGGTCTACATGCTGCCTACCATTAAATGTTCCTAATGGATCATTGTAAATAGGAGATTAGCACGGAAGACAGGGTGTTTAAGCAGAGTGTAAGACCCTATCTTATTAAACCTCCCTCCTTGTTCTCAAAACCTCTACGAGCACAAATATTTGTGATAATATCATCAATTTTAGCTAACTAGTAAAAGCATCCAAGCATAAATGGAAAACAGTGAGTTGTGTGTACGTGTTTTTAAAGACACGGGAAGTTCAGGCTACATGTCACAATACATTAAAACATAGGTTGCCACTAAAAAAACCCAGCCTATTCATTAACCTTTAAAATGATCACATACATAATTTGCTATAAGCAATTTTGCTAGAAATTTCCTCCTTTTCTCACCAAAATGTTACATTATTGAATATACTTAATAGAAAATAGGATCTGAAAAGAATCTGGTTTTTAAAATATGATAGCTGAAAAAAGTTACCTTTATTTGAAAAATAAAATGTATATTTAGAATTATATCAGTTACTGTACTAAGTCTTTAGCCAACAAATGGTGATGGATACATAGGATTTCTACTATGGAATAACTGAAGTAAAAAACATGATCCATTATCAAACACACTATTTATCTGGTCAGCTTAATTTGTAACCAATAGTATATGAAATGTGATGATCAGATAACTGAGTTCTGTTTTAGTGTGTTCAGGGGTAACTTGAACTACATAGAATCAAACACAAAGGTGTAGCCCTACTATATTTACATTTAATGCTGGTACCAACGGAGCAATGAACCAAACAACAGGTCCACTAGCAACTGTTTTATATAGTGATCAATATTTGAGACCTCGATTCAGTATGATTAGATCTTAAATATTAACTAATAACCTAAAATAATGCAAAAAATTATTAAAACAGGCTGCACAGTATATTTAAAATCGCAAAAATAAAATAAAATCACATTGCTTCATTTTAGACTAACTAGAAAGATAAAATAAACTCAAATATAATCTCTCCACCATAAATAGTCAAAAATTTCAGTCCTGATGGAGGAAATAATAGATTGATATTTGCAGGTGTGTTTAGTCTTACATTGTTGAGTTCTGATTCATATTAGTCAAATATTTTATTTCTTTCAATTTGTGAAATGCTAGAATTCCTAATTAAACTTTGAAATAAAAAGAATAGGGAGAAGCAAATAGAGATTAAAGGAACACATCACAAAAGCTTTCTTGATTTACAAAACTTTTCTTAAAGGAAAGCAGAAAGCTATTGTAATGGTTAAAGACAGAGCCCTTTTATGTGTGCAGATGGGAAGTGTTCCTAGAGAGGGTCATATTTCCTTAGGCTAGACCAAGAAAACTTAACTGCCCCAGGCTTGGAGTTTGATGGTGAGAACAATTCATTCATTGAGCACTAAGATTCAGTAATCAAAGTATGAGGACAAGGGTGTGATTTTCATCTTATAGAAGGACAAGTGACTACCAACCAATTCAAAGGAAACAAATGAAAAAAAAAAAAAAAAAAGAAACAAATGGCAGTAAGAAAATGGAATCTCCTGCATGGCTGGATTTTTAAATGTATGATCCCTTCTTCATTCACTTTTAAATTTCATTTTGTACAAACTATGTAATAAGCCAGAAACATACACTCTTGACAGTTTCCAACAACAGTTTCATGCTATATTTTAAAAATCTCTTCAAAAATCACAAAGGATAAAACTACTTGCATCAAAAATTCAAAAAGATATGCTAAGTGTAGAAATTTATCAAATATTTTTTTTAAATTTTTTTTTAATTTTTATTTATTTATGATAGTCACACACAGAGAGAGAGAGAGAAGCAGAGACACACGCAGAGGGAGAAGCAGGCTCCATGCACCGGGAGCCTGACGTGGGATTCGATCCCGGATCTCCAGGATCGCGGCCTGGGCCAAAGGCAGGCGCCAAACCGCTGCGCCACCCAGGGATCCCTATCAAATATTTTTAACATCAACATTCACAATACATGAAAACGCATGCAAATTTAAAGGTAACAGTTACATTATTTTTTTTTTCAAATAATACTTCACTCAGTGCATGCAGTAAGCCTTGTTGAATAGTTTAATTTTAGAAGGGGCTTGGGGTACCTGGGTGGCTCAATCAGTTAAGCTTCTGCCTTGGGCTTAGGTCATAATCCCCAGGTCCTGCTCACTGAGGAGCCTGTCAGTTAAGTGTCTGCCTTAGGTTTTGAGTCATGCTCTTGGGGTCCTGGGATGGAGATCCACAAAGGGCTCCTTGCTCAGAGGGGAGTCCGCTTTGCCCTCTCCCTCTGCCCATCCCCCTGCTCATTTTCTCTAATAAATAAATAAAATCTTCAAAAAGAAGAGGCTTAAGAGCCAGATAGAAAAGCTGAATATATTTAATATACATATTTATCCCATCCATTTGACATACTTTTCAGACTCCAATAGCCCTCATCCTCTATAACTATTTGCGACACTACTACAATTCTCAATGAATGAACAGAAGAATCAATAATATGCATCCATATTTTTATTAAATGTAACTTGCTTGGTTTTTTAACATTAACCTTGGAAATAGTGCAATGGCTTACAATATCCATTTAATTTTACCTATTTAAACTTAACTAAAATCTTAGGTAAAAATGGAGAAAATTCATTTTAAAGATATGTAGTATTTAAAAATGGCAACTGTTATGAAAAATGCCAAATTAACCATCTGTTCTACCTGAAAATATTTTCTCTTAAAGAATCAGCACAGAACACTTACAAATAAGCCTAATACCTTTTTTCATTATTTTTTACTGGGTGTTTAGTTGAAATAAGACAAACAAAACTCTGACAAACTGGAAGGACAAAGGGGGTATAAAAAAGAGGCCCCACCATTGCACACATTACAATTAAAAAATATATATATTCACCTCTGCTAACAAGGTCAAAATTAGCCTTTACACTTTGGGCCCCTGGAAACATAATGCTCAAAAATATAGAACTGACAGTGGCCTACATTCAGATTTACTCAAATTTCTAAAGGTGCCAAATAATAAGAAACACCTAGAATTTTCTAAAGGATTTTTATAATTCTAAAATCATTTAAAATTTGGGGAAGATAAAAAGAAAAAAAATAGAGTTACGTGTTTCTGATTTGATTTTAACCCACTTCTATCAAAGGTTCAAAGATGTTTATATTCAATTTCTGTTTAAAATTAAATTTATAATCCTCATGCTCAATTTCAAGCAAAATCACAATGAAAAATAGAGATCATATGACTATTGGTTTTTGTCTGGTATAACTCATTCCCAGTATTTTTACATCCTGACTGATAATTTTTCCCTCCCACATCTTTATTTTATTTGTGACAGACTTAAAAATATTTTTCTACAAGGGCACCTGGGTGGCTCAGTCAGTTAAGCATCTGCCTTCGACTCAGCTCATGATCCCAGGGTCCTGAGACTGAGCCCCACATCCGGCTCCCTGCCTATGTGTTCTCTCTCTCTTTCTCTCTCTCTCTCTCTCAATCAAATAAATAAATAAATAAATAAATAAATAAATAAATCTTACTTTTTTTCTAAATTATAACCCTTATTGAGTGAGAGGCTCAATTCCTAAAGTAAAATTATAGATTATATCCAAAATATGCTTTTAAATATTTGTATGGAAAAACCTTGATTTATAAAACATCAAGTGGGAATACATTCAGATCATTCTTTTCCCAAGGTGATCTCTTCTAAATGAAAGAGTTTAGAATTGGATCTATAAGTAATACTGTTTATCTATAATCTCTCTCTCTCTCTCGTTTTTTCTTTTTTGACAGAGGAATTGGGAATGGGCATTAAACCGGATGGATCACTTCACTTACAAAGTCTCTTTCTCCACCCATAGATGATATCAGAGAAGAGTAAAAATATGGAACGTTTCACAAATCTGTGTACTATCCTTAGGCAGGGGCCATGCTAATCTTCTCTGTATGGTTCCAATTTTAAATATGGGCTGCCAAAATGAGCACTATCTAACTTCCTTATGTATCTGTCTTATAAGAGTTGTGACTATGAAGGGGTATGGTACTATTAACAACTAGGGCTACAGTTTCTAATACTAGTTAAATAGTGTAGCTTCCAGGAGTTACAGTCCTGCTTACTCAGAGTCCAAACAGACATTACTAGTTGGCTTCAGGTACTCTCTTTTTGAAAAAAAAAAGAAAAAGAAAAGACAGATGTACAAATAAAAGTTTATTTATATCCATCTTCTTTGAATTAGTCAGAACACGAAAGCCTCCACTGTGCACTTTATTATATAAGTGTACCTCGAGTAGAAAGACTTAAGCATTAGCAAACCAGTTAAAAAAATCTAAAACTGACAATGTTCACCTTGAGTTCTGAGGCTGCACCATTGAATAGTCATATCCTAATCAATCATGATAATATCAATAGTCAGAATTTCTCTTTTAAAAGTAAATCCAAGGGATGCTTGGGTGGCTCAGCGGTTGGGTGCCTGCCTTGGGCCTAGTGCGTGATCCTGGCGTCCCTAGATCCTGGAGTCCTGCATCGGGCTCCCTGCATGGAGCCTGCTTCTCTCTCTGCCTATGTCTCTGCCTCTCTGTCTCTCTCATGAATGAATGAATGAATGAATAAATGAATAAATGTAAACCTAAAATATTCTGTATCAAAAAGGATATTACCTCTTGGAAAAAATAAGTATGTCTAAATTAAGAAAAGATTAAGCTAAGTTATACAAATTGAGGCTGTTTATTTTGCCTTTGATGTCATATTAAATATAAATGTAATTTGTTGAGGGTGGCCAATTGTTTTATACCAACAAATATGATTAACTTTCTAAAATCTGAATTTCATCATCTTTCTTCAGCTGTAATAAAGAAAAAAGCAAACATATTAAAGGAAAGACTGTTAAAACTCTAATTTGAATAAATCCTTAGTCATCTTGAACCTTTAAACAGGCCTTTGGCATAAACTCAGATCATGTCCCAGTAAGATAATTTCTCTGGGGACATATCATTCACTCAGCTTTGAAGGATTCCTCTTAGACAGATTGATCTGGCCTATTTACAATTCTAATTCAAAGAATCCAAATAAGAAAGCAAGCAAAAAGGAAATAACTGGGTTTTTTTTCCCCCAAGCTCTGTTTCCATTAAAAAATATCTTCCTTCTTTTTATCCTTTCCTATGCGACCTCTCACTAATGTTGCTAAACAGCAGAAGCTATTATACAAGACAGCCCAGAATAACTCCGTGATTGTTATATTTTTTTAGATACACAGCACAGTTCTCTTCTGCCCATAGGCTTTCAGCACACATCAATTGGTGTTAAGTAATACTTGATAATAAGTTAAATATAAAGCATCATGTTGTGAGCACCAAAGTCTATTATTGGTAGCAGATTTTTACACAACTATGAAAAGAACACACATATATGGTAAACCATTTATAGAAAAAAATTATAAAATAATTTTAATTTATTCCTTCTGTGATATAAAGTTAATTATGTTAATGACATTTACATCTATAAATGGAAAAGAAATTAGTGAAAATCCCATCTTGCAAAGAGAAATATGTAAATATTTTGGAATGCCTAGGTCCATAAAAGAAACCAGAGTATTAAAAGTGATGAGAGAAAAAATAGATAAATAAAAGTGATGAGAGAAATGTGTGAAAACCAATGTTGGAAGAACAGCTTGGAAAAGTTATTAACCAGAAAAAGTTCTAGCATGGAGAATATGGTAACTTATTGGTTATTAAACATGGTTCAATTTAGAGAACTAAAATTAGCTATAAATTTGATGCTTTTAACAATTAAAGATAAACCATTACTCCTTATTTGACAATTTTCGGGTTCTGTTACATGTAAATTTGCAGCAATCTTTCTTAAGTCAGTGCCTGCTTACTCTTTGGGGTATATTAAAAAAAAAAAAATCGCCAGGTACTCTGTGGTAGGGCAGCCAAAAGAAATAAAACATCGGCTCCATGAGATCCCAGCTTTCTTTCTTGAACTTTACGAGTTCAGACTGTTGATTGTCATTTGTCTTCTTAGAGAGTATACCAGTGAAGTTGGGCACAATACACCTTGTACATCCTTCATACCTTTTTTTTTTTTTTTTTTTTTTTTTTGTTCATGAGAGACAGAGAGAGAGGCAGAGACACAGGCAAAGGGAGAAGCAGGCTCCATGCAGAGAGCCCGATGCAGGACTCGATCCCGGGTCTCCAGGATCACGCCCTGAGCCGAAGGCAGGCGCTAAACCGCTGAGCCACCCGGGGATCTCCTCCTTCATACCTTTACAGAACCTCATGCAGAAAAGAATTTTCATGGATCCTGAGCTGACCACCATAAAACATTCAGATATGAAAATAGAAAGTACCTGGCAACTGTCCTAATTTGGGTATGTATATCTAATTCTCCACCACATACTTCTGCAACCAATTTACTGATCATTATGGTTCTTTCAGGAGCAGAGGAACATTACCACATTGACATGATCCTTCATATACTTAAGACATACTTTACTTATTTTACTGAAAAGGTCAATGATACACTGACATGTTCTCTCCGAAACTATCACATCAAAGTAAACTATGACTACTGCCCTCCGACACAAAATTTATGTCTTTCAATGCTATCAATTTGTGTTTGGTTTTCCCAATGGCTATTATATCTGACACTCAGGAGATCGTGGTCACCTGAGCTTCAAGCAGCCTCAAGGGAGTCCTCAGAAGTGAAGCTTCTGTGGATCCTCCAAGCAGGGGAATTCACACATTTTCTAGGTGGGATAGTCAAGATCAGATGGAAATACTGGGACTTTCATGTTACTGAATTTAGCCAGAGATGATAACTCCAATTTTTTATGCTGAAGGCTTACATGTTGACTTTGATAACATAAAACAACAAGATTAAGCATACATTAAGTAGAATCAAAGTAAATGAGTCTAACACAAAGCTGAAAACATCACAAGAACAATCTCATCAACAGGAAAGGGAAGCGGTATGTGTTCACAATGTAAGCCAACTGAAGCTTTACTGCTTCCCAGCTATTTACTTAGTGGCTTGCCCTGTCAATATCTCAGCTTTAAAAGATTACCTCTGCCTTGTCAGAAGATCCCATGTATTGATCTCTCCTGAACACACCAGACATGTTCTTTTAAGGGGTCATACTGGGAATGGTTTCTTTACTTGAAGTTGCTTTTTTCCCCCAAGTTTTTATTTAAATTCCAGTTAGTTAACATACAGTGCAATATTAGTTTCAGGAGTAGAATTTAGTGATTCATCACTTACCTACAATACCCAGGACTCATCACAACTGCCCTCCTTGATCCCCATCACCCATCTAACCCATCCCCCTCTGCCCACCTCCCCTCCAGCAAACTTAAGTTTGTTCTCTATAGTTGAGAGTCTGTCTTCTGGTTTGCCATCCTCTCTCTCTCTCTCTCTCTCTCTCTCTCTCTCTCTCTTCTTTTTCCATCTTTTTTTTTTTCATGTTTTGTTTCTTAAATTCCACATGAGTAAAATCATATGGCATTTGCTTTTCTCTGACTGAGGAAGTCATTTTATCTTTATATATCACAAGAAATTGAGGAAAGTATAGGTAAAATTTCTTAAGCCTTATTAAAAAACAATAAAGACAAAAAGAAAGAACACTAACCAAGTATCAATTTATCTCCTCCTTTTAGCCCATTTCAAGTTTTATTTGGGGAGCGTATTTTTAAGTACACTAATTTTATAACAGTTTGGTTTCTCAATAATGCATAGACATCATTGCTATGGCTTAATCCTAAATGCAAAATGTGTTGATAGTGAACCAGTTGACCATGGCTGAGTAAAAAGTAAGATTTTCATGTATGAAAAGGATTGGCATGTAAAACTTAACATTTTACTGGTTCTTATCTATAACTACAGATTAAGAAAACAGAAAAATATAAACTGAAAATTCTATATTTTAGAACCTACTGACTGCCACATGAACAGTTACCTTAACAAAGGAAATAAATGTATATCAAGCTTTGGCATCATTATGTGAGAAGGTAATTGTCTCACATATAAAATGAATTTGTCTTAAGTTTCACATTCATGATTAAGGATCTCTCATGATTAAGAAGACTCATTAAGTGTGAGAAGCAAAACAGCATCAGGATTATGAGCATGGGCAAAGATATTTAAACTACCTGGGCCTTGATTTCATCTAAAAAGTAAGGGTAATAACATACCTACTTCATTGAGTTTTTGTGAGGATTAAGTAAATTAATATGTGTAAAACAGAGTTTGGCACATAGCCCACATTCAGAAGTACTGGTTATTACTATAATTAATATGGCCTTCTACCTCAACTTCTTCAAATTAGAACAAAACAGAACTAAACTTAGATTGCATTCTATAATACAATTATAGAATTACAGTTTTATTAAGAGCCAATTTATCTCACTAAGTTAAATACGAAATAGAAATAAGTTATGTTAGCTCGAATATTAAAATTCAATATTCTTCTTCCTCTGGGTCTGTTCAGAATTTCAGTGGCAATATTCCATATACATAAACACAATTTCTATTGCTAAGTACTCTCTCTTTGGTGCTTAAAAAGCTTCCAAACAGCCAGGACTGTACTTAAGCAGTTTGATTAGCCCCTTATGTCAGATAAATGAACAGTTTTGTGTAAACATTAAGTGAAATATGGGTCATTGTGAAATGAGAGATTCTCTGTAGTATAATAAATGTCCCAAATGGAATGTCTCTAAAATAATATGATTCTGTCTTCAAAATAAGTCCACTTTTTAAAAAGTCAGAATTTTCGGGATATAAGTATAAAAAGAAAAAGGTTATCAGTAGTATAATACAAATGGGCATGTTTCACATGCCAAATTCATAACAGTTCACTCGAACACTTGTAAACAAGGAATGAAATCTGGCACAGACAGTTAAATTTTCCAAACAACTACTACATAAAGGGAAGACACAGTACATGTAAAAAAAAAAAAAAAAAAAAAAAAGTTCTGCCCATATAATGAATTAAATATATAAAGGACAAGCTAGGTTTTCATAGAACTAACGCATAAAAGGCTAGTCAACAAATAAATGCTGTGAGAATATAATCCAAAACTAAGGTTAAAGCTGTCCTTCAGGAATAAAGACCAAAATATCTCTGACAGAAACATCTCTTCCACCTGCACATCACCAAGTAGAACTGTCTGGGAAACATGGAGGAATGCACCTTCCTTTTATTTTTTTCAAGATTTTATTTTTAAGTAATCTCTACACCCCATAGGGGGATTGAGCTCACAACCCCAAGAACAAGAGTCGCACTAAGTAACTCCAACTGACCAAGCCAGGCTCCTCAGGAACACCCCTTCTGAAAGCAGGCTCATCATCCCTGCAAAATATGATCATGGCCTAAACTCACTCACTAATTTGCCCTGGGCACGCAAATCTACATCCCCAGGCTAAAAAACTAAAAATATCAATTAAATAAAAATACACAGTCTTATAAAAAAGTGTAATTTTAAAGAAAGTCTCATAGAAGTGGTCATTAGAGCAAATTAAGTTTAAAACCCTCTCCCTCTCCTTCCTCTTCCTCTCCTCTATCTTTCTTTCATATACTAAGTACAATTTTGCAAAAGCATAAGAAATATCAGAAGTTCTGAAGACATCATTGATTAGTTAATAAAGATAACCCCCTCTCATCTGTACAATGCCTATCTCTAACCAGTCCAAATTACTTTCCAATAGTTAACCAATTATGCAATTATTATGTAAGATACCAAATAACAGTGCCTATAAATTAAGTCATAGAGGTTAGAAGGTACTATCGGGCCCTTAGGCAAGTCCCAGAAAATCAATTCCTAGCATTAAACTTACATAACATTCATTCACCAAACATTTCAGATACTTGTCAGGCATTGTCCTAGATCAGCAGTGATAGTGACAAGCTCCTTATCCTCATGCAGCACACACAGCAGGAAGAAAAATCAATGGTAAAGATATATATCACTAGTCACATGATCTCAACCTTGTTTTTGGTTTCTTTTTTTTTTTTTTTTTTTTTGCAAGTTATTTACTGCTAAAGGGGAAAAGAACTGGATTAAGATCTCCTTTTTCCCAGATAATTGCACAAGGCATTGTAGGTTATCAATGGACAGATTCCAGGTTCTTGAGCTGAAGGGAGAACAAACTCTGGGAGATGTGTGTAGCGCTTCTCTAAAGTTAGCCCCCTCCTTTGTACCAAATCAAGTTTATTAAGGGGAGAAAAGATGGTGAGATTGGGAAGAGGGGGGGTAAGACAGCAGCCCTTGTTCCAGAAGAAATCAATCCTCTTTCATCTCTTCCTCTCATCAACTCAAGTTGCCTAAGAATATGGTCCCTCTAGGTCCTTGGCCTCTGCACCTGGACGAGCATCAGGAACTCAACAGCTTTCACTATGAACTGATTGCCGGAGGTCGTCAGATATGTGAATGAAAGAAATAGTCCTGTGAAATACAGACTTGATCTGTTTTCTGTGGATTCAGTGAGCTATATTTTTAAATTGCTAAATACTGTCATTTACAACAGTTACATGTTATATACTTCATATTAGAAGGAAGCTGGAGGAGCAGGTGTTACTAGGTCAAAAAACAGACATTTTATTTACACATTATAAAATATATTACTTTATAAACTAAGAAAATGGTGCTTTGAATAATAAAATGCAGTGATTATAAAGACATTCACACTCAAGTTTTCCAATGTATACTTAGCATCTTAAAATGTGACATAGTTACATCTAAACTTCAATCTATAAAATAATTTCAAATTAAATATTAATCAAAGGTACAGTCATACCAAATCAATTTCATGCATTGCCATTTTAAAGGATGAAGGCAAACTGAAGTATAAATTATTTATAAGAAAAAATAACCCACAATAACATTGAGCTAATTATCACAGTAACTGTAGCATTTCAGGGCAAGAATAGAGGAAGACGATTTCTTTGTTCATATTTTTCCTAGCCAAAATTTCATGAATAAATCATATGCTTCAACCATATTTTTAAGAATCTAAAGAAGACTTGAGTCTGACATTCTTTTAAAACATTAAAAAGGAGCTTTAACTGAATCCATAATAGCATATAAAAATATTTCCTCAATTTGTGTGTGTGTGTGTGTGTATGAGTTTCACTGTGTGTATATATTTTCCAACTTGAGTAAAAATCCTTCTAAAATTGTAGCCATTTCAGTGTAGCCACTATGGAAAATGGTATGGAGGTTCCTCAAAAAATTAAAAATAGAACTTATATAAGATCTAGCAATTCAAATTCCAGGTATTTATGAAGGAAATGAAATTGCTACCTCGAAGAGATATCTACACTTTTACGTTCACTTCAGCATTATTTACAAAGGCCAAGACATGGAAACAACCTATGAGCGAACAAATAAAATAAATATGGTGTCTGTGTCTGTATTTTTCCACACACACAATGGAATATTATTCAGCCACAAAAAGGAAGGGAATCTTGTCATATGCAACAGCATGGAGAGATCTTGAGGGCATCATGTTAAGTGAAATAAATTAGACAGAGAAAGACAAACCAAACTCACAGATACAGGGAACAGATTAAGGGGTACTAGAGGTGGGGGTGGGGTGAAGGCAGAGGGGTGGGGAAAATTAGATGAAGTTGCTCAAAAACGATAAACCTCCAATTACTAGAGATGTAAGTCCTAGGGATATAAGGGTATAGCATGGTGACTATAGTTACCAACACTCCGTTGCATATTTGAAAGTTGCCAACAGAATAGATCTTACAAGTTCTTATCACAGAAAAAATATATATAATTATATATAGTGAGAGATGTTAGCTAAACTTATTGTGGTAATCATTTTGCAATATACACATGTATCAAATCATTATGTTGTTTACCTAAAAGTAACATTTTATATGTCAATTAAATATATAATTATATATTTCAATAAGATTAGTTAATAAATTAATTAATAAAATTGAAACCATTTCACTTAAATTAACATTCCTTCAGTAGCACTGTTATGGCTTAGAACATAGTTTTCAGCATGAGTCAGTCAAAAGAATTACCAATGTAAAGGACTGTGTCCAATGTTAAGGACTGTGTCCTTTTAGGGTCTAGGGTTTGTGCCTTAATTTAAGAAAAAGCAGAAAGAGTGCTCTAAAATTTTGAAATATTTAACATGTTACATGAAAAACATACTTCATACTTACATGAAAAACACTTATATTTTTAAATATTCATATTATATCTTTCTAGCAATGTTTTTATTTTATTAATTTTTAAATCTAACAAAATAAAGACAAAAATCTGAATTCTAAAGTTTTTGGAAGGTTTCTCTGTTGGTCATGCATCATAACTGATGTTCAAGCAGTATATGTTAGATTAGTAATACAAACACTATACAATTAAATATAAATGTTAATGGATAGTCTGTTCCACAAAAATTATCTTAACAATGTAGGGTAGAGATTGATGCTTATTTTTACTGAACTATATTCATACACATTTCTTTTTCAATATCCCTGCAGAGTATTCAGTACTTGGTTTAAATTCTAAAACTTAATTTTATTCTATGTATGTTAAATTTTATAGTCCAAGCTAATGATCAGAAATATGGTATTAAAAAATGAATATTGTACTTGAAACTCTTTTTAGAAAAAATAGCTGAGATGTACAATCATGGACTTGACTTGACACTGGAATTGATTCTAGGGGAAAAAATGTTTCTAATGAGGGAAGGGGAAAAAAGAGTGAGGGATAAAACACACCAGGCTCAAAACTACAGAGTATGTGTGCAATCTCTCATTTCTACTGAGGAAACAAAATGCCAAATTGTACATTAGCACCTTTGAACATAAAGAAAACATTTTTTTCATGATTGTTGGTTGGTTATGATCATTATACAGAATTGTTTACTGATGGAGATTTAGCAATAATACACCCTTGGTGACCTGTCCTAGATACTACAAGTTACACACAGTGTTTAGAATTAAGTGGGAAATACAATCTAATTACAATACAGGTGTTACATACAATATGATAAAGGAATATAGGAAGGGACATACAATATGATAAAGGAATATAGGAAGGGAGGTGTGAGTAATTTGACCTTAATGTGATAGGGGTAGCTGGGGCAATACGCAGAAAAGGAGGCTGAGAGTAAAGGATGGTTCTCCTGAGCTCTGAGACAATAAACACTTTTTTCCAGACCAAAGGGATAAGGTGAAGAGAGAGTTCTAGACCATAAAGCCAGGATTACACTGATACTGGCAAATCATTTTTTTTAATTTTACTTATTTATTTATTCATGAGAGACACACACAGAGAGAGGCAGAGACACAGGCAGAGGGAGAAGCAGGCTCCATGCAGGAAGCCTGATGTGGGACTCGATCCCAGGACTCCAGAATCATGGCCTGGACCGAAGGCAGGCACTAAACCGCTGAACCACTCAGGGATCCCCCCCAGCAAATCATTTTAAAGAGTGTAGACTTCAGGGACCTTCAAGAATCTCTGAGTGAGCAATCAAGAGAGATCCTTGCAAATCATTTAAGAGTTTAGACTTGGGACTCCTGCTCAGGTGACTGCCTTCAGCTCAGGTTTTGATCCTGGGATCAAGCCCCAAGCCCATGTGGCTCCCTGCTCAGTGGGGAGGCTGCTTCCCCCTCTTCCTTGGCCCTTTCCACCCACTCATGCTCTTTCTCTCATTCTCTCTCTCTCAAATAAATAAATAAAATCTTTAAAAAAGAAAATACAGAGTTTAGACTTTAAGGGCATTGAGAATCTCTGAGTGAGCAATCAAGAAGGACGGATCAGATTTTCACTCGCAAAAGAGTATTCCAGTTATCTAGGTGAGAAATGACGGTGACACCAATTAGAAGAATAGTGAGGGGGATGGAGATAAATGGAAAAATTCTAAAGCTATTCAGGACACATCATCAGCTAGGCCCGAGGATCAATGGATGCAAACAGATGGAAAGAAAGCACAAAAGAAGTAATCTCGGGTCTCTGGTCTGGAGGGCTGGATTGATGGTGCTATCCTTTCCATACCTAGGAAAAAATAGTGGAAAGGCAGGGATGGAAAAGAAGATGGTTTAAGTCTTATATTGGACATTTGAGCTGGAGGTACTACCAGGACCTACCAAAGGAGCTGGGTGTATTGGTCCAGTCTAGAGATAAGACAACAGGAGTAAATCTGGACAATACTTTTCGGTCAATCCAGGGGTAGGTGTGGCCATTCAGAGTAAGTCACAGAGTAAAAAAGAGAAGAATAAACACTCCATTAGGGGATCCCTGGGTGGCTCAGTGGTTTAGCGCCTGCCTTTGGCCAAGGGCCCGATCCTGAAGTCCCGGGATCGAGTCCCGCATCGGGCTCCCGGCATGGAGCCTGCTTCTCCCTCCTCCTGAGTCTCTGCCTCTCTCTCTCTCTCTATGTCTATCATAAATAATAAATAAATAAATATTTAAAAAAATAAAAAAATAAACACTCCATTAACTTGAACATTTCAGTGATAAGGCTGAAAGACTCAGCCAGATAAAGAAGAAAATCAATAGCCTGTATCTGGTGGACCTTACTAGTTGCCTACTACATATCATTCTCTGTTCTTTCTTTCAACAAAATACCAAATTTTGTTTGGGGAAGAAATGGGTTGGTTAAAAATATCTCTCCTTGCTAAAAACAAACAAACAAAAAAAGCAAAAAAAAAAAAAAAAAAACCAAAAACACAAAACTATAGGCTCAAAGTGGAGTCACTTGCCCCCAGGACAACAAATCAAGACTCACATGCAGTGAGTCAACCTCTCCAGGAATGGAATTCTAAGCCAATAAATCTGAAATTATCTGGTCAGTACCAATGAGATAATCTGTCACAGGGACCCTCTCCATTCCTCAAAGGAAGATGAGGTAATGTGTGTGATTAAGACCCCCTGTCCTTCCTCCTAATGGAAGGTAACTTTGCCAGAAACAATTCTTCCTTTTCTTTAGCTAATAACTACTGGCCCAACCCTATAAAAACCTTCCATTTGTTGTTACAACCCCTAGAGTTATCTTTATGCTTGCCATTTGGGATGCTGCCTGATTCATTAATCACTTAATAAAATCAATTAGATCTTCCCAGTTACTCCCTTGAATTTTGTTTTTGAACATCACACATCTTTGAAACTAAAGGTGGCCACATGACACAATTCTAGCCAATGAAATGTAAAAGAATTCTACAGGGTGAGATTTCCAGAAATATACTGTTGTCCTGATTTTTTTCAAAAAGGGTGGGTGGGGGGAGCTGCTGATTTTTTTACATTCCTCCTTTTAGTACAGCACAGAAAAGTGATATTGAGAGGTAGAGCCATTACCTTATCACTGTGGGACCCAGGAAATTTAACGAAAATCCCCTACACCTGGACAAGCAGAGCAGGACTAACTCCATTTTGTGCTGCACCCTCCACCTCCTGTATGACCCCCACATTACCTGCTTATTGCTTAAGGCGCTGTCCCACCTTAGTCAGGCCGCTGGGCACACCCTTATCGGAAATCCGCTCATAACAATGTAACCCCGCCTTGTGCCCGCCCAAACTGCTCACCAATTCTGACCAAAATAATAGGCCAGCTCAAATAGATAATATAGGGTAAAATGTAATTCAATTGGCCACCTGCATTTGGACCCACATGACTGTGCAACTTCCTGCGTATGTTACAATCCCATTGGCCACTGGCCCCTATAAAGCTGCTACGCCTTAGTCTCCGGGTCCAAGTCCCTGCTCTGCTGTGTCGGGTATACTTGGACCCAAGCTCCAGCTTGTAAATAAACCCTCGTGTGTTTGCATCAGTGTCGGCTCCTTGGTGGTTTCTCGGATTCGCAATCTTGGGCACAAAAATAACCACAAGGAGGAAAACCATAGTAAGGCTGGCAAAGCAGAAAAACAGAAGGAAGCTGGATTCGTGATAGCTTCTTGGAACCACCAACCTTTCACTGTATAGTCTTCCCCCAGAATCAAATGTAAACCTATTAAATTGCTTGACTTTGGTTACATGCAGTAGGATATAATCTGGATCTAGTTGGGTGCCATGAAATTCTGGGAAAGTGAACATTTCGCAAAGGAGGTCAGTTGTGTCAAATGCTCGCAAGAGGTAAATTGTATCCATTATAGAAAGCAACGTTTAGAAAGCTGAGGTCAAAACTATTAACAGTAATATGATATTAGTGAGACAGAAGGGTAAGGCCACACACAATGCTTAGCACCTCTTTGCAAAGTTTTGGTAAAGCACCATATTTAAATTGTCTATGTTTGTAATGTTGAATGGATCCCTGTTATAGCCTTAACATACTGATGTAGAAGAAAACATTCCTGGAAGAAAAAAATAAAAATAGAATAGTATATTATATTCTTACTCTTATGTTCTTGAAACAAAGGAACTATGTAGATAAATAACTACAAACCTGAATGGGAGACATGCAGACCCTTTTGAAATTGTATGGCCACCCCCACAGGACACCAAATTCTAATTTTTACCCAAAATGTATTCTGAGAAAACAAATTATTCTCTGAAAAAATATTTTGGCATTCCATATAAATGTGGGAATTGTAGTAATTTAGATCCCCTCATGCTTCACAGAATTCATTAATATTTTAAAGCCTCTGAAGTCTTACAGGAAAGAGATATATGTAAAAGTTTGTTTAAAGACTTACTTTACAAATTATTTTTTAACAGCTTACAGAAATACTTTACTGGAACGTATTTTGAGAAAAGCCACAATGAAATATTTAAATGCTAACCATGCCAATGACAATAACTTTATAAACCCTCAAAAATATATTTATCATAAAAGACATACCATGCACTGATATATGAAGGCAATACATCATTTAACAAATATTTATATGGATTTTAAGTACATTTATGTATGAGAGGATGCCTGACTCTGGGAACGGAAAACTCATTCTGAATGTAACCATATATGGCATTAGTTGCTCAGCCTTCAGTTACTTGCAATGAAGAAAGACATCTTTTGGAACCACAGAAAAGGAAGGAGTACACCTAGCTAGTAATGTGCCCAGCATAGTAAATAGCACATGATACAAGAGCTACCATACATACACAGTGCTTTATCAACCAGACACACTTCTAAGCATTTTGTATATAATCAATTTATTTAATCCTCCTCAAATCTCTCTAAGGTAAGTAGAATTAATACCCTCCTTTTACAGGAGAGGGAACTGTTAGGTTAATCACCAGGGTCACAGAGCTATGCTAAATGAACATTTACTGGATTTGTTGAGAACAAAATTAATGACAGAATTAGTTGTAACTAATTCTATACAAATTATATATATACAAATATATATGTAAATACAAAATACATGTGTATACATATATACAAATTACATACATACAAATTCTATTCATAACTGTAATGAGTGTCCATAATGTACTCAATGGTTAAAAATCATTGTACAGGGTTAAGGGTTACATCACATTCAAACTACACCAACTCCTCTTGGAATAGATCATAAGAAATGCGTGATTGATTATTCACCTAAGGTTGATGATTAAAATTTTGAAGGAGGCTTAAAGAAATAACCAACACAGTTCAAAAAAAAAAAAAAAGAGAGAGAGACTTTAGTGGTAATTAATGGAAGGAAGAAAAGAAAAAAGAAAAGAAAACAAAAGAAAAGAAAACAAAAGAGAAAAAGCAATGAATTAAGAAAACTATGTTAAGGAATTGACTTTATTACCTCCCCCTGTTACAGACTATGACCACAGAATTCTGAGTTTCTTAAAGTTTTTAGTTTTTGGTGATTTAGGCACAAGATGAGAGGACAGGAGTTAAAGGCAACTGTCAACATGTTCTCAATCCTCTGACCACATAAATATTTCTCCTCTCCTGTGGAATTTTGGCTCTTTGCTACTTTCTTTCCTGAGGTAGCCCCAAAGGAAAATATGCTATAATCATATTTTCCAAGAATTCCCTTAAGCAAGATTCAACAAGGTTACAACCTGTCCTACGTTTTCATTTTAGAACTGAGGAAGTCACTTGGGTAAGCTATGACAAGTGCTGAGTTATGCGATCAAAATGCTCTCAGTGTCCTTCTACATCAAACACAGACTCCTAATCCATTTTCTGGTGTCTGACAGAGATAAGAATCTGATAAAATGGTAACTTAATGTGACTCAATCTAGATAAAGTACAGTATTATGTGGTAAAGAGATACAGGGTGATGGAGAGGGAGAGATTGAGAAAGAATATAAATCCTAGGGGGAAAGGATGTCCTTTCCCATTTTCTTTTTAACTTCTTGGCTTTTCTTCTAAGTTTTACTCCATCATTTACTTCATAAAATTAAAAGTGTCCCCACTCAGGCATACTAAATAACTTGGTCATAAACTTTTATTTCTCTTGACAAGTATAAAATGTCACAGGTGCTATTAAACCTAAATTTAGACCTTAGGTTAAATATGACTTAAAATGTTACTAAAGCTACAATTTCCATTTCGAAAATACTAAGAGACTGAGATTAGAAAGTGTCTTATACTCAGAAACCTAAATTAAACATCAGATATAATTTACTAAAAATTAGTCTCCACTTAATAACTATCTTCAAACATATGAGCTGCTATATTAAAAAATGGCTTATCTATTATCACTTAGCATATAAAAAGAAAGACTTCCACAGCGTAGGGTTTAAGTAAATTAAAGTAATAACTTTGTGTTAACATATGCTGATGCATGTAAGGGGTACTGATGATAGAGGCTAGATAATCTTTGGCTCCGAACAAATGATCTTTAGATAATTTAAACTAAAAGTCAGAGCAGAGTAAATGACTTCCAAATGACCCTTCCAGCACGGTTCTATTCTTATTAATAAATTACAGTTTTTCTATAGTTTTCATTTAAATGAAAAATGTAAAGTAAAACAGCCACACACACACACACACACACACACACACACACACACACAGCATTTCACTTCTGGATTATGTTAGGTAAATAAAGCCTTCCATGAATTTACAAAAAACACCCAAGATATAGTTCATGTATTACTTTTCTTGATAAACAATGTTGTGGATACTGATAAAGTTTTGAGTATCCTGTTCTTTGATTAATATGCCACTATCTGTAAATATTCATACATAGTAAACATTGTTTTCCTTCTCCTTTCAGGCTACTTTATCTCTCTACTCTTCTAAATTCAATCCTTACCATAACTACCCCACCCCCACTCCCCAGCACATATTTTCTCTACCTTTCTTCTGTCTGCATCTCTCTCTCCCTTTCCCCTTGTCTGTCTTACTCTCCCTTATCCCCTCTCCCTCTCTCTCTGTCTCTGAGTTTCTCTGTTTCTCTGGATATGTCTCCCTCTCTGTCCTCTTGTGTTTTTCTTTCTCTGCAATTCCCTCTCTCCATCTCTGCCCCTCCCTTGCTATCTCTACTAGTCTCCTACATATCCTTCACCACTTTCCCCTGCCCTCACTCCTGTTTAGAAACCCAGGGTAATTCAACCCACCAAAAATCATGTTCTTAACTGCTTCTAGGGGATGAGCAGGGGTCTGTGAACTCCAGTTTAGCACAATGCATCCCACTGCTTCTCCAATTTGAATTAGCATGAGTTAAATTGTAATATTGTTAAATACAGGGTCTGATTCAGCATATCTAACTTGCTTCCAGGTAAAGCCAATGCTATTGGTCCCTAAGAGCAGAA
This sequence comes from Nyctereutes procyonoides, assembly GCF_905146905.1. Taxonomy (NCBI): domain Eukaryota; kingdom Metazoa; phylum Chordata; class Mammalia; order Carnivora; family Canidae; genus Nyctereutes; species Nyctereutes procyonoides. Next base: position 1,106,335 of record NW_026575158.1, on the reverse strand, counting down.
GCCTCCAGCTGCTGCCTGTAGCCAACTCAATCCTTCCCTCACTACAGTTTGCTTCCCTCACGTGGCTAGCCACATTACTATCCATGTGGGTTTCTTCCCTTTCTTATCTATATCTTGCAGTGTCTAGATTTCCACTGGTTTTTACATATTAATTATAATATATTATAATAATTATAATATAGTATAACTAAGTGTTTAAAAAAATCATTAACCACAGAAAAAAGCCTAAGATTGTAATAAGAAATTTAAAACATTACCATGCTGTAACAACTTCCCTTTGATTTTTCATCAAATTTGTTTCATTAAATATAAATCTACTGTACTATGATAATAGCTTTAAGTGGAATATAGGTTACTGGTAAAGTACAAGAATACAAATAATTCTTTTATAGAATACTTATTTTGGGGACATTTGGGTGGCTCAGTGGTTGAGCATCTGCCTTTGGCCCAGGTCATGATCCCAGGGTCTTGGGATCATGGGAACCCCTATCAGGGGTTCCCCAGAGGGAACCTGCTTCTCCCTCTGCCTATGTCTCTCATGAATAAATAAAATCTGTATAAAAAAAAAAGGAATACTTATTTTGTGTATTTTTTTCCCTATCCAGGAAGAAACAGAGAAAGTAAAGATACTTAGGTATTATTCTGAATTTGCAGACTTTCTCCAGGGAACTTCAGAAAACCCCTTTGGGTACTGCTCAATTTCCTGAGTAACATCATCCCCAGAAGAGCTTCTTAAATATTCCAGAACCTTGAAAGAAAAAAGAGCTCCCAGGGAAACAGTACCTGATGACTGCATTCTAAGTACTGTGCTTTCAAATGAGTGTTGGAGACATGTGAACTGCTTGACTTTACAAAGAGATTGTGTGGGGAATGAGCAAAAAGAGTAGATTAGACTGTTCCTTGAAGTGGCATTATGACACTTTATCATGTTTATCACACATGGAATAAAATGCTTCTGAGTTACACATTCGATCACTTCACTTGCAATGTGCCAGGAATGGTACTAGACCCTTGGATAATGGCATGGTTCCAGAGGAGATGACTCTTGAGATGACTGTAAAGTAATGACCAATGGAATAAGAAAGCAAGCATATCGCAGGCTGAGAAACAAGAGGAAAATACAATCTCTTGGGATTGTAATGGGCTGCAGCACTCTGAACTCTATTAGTCACCCAAAGATTACACCACCTAATTCAAAGGCTCAATCCCCTCTGCATGGTCATAGACTTGACCTTAATTTTGCCATCACCAATAATTGTATCTCTTGCAAAATTAGAACCTCTACTGTCTAACCCTTCAGAATTAAGCCAAGTCTTCAATATTCAAATCTATTCCTTGCTTTGCTCTTCACCTACATGACTACCAAGTGCTTCACTAGCATCATCTTCTGTCTGGAATACTGCAGGAGTTTCCTAACTGGTTTCCCCCAGGCATTCTGCAACTCATTCTCTATGCATATAGAGAGTATGAAGTATTACATGAATGACATTTTTTAAGTATAAATCACGTCATGTCACCTCCACCATTGTCCCAAAACCTTCTGCGGTTCTCATTGCACTGAACATATAATCCAACATTACTAACCTGGTAACAGAATCCTGCATGATCTAGACCCCACCTATCTCCATAGCTGTCTTCCTTGCTCATATGCCATACCAACCATTTCATTTTCCCAAATATGCCCAAGTCTTTCATTTTCTCATGGCCTCTTAGATGTACTGTTCTTCTGCCTGAAATGCTTTTTTCTTTTACTCTGTGTCTTGGTCACATCTTGTATTTCAGTTCTCAGCTTGGCCCCAATCCTTCCTGGCACTCGTCACCATTTTTAACCATAAAGTTATGGTAGTTGCTTATTTTCTGTCCTCATTCCTTCTACCCATTGTATTGTAATTTCCATGAAGGCAGAAACCACTTCTTTGTTCACCACTGAATAGCTAGAACTAAGTAGAATATCTAGAAAGAGTTACTTTGGAGGGGAAAAAAAAAAACACAATATTTTTTGGATAAACTATATTTTGGTGTTCTTTACATATTTATTTAATTTCCAGCTTTAAAAACAACATGTTAAGTGCCCATTTTGAGTAACAAAGAAACAGAACATTAATACCCACCAAAACATTCAATAGTATTTTATTCTAACCTGACAAAATAAATTGATAATTTATGACAGCTTAAGCTAATTTATAATATATTAATTAAAATTAGGGATGCCTGGGATGCCTGGGTGGCTCAGCAATTGAGTGTCTGCCTTTGGCTCAGGGCGTGATCCTGGGGTCCAGGAATCGACGCCTGCATCAGGCTCCCTGCAAGGAACCTCTTCTCCCTCTGCCTATGTGTCTGCCACTCTCTCTGTGTCTCTCATGAATGAATAAATTTTAAAATCTTTAAAAAATAAATAAAAAAAAAACAAAATTAGGGATGCCTGAGTGACTCAGTCATTTGAGAATCTAACTCTTGATCTTAGCTTGAGTCTTGATCTCAGGGTGGTGAGGTCAAGCCCTGCATTGGGCTCCACACAGGCATGGAGCCTACTTAAAAAATAATGAAAATAAAAATAAAAATTCTTAAAATTAATTCTACTAAGAAGGTTTAGGTATGTTTTATTAAATTTGTCACTCATTTTAAAATATATACAAGTGATTCTGAAGTTGTTCTGCATATGTGGGAAAGACTTCTAGCATGTAAGTCATAAGTAAATTAGGAAGATTAAAAGGAGGAGTGATAAGATTTGAGAAGTAACCAGATCTATCGTGTTATTTGAATATTTTTTACAGAAAGTACTGTTGAAAGGAGGAGACACTGCCAAGAATTTCCCATAAATAACTAAATACTGAATTGATTTTCTGGAAGCATCAAGGAGCTTTATATCTAAGTATCAACTAGCATTGAAATAATCATCTTAGTATTTTTCAGCACAAATGAACACCATCTACTTTTTGAGGAAATAAAAGGAGTGGCTCATGAGACTGGTAATGGTATATGTAACCCTTAACCCCAGAATTACTGGATTGAATCTTGTCCAGGATAGTGTATCTTAGTAATATTCGGCAGAAGGAAGTTGTTTTGTAGCATCCAATCTAAAGAACTAAACTTTTCCAATTAGTCTTTATGACACAGATATGTTCCAAGATATCCAATGCCTTTTTTGGCCACCTAAGACTGAATAATGTTGAATAGTGAATAGTTTTCCTCAGAGCACATATAGGGACTTTAGGGTATCTAAAATGATATCTACTCAACTTTCAACAGTAGTTAACTCTGAATAATGAGATTACAAGAACATGTATGTATTATCACAAATAAAACACAATTTTCTGAAGTTACATAGAAATGATCTCTGTAAGCTTATTATTCACATTCCTTAACCTGTGATTGGGAGTAAAGAAAAAGAAATGCATAATGTGCCTCTACTCTTAAGGCCTTTCTACAAATCTACTAAAGATTAATATATAACAGGTATGTGAGATAAAGAAGAAAACATAAAAAGTTTACTGAAGTCTACTGAACATGTGCCTTCAGCTGTGTTTAACTAGCAGTGGTTTTAAGATAAAATATAACCTATTGGTTATCTATGAATAAATAGTACATTCTCTAACACAGCCAACTCCCCTAACAGCACACTCAAATAGTCAGCAAGCTTTGCCCTCTTCTAACAAGATGCCCACTGAGATTCAAATTTTCCCTTTTACCCATCATCACTGTCATCTCTCACATGGATTATGAAATATAGGTTTCTGCCTTCCTATTCATATTAAATACTCTTTGGAAAGATAAAACCAAAAGAGAGAGAAGGGAGAAAGAAAGAATTTTTATGTCCTTTTAAAAGAGAATGACCACTATCTTCTCTCTTAATGTAGTAACTAAAGGATGCTGCTTTTACTTTTTTCAACAAATAAAGAAATCCCCCAATCTTATATTCATATTGAAGGTATAATGTGTCTATACTTGATTTACAACACCATTTAAGCCCAACATCTCGATGCAACAAGATGACTTGCTACTTACATCATTAAGATTACATAACTTTACCCCCTGATTTTCTGATTTTTATTTCTCAGTTACCTAATATGATAAAATAACTATAAATCCAAAAACAAGAATCTAAAAATAATCATCAAAGGCAGCTATGGACTAAATGTTTGTGTCTCTCCACCAACCCACAAATTCGTTTGTTTAAGTCTTAATCCCCAGTGAGACGATGATATTTGGAGATGGGAACTTGGGATGGTAATTTGGGTTTGATGAATTCATGGGGGTAAAGCCCTTATGATAGGACTGTGTCTTTACACAGGGATAAAAACACCAGAGCTCTCTCTCTACCATGGGAGAAACCAAGAAAGAACTCTCCCCAGAATCTAATCATGTTGGCACCCTGATCTCCAACTTCCCAGCCTCCAGAACTGTGAGAGAACAATGTTTGTTGTTTAAGTCACTCAGTACAAGGTATTCTTCTTATAGTTGCACAAGCAGATTAAGACAGGCAACAATAAAAGAGTATTATTCAACTGATAGTAAAAACTCAAGTATTTAGTAACCATAATCATGTCATAGAACTTAGCAATGCTGCCTCTTTACTTAAGTAAGTACATAAATTTAATTAGAAAAAATATGAATACTATATCAACTGTAAAGGTTGTAACACTGAATTCTTTCATTTGTCCTTGAAATAAAAAAGATTTGAATCAGCATTATTGCATGTCCTACATTAGCACTAAGGATTTTAAGGTAAGAGCAAATGTCTCATACCATTGATTTCAATTCAAGGTGGAATTTAATATATTCAATACATTTTTTACTTAATCGGGAATTAATTTAAGAAAAATAAATTATTGAAGCATCATACTTATATTTTAGTATATTAACATGCTTATCTTTAAATTTAAAATGAAGTGAGTTCATTTTCCAAGTCATAAGAATCAGATCCCCTTCCTAAAAAAATAATTTTGGTGTTTGATGGAAAGATATAAGAGGAAAAAAGTAATGAAAATAACAGCACCAAAATTAAATTCATGATTTATAGTTCATGATTTATAATTATGCGCCAGTTACGGTGCTACACACCTTATATACATAACTTAATTTAATCATGAATCCATTTTGGAACAAAGAATCAGTTCATTTTAGGATATAACTGTATCAGGAAGTGGAAAGATTTTAAGTCAGTAAACTAAATGACTCTTTAACATTCTTCCCTTGAATACCAAAAACAAAAATGAGATATAAAAAAGGTTTTAGAATGTGGTGATAGCACTTGAAAATGATAAGTTAAAAAAATAAAACAAATTAAATAGAGAAAACAGTATTTTTAAGTATGTAATATAAAGCAAATTCAACTTCTAAGATAAGTCTATCAGGGAACAATGTACGTGTGTGTGTGTGTGTGTGTGTGTGTGCATATAAACTATAAATAATTCTAGTGCCTGACCATAATAGAGGTCAGATTGATTATGTGTGTGCACACAATCAATCAATATTTTAAAATATAATGGCATATTCTACTTCCACCTGCTCATCTGACCATTTCATCTCAAAGAGTAATCCTTCCATCTTCCAAGGTCCAGATTTTAGGAATACAATCTATTGTACCTAGGTAAACACATGGTTACTTAGTATCCATAGTCAGTTTGCTTTGTCATTTTACCCAAAGGAGGAAACTTGGATCAATTAAATTCTAAATCACTCTGATGAGTATTATTTAATAATAATAACAAAAGATCATGATATATTGAAAGGGGTGGGAAAATTTTACTTCAAAATATAAACATTTACCCCCAAAGTAATTACTATTAAAATGTACCCCAGTAAATAAAACCATGGAAGACCTAATCTTTGATTAATTGGACAATTCTTTTTTTTTTTTCCCCAGGAAAGATAGTTCCCTGGTTTTGCTGCTAAGACAGCTAGCAGATGTCTGCCTAGTCTGAAGGGAATTTCTTTCCCTCAAGAGAAAACAGCTTAAATAGGAAACAAATAGCCATATGCTAACTGTGCACTGCTTAGCAGATGACGTAGATGGCCATGTCCTACAATGGAAAGCATGAGGGTCAAGGTTCAGATTAATTTTCGTCAAAATTCAATGCAATTACCCAAGATCAAATTACTTATTAAATATAAGTTGTGTCTAAGAACTGTGCTATCAATTTGTTCCAGGCACAAAATAGAGTTCTAAATTTAGTAAGTGATAATGTTGGGTACAGGAGAATGGAGAATGGATCCATTAAATATTTTCCTAGATGTTTAGTAGACTCTTGAATAGGGCTAATACAAGACAAACAAGACAATACCACTTGCAAGACGGTTTTAGAAAGTTTAGTTTGCAACTGAATTAGATAGAGGGAAGTTTTCATAAATCTTAGAAACAGTGAGAAATTAAATTTCCAATTTAATGTCCCCATCAAGATATCATTCTAGGTTTGCAAAGAAAAATAAGAATTAAAAAAAAAAAACTAAAGAAATAACATCTGTGATTAAAAGTTCTTTTCCTTTACAAAGATAAATGTCTAAAACTTCCAGGAAACTTTCATAAAGGGATCATCATATATTTCTTAGCATTCCAATTTTTGGACTTTATAATTGTGTGAGATAACTTTTTAACTGCATTGAAACTGAATTTTCAAGAACAAGGAATAGAGCTTTTACTATGTGGTAAGGATCGGCAAAAAGGCCGACCAGTGCTTTTCACTGGGTCTAAACCTGGTTATAATTGGGACTGAAATAAAAATAAAAATAAACAATTCTAAAAATAACCAATAAATGCAATCCTTTTGGTGTACTTTCTAAACTTGAATAAATGTTAAAAACACAAAAGACACGATTATTATCACTTCTGTACAGAAACAAAGATTTTCAATGACATTCAATATCTTTTTTTTTAGTGTTTGAGAGATTGACAGTTGTTAGGAACTGAGAAATGCAGTTGTTGTTACAGCTGTAAAACTTGGTTTAAATGCAAACAAAACACAGATAAATGTTTTTAAAAACATTACCAACAACTGTGCTGTGAAATCTGTGTTGCCTCTAGACACTTTTTTTTTTCCTCTAGACACTTTTGTTAATGCTATTACTTTTGGCTACACTGTCACTGAGAAATTAGATGCAATCTTTATCTTCCTGTGTCTTTGATAAGAATAAGAATAGTTCTTATTGAACTTACGGTACCTAAACTAAGAAAATGTGAAAAAAAAAAAGTGGAATATTCTCCAAGAAAAAATAAAACCAAACTATAATAGTACTTCACAGATTTAACCTATAGCATAGCATAGCATACTAACCTACCATAGCAAGGATGGCCCATGTTTCCCTGGACTTCCACCCCTGCCCCCTACCTCCCAAATACACACACAACTTGGTTGTTCATAACTTACAAAAGGCAACTTTCCATTTTAGGACACAAACATATTTTAAAATGGTAACTTAACAGTCACTATTGCCTAAAATAAGTAACTGAAATATATGTGAACTATATCACTACATATCTATATGTAGTGTACTGAAACTTGAATTTAGTAAATAATTTTTTAAACCCATTTTAACTGCAGAGCACTTATTTTTTTTTCCCACATAATTTATGGTACAAAATAATACAGTTTACCCAAATAAAAACATGCTGTTAATTGTCACAAACAGGTATAAAAATTGCAATTCAAACAAGACTCAAACTTTTTTCAGGGTTTAAAATTATTATCACTAATAAAAAATTGTATTATCAAACTATCCTTGTTAATATCAAAATATATTTGCTAAATATATGATACCTATACAGTCTGCCTTTCAACATATTTGAATTGTTAATGAATATGATCTTAAAGTATTGTTTAAAGCACTTTAACTAGATTCTATAAATTATAATATTCTCTTTAATCTGGAACTTGAAACATTTTGGAGACATACTGAGAAATATCACACTAAAATTTGTGACTTATCCATTTAGGGACTATGTATTTGAATATTTTACTGGTACAAGTAATATAATGATTTTATGTCTGGTTTCAATTCCTTGAAGGTATATTTGTTGACTAAGACTGGAAAAGCATTTCCCATAATGAACTCACAAGGTAATGGAATGTCTTGCTTAGAAAAGAATTTAACTGGAAATTAATAATATCTTTTAAAATAGCCACACAAGTGCCAGATTAGAAAAACACAGCTCTCTAAATCCCCAGTGCATTAAGGGTATCTTGATCATCTAAAGTAAAACTAAAGGAGTTTTGAGGCAAGATCTAGAGGGTAAGCATTTATATATTCTATTCAAGTCTGTAACCTTTTCTATAAACTCTGGCAATGATCAGAATGCAAGTAGAGTAAGAAATACCACAGAAACACAGTATGATCTTAAGATGTATATTTCTATCAGTACACACTTCATTCATAAGAAATAATTAATCTGCTTTTCCTTCTAATCTTCAGTTTTTTATCTCCCAAAAATAAGAGTTGGCCTAGGTCATCTACACCACCTTTCTTGATTCTTTATATCTGTTTTCAAATGTTAACTTAATTTTACCTCCACAGGGAATAAGTATTCTTAAATATAAACACATCAAAAGGTAGAAAGGTATTAATACCATAACCTGAAAGAAGACTGTATCAAAATATATACATCCTCTTATGAAAACAGTTAAACTTCTTTTTGCCTGCACCACATTTAAATTTGTGCAAAAAAAAAAAAGAAACAAGAAAAAGAAAAGTAGCCTACTCTGTGATTATAGCTTTTATACATCTCAGTTACATAGTTCTAAGATTTTCACTGAGAATCAAGGCACTACAAGAAAGTACAATACAGTAAGCTTACAATCAATTAAATTTGATTAGAAATATAAATTGAGTTTCAAGTAAATGTTTTAAAAACGTGAGTTGCTACTTCTGACACAGTTTTAAATTGTTGCTCTCATTTTTTCTAATTAATTTTATGTTCATGTTAGACATCTTTGGCATTCTGTTTACTACATGGTTCTATAAGTGTGATCAACTTATCTAAATTCTTGAGGAACTTATCCCACATTAATAATCTTATTAAGTTGGGAAATCTGTCTTTAAATTCCTTTCTTGTCTATATTGCATAACTATCTGTGGATCTATATATTCAAGTTCTAGTTGAATGTCAGAGATGATGTTAGAGTTTATGAAGCTGAATATATAGTTAAAATTTTGAAAATAAATTATATCAAAATATCAATCTTAGAAAGCATTATATATACATAACTACATAGTTATGTGTGCAGTTTCACCTATAATTTTATGTAAAACGAATCAGAGATCTAAATTTCACTTGTCTTTCCAATCCCTATGCAATTCTCAATTGTACATTTAATACACAGAATGATTCTTCCAAACAAATGAAACTTTCTGGCTACCTCTTGAATGTTTATTGAAAATAAGAGAATCCCAATTTGTATTTAAATACATTACACACCCAGAATCTAGCTATAACAATTTAATCATTAGTTGATAGAACCTTCTTGAGGTAATTGCAAATTAACTGCATTTGGTGTTTGTGTAAATAAACTAAACCATCGGCTACTTGAGGATTACATACACAGGTTTTCCTCCAAGGGCACACTACAATAGCTAAGATAATAAAGTATGAGGCATAGACATACATTTCTCTACCCATAGCTGTACCAAAAGTGTAATGTATGTTAAAAATTAGAATCCATTTAAAACCGTATCTTACACTACCAGTTGAAAGTATTTCTCCAAATGAAGACAAATGAAAAATACCTCATGCTATTCTTTTTACAGAAATATGCTTGTATTCAATATATTTAAAAGTAACAAAAAAGGATAAATCAATTTTTTAGAATAGATCAATTTCAGTGAAAATGCTTAAAATAAAGCAGCTCCAAATCCAAATGGTAAAATGGTTCAACAACTATGTGCAAATCCCAAATTAGCTTGAACAACTGGCTACAATGAGAAATATTAAAGAAAAAAAATCAAATAGGTGGAGAATTGTATTCATCATACAGAAAGCTAGAAATTTTCCTCAAGTAAAGCCTAGGATACCTGTTGGACTTTTGATTACCATCCTCCAGGCAATTGATCCCACTGTACTATTCCTGCTGCAAAAGCCAAAAGCCCATTTTACTTACTAGCCACCTCCAGCGATGCATTATGGCTCACAGCCTCTCCGAGGTAATTCCTTGCTACACAGACGTAGACCCCTTCATCAGGCCTACTTTTTCGTCCATGTACTATACGTAAGAAAAATAAAGATCCACTTGGCAGCAACATTCGGTGTGAGCGAGGGTCATCTTTGTCTGTCTCCACTCTCTCCCCACCTTTGTACCATTCAATGGTGGGCGTGGGGCGGCCTTCAGCTTTACAGTTCAGAGTTGCAGGTTCTCCTTTTGACACAATTAGGTCTGAAGGGTGTTCAACAATGCGAGGTGGAAAATCTTCCTGACGGAGACGGGAGCCTGCAGAAGAATTGATGAAATAGCTTTGTATTATCACACGGAAACAATTAAAAGTCTTATTTCAGAAGCCAAGGCTTCAGCACTGCTATGTAAACAGGGCATAATACTGACTACCCTCTTAACTCTATCTCCTAATTAATCCTTCTGGTGTCCACCTCAACACACCTTCCAATTCTTGAATCCTTTTGACCCTCCACTTAGAATTCACTCCCACTTAAACTTGGCCTACACATCCCATCCATTCTTCAAATCCCTTGTCCACAAAGTCTTTCAGAACCCATTACCCCATCTATATTTACCACATACCCATGCCTGTTTTTGCAGAGGAATGTGTGAGAGAAGTGTAGAGCATTACAAGTAATAGCATGGCTTCTTAGAATCTCCTTTGTAACTAACATCTATCAACACTTAAAAAAAAAAAAACTATTCTGTAGACTAATGAACATCATATTCAAATATACGGTAAAACTGCTCTTTATATAGATTTTTATATCTTCCTAAATAGTAAAAGTGCAATGTGTGTATACACTTTCCAAGAGTTTAAATTAAAATTAATTTCATTAGTTACCAACAGTTACATGTTAATATTTAACATACTTCACAGATGAAATGTTATATAATTGAGTTTAAATAATTAAATATAATATAAAAGGAAAAAGGAAAATTGGGTAAGGGAGTATATTCTGTATTGCATCATATTTGAAGTCATTTAAATATGTGTCATTTAATATTTCCTGTGTCTGTACCTTATTTTTCCCAATGAGATTATAACTTCTAAAATGGGGATCAAGATTCATATTTTTTAATATTCCTACCATATTTTTAATATTCCTAACTTATTGCCACCATAGATAAATTTAATACATACATTTCTTCAAGATTTCTCAAATGCAACAGCCCAAGGCTTAATTTAATTGAGCCCCAAACCTTGTTCTTATATGGTCATCCAATCTCAATGAATAATGCAAAGTAGAAACCAGGCTTCCTTGACACCTCCCTTTCTTTCCTCTCCTCCTTCCCAATATTTCTCAAATCAATCTACTCATCTCCATCTCTACAGCTAGTTACCAACCCAGGTCAAACTACTATCAATTCCCACCCGGATTTAGGAAAACTCTCAAACTACTTCACTTCAGGGAATGCCTGGGTGGCTCAGCGGTTGAGCGCCTGCCTTTGGTTGAGGGCGTGATCCTGGAGTCACAGGACGGAGTCCCACATTGGGCTCCCTGCATGCAATCTGCTTCCCTCTCTGCCTCTTTCTCCGTGTTTCTCATGAATAAATAAATTAAACTGCTTCACTTCAGCGTAGCCACATGAAGGCTTTGAAATGCAAATACAATCTGGGTTCTCCCCTACTTCAGTGACTCTTAAAATAAACTCATTGCTCTTAAGATAAGGTCCTTAACAAGATCTACAAGTGTTCATTCCCCTATCTAGCTCTTCAGATTCTTCCTGTTCCACTTCTTTCTCTGCTTTCTTCACCTCACCTTGTGTTAGTTCACAAATACAATGCACTTCCTCCTGCCACAGGCCTACACCTGCCATGGGGTCTGTGCTCAAAATGGTCTTACTCTAGTTAATATCCACTTTCCTTTCAAATCTTTGCCCTCTCAGATCTTTCAAAAAAAGTCAAATGCTCCTTTTATAAGCCTAGATAGCACTATATAGCTACATCTGGTAAGAATGATCAGAATTACAATTTAATGTTTTTTGTTTGATGCTTTGAATACGGTCTTTCCTATTCCTCTGTAAGGTCTATGGGTCTGGTTTTGCTCATGGTTGCTTCTCTTATTCCTGGCAGAGTGCTGAACATACTATAGGTACACAATAAATATGTGTTGAATAAATGAAAACTTGAATGAGGTCCTGATCATTCCTTCCTGATGGGGAAGACCTATTTCAGTAGAATGATCTGAACTTACTAATCATGTATTCTATAAAGAGACATTAAAAGACTTTATTTTATAAATTATACCCAGTGTGCAATCTATTCAACCTTTCCTAGACTGCATGCTCTGCATGGACTGATTTATATCTCTAATTTATAACTACTGCAATTAACATTTTTTCTTAATGAATGAAATTAGCAGATGAATGATGAAACTTAAAGAGCCTTTATTTATATCAGCCATGAAATAACAAAAAATTTCACCTGAAATATTGAATAATAGTTTTAATCTGAAATACTGAGAAACAGCTTTAGTCCAATGCATGGACTATACAATATACTATACTATATAACATACTCTAAATTCTTTAAATAAAACAGCCTCTAAAGGAGGAAGAAGAAATAAACCAGCAACATGGGGAAAAAATAACTTGAAAAGTCATACTTTCTCACAAAAGCATACTGAAGTCAAATGAAACTTAGATTTTAGATTATTCAATTGCAAATACTATACAATTTCAAAAAAATAAAACATTATATATGACCATCCCTGACTTTGGTATAATTATGAAAGCTGGATGCTACTGAGGATCAACTACTGAGGTAATAAATATGTAATTAAAGCACACGTTATTTTAAATTCTGAAAGTCCATTTCAGATAGGAAACAGGGACACACAGTTTGCTGTGAGAAAACAAAGAAAGGACACCTGAGACTGCCTGAACAAGAGACAGAGAAGGTTTCCTGAAACAGCAAGTTTGAGATGAATCTTGAAAATGAGTCAAGAACAAAGGAGATGACTTCACTGGGGGCACAGCTACAAAAGAATATGGTACACCTGTGGGACCTGCGGGGTGTTAATATGGCCTAAGTGTGAGGTTAGACTCATGTCAGAGATTAACAAATATGTGCCTAAAGGAGTAGTCAGAAGCAATAACGTGATTGGTTTTGTACATCACGTCAATGTTCTGGAGCCTACCTAAATGCAACAAAACATTCAAATATTTTAAGCAAGGCATGGGTACACAGTCATGTTTGCCCATGGGCTCACCATTGGTAGTATGAAACTGGACCATAGAGCAGGCTAAATTAGGAAGTAATTGGTCAGGAAACTTTAGCACTCTTTAAACAATAAATTCTGAAAACTTGGACTCTTGACAGAAGAGAAAATGGAGGAAAGAATCTAGGGATATTTAGTTATAAAATCAACAGGACCTGATCAGTGGCAAAGTGGGGTAAGATAGAAAGAAAAGTGCACAAGATGGAGGAGAAGCATAAGCTAGAGGATTCCGAGTTTATGAACTGAGCAGTGGGTGAATGGCAATCCCAAAGAAGGTGGAGAATGAAATAGTGAAATATGGTGAGAGGAAGGACAGAGGAGATGATTTATTCAGTCTGCAACATGGAGGGGTACTTCCTGAATATCCAACTGGAGATGACATGTTGCCAAGTAAATATCCAGGTGTAACCTCAGAAAAAAAATCTCAGCTGGAGATTTAGATGAGAATCAAGCCAGAGACTGAAACTATGGGAAAGAATAAAACTGTATAGGGAGAGTATATGGAGGAAGTAACAGCCAATTACAGAACCTGGAGATCACCCAGGCTCCACCAAAGTACAGTGTAGCTCAAGACTCTATCCCTAACCTACAGTCCCATATAGCTGGACCACAGCTAGCATGACTTGAGGAATGGAAAACTTAGGCCTAAGTTTTCACCAGAATGTTTGTACAGCAGTATTCAGTAAAACAGTTTCAGAAATAAAAATGTTGTCTCTATTACTAAAGGCTAAATCATCAGAAATGCTCCACAGAATACTTTTTCCTCAGATTGTTCATATGTATTGCTCAAAAAAAGTTACAGTTCTCAGGGTGTTTGGCCTTGCTAACACACACTATGATGCACCAAAAGAAAAGTATTTCTCAAACTTTTTTAGCTACTAAGCTCTTGTTTTCTTTTTTCAGGATATCACACTGAACTTTGCTTCTGAGGAACACACTTCCAGAGAAAACATACTCTGTTAGCATATAATAATCTGAAGTAAATTAATAGGCTTACCAAAAAAAAGTTATTTGAATATAGAATCCATATCTTTGAAAATCATAACAAAAATGTAGAAATCTCACATTCCTCAACATGTCTAACTTTCAGAAAATAAACTTTCCAATTCCCAAGTGATATTCATAATGAGTAACTGGTTAACCTCCACAATAAAAATTATAAATGGTAATCATCATCTCCAGAAAAACTATAATATTCTTTACTATCAAAGTCTAAGCTGGAAGGAAAGGAATGAAAGAGAAAACTAACATTAATTATCCATCATATCCTCCATCACAACAACAGCTTTAGGAAGTGGGCATTGTTATATCCAGTGTCCATATGGGGAAAGCGAGACTCTCAGCTGTCATTCAGCTGGAAGGTGGCAGCGCTGGGATTCAACCCTAGTCAAATTCAAAACCCTTGCTCTTCCCAAGTAATCTATAAATGCTGCTAGGATTAATTAGTTAAAATTCACAGTGAAACATGCTTTGCCTCTTCTTGTTTTCAACAATGGAGGTGTTCATTTTGATTGCTTATTTTTAAAATGTGGATGATAAAAACAAGAAGCAGGCAAACCTGGTGGCAAATGTTGTTCTTTCCCTGTGCATACAGAGAATACCTAACTCTAAATTGCATGATTTCATATTCCTTTTATTCAGTAAAGAATCTGATAATAAACAAATGGAGATACAAAGCTTTTCTTACATGGTATCATCTTCTCTAAACATGAGCTTGAATTTTCGATTCTCTAAATATGAGCTTGAATTTTTGATTAAATAGCCTTATAACGCCAGTTCTTAATTCCTACGTAACTGTTCACACAATTAAAATTCAGTATCGGGGCACCTAGGCGGGTCAGTGGTTGAGCATCTGCCTTGGGTTCGGGTCATGATCCCGGGGTCCCAGGATCAAGTCCCATATTGGGCTCCCCACAGGGAGCCTGCTTCTCCCTCTGCCTGTGTCTCTGCCTCTCTCTGTGTGTCTCTCATGAATAAATACATTAAAAAAAAAATCAGTATCACTGGGGCACCTGGCTGGCTCAGTCAGTGAAACATGAGACTCAATCTCAGGGTTATGAGTTCCAGCCCCATGTTAGGTGTAGAGATGACTTAATATGTATATAAAAAAAATCTTTAAAAACATTCAGTATCACTGGTTCCCCAATTTTTTCTACCAATATATTTTGAGGGAAAAGTCTCTCATCTTGTATCAATAATTGCTGACTCACTTTCTCAAAGGGAAACTTCAAGAGAGGTATACCAAGATCAAATAAGGAACTCTCATCTTCCTCCCTAAAGCAGGTAGTGCTCACCTCTACTGGGTCACAAAACTTCTCTATTTAATATTCTTGATTCACTCACAAAAGACCTTCTCTCTTCCATCATGAATTCTGAGTTCCTGTAAGCCACCTGACAATCACCATTCTAGTTATGCTCATGTGTTGTTATTTATTTGTATGTTATATGGTATGAGGTTTCTATCACACTTGGTAAAACCAACTTCCTGGTTTCAACCAAACTCTGAAGAGGAAACGGAAAAGTGACAAAGAGAAGCGTCAAAGAAGAAAGAGAAGGGTAAGGAACAAGGATGATGATGTCAGCTGCCCTCAGCAAGAATCCTGGTGGAACCTTGGGAAGAGAACACAGTCGACTTTAGGCAGGACCAACATCGGAAAAAAGGGCAGGACAGAATTCCTTCAACAACTGCCTGGTTGGAAGATAAAATATAAACATGAGTGACTGAAATATCTAAATATTTACACAACCGCAGCTGGAAAAAGATATACACGTAAGTGCTAAGTATTTCAAGGAAATATATCAAAGTCACATGAGATTTATGATGAGGAAACCAAACTCCTAGTTGGCCGTAAACTGTTCCCCCCTTTAAAACATCACTTTTACAGGCACGCAAGCAAGTAACCATTTAAGAGACAGATCTTGGTAATGTGCTATGCAAAACACACAAATAGATAATTTTATTCTTTTTTTATACATATGATTTTATTTTTTTTTCCTAGCATGGCAGTAACATTTGTCTCATGGTTTTGTTTGTTTACATTTTCAAGTCTGTTTCTTCTTAGTCGATTGAGTGAAAGAGTATTTATTTTATTAACAAAGTCTTATTTTGATTTGAATTTCTCTTTCATATTCTTTGGCAGGTTAAAATTAGAAAACATTAAATGATTAAAATATCCATTTGTCTCATATATCGTATGAAAACATCTTGTAGCGCAGAAATGCTTGTAAAATTACTAACAGCACAAGAGTAACAAGTTCAGAGAGTACTTGACAGATGCACAATGAATATTAATAGACAACTGGTGACATCTGTCCTAGGTGGGGGGGGGGGAGATTTATATCTGCCTTGATAACAAACGTATATTTGTAAAAAGAACACCTATATTCTTAAAAGAGCCTTGCCTCTTATCCTTTTTATTTAAGCTCCATTTACATTTTAAGGAGCATACAGCCTCCAATTATTAACATAAATCCTATCATGGGCACCAATCCTGTAATTCTCCTGTCAGAAATTCATCCTACAAGGAGATATTTGTTAAAAATAAGACTTCATCCATTAATTACTGTGTACAGAGTAGATTTAAATATCCACTGAGTCATACACATTTCCCAAATACACATTTTTGGAATAAGTATAAAACACACTGTACCATGGAAAAAACTTAGAGTTTCACCTGAAATAATGTAGAGTATAGGAATACAAGGGAAACAGAACACATTAAAACAACTCCATGATTAATGAATCATGACATTTCTTTAGGTATTTGTTTCATCTTAATTTCCTATGATTATAATTTTCCCTAAAGATGGGGGGGGAGGGTTTTAGCCAAAATGTAGAATAATCCCTCAAATTCCCTGAAGGTCATTAATGGTACCTGTTATCATCTAAAATGATTACCAAAATTGTCCAAATGGAATTCTAGAAGTGAATCCCTGGTGTTTCTGTAATATTCCTATAGAATCTAATATCATATGGCTGTGTCCCAAAAGATATGAGAAAGACAGACAGTAGAATAAGTTAAATTTTAAAAACAATATTGCTTGCTCCCCACCCCCATTTTTAATAATATGGAGTCTAAGTAGAACAGACTTTTCCATCATGGGACCCAAATATTGCAGAAGCTACTAAGGCATAAGCTGCAGAAACTGCCTCAACAGATTCAAATCAGGGAGGATTTCACTATGAGCTGTAACTAGAGGGGTTGTAGGGTTGAAGTTGATTAGCTGAGTTCATGCTTCCTATTGCCCTTGAAGCAAAATTTCCAATCAGTATACAAAGAGAAGAATTCTACCTTCTGTAAAATGTCAAACAAAAATATTTGCATATCTTAAAGTCCAAATTTTCTCACTCTCCTATTTATTGGTTTACCTCTACATTGAACATATATTGTATTAAGAATTATGCTAAGCATTGGCAACACAAAGAAATATGAAATAAAATCCTTGACCTTAACTACCTGAAGTTCACCAAGAAGAAATTGTATAGGTGAGGGAAAAAAAATGGGATAAAAATTTCCCATTTGTGGGGAAAGTTTACTCAACCTAGAGAATGGATTTAGTGTGTCTGCATTCAAATTCAAGCTCTGCGACTTGTTAGCTGTGTAAACTCAGATAAATTCCTTAACTCTCTAAATGTTAGTTTCTTCATCTATAAAATGAATATAAAAATACTATCTATATTTTATAGGTTAGCATAATCCCTGGTGAGTAAGATATTACACTGACCCTTGATTGGAACGACTGATAACAGTATTTGGAAGTTGGCATAAGGACTATTGTTTAATTTTACAATTTTACTTTCCACCCTCTCTTGGAATTATATTGGGATCCCTATCAACTAGAAATCAGTAACTTTTTTTTCTAAATTTGTAAGAAAAGTTATAAACTAAGTAAGGATCTAATTTTAGTTGAGAATTCAACTCAAAATTATTTTCCATTTACACAGTTCTTGGCAGGATCTGGCACAAATCCAGCAAAACATATCAAAAGAGAAGAAAAACAAAATAAAATAAAACTAAAGCACTTAGCCCATTCAACTTATTGTTTTACTAAAAATCATCAGAGGGTGAGTCTCTCCAAAGCCACTTATAATAAAGAATCTTTGTTCCTTGTGGAAAATATCCCATACAGATCCACTGATTAAATGTGTTCCTTTAATTTGAAAGACACACTAATACACTTAAAATATTACTGTGTGAATAGTAATATTATCTTTCTTTTTTATCACAAATACAAAAATCCCGTGGGTTCATCCTATAAATCAAGTTTCTAATTGTGCATAATTACATTTCAAGACAATTTTCTTTAAAATATATTATTTATTTATTTATTTATTTATTTATTTATTTATTTATTTATTTATTTATGAGAGAGAGAGAGAGAGAGAGAGAGAGAGCGAGCATGAACAGGGGCAGAAGGAGAGGAAGAAGCAAACTCCCCGCTGAGCAAGGAGCCTGACTAGGGCTCAATCCCGGGACACTGGGATCATAATCTAAACCTAAAGCAGACGCTTAACAGACTGAGCCACCCAGGTACCCTAAGACAACTTTCTATAGATACACTAAGGTATTAAAATTCACAAATAATTCTTTATTTACTATTGCCTATCATAATGGACCCAAATAGTTAGGCCTGAAAATATAATAACTTATTTCAGCTGTTAGAACCATTTTTCACAGATGACAAATTCTGAACAAAATATTTTTTACGATTTTATTTATTTGAGAGAGAGCAAAAGAGAAAAAAGCAGACCCCCCACTGAAGCAGGGGGCCCAACTTGATGTGGGGATCATGACTAGAGCCAAAGACAGACGCCTAACTGACTGAGCTATCCATGTGCTCCATGAACGATATTCGGAACTGTGTAAAACAGTATTTGGGTAGTCCTATGAATGTTTTTAATTGCTAGGTAAACAGAGTTCATCCTAATATATTCAATTTTCAACATATTAGGACAAATTACATGAATTGCAATCAACATTAACCTACATTTCACTTTTTAAATATATAATATGGGAATTACAGATGGTTATAAATCTGAACCAACTATAATCTCAATATACAGAACAGGAACAAACTTCATTACTTAAATTACAACTCAAATATACTTTTATAACTGTAAAAAAACAAACAAACAAACAAAAAAAAAAACCTTGCTTACCAAATTTCCTGTCCTGAATTTAAATTTCTAAGGGAAAAGTTTTATCCTGAAATTAATCTTATTTTTGTGTTTAACATCATATTCTTAAGTCATAAATTAAAAGTATGTAAAAACAAATAGGGATATAATACAATTTGTTAACCACATTAGGTTTTTAAAAATTATTATGTAAAGTAGTATTTATCAATTCTTTCTCTACAGACTTGCATTATATTTTCATAGAATATGCACATTAAGACACAATTTACTGAGTCAATAACCTTAAATCAATCAATAAAAGTACTAAGAATAAGGCTTTTGACTTCTTAAATTAGGTAGTCATATTAAGCTATATTTAGAGAACCCTTGAATCTAGGTGAATTAGTGTCTTTGAGGTGGAGTATAGAATTGCAATTTTAAGGATAATTATCTAAAGACAATTACACTTTTGGAAAACAAAATACTTAAAATAGCCTTTTAAAAGATTACTGAGAAATCCCTGTAGGAATGCAGTCAATTTCACTTATTTTTAAACTCAGTCAGTACTTCTGACATGAACAAGAACTTTGAAAGAATCTTGTTTGTACACTAGCAAACTGTCATTTTAACCTTCCCTGTACTTACCCTATTTCTCTCACTGTATCTTGGATTTAGACCTTAAAGGTTCTAAAGGGCACCTAACAATGGATAATGAAAGGCTGATTCTATCACCTGACTTACAAGATATGGAAACTTATAGGGTATTCCAAATGTTAACTTAAAATCTACTCAGGAATCTTTATTTTCTAACAGGGTCAAGCAAATAATTCATTAGTGCAAAACAAAGCTATGTGTGTGGTTGATCTAACGGGAAAATCCACCATACATGACATGGAACATACACAACTTTTGATGCCAAAAGATAAGAAATCCAAAACAGATCTCCTAACTCTAAAAGCATCTCTTTTTTTTTTTTTCCTACATTTTTTCTCTCTGATTTGAGATTTTTTGCTTTTTGTTTCTTTCCTTCTGAAGGTAAGTTGCCCTTTTTTTTTTCTTTTTCCTTTTGGAATAGAGTTATAGTGACACTTTTTCCTGAGTTATTGAATTTTTAATTGTGATAATATGACATGTTATCATTCTATATGTCAATGCAATTTAAAAGGAAAATATAATAACTTTAGTCATTATTTTGATGGTGATTTAATTTTAAAGGGAAAGAACCATACAATTAGTTTTGCCTAGAAAGCATGTGTAATATTGAAATATTTTTTTTTATTTTTTAAAGATTTTATTTATTTATTCATGAGAGACACATACACAGAGAGGCAGAGGCACAGGCAGAGGGAGAAGCAGGCTCCATGCAGGGAGCCTGATGTGGGACTCGATCCGGGGTCTCCAGGATCAGGCCCTGGGCTGAAGGTGGTACTAAACCGCTGAGCCACCTGGGCTGCCCAAAATACTTATTTTTAGTTACTGAACACACAATTACTGAAATACTTATACATTTCCAATGCCTACAACAGCACCTGACACTTAGCATGTACTCAATGAACATTTGTTGAATGAATGAACAGATAATGGAAAGAAAATGATGGGATACCTCATGTGTATTTGTAAATAGTTTAGAACACAGGATGTACAAACATCCATGGTTGGAGGCAGTCAGCACACCTCTGAGTTCAAGAGGAAGTTAAGGGAAATCCTTATTTCTATTCTAGGGAGCAGACACCCACAGAGGAAAGGAGCTCTGAGAGTCATGGCCTCCTGGAAGGCAATGGGATAAACAAGACTAGGTCCACTCAAAGTAAATTAATTCTAAGACCATTGAAACCTTAACAGAGTGATTAACAGAGATGTAAACTGTACAACTCTAGCAGCAGAAACAGTGAGGGAAAGAGACAGAAAGAGAGCTAGAAAAAAAAGATCTAAAAAAAATCTTAACTTTGATTTCTTAGGGACCACTGAAAAACGGACAGTTTTTGTTTCCTTCTATGTTTCTCTAGTCTGGTGTTATTTTCATAATAAAATATTTTTGTTTTAGAAGTGTGAAAGCCAACAATTTTTTTAAGATTTTATTTATTATTCATTAGAGACTCAGAGAGAGAGGCCAAGACACAGGCAGAGGGAGAAGCAGGCTCCATGCAGGGAGCCCGATGTGGGACTTGATCACGGATCCTGGGATCATGCCCTGAGCCTAAAGGCAGATGCTCAACCGCTGAGCCACCCAGGAGTCCTGCCAACAAAAATTTTTGAAAAAAAATGGAGAAAATAAAATTCAACTTTGGCTAACTCTTCAGTATTCATTTACCCACTCAACAGATATGTACTAATTATGCACACTGCACCAGGTCTGTGCTGGACACTGGTGCTACAAGAGCACAGACAAAAACTGTGGTAGCTCACTCGCTCTCTCTTTAGTTAGTAAAGATGCAAAGTTAATGTGAGTGATATACAAGTAACACTGTGCACTTAAACAAGTACAAGTACTTATATACCTCGTAGACAACGAGGTTAAATTCTTTTTGTGGGCACACAAAAACACTAGCAAACAAAATGGTAAGAGTTGTATATGAAAAATGGCAGGCAACAGAGAATGTGTGGAAACAACACTCCGACTGAAAATAAACTTTCATGGAAAGGCGAAAATGTGTATGAGATTAAATGAATAGAGGCCATAAACTCTAAGGCACATAGCTGCTCCATCATTCCTTGTGTGATCTCTAGGGGTTCAAAGACTGGAAATGGCTTCAAACCAATTAACAGGTATCAGCTGCTTTTCTCATTAAAAAGCAAAAAGAGTTACTTATTTTACTCTTCTTCCATACCATTACAAGGTAATTCCTGATCTATGCTGTCCAGGGAAAATTATTTGTGAGTTTTCACCTGACACTTGACCATTTTTAGCAATTCTGAGACCCTCTAATATTATTAAATTAAGCCCCAATTACATGATCAAAATATGCTTATATTCTTCTTACTCAGACTATAATAACTGGTAGGGTATCTCAGTAAAATGGGTATTGCCCTAGATTTCTGCTAGCACTGACACAAGAACTGAGATAGAGAGCAATGAATTATACGTTTGTTTTTTGTTTGGTTGAATTTTTATCAATTCAAGGACTATATTTATGAGGCACCTGGGAGGCTCAGCTGGCCAAGTATCTGCCCTGGGTCATGGTGAGGTCATGATCCCAGCATCCTGGTATGGAGCTCCATGTAAGCAGGCTCCCTCCCTGCTTAGCGGGGAGCTTGTTTCTCTCTTCTCTCAGCCATTCTCACCTGTTTGTGCTTTCTCTCCTTCTCTCAAATAAATAAATAAAGTCTTTTTAAAAAGAACTATATTTATGTACTATGATCTTTTAAAAAAATAAAGAGTAATTTTCCTTTGAGTAAGTATTTTATGTATTACATGTATGCATAAAATTGTATGTATTTTCAGAGTCAAAATGAACCAAGCAATGAAAACTTCAAAATCTGCTCCAAGAGTAGGAAGTATAACTTAACTTGAGCTATTGTCCCAACTTTACTCAACTGATAAGTCAACTTATATATAAAGAAGCACCTAAAAATCAACAGAAAAATATGTCATGGCTTCCTTTCATAAATTATTTCTATAAATAAAAAAAAATACAAACCTATTACAAATTAAAACAGGTAGTAAAAGGCATATTATAAAAACGTAGAAAGTTGGGCAGCCTGGGTGGCTTAGCGGTTTAGCACCGCCTTCAGCCCAGGGCCTGATCCTGGAGTCCCAGGATTGAGTCCCATGTCGGGCTTCCTGCATGGAGCCTGCTTCTTCCTCGGCCTGTGTCTCTGTCTTTCTCTCTGTTGCTCATGAATGAATAAATAAATACTTTTTAAAAATGTAGAAAGTATAGAGTAAAATAAATAATTAAATACTTATTTATACTTCTATATGCTTACAAAGAACACCAAAAGTATGATTTTAACATCTTTCTTTCCAGTGTTATTCTATCAGCTTTTATGCATAAAGTATACTATGACTACTTTTTCACTCATTTTAAACATTCTGCCCTTTCACTAATACCTTACAAAAAATATATCTTTAAATATACAAACAATATATCATACAGATGTGTTACAATTAACTGAACTTCCTTGTGGGAAGTTTATTTTAAGGATTATTAAAATCTGAAGGTTAGTATCATAATATTCAGTATACATCCTTATCCATGTATTAAATTATTTCTTTAACGTATTTTCATTATGGAACTTGACCTATGTGTTTAAAAAATTTAAGAGTTGATACATACCTTCAAATAGTTTTAAAGATGTCTTTTAAAAAATTCCAGTAATTCCAAAAAAGTTTTGACATCTTGTTTAAAATGCTAAATTCCTTTTTTGTTTCATTTGTAACTTAAAGTTCTTTGGTACTTTATCGTTGTCCTTCTAAAATACTTTAAAATTCTCTCTAATCCTTTAAGGTATAAAACTGGAAAATGGGTATAAGTATACCATTAAATATCTGAGTTTTCCTTAATGTCATATTCTCAGTTTTATCACCTTCTAAATTATGCCTATTTGTCCCTTCAATTTGGTTCACACTGATCAAAACTTTCTGAAATACTGATGTATAGTGAAATCCCCTATTTTCATTTTAGATTATATTCCTTAAGGGATTTTAAACTAACATATATCTTTCAATATTTGTTCATTCTCAAAACAACTTTATTTTTTTATTTTTTTATTTTTTTTAATATTTCAATTTTATTTTATTTTTTTTTAATTTTTATTTATTTATGATAGTCACACAGAGAGAGAGAGAGAGAGAGAGAGAGGCAGAGACACAGGCAGAGGGAGGAGCAGGCTCCATGCACCGGGAGCCTGACGTGGGATTTGATCCTGGGTCTCCAGGATCGCGCCCTGGGCCAAAGGCAGGCGCCAAACCGCTGCGCCACCCAGGGATCCCTCAAAACAACTTTAATACTGTTCATAGAAGATCTTCAAATTTTAATTCTCATTTATCCATTAGTCCAACAACTCAATGTTTAAACATTAATATGGAAGCGTAAGTAATTCTAAACATTGATGTATCAGATTGACAGATATACAGCATTATTTTAGGACCAAGTCCCAAGAACTTCTTTCCAATAGGTACCCTCAGTGTAAAAACAGTAATATCTCTTCCTTTGAACACAACCTCCCAATAAAAGCATACAGAAAACCTCATGTATTTCTAGTTTATTGACACAGATAAATTAGTAAGATGAAATTAACTCATTCTTTTTAAATACAGAAATCCTCTCTCAGGTTGACCAGTTCAACCTGGTTTAACTGTCACCTTCCCAGATTTACTAATGAAAATCCTCTTCAGTCATTTCCAGGTAAATTAGGGCCAATGGGATCCTTTCTCCTTTAAACATCAAACAGACTAAAAAAAAAAAAAACAATATTCTATCCAAAATATCCATTATGATAACTGGTGCCAAAATTACTAATCAAATGAAATAAAAGGTATATTCTCTCTGTGTGTCTCATGAATAAATAAATAAAATCTTTAAAAAAAATTGTCCTGAGATAGAAACTTCTTTTTTAAGATAATGTACTACATGGTAGATACACATCATGGGCAGAAAAAAGAAGTTAGTTCTTGGTCAACTTATTAGACAAATAAAAAAAGTTGGCTGTGAGACAAAGTTTGTGAAGGAAAGGAGTTGCCATATTACTGTCAGATTTGATATTTTTAGTTTTACTACAAATATAGAATAGTCTGTTCAATGTGGAAATACAGACAGAAATCCAATGCAAAGAGGAAACCTACAGCAATTGTTCCACCTATTTGCTTTCTGTAGCTGGTTTAATTAGAAAACCATGAGAATGATGACCAGTAATGGCAGAGGTCCAGAAGAAAATAATCTAAAGTGATGCAGAGAAGTAAAATTATTTCTTTCAACAAATGATTATTGAACCCTAGGCCTACAGATTGTAGATGGAAGGTAAAAGCTAATAGCACATATTGAGCTTATAAGAAGTGCAAAGAGAAGGAACAACATGAAATCAGCCACAAAACTGTATTATAGACAGATCCAAGTTTTATAAATTCACCTACTTTCAGCTAGTGATACATAACATCTAAAGACCTCAAAGGATACCATATAAAGCAACAAATTTGTGTGAATATACTAGTTGGTGTTTAATATACAGAAAGCACAGCATTTCAATAAAGGTAAATTTCTGGTTGTTGTTAAGCATGGACTTTGAGTGATGATGATACATCAATGTAGCTCCATCAGTTCTAACAAATATATCACTCTGGTGGAAACTGTTGATAATGGGGGAATCCATGCATTTGTGGAGGAAGGAAATATATGGGAAATCTCTGTAACTTCCCTTCAATTTGTCTGTAAAGGTAAAACCACTTTAAAAAAAGTACATATACATACATATATGTATATATACACACGCACACACATTACATATATATGTAAGTATATATAAAAAGTCTTAATTTTAAAAAGTTACCTAATCATAAGTGTAATGCTCTTAAAAAGAAATATCTGCAGATACAAATAGGCATACATATCCATACATATCTGTATATAAGATATGCATATATAAATTAAAATGATTACTTTGACTTACATGACTAAAATGAGATCATAGAAGGAGAAAAGTAATAATAAGAAATAATAAAGAAAATACACAAGGAATAAAGTGTTTTTCCTGGCTTTTCCCTTCATAAACTTTTCTCTTGGGAAAGGGTATGCAGACTATTACTTCTAGTGTTTTGCTTTTGCTTCACTCTAACCATTGCAATGCAATCTGTATTCACATGCATAAACGAAGTGGAGCTTATGCCAATTTCTAGGGTTTCCATTTCACTTCATAATACCTTTGTTCTGTAATACACAAAACATCATCTTGGCTGTGATCTACAGCAAGTCCGGCTCCATCCTTAGTTACTGGGTCAGTTTCTTCATCCATCAAAGTAGGTTAATATACCATGTTAAAGCCAGAATAAGAACAGATAAATCTGTCAACTCTCCCATCCTCCAAAGGAAATCAAGTCAACAGACTGAAAATATTTGATTAAGGCTGACAATAAAAAAAAAAAAAAAAGGTCCTTGGTAGCCAGAACCAGGACCCTGTTTTTCTTAATCCCATTAACACGAGGATAGAAGTAAAACCTTTTGTAAAAGAAGATTAAAGAAGAGGTGTTCTTAGCCTGTTCAGGATGTGCTCCTAAGTGTCCATGAATTTTTGGAAAGGGATACAAATTTCTCTGACCATACACAGAGATACAAATAATGACATAACATTAAAAGAGGTTCTAATTTTCTCAAGAAGGATAATCATCATTAATTTGTGGGGCACCTGGGTGGCCCAGTCAGTGAAGCATCTGCCTTCACCCCAGGTCATGATCTAGGGTCCTGGGATCAAGCCCCATGTTGGGCTCCCTGCTCAGCAGGGAGTCTACTTCTCCTTCTCCCTCAGCCCCTCCCTCTCCACCACACCCCACCCTACTCAAGCTCTCTCTCTCTCTCAAATAAATAAAATATTTTTAAATTATCTTTAATTTGTTTTAACTGAATAAAGAAAAGCTCTGAAGGATTTAATTCATTTAATTCTCCTAATTCATAGAGAGATATTTACACATATCCCATACTTGTACAGTATCATATCATATTGCACAGTATTTCCCAAGTAATTCACAGAGAGCGGAGACTCAAACTCTAGGATCTAGACTCCAGAACCTGCAGCCCCTGCACGGTGTTGCCACCTGCAACACTGCCTGCTTCTCTGACTTCTCATTTTAAACCTCCCTTTAAAAAAAAAAAAAAAAGACTTTATTTATTTATTCATGAGAGAGACAGAAAGGCAGAGACACAGGCAGAGGGACAGGCAGGCTCCATGCAGGGAGCCCAACATGGGACTCGATCCCGGGTCTCCAGGATCACAACCTGGGCTAAAGGCGGCGCTAAACCGCTGAGCCACCCAGGCTGCCCTAAACCTCTTTTCACACCTACTCTGCACTGATGCTGGACCCATTGCAGGCTGAATGAAGTAACACCTGCTATCACTATTCCCTTGGTGAAGCAGGAAGCTCAAGTTGTTTTCTGTTGAGAAGTATTATAGCAGACATTAAAGCCAGGGAACAGCAATAGCTGGCTCTTAGGTACTGAGCACTCAGTATCACCCAGGCATTTATTGGGAACAGTGAACACGTGCTCTCCTCCTACCTTAGGTATATAATCACTTTGTGGTGTTGGTAAAGTAACCCTATCCTTCAAAACCTTACAATCTAGGATTTCAGGGTCTCGAAAGATTAGTGTTGTCAAGTTGGGGGGGGGTGCTGACATATGTTGAAAAGCTCAGACTGCAAGAAGTTTGTGATGAAGCACTAAAAGCAAAACACACAGAGTAAACGCCAAAGGAGAAATAAGAGCTAGAGGTTAACTAAAGCAGGCAGTTTGCTTTCTCAGAGATGAGGTTTTGGTTGGATGTTGAGGGCTGGATAGGATTTGGGTTGGTCAGAGGTTGTCTGCCTCTCAAATTATTTGGAGTTTTGTGTTTATGAATATATTTGCATTTTTCTACCGAGAAGAGCCATCCAGAGAAAAGACCATCATAATCTTGAAGTGGGGTATTAGTGCAAACATTTTTTAGATAAACAATAAAATAATGGGTATATCCTTTTCTTAGTGTTGCTGTAACAAAATATCACAAAGAGGGTAGCTTTAAAAATAGCAATGTATTGTGGCTGGAGGCTAGAAGTGCAGGTGTCAGCAGGGGTGGTTCCTTTTGAGGGCTGTAAGGGAGGATTTGTTTTATGCTTCTTTCCTAGTTCCTAGGAGTTTATTGAAGTTCCTTGGTTTTTGCTGCATCACTCACCCCAAACTGCCTTCATCCTCACATGCATCGTCCTGTGTCTGTGTTTCTGTGTCCAAATTCTCCCTTTTTATAAGGACATAGTCATCTTGGATTAATGCCCACCCTAATGACTTCATCTAACTCGCTCATCTCCAAAGACTCTTATTCCCAAATAATCTCACATTCACAGATTACAATTTAAACAACCTTTTATGGGACAATTCAACCCATAAGGATGGGATATGCACAGATGAGTGGGAAGGATGCTTCAAATCAGAGTATACTAGGGAGGAAAAGAATAATGTGGTAATAAGAAACCCAGAATGATTTGTATTAAGGGTTTGGTCTAAGACTAATAGAAAATAGGAGTTGAAATGCTGGCTGTGGCCAGACTGAGATCTAAAAATATTTAAAACAGGCTTTTGCGGGGTGCCTTGGTGGCTCAGCCACTTAAACATTGGATTCTTGATTTCAGCTCAAGTCTTGATGTCAGGGTCGTGAGTTCAAGCCCCACACCGAGCTCTATGCAGGGTATGAGGCCTACTTCAAACAAACAAACAAAACAAAAAAACCCAAAAAAAGGCTTTTGGACTCTAGCCTATTAGCAACAAAAAAGTTCCTAAAAGATTTTGAAAAGTAAAATAACATTATAAAAATGTTATTTAAGAATATTAAACTCACAGGGCTAGGCAGGATGCAGAGTGGGGAAAGGAACTCCATGACGCCCATAATCACTCCCATAACATAGATGTGAGGCAACAGAGGTAATGTGAATTTAAAAAAAAAATCTAAATTTTAGAAAAATCTAAAAAGCATTCTGAAGGAAGAATTCACACAACTCAGTCCAACAGCTCTGAGGTTTGGGATCTAAGAGACAAGACGAAAGCTAGCTCAGTGCTGCTTCCATTTTTAACTTGTGTTTGATTTTGAGAAAGAAACCAACACTGTAAATTTCATTTTTTCATACATTAAGTATGACATAACTCTAAGACTTTAAAAACCAACTTGAGGCTCAACAGATGATATTTTAAAGAGTGAAAAGGGGAGTTTCTTTCCATCTCATTCCCAGAATTTTTATTTCAAGAATTGTATGTTTCAAGTTATAATTTATAGTTATATATCTGTTACATATCTCCTAAGATAACTGCACTTAGTAATTTATAAATTATAGTCAATATGTTCAGGAAAATGCTATCTAACATATATTTAAAGATTTAATGCTAAATTCCATGAACATTTTTAAAGATTTATTTATTTATTTATTCATTCATTCATTCATTCGAAAAAGAGCAAGAGTGGTGGGGAAGGACAGAGGGAAAAATACAAGTGGCCTCCCCAATAAGCAGGGAGCCCAATGTAGGGCTTTATCCCAGAATAAAGTGGGATCATTACCTGAGGTGAAGGCAGACACTTAACTGACTGAGCCCCCAGATGCTCCTCCACAAACGTTTTATATAGAAAGTCTTTTGATGATACACACAACATGCTGATGTACTGTAACAACATAAAGACAAATCCTGAAGGCTACTTAGACCACAGCTTCATTTTTGTAGATCATCTTTAAACCTGTTTCATAAAGTGACAAAATATCGAGGCCACTCCAACTTCTTTGAGCCCAGTAAGAAATGGTCTTCCAGGAAAGTTTTTAAGTGGGAACATCCCATGTACATCAAAAGAGTCTTTAGATGATTACTATTCCAAGTACAAGCGGAAGTCATCTAAGTAGTTGATCTTCTGTAGGCATGTTTATTCCATTCAAAGAGAGAATAAAGCATGCAATATTTATTATTTAATTAGAATTACTTTTTAATATATTTTTTAATTTTTATTTATTTATGATAGTCACACAGAGAGAGAGAGAGAAAGAGAGAGAGAGAGAGAGGCAGAGACACAGGCAGAGGGAGAAGCAGGCTCCATGCACCGGGAGCCCGACGTGGGACTCGATCCTGGGTCTCCAGGATCGCGCCCCGGGCCAAAGGCAGGCGCTAAACCGCTGTGCCACCCAGGGATCCCTAGAATTACTTTTTAAAAAAGATTTTATTCATATATTTGAGAGAGAGAGTATGTGAGTGGGAGAGACAGGGAGAGAATCTGAAGCAAACTCCACGCTGAGCACAGAGTCCAACATGGGGCTCAGTCTCATGACCTCAAGAACACAACCTGAGTGAGATCACTTGCTTAACCAACTGAGACACCCTCATGCCCCAATTAGAAGTAGTTTTTAATATGAAGCTACTTTTGTAAAGAAAATATATGTTCCTCCTTAAAGAAAGAGTTATTTAATAAGTACAACTTTAAAAATAATTCTCAATATCATAAAAACTACATTGGGATCAAATTTCATTATTCATACCTTCTGATTCAGTGCTGTGCAGGAGAACCTTCTGCAGTAATGATTAAAATGTTCTATTATGTGTTCCCTGTGATACAGTAGCCACCAGTCACATGAGGCATTTGAGCACTTGGATTCACCTTTTATTTCATTTCACTTTAATTTCATTTAAATAGTAGCACATAATTGGTGGCTACTGTTTAGACAATATAGTCCTAATCTAATAGTTCTAATCTACTGTTAAGTGAAAATAAATGCAGAAGAAAAAATCAAAACCTACACCTGTGGCTCTTAAACACTGGGATCTATCGCAATGAAAATCATCATTTATATCCATGGGTCTCACCTGCTGGGTGAACACCAGCATGAACTACAGAAAGTGAAATCTTAAAAACTCAGATGTCAGAGACCCCCACTCCTGATCTACTGAATTTATTCTTTAAAATATCTATTTTTAACAAGCATCAGAAGTAATTCTCAGATGCATCTTAAGGTTTGAGAACACCTAATCTATTTCTGATTTCATTACAGTCACTGTATTTCTCCAACAGGAAATATGACTTTGTGTGGTTTAACTATTGAGTTCTAATATTAAAACATATTGTTTCAATTTAAATAGCATTGTCACCTTTTAACCAACATTTTTCTAACAGTGCCATCTCTTTAGAAACAACTGGAGAGGGCAGCCCCGGAGGCGCAGCGGTTTGGTGCCGCCTGCAGCCTGGGGTGTGATCCTGGAGACCCAGGATCGAGTCCCACGTAGGGCTTCCTGCATGGAGCCTGCTTCTCTCTCTGTCTGTGTCTCTGCGCCTCTGTGTGTCTATGAATAAATAAATAAAATCTTAAAAAAAAAAGGAAACAACTGAACAACTGGAGAGTAAATTACTTTCACATTCTAAAACACGGAGTATCAACTAATTTCCCTGGACCAATGCTATACTTCATCAGATCTTGTCTTTCTGTAGGTCCCAAAGTAAATGAATTCTCTGCCTAGAGTATTACACACAACTCTTTTTATTCTACATCTTTAAACCCACGCCCGAATGCTTATTATATAAATCTATGCAATGCCATTCTCTGATTACCAATTTACTTAACTGTAAGATGAACTAAAACTGGAATGAACACTCCTACCTCAAGGATCATTCTCAAGGCTGAATGTGAAGTGCCTAGCAGTGTCTGGCACCTGTGCAATAATGGCTAGGTACCAGTTTTCTTCCTTTTCTCAATGACTGTTTTTCTACTTGTTTTCCTTTAATTCACTTACCTGTCAATACTGTTGACAGTTGCCTAAAATCATTTACTTGCAATTTTCAGGCCACAAAGAGCCCTAGAGCACTGCCTCCAGTGGGCAGGGGA
The DNA here is from genome assembly GCF_905146905.1 of Nyctereutes procyonoides. Taxonomy (NCBI): domain Eukaryota; kingdom Metazoa; phylum Chordata; class Mammalia; order Carnivora; family Canidae; genus Nyctereutes; species Nyctereutes procyonoides. The sequence goes on along the minus strand of NW_026575158.1, from coordinate 1,074,328 downwards.
AATTTAGGGACATGGGACTCTTTGTCAAGTCATCTTTGTATGGCTGATATGCTAAGACCTGGTCACCCTTGCCCAACCCCCAACTCTACCCCCACTCCATCCTCAAAGCTGGCTATTATTTTATTACTCCAAGCCAAACCCAGTTCCTAGAACTAAAAACCTTGCTTCCCTCCGCATGACTTGGTTTTGTCTTGCACCCAACCTTCCCTTTTCATATCACCTCCCACAGAGAAAGAAAATTAGGCGATAAAATTATCCCTCATTAGACAGGACTTGGAAGTAGAGTGTCCTCAATCTGAACACACAGCATTCGGCATATTTTGTTTAGAAGCGAAGAAGCAATGATGATCCTCTTTATTATTATTTTTTTTTACTGGTGTTACATAGCTCTAGGATTGGTCCATGTTTTTAATATATTTTCATTTTAAAAAGTCAATCCCTCACATCAATGTGAAAAAAATTCCTAAAATAAAAAAAAATAATAAATCTAATAAAAGCATTTCAACATTATATAAAATGATTTCTTGGGATCCCTGGGTGGCGCAGCGGTTTAGCGCCTGCCTTTGGCCCAGGGCACGATCCTGGAGACCCGGGATCGAATCTCACGTCGGGCTCCCGGTGCATGGAGCCTGCTTCTCCATCTGCCTGTGTCTCTGCCTCTCTCTGTCTCTCTGTGACTATCGTAAATAAATAAAAATTAAAAAAAAAATTTAAAAAAATGATTTCTTCATCTCAGAATATATATAACTTTTTGCAATAGGGTAAAATTGAATGCTATCTAAAAACAACAGGAAAAAAAGTTTTGATTATTCTCAAACTGGCTACAATTACAGACCAAATTCTTCAGAGGTTTACCTTTTAGTCTTTCAAAGATGAAAATATCACACACTTGTAAATCATTTTGAAATTAATATAGTAACCAAATTAACTTTCTTATTGAAATCTAAGAAACTTAGGGTGGAGGGAAATCAATATATTTAAATACAGTTTATTTTTAAAGTCCTATTACAAAAATATCAAAAGACTCTAGAAGTTTTTAAAAATTTTACTTTTATCTCGTTTGGAAAGCCATGAGATTTAATTTGATTACAAGCCACTTTGATATGGCAGCTTCACAAGGACCTCAAAGAATACTGGCAACCTACTTGAGGTGGAAGTCTCAGGAGTCATAAAATGGAAAGAATGATGCTTTATGCTAACGGCAGAAATGGAATTTAAAATAAAATATGGATTTTTAAAATGACAAAATAACTTTTTGACCTTTCAAAAATAATTAAGTTAGGGGCACCTGGGTGGCTCTGTAGTTGAACATCTCCTTTGGCTCAGGGCCTGATCCCAGGGTCCCTGGGATTAAGTCCCACATTGGGCTCCCCTGCAGAGAGCCTGCTTCTCCCTCTGCCTATGTCTCTGCCTCTCTCTGTGTCTCTCATGAATAAATTAAAATCTTTGTTTCTTTCTTTATTTTTAAATATTTATTTATTCATGAGAGATCAAGCCCTATGTTGGGTCCCACACTCAGTGTGGAGCCTGCTTGAGAAATTCTCTCTCCCTCTCCTTTTCCCTCTACCCCAACCCCAGCTTCTATGCATGTGTCCACACACGTGCTCTCTCTCTCAAATAAATAAATAAAATAAAATCTTGAAAAAATAAATAAAATACTCACAGATGAAAGGAAGAGTCAAAATAGTTAAAAAAAAACTTTTTTGAGATCTAATTTTTGGTAAATTACTTGAGACTGTCTGACTCTACTCCAATATGCTAGAATCATCTGGATTTTGTAAAGCCAATGTGTACACCAGTGGATCTGAAAACCTAATCTGTATCAAGCAGTACACTATAAATAACTGGTTATGTACACAAATGTACTTTTCTAAAATAAAATAGTTGTGATCAATACAATATACATTTTCTGTAAAACATGACTGAATCTCAGGCACCCAAGTGGCTCAGTCAGTTAAGTAGTCGACTCTTGATATGGGCCCGGACCATGATCTCAGGATACTGGGACTAAGTCCTGCATGGGGAGTCGGCTTGAGGATTCTCTCTCCCCTTCTCTCTTTGCTCCTCCCCCTACTCATATACATTCCCTCTCTAAAATAAATGTCTTAAATATTTTATTTATATATTCATGAGAGACACAGAGAGAGAGGCAGAGACATAGGAAGAGGGAGAAGCAGGCTCCTCAAGGAGACCCCAATGCAGGACTTGATCCCGGGACTCCAGGATCACGCCCTGGGCCGAAGGGAAGGTGCTCAACTACTGAGCCACCCTGGTATCCCTCTCTAAAATAAATTTAAAAATCTAAAGCATTACTGAATTCCTTCAGCTTTGTTCCCCAAAGTCAAATGCTACTACATAACTGCTATCATTACAGAAGCTCAGCTATTAAAATCAGGCTGCTGCATTCATAAAGGATGAAGAAAATGCTGTCCAGAACAGCACACAAGTCTACAAACAGATAAAATACTCAACTCATGTGTCCTCCTAGCAACTATTTTGAAGTACATATTGGTTAAATAGCTAATTATCTGGAACAGGTATGCTGGACACATGACAGCTAAGTAAGCTAGGCCATAACTTACTTTATTCTGACTATCAGGGTATTTGAAAATCCCTATAATAGTGGTAGAATCAAATCTGCGGTGAGTTCCACTTCCTGGACATTCTCCTTCAAGCCACTTGGGAAGCACAGTACCATTTAGTATGTATATTCAGTGGTGCAGATGCTGTGCTGAAAGAGCAGCCCACCATGATGTGTCTGGCAACATCATATGTGGAGATTTTAAGCCCTCCCATTTTCTAAACTTTGTCTTTCAAAAAACCTGAAGCCAAACATATGAAAATGATTATTTTACATAAAAATCATATGGGCACAGACTTAATTTTCCATTGCACATAAAATTAAAAATAAACAAGTGAAGTATTTGGTGTTTGCAGACAGAATTAAATGACTATTATTAAACATTGCTAAAGATCCATTGGGTTATGAGTGGGATATTTCACGCAAAAACAAGAAGATAGGTAAGCATGCTCTTCATCAGAAACTTCTGAATTTTTTTTTAATTTTTTTAATTGATTTATGATAGTCACACAGAGAGAGAGAGAGGCAGAGACATAGGCAGAGGGAGCAGCAGGCTCCTTGCACCGGGAGCCCGACGTGGGATTTGATCCCGGGTCTCCAGGATCGTGCACTGGGCCAAAGGCAGGCGCCAAACCGCTGCGCCACCCAGGGATCCCAGAAACTTCTGAATTTTTAAATGCAATATTTTTGGATGCATGGGGCAAAACCTAATAAATGGTTATTAGGTCACTTTATATTTTAGAGCATATCTTATTTCTCAAAACGGGGTACAGAGAGAAGACAAAAGGCCAAGTAAAGGTGAAGGATAAAAGAAATAATAAACTATACACTAATTACCTCAGTAGAATATTTCTCTCTCTGTTTATGGTATAACTGATGTACAATGTTACGTTAGTTTCAAGTGTACAACATAGCGATCTGACAATTCTCTACTCAGAGCTCACCACAGGAAGTATAGGTCACCATCTGTTAGAATAAATTATTACGATATTATTAACTATAGCCCCTATGTTGTACTTTGCATCTCTATTATTTATTTTATATCTGGAAGTTTTGTACTTCTTAATTACCTTCACCTATTTAACTCATTCCCCCTAATCCAAGGATGTTATTCTCATACATATGAGAATATGGTAAATAATGCTTGAATGAACAAAGATCAAGTGTCAATGATCCTCAAGAACTGGTAATAGTATCAGCTTCACAGATTATATAATTTAGGAGAGATTACTAAACCCAGTGCCTCATAATATTTACTGACATATACTGGTTTCCCTCCTGTTTTCCTTCTTTGATGTTGGATAAAAGACCAAAGGATTTTCTGGTTAATAATAATGGTACATTACATGATGCTATGGACAACTTTTATCATTAAGGCTCAATCTTCAAGCTTTAAACTATATCCACCCATCTAAAGTTTAAGGTACATTGAAGTGAGGTTGCTTTATACTTCTCATGAACTCAACTAAGCATAGTTGTTACTTACATATTACATTCCCAAAATCTAAAAACAGAATAAGTTAACAAGGCCAGATGACTTGTTCAGGGAATTTAATATTAATTATCCATAACATAAATTAATAAAGTAATAGAATGATCAATTACTACAAGGACATAAAAATCCTTGCATAAGTAATCAGGAAATTGTCTTCCAGAAATATTAATTTCTTTTAATCCACCATCAACGTATGTAATAATTTATATATTTATGTGTTTATGGAGGGTAAATTCCTCTTAACTGATTCTTTGTGATGGCTATATTTTTTTAATTAAGCTATAACTGACATATCAGCTTCAGATGTACAACTAAATGATTTGATATTTGTATCTATTGTCAATGGCTTTTTTTTTAAAGATTTGATTTATTTATTTGAGAGAGACAGAGATAGCACGAGTTGGGTGAGGGGCAGAGTGAAGAGCAGACTCCTCACTGAGCAGGGAGCTTGATACTATGGACAATCCCCCAGACTCCAGAATCATGACCTGAGCCAAAGTTTAATGGACTAAGCCACCAAGGTGCTCCTCAAGGGATGCTTTTATTATTCCCAGTTTACCCGGAGGAAACTAAAAACAAGAGTCAGGTGTCTCATTGCTTCTCTGCCTTTTGGCTAAGATCAAGTGAAGAGTCAAATGTCTCATTCGAGGTTATTTAATCAATTAGTAACTGAGGTAGGATTTGAAACCAGGTCATTTGATTGCAAAGTTCTCCCTATCATATATGATGCTGGTGGGTGTTTATCATGACAGATTTGCAGAAAATATGTCACTATTTTCTGAGAAGCAATAACAAAAGTAAGAGGAAAAATACAGGGCAGCCCGGGTGGCTCAGCAGTTAGCACCACCTTCAGTCCAGGGCCTGATCCTGGAGACCCGGGATCGAGTCCCACGTCAGCCTCCCAGCATGGAGCCTGCTTCTCCCTCTGCCTGTGTTTCTGTCTCTTTCTGTCTCTCTCTCTTGTGAATAAATAAATAAAATCTTTAAAAGTAAAAAAAGAGTAAAAATACAGTTCTCAGATTTGGTACAGAGCAGAGCAGAATCACCTGGGAAGTTTGCTCTAAAAATGGCCAGGACTCAGCTTCACACTTATGAATTGGTCTGAGGTCTAGCTCAGGCCCTAAAATTTGGGAACCACCAGCTCATAACATAAAAAATGAACATAGACCTAGTGATGCACAGACAAGGAGATCCCAATGCAGGCAAATGGGTTAGACATAAAAACATGAAATGGGTAAAGAGGTTAGGTCAAGAGAAGCAATCCCAATATCCCTCTAACTTGCCTAATACAAAATGATCTCAGAAACCTACAAATCCAAAGGAGAAACAGAGAAATTCCTAGGACAATAGAATTAGATAAACAAGGTAAAAATCTAATGCTTTCTACTGACATTTTAAATTCTTTAAAATATCTAAAGAGCTAGCAAACCCATTTCTTTTTATAAATATTCACAGCAAGGGATGTGGCTGTTGATCATATGAGTTAGTTACCACACAGCTTACTATAGTCCACAGTGTAATTTTTAGAATTCCTTTTTAGAAATTTCTTCGTGCATCAACAAAGCCTTAGTTTGAATATTTTCCAGATAGTGTCAGAAGCTAATCTTCAAAGGTCTACTAAACAGTACCATCTCTTCAACATTTGTACTTTGAAAAACAAGTCAATATTATACAGTATAATCGTAACATCTATTTCAGGAACATGAAGAATGGACCAGCATGTTTACCTTAAAATAACTTAAGAATTTTCCACTGTCATATTTTTCAAATAGTAGTTACAGTAATATTGTTATAATTAAGAAAAAAATAGCATACATGGTACTGGCCAGAGATATGCTAACTAGAACTGTATTATAAGCTCACTAACCTATAAAGGAATTTGACACAAGGTAGCATTCTTAATTTTATTCATGATTCATTATCACTCACATATTATTAAAATCATTCATTCCTCCCTGTTAAGTATCAAATAGAAAGTTCCTTCAGCTACATATTTTTTATTTTTATTTTTTTTTATAAATTAATTTTTATTGGTGTTCAATTTACCAACATACAGAATAACACCCAGTGCTCATCCCGTCAAGTGTACCCCTCAGTGCCCGTCACCCATTCACCCCCACCCCCCACCCTCCTCCCCCTCCACCACCCCTAGTTCATTTCCCAGAGTTAGAAGTCTTTATGTTCTGTCTCCCTTTCTGATATTTCTCACACATTTCTTCTCCCTTCCCTTATATTCCCTTTCGCTATTATTCATATTCCCCAAATGAATGAGAACATACACTGTTTGTCCTTCTCCGGTTACTGTGGCCAAGTTCAAAAAGGGTGTTGCCTGAGTTCTTCTCTGGGATTTTGATGGAATCTTGTCTCACATTTAGATCTTTCATCTATTTTGAGTTTATCTTTGTGTATGGTGCAAGAGAGTGGTCCAGTTTCATTCTTCTGCATGTGGATGTCCAATTTTCCCAGCACCATTTATTGAAGAGACTGTCTTTCTTCTAGTGGATCGTCTTTCCTCCTTTATCGTATATTAGTTGACCATAAAGTTCAGGGTCCACTTCTGGGTTCTCTGTTCTGTTCCATTGATCTATGTGTCTGTTTTTGTGCCAGTACCACACTGTCTTGATGAACACAGCTTTGTAGTACAACCTGAAATCTGGCATTGTGATGCCCCCAGATATGGTTTTCTTTTTTTAAAATTCCCCTGGCTGTTTGGGGTCTTTTCTGATTCCACACAAATCTTAAAATAATTTGTTCTAAGTCTCTGAAGAAAGTCCATGGTATTTTGATAGGGATTGCATTATACGTGTAAATTGCCCTGGGTAACATTGACATTTTCACAATATTAATTCTGCCAATCCATGAGCATGGAATATTTTTCCATCTCTTTGTGTCTTCCTCAATTTCTTTCAGAAGTGTTCTGTAGTTTTTAGGGTATATTTTGAGAACCATTTGAATGGTAAATGGTTCTCCAACCTTTTATTTTCAGGTTGTAGGTGTCCTTCTGTCTAAAATGAGTCTCTTGTAGACAGCAAATAGATGGGTCCTGTTTTTTTATCCAGTCTGAAACTCTGCGCCTTTTGATGGGGTCATTAAGCCCATTCACGTTCAGAGTTACTTGAACTTCTTCTTAAAGGGGAGTTTTAAGAGTCCCCCTTAAAATTTCTTGCAGAGCTGGTTTGGAGGTCACATATTCTTTCAGTTCCTGCCTGTCTTGGAAGCTCTTTATCTCTCCTTCCATTTTGAATGAGAGCCTTGCTGGATAAAGTATTCTTGGTTGCATGTTCTTCTCATTTAGGACCCTGAATATATCCTGCCAGCCCTTTCTGGCCTGCCAGGTCTCTGTGGAGAGGTCTGCTGTTACCCTAATATTCCTCCCCATGAAAGTCAGGGACTTCTTGTCTCTTGCTGCTTTAAGGATCTTCTCTTTATCTTTGGAATTTGCAAGCTTCACTATTAGATGTTGAGGTGTTGAACGGTTTTTATTGATTTTAGGGGGGGATCTCTCTATTTCCTGGATCTGAATGCCTGTTTCCCTTCCCAGATTGGGAAAGTTTTCAGCTAGGATTTGTTCAAATACATATTCTGGCCCTCTGTCCCTTTCGGCGCCCTCGGGAACCCCAATTAAACGTAGGTTTTTCTTCCTTAGAGTGTCATTTATTTGCCTTAATCTGTCTTCATGGTCCCTTAATTGATTGTCTCTTTTTTCCTCAGTTTCCCTCTTTGCCATTAACTTGTCTTCTATGTCACTCACTCGTTCTTCCACCTCGTTAACCCTCGTCGTTAGGACTTCTAGTTTGGATTGCATCTCATTCAATTGATTTTTAATTTCTGCCTGATTGGATCTAAATTCTGCAGTCATGAAGTCTCGTGAGGCCTTAATGCTTTTTTCTAGAGCCACCAGTAGCTGTAGAATAGTGCTTCTGAATTGGCTTTCTGACATTGAAGTGTAATCCAGATTTTGTAACTCTGTGGGAGCGAGGGCTGTTTCTGATTCTTTCTTTTGAGGTGAGGTTTTCCTTCTAGTCATTTTGCTCAGTGCAGAGTGGCCAAAAACAAGTTGTATTGGAACACGGGGGAGTATCACTGGTCCGTCCAGCTGGTCTTCTGGGGGAGGGGCCTGCTGTGCTGATTTTCAGGTGTTAGCACTTGGGGGAGCTGCTCTGCCCCTGCCTGCTGCCGGGCTCAGCGGGGGTTGTTTACCCCGTGAGGCCCCAGGAGGAACAGCCGCAGTTGCTATGGCAACTCTGGAAGCCTGGATTCAGCCTCCGCAGGAACTACGGGGCTCGGGGCTCTCGGCTCTCCGTCCGCAGGGCCTGGAGGCTCCGGGGCGGGGCCGCTGATCTGCTCAGCTCGGGGCAGGAGCGTCCTCGCTGTCCTGGGCCCTCCCGGCCTCTGCCTGTCCCGGGGGAGGCCGGATCCTGGGCTGTGTCCCGGCGCCCTGTGCTCCGGGGCCTGCGCTGTTGGATTCGCGCTCCCGCCCCGCAGCCCCCTCCGCGGAGCCGCCGCCCGAGCCCCTCCGAGCTGCTCCGGTCGGTCCCGCCGTGCGCGCTGCAGCCCTTAGGGAGCTCGGAGCACTCTCCCGGGGCGCAGGTGTCTGTTAGTGTCCCCGGGAGCCCGAGGGCATCCCCGCCCTCCTGGGTCCTGCTCCAACTCCCTGCGAGCCCCTTTCCGCCCGGGAAGGTTGGTGCAGCTCCTGCTCCTCCGGGACGGGGCTCTCCTGTCCTGGGGACACTCGCCCCGGCCTCAGCCCGGCTCCTCGCGGGGCCCCTCCCCCTCGGAGGCCTTTTGTTCCTTTATTTCTTTTTCCCCGTCTTCCTACCTTGATAGAAGCGCGGACTCTTCTCACTGTAGCATTCCAGCTGGTCTCTCTTTAAATCTCAGGCTGAATTCGTAAATTTTCAGGATGGTTTGAAGGTTATCTAGGTAATTTGGTGGGGACAGGTGATTTGGGGACCCTGCTCTTCCGCCATCTTGCCCCTCCCTAGCTACATATTTTTTTAAATATTTTATTTATTTATTCATGAGAGACACAGAAAGAGAGAGAGACAGAGACACAGGCAGAGGGAGAAGCAGGCTCCACACAGGGAGCCTGATGTGGAACTTGATCTCAGGACCCCGGGATCACGACTTGAGCCAAAGGCAGACACTCAACCACTGAGCCACCCAGGTGCCCCTCTTCAGCTACATATTAATTGCCCATGGTGGCAATTTGAGGCAATTTGTGAGTCTGGGGAAGTCTTTGGCCAGCAGACTTTTCCTCCATTCCTCTAATAACACACTCCATTCATGGACCACAGTGGTGAGGATGGGCTCCAGGCTGGTGACTCTAATTACTGGTCAAGGAATGTACACATGACTAATGCTGGGATGACTGGAACCCTTTCCTGGGATTTTCCTACCTAGAGTTGGCAGGGAAAAGCTACGAGATTGTGAGCTGCCAAGCTGCCAAGCATCATGTTTGCTCTTGCATGGAAAAGATTTGTCTATAAAGTTGAAAAATGAACCAGCCACACAAGAGGAAATAGAGAAAAGAAAACCAAAACATACTGATGGCATTTCATTATTTTTTCTATTTCCCCATTAAATTTGATCCCACCAAGGCATTTTCTACAGCTGCAGCATGTGAATCATAGAATTTTCCTCTTGTGATTGGATGGGTTTCTTTCACTTGCAACCAAATAGTCCTGATCCACGAATTTCCCTATATTAAATGAAGCTTTTCCTCCCTTGGACTGTGTCATTATGAAGACCTTACTAGGTATTTTACACCATCACCCCTCCACTTCTCAAATGCCTTCAAGTTTTTATTATCGCCTCTTCTTCCATGAAGTCCTGCCAGACCAGTACAACCCATGTTCTCTTAATTAAAAAATACTATGTCACTTTGTCATCTATAACCTAATATTCAAATTGTCATTATTATTTAACCTTTTGCATGTGTATTTCTTTTCCTTTAACTTAATTTTTAACAGCTTAAGGTAAAAAATATGTCTTAAATTTATTTGTAATCACCACAGGTTTTCATACATTTCCAAGCATACATATATAATATAGCAAAGGCAACTGAATGAGTTCTGGCATACTTTTCGTATTTTACAGTGGGAACTGAGAATGTAGTACTAGTTAAAGAATTTGACTCACTCAAATGAAAGATGTTACAAAAATACCAGTTATTTAACATTTAGGAGTTCTCTGAATACTTCTGAAGTGTTTATTCCAAATAATAAAGTCTGAGGTGGACATGAAATACACTTATATTTTGTCTGTTTTTAAAAACTTCATTTTCAAAGAGCAGTCAGTGTCTATTACATTTTTCTCATAAAATATATAATCAGCACTATACTACTCAGGTCTAAAGGAAACTTATAAGACTGAATAGGTAAGCTACCTATATGAAACCATAAGTATTCACCAAATCAAAAGCATTTTCTTAGAGTACTCTGGCTGTTTTAATTTCAAAATACTCTTGCTATTTAATAAGAAACATGGAATCATTGCGAGAACTATTTCTTTTAAAAGCGAGTTCTACATAAATTCTTTTCAAACATTATAGGCATCCTATATTTATATCCTGGGCCAATGTACCAATTTCTATTAATATATCATTAAAATCCACAGTACTCAACTATCTTGAAACACATTAAATAATTGTGTTTGGAAAATGAAAAAGAAAGAAAGAAGAAAGAAAGAAAGAAAGAAAGAAAGAAAGAAAGAAAGAAAGAAAGAAAGAAAGAAGAAAGAAAGAAGAAAAAGAAAGGGGAAGGAAGGAAGGAAGGAAGGAAGGAAGGAAGGAAGGAAGGAAGGAAGGAAGGAAGGAATAGAAAAAGGAAAAGAGAAAGAAGAAAGGGAAATTCCATGCGATTCACAACTTAGGAAATTAAAAAAAAAAAAGATTTATTTCTTGATGGAATGTGTCTCTATTGAAAACTGAACCAAAAGTCATGGTAGCGGCTGTGGATTCTTTAGACAGATGGTGTCAACAGACCAGTCGATTAGTCAGCTTGGCAATGGAAGAAGGATAGATAGTTTTACAAAATACCACCAAACTCCGTATATGAAAAATAGAAAGAGGCTTGAATTTGAACTCTGATACTTGATCCTGGTTACTGCATGGCTTGTAAAATAGGCTAGTCATGTCACCAGCAGTTTAGAGTTTCCTCATTAGATTTTCATAGAAATGGTTCTCAGCACACAAAAGCCAAATCCCAGAAGGGACAGCTGGGTTTAACAGGTGAAGAGATCACATCTAATGGTTTTTCCTATCAAAGCCCCACTGCCGATTTTCTTTCTTCTTTTTTACCTACTATAAGCTAACAGTATCTCCTCCTATTTTTAAAGACCTATCATTTGTGAATTTACTCATAACCTAAGATGAATACTGTACCTCAAATTTAAAGTCCCTATTTGCAAATACAATAATTTAATTTTTTTGTTGCTCAAGGTAAATTTTATATTAGATTATATTTCGTCAAGTTAAAATTAGCTTTCAATAATTCTTTCCCAGGAGCCTAAAACCATGTCAACTAATGCCACCAAATTAAATCAGAACCAGAAAGTTCAATTTGATTAGTAATTTTCTCCATGAGCATGGGGTCCTTCCAATGTAAATTAAAATTTCATTAACATGGGAATGAGACCAGGATATGGGGTCCTGCAGGGAAAAAAAAAAAAAAAAGAGCAGGTTTGAGAATCCAGGAAGCTGATTTTGCTTCTAAAAAGTGAGGTGCCTTGGATAAGTCTTTTAGACTCAGCTCACCCTTACATATTTATCTACAAGATGAAGAGACTGCAGTAAATTATACTTAAATCAAATCTCTTCCTAGCTAGCTCTGATAATAAAAACAAGTTAAATGAACATTTTCATTTCCTTCCAATGTATCACAAACAAGCACTTGAAAGATTATCTATTTGCATGGCTTGATATATAAAGGGAATTTCATCTGGTAAAACAAGTACTTCTGCGACAATTGTGTTAGTGGTTTCATAAAGGTAAAATCAACCTCCTTTCCTGTCCTCTTTTAGGGAGACTGTTGGTACAATGGATGAAGAGAATGAGATTTGGACTTTGGAGTTCCAACTCTGCCCTTTAACTAGTTGTGTAAATTTGGGCCATCAGTTTAACTTCTCTGAACCTTAATCTCCTGACCAAAAAAAAAAAAAAACTATTGAGGGGATTCAATGAAATACAATGTGAAAAATACTCTAGTCTGACACAAAAGCCTTCAGTAAATGTTTCCTTTAAAAGCTAAAACTTTTAGATCCTAGTCAACAAAACTAGGATCAAGGAAAAACAGAATTGTTGAAGATGCAATTATATGAACACTGAAAACAATGTGTCAACCTCTCCCATGGCCCAAGGTGGTCAACAGCAAACATAAAAGAACAGAAAACTCCCTGCACTGAAGTGGTGAGCGTGTTTCTATATTCAGAATGTGACACTTCAGACCATTTCACCCTAACATTCAACTTTGATGCTGAAAACTCTATCTGCTTTAAAGTGTCGTAAAGACTTCAATGTAACAAATCCTTAAATTACATCAACATACATAGGTCAGCCTAATCTTGTTCCTTTGTTTTATTGTGGTGGTGGTTTTTTAATCCCAAATTTGATCAGGATTGGTTCATCACACACATGCATTAGGTACTAAACAGAACAGATTCAACGTAATACACACATTAAGAACTGCTCCAGCAGAGGGTAGGGGCTCAAAATCAAGAGCAAAGGTTGAAGGTAGAGTGCTGAGAAATAGCAGTGACAGCAAACCACGGATCTGCGCCCTACACTATGCAACCTGGACTTGGTGTTTCCCTGAACCCCAAAGTGGAGACCTCAGGAGCCACCTAAAGATGGAGGAAAAAGAAGGAAAGAGCCACTCCGTCATGCAGTTTCATGAGAGTTAGTGCCCATGTCCATTCATCCTAGAGCCAACCTTGGCCTGTGCTACTCTGCCTGCGAGCCTCTTGCACACAGATGATCTGGAGTCAGAAGCCAGAACCCTGACTGACAGATCCTCAGGATTCCAGTTAGTCGGCCTGCCTGGATTTACCTGCAGCCTACTTTCCTTGATGGAACTTCCTGCCTCTGGCTTGTGACAGCACAATCAGGATCTCTCTCCTGTGGCAGCCTAATCCCTCATGTGGCTGCCTAATCCCTCGTGTGGCCACCTAATCCTGCACGGATTATAACCCATCTTGGCCCTTTCCTGTCTCTCCTCTTCCTATCAGCATTTGCTCAATTTCAGTTCTACTCCAATCCTATGCTGACTCTTTTCTCATCAGCATATAAGTGAATCGATATATTTTACTACATTACAGTTAAACATCTTGGAACCCTTTCTTCACTTAATATGGCCAACTAAGAAATCTAGTCCTGTACTGGATGAGAAATAAGAATGAGGCCAGCAAAATGTACAGGGCGATGTTTTATATAAAAGAACAGGAAAAACAGATTAATTCTCCCCAAAATTTACATCAAGACCACACTATGTGGCTGCCTCGTAAATTTCATAAATTACAACAAATATAAGATATAGTCCCATTGCATTTTAACAATGAAGGCCTGAACTTTGCTTAGCACCAAATCCCTTTTTTCCCTTAAATTTCTTCACATAATTTGAAAAGTGGATTCAACGAGGCTATAAAACAGAGAAATTGGTATAAAGCTCTTTCTTTCCTAAAGTGATGGTGGCCATTTAAGCTGAATATTCCCTCTCGACTGTAAGATAAATTCCAAACCACTTAGCCTGTCAGTTAAAACCTTCCACAATCTGACCTCAGTCTACCTTTTTAAACCCCAATTCCCACAATTACCCTCAGATCTAGAAAAATCAGATTATTCACAGGCATGAGAACGTACTTTGTTCTACATCCCCACACTCATCTCTTCCTAAAACTCATTTTCTCTTCCACCTCTCCTTGCCTTCACTCTATCTTCTCTGAAATATATCATTCATTTAAAGTATTTCAGCATGAAACCATTTCTCCCTGCAAAGATTTCAATTATATTTCTTTCTTCTCTCAAATAGGAACTTAAATTGCATAAATTATTTAACTATTATTTTTGCACTCCAAGTGCAACGTAAGCTCCTTAAGGACAGGGACAGAAATTTTTATATTTCCTCATTCTAACCAGAGCATCTAGCAGAGGATCTCCATTCAAACAGTCAATTAATAGTTTAAAAAATTTCATAAGTTGTGCTGAAAAGAAAGTGTAAAAGAAACTAATCATGAGAAAACAAAAATCCTTTTAGAAACGTGTGCCACAATACTGGCATCACATATCTGAAATCTTAAGTTCTACTTACTCACATATGTATGCAATACCTCTCAAACTAGTGATTATGATCACTTAGGACCTTCCTAAAAATAAAATCAGTCCCTCTAGGCTGAAAAAATGTACTTAGCATTGTATAAATTTTTAATATCTATATAGTAAGCTGTTCTAATGTATATAAGTGAATAAAAATAACTATTATGCCATTTAAACTGAGAGAAGAGAATATTTTGCTAATTACTTTTAAATATTACCAATACATTCATCATAAACTGAATGTATACAAGTCCCACATATGCATTTCTAGAATCTTATTTTTTGCTTTCCTTTCCTATTTAATCCCAGTTAAACTCTACAGATTTCAAAATTATCAACTGCACTGACTAAATCTGATCTTTAAAATTTAGATATGCATATCTATTCATAAAAGACCTACATATTTACAGATATAAAACCGATAAAAATGTATGCTTCCATCTAGTGGCCAATTCAATCAACCAAGGTAGGGTGGAAGAATGGATACATGAAATCCCCATGACACCTGCAATACCATTTTAGCCAAATAACCCTAGCTTTGTCTCTTTTGGACCCAGGTGTCTTCTTCCATATACTGTTGCCTTATATTTGTTTGACACGTCCAGAGATAATAATGATAGTATTATAAGAACAGGAATGCCAATAGCCACTTTTTGTGTCCTTACTGAATGTCAAGTATCACCCATGGCGTTACACATACTGTGCCATGCTCAACAATGACTTGAAAAACAGGTAATATTATCCTCATTTTGAAGGTAGCAAAATTGAAACTCAAAGATATGAAGTGCCTTTCCTAATTTATTTTATTTTATTTTTAGTGATCTGTAAACACAATGTGGGGCTTGGACTTACAAATCTGAGATCAAGAGTCCCATACTCTCCCACCCGAACCACCCAGGGGCACCCTCCTAAGTGCCACACTAGTTAGCAGCAAAGAGATTCACACCCAGGTATGGTTCTGTGTTCCAAAGCCTGTGCTCTTTCCACAGTATTCGGTGTTACACATTAAGATACAAAGAAAGAGCTGATGATCCACAAATAGATTGTTTTTCCTCCTAATAATTAAAATCTGACTGTACTTAAACTGAAAAAAACAATTTTTAAAGTTCTGCAGATTGTATGCCCAGTCACCTCCCTTGCAGCTGAGGTCAAATGCAACTTGAATCTATTCTTCGACTATTTACGGACCTCTTTATCAATGTTAGTACTCTTCAAGTTCTGACATCTCTCTTCAGGCCAGAAGTATTTATTTAATCAACAAGTACAGCTTGAGGAACATCAGGCTCTTATTCATGGTTAAGTAATTAAAACCGGAAAACACATCACCAAGTGCCTAATATATGCAAGCATTAATTGGTTCAATTGGTGAATGTTTTCCCAGACTGCATTTGTTTCTTATGGAAGGGTGCTGTGTTCTATCCATGCCTCATGGCTTTCAGGGTTTGCTAATTAGTGCTTTCCTAATCCCATTCAGAAAACTGGAGCAAGTTTTTGCCATTCCCCTTCCATAAATGGGTGGTCACTGAGATTAGGTCAAGCCAGCTCAACCCACAATAGCATCCTTAATCAGCCAATGTGAAATAAAAATGAGGCAAAAATCCTGGCTTTTATCTCACACTGTCTTTGGAGCTAATTAAAATGCACAGGCTCTTCCTCCTGTTACAACCCTGCTGTTCTATACACTAATAAGCCAACAAAAGGTGCTGAAAGCAATGGGCTGAATAATCGCTGAAATTTACAGTTCCTTAAAGGCAACTGTTAAAAGATTTCTGTCTCCTCAGCAATGTAGATCATATTCTGATAAAGTATCATTAACATCTCCTCTCATATTTATATTAAGAATCACACAGATCTAGGGAGGATTAGGATCCCATAATTGATGACTGTTTTTGTGGATTTTTTTTTTTTAACTTATTTGGCTTTTAATCTAATTTACTAACCAAAGAGTTAAAACACCACCATGTTCTTTAACTAAAATCTGCCCCCAGAGCCTGGGCCTCTGATGTTTTAAAAGTGCTATGAAAGCCCACTGGCATAATAAACAAAAAGGTGGGAGGGGTGAGTGGGATAACACAGGATGCAGACAGAAAGAAAATGAACACACACACACACACACATGCATACATCCAAGTGATCTATTTGGGCTCATACCCTTCCTAGCCATTTTACCCACCAAAAATAATCCTTAAATTAATAATCAACCTTAATAAAACTATCTTCTAAAATAGAGTAAGCTTTTGATCTTACTGTTCCCCAGCCTCAGGGTATTCTTTTATATTTATTAAAATATACCTTGAGCATGTTACAAGTAAAACAATAATTTCCTACACTTTAATACATGCACAAGCATATAATTTAAGGAAACATTCGCCAAGGAATAGCACATGTTCCAAACACATATACCAAATTAAATTCACATTATAATTATATTTAAAAATCAATACATTAAGAATTCAGCATGTTCAAAGAGGCATATTAGCCCCAAACTGTAATTATATAAGAAAGTGACCTGCCTCCCTGAGATTGGGCAGGATGTGATATGTCTGGACAGAGTGAGGATTACAATCACCACCTCCTGCCCCACCACACTACCCACCCCCCCCAAAAAAAAAAAAAACATGGACACAAAGAACTCGCATATTTTCCTCCATGCTTGGCACTTGTTACTATGCCTTAATAAGGTGAAAACTTCAGAAGGCAAAGAATGCTTCTTTTGAAGCTACACAAAAAACTCTAAAGGCTCTAAAAACATAAATGGATAAGGATAATTAATGAAACATTCTTTTCCAACAGAGGAATATTCATTCCTTATTTCAAAATTTTAAACTTCTGGACTATCTTCACTATAGAGTCTTGCATGCACAGTCAGTTTCTCTGCAGCCTGGTGTTCACTTAAACACAGTAACACTGAGATTTGTAGCATGTGGAACTGAGTGATAAACAGTAGGAAAACTTTCCTCATCGAACAGAACTTAGGTTCTTTGGTGTTCCCCCGACCCCCGACCTCTGCTTAGTTACAGAAAATTCTATAAACTACCTCAAAACACTCCAGTCTGTGGGAATGTGTAGCTATAGCTGTAAAATGACCCATCAAGGGAGGTCATATTAAATAAAAAGAAATAGTAATTGAGAGTAATTAGTGATTTTAAAATACATATTACTTTATAAACCCACTAACATCCAAACTATCATTATTTTCTAAATCACCAAAGATAATAATGACACTCACATAAAACACAGTATATGTGTTTTTTTTGTATTAATTTATTCAATCTTTTCAACCATATGAAATAGATCGTACTACTTTATCCAAACAGAAGTGAGAAGCCTCATGAACACAGAAAGTATAAGGAATTCAAATTTTCCGAGCATACCTAACTTGTAATTATGCACTGAGTTTGTACTCATAATTATTATGGCATTCTATACAATTAAATAAATTACAGATTATAGTTCGCTTTGTTGTACTCTGCATTAGCAATGGTTCCACATTTGTAAGGAGTTAGACCATGTTAAGCACTTCACACACACCCCATCTCACTTAAATCTCCAGAATAAGGAGGTAGGTCCTATTAGCATCTCACCCTTAAGTGACTGCAGATCAACCTTTTAAACAGACAAAAAAAAAGAGAGAGATACCCTACTTCTGCTACAAAAAACTCAATAAGCAATGACATTATGATGAAGGCATTTTTGCCTAGATTAAATATTGAGCTTTTTCCTTTGAATCATAATAAAAATATATAATATGAAATATACTAATCATTTTTAACGATACATTTCAGTAGGGTTAAATATATCCACATTTTTTTCTGAAACAGATCTCCAGAACTTTTCCATCTTGCAAAACTGAATTCTATACTCATTATACAACTTGTTTTCCCCTGCCCCCTAAAGCAGTCAAATACTGAACACTTTTGTATCATTATAAACATCTATAAGCACACTCCTACACACAAATGATAGTAACTAGATTTAAAAAGAGAATTTTTTTAAGTTATGAAAATAGCATAGATTTGAAAGCATTTACACAGTAAGAATTGAGTCTTTCTATCAAGTTCCAAATGAGAGAGCTCAATGGTTGTCTTTTTGCAGATTTTGCATTTTTAGACAAGAAAAAACAGTTGAGGTCACTTTGAAAGGTTTCAATACACTAATCACAGTTATCAGAATCAAATGACTGATAGAGGAAAATTTGAAATTAAAAAGTAACAACTAAAAAACAAATTTACATCTCCCCCTTCTTCCCACCTTATCGCCTAAGCTGCCATACACAATACACAGGCCAATTTCCTACTGAGAACAAAGAAACAATTTTAAACTAAATTACTGCTTACACTATCTTTTCCTCTTAGTTGTTAAATGAAAACACAATGAACCCTGGAAGACATTTACAGAATCTGTTTCTCAGTCCCAGAGGTCAGGATATTTGATACAAACGCTAATCAAAAAAGCATTTTTTATACAAATTGCCAAAAGATTCAAATACTCAAACTCAGTATATTAGAAAGGGAGAACAGTCTGTCAGAAGTCATTCGGTAGCCTTTTTTTTCTGTGACTGAATAATACTTGGCATTATAGATAATACAGAAAATTCCAAAAAGCTAAGCAACAAAAAACCGAACCTATAATATGAAGGAAATACAGAAGAGGAGAAAGAAGAGGATAAAGACATGGGACCAATGTCAAGTATAAATCTAAGTATTTGAGTATTTAAGTAATAGGTAAATCAACACTGTCTTGGGTTAAATTGGAAGGCACTGAAGTAGGGGTGTGAAGACACTAGTAAGTTTATTGAAAAGGGAAAAAAAATCTTTTAAGGAGAAAACTTTAAGGGCAATTGTCCTCATGTTGGTACAAGCGGCTTGTAATATAGAGCTGGCAAACTCAAATAAGGTGAAACACAAACACAGAGTTGGAGAATCCATGCTACACATGCATGTTATCAATGCACAACTGTAAAAATATTAACAATGAGAATAATAAAGTAATAAAGTATCAAAGATCTGTGGCAGACACTGTGCTATGCTTTATTGATATATTACTTTATCCTTCCAATAACCTTATAAATGGACTGTGATGATGATGACAATGATGATTTTACAGATGCACTTTACAGAAAGGGAAACTGAGGCTGACAGATCTCAAGGACATGAATTGAGGCACTGTGACTCCAGAGTCTGTGCTATTTACCATTCTTCTATGTTGATTCATGAGATTAGGAAAATCAGGAAATCACTGCTAAACTCACCTTCCCCAAAGCATAACTGAGATGATTCAGAAGGTAAATCAAGACAAGAGAGATGAGAGGGAAGAAAGCAAATCAGGAGCCTATTTCAATAAACATCGGGTTCACAAAAGAATGATATGAGAAGGGGATCCTTGGGTGGTTCAACAGTTTAGCTCCTGCCTTGGGCTCAGGTTGTGATCCCAGAGTCCTGGAATCAGGTCCTGCATCGGGCTCCCTGCATGGAGCCTGCTTCTCCCTCCCTCTTTATTCTCTTGTGAATAAATAAATAAAATATTTTTTTAAAAAAAAAGAATGATATGAGAAGTATGTAGACATGAGTAATAATTATACTGAAAAAGAGATTATAAATAAAGTGTAAAAGGTATTAAAATCTCTTGGTGCCCCCAGGATCATCATTTTTACTGTTTTGTTTTTTTTAATTGTGATATAATTGACACATAACATTGTGTAAGTTTAAGGTATACAGCTTATTGATTTGATACATTTATATACTGCAGTATGACTGCCATCACAGGGTTAGCTAATACCTCTATCACTTCACATAATTATCCTTTCTTTTTCTGTGGTGAAAACCATTAAGATCTAGTCTCTTAGCAACTTGGACATTTACAACACAGCATTGTTGACTATAATTACTATGCTGTGCACTGATATCCCGAATGTATTTATCTACATTTGCAAGTTTGTACCCCTAAAAAACATCTCTCCCCCTCACCCCCAAAATACCACCTCTCCAATTCCCTTACTTCCTAGGCCCTGGTAACCATCATTCTACCCTCTGTTACTAACCATTCAGCTTTTTGAGAGGGAGAGGGAAAGAGAGAATTCCAAGCAGGCTCCATCCATGCTCAGCATAGAGCCTGATGCCGGGCTCGTTCTCACGACCCTGAGATCCTGCCCTGAGCCGAAATCAAGAGACAGATGTTTAACTGACTGAGCCACTCAGACACACACCCGAGTTCAGGTTTTATAGATTCCATAAGTGATATCATCTAGTTTTTGTCTTTCTCTGTTCAGGACCATCATGTGCATTTCCATCCTGTGTCTTTTTTTTTTTTTTTAAGATTTATTTATTCAGAGGGAGGGAGAGAGAGAGAGAGAGAGAGAGCGCGCGCACAGGAGCGGAGGGGGGGGGCAGGCAGAGGGAGAAACAAGGGAGCCTGACTAGATGTGGGGCTCAATCCCAGGACCTGGAGATCATGACCCGAGCCGAAGGCAGATGCTTAACCCACTGTGCGACCCACATGCCCCCATCATGTGTCTTTCTATGCACATTCAGCTCTCAGAGCTCCTTGATGAGTGAGTACAACATCGGCGCCTGTCTTTCTTCTCCGGCCCAAAATTTGTTTTCCCCTGATCTCTGTTCTTAGTTCCTGTTCTTGATGAGGATGAGGAAAAATGGACCATTCAGACCAGCTGGTTAACACATTACACTACACAGGTGACTACACCAATCTTGGTCCAAAAAGTAAAAGGAAGTGGTGGTATAAGAGACAATTTTTTACAGGTGTAAAGAATGCATATGGTGGAGAAATGATTTTATCTTATAGCAAAGTTTTTCAAACTTGTCTCAAACTGGCATTCTGAGCAGGATCATTCCCTGTTGTGAGAGGCTATCCTAGCTAGTATAGGACATTTAGCAGCATCATTCATTTCTGCTCACGAGATGCCAGGACACCTTCAGTTATATCAACCAAAATCGCCAAACGTCCAGGGCAACCATCTTAGATATATTTAAGTTTTCCTTGTTTGTTTTGCCCTGTTTGTGGTGATTATTATTTTAAGCTATTATTTGTAAGGTGTCTTCAAAACAAGATTTGCAGGGGGTTAAAAAAAAAAAGGTGAGATTTCAACTTATGTTGCTTGACTTATGCTGCTAAGAATTTATGGAAATTCCACCTACTCAAGTATCAGTTCTCCTGAGTTAAGATTCAAGTTATAGGGACAGTAACAGCACCAACAGTGAAAAGAATGAAGGACAGCAGAGAGTGAGTCCAGGATTAAACCTTGAACAGGTAACATGAAGTTAATGATCATGCAAAAGACATCAGCAAAAAGGATACTGAAATAAGAATACAAGGTTTAAGACATGCCTTCTTCTCCAAAGCCATAAGGAGCCTGAATAATCCAAGGAGCCTGAATAATCCTCCAGAAGATGCAAGAAAGTTGATGTCGTTGCTTTGAGCCAACAGGGAATGATTGGCTGGCTATCTCAGTGAAAGAGCTAAAAAGAACTTTTGCAGTCACCACCTCACCATTTGTTGCCCTGGAGTGGTCCTTAATTACCATAACAGAATGAAAGAGTTAATGTATATTCTAATATGCTTGGGTTGCTAGCAATTATTAGAAGCATAGGTTATACTTCCATGGCAGCATTCAATGAGGGGAAAGAAAGAATCAAACCTAGTCCTTCTGAGCGGTGGGTGCTAATCAGTCAACCATGCTGGCCAAATCCTGCCTCTCAAATCTCTTTGTAATATATACTATTCACCCAGGCAGAAGTCTTCAATGACAGCTATTCATGTATCCCAAACTGATCACACGCAGGCCACAGTAATGGGTCGGCACTATGTGCCTTTCCTGGACGAACAGAAAGATTTTCCCAACCCTCAGTCTGGCACACAAACTCTCCTGCTTCCTTTAGGCTTTTAATGGAGTGCCCTCCAAATGGCACATCAGAGAAAACATTTCATCTAAAGAACATGTTATAGAGGCAGCTACTTGTTCAGCTGCAACCCTGGCCTTTTGGGATATGTGCAGTCCTGGTTCTGAATAACGGGGATAAGGAAAAAAAAAAAAAAGCTTTCCCCTCTATTCTAAATACGCCTTAGTCTCCTTTGAGTCAAAGCCGCTAATTATGCCAGGCAAGCTGAATGATGAGTAGTGGTTTTGTGATCCCAACTATTGTTCAGAAGGGCTGAGATCACCAATGCATTTTCCTAGGTATAGAGAATTTGAAGGGAAAAGTCTGAGTACTTATTATCTCTTTGTTTTCTTAAACAGTGCCTATTTACAAACTTTTCACTAGTGAGTAAAAACATTTACTGGCAATAAAACACAGCAGTGTTTCAGAATGTTAACCTCTTCCCCCAAAACATGATAAAGTACTCTGAGTGTTTAGAAGGAACAAAGCTGCTTTCTTTTTGTTTCTTGCCACAACACAGGGTGAGAAGAGGGGAAGAAACGAGAAAGAAAATTAGAAATAATTAATATATATATATATTATATATATAGTATAGTCTCTATTAAATATTATATATCATATGTTTCCTTAAGAGTTACCTATAGTGCAAAATTAGCAACTGCACCCAACCTTTACAAAACCTCAACAAAATAAATGAAACAACACATCATGATGGATTGGGGAAGAATGACTCTTACTCCTCACAAAATTATATTGGTAATAAAATACAGGCCATAGGAGTAAAGAAAAGATAACTGCTGGATGATAAATCCTGTGGCTTCTGAGGTAGACTAGCAAGCCTCCCTTTGGGTGGCTATTTGTTCTCTGAAAAAAATGAGTGGGATCTTGCTAAATCATTTACAGTTTCAAAGCATTTTAATTATTTCTGGGCCTTGCTTTCATAAAAATCCCTGAGGCAAGAGTCATGCTATAAAGATATTATGTATTTAAAGTCACTGGATATGTAGAACTGTATTCAAAGATAGATAATAAATAATTGATCACCTAAGATAACAAGTGAACTCACACTTGTTTCTATACAGCCTGCATGTCCTATTTAAAAATCTGGTACGTAAACAGATACTGCAATGTCTTCTTTAGCATCAAGGATACTGAAATAAATCTTGAGGGAAAATTGTGAGCATATGAAGAACAAACTGTCCAAATGCTATTTCCTCTTGACAGTGAAATTTTGAATCTTGCTGTCTGTGTATTTTCCTCATATGTTTGTAATTTACTTCTGAGTTCCCTTTTTGTCAGAGTTTTCATATCCATTAAACAGAGCTAAGAACTGAAAGGCAACTTTTTATGAAGGTAATGGTGTTTATCTCGTAAGACTGGCACTCTTCTATTTGGTCCAGTTTGGGGAAACATTCATTTTAATTAGCCAAAATTGGAAGCAAACAAGCTGTGAAGATACAAAAAAAGAGTGTTGCCTGCTCTAATTTCCACAATGTAATTCTGGAGCCTCCCATTTTTGTGGTCTTTATCCTTAATAGGACACAGCAGATTACTAGCATCATTGACAGAAACCTTTTATCTCCACCTGCTGGAAGCATGAAACATAACTGGGTCCAAGATAATCGTTGACATATTTCAGAAAGAAAAAAAAAATTTGTACAAATTAGATTTAAAATTACCCATCTTAAACTATAGCCTTTGGTACATTATTTCTGTCACTGATTGATTCACAACCCTAAAACCCTTTGTTTTGTGATTGTTACAAGGTTTCTTCTTCTTGTCTGTTTCTTTTAAAGTTGGCCACTACATTTCATCAGAATTGCCAGGCAATTATTTTGCAAAGAAAATGATGGAAGTAGATGATAGTTAGATACTAGTCAAATTATGGTCCTGAGGAAAGACACTGGTATGGAAAGATCATATACCCTATTTCCTGAGTTTATGAGTAATGTAGTGCACATTTTTATAATATACAAAAGAAAAATGATGCAGAGGTAAGAGCTTCAAAAAATAGATTTATCTTTAAAAAACAAAAACCTCCTTTTTTTTTAGGATATAACACTGGGTTTTAGCTGCCTCAGGGGGTATGGAAACAGCAGCTGCCTGGGTTCACCTTCTGTTGTATAAATTAATCATCACTGTTGATTATTCACTAATTTACTAAAAAAAACTGTATCTTCTAAAAAAGTTATCTTTTAGATTGTTTAATTATAATTGAACGTAATGAATTTAGTTGGAAGCCTAAGATTACCACGGAAAACCAAAATAAAAGCTATGCATAATGAGTATAAAAACAAAGTATTTGCCTTTTGTTTAAAAATGTTTATACTTTTATGGTGATGAATAGCAGCAATAACCACGGTAGGAAAAAAAAAAAAAGGAGAGAAATTATCTGCCAACATTGGATTTCTTCCTTCTGAACTAAATAATACTTTTTTCAAGCTTCCTAAGAAAATATTGAATACATTATACTTTTTTCCTGATACCCGGGATTCCCCCCCCCCATTACTCTTACAGTCATTTTTGATTGGCAGTATGCCATTTCAGTCATGTTGAATATATAAAAACATATGAAGAAACCGTTTTTCAGCAAATATTTCAGAATTCTAGAAGTTGTATATTTCCTCTACCAGCATTTAAACAGAAGAGCAACAGAAAGCCCCTGCCAAAAGTTTACCACCCCACACATAAGCGGA
Organism: Nyctereutes procyonoides; assembly: GCF_905146905.1. Taxonomy (NCBI): domain Eukaryota; kingdom Metazoa; phylum Chordata; class Mammalia; order Carnivora; family Canidae; genus Nyctereutes; species Nyctereutes procyonoides. The sequence continues at coordinate 1,049,352 of NW_026575158.1, read as the reverse complement.
TATTTTAATGAATCTGAGTCCGTTTTCTGGCAAATAAGTCAATTTTTTTCTTTTTCCTTTTTTTTTAAGCTCCACTCAATGTGGTGCTCAAACTCACAACCCCAAAATCAAAAGTCACAAGCTCTACCCACTGAGCCAGCCAGGCATTCTAGTTTTGCTTTTTAGTTAAATATAAGTAAAAGTAAAAATGAATCCATTAGAATAGCACTAATACATAGATAATAACAAAGCAATGGAATTGTATTCATACATTTAATATATACTTACAGAATGGCTGTTACTTGTAAGTCATATATGTGGCTGAGAAATAATAAACAAAATGGTAAACATCTCCCTTCCCCTTCCAAATTTACATTTAGCTCACTCTAAAAGGAGGAATGTTATTTATATTCTTTCTCAAACTTCACTGTCAGTTTTTGTCCTTTAATTAGATTTATTAAGTATTAAAACACAAATTATATGAAACTGAAGATACTATGTATCAGGTAATATTCTCAGTAACCAGCACTCCAAAATTCTATAGATTTCAGTTGAATCAATGAAACAAGAGTAAGAGAAATTGATCCTGAATTTAACTATTTATGATCTTTTTAAGCAAGCAATCAATGGCAAATATAAACTGTTGCACATATAGTTAAAATAAAAGCTATCTGAGTTGCTTTTGCAATAGGAATCAGTTTGTGCTTGTTTCATTTAGGTTCTAATAAATTACTATGGAAATATTAGCATTGTATTCCAACCGTGTTATTCTCACAGGCAATAATTTACATCACAAATCTAAATATGCATTATATTATGCATAGCATTAGCAAGTGATTAAAACAGCAGATTAAGCACATACACAATGGCCTCCACTCTTTCTGAAGCCACTGACACAAAAGTTCTGAGATAGGGTACAGGTATAGGTATCACCAATGAAGACATTTCTGGAGGCAAGAGAACAAATGAGAATGTGCTTAGGAACCAGAGTTGCAACTTAAAATCTGCTATAAGGCTGCTCTAGAAAATGTACAAGTCTGCGGAGGCAGCTGTTGGAAGTCAAGATCCAGTCAGCAGGTACTGTGGAAGATGGCTGTGAAAAGGGCACTTAAGAAAGGGGGATTAATTAAAGGTCTGCATGACAGCAACTTTTTCACTTGAAACCCCCTCCTTCCCAAATGCAGGCAAAACCAGGCAGCCGGCATTTACCTCCAGCAAGAACAGCTGACCCTTTCCCAGTGAAACTGAACTGTCAGGTGAAGCCTGGCATAATCCTTTTCTTGAATTTGAGTGCTCCTAGAGTCTATACAGCTGGCTTCCTAGCTGGTCCCTGAACCACAATACCCCTACCAAAGCAAAGTCTCCCTTTTACTTACCTCACACAGAACTCACAGTGAGATTTCCAAGTAACAGTCAGTTGTAACTCAGAGGCCGGCCCTTCATTAACTATGCAGTCCCTTTTTCTGTAGGAAGCATTATCAGACATACAAAGAAAGCTACAGAATGAGATGGAAGGATCAAAATTAGGAAACTAAAAATTGACTCCAGAGGAAATTAAGATAACTCAAGCATCACAGAAATCAGGCAGAGAGGAAAGAAAGAAAGAAAGAAAGAAAGAAAGAAGAGAGAGAGAGAGAGAGAGAGAGAGAGAGAGAGAGAGAAAGAAAGAAAGAAAGAAAGAAAGAAAGAAAGAAGAAGAAAGAAAAGAAAGAAAGAAAGAAATCAGGCAGAGAGACTAACAAACTCTTATTTCTGAATAAACTCAGGAATCTTCAAGAAGTGACTACATCCACAAAACAAGAAAATAATGCTATAAAAAAGGAATAATTAGGAAACAAGAGCATGCTTGTAGAGATTAAAATTATGACCAAAGTTCACATTATGGCTAAAATTAAAAATGAAGACTATGCAGATTTACAGAGAAGATAGCCCAGACTGGAACACAATGGTGCATCGCTCTGGTAGTGTAGTTTCCACTGATGGGTACATGAGTACATTTATTTGACAAAAAATGTGGTAGGCATATTCCTTCTTCCTAATGGCCATCATGTTGTTCAGGCATCCACCCCTCCCCAGCACATCTCAGGTGAAGGTGATCCCAATCCTGGCTCAGGTGCCAAGGCCAACCTCCATATGTCATTTCCCGGGTACATTTATTGGTTCCCAAGGTAATGATTATCTAAAGATGCCTCAACCAGACTGAAGAGAAGTACTCATAGCCTCAAGGTTTGGGGATGTTCCTCTCACTATTGTGAAAATTGAAACAAGGATCCATAATTACCACAGCAGCCATTCTACCTCAACCACAACCACAATCCTAAGCTGAAGGAGACCATGGGGATGTCAGAATTAAGAGGCAGGAAGAATCCAGTGCTTGATGACATCTGTGAGTAGCTTGTGGGCTGGATTTCTACGCATATGACATAACACATTTGCTTACTGGTCAAATCAGTGTGAATCAAGATTTGTTGAGACTTGCCAACAAAAACTGCACAACTCCAAGTCTAACTACTTAATTTAGAATACAGATATCCTTGGAATTGTGCCCTGTATCAACTCTTCCTACAGTATTAAAGTCAAGATGAGTGCAGGTACAAGAGACTCAGGTGGTCCCAATCAAGGTCTAAAAATACAGTATAATCATGGAGTAATTTCAGATGAGAAGACACCCAAGATGTTGAAGCATTCCTGTGTAACTCCAGTGTTTCCCAGAGAACAGGAAGCCCCTTACAAGGAAAGCTTTGAAAAAAATCAGATTTTTTTTATTTTACTAAAACCTGAAGTAGCAATGAGGACCTGAGGACCAGAGTACATGCCAAGATTTGGGGTGGAGACAAGAGTGTGTGTGCATACGTACACACACACAAGCAAACACACACATGTTCTCCATGGAGTAGCAGAAAAGATGCTTGATATTTCATCCAGGTATTTCATGATATTGTGCTAGGACTTTCTCAATTCTCCTCGACGAATCATTATAGAACCCAACTAAATTTAAAACCATCAATGTCACCAGTAAATTATCTCTGACACAGGAGGACTGAATTCAAACCAAATCAAGTTAAATCAGTTCATGCTCTTCAATCAAGTATGTTCCAAGGCATGTGTGTATGTGGGTAAAAAGACTGATTTTTAAGAAGATGCTCACAGGTGCATTCATAAACATATATAACATATTTTTAAAATGTTTCTAAGGGAAAAAACCTGATTTCACAAGCATACTCTCATCCTGAGTAAAGTGTTTTTTAAGGAGAATTTATTTTTCTCCCTCATAGTTGTAAATTTTTTGAATTTGAGTCAGGTTTAGATAGCGACACAAAGGTCTAAAAGCCTGCATTTATTCAGTTCCTTCTTTAAGTTAGGGAAAAAGCATAATATACTTATATATGGAGTTGAACCCAGTCAAGTCAGTTCTTAGACTTATTAGGGCATGACGCTGTTGACACAAGGCTAAGTGTAAGCCTTGACCTCTGCACTTCCGCTGTGACCTCAGGGACTAGACCTAAGAATCTCATGGCAACCTTTACAACTTGAATGATGTCAGATCAAGGCTGCTGTTTTTTAAAGGATCAGTTAGCCCAAATGAAATTTATTTACTTTGCCTGTTGTTATTAATTCCTCTGTTTTTTTTCCCAGAAACTCTAGTCAAATCTATTCTACTTCTGTAAAAACAAAATGTTCTCTAAATTTTTTAAAGTTTACATCTAAAATCTATTAACCCAAAACATTTTTTCCCACAAAATCCTATCACATTTTGACAGAAATTTAAACCAACGCTAAAGCTATAAGTAAAAAGTGTTAAATATTAAAGAAGAGAGTGTCTAATTTGTTACATATTAGGACTTTAAAAAAATGTCCAGGGTATTATAGTTCCCAGCAGTTACCTTAAGTTCCAGGTGAGCAGCCTCAAAATATCTAGTCTTTTAAGCAAAACTAGTCCACGTAAGTGTCAGACTTCATTTATAAATCTGTCTTTAAGATCGACATAAATACTAAACACAGCTTTGAAAGGAAGCCTGTTAGCCTTCTAATCCCATTCCTGGGTCATAATAAGCAACCTTCTGCCCTCAACCTTCCTTCTCTACTGAAATCCAGTCTCCAAGATTTGAATCCAACTAGTGAAAAGGAAAAGGCTAGATCAAATTACCTAAAGTACTTACTGGATGGAAGAAATGGAGAGAAATGGAAGCACCTGGGGGTAGCTGGATCTATTAAAAACAGTCAGTGGAGAGAAAAAGGCAATTTTCCCTTCTAAGAGTGTGCTAGTGTATTTTATGATGGTAAATTGCCTTCTTTATGTAAAAGATAGTAAATCTGTTGATGCCAGTTGTTAGGATAGTCTTATCTCAACAAAGGCCATGTATTCAGAATCTGAAGTTTCTGAATCTCAGCAATGTTAAACAGGGCTTTAAAAAAGAACTTTCAATTCAAAATACTGAGCAAATGGGTGCACACAGCATGAATTTTATTGTAGACCAACCTAATTTTCACATTTTCCTCTCTATAACAAGCAAGTCATTTGTTCTCCACACTCATAATGGAAAGAAAACAAGAGTTTCTTTGTTTGTGTACATTAACTCGATGCTGTAAAAGTCATTCAGTCAGGCTTCACTATACTTTCACCCTTAAACCTTAACCTGACTTGGAACAATATTTGTAGCCTCTAAAATTACACTCGTTGAACCCAGACGAAGTTAATCACCCTTCACTGTCTCAGTGAAAAGTATAATGACCTACCATTTAATGTGAACCCATTAAAATGCTAGAAGGGGCAAGAATTCACATTGTGTGTTTATAAATACCTCACAGACATGAATCCATACATTCAAGCTACCAGGACACTTTTCATATGGCACTTGTTTAGAGAACCAGATGGAAAATAATGACCGCTGTACACTGAAATCCAGAAGCGTCTATTCTGTTGTCTTCTATGCTGCACCTTCTACTTTTAATACTGACATAAACTATTTCATCTGTAACTAAACAGAGACGATTAAAATCAAAGTTGAGTAATTATGACATTATTTTCTTTCCCTAACTACTGTTGCTTCCCACATGAGGCAAATCCATAAGCAAGATCTTGCATTTCTTACTGTGGATTTCTATTCCAAATCCTTCCTTCAAGACTGCTACATGGCACAAGTCCCGGGGGCGCTGTTCCCATCATACATGGGCTCTGTGCTTGAGAGGTCGGTCATTCAGGTCAGCATGAACCATACAACTAGGACTACAACAGAGGCCAAGACCACTTCTCTCCATCCCCCTGGTATCACCTCAGATAGAGCCACCATCCACCCCTACCTCAGCATCCTCTTAAATCTTCTCCCCATTTCCACTCTTGCCTCTGTAATCTAGCCTTCCAGAGCATGCTAAATAATCTCAGTTTTTACAGCGGAGCATGGTATTCCTTAATTCACTTGAAGTAAAAAAAGTCCGTACGAGGCCCTTCAAGTCCCAAAATTAGAGAACGAAAAGTACCTATCTACACGCCATGTGGTTAAATAATAACAAGGGCTGGGCAGTAAGACCTGAGCACACTCATATACAATATGAGTGGAGGACACCTGCAAGCCAGGAAGACTGCCTACAGGGGTCTTCCCCATCCAGCTCCAAGGGACAGCTTCCACATGTGAGGGAGAATCTGAAATTACCAGATCATCTAGTTTCTCAGGAGATGCTAGAAACCTGGGTTTTTAAAGAAACCTCAATTTTTAAATGTTGCCTGAAATTCTTAAAATATGAAAAAAAAACAAATAGCTCTACAAATTGGCATAAGAGGCTATTGGGTGATGACACTTGATGACAATCTCCGTTTATCACCATACTTGGACAAACTGACACTTCTGTTCCTCTCATTCACCAAGTTTTTCTACCTCAACCTTGTGTCATAGCCTATACTTAGCCCATGTTTTTTTACATTTTCAACCCTGAGATCTGAACTCTAATGTCTCCCCTTCAAATCTTTCCCTCACTATTCTATCTAATGCAAGTCCTCCCCACAAATCACTACCACATCAGCCCATTTATTTTTCTTATAGTGTATCATCCCCACAGAAGAGGACTTGACCAATTCCCACTAGGAAATTTAGTCTGTAAGAAATGACTTTCTTGACTTATTAATAAAACCCACTTTCAGTGAAAATCAATACAGAATATGCTCAATTGAGCCAATAATATACACACACACAGACACACACCTTTCAAGCTTCATTACTTCATAAATGCATATTGGCAGGATGACAAGTTGTTGTTTGTTCACTAAATACCTAAAATAGTTTTTCGTAATAGAGAAAAAACACTATGTGTGTGGGCACAAACATATGTTTCTATGTGTATTGTGTATAGAAACAGGTTAATACATAAAAAGATATTAATCTAGTTTGGCCAGGTGGACTCTTTTTTTTTTTTTTTAAATGATAGAGAGAGAGAGAGAGAGAGAGAGAGAGAGAGAGAGAGAGAGAGAGGCAGAGACACAGGCAGAGGGAGAAGCAGGCTCCACGGCAGGCACTGGGAGCCTTATGTGGGATTCGATCCGGGGTCTCCAGGTTCACGCCCTGGGGCCAAAGGCAGGCGCCAAACCGCTGCACCACCCAGGGATCCCCAGGTGGACTCTTTGTGAGAAGTTCATGTAGGTATGAAGCAGTGGTTCTCAACTTGAGGCAATATCCTCTAAGAGCCGTGGCAATATCTGGAGACATTTTTGCATGTCTGAACTAGGGGGGATGCTATTGACATTTAGTGATACAGGCCAAGGAGGCTGCTAAACATCCTACGAGGCACAAGACAATCTCCAAAAAAGAAAGAATCATCTGGCCCAAAATGTCATTTGTGCCAAGCTTAAGAAACACTGATTGATACAAGGTCTTCTCCTTCCCTCATTCCAACTTTGCCAAAATAAAGGAATGGCCATCTCACATTTTTGTTTTGGAGAAGGTAGGGAATAGTTTTAATTTTGTTCCTCAACATCACTGTGAGTTTGTTTAAAAAGTATGTTTAGGGGATCCCTGGGTGGCGCAGCGGTTTGGCGCCTGCCTTTGGCCCAGGGCGCGATCCTGGAGACCCGGGATCGAATCCCACATCGGGCTCCCGGTGCATGGAGCCTGCTTCTCACTCTGCCTGTGTCTCTGCCTCTCTCTCTCTCTCTCTCTCTCTCTCTCTGTGACTATCATAAAAATAAAATTAAAAAAAAAAAAGTATGTTTAGAAAAAAGTTTGATCGTTTCTCTAAGAGCATGTAATTATATAAGGGACCAAACAAACAATCAAACCCAAAAAACCACGTTCAGTTGTTTTGATTTTGTTTGGTACCTAGCACAGTACCTGATCCATTCCAAGCCTTGAATAAGTAAACAAACACACAAATGATACAGCACAATGTAAAGTAAAGGCATATACAACACCATTATAGTAGTGCATAGAGGGGCCAATTCATCTGGACCTGAAGAACTGGGTGATGGGATGGAGGGGATAGGCAGGACATCTGTGTACAAATTAGGCAGATGAGTAGGAGGAAAAAACAGCATTTTGAAAGATGACCAAGAGAAGTTGAAAATGAGCAAGTCATTTAGCATTGCTGGAGTAAGGGGCTGGTGTCTCCTGCGAAATAAGAGGAGGAACACATTAAGGCCTTAATATGTGAACATAAATAAATTACTGTCTTAGTATACATTGGGCCAGATGACTTTGTTTCCTTCCTACTTGGAGATTCCATGAGCCTAAAATTTCTTCAATTACCTAATTATAGACCTGCCCTTAAACATCCTTCCTCATAACCTGTTTTTGCCACATTTGTTTACAGAAAGTCTCTTTGAGCCTATGTACAATGATAACAAATCAACACTTTAATCCAGCAGTAGAAAAGCTTATAATTCCAAAGATCAAAACTTACCTGAGATCAAATCAGCATTCATGCAACTCAGGTCCTCTGGCCTAGGGCTTTTGTCCGAATCATTTTTGTTTTTACATTTCCAGTGTTTATCCCAAATAATGTTATGTAGTGATTACTCTGCAGATATTAGTAGAATTGAATCATAACTTGAATCTACTCCAGACCCCACATTTTTTTCTAAATCAACAGTACATATTGAAATTGTAATGAACTTATCAAGGTGTAAGCATGTTCAAAATTGAGGTGGATGCAGCTAAAACTGACTCAGAAATAGCCATTTCCTTTAATTCTCCCTTCTTTAATAACACATGCCTCTAATCTTAGGTACAGGCTTGTATTATTGTAATCTAAATAGTAATAATAACAAAAACAGGCAAGGTGAACTCATTTTAGGACCTGCCTGCCCTCTGTCTCCTACTTTACAAACCTCAAGACTCTCACTGGAGAAATTTCTCCTGACATTTTATCTCTAAATAATTCTCTTTGAATCCACATGGAATTTTTCAGCATTTCAGGCACTGAAGAATGCTCATGTGGACAACACACTGACATCATAAACTCAACCTATCAAAGGACAAGTCACAGCATTTCCTCTACACATATTGTTCCTCCATTATTATCGAAATTCCTGAAGCTCATGGACCCTCCATCCTGCAACAAGTCTATGTATTCGTTCTACCATCCCCAAACTCTGTAACTTTCCCTTTGTTTTATCTCTACCACCACTGTATTTCTACATCATCTGTCCCTTTTATTGATAGTCTTCTAAGTTTTCTCATTGTCTGTGGTATCCCTGCCTATTCAACCCATCATCTGCACCATTGCTTGAGCGATCTTTCTAACCCACCAGAGTTTTTCCCTACCTAAAAAAACTTCCCTGGTTTTCCTTTGCCACATAATGAACTTCATTATAGTGAGTATGGAAGAGGAGAACTTTTATATTCTGTTCACAGGTTTATCCTCACAGGTACCCAATAAGTTAACAATTCCAAACAATTTCTGGTTCCTCAGTATCCCACACAATTTCTTTTCTCTTTGCCTATACATGTGGGTTTCTTCTGTTTCATCTGGTGGCAAACAAGCAGAGGAAAGGATATCTTCAGTATTTACTTCGATTATTCTTCAAACATTGCCTGACTTTGGTAGGAAGTACATTTTTCCTTCTTGCATATCTATACATATATGTGAAATTATATTATGCAAATATCATATAAATATCCTCAACTATCAGACAATGTGAACTTTGTATGTAGGGACCGTAACTAAATTCATCTTCACATATCAGCAGTGCCTACAAATTTCTCACGAATGGCAGGTGCCCAGGAGAAGTTATTTTGAATGGTAAATATCTTAAAAAATAGGAGAACATTACATGGTATGTTTCATGCCTAAAATATGTTTTATGCCCATCTTCCTATGAATGAGTTTCAGTAAGAAGGAACTTTTTCTAAGTTTCTTTTTTTAATAACCCAAAGTTCTTGAATTCTCTAGATGTTTCTCTACAACCTCCATTATAGATCTTACCCACTGTAACTATGTTTAACTGTTCCTAAAAGAAACAAACATTTAAATCTCTCTCCCCTAACAATATTCAAGGCAAACCTAAACAATGTAAGTTTTTTACTATTACATTTATGGAAAAAATAAACATAAGAGAGAATTAAAATATTAGATAATACAGTCTCATTTATCTTTCTTTTGTCGGAAGATTTATTATTTTTTCATAAGATACACTTTAGTTTTTTAGAATGTTAAAATGATCTGTTTTGACTGTTCACTCAACAAATACTTACTGAGTACCCACAAAGTGTTATGTGAGTGCTAACTACTGACGATACTTAATTCTGTAAAACAGACATGGGTCATCCCTCAGAGATGTGAGACTATTATAAAAAGCAGAATTTAAATAATAATGGACACTAATTAATAATAGTGAAGCTGACACAGTGCTTTGGTAAGAGTTTGCAGTGCCTTTAAGAGAGCCTGAGAGTAAGGAAGAAAAAATAAAAATAGTAAGTGACCAGGAGCACATGGCAAGGAAGCAGCAGTGAAAGACATACTGGACCACTGGCCTGGGATTAAATATAGAGAACAGTATAAAGGCAGATGTGCCACACTCAAACTAATAGCAATATTACTAAATAGACTGCTCCTCTGGCCATGAAACTTTGAGTCTACAACTTTCCCTACCCTCACCAAAGTTCTTCTGATACTAGTGCTATTAATTAGTACTTAATTAGCATTAGCTACTGCTGCTCCAATATTCTGCTGCTTTCCCAGAAAATACATTCTCATATGAAGAGATAAAATGAAATAAAATCCCTAAGATTTTTGTGTATTAAGATTTGGAAGTATAAATTCTATATGCAAATGATATTTCTAGTGAATAATCTAAGAAGTACTGTCATTTATAACTTGTCTCCATCAACAGACACACAATTTCATCTCATCTTATTAAACCACACACACACACACACACACACACACACAATCTCAGAATCTCAGTATTGCTTTGAATTCTGAGTTCATTTCAATATCATTTTTGGGCTTTGAACTTCTACCACTTATTAAATATTTCTTCTAAGAAAAATAATGTCTTTTTCCATTTTGATCTCAAAATTCTTCAAGGCAGGCATTAGTACTAATCTCCAATTCACAGATGAAGAAACCTAGGCTTAAAAACCCTAAGTGATATAACCATTAACATACTTAACTAATGTATATACTTTCTTATCTTCTTGTATTATTGATGCCCTGGCATCTGGGGCCTTGCTGACAGGGAGGACCTGCCTCTCCCAGGGCTAGTCAATTCTTGGTGATGGCAAACACTCACTGAAGAGCACAACCCTCAAATACAAATCAATCTATCCAGAGTCCACACACTGAGGCACTTCTTCCGTCTGGCTCTTACCACCCCAAGTCCAAGCAACGGACAACTAGGAACTTTCCTGTAGCTCACAGCCTGCTGAAATTATTGAAACTGTCCAATCTTAAATCTTTTTGGCTTTTATACCCTGCCTCACTCCTGCTTTCCCATGAAAACCACAATGAAAGGCTTTGCCCAAGCCATCCTCTCCCTCCTTCTGCCTCCCACCCAACCCTGCTGCTTCTCTGCGTGGTCTTGCATGGTGCCCTGTGTCTACTGTTTCTTGGATTTGTGAGTAAAATCTTCATGACAGTCATTACCAAGTCTGCATGTCTTGCTATTCCTGAAGACAATAAGTCCCAGGTATGTCTTAAAAGAGCTGGTGATCATAAAAAAAAAAAAAAAAAAAAAAAAAAAAAAAAGAGCTGGTGATCATACCAAGAGGAGAGGCAGAGGAAGAAGTAGACACCCTGCTGAGCCAGGAGCCCCATGCGGGGCTCGAACCCAGGACCTAGAGATCATGACCTGAGCCAAAGATTCATTATTTGAGCCATACAGGTGCCCTAAAAATCAGGTTCTCTGTACCGTAACAGTGATGTTTCTAATTTGATTTTTTGGTTTCCTGAAGAACTTTAATATAAAGAAGGGAGCTAGATACAATATTTCTAGATTCAGAGAACATTTTTAACATGTGGAGTTCGTTACAGGTACTTCTCTGCCTCCTCTGCCAGTTCCACTCTCCCTGGCTGGGCCCGGTATTACTCCAGGATCCCAATGGCCTCACCATTCTCCATCCTTGGCACTTCCCAATGTGTCACCATCCGGCTGGCCAAATGAAAACTTCCATTCCCCAAGCGCTAAAAGCTGAACTCCAAGTAAAAGAGGACCTATAATCTGATTAAAATAATTCACAGTAAATTGCAAATCTCTTAATCCTCTTAGAGGCATTAACATTTTTTTAAGAGTGTGTGTGTGTGGGGGGGGGTGGAACAATCAGCTATAACCTCTAATTGTTGGCATTTTTGTACAGCATAAACAATAATATCTTGCTTTATTCAGACAGAAATGGCTATCACACTGACATGGCAATCTGCCCAGAAATCTGTCTCCAACCTGTCAAATTAACCCTGAATTTTCTCTTAAGAACATTCACGCTTTTTCTGCTTTTGTTTGTTTGTTGCTTTTTAAATCTCTGGCAAGAGGTCTTAAAGTCTGAATTCTCCGTAGGGATAACTGTTATGTTTAGGGGTTGTAACTCAGGGTCTATACCAAGCAACTATCACAAAGTAGTTTCTTTAAAAGAAAAAAAAAATCTTGATAAAGACTACTCATCAGGGGATCCCTGGGTGGCTCAGTGGTTTAGCTCCTACCTTTGGCCCAGGGCATGATCCTGGAGTTCCTGGATTGAGTCCTGACTCCCACAGGAAGCTTGCTTCTCCCTCTGCCTGTGTCTCTGACTCTCTCTCTCTCTCATGAATAAATAAATAAATAAATAATCTTAAATAAAAGACTACTTATCAGCAATATAATAATAAAAACAATAATTCACACTTCAATAGACATTAGAACATGTTAAATACCCTTTTAAATATTTCACAAATATTAGCTTAATTAACCTTCATAGCATCCCTATGAACAGCTATCAAAATTATTTCTATTTTACTGATAAGGCAACCAAAAAGTGAGATGTATAACCTGCTAAAGTGACATGGATGGTCAGCAGTGAGGCCAGGTATTTTAACTCTGAAGCCTAGACCCCTGCAATCACTACATGCTACTGAGAGATGTAATGACTAGAAAAAACTCACTGATAAATATTCCAGTTCATTGTACTATTCCTGCGTTAAAAACTACAGAACTAAAATTCTGAATGTGGTCTAAGTATCAACTGTTTTAATTTCTGAACTTTTAGAGATGAAGAAACCAACTCACTCTAGCATGGTAAAAAAGCAAGGTAGTGGCAGATTCAAAGCCAGCAACAACCATGTCTAAATCCAAGTCATGTTTTTTCACTTGTCATAGTACAGTTAGTCCACAGAAAAATCATAGGAAAATCTATAAACTTCAAACAAAGGTAGACACTCAAAGTCCTATGCAACCTATTTTGTAGGATCCAGTAAATACATAGCTATTGGGAGCACCCCCCCCCTTTCAATTACTTTCAAATTTGGTGCTTTACAACATTTCTACCACAAGTTGTTCCAGAAAAAAAAAAAAATTAAGTAAACAGAGGGATGAGGATTTGTGGTATTTGGTAATTCTGGTTTTTCTTCTTTCCAATTGTTCCCTTCTCTGTTTCTAGAATAAAACTTTACCCAAGAATAAGAGGGAGTAGTAATCCCTTTTAAAACTCCTGTCAAAGCAAATTAATTTAAGTCCTGAATCACTTATTAATTCACTGAATGTGCTAGTTGTGATACTTAATTAGACATATACTCTCATGGTTGGAAAGGATATCTAGACAAGTAAATGCAATACAGCATGATTGCCCTCAAGATCATATACTCTTTCATAGGGTGCTAGAGAAAAATATATGGAAAACATCAAATCTATATAGGTGGGTGGGAGGAGTAGCTAAGGCTTTCTGGAGGAAGAGACATCTATATTGATTCATCAGGGGAAACAGGAATTGGAATGGAAAGCAGAAGAGGAAGAAGGAGAAAAAGGTATGGCCCTAGAAAGAGCATTCCCTAAGAGCGGGAAAGCATCTAGAAAAGCCAGAGGAGGGCAGCCCAAGTGGCTCAGCGGTTTAGCACTGCCTGCAGCCCAGGGTGTGATCCTGGAGACCCCAGGATTGAGTCCCACGTTGAGTCCCACAGAAGCCTGCTTCTGTGTCTCTGCCCCCCCGCCCCGTGTCTCTATGAATAAATAAATAAAATCTAAAAAAAAAAAAAAAAAAGCCAGAGGACTTGGGAGGGTATTCACCTGGCTGAAGCTGGCTCACAGGCAGGAAACCCTCATTAGACAGATGTACAATATGATCACATCAATAATACCAATACATCTTAAACACAAAGTACTTCCCTGTGAGAAAATAACTCAAACATAACATTTCTGTGGTTCACAAAGAAGGAAGAAAGAGTCTTTATGTGGAAGGAAGTAGGGAAATGAAATTAGAGTTATGGTCCAGGGCAATAAAGATCAACCAGACTTAGGCTAATTAATTACTATATTCTCATTACGTTCTTCTAAAGGCTGCAGTTATCAACCATAGGAATAATTTCCATATAAACACGGAAATCACGGCTACCCTTGGAGGTGATGAAGAATCTATTATTGACAAGCCATTTTGTCAGAGCATCAAATAATGCTCATCTTTAAACATGTCTCCTATGGACAATGAACTAACTGCTGCTGACGGTTTCCAGCTACAAATGAATCAGCATTCCTTGCTCAGGGCACATTACTGCTTCTGACCTCTTCCCCTGCCCGTGCCTTGACCTTCTCCCACTCAGACGCTATTCCCTGCCTTGTGCCTGTGAGCATCTTGTATTATTTGCGAGCTGTGGCTCCAGAATTTAGCATGAGGAGGGCGGCCCCTGATAGATGTCTAACAGGAGTAATACTCCTAATGATCCCCAATGGGACTCTGCCATAGTCTTCCCACCGGATGAGCCGTTTGAAGAAGGAAGAAATCCCACGTACTTTATAGTAAAACATAATGAAAAATAGAAATCTCCACGTAAAGGAACACTTTACTTAGATTTGGTGAGAAATGATCAGGTTTTTTTTTTTTTAAAGAGTCCACAAAAGTTTCTTCATAGATGTTTAGCTTTGCAGTATATCTTGAACACCTGAGCAAATTATACCATTGCCTAAAGAAATCCTCCAAATGTTATTTTAGAAACATTTATGAATTATGCACAAGATTTCCTCACAGAAGTGCTAGATATGCTCTCAAGAACTGTGTATAAATCAATATTTTGTGAACTAAATAACATTTTATATTAACAAATTATTTCAGAGATGTTTCATTTTCATTTCTGATCATTTTCAACTTGGTAATGATTACTGACCCTTTAGATTAAGCTTCTCTCCTGATGATATTCCTGTCAAATAGCTAATGATCTACAAACAAAAACAAAACAAATAAGGGAAACTAGATTTTCAAAAGCATCCTGCAATAAGTTCTTGCAAAAGTTGAAGGCTCCTTTGCAATTCAACCACAGCCTAAATTTTCTTAATTTATTTCTTCAAATTCCCTTCCTGTATTTTCTCAACCTGTAATTCAAATGCAGTGCAGTGGTGTGCCTCTTAATAGCAATCAGTAAACCTTTACTGTCTGTGTTGATAATTCTTAGTCAAGAATATATTTATTCAGTTCATCAGGGACTCTTAGCTCATCAAAGGACTCGTCGGTTTGTTTTCTTTGTTTGTTAGCTTTAGGACAAAAGAATAAACACAAACAGTCAAACTAATCACTCTGACTGGTTCAACAAATACAATTTGTAAACTGTAAATAGCTCTTAATATAGGCAGAAGCTTTTGGTTAAATAAATAAGCAATTATTTAACCATTTAACTAGTCACAATATAGTAAGGAAGGCCAAACATCAGAAAAGTTAAAGCTTCTAAAACACTAAAGATAACAGAAAGTGAAGGTATGTATACTTCTGTATTTAGAGTAGGAACGAGCAGCTACAGGCAGGTCAGTTCTAAGTGGGGTGGATGATGTAAATACTGTAGCCACAAACTGCTGACCTGTAGGGTCACATGGGGGGTTGAGATGTATTATTGTCATTAACAGTCTCAATTGCTCTCATGTATCAGTTACAATATTTTACCTAAAAATATGGATTTATGCCTTCTTGAAAACTCTGGAAGTCTATCTATATTGGGCTCTATTTCGCCATGGGAACATCCAGCCAATCATCCCCCTTAGACCTAACTTGGGTCCTTCCTTACAAGCCCTGTGTAGACATTTGTTTTCAGCCACCACAAAATATTATCAGAGAAGAAAAAACAGAATCTCACAAATTTTATTTTGTTTTTCTTCCCCGCCAAGAATTGTGACTTCAGACCAGGAAGAACAATTTTAAGTTGGTTCAGTGGGAAATCAAGGTGGAGAGGTAAGTATCTAGTTTCTTAATACATTTTAAATCTCTTGATCCAGAAAAGCATTACATCCCAGAATACTGAGAGAACCTTTTAGATAAAATGAAAGATTAGAAAAGTGGGAAAAAGTTAAAGGCCTATCCACGTTTTTAACTACAAAAAAAGGTAGGATCCTCAAACTTCACGTTGCACTTTAGGACAGGAACAAAATCATTAATAAAAACAGTAATAACAAAAACAACACAACCAAGGGAAACGACTCTTCAGCAAATGAGGAAAATTGGAAGAAACTATACCTGGAGAACAGCAGATTTAGAAAGAACACAACTGTCTTCAAATATTGAAACAGTTTCATGTAGAAACTAAATTAGATTCACCATGGACAGCTTTGGAGGGTAAAAACTAGGGCCAGGAAGACACGAAATAAAGCTGGGCTTCAGCTTAATATGAAAAAAGTGTTCATAAAAATTATAAATAGAATCTTCTATACTATGGGGACGTAGGTCCTGTCACAGAAAGTAACTAGAGTAGGATAAAGACTATATATTCTGGGTACTGCAGACAGGGCATAGGCAAAGAGAGATTGTTAATGTTCTATCGATTCTCTGACAGATTAATGATAATAATACAGTATTATAACTAAATCTATTCATCAGTCCATGGCTACCCATACCCCAAAGAAAATGCCCCCAAAACCCCCCATGTCTAATCAAGAATTCAATCATCATATTTACATTTATTTTATATCACTTCTTCACATGGCAGAAGCTTTGGTGGTCTAAACATAGGCCCCCAGAGCAGTCACACATGCCTCTATTAAATTATCTATATGGCAATCAATCATTCATCATCAATTTCTCAAGTACAAGGAATAAGCTTTCTTTTTTAATAATCTGTTGTCTACTAAGATTAAATAAATGAAACAAATGTACAGAATTACTGAATAGCAAAATATGACATCATAAGCGAAAATCGAAAATTATGTAAAATTTACTTCTTGAAATAGATTGTCAGTATCTCAGATCACACTCCTGGATGCACCTCTCAAATACTTCCCTTCACCTAACAAGATATCCCATTCTTTCTCTCAACTCTGGGAATCTACTCATTCCATAGAGTTTTTCCTGACCTAGTAAATCCCCTTGATCTATTGGTTCCCAAAAGGCATTTCTATTTCTCCCTTTTCTCACATCAAACATCCTTCATTCATATGCTGCTAACAATTCACTGACATGATACGACATTCACTTTCCTATCTACATGTTCACAACCAGGATCTTTTATGAAAAGCCCTTATACAATATCAGGTACATCTAACACATTCTTTAAAACATCTAATGGCACCAAAAGTTGACAGCTAGTTAATAAAAATTTTTGATTGTCATCAAAAGGATTAAACCATGTTATTAAGCCCCATTAATAATAAACAAATAGTATTATCAAACACAAATGAATGGCTAACTGCAAGGCAATGAATACAGAGAAATAAATTTGTTATGAAGTATATTTTCAGACAAAGAGTAAAACCTTAAGGCTGAGAGACCCCAACTCCCATATAAAGGAAGATTTTGAAATATGATACCATTTTGATTAGCGGTACTGTGTAAGGAACCAGCAACAGCTTCAATCTTCTCTTAAGCCTTATGTAAAGTAACAATCTATGGAAATAACAAAGAGTACAGATGTACCTCTCATCTACGCTTTTGGAAATAACTCTGGAAGTCGGTGAGTTCAACTGAGAAAACCATACCTTAGAAATCATATAGAACAATCTTAGTCAAACATATGTATTTAAAGGAGTAAGAAAAAGCAAAAGAGTAACATTTTAAAAACCAACTATATTACTTCTGAAAAGCTACTGATTACAGTACAGTTTTTGATAGATAATACAGACTAGCAGGTTTCATTCACAGGGATCATGTTAACCAATGTTGCATTCTTTGTTTTTTATAAAATTTGTCATCTGAGACGGACATACCTTTAAAAGAACAGTAATTGCAAATTCTAATTAAGCTTCTGCTTAATGCGTTTTTATTATCTGTATTAATTTATTATCTGTAACAACTTATCACCAAGTAAACCATCTATTTTCAAACTCAAAAAACAAAAATTCAACATGTTCCCAGGAGAAGTTAAATCCCAATGATAGTGAGGTTTTTTCCTATGTATAAGGAGACTTTTATTCACTTAGACAACTGAGCTATCACAAAACCTACTTGTTTTTTTTACTACTTCAAATGTACTCCACAAACAGAAAAGCACTGAATTCCACAAACCATGCTATGGGGCTGGACCTATATGTTTCTATATTCTGTGCTGTATCATACCAGGATGCATTCTTTGTTATGGGTTATCATGTGACAAGCAGAAGGGAGGAACAGATCATCACAGAGACCAGAAAAATCTGAAATCTAAAAAGGAACTAAAACAGCTTGGCAGCACAATCTACCACAATTCTGCATCACGGAAAGCATCACACACACACAAGAATTTGATAGTCATATATACATTTGACAGTTTCATCTACAATCATATTCCTTTGAAGGGAAGAGTGCAGCGTGTCTGTAAAATGGTAAACAACAAAAAATCTGGGATCAGACTTGTTGGTTTCAAATCCTCACTCTACTGAATGAGCTGACTGACCAGTCAAGACACCAACTTTTCTAACTTCATTTTCCATATTGGTAAACAGGGGGGATGATGGCAATGCCTTCATTCCTAATGCGATATTAAATAAGATAAGGCATGTTAAACACTTTGCTGTGGGCATACAGTAAACACTATAAATTTTAGGCTTTACAATTATTATTTTAATTGATTCCTAGGGAACCCTGGGTGGCGCAGTGGTTTAGCGCCTGCCTTTGGCCCAGGGCGCGATCCTGGAGACCCGGGATCGAATCCCACGTCAGGCTCCCGGTGCATGGAGCCTGCTTCTCCCTCTGCCTATGTCTCTGCCTCTCTCTCTCTCTGTGTAACTATCATAAATAAATAAAAATTTAAAAAAAAGTTTAATTGATTCCTAGTCCTTCAGTTAGGGTATGCAATTGGGCCTATACTGCATCAATTCATCATCTAATTAATTATTTTTATCAGGATATATATATATATATGTGTGTGTATATTAAGTATATATACGTACACATACATATACTTAATAATTGTGTATATTTAAACATGTTAAATATGTCAAATGGAAAATGGTAAAAGGATAATTTTGAATATGAAATCCTAGGAAATGATGAGCTCCTCAGAATGAATGGCCAATAATAGGAGAAAAGACCAAAGGATGCAATGAATTTCGTTTTCCCTCTGGCCACACTAACCCTCACTTAAAGCTGCCCTCATGCTGCATTTATTCCACTCTAATTCACTGAGACTAATAGTGACAATGCTATCACAGGATGACCCCCCCCCCTTTGGATAGTACACAGGTGAAGGCTCTGACTCGCTCCTATTTTCCTTCTACATGTTTAGGCAATATATTATTAAGTTCACGAATTTAAAAACTTCTAATTCTAAACTTGGTATCAGACTGCTAAGGAAATTTTCACTTCTCTTCAAATATGAGGGGGAAAAACCAATGAATTCATCTTCCACAGCATGTACAAGTCAGTTTACTTTGTTCAGACAACCTGTTAATTGAAAGGTCTGGAGACACTAAAATTACTTCCCCCAACTCAAGTCACTTAAAGCTACCCAGAGGTGTGCAGTTAACACATACAAATGTGCCTTAACTCACTTTGTTATGTGAGTAAGCCCCATTGTAGTGAAGTTTCAGAGTAATAAAGACTGCCTTTTAAAGCAAGCCTGAGTAAACAAAATCCACTTTAGGTCTCTGAAACTAAAAACAGTATATATTTTATAATTCCTCATGTAGGAAAGAGATTGCAGGCAGACACTTGTAGCCAAACTAAGGGTCAGCAACATCACTGGAAAAGTGGAAAAGACACTGCAAGTTAAAACAAAAAATATAATTAGTATGCAGGTTATTTATATTTGGAGATCAAGTTATAGGACTGAGCATATCTCACTCGCACCATATGATGCCAAATGATCCTTTCTTTTGTTAAAGATTTTATTTATTTATCCATGAGAGGCACAGAGGGAGACAGAGACAGTGACACAGGCAGAGGGAGAAGCAGGCTCTAATGTGGGGAGCCGACGCAGGACTTGATCCCAGGACCCTGGGATCACAACCTGAGCCAAAGACAGATGCTCAACCACTAAGCCACCCAGGCATCCCGAAGCCAAATGATCTTGAAAGAGATATGTGTGGCCTGATTCTCTGGCCCCATTTTCATTTCAAACTCTACCTGGGGTTGCTAATAACATATAAGGACCTCAGTCACATCAGAGGGGAGTAACTGTAAAAGGACCTCTGTTTCCTCTTCTGCTAAAATCCAGGAATGAGTTTACCAAGTTGATGTATCTTTCTATAATCGTGCAAAAATTATGACCATACATAATATGCTGCAAAGAACTGTATGGTCATATAAACATTGTATTGTTATGCTTATTGAAATTTTAAGTTAAATCAAGAGATGACATTTACCTAAAATGATTTTTAAAGTCCTAACTGGTCACATGTGACAATTTCATTTCTCTAAAAATACTTTTCCTGGCATTAAAAGAAGAATAGATAGGGAAACAAGAATCTACAGTGTTAGAGATACAGACTGGGTCTAATAGTCTCAGGTAGAACCTCTTGCAGATAATTTTAGGGGAAAGTTCCAAGGACACCAAGCTCCTGCCATGGCTGACTGTGGATGAGCTGTCTTTGGTTCTCAGGCCATGTACAGATGAACTAAACACAGGCAGAGGTAGCCCATACTTTGAACTTGATACTTTCTGAAATCCAATCAAAAGAGCTTTTTGAGAAAGTGTAACCATCAGCTGCTATACTGACAGAAGTGCTTTAAAAAACATATTTTTTTCAGGGCACCTGGGTGGCTCAGTGGTTGAGCATCTGCCTTTGGCTCAGGTCATGATCCCAGAGTCCTGGGATCAATTCCCGCATCAGGCTCCTTGCAGGCAGCCTGATTCTCCCGCTGCCTATGTCTCTGCCTCTCTCTTATGAATAAATAAAATCTTAAAATATATTTTTTCCAGTAAAAAAGACTAATAACTAAAAACTAGATCCCCCAAATTCATGGTGTTTTTAGGAATCAAAGTCTACTCATCCTTATATGCTGCATACAAATCAATCACGTGACATAAAAAGAACATTCTCCCACTTAACAGAACCACACTGCTCTGTTGACATTTGCTTGTAGCCTTTGAAGGTGCTTTTAAGGCTTCATTTAAGTGTCAAACGAGGTGACAGGCATTAAGGCTATAGGTTATTCTGCATCAAACTAGTAGCTAAAGAACATTTTCAACAATTGTTACCTTCCATACATTCTCCTCTAAATAACAAAATGAATTAATTAAATAAAATAAGCAAATACGCATTTTCGGCTCCAAGCCATGGACAGCTGTGAACACTGCAGAGGTACTTCTCTCATTGAATGAAATCAGAAAGCTATGCACAGTCAAGCTGTTCAAAATATTGTTTTATGTGTGGAACAACATTGTCATAAGATGTTTGGAAGCCAAGTAAAATCTCAGAAGTAAGGGAATCTGTAGCAGCCTGTTTTGGCTGAAGGGAAATGAGACTGAGCTCTCCCATGAAGCAAGCAACATGACACCTTCCAGTGTTAGAAATAGCCTTTTGGATGGTTAAAAAAAAAAAAAAAAAAATTAAGAAAAGAGCAGAGAGCGAGAGAAAGCCAAGGAAGTGAAGATCAAAGTTATCTCCCTGTACACTAGAGATAATCTTTTTTCTTCCTCTTCAACAGCAAGATTGAAGGAAAGGACTGAAGATGGAGGGAGAAGGGGAAAAAGAAACCATGCTAATCCAGAATTGTAAAGAGAGGAGGTGGTCTTTTGATCTCCACAGGATGGCAACTTTATTGGCTATGCATAAGCAGTTTCCAACCAGCTGATCAACCAGGTATTAATGCTCAACCCTTCCATGATCAGTAACCATGAAGTGAGTCATCTGTGAACAGCAGTCAAGCAGAAGGCTCATCTACTACTAAATGACTGCCAGCTCATGCCCAACATAGAGGGGAAGAGCAACCCCAGGGGAAATGATTGTCTCTCCACAGGCTCTTCCTTGACGAGTGCCAATTATTTGCCTTGGGACTCGGAGCAAAATCTTTCCAATGTGCCTGAATGAGAATGGCATTCATTTTCCAAAATACAGCTTGGAATCTGTGTGCTTCTGCATCACCAGCAGTCAGTCTTTGGACTTCTGTTCAGTCACTTCTTTTAAGCATGCTGGACAAATGCAGACCTGATAAAGGCTAGATGTGAATCGGTTCAATGTAAAGAACTGATTGTCTTGCCTGGTGATCTAAAAATTTAAAGACCATTTACTTAATGGCAGGAAAAAAATGCCCCCTTCCAGATTTTCAAGTGTTCAAACCACAGTCTTGTTTAGGTGGATTTTTTTTTTGGATGAGTTTTAACATTTATATATATATATATATATATATATATATATATATATATATATATAACCATAATCTTTCTTTTTAAAATGTTTCTTTTCTTTCACCTGAGAAAGTACATGGTGGTTAAGAGTTTTGGAATTAGCTTGTTTCAAATCCCTGCTCTTCCACTTCTCCTAACCTCTCAGTGATGTAGTTTCTACAACTATAAAATAAGGATAAAGTAATACTTTATCACTAACAGTACTTATGTCATAAGGTTCCTATATGCATTAATAGGATAAAGATGATTGCTCAATAAATGACAACATGTCTTCAGAGCAACAGAAGTAGACATTGTAGAGTTTCTTATGGTACCCCAAAATGCAAATTTCATATCATTTTTTAATGATTTTCTTCTTTTACTTTACTGATCTCCTCTAACCAAAAATGTTATGATACAGAAGTCAATTACCCACTTTTTCCCTCCTTTATATAAATCAAGGTAGTCAATATTCTAAAGTTTTGTTAGACATAGCTTAAGAAAACTATTCTATGAACTTAAAGATTTAAATATTTCGAACTGCTTTTGGTTTTAAAAATACAAGGTATCTAGTTATTTATATAGTTGCTAAATATAGAATGTACACACAGACATCGGTTTTCAGAAATCTACTTTTCAGATTTGCTTTTTATAATGTATATGGTCAGAGGGTGTGGTTAGACATGGCTGCTCTCTCTGTTCCCACTCCACCTCTTCCTAATAGTTTAAAACTAGTTTAATTCTGGATCTATTTCCACTACACTTCTCTTGACTTCTGCTTCTGTTTCACTTTTTTTTCCCTTCCTTATTACCAAATTTCTTAATTTATTCTCACAGACTATCTTAGATCTAATTTTAAGTTGAATAACAACTTTGATTCTATTCTTCTATAAGAAACCAAGCCTGCCAAGGCTGTTATAAAGAAGTAAACATTCTTAAAAGGTCCAGAAATCAACATGAGCATTACCTTAGTATCTTTTACCAACACAAATGACACAAGAAGACTCAACTATTTATGATCTTCACCAACAAGCTGCGATTCTACATTTCTTCCTCATCCCATCCCCGGTACCAGCATTTTTAATTTTAGATATCTGCTCAACGTCAAATAAACAAACAACCGTCACTGTAGGTTTGAAATATCATTTTGTAACAGCTTAACTCACACAAGAATATTTCATTTGTCAAAGGGAAAACTTCAGGTAAACTTTCTGTTCTAGATTTTAACCATAAGTATCTTACGTGTTAGAGAGCTCATCACCAAGAAATAAGGATATCTTAAAAGATGTCACAGTTTTCAGGTAAGTATATTTAAATGCCAAAAAGTTTATTTAAAAAAAACTAATAAGAGGGGCAGCCCTGGTGGCTCGGCGGTTTAGCGCCACCTTCGGCCCAGGGCGTGACCCTGGAGACCTGGGATCAAGTCCTATGTCAGGCTCCCTGCATGAAGCCTGCTTCTCCCTCTGCCTCTGTCTCTGCCTCTCTCTGTGTTTCTCATGAATAAATAAATTAATAAATCAAAATAAATAAATAAACAAACAAACAAACTAATAAGAAATTGTCAGACTCACCAACAAATCTTGTGCAGAGGTCTTGGATGACGAAAGACCAGAAACCCAGATGAGTGGCTCTGCATAGTGAAACTTATCTAAAAAGCATCCCTCTTCCCAAGAGAAAAAGATCCCCCACGCACACATCAAAAGAAAAAAAAGGAAGGAGGAAGAAAGATAGCACTGCATATTTTTGCTTTATGTGAAATTGAGATCTCATCCTAAATTTGAACTGAAGGTCAATTACTTTTTCTCCTTAAAATCGGGTTTTAGAAAATGGAGTTGAGAAGAGGAAGTCAACCAGGGAAGAATGTTTAGAATCAGTCCCTGAGAGATTGCACAGATTCTTTTTCTTCAGTGCTACCCCAACGGCTCCACTCACCAAAAGTCTAGCTATCCACAGAAAAGAACACGCAGATATATAAACTCACTAGGGACGTTTACCTTAAAAAATGAATTTCTGAGTACTCATTTTTTTCCAAAATCTGTTTTCTAAAATAAAAACAGTTGTGGCATTTGATTGATAAATAAAAGGCTACAGAAAGCAAACTCAAACAGAATATTTGATGTTAAGTATGACAGCAACACATCAAAATGGTTTTTAGTCTTTTTTGAAGAAAACTATAAAACGTTGTTAGGTTGGCATCCAAGTTAAAAAAAAAAAAAAGAAGAAAAAGAAAGAAAAAAAAAGAACTGACAACCAATAGATACTTTTACAGGTTAAATCTTGTTGAAGGCACCTTGCCCCTCAGTACACTTTGATTTATTTAAGCTCACCGCATTTCTCTTAAATACACTCCATTAACAAGTGATAGACTGTGATCTTAGGCTTGAGGCAAGATATGAAACACAATCTTTCAAGAACTTCATTCATTCCCTGCCCAGGTGTCTTGAGCACACCCAACTCTAGTCACTTATCTGAGTTCTGTGAAGTTTTATTCAAATCAATAG
Source organism: Nyctereutes procyonoides (assembly GCF_905146905.1). Taxonomy (NCBI): domain Eukaryota; kingdom Metazoa; phylum Chordata; class Mammalia; order Carnivora; family Canidae; genus Nyctereutes; species Nyctereutes procyonoides. Next base: position 1,024,549 of record NW_026575158.1, on the reverse strand, counting down.
TGTGGCTTTAGAACAGCACACTGTCAGGAAATCACCCCAGCAGCCCAGCAATTTGGCCTCCCAAATCCTAGTCCTAGTCCTAGTCCAAGTGATAGCAGGAGTGAAAGTCATCAGAGGAATGAAAAAGAGCTTCAGGTTAAAGAGGAGAAAGCACTTCCCAAAGATGCCTCTGACCTGCAACCTGGTGAAAGAAGCAGACAGACACTCCTGTGGGGAAAATTCAGGCTTATTAAACGTCATCTGTGACTTAAATGGAAAACTAAATTAGAAACAGCAAAGCCTGACATCAGTTAAGCTTTAAGATTAGAAATGCTTCCTATCTGTTTAAATTACAAACCTCAGATACTAATTAATCAAATTATTAAATCTGAAAGGATGGTACACACACCCCCACACCCGCAGCCCCCCGATATTTCCCCAAGACAGAATTTGCACACTGACGCGACCAGCCTTCAGTGATACCCTATTAGTGTGACCCTATCTTTAATCTACAGACGTGATAAAACGTCCCAACATACACAAACTCAGCTCAAACAGTGACTAAAGATCATTAATCCCTCTATCTTCAGGAATCTGCCCCTCCAGTCATTTATCACACTGACACTTCACTTTACACACGTGAATAAACTTTAACTGAGAAGGTGAATCAACAAAAATCTCAAAGGTATCTGAAGCTGTAAATTAAACTAGGGGGAGACACAGCAAAGAGAGACAAATAGAGAGATCAGGTCCTAATGTTTTTGATTTGCATCCACGGCTGGCCGTGGGGGTGGGGAACCTATTCAGTCCTTCAGATCTGCAAACTAAGGGGAAAAAATTCAAAAAAAAAAAAAAAAACAAAACTACATTACAGAAAAGGGAAGCTGGAAGTAAGGAGAGGCAATCCCTAAGAGTGGGTTTAATCTATTCATCTATTCACTGTGAAATATATAAAAACTTCAGTTTTCTGTTGTCTTCAAAGGAATAACAATTTAATGAAGTTCTTAGTTTAGCTGCAACTGCTCCTGTTAGTCAGGAAGCATATGCAGTGGGCTAATTCTTTTAGGGATCTGCTATCACTTAGCTGATGTGCATTTTTCTCTTTTTCGGATTTCATTAAGTAGAATCCTTGGTCAAAATATAAACCACAGCCATGGACCGCGAAAAGCAAAAACCCACCTTTCAAAACTGTTTCATAATCATGAAAATTGAGTGACTCAAAGTTACAGGCCCTGATGCAACTTGAAGCTCGGTATTCAACTATAAAAAAAAAAAAAATCCCCTGAGGTGTATTGTGTGTGTGTGTGTGTGTGTGTGTGTGTGTGTGTTAAGGCCTGAAACTGGAGCCTTGATTGAAACCAGAATCTACCAAGAGGGAAGAAAGAAAAGTTGAGTCGTGGCTCACCCTTAGCAAAAGTTTCTTAGGGAACGTGAAGAAAACTATTTTAAGTGTCAGAAGGACCTCATCGCAGCATCCTTCCAACACTTCATATGGAGAAACTCAGTACCACCGTGTAATTAATCGCCAAAATCCTAAATTCAGCCTTCTGCTTTTCCCTTGCCAAGGAAGATTCCCCGGCAACTGACTGTTCCCCTTCAGATACTTGGAACTGCCTGTGTTCCTTCTAAATCCAGCCAGGCAGAGGGGCTAGCTGATATCCCACCGTAAGGAGGAGTTATTTCCTGAAGTTTCTTCAGCATCGAATTTAATTACAGACTTTGGTTACATAAAACAACTACTAATAATCCCTTGTACTGGGAAGAGGAGGGGGCGAACTGGGCGACCGGGTTCGGAACCCTGGCGGGTGTCTGGGCCCCAAGTTCCCGGGGCGCACATCTCCCTCTCCGGGGGAAGAGAGGATGAAGGATCCTGAGGTCGCCCCCCCCCCCCCCGGCCGCCCCGCGCCCCAGGAGCTCAGACCCTGCGAGCGCCCAGAGCGGCCAGGGCGGGCCCTGAACTTGGCAAAAGGCCGAGGTCCGCGCCGAGGCTCGGGGGTCTCGGGGGATGGGGGCAAAGAGCCGACCCCAAGTGCAAACTAAGAACGACCCTTCCGGCTTAAAACCCCGCCGGGGCTCGAACCCCTCCGGCCTTCAGAAGGGAGAGAGGTCGCCGAAATGCAGTTCGGGGTCTGACTCGGGAAAGTGGGAAGGGGGCGTGCAGGGGAGATGCCGGGGGATAAAGGGACGCGGGACGCGCCGTTACCTGAGCAGAGACATAGTAATCCAAAGAGGTAAAAGTGAGCAGGCTCCGCGATCATTGTCCTCGGGTGGGTCCTGCGTACAGTCTCATGCCAAGAGGAGGGAGCAGAGATGGGGTCCCCGAGTTTAGGAAGCCACACGCCGCACACACCGCACACAAAGGCTTAATATAAGCAACGTGGGTCAATCCGCCAAGAGTTTTCAGGGCGATTGCTGGTCGGCCTTTCCGGACGCTTGTCAGCGCCTCCGAGCCCTTCGCAGACCAGGAATTCCGGGGTGGCGCTCCGGGGCTCGGGGCTCCGGGGCTCCGGGGCTCGGGGCTCCGGGGCTCGGGGCTCCGGGGCTCGGGGCTCCGGGCTCGGCCACTTCCAGGAGCCGCGCAGGGCGCACAACAAAGGGCCGAGCGGACGAGCAGCCGCGCGGCTTCCTGCCCGCGGGCCCCGCCGAGCCTCCCGGCGCGCGCCCCACGGCGAGCCCGAGCGCCGCGGCGAGGGCAGGCGCGGCGAGGGCAGGCGCGGCGGCGGCGAGCTTGGGGCGTGAGGCCCGAGTCGGGAGCGCCCGAGCGCGGCTCCGGCTACGGTCCGGCGCGGTCCGCGGCTGGCCCCCGGCGGCGGCGAGGGAGGCGGCCGAGGGGCGCCGGCGGCTCGGGGGCTGGGGGTGCGCCTGGGCGCCTGGGCGCGCGGCGGCCGGACGAGCGGGTGCGGCGACGGCGGTGGCCCGGGCCGGCCCCTGCTCCCATCACCGGCGGGACGCGGAGGGCACGGGGGCCAGCGGCCGCTGCGCGGGCAGACGCGCGCCCCCCCGGGGCCCCCAGCGCCGCGCGGCGCTCACCATCGCCCCGGGTCCCTCGCCCGGGCGCCCCGGAGTCTCGGCGGCCGGGACGGCGCCGCGCGAACTTCCGAGGGCGGCCCCGACAGCGCGGGGCGGAGCGGGCGGAGCGGGCGGAGGAGGCTGCTGCGGGGGCGCGGGGCGCGGGGCGCGGGGCGCGGGGAGCGGGGGAGCGCCGACCGCCCGGCTCGCCCGCCCGAGCTCCGCCGAGCAGCCCCGACCTGCGGGCTCTCACGCCGCCGCTCCTCGGGCTCGCGGGCCTGCGGGTCCCCACCGCCCCCGCCGCTCCCGGGGGCCTGCCCCTCCTCGCCGGCCCGCGAACACTTAAAGGGGCCGCGCAGCCCTCTCCGCGCTCCGCTCCAGGCCCCCACGCCCGTCCCGCGGTGCCGCTCGCGGCCGTTGCCCTGCCCGAGCCGCGGCGCCCGACTGCGCCCGCAGCTGAGGACGCGCGTGCTCGCGACCCGAAATCCAAACCGTGGGACCTCGCCTGGTTCCTCCCGCCGCCCCCCCCCCGGCCCCCCTGCACCTTTCTCCAAATGGAACCTCCCAGCCAAAGACTTCAAAACCCTCCTGGTCCTCTTTAACCTCTTCCTTACCACTTCCCGACTTGGAAGAAACTCTCCTGGAACTCCACCCTGCGCTAGTCCACATTCCCATTCTTGTCTTTGATCAAATGCGGGCAAAGAAGCCTGTGGGACAGGAGGTAGAGTGATGACTACCTCGACTATAGTAACTATTACACTCTATTGCAAAACAAAAATCACTTCAGTTGCAGTTGTTGGCAGTCATGTAGACCGTCTATCCAAGGCCTATCCAACTGGAAGGGCACAGGAGGGAGCCAGGGGGTCTTTTCTTTGTTTCACCAAGAGCCGCTCCTTCACCTCCTAGAGTGTTAACAATGGGGAAGTAATTCTGAAACAGGGACAAATGCAATAAAAAAAAAAAAAAAAATGAAAAGAAAAAAAAAATCCTTGACCATCACCAAGTTTGCGGTTTTAAGGGAAGCCATTCAGCATTGTCTAAACCAGCGAGTCTACACCCCCATATACCCTCCCTGAAACCCCAACCCACCAGTTACTATTTCTGTTATCATGCCAAATCTCAGTTATCTCTACTCAAAAATAGAGACGCTTGAGATATTAACAAATTTTAACAAATCATACCCAAACCAAACTAAACCTGGCATATATCTGAGGAGCAATCTTGCGCTCATTCACTTTTTTTTTCTATTAAGTAAAACACTGTATGCAAAACACCTGAGACATGGTGTGTGCCCAATAAATGGTAAATGTTGGTATTTAGAACTGTTCTTTCAAGTGAATCACTACCTATAAAATTATGTACAATAATTTCAGACTTTGGTATCTATCCGAATATACCAGACCTGCTTTCAGTGGTGATCTCTGGAAAGGAGAACTGCATGCTAGATGGGGGGGGGGGGGGGGGTAAGGAATGGGGATGGATTGGCTCTTTATGCTGTTGTACTTCTCTTTTTTTTTTTTTTTTTTTTGAGCACAAGCATTACCTAATGAAAGATAATCTTTTAAAAGCAAATTATGCATTCATTATACATTCATTTTGGTTGTTGCTCCTACAACCAATGACCATGGAGCAGCATTTTGAAGAAAGAAACTCTGGTTAATAGCACCTATCTCTGAAAGTGAAAGATAGTTTAATCCTGGGAAAGCTAACTGCAAATTCAGTAAACAGGCTGGAGATAAGAATTCAAAGACTCCAACCAAAATCTGTCCAGCAGTAAAAACAAGAATGTGCCATAACTGCTGGAAAACATACATTGATTTGGTCTTTGTGAAAGGACATTTAGTGAGAAAGGTAGAATACATCTTTTTTTTTCCCTTGGGATAAAACATGCTTGTAAGATAAGCTTACCCACTAACAGAAAATAAAAAAAGGTAGAGCATGGTACTTGAGAAAGAGAGAGGAAAAAAATCCTCCAAATATTTTAAATAAAGATTTTGGGGAGAATCCCTGGGTGGTTCAGCAGTTTAGCGCCTACCGTTGGCCCAGGGTGCCGTCCTGGAGTCCCAGGATCAAGTCCCACATCTGGCTCCCTGCATGGAGCCTGCTTCTCCCTCTGCCTGGGTCTCTGCCTCTCTCCCTGTCTCTCATGAATGAATAAATAAAATATTTTTTAAAAAAATAAAGATTTTTAACAACCACTTAGTAAGAAGTGTGTACTTTTAAATATAAACCAGAATAGGTAAGAGAATCCCTAGTTCATTGTTTTCCAAAGTGGATCTTCTGGTCTCTGGAAATTTGCTAAAATTTCTCGAGATTTCCTTCATTGATCTCATTATCATTGAGTGGAAACCATATGAATACTCCTTTCAATCCAATCCTTTTATTTTTCACCCTCAGTTGGCAACAACCCCCTCCCCCCATCTCCTCTATCTTACCCTTAGAGATTATATTACCTAGGAGTCAGCAATAGGAATCCTCAAGGAGTTAACTTTTGAGGAGTCCCTGATGAGGACTATTATCACGAACACATATCCTGGCCCTTTCTTCTTCCTCTGTCTCTTGCAAAGTGTACTTTTCTGTCAATTGTATCAGTAAAAGTGGCATCCAAGACAAGAATTTGTATTCAGAAGATATTAGGGATATATTAAGAAGTGGAACTCAATGTACCTGAGAACTTTTGCAACTCCTTTCTTCCACTCACTTACTTACTCTTACTTGTGCAAAGAAACACTGGATAAATGTCATCTATGTGCAGGAACCAGTAAAGGGCCCTATATTGGCACGATTCAAGTAGAAACTCAGTCACCCGGCCCTCAGAGCTCTACAAGCTCCAGAGTAGAACCTATCAGAAGAAGTAGAGACAACATGTCATTAGGGTTAAAAGATAGTTCAGAGATGGGTGAATCATAGCAACCAGTCACCTCTCCACTGCTACTCCTGGAGAATAAATTACTATTAGAGATCATAAAATGTTCAATGTGTCTGTATGACTATGTGTGCAAGTGTGAGTGACACATGGATACAATGTCTACCTGGGTCAGTCTGTAGGCAACTCTGACACATAATAGAACTCTGACAAATAGCAAGGTAAGGAGAAAATGTCTTAATTTTCACTCAGAAACTATTCTGATCACCATGATCTGAATGAGTCACAAATTCTAAGTTTCCGTTTACAAAATTCTGATCTCATTTGGAGCTTGTGAAATTCAGGATCCCTAAAAAGTCTCCCCGAGAATTTTGAGGAAACCCAAAAATAACATACTCCAATAGTTATGTGAATGGGGCTTCTTGGACAGTAAAGACTCTAGAGCTGTGTTAATCTCTGAGGCTGGTCTGATCTGATTTTATCTTTTATGGGGGTAGTCGCAGGAACTCAGGAAATAACAAAATTCCCAGGCTCCCTCCTGGGATTCCAGATATCACTTACCCAGATCAATGGGAGCAGGCTAGAGTTCCTAAGGAAACTACAAACCAGAACATTGCTCTCTCTTCGCCTCTTAGGAAGAAGCCTTAGAATCAGACCGCGCCAGAGTCCGGGATACTGTTGGAAGTTCCAGGAGATCTGGTCAGAGGCAGCATAATACAAACCATACACACTACAGCTGTGCTGCATATTCCAAGAGACTATCTCTCAGGGTCCAACAGCTGGCTTAGCAATTTTCACATGAAACTGCTGAATAATCTGTGAAATCTTTAATATCTAAGTTAATGAACTAGGTTGAATATTTGAATACTTTAATATTTGAATAGTTTTTTCTAAGTTTGGATATATAAGAGAAGTTTCATGCAGGAGTGGTGGGTGGTTCAGTCAGTTAAGCAAGGGGCTCTTGATTTCAGCTCAGGTCTTGATCTCAAGGTCATGAGTTCAAACCCAGCGTTGGGCTTCACCCTGGGTGTGGAGCATACTTAAAAGAGAGAGAGAGATCCCATTCAATAAAGTAACCTAAAGTAACTCTAATAAAGGGAGAACAAACACATCTGTTGGAAACATCTACAGTTTTGGGAAGCCGTGTCTCCTTAGTAAACATTGCTCAGTCTGTGCCATGTTACTCAGGTAACAATATCTCTAATCCTCTATTCCTAACAATTAAGAACATCAGCTTTCCTCACTAAACAGCATATGGTTGTTACTTTGGGGGAAACTTATTTTTTTTTGTTTAATTGAGCAATAGAGTATTGCGTACTGATTCTAGCTGCCATATGTGATAGCAACAAGTCACACGTAATAAATCACATATAGCGGGGTATAGATTTAACATGCAATGGCAATTCAAGGAAGAGAGAGATAATTTTGGATTAGAGCAGTAAAAAAAAAAAATGAAAGAATGGTAGGTAGGATTTCAAAATATGCCTTAGCTTTTTTCATGAAAGAAGAAAGTTTACCATGATGCTTTCTCTTAAGAGTACATAGGACACATTTTAACAGCATTCCTTTTGTTTGTTTGCTTCTCTGCCTTTTAGAATGTGTGATATTGCCCTCCCACCCCCACCCCCACCCTCGCACTGGGAACCATAGGGAGAGGAGAGAGACTTCCTGTGTTATCTGTCTTCACTTACTTAAAGACTTACTGTGATGTTACCTGGGCCAGTTTCTTCACTACACGAAAGAGTGGGATAGGCCTCCGTGAGTCTGTCTCTAAAGCTCATTAAAACGTATCAACTATGATGCACTCAAGCTTCTGTAGAATTGCGGTCAGTGTGCTTCCTTTTAGCAAGCATCTCAGCATCCTGGGGACATTGTGAATGTTCTAAGCCTAGGGGCTATATTGCTAAATCCTTTCCGTAGGACCTGGGACCTTAACTATTAGCAACATAGGTCTCACTAGAATTTACTCCTCTGATATTAGCAATTTGTTTTTGAAGATGAAGGAGGGGACACTGGGATTGATTGAGGGCAATATTTTGGACCCTTTAGATACTGCTTTGACCAAATTCTCACCATGATTATGTTAGGTGGTGTTATTATCCCAACTTAGGGATCAGGTTGAGACAGTAAATCATTAACTGAAGGTTCAGGGGTGCGGAGGTCATGGATCTTATATTTAAACTCAGCTTGTTTTGAACCAAAGCACGTGGGAGGGGGCATTTTGGGGAGGGTGCAGTTTCATGGAAGGATAGGCCTGGGAGACTTTGAAGTCAACATTTGGAAGGATTTCCCAAAGCCTCTAATATGCAAATGAGCTTGTGAGTCCCCAAGGGAAGAGCATCTGGAGAAGCCCTGGCTTTTTAGTAAACCTTGCCCCTCCACACCACACAGCTACTATAGTAGTATCTCCAATGCTCCCTGACTAGATTGCATATGTTACTTATGTGGGGGGGAATTTATTTATCTTGAAATGAGCAACGCAGTATTCCTTACTGAGAAAGGCTGTAAACTGAAATGACTGCACTTCCAGGCCACACTTCAAAGAGCAGCCAGAGGGATCCTGTTGAAACCTGAGTCCACCTTGTCTCTGCTCTGCTTCGAAGCCTCCAGTGGTCTCCCTCCCACATAGAGTGGAAGCTCACTCTTCCCCAACAGCATCTCCTTACCCCATTGACTTGCCAGTGCTTGTTCTGCTCCCATGCAGGGGCCTTTGTGCCATTCTGGAGTGTTAGCAGGCCACCACCTGCCCCGATTTTTTTATTCTTCCTCTGGCTTGAATCCTTGCTTCCATAAATCTACAAACCCACTCTTTCCTCTCACATCTTTTAATAAAAATCAAACCTTCCCAGAGAGTATTTTTCTGACCACCAATTATACAACGACATCTTAACACCATACTTTTCATACTCATGTCATGCTTTATTTTTCGGTTTTGTTTCGTTTTTCTCAACAGAGAGCTTACCCCATCTAGGATACTACATATATATTTCTTTATTTTTGTTGACTACTTCATTCCTCTTAAAATATTATATGGAGTCAGGAATTCTTGACTATTTTATTCACTTTTCTATTTCTATCCAGAGCCTAGTATCTCTTAGGCACTCAAATGTTTGTGGAATGAATGAATAAATGAAGGAACAAGTCATATTTCATGGTTAATGTATCTTTTGAGAAAGTCTTCTTTAAAGTAATGTTCTCTAATATATAGTTCTATGATTTATTCAATCATTAACTTTATAATTGAGAAACCTGAAGCCTAAAGAAACTGACTTTCCCCAAAACACTCTTTTAGTTTTAATTTAGTCAAAACTAGAACCCAGGGCGCAGATGATGGTTAAGCGTCTGCCTTCGGCTCAGATCATAATCTTTGGGTCCTGAGATCAAGCCCTGCAGCAGGGAGTCTGCTTCTCCCTCTCCTTCTGCCTTGCCCCCTGCTCTCTCCTTTTCTCAATGAATAAATGAAATCTTTTAAAAATAATAAAAATAAAAACAAAAAAAATCCCAGTCCTCTCAGTCATGAGAGGGGCACCTGGGTGGTGCAGTCAGTTAAGTGGCAGACTTCACTTTGGCCTGGGGTGATCTCAGGGCCCTCACCTCAGGGTCATGGATGGAGCTCTGTGCTGAGTGTTAAGTCTGCTTAAAACTCTCTGCCCCTTCCTGCTCTCTCTTTCCCTCTCAAATAAATAAATAAATATTAATAATTCATGAGATTTCTTTCCACTGAAATGGATTAATCAGAAAACTTTGAACAAGATTATTTTTTTTTCTTTTAAAGTATTTATTTATTTATTCATGAGAGGCACACAGAGAGAGGCAGAGACACAGGCAGAGGGAGAAGCAGGCTTCCTGTGGGGGACCTGATGTGGGACTCAGTCCCAGGACCCTAGAAACATGACCTGAGCTAAAGGCAGATGCTCAACCACTGAGCCACCCAGGCACCCCGGACAAGATTCTTTACCTTTGGAATTCATTCATCAGTAGATACACTATAATACATATTATATTATTCTATATTATATAGTGAAGTTTGCATATTTCTGACTTATCTTTTAAAAAATTTAAAGATCTTCAGCTCCTAATAGCATAAACTAATAACAGCCAACATTTATATAGCATTATGTGCTAGAGGTACTGTATTCTTAGTATTTTATGTATTCTGATTCATATATCCTAAATTCTCATAAATACATTATTTGATAGGTTACTACTATTATCCTATTTTATGTGTGAGGAGATAGAGGATGTTCAGCTATTATGAGGATGAACACATATTTGAACCTTGGCTACTTGAATTTATCCCTACACCAGATCATTAGATGCAAATAAAAGCTATTGCTTAAAGTAATGTTATTCTTACAGATTTGGTTCTAGTAGAAAAAAAGCTATCACGGTGCAACTTTGTTTTGTTTGTTTAGAGATCAACTTTCATTTTGGCAATGAGTACAAGAAAGTGACTCTGAAGTATACGCATCTGTAGTTCTACTTCTATATGGAATTTAGATGTTTAAATCTTTTTTATTTTATATACAAAATGTTCAAAGGGGTTTTTTGTTTCTCTTAACTCTGAAGAGAAGGCATGAAAAAATATACAGTACAAGTTTTTTAGGAACTTCAAAATATATTGAAAAACATAAAGATGCATATATATTTATATCTTACCACAGAATTTTGCTATCTTTTGGTTCTTACTTCCAGATATATCTGGTAGGAAGCATATACTATACTAATCATGAATTAAAATTCTCTTAAATTGGGATCATAGTTAACAGCTGCACAGCTGAATGAAACACTCTATAGGCCTACAATTTGAACACAAACTGACTATTTTGTAAGTAATTTACATTATATTTAATTCTGCAGATGTGTTTTACAAAACTGTTTAAAGTTTTTGGGGTTTTATTGCTTTTTAAAAAACCCTTTCAAGAAATATTTAGAAGATTGAGGTACGTATGTTGGGACTTATGTCTCATTTGTACCTTCATATGTTTAGCCCACCTCTGCTTTATTTATTCTGAATAATGTTTTACCTAGGTTCTAAAAGTTATTTTAATCAGTTCATTAATGAAATATTATGTTGACTTGAAAAACATCTTGAAATTCTATTAAGCGTTTCCTATTTTCCGGGTTATTTTCTGGGTCAGCAAATTAAAAGTAGGCCTACATATTTAATGTTATATTAACTAGAAGAAATAAAGTATTCAAATTTATTGTAAGTACTACTACTACTAACAACATTAATAATAAGGAATTAATTAAATTGTAGCATTGCACGTCATTTGGAAAATTTTATGTTATTTATTTTACAGCCTATTAATGTATTTTTCTCTTATGGTTTATAAAAAAATGACTTCTCATTTGAAAAGCTAAATTGGGGCTTTGGAATTTAATAGCTGCCTGGTGTGATTGATGCCTAGGATTCTAAATCTGGAGGTGCTCATTCTTGTGGATAAATACTGACTCTATATCCCACAATTGTCATTGAGGAACAATCTGCTGTTGAAATTGACATGAAATGTAAACCTACTGTCTTAACAACAAGGATAATTATATATTTTCCCAAGAGTTTAATCACCTCCTCTCTAGTGCCCTGGCCACATTCCAACAAAATCATCCAATTCCATTATTCTAACTAAAAGTCTTTGTTGATTTGATCTAATCTCATCTTCTCAATTTCCTATCACTATCTACTACTTAAAAGCTGCTTTATCACACCTACCAGCTAGAATTTCACTGGTACAGTACATATCTTGTTGCATTTATGTATCATATCAGTATCTTTGAAACAAAACAGATGTTTGCTGAAGCCAGTAAAACAACCTTACCAAAAAGATATCACATGAAAATTATTCAGAGATTTCTAAACATTAATTTTTACTTACAATGCTTCAACTACAAAGTAAAAAAAATATTATGTGAATTTGGCATGTCAATGTTTTGCCACAATTTTTCTTAGATTATATACTATAAGTAACATGGTTGTACTCAAATGCTATTTGGTTCTAATGTGGTTTCATTTAATTTTCTTCAAAATATAGGAATAATGCATTTACAGAACATTTGGAAAATACCCTCCAAACCCAAATTTACAATAATTCACTCAAGTATCATCACATATGCTATCAACATTTTATTGGATTTTCTTTCTTTCTTTTTTCCTTCCTTCCTTCCTTCCTTCCTTCCTTCCTTCCTTCCTTCCTTCCTTCTTTCTTTCTTTCCATCCTTCCTCCCTCCCTCTGTGTGTAGAGACTTTTCTTCTTACCATATGGAATAATACTCTAAAAACTGCTGTATATAACCTACATTTTCACTCAACAATATGTCATGACAATTTTTCCGTGTCATAAATTATTCTTTAACACCATCATTAAAAGGATAAAATAGAATTCCATCACATGAATGTACTAAAATACATGTAACTAATCTCCAGTGGTTAAATATTTAGGTTATTTCCAATTGCCACTAAGATGTATAGAATCTGAATCTTAAAAAAGAAATCATATTAGGATATTGTCTTGCTGGTAAACTGTTAATACATTTCATTTTAATCACAGATATTCTATGAAGCAAACCATGCTTCCCACAATTTAAGTGACTTATTGTTTGGAGTTACCAGGCAGCTTGTTCAAATGTTCTTAGAACCAACATAGGTAGGTGTTAAAGATCACAGACAACAATAAAGAACTATTAGACAATTCTTAACACCTAAAATTTTCACCTTTTTTCCAATAGAATTATTTGTTTGCTCAAGGAGTGTCTTTTGTTTTCATTACAACTGATTAATAATTGAAAGTGTTTGTATTTCACAGGTATGCTTGATTTCACAGGTTTTGTATTTCACACCAGAAAGTAAACTTTGTTCTTTAGCAAGGGCAATAAATCAAGACCTAAGGCTTTTCCTAAACAATTACCTTTGAGAAAAAGTATAAACTAAAGGACAATTCATTATTTTGCTAATTGTTCTTTCCAACTGGAAGTGTATACTGTTTAGCATATGGCTATCATAACTACAGACAATGACCATATAATGTGACCATACATAAATACACTAGTCTAAATAGGATCAACCTAGATGTATTGTGTGCATCCTAATTTACCCAGATCATATTATTTTGGTTAACATACATAGTCCTCTATTCATTCTCCTCTAAATTCCACATGGGGCTCATCGTAGAATAGGAGTTTGAAAAAATGTAACTATCTTCCCTTTCCTGGTGAAATATGAGCCATAAGGTTAGAATAATTAGAGAAAAGACATCATCAATTCCCATATTGGATGCCTTAATATTTGAAGATAAAATGCCATTATTTCTTGAGGGTGGTAATGTTATCACTATTTATTTATATACTTATTTTGAGAGAGAGAGCGAGAGCACCCACACGGTGGTGGGGGTGAGGGCAGAGGAACAATGAGAGAATCTTTAAGCAGACTCTACACTCAGAGTGGATCCTAATGAGGTACTCTATCTCAAGACTTTGAGATCATGACCTGAGCCGAAATCGTTAGTCACTTGACTGAATCACCCAGGTGCCCTAATTTTATCACTTTTTAAATATGAGATCTTTAGGGGTGTCTGGGTGGCTCAGTGGTTGAGCATCTGCCTTTGGCTCAGGGCATGATCCCCGGGTCCTGGGATCTAGTCCCGCATCAGGCTCCCCACAAAGAGCTTTGTCTCTGCCTATGTCTCTGCCTCACTCTCTGTGTCTTTCATGAATAAATAAATTAAATCTTAAAAAATAGATCTTTATATGGAAAATCTATGTTTGAAATAATTGTGGATGTTTTTGTAAGTTCTGCTTAAGTCATAGAGCAATATACAGAACACTTGGCAAAGTCTAATTAATAAACCAAATTATCCACTACTCTAGATTTTTCTGATCTTGCTCCCTTTAATATTTCACAACAACAAGAATACTTGAAAAGGTGATTGTGAATATTAAGATGTTTCTTTCAACATGTTTATGTTTCCTAGAACATCGTTAAAGGTATTTCCCAGGTGGAAACTATGTGATTAAGGGAGCAGAACAGAGTCTGGAGAGCTTGCCTTTTAGTTCAGACTTTCCCTGGGTAACTCTTAATTTTTTAAGTTAGATGAAAGTCTCTTTCCCAGAAAGCCTTCCCAGACCTGCCATTCCCCACCTTCCCTGATACGTCAGCTGTCTCTGTAAAATGCTTAGATACATTTGGACTATTTCTTCATAGCACTGATCACAAATAATTGCTGTAAAAGTAAGTCTTTTAAGCCTGCCTCCTCTGCCTCCACAGTTGCTGTAATGACTTCTGACTGTTCACCAGTAGCATTTTAGCTCTTATCAAAGTTCACTGAATGTGACTTTGTGCTTATGCTTCTGTATAATATACTAAATTTTGAAAAAAATATTTAGCTAGACTAAGAGGAAGAATAAGAAGAAAGTGTAAATGCAGGCATATGGGCATTAAATCTAACTACACAATTCCCTTGGAAATTTTTATTTTATTGATTTATTCTATTTCAGTTTTCTCAGTAGGGGAGGTGGTATCATTTTGTCCCCTCCCCCTGGCCTGGAGAATATTTGACAATGTCTAGAGACATGTGTGGTTGTCACACTAGGTGGAGAAGGGATAAAGGGCTACTGGCATCTAGTGTATAGAGGAAAGGGATATAGGAAACATCTCACATTATATACAGGACAGTCCTTCACCCCCAACAAAGAACAATTGGGGCCAATATGTCCGTAGTATCAAGATTGATAAACACTGTTCCAGTCTAGCTCAATACATTCTAAGGGGATTTTCTTTTTCTTGTGAGGATTAAATGAGAGTAGACATGTGTCTTATAAATGGGGTACAGTTAGGTTCTAAAGTTTGTTTTTTTTTTTTAATTCATGGGAGACACACACACACAGAGAGGCAGAGACACAGGCAGAGAGAGAAGCAGGCAGAGAGAGAAGCAGGCTCCATGCAGAAAGCTTGATGTGGGACTCGATCCCGGGACTCCAGGACCACGCCCTGGGCCGAAGGCAGGCGCTAAACCGCTGAGCCACCCAGGGATCCCCGGGTTCTAAAGTTATTAGGCAAGCTATATTGTGTACCAACTGTAAAGGGAAATATTGTAAATAACATAAAATTGAATGCAAACACAGTCAAAGCATTATGAAATGCTTATATACCTTAAAATAGACAATTTAATTACATTTTTCTGAAAATTGCAATCTAGCCTATTTAAAGAGGCATATTTATTCAATAATATGTTATTTACTTCTGTCTATACTTGGAATGAATAGAGTAAGAAGGATGATACTTAAAGATAAGGCAAACTGGAAAGTTGAATTGGTGTGGATTACACCAGGTATGTGCTATTGACAGGGATCAGAAAGCTGTTATGGTCAAAATTCCTAAATGCTACAAACTTGACATGATGCAAAGAGTATTAGCAAAAATTTGCTGTTGTGTGGACATGAATTTGAATGAGCATATAGTAAACATTGAATGAGCATATAATAAATATCTGTTATGTTTCAAAGCATATAAGTATACTTTTATTTATATTTCTTTAGTAAGAAAAACAAGCATATAATATTTATACTACTCATCTTCCAGTGAACTACAAGATAAAGGGATGTCCAAGGAAAATTCAAAGTTGAGAGTATTTAGTGTTTATTTAAACTTTGCTCTCTGGGGGCATCTGTGTGGCTCAGTTGGTTAAGGGTCTGCCTTTGGCTCAAGTCATGATCCCAGGACCAAGTGTTCAGGGATGGAGCCCTTGGTCGGGTTGGGCTCTCTGCTCAGCAGGGAGTTTGCTTCTCGCTCTGGCTCTCCTGCTCATGCTCACTTGCTCTCTCTCTCTCTCTCTCTCTCTCTCTCTCTAATAAATAAAATCTTAAAAAAACAAACTTTGCCATTTGGGGTGGGTAAAGTGATAGTTTGGTGCAAACTTAGGACAGTGACGAGGTACAATATTTGTTTCTAAAATGCATAAAGAGATCTCTGTCACTGACTAGTTGGGTGACCTTGGACATGTCTCTTAATATCTCCAAGATATTTTATATTAAGTTATATTAAGTTAATTTTTAAGCCTTTTATATTAAGTTAAAAGAATAATAGCTCTTACCTCATGGGGGGTGTGAGGATTGAAACAGATAATATGCATAAAGTGCTTAGCATAGTGCTTGGAATATAGTAAGCAAAGGTTACATATCAATTGTTATGATTTACTGTGAAAAAGAGCACTATCCTGGGAACCTCAGGATTAAGTTTACAGTTAGTAGAAGACCACAAACATGTATTTCTTTTAATTTAAAAAAGTTATTTTTTCATTTTTAAAATAATTGAGCAATGTGTATAAAGTTTGTTGCTAAAAAAAAGTGTTCCAAAAGCCATAGAGTTTAAAATATATCTGTATAGAATAACTTTTTTTAAAAAAAGATTTTATTTATTCATTTATTCATGAGAGAGAGAGAGAGACAGAGAGAGACAGAGACAGGCAGAGGGAGAAGCAGGCCCATGTAGGGAGACCAACCTGGGACTTGATCCTGATCCCGGTTCTGCAGGATCACACCCTGGGATGAAGGCGGCGCTAAACCGCTGAGCCACCCGGGTTGCCCAAAATTAAACTTTCTATGGTATATCGGAAATGCAATGGGCTGAGAGGTTATTGATATAATATTCTCAAAGTATATCCCCTCTTAAAGGCTATGAAAATAAGTAAACATGATTTTTAAAGCAATTAAGAACGAAACTTTCCAAATTAGGAATTTAAAAAATGTATACTATTTTATTTTATTCTATGACAAAATGATAAAATCTGTTTAGAATAGTATATCATTACAAGTTCAGAAATGTACAAGCTGACTTATAGAGGGCACAAAGCCAAGAGAATGAACATAAAACTCTCAATGTCTATATTTAACTGTCATGAAATGAGCTTTCTAATGCTTATTTATTTGTGAGTAGATGAGGCTTAAGGGCAGAAAACAGTAGCTTCTAGAATCAAAGAATCAGTTACTTAAGGCTAGGAGGTTCAGAGATATTTTCTCTGACATTACTATATATATATATATATATAATTATAAAATATATATATGTATAAAATTAACTCTCCAATACATAGTAAGGAGTACCAAAAAACTCCTTCAGAACCAATTTGGTCTTGAGAGAAAATACTACTTTGTATTTAAATTAGATTTTATCAAGATTTCCCTCACATTGCATGGTGTATAAGTAATCCTAACACATTCTTTAAGAAGTAGATTTTCGTAGTCCATCATAAAATTATTTTAAAACAATAATTAATATAATATAATAAACTGAGCTTTAAACATGAGGCTTAGTACTTTATGGGAAACCATTTACTTGTAAAACATAAATAACTCGAGTTATTCTTTTAACTCAAAGATAATTCTCTTCATGTCCTGCCACTATGACATGGGTAAAAGAATCTCCCAATACAAACCTCTTTACAAATATTGGGAATTTGTAGTGTTTGAAATTCCCTTCAAGACTGGATTACGTTTTTCACTAGGATATTTCTTAGTTCATGCATGTTCCCTTGGACTAATTTTAAAGTTCACTCTAGTTAATAGTAAATTATCAAAACATAATTCAAAATTCAAGGCACGTGCACACACACACACACACACACACATTTTGATGAGGAAGTTCACAGTAGGTCTTTTTTCTATTTTATTTTTGTAACTTCATCAATAAAGTAAAATACCTTCTCCATGACCTGTTTCAATTGGCTGAGGGTGTTTAGTATACAATGCTCTGTTGCCCTCTGCTGGCTGAAAAATGATAAATAAAAACTTCCCATCTGCTCCTTAACTATATGGGGGCCATGGAAAACAACATGAGAAATAAAGACATAGTTCAAAGGTATAAAACAGTACATTAGAGTGATAGGAAATAAAAAATGAATTTCTAGAACATTCTTAGCATGTTTCTAAGTTTCTGACCCAAAAAGTCCCTAAATTTGGGTTATTTTAATTAGTTTTTGTATTAGCTCAATAATGTGATTATTTTATATAACCCTAAACACTCATTAATTTTAAAAAATGCTCTATTCCATTATATTAAAGTGATAATTACAATACTTATGGTTGTCTAGGAATCTCCTGGGGTTTACCGACAGGATGTGTATGATGTTCTAATCACCAACATGTTTGTGGAATATTTTTATAATGATATTATGATATGTCTAGTATGATTTTATTTTTGTAAAGAATTGTTTTTTATCTAGTTGAAAAAATATCCTCAACATATTTTTAGTAAAAGTGTAAATAGCTGGATATTAAATTTCTCCTGTACTAATTAAGCAAGTGATTTATGGTGCACATTTCCTTCTCTTTTAGAACATTCTTTGTTACTACTCACATCTCACTGAGGAAAAAGTAACATCAGTGTATTATGATGCGTGAATTTTTTAATAAAAATAGCAATGACAGTGCCCCAAGGAACATAAAAGGCATAGACTGATGAATTTACCTGGTTTCATTTTTGCACGGCACGCTGCTTTAATGCTTGATTACATTTATTTCAAAAACATTTCTAAAGAGTAACCTTACCATCCATGGCAGAAGAGTCAGACTTTATTTTTAAGGGGACCTCGCTGGTTTTTCTAAAACATACATGGGTTAAAAGTTTAAAACAAAGCTGTCACTGTTTTTTTCAGAATTTTGGCCTGGATATTGAATCTGGGATTTATTTTATATTTTCAATAGTTTCTCTCAGCTACAATATAAGTTGAAATAATCTGGTTTTCATTTCTCTGAGTATATTTCTTTGGAACATTTATAAAACTTGGGTCACGGTTCTTTGCAACAGGCTTTATTCCATGAGCTCTGCCTTCCTATTTTATCCTCACAACCAGTATCCATTATGAATCAAGAGGATAATTTTTCCCCATGGCTTCCTTGCCAAAACAACTGTCAATACTTTTAAAATTTTCTGGAGCAAATAATGTTTTATAACTTACTCTAACTACCTCTGTTCTAGAATGTATTCACATCTCAAATTTTCCAAGAACATATCTTCAGCCCAATCTTCAAGTCACTTGAAGTCCATAAATTGGTTCTCCATAAATTCTCCATAGATTGAGAGGAAAAAAGTTTCGTCTTGAAAAATGTAATTACATCAATAAGGTGGAAAATAATTTTTTTACTTTCCAATTCACAAGTGAGATTTAAAAAAAAAAAAAGATGCACTGTTCAGTTTTTAACATTTCATCCTCATAAAAACACCAGGAAGATTTTTTTTAAGTGTGCATTGTAAGACTTAGGAAAATAGGAAAATGAAATGCAGAAGGCCATTTTCCATATTCACAGGATGGCTTGTAGATCAAAAGGTAGATCTGCCCACCTCTAAATGCATGTTTTTTTTTTTTATGACACCTCTCAGCGTCCAAAGTAGGAAACAAAGCTGGGAAGCCATTTGTATCAGGGTCTTTTCTTTTTTTCTCCCAAAGATTTTATTTATTTATTCATGAGAGAGAGGCAGAGACACAGGCAGAGGGAGAAGCAGGCTCCATGCAGGGAGCCTGACGTGGGACTCAATCCAAGGGCTCCAGGATCAGGCCCTGGCCTGAAGGCGGCACTAAACCACTGAGCCACCCAGGCTGCCCTGTATCAGGGTCTTAAAGTGATCATGCCCTTTGATGCAGTAATCCTAACTCTGGGAAGCTAAGCAAATATTCTATATCCTTCACAGCATTAATTAAAATAATGTAGGAAACAAGGGAAGAATAGGAAAGGGTTAATTAAATTTCTTCCTTCCTTTTTTTTTTTTAAGATTTTATTTTTGAGTAATCTGTATACCCAATGCGAAGCTCGAACTCACAACCCCAAGATCAAGAGTCTTACCTTCCACCAATGGAGCCAGTCAGGTGCCCCAAAAAGGGCTAAATTTCTAATAAAAAATAATGGATAAGTAAGTAAACTATGGTGTCATTTAATGGACTATTAGTCATTAAAATAATAATTATGAGTTATTCAGAAAGTTGTGAGTTGCTTAGGATAATATTGGCAAATATTTTTTATAAAAGTTTATATATTATGTAATTAAATTGGAAAAGGTGTATTTGTAGGTACCAACAGAGAAAGGTATCCCATATATTGTTGGGTGAAAATAACTAGCTATGTGTTG
This sequence comes from Nyctereutes procyonoides, assembly GCF_905146905.1. Taxonomy (NCBI): domain Eukaryota; kingdom Metazoa; phylum Chordata; class Mammalia; order Carnivora; family Canidae; genus Nyctereutes; species Nyctereutes procyonoides. The sequence continues at coordinate 1,004,579 of NW_026575158.1, read as the reverse complement.
AAAAATAATAATAATATGAATGTTCTATCCTATGTGAATTAAAAAAAATTCTCCTACTCTATTTCTGTGTGATATATAAAGTTATTGATGATCTAGGAAACAAAAGCTGTTAGTAATTTGTTAAGTATATATTTTTATAGTTTTTAAATTTAGAACATATTACTTTTAGAATTATAAAAAGAATAACGATATAATATTAACAGTATGATTATAGGTATGTTGAAAAATAACCAATGACAATAGGTGATATTTTAGGGTGATGAATACATATCTGTTGTTTTTTAAAAACATGCTTTCTACATGCTTTTATTTGTTTTATTAAAAAAATATAGAATAAGCGTTATAAAAAATAAAACCCAACTATTAAGTTCCTTCTTTTTATTTCTCTATCTCATGCATTTTTATGAGAAATGTTATTTTGCTTTGTGGCTCTTGAAGGAGTAAGGCAGGTTCTCCTAACAAATAACAGCCTTGGATAGGTTTATTACTCTGATAGAAATAATTTACTTAGATAATTTCTATGAAAATGTTAAAATTGAAAGTCGCTTTACTGAATAATTGCTGATGCCCATTAAGGATAAAAAGAAAATAAGTACAGGTAGTGTTCTATGAACTTGGAATTCTTCAATTCTCAAAAATGGTAACCTGAAATTTAGCTTTTGTTAAACTTGAATAGTACACACAAAACTGCCATGACCATTGATGCATTTAACTAAGAGACTTCATGGGTTTTGTGCATCTCGAGTACTTCAGAGATACTTTTGAACTTGTAATTTTATTTCAAAAAATATATATGTATTTTTAAAAATCCTTTTTAGGGCAGCCCGGGTAGCTCAGTGGTTTAACGCCACCTTCTGCCCGGGGCGTGATTCTGGAGTCCCACATTGGGCTCCCTGCATGGAGCTTGCTTCTCCCTCTGCCTCTGCCTCTGTCTCTGCCTCTCTCTCTCTCTCTCTCTCTGTTTCTATCATGAATAAATAAAATCTTAAAAAAAAAATCCTTTTGGGACACCTGGGTGGCTCAGCGGTTTAAAAAAAGTCCTTTTTAAAGTTATGAGGCAATATCTTCTTTCCCTCATAATATCAGCATAATAGTTAGAAAATGTTACAAATTAATCTATATTAACCGGAACTTCCTGTAAGAATTGGAGCCAGGTAGTATCAACATTGACTTCTTCATGTTACTGAGAGAACTCCTTCTAAATGTTTATGAAAAATGTTATTATGAGTCTTTTTTTCTCCCTCTCTCCTCTCTTTCTCTTTTCATCATAACCATAAAGATAAATAATCATTTATACAGTGAATATATTTTGAGTTTTGGGGAGGTAAATGTTACCTTGAATAAACGTACAGATGTGATTTTATTCATTTTCTCTTTTTTTGATACACACGCCTTTTGGGTTTCTCTACGACAGAGAGCTAAATGGAAACTTGCTTTAATTCCAACATCATGTCAGACATCACTGAATATATATTGACTTTCATATACAAACATCTTTTAAATCTCATGCCCAAAGATATGCTCTGCTTTTAGAAGGAATCATGTGAATGAACAAAGTACTTTATATATATAAATTATATATATATATATAGTCCCCAACTCCTCCTATGCACAAATTTTTAAAAAGCCTTCAAAACTTAAAAAGCATTTATGATTAAAATATTAATTAGATAATGATGTTATTAAAGAATACAAGTATAACAAAATTATCAGTTTCCTTTATTCTTCCTTGGTGAAAAAAAAAAAATGACATTGAGTGGGAGTTTTATAATGGCCCAAAGGAAAGAAGGCCTCTGTGTGCCTCAAATTTGATATTTTAAGTTGAAGTCAGCTGTTAAGAATTACTGAATTATCCAGGGCAGAATCTTGGGTATGGCTCACATTACAGTATGTTGGATATGAAAAGTTGAACACAAAAGGAGTGAAAACTCTGCAGTGATTAAAAAGGCCTGTGGGATTGAATTTTTAGATTCCAGAGCAGCACATCAAGAGGAATGTTGCAGATTCTCGAGTTCTCGCAGCAAATTGTGTCTGTAAATTGATAAAGTGTTTCTGAGGAAACATCAAGATGGCTCTATGGAGTATATAAAATTTCTTTTAGTTCTCTTGGGAATGAAAATTAAATCTGATGAGTGAAAACAAATACAAAACAAAGTTAAGAAATTGAACATATCTTGATTTCAATCAGGACAGAAAGTAGAGTGGATATAGTTGGCTATTTCTACTTATTTTCTACTTTCCATCTTTTGAAACAACATTTGTTAATATTTCAGGATTCACTTTAATTAACCTTTATTGTGTCTTTTAAATATTTTAGGCATTTTGTGAAATATAGTGAATATCTCTCCGTATGAAGATTGCATAATTCCTTCAGATTTTATTACTTAGATTTTAATAAAATTTATCTCCCATTTCCTATTTATTTGCCTCTGAACCTTTTTTCCTCATAAATACAACTGAAATCTAATGAAACATGATCAGTTTGTGGATTACTGAGAATATTGTAGGTATGGTCAATTTAACCATGGAACCCCAAGATGAGCATTATGGAAGGATTCCATTGTTTACTCAAACAAAATATGCTTCTTTCATGCCAGAAGGAATAAATATTGATAAAATTTGTTACAGAATTTGCATACATTGCTAAGGGGTTTACATTTAAGGAGCAAATTCTTTAGAATCTATGCTACTAGATAGAGTCTGCTTTTAATATGTGCAAATGTGTGAGGAAGTATGTGTGTATGCATTTAACTTCAAGAAAATATCTTTGGTAAAACTTTGCACTTTTGGTAAAGGATATCATAAAAGTTTGTGAAGTTATTCAAAGTAAATTGGAGGTATTTTTACATTGCATTTTATGCTAGAATTGAGCATTTAACTGAGGAAGCTGACTGTGAATGGGAACCAGACATTTTTACAAACGTGTTTCTTTGTGATACTTAACTGTCCCTTTAATGTTTCTTTCTTAGATAAGGAGTGATAGTTCTTTTAAACACTGTTCTTTTGAAAAATGAAAGTAGATACAAGTTCAATAATCTCTCTATTGTCCCTTCATTATAATCCAAGAAATAATTCATTAAAAAAACTAAAGCAGCTGAAATTTAAGTGCTTCTGAATGAAGAAAGTGCTGTATGACAGTGTTTTCTTAAATGTCATAGCTCTTGGGGCATCTGGGTGGCTCAGTGGTTGAGCATCTGCCTTTGGCTCAGGTTGTGATCCCTGGGTTCCAGGATGGAGTCCTGTATCAGGCTCCCCGCAGTAAGTCTGCTTCTCCCTCTGCCTATGTCTCTGCTTCTCTGTGTGTGTGTGTCTCTCATGAATAAAGAAATAAAATCTTTAAAGAAAATTCATAGCTCTCAACAATTTTATAGGTATTCATAATAAAATAATTGAAGATAGGAAAATCACACATTGGAATCTTAATCAAAGCATGCAACATCTAAAACTAAGTTTAGTAGAGGCATCTCTATCTTATGGTGATTTATGCAACAGAATTGAAACAAGAATACGTTTGGCATATACTCCGGGAAGACTCACATTTACCGAATTACTCAGGGAAGCTGTAAACGTATGTGTGGTGGTGTCTTTCTTACACAGTATAGCCTTGTGATGGTGGTGCCCTGCCTACAGCTGCTGAAGAACTGGCAGCCTTTTCTTTCAGTGATTTGGTCTAGATTTTGAATCTTGTAAAGAGTTAACCCTCTGGGCCAAGCCCCGGTGGCTCAGCAGTTTAGTGCTGCCTTCAGCCCCGGGTGTGATTCTGGGGACCTGGGATTGAGTCCCATGTTAGACTCCCTGCGTGGAGCCTGCTTCTCCCTCTGCCTGTGTCTCTGCCTCTCTCTCTCTCTCTCTCTGTGTGTGTGTATCTCTCATGAATAAATAAATAAAATATTAAAAAAAGAAAGAGTTAACCCTCTGATCCTGGCACTGTCATCTTTATGTTCCACAATCAGCACAAATTAGCAAGTGTAGCTGTGGAAATCAAGAAGACACGTATTGCTTTGCAGAAATAAACTTCTCAGATAAGTTTTCAGTTTACTTCTCACTCAAAAGGTGAGGTCAACTTTTACTTGGATCCTTGCTGATCTTGTAATTTTCTTTCCTCTCTTTCATTTTACTACTGTAAATTGAAATGCAGGTGGGCAGCCCGGGTGGTTCAGCGGGTTAGCGCCGCCTTCAGCCCAGGGTGGGATCCTGGAGACCCGGGATCGAGTTCCATGTCAGGCTCCCTGCATGGAGTGGAGCTTGCTTCTCCCTCTGCCTGTGTCTCTGTCTCTCTCTCTCTCTCTCTCTCTCTCTGTCTCTCATGCATAAATAAGTAAAATCTTTAAAAAAAAATTGAAACCTAGGTGGATTTTAAGATTCAATCAACAAAGTCATCTGTAAAATACGAAAACTAGAAGCAGAGCTCAAAAACAAAAACAAACAAACATCCAAACTCTCTCTGAAGAGTGTATTGTCACAGCTGATATTATAAATGAAATTCTAATGACCTCCCCAATGTCACATTGATCACGAGGTCAAATCCTACATTTCTTCCTCTAAGGTCCAGCCGGTAGCACTTCCTGTGGCCAAGCAGACACTCAAAGCAAATAAATACTCAGATCAAGAGTAGAACTGGCTGTATTCTCTAAGCCCTTAATAAATACAGACGGCAGCTTCCACAGAGAGGCTGCTCCTTTCCCTCTGTGAAGAACAAAAACATCTCTCTGTTATCAAATGTAGAAAGTGTAGATATATCAAGTGTAGAAAGACAACAAGGAGAGCAAGTTTGCTGCGTGGGAAGGTCCTGCAAGCAGGAAAGATAGATGACTGAAGACTTCGTTGGACAATAGCTCAGAACTGATGTACAGAAAGAGTCTTGACCTCATGTTCTGTATATTTTGGTAATGTTAGGTAGAAAAGGTTTAAAGAGAATTGGCTTTAATATGTGCTTCAAAAAATAGAGGTAGTTTTTTTCTCTACAGTAAATACCAGTGGGGGTACTTTCTTCCTTTTTTTTTTTTTTTTTTTTTTTTAGTTCTTATTTTGAAATTCATTTCTCCACTCTTTTCCAGGGAATGTATCTTCTCCTAAAACTAAAACAAAACAAAACAAAAAAACAAAAAACAAAAACAAAACCTTTATTTTTTCCTGTGAAAGCCTTGGAGCTGAAGTGTTATGTAATTTAACTTAAGAATCGAATTATCAATCAATGCCCTTTGTAGGTCAGGAGATCGGGGAGTATTGTACTGCTTCCCAGGAAGGAAAAGCTGGGCAATTGAAACTGCCATGGCTTTGGATTGAGTTGGGCATGAGTGTAATGATCTGTTCGTCTACTTTAAGACTCCATGACTACAGGCAGTTTTCTTAATTTTATTCTGTTTCCACATTTGTAGAATGAGGACAATAATGGCTTCCTTTCAGGAGTACTGCAAGATGCAGTAAGATACTGAATACATAGTAAATGTCTGTGATATAGTAGATACCTGAAGAATAACCATCATTATTATTACACAGTTGTTTTTACAACTGATATGACCATAGTAATCAAACACAGAAATATAAAAATTTCTTTCTGATCTAGGCTCACCAAGGACTTCTGTTTAGAAATGGACTAAGGAGTAAGTAAAGGGAGTATGAATGATGAATGATGTCAACTAAAACCTGAACAGAGCTCAGGATTCTCCTCAATCGTTCCTTCATCAGAAGCAAATCTTGTATCTCACAGTGTCTTCAGGAAGGGGAGAGGTACCTCACACCAATGGTGCAGATCAGATGAGATAATATGTCAAAATGTGCTTTGCAAGCTTTAATATTTAAAAAATTGTTAAGTCATCATTGAATTTTCAGTTATTCATACCACTTCATGAATCTAACATCCCCCAAATGCTAAGTCACCAGACTCTGTTATTGATGCCATTTCAATAAATGCAAGATATAACCTCTAAGTGCTAATAAAAAGAATCATTTACTAGAAAGGATGAAAAGTAAACTTTCCACAGTTTAAAACTTAAAGGAATTAATTGCTGGAAAGGATGAAATTGCATATTTATGATATAGGTAATACCAAAGGTCCAACTATTACTTTACCTCTAAAGCAAAAACACAACTCTCATCTTATTTTTGCTTTTCCAACATAAACACACCAGGTCTTCGACTATTACACACATCACCTAGCTTTTCCACTCTTCTCTCTCTTGACATAATATATATTTTAATATTTATTGGCTGCTGTTATTAGAGTGTTACTTTCTACCCCTTGATGTGGACATAAAGCACCCTAAAATTATGCTAGCTTTTAATTTTTACTTTGCCATTTCAGTGGTTAACTATAATTCCTAGCTCCGGATCCCATGAGTCAGAGTCATATTTTTCTCAACATAAAGCATTCAATTATGTGATACTTCCCTTTAAACTTCGATATCTCTCTAACTGCTTACAAGAAAACATTCCAGACACTTTAGAATAGCCCAAAAGGCTCCCAGCACTCCAGCTCACTCCTTAACCCTTTCCTTCTTTTGGCTTTCTCAAGTGCCTTGATAGAACTACCAGGTCCCCCAATCTTCTCAGAAACCACCCACACCATACCAGTAAGGTATCTTTTCTCATGGCTTTTCTGTTAATTTCCTTGAGCACTGAAAATTAGTTTAGATGTTCCTCTTCCTTCACCATGCCCACTCCTCCAGGAGGAATAGATCTGCTGGGGGAAGTCAGGATTTTATAGTCCTATATCCCTTTATACATTCATTATCTAGCGCGAGTCATAGTTTCCTGTTTCTTTATCTCTATTTTTGGTTGTTACTTGTGTGACTGTTTCTTTCACTTATAAAGTCTTTAACCACCTAGACAATACCTTGTTCGTCTTTATGTCCCTAAGACTTGAGGATTTCTCTTCTACCTCCTCAAGGAAATCTTAGAGACATAAATATTTGTGAGCCATTGCATATATCTTCAAGTTGAAATAGGAACCTCTAAAAGTAGTGATTAATCTTAACATTGTAGAAACGTTCATCTTTTTACATATCCCAGAGGGTGTTTTTCACCTATGTTTGTCAAATTATTGGATATATTTTTAAATGAGTGTCTCTTCTCATGCTTCTGATGCCAAGAGAGTCAGAGTGAAAGATACAAGTAAAAACTAGAATGAGGCTAGAATAATATTCTAATAATAGAATAATAATAATTGACACTGGTTAACAGTGTCAACCATTTACAGGAGAATGCCAATCAGAATACTTTGTTTTCTGCTAATTTCTATGAACTTCTTCTACCAATTGCTGATATCAAAGTACAGCTTGGCTAAATTCTGCAAGGCCAGACCTGCTTTTTCCAAAAGGAGCTGCTCTGGATGGGTTCATATGGTTATCCCACGCAGGCAGCCTTTAACATTCTACCTTCTGTGAACGGGAGCCTAGAGTGCTGGCCATCTCCCTGTGGTCACGGAACAAATGTTACACATACGACTACCCACAGACTGGGATTGGAAATGTGAAACCCCATAATGACCCAAGATATGGTCACATATTCATAGTCATTGTGCTAGTAGAAGTGAAGAAAGGGCTAGTGTTACCTTCAGTTCTTTATCTCATATCTGTGACAGAAAGAGTAAACAATTCTGACAGGATGGGACCACAGCACAGCCATTTCCCCTTTGCTTTGGCACTGTTCTGCAACCCTCTAGGCAGGCAACCTTCACAGCACTGAGCTCTTGAAACATTTTGAGGTCACCATTACATTATTTCCCAGAATCATTAAAAAAAGGATGATAGCGACCACTAAGTACCTCTATTATCTAGGTATCAGACACACATATACACGGAGAACCCAGCAATCTATGTAAACACACACTCTCTTTCTCTCTCTCTATCACATACACACACAAGCACACTCATTCATCCATTTATTCAACAATATTTTGAGTAGCTAAATTATGCCAGCTAATCTTCTACACACTCACACACGCCCTCTCTCACACATACCAGTTTGATATTTGTAACAATCTAACATATCTTTATCCCTTTAAAGATGAAAATTTGAGATTTAGGAAACTGAGGTGCAGAAAGGTAAATACTTTGATTATAGGCACACAACTAATTAAGAGCAACATCCGCTTTTAAACTCATAAATGCCATGAAAAGTACTCTTTACACTTCCTGAGACCACTAAATGAAAATAATAATTTAACCTTGTAATTTATAAAAGAGTAAGTCAAATATAATAGTAAGGCAAGGACACTGATGTTCTGAAGCTAACAACAGATTACATCAGATTTCTAAAAAGTAATTCTGCAGAGTTCCAGGCACACATTTTCTTTTACCAGTTGAGTTACAAGACCAAAACTTTCTACATGCAAAAAGTGTGAAGTTTGTCATTGAATCTCTAGGAAAATATGAATGAAGATAATGACTTATCTCTATTATGTGATTTAAATGATAGATGCATCCCAAAATGAACAAATCAACACGTATTTTAGATGCACTGGAAGAGCGCTACTGCAATAAATTCTATAATTGAATCTAAATTCTCAATAACAGCTTCCTGATGCTCCATTTTATTGCTAGTCTGGATATTTCTCCCCACCAGGTCTTTCCATTCTCTTAATGTGCCAGCTCAGACAATAAAGTTGTATTTTGTCATACCTTTAGGTTTATTTTTCTCCATAATATAAAAGCTGCCAAATGTAATTCTTACACTCCTTCTTTTACTGCCTCTCTGTTCTTGAGACCATCATACAAAGAGATACAAAAAATTATGCTAATATAACACTTTCCACAAATAAACACAATTGCCTAATACTCAAGAAGTCTGTCAATAAGATACACTAGATGCACATATCAAATGTTTCCAAGAGACTATAATTGGAGGTTTGTGGATATCCATCTTAATGCATTACAAAAATAAATTGCAGAAAATAAAAGGAGGGTAATCTGATTTAACATGGAATTCCATTTTCAATTGGTTTGAAGCTTTATGCCTTTTGAATTTGCTGTTTTCAGGCACAGAATTCATATATGGGTCTTAGTTACTATTTTCAATTAAAAGGAATTCCCTTTGGAAAATGATCCATCTGTTTACAGAAACAATCCTTTGCAAAGCCAAGGAGGTCACTTCGGGTCAAAATCCATATCTAAGTTGGTTTAAGCTTAGGGTAACTTAAATAGTGTGTCAAATTGGACTACCAGATACATAAAATGACATCATATAATTTTTTTTTCAAAACTCTTCTCAGATTCTGCATTCCTTGTAAAGAACTAGTTTTAAGGGTAAGAACTGGGAGGGAAAACCTGTTGGAATGCAAAAGTGCATTTTACATTTGTTTATATTTCCACATCATTATGCTAGATTTAAGCTGTCAAACTAAGTTGATAACAAATGTTAAGTATAGAAATGTATACAGCAACCAGCCTACTGCCAAATCAGGCAAACAAAGAACTCTTGTCAGAGGGTTACAAATTCCAAAGTTAAATGCAAGGTAATATTTTTAGGGCAAGGTTTGCTTTTTATCTCTAACTGAATTATTTCTTTAAAATAGCTCACATTTGCACAGCAGACCAGGATGGATACATTTTGCAGTGGGGTTCTACACAATGATTCACCTACAAAACCGCTCTACAAATGTGAATCTTGCAGAGCTGAATTGAAACTTCCCTTGAGAAATAATACTTGAGATAAAGCATAGTTTTTAAAAATATATACTTAACTTTCTCCTGCTTAATATGGAGCAAGTAATTTGCATCTCTGTTATCACATTTTGGTTAAGTAAATTAATTCAAATGAGAGATGTATGTGAAACCATGTTATTTCCATTTCATTAGGATTATATTTCTATCACTTCAATAGCCCATAAAAAAACAATTACATCTATTAAAGTACATATTACATGACCAATATTCTAAAGGATACAAACACAGGTTTGTTTCCTCCACACAAGACATTTATAATTTGGTTTCAGAAATAACTCATCAACTAATAATGCAAAAAATGATATTAATATGTGACACAAAAATGCAATGAGATACTTGAAGAAAAGGGCCTTGTATCATTAACTTCTGATGTTCAGAAGCTAACTGTGGCAGTTAGAGGAAGGAGAGAAAAAAGAGACCCAGCTTTTAATCCAGGAACAGTTAGTTTGCTGTCTGATTGAGAAAATAATTAAGTCTCAGTTTCCTTTGATGCACACTGAGGATAACAACATTTGATCAACACTTAAGAAACAAAACACATTTTTTGTCTATTGTATACCCCTTCTGAAACATGAATGATTTTTACTGGCTACTCCCTACACCTAATTTAGCATGCCCCATTAAGCTCTCAGTAAATGACAGTTCTTTAAATGAGAAACTTATAAAGGGCGAAAAATGATTTGAATCCTTGAAACACAGAGAGGGGCACTTGGGTGGCTCAGTCACTTAACAGTCTCGCTCTTTGATTTTGGCTCAGGTCAAGATCTCAGGGTTGTGAATTGATCCCCATGTGGGGCTCCACGTTTAGCAGGGAGTCTGCTTGACATTTTCTCCCTCCATCTCCTTCGGTCTATCCCCTCAATCCCCCCCTCAAATAAATAAATAGATAAACAAATTAATAAATTTAATTTAAAAAGAAAAGAAACAGAGATATCAGGATAAAAAATAAAAATAAGTTTTTTTTAAAGGAAATACTATAAGGCAACCCAGGGAAGATAAAAATGAAAATAATTTTGGATTTTTCCTAATTTTCATCATTAAATGATGACAAAAAGTGAAAGATACTAACTTTTGGTACAAACAGAAGTTAATAACTGCATATTAAAATTCCGTTTTTTAAAGAATGGAAGTGAAAATGGGGGGATGTTGGTGATCTTTCACCATTAGGTTTAAAATCATGAAAAGCATTAACTCAAAGCGAGAAAATGCATTGAACTGCAATGAAAAGAATATCACTGTATAAATTACTAAAACAGAGAATTAACAATTACTTAAAATCCTATACTTTGAAAATAGTTTTCTTGCTCCCTAATTTGCAACCCGTTAGTGGTTTTGTGAGAGACAATCTCTTCATGGGGGGCAAGAATGTGCTCCATAAATGTATCAACAAAATAGAAGATATAAGAGTATTTGATCCTCAAAAACTAGCCTCTATGGTAAAGCCAGTATTTGTCAAACTTTCTCAATTTCTCCATATAATTCCTTGTTGACATGATAGAAACAAAAGCTTTCTTTAGTGTGGCGATTCTTTTTTTAAAAAATTTTTTGTTAAGATTGTATTTATTTATTCATGAGAGACACACAGAGAGAGGCATAGACACAGGCAGAGGGAGAAACAGGCTCCCTACAGGGAGCCTGATGCCGGACTTGATCTCAGGACCCCAGGATCATGACCTGAGCCAAAGGCAGATGCTCAACTCCTGAGTCACCCAGGAGTCTCATAGTGTGGGGATTTCTTAATACAAGAAGCTCCTGAATTTTAATGAGGAAAAAGAGAAATCTTTATTTTCTTAACTGTTAACCAGAAGTTGGCATTTTCTTTATTTATATTTTATTTTTTTAAATTTATTTATTTATTTATTTATTTATTTATTTATTTATTTATTTGAGAGAGAGAGAGAAGGAGAGAAAGATCATGTTGGGGAGGAGCAGAGGGAGAGGAGAGAATCCCCAGCAGATTCCTGGCTGAGTGAGGAGCCTGCTGCAGAGCTGGATGGCAAGATCCTGTCAGGGGCTCTGTGGAGAAGCTCTCTTAACAAGGAACTGATGTCTCTGGCCAATAGGGAATGGGGGCCTAAGGAGCTGATAGCCTTATAAAGGAACTTGCCAAACAGTCTTCCTTCACTCAAGTGGTGAGATGATTTTAGCCTCAGTCAACATCTTGAGAACAACTTTATGACAGATTCCCTGAGACCGAGGCACTCAGCTAAGCTGTACTCAGATATCTCACTCAGAGAAACTGAAAGATAATATATGTTTGTTGGTTAAGCTTATAAACTTTCAAGCTATTTGTTACACAGCAATAGATCATGCAATAGATCATTTTCATACCTAGAAGTAGGGTAGGGTGCTGCTCTCACAAGTAATTAAAAATGTGGATGTGGCTTTGGAACTAGGTAGTGGGTAGAGGCCAGAAGAATGTTGAGAATACCTATTGCATTAAACAGACTGTTGGAAATCTCAACTTTGAGGATGCTGCTGGTGAGGGCTCAAGAAGAAGTGGGAAGTATGTAATTGGAAACTGGAGCTAGAGTCTTTGCTATGTAGCAGCAAAAGAGCAACACTAAACTGTGCCTAATGAACTGGGTGATCTCGGTAACATTTCCCAGAAAAGTGTTTAAGATATTAATATTTTTCTTGCTGCTTAAAATAGAAATGTGAATGGAAAGAGGTAAATTGAAGGGAAAACTTTTAAGGGTGCCAGGACTTCAAAAAAATTCTCAGCCTATCAAGATGGCAAATGATGTAAAAATTAAGCAATGACTTCAGAGTAAAGATCATCCAGGGCGCTGCCAGGAAAATGTGGTCTTGAGATGAATCCTCTAGATATAGAGAAACAACCTTATTTCTAAACATTCTCCTCAGTTCTGGCTCTAACTGAAACCTGAGTTTTTCCTGGATATACAGGTATTTTGTAACCCTCCCAAGACACAGTTATGAAAATAACATCCACACCCCTGATACTGTTTGACCTTAGTGTCTGGTAGGAATCCGCATGCTTCCAATCCTTTCATCCTCCCAAGACACCCCTCACTTGGATTATAAGGTCCTTATACTGATGACCATGCCATCCTGTGTCAGCTACCTGCAGATCCCTGGGTTCTCCTCCTCTTTAAAAAAAAAAAAATTAAGATTTTTTAAAAAGATTTTATTTATTTATTCATGAGAGACACACACACACAGAGAGACAGAGACACAGGCAGAAGGAGAAGCAGGCTCCATGCAGGGAGCCTGATGCCGGACTTGATCCCAGGACCCTAAGATCACACACTAAACCATTGAGCCACCCAGGGATCCCTCCTTTTTAAAGATTTTAAGTAATCTCCACACCCAATACAGGGCTCAATCTCACAACCCCAAGATCAAGAGTCACACACTCGGGCACCTGGATGGCTCAGGGGTTGAGCATTTTTGGCTCAAGTCGTGATCTCAGGGTCCTGGGATCAACTCCCGCATCGAGCTCCCCATAGGGAGCTTGCTTCTCCCTCTGCCTGTGTCTCTGCTTCTCTTCTGTGTCTCTCATGAATAAATAAATAAAATCTTAAAAAAAGTCACACACTCTACCAACTGAGCCAGCCAAGCACCCTTGAAATTTTTTATATGCCATTTATCTCAACTATCTACTTCCAAGGCTAGACCTTGCCATCCCCAGTAATTTCAACAGCTCCATAACTTCAATTCAAGTGATTCCTTTTCTTGTCATCTTCTCATCTTCCCAATGTCCTTTCTCAATTACCCGCCTATTCCCTTGATTCCAGTTTGAATTACAATCTATTACCCCTGCCACCAAAATAATTTTTTATTATTCTCTCATCCTTTGCACTTCCTCACCTTTCTATAGTAATTCCTCCACTATAGTAATTCCCTGCATACTTCCTTGCAAGAGTCTCAAAGCCTTTGTCTCCTTCTCCTTTACTTTATTCCTCTAGTAAGAATCAACCTCTGGCTAAAACTGACTCTCTCACCACCCACCAATCAGATTTCCTGCTTCAGGAAGTAACTGACTACTGGCCTCAATGGTTGTAATCTACACATCCATTATGGAATTTGCAACAGGTTATGGTTTCTACAAGCTGCTCTCAGCCAATGCCGAGAATATTGGCAAAAAATAATTCAAGTCTTCACTGATGGATGAGTTTCATTCTGACCAAAACATTTCAGAACAGCCTGAGAATCTCATCATCCCACCGTCCTTCTTTTGCTCACTCATTCACAGAGATACACCTGCATCATGGTCTGCAAACTCCTACCACATCTTCTGGCACCCAGTTCTTTTACTGCAATGTGTATTTCCCCATGCTCTTGCCTATCTAATCCTGTCTTGGCATTTGATCTCATGGAGCCCTCAACTAATCAACTGGCATTCATGCCACTGAGTGTGACTGGAGAGATGTACACAACCTTGCTGACTGCCCTTATTTTAAATTCATGGCCACCAGCTTTAAATGGTATATTCATATTCCCATATGACCAAACTGTGCATTCCTCTCTCTTTATACCTCCACAATCTCTTCCCTTTGTTCTCACACTATGAAAATGCTTTGATTTTTACTTTACTAAGTTAACAGATGCAGATAGAAGAAAGTTTTTACAAATATCTACCAACACACACATAAACCTATTCCATCTGTGTCATATGTTCTATTTTCCATCCTGACCATGGATGAATCCCTCCATGGTCCTAGCTAAGAAAAAGATCTCCATTTGTCCTCTAGACTAGTGGTCAGGAACATTTCTTCTGTAAAGAGCCAGAAAATAAATATTTCAGACATTGTGGGCTATGTGGATTCAGTTGCAACTCCTCAACTGTCATTGAACCACAAAAACAGCCAGAGAAAACACGTAAATAGAGGGGTATATAAACACACAAATAGATGGGTATTGTGTTCCAATAAAACTTTACTTACAGAAGCAAGTGGTAAGCTAGATCTGGCCCAGGAGCTGTAACCTGTTGACCTCTATCTACTCTGACCCCTAATCCCATTGCCCTCTGGTCTGGTCAAGAACATAGCTTTAGCAATACTTTTCCTTCCTTCCTTCTTTCCTTCCTTCCTTCCTTCCTTCCTTCCTTCCTTCCTTCCTTCCTTCCTTCCTTCCTTCTTTTCTTCCTCTCTTCCCTCCCTTCTCCCTTTCTCCCTCTTCCTCTCTGTCTCTCCCCTTTTTATCTTTTCCCCCTCTCCCTCCATCCTTCCCTCTATCTCTTCATCACTTTTTTCAAAAGAAACTGCATCATCTCATTAGAATATAAGCATACTATTATTCCTCTATCTTCAAATAATAATGTCCTATTGTTCTTAACCTCATTTCAGTAAGCTTTAGCTTCCATTGCTCCTCCAAACTGCTCTAGTTTATCAATGACCTTCAAATTGCTAAACCCAGTAGTAAATTTCAGTGTTCATTATATTTGGCCTTTGACACAGTTGATCACTCCCTCCTCCTTGAAACACGGTTTCACTTTGTTTCTAAGACAAAGTGAAAAATATTCAATGGTGAAGGAGTAAAAAATATCATAGGTAGAAAGACCAGAAACAAGTATCTGAAGTATTAAAAAAAAGGTACACTATCAAAGCTTTCTATGGTCATGTGGAGCTAATGTGACTTGAGGACTTCCAAATGGACAGCTGCTTTTCCCCATGGAACATTTGTTGAATCCCAGGGAAATTATATACAGTAAACCAGTGAGCTAGCATGAAAATTTCTTTAAGATTGAGTAAAAAAGAACTTATTTTTGAATAAACATTAAAATATAAGAAGCACAACAATGAATAAAAACAACAAATAATGTCATAAAAGGTATAGAAGACATAGTTGTGTATAAAAGCAAATATATATTTATAAAATACTAAATTCTGTCATTCCCTATGTCTGTGAGAACCATAATACTCAGTATGGAAGGAAAGAGATACAACTGTGTTATAGTACAGACGAAGCAAAAACCCTGACTAGATCCCTGCTATGCCCATTGAAAGGCTCAGAAATAATAACCAATCAGTGAGCTTCCTTAGACCCAAGATTTTTGTCTTGAAATACCCTTTCCATTAAAGGAGAGTTAAGGCTTCTTGGAAAAATGGCTGATTCTAGGTGTAGGGCAAGGAATGTACAAGATGAATCTGAAATACTTTAGTATAATAGCAAGGAGTTTATCAAAATTATCAAGGTAGTATCAAAAGGTTTTGGGAACCAGTTCGCAAAAACTCTATTGGCCAAAGATGAAACAATTTAATCCTTGATAAGAAAAAAGATTTATAATGGATTGACAGCAAATATGCTTTAGTTCATGAGTTAATATTCATATTTAAAAAGTCTGTCACCTTCTGATGATGACTATGAAACAATTCATTTTCTTAAAAACTAGTTAGATAAAAGGAAAGGAGCTAACACTTACTGTTTTCTCATATGAACTGTACCACTGGATAGCCAAATGAGAGATGATGGTAAATCTATCCTTTCAAAATTATTCCAGTCAGTAAGTTAAAAAAATATAGAATTAGAATATTATCATTTTGGGACTCCTGAGGAATCAAGAAACAGTAAAAAGCAGATGTTATGTACTTTGTGTCTGCAGACTATATCTTACCAAATGTATATGATTTCATTTTGATCAATCCTACTAGATTCAGTGGCCAATTTATGGAAAATACAGAGTTCAGAGGTACCTACTGAAAGCCTACAGATCAAGTGTTTTGAGTCTCTCAACCAATAAGGGGAAACCTTATTAATTAATTAATTGAGCTCTAAAAGACATGTTAAGAGAATGAGGAACACTAAGCTAAGCTGTCTAAGGATGCTTACTTGCATGATAAAGTAGTAAGGAAAAGCAGGGAGCAATTAGTATAAAAGCCAAAATAGTGGTTATTTTTGGCTGGAATGAGAGATTTGTTACTTGAATTGGATACACATGGAGGGATTTCTATGGTGGCTGGCAGTATAATATTTCTTGACCTGGATTACATGGATATTCTCTCTGTGTTTATTCACTAAGCTATGCAGATACCTGGTTTGGTTTTCTGTATTTGCATTTTATTTTACAAGACCCAGTTAAAATGCTATGCTGATACTTTTTAGTCAAATTGCTGAAAAATGAAGTAGACAATCACTTTGTGATGAGAACACTCACATTGCTATTATATTTTAAAAAGTTTTAGGGATCCCTGGGTGGCTCAGCAGTTTAGCGCCTGCCTTCCACCCAGGGCATGATCCTGGAGATCTGGGATGGAGTCCCACGTCAGGCTCCCTGCATGGAGCCTGCTTCTCTCTGTGCCTGTGTCTCTGTCTCTCTCTCTCTGTGCCTCTCATGAATAAATAAATAAAATCTTAAAAAAAAATTAAAGTGACTGTAAACAAAATTGCCCAACTATTTCTTTTCAACATGTAAAAAAAAAAAATGCTTCTCAGAGTAAACTGTTATACCAAGCCTGATCTTATCAGTGAAAAATGCAAGCAGGAGGTTCTCCCTTACTATCTTTTTTCTCTTTGTTCTTCTTTTTACCATAATAATGAGCTCCTGGAAGACACTTGAAGCTCACAGGTCACATTTGAAGAAATATCATTCAACAAGATATAAGGCAGAGACAATATTTTAGAGGACTCCCTAGCATGTCCAGAAAACCTGTAATCATTCTCAGCAGATAACTGATTATTTGGCTGGAATATGTTTAAAAAGGGGAAGCTTTGCTCCAAAGTTGGAGAAGTGAAGGTATGATTTAAGCATGATAAAGAACCGGAAGGGGTAGAGGGGCAGTAACTATAAAGCCTTTATGATCTCTTTAATATTGCCAGCAAGAACATAAAAGGTTTCCAGAGCTGACTAGATACTATTAGAAAAATA
The DNA here is from genome assembly GCF_905146905.1 of Nyctereutes procyonoides. NCBI lineage: Eukaryota > Metazoa > Chordata > Mammalia > Carnivora > Canidae > Nyctereutes > Nyctereutes procyonoides. Next base: position 987,086 of record NW_026575158.1, on the reverse strand, counting down.
ATTGTGTCTTCCTTGCTGTGAATTACAAGTCTTTTATACGTGGAAAAAATCTAGAGGACACACAATACAGGAAAAGTAGAATCAATTTTAATTTCAAATGCTCTGTGACACCATGCAGTTTTCCCAATTACAAAGATACGTCTCACGATTTTAAGGAGTCAGCAAAGCATATAACACTCGTATAAGAAAATGTTGATTATTCTGTTGCAAATAGTTCCCTTAATGAGTGCTAAACTCTTTATATAAACTATAGTAAGACAAATAAAACTCAGTCACTGAAGTAACAAGGTTACTTTCTTACTTGGTAAATTTCCCACGGAGAAATTTTAAATCTTACAACTTCATAAGGCTTTTAAAGAGGTATTCATCATGGAATCAGTTTCATAATTATTACATAGAATAGTGAAATTGTACTGAATTGGAGGACAGAAGATGTAGGGTAAAATACTGATTCTATCAATTATAGATGGTGTGACTTTGGGCAGCTTATTCAGCTTGTCTGAATTTCAAATCACTTTCTAAGAAATGAAAGAGTTGAATTATATAGATTTAAGGTGCTTTCAAGCATCAGTATCTTCAAGTTAATCAACACTGATTTATTTTCAATTTGTTTTGGCGGCAAAAATATTCTATAAAGATTTAACAACCAGGGATCCCTGGGTGGCGCAGCGGTTTGGCGCCTGCCTTTGGCCCAGGGCGCGATCCTGGAGACCCGGGATCGAATCCCACGTCGGGCTCCGGGTGCATGGAGCCTGCTTCTCCCTCTGCCTGTGTCTCTGCCTCTCTCTCTCTCTCTCTCTCTCTCTGTGTGACTATCATAAATAAATAAAAATTTAAAAAAAAAAAAAAAAAAAAAAAGATTTAACAACCAAAAATTATAATGGCCACGCTAGTTATTTAATTGCTGTATAACAAATTACCTTAAAATTATGCAGCTTATTAAAACAAACATTTATTAACTTACATAAATTCGGAGGGTCATGTATCCGGAAGGGGTTTAGCTGGCTTTTTCTGCTTAAGGTCTGTCATGAGGTGTGGCCAAGATGTTGGCTGGGACTGCAGTCACCTGAAGGCCTGGTTGGTGCTGGAGGATCCATTTCTATGTTCACTTCCTTAAAATGGTTGTTGATAGCTCTCAATTCCTCACTAGCTATTGACCGAAGACTTCGATCCCTTATATCATAAGCCTCTCTGTAGGGCTGCTCACAACACAACAGCCAGCGTCCCCCAGAGTGAGTGATCCAAAGACAGTGTGTATATGTTAGAAGTTTTCCAAGATTGAAGGCATAGTCTTTATAAAAGACTAAGCAAAAATGTGAAGTGACAATACCATCACTTCTGTCATATGTTGTTTTTTCAAGATTTTATTTTATTTATTCATTAGACACACAGAGAGAGGCAGAGACACAGGCAGAGGGAGAAGCAGGCTCCCCCTGAGGAACCTGATGTGGAACTCAATCCCAGGACCCGGGGACCACAGCCTGAGCCAACGGCAGACACTCAATCACTGAGCCGCCCAGGCACCCCAACTTTTGTCATATGTCATTGGCCACATAAATCATCCATGAAACCTGTAATATGTCAATCCTTGGAGCTAATCTAGGAGGCTGACTACCAAAGGGCCTATATTAAATATATAAATTGAGGCCCAGAGACCTTTTCCCCAACCCTCCCTCTGTCCAGTTAGACAAACCTCTCATACAGTTAGTGATGTGAACATTGCTAAAGATACTGTTGAGATATAGAGTTCTTTCTGTATTCCTAACCATAAATATAGGAAAACTTCTTCCTTTTCAAAGAGTATCTTATCTTCTTTTCTAGCAAACAGTTGTAGTTGTATATTTACAAAATGCGGTTGTTTGTGCAATGTATTTTCAGTCTGTCCTTTATATAGCTGGTTATTTCATTATACCTTCATAGTCTCTCTTCATAAAGTTCCTTCAGAAAGCCTTTTCCTGTAGAGATTAATTTCATCAGTGGTCTTAAAGCTATTCCTTTCTCCATGATCACGTCTCATCAATTAATCTTTCTTTATCTCACATTCTTTGTTTGCTCTCTTCTTTTTGTTCAAGTTATTTCCATGCCTTTACCTTATAGCTCTCTAATTCACTTCAAAACTTCCAGTAATAGTCTACACTTTCTCCTGATTGCCTCAACAGCTTTATAGACTTTTGCGGTCTAACTTTCCTCATCACTGTTCTGAAAAGGGCCACTCTCCCTATTTGCCTCATCTATTGGCTATTCAAATCCTCCACAGCTTCTGGAATATTTAGGAATGCCAGCTTCACTTTTCTTCTTAAAACTTCCTTTCTCTTTCTGTTACCATATATTCTTTCTTCTCTTTACCCTAAGTTGTTTTGTTTTATGTTTTTCACTTTTTAAATTTTTGAGAGTGAGAGAGTGAGCCAATGGGGGAAGGAGCAGAGGAGGACAGAGAGAATGCTAATACAGACTTCCCGCTAAGCATGGAGCTCAATGCAGGCCCTGATCCCAGGACCCCAAGGTCATGACCCCAAAACCAAGATTCGGCCTCTCAACAGACTGAGCCATCCAGGTACCCATACCCTAAGTTTTTAACATCTTTAGTCTCTCTGCTTTTAGAGTCCTTTATTTCTTCATTTGTCTCATAAATATCATGTCAATATAACTAAGGTCAATGGTTATGTTTAACCTTTTCAGATATTAAAATTTCACTTAATTTTTACTAAAAACTGTATCTGAATTTACAACTAATATCCCAAATTAGACAGATTCAAAATATACCTGTATCTCCATTTAGTAGATGTAGAGAGGGTCTTTTATTTGTTAGTAATATTTCCATTCCTTAAATTATACAAACATATGGTATTAAAATTATCTATCTATCTATCTACCTACCTATCATCTATCTACCTATACCTATCATCAATCTATTTTTTTTAAGATTTTATTTATTCACGACAGACACAGAGAGAGAGAGAGAGAGAAAGGCAGAGACACAGGCAGAGGGAGAAGCAGGCTCCATGCAGGGAGCCCGACATGGGACTTGATCCCTGGTCTCCAGGATCACACCCCAGGCTGAAGGCGGCACTAAACCGCTGGGCCACCAGGGCTGCCCTATCATCAATCTATTAATCATCTTTCACCAGTGACATGACAATTCAGATTGTATAGCATTTAACATTTTGATATACATAAATTAATCTCATCCATTTCTTTCTCCACACTTCTTTGCTTTCAGCCCTCTAATTCTCTCCTCCCTTTGGGATTTTCCCTTTAAGGTCTTCAATTTCTTTCTCTCCATCTTTCTCAGAGTATTTGCTATTTATAATCTTTTAATGACTTCTTATTGTTCTCAGATTAAGACCCAAATTCTTGACAGATGAACAAAGTCCTTCAAAAGCTCGCCCATGCCACCACTTAAATTTCATTGCAGGCTATTCTTTGCTTTTATCTTTGTTAAAGGAGATAATATGTGATGACAAAACAGTCACTGATTTGATTCCAGAACTATAGTTGGAACAAACCGAGTTCTACAAGTTTATGGTAACTTTGAGCAACTCTCTAAATCCTTTTGTGCCTCAGTTTCCTAAGAGGGAAATAATAGTCTCCTAACAAAAGTAGCTACCTACTAAATTAATTTTTATATTAGAACAGTTCCTTGGGAAATAGTGAGATCTATAATATTTGTTTTTACTACTTGATCATATATGCCTGCAGTCTTATATTTTATTTTCTATTAGTTTTCTTTCTTTTTTCTCCCTCCTTTTTATGATATTTTACTTAAGTTCATCAAGTTTCCTTAACCTAACTCCAAATCCTTTTCTTCAAATGTTTTTGGAGTTATTCACACTATTTCTACTCATCTATTGGTTATTCTTATTTCAATTATTTAAAGATGCAAATTTGATTTAATAAAGTCTTTGATAAACAATGTCTGTAACTTCCTTCCAAAAAAAAAGAAAAAAAAATTGAACTTATAAACTCCAATCACCTCTCATTTTCCTACTACCATTATCAAGTGTGTTAGCACCCCTCTTGTTTTACCACCCCCAATAATTTGTTGTTATTATCTGACATGTTTATTTTGATACACCAATATTTACCCATTTACTTTCTTACAATTAATTCTCCTTGAGTTTGGTCCTTCAGTATTCTAGGTAAAAACTATCTTTTTCTGTAGTTCTTTCTTTAAACTACTAAGTTGTAAATTTTATCTTGCCTAAAAACAATATTCACTTACCCTTATATGGAACAATAGTTTCCCTATGTAGGAAAATACTAAGTTTATATTTGTTTCATTTTTCAGTTAGCGTGTTGAAAGTATTATTCCACTGTTTCCTATATGTATTGTCGCTAATAAGATATATATTGAATGGATTTAATTGTCAGTCACATAATCTGTTTTTTTTTTTTGAGGGGTGGGGGCAATTGGTTAGTTTTTGTTTCATTTTTGCTTATTTGTGCAAATCCACGACCTACTTGCTTGGTTTTGTTGGTTAAAACTGAGTTGCAGCTTCACTATTTAGAGGTGTTATTTCCTATCAAGTTCACCATGGTGTCCATTTTTTGGTTTCATTTTGTTTTAGATTTTGTCAGTTTCACTTAGTTATATTTCTACCCGGCTTCCACAAGATGTGGTTGTGAAAGGATCTTCACAGCTCAGTGTTGCCCATTATTATTGGCCTAGGCTGCAAGATATTTTTTTTTATGTACTGCGATCCATTTGAAATCTGCTTATTAGAAATACAAGAATTAATAAACATTAAGTATTTATTAAGTATTAGTAATTATATTGCTAACCATTACTTGTTTCTATTTTTCTCTGCTATGGAAAATCATGCTGTTATTATAGAAGCACATGATTTTACACACACATGCAGGTTTACTATACTATAAGAGCGCCTAAATCTGCCTTGGAGATTACTAGATGTATTTGTTAATTCAGTAAATATCTATGCACCACAACCAAATAGGATGCATTCATAGGGAGAGATGGGAATTGTGATACCAACCAAATCATGATAAACTGATTAGGTTATTGCAGAATCTATTAACAACTGACCAAAAAATGAACCTGAAATGTTGCCTGGTTGTCATCTAAATAGTGGCATTGGGCCAACTGTGCAGCAAAATAACTTTTAAGTTCTAAACAAATAGTCTGATTAGTTTTGCTTGTTTTAAGGAAAAAGGAGCCTGGTCTTATGTTAAATTTAAACTTATTAATGTTTATATTCATAGTGTCTGCCATTTGATTAAAAGCAAAGTTATATAAGTTAACATATAAGATATTAGAAAATGATATGTATTATATTTCTTAGTAAGTTTTTAATTTCTTAATTGCATAGAGGCTACAGTGTTTATAGAAGCTGGATCATACAACATTTCAGATTCATATCTGTGGGAGAGCTTTAAATGGATATTGTAGACATCAAGAATAATAACAAATGAAATCTTAAAACCCCAGTCTCAGGACCTCCATAGTTATATTTTCCAATTATGTGGTGATGGTTTCCTTAGGACATTGCCACAGGGAGCCCTTCATCTGCAATGCAGACTTTGATACAGGATGAGATTATAGACACTCCTGAAAGAACATAATCAATATTCAGGAAGAACATAGATTTAAAAAAAATATATGATCTCAGTTCATGCTACCTCTCTCTGGAGAGCTTTATAAAAGGGAGAACAAAGAGTATAGTCCTTAGCATTCAAAAAAATAGTTCACTTTATGTGGTCTAACCCTGTCTGCGTACATTTGTGCTTTTAATGCTTTGCAAAGGTAGATCATCCAAAATGACAGGAAGACAGTGACTATGACAATGTTTGCTTCCTGATTAGATCATGATTATACTCAACAAAAAATCTGCTACAAGTGCCATTTTGCCACACAGCTCTTTCTTTTCTACAGCCATATTTCTTAGATATATGGCAGCAGTGAGCATAGGATAATGCTAATATTTCTCTTCTCTGAAACAGATGTGAAAGCATTGTGAAACATGCTTCCACATAGCAATCCATAGATATTCTTATTGACCAATTACTCTTCAAACATAGCTTCATTGTTCTTTAATTGATTGTGTCCATTTAAACATTTCAGACTAGAAATAAAAAGACATACAGAACTATATTTCTTGAGTTCCTTATCAGGTTTGGAAATAATAAAAAGTCCTGCACTTTTCTTTTTCTTTTCCTCAAACTCTGAACAACTTCCAAATTAAGCAACTTGGAGTTAGGGGAGATCAGTTGCTTCGCAGATTTATCATATTTATTCTGTTTCAAACATCTTAGTTCTTAGCACTAATATTGATAAAGAATAATTACAATACTTAGAGATATGTATGTGAATTTTTTTAATGAAGAGAGTTTAGCAAGATGAGTTAAGCCTGGTTTATCAAATTTAAAACACATGCTGTTTTATTTTAAGCCAACATTGAAAAAAGAAAGTATACTCTGGCTGTTTACTCATTATCTACCAAAAACTGCAGAAGTTCACTAATCAAAATAAAAATATTTTTACTAATGTAAAACTCAATAGTTTCAAACATTTTTTTTCTATTTTATTTAGTATATCTTGTTAATAGTAAGTAAACATGGATATCACATAGACCAGATGTTGTGAATGTCCCTTTCAAACACAAGGTAGAAAATGTTAACAAAGAAGAACGATTTGCAGAAATTTCCATAACATTTTCAAGTTTGCTGGTGATCAGTGAAGACATTACTCTGGATTGACTTTATTCTTCATCATGGGTTTGGGTGGGGGGCCTTTAATAAGATGCTTTGTTTTCTTTACATTTGGTAATACCTTCACATTGAAAATCAACATAATACCATGTCAAATATTTATACAGCAAAACCTGCCATAGTGGAGAGGTACACTGAAAATGTGTAAAGGATTCAGTGTTGTGGACTAACCTCCAGAGTACTGGCATCAGCATATAGCTTTGTGTATAGGTATGAATTTGAAAGAAAATAAACATTCCTAATTTTATAAATATGGATCAACATTTTTTATTTTTTTTTTAATTTTTTTTATAAATTAATTTTTATTGGTGTTCAATTTACCAACATACAGAATAACACCCAGTGCTCATCCCGTCAAGTGTCCCCCTCCGTGCCCGTCACCCATTCACCCCCACCCCCCGCCCTCCTCCCCTTCCACCACCCCTAGTTCATTTCCCAGAGTTAGAAGTCTTTATGTTCTGTGTCCCTTTCTGATATCTCCCACACATTTCTTCTCCCTTCCCTTATATTCCCCTTCACTATTATTCATATTCCCCAAATGAGTGAGAACATACACTGTTTGTCCTTCTCCGATTGACTTACTTCACTCAGCATAATACCCTCCAGTTCCATCCACGTTGAAGCAAATGGTGGGTATTTGTCGTTTCTAATGGCTGAGTAATATTCCATTTATACATAAACCACATCTTCTTTATCCATTCATCTTTCGGATCAACATTTTTTAAAATAAATGCTACCATATTAAAGGGAGGAGTCAAACAAAATGATTACATGAAGGTAGTGATAAAATAGATACTTTAATACTAATATGGAGATACATAAAACTACTCAAGGAGGAAGGGCTGAGGCAATTTTCTTGTGTTATGACTAATAACGGTGTATAAAGCAGATCTTGTCATAGTCAACACCAGTTTTGTAGCAGCACTAAAGAGTGGAAGTTAGTGGAGGGGATACCCCAGGAGATAAATAGGCTCTACATCTAAGAACATTTCACAGAAACCTGAAAGACCGTTTCAGGGTTCACAAAGAGTTCTGAAAGAATTCTAGAGTTATCTAGAAATACATGATAGGAATTAGTACATTTAAGTCCATTCTGTTTCACCACACATTGAGTATTTGGAACAAGGGAAAAATTATCATTTCACTGATTATCCTATAGTATAATAACATATGTTCATAATGAAAGAAATGGAGAGATTCAAACAAGTGATATTATTAGGAATGCTTTTTTAGGGGTGCCTGGGTGGCTCACTTGGTTAGGAGTCTGCCTTTGGCTTGGGTCATAATCTGAGGGTCCTGGGATTGAGACCCACACTGGGCTCCCTGCTCAGTGGGGAGTCTGCTTCTCCTTCTCCCTCTGCCATTCCCCTCATTTGTGCTCTCCCTGTCTCTCTGTTAAATAAATAAATAAATAAATAAATAAATAAATAACATCTTTAAAAAATATTTTTTTAAAAAAGATTTATTTTAGAGAAAGTGTATGCATGTGTGTGCACACACATATGGGGGTGGAGCAAAGGGAAAGAATCTTCACGCAGACTCCCCATGGAGAGCAGAGCCTGACTCGGCTAGATACCAAGACCCATGAGATCATTACCTGAGCTGAAACCAAGAGTCAGATACTTAACGGTCTGAGCCAGCCAGGAGCCCCAGAAATGTTTGTTTTTGAGAGCTATATCTAATAAGAGGCAGTATGGTAAAGGTTAAGACCTTGGACTCTGGAACCAGTTGGTTAGTGGTTAAAACCACCACTCACAAACTATATAGACTCGGGAAAGTAATAGAATCTTTCTGTGCCTCAGTTATACATCTATACAAAAACTGAGTATGAGAAGTAAATATTTTTATACTTACAGAGTGCTTAGAAATGTGCATGGATCATGCAAGTGTTTTTAAGTAACTAAGAAACAAATACAGAGTCATATATATATGCATATATATAATAAACATAAATTTTTAATTATTTTCCATTTTGTTTATTCCTATCATTTAATATATAATTTATTGCATTAAATTATTTTATTATTTAACTTGCATTAAAGGCAAACTAGTTTTCTCACGACAAAAAAAGACTTTAAAATCTTAAGAAACTAAATCTTTCCATATGAAGGTTGAACTCAGTAGAGTTATTAGCTGTCTACGCTAATTAAATCAGAATGTAGAAAGTCTAATTTATAGTAAAAATAGTATAAATTGATAAATTTCATGTATAAAAGAATAATTACATTCATAGAACATCTGGAATATGGTGTAATACTTAGTTCCATATCCTTTCATAAATTTTGTCAAGAGATTTATTGAAAGAGTGGAAGAAGAACTATACTTCTAGCACCTAGTAGAGTGACTTGCCAATACTATATGTTGCACTAGATTGAAAAATGAGAGCCAAATGGCCCTCATTTCAAGGAAGGATGAATTCATTAAACATATGAAAGAGCAATGAAGCAATTAGGAGTCTTAGAAGTAGAACAGGCTGCAATTAAGAGATAGTGACTCCCTTGTTCTAGTAGACATTCAAGCTGAAGTTGGAAGATTTTTATTAGATAATTTAAAGAGGGAAATTCAAGTTTTGTTTAGAGTGCTGGAATAGATTATTTTAAAAGCTTTTCCTAAGCCAGGATTCCAGTAACTGTATGAAGATGTAAAATGAATTTTCAAAATAAAGTAAAAAGTTGAAAATAACGTATATAGTTAGAACACTCACAGGAAGGGACTAAAATGAAGACAAATTGAATTTTCTGAGTTGTTTGATCAACATACTTGATTTAAACATATCAAATCGGCAGCCCGGGTGGCTCAGCGGTTTAGCGCCGCCTTCAACCCAGAGCATGATCCTGGAGACCCAGGATCCAGTCCCGCGTCAGGTTCCCTGCATGGAGCCTGCTTCTCCCTCTGCCTGTGTCTCTGCCTCTCTCTATCACTCTCTGTGTGTATCTCATGAATAAATAAATAAAATCTTAAAAAATAAAAATAAACATATCAAGTCTACATGTATATGATTGGTTGGATGTTAATTTCCCAATTTAAAATGTTAATTGAATGTAAATGAGATTAAAGAGTTGAGAGGCTACCGATTTGTAAAAAGAACTATTCTTGGATATAGGTAGGACTCTTCAAAATATGTAGGTGGTACACTCTAGTGGCTCCAACATGCACTGACCTTAAAATAGAATTAATACATACAATATTAATTATACAATTAATATATACAATATACAATAACATTTTTTTGCCAATCTGTTTGTTCTGGGGGAACTTCAGCCATTGAGTTTCAAAACCTTCTTATTTTAGATGATTAAGAACAAAAGCTCTGAAATTGCATATGGATTTTACACATTCCAACCAACAGAGGGCAATGAGATCTCCCAACATGCACCACTACCTCTAGAATTCCAAAGCATAAAAGTTCCTGTGGTTCACTATTAAACAGTACATTTAGAAACATGTAATACTCAACATCGGAGGAAAAACACTGCCAAAATGTCATCTCAAATAAGAATAATAGTGTACACTTGTGAAGCTAGTATTAGATAGCTTATAAAGCATTTCCTATACATCATCACATTTAATCCTAAAAGCAGCCCTAGGACAGTAGAGAGCTGTCTTAGCTTACAGACATTGCTTATCTTGCAAAAGGAAAATTAAGAATCAGTGCAGTTAGATTCAAGATCAATCATTTAATAATACATAAATAGACATAAAAACAGGAGTTTCAGTCCCTAGTTTACATTTTTCCTTCCTCTTTACCATATTGTCTTTCTTCTTATACAACTCTATTATATTGAATTTACACATTTGTTTTGAATTTACATATTCGATAAGCTGTAGATTCTTTGAGTTAGAAGTAATCTCACAAATCATGGGTATAAGCATACATAAACCCTCAAAATAAAACTGGGAACTCACATTATTATATAAGTTGGAGACTGTGTGTACATTAAGCTAATATTTAGAGAAAATGAGAAAATAGCATTTGACCTTGAGTTAGTTGCTCATGAACTCTTTTGCCCAATATCACAATACTGAAGCAGATTATCAAACTGTTTATTACAAAATGTAGATCTTATCCATACTTGAAAAAATAATATTTTCTTTAAAAGGTATATATAATTCATGGTAATTCCTAAATATAATTCTAGAATTTAAAAACTAAATTCTTTTTTTTTAATTTGAAACTTTATAAAAATAAAAATACTATCCAAATTACACAGACACAAAAATTGTTAAAATTTATATAAGAATCACTCATTTCAACAAGAATATTTTCTAAGGAATGATGTTTACAGTCTCTATTTCATAAGGCTGTTCTAAAGTTTTTAATGAATAAATCTAAAATAGTTACAAGTCAAAAGAAGTGGGCTGAGAGGGAATCCCTGGGTGGCGCAGTGGTTTGGCGCCTGCCTTTGGCCCAGGGCGCGATCCTGGAGACCCAGGATTGAATCCCACGTCGGGCTCCCGGTGCATGGAGCCTGCTTCTCCCTCTGCCTATGTCTCTGTGCCTCTCTCTCTCTCTCTGTGTGTGTGTGACTATCATAAATAAATAAAAAATTAAAAAAAAAAAAGAAGTGGGCTGAGAGACTACTCTCCTGTTTTAGAAAATGATTGAATAAGTACTGTTTTTACTGTTTCTACAGTAAGGCAAACAGAGAACAACGCTTATCAATAATTCCCTATGGGAGCTGCATATTTTTAGTGAAACATATTCAATATCCACTTAATTGTTTTGTGATCTGGTAAAAATTAAATATCACCAATGAAATTAAATCTACATTTAGATGAAGTAACTAAAGTTGGACAGAAATAAAACCTACAGTGCCTAAATTAATCTCAAGTAATTTTGCAATTTATAAAGGTGATAAACCATTTTTCAAAGGCACGAGAGTGCTTATCCTGTGTAAAAGATGGCCAATATTGTAAATTACAGTCTATTTCTTTAATTAAAAATGACCACAGGGAAAATTTCATAATGTCAAAATAAATATATTATGGAAAACACTACTTGGGATCAACACCCCAGATTATGATGATTTTTAATGCACCTTCCTGTTTCAAAAGGTTACATTTATTGTCGAAAAATCGGGACATGACTACAAGCAACATGATGATGAAAGTGATATGCTCACAAGAGTGTTACAGACCTGGCACCGAGTGTATATTTAAAATGGAAAATATATTATTTGTTGATACATTCCATACATATATTATTAAAACCATCATGTAAATCGGTATTTACATGAATTTATTTTCAAGAAGCCTTCATTTCCTAATAGTTACTTTCAGTTAGATTACTTGACTATTATATAAAATACTAATGAGAAATTGAGAGCTACTTTACTATTATATAAAATAGTAGTAAGAAGTTTTCCAGCAAAATATGTTTTTCTAGCCTTTCATGTAGTAAAACATTTTGTTGTATTTCATGTTTTGTATGAATCAGGGACCTGAAGTATACTAACAGATACTCTATAAAATCCAAAAACATAGAATCACGTTGTATTCTTTCTTATATGGTTTCTTAAAATGTAAAACCCTCCCTTAAATTACATGGATTTAAGCTGAAGTTTAAAGATGAAGCATAAAACGTACAAAAATGGACAAGCGGTATGAACAACAACATTTGCATGAAGTATTATTGCTATTAATGCCTATTAAAACATGCTTGATCCTTCAATGAAATGAGTAAGTAGTCTGTAAACATTAGGAAAGGTCATGCTACACTCCTTCATACACCCTTCATGTTTTCAAGGTGGTATATTAAAAAGCTTTAGATGAAACCTTCTCTGACCCAAATAAGTACAATCTCTTCCCAGTTGGTTAGAGCAATTAAGGATTTATGTTTATTTAAAGATTCAGGTTTTCCTTAACCTTTTTTAGAGTATTGACCATGAACCCACAGTTTACCCTGGGATATATTTTAGTATACCACCTCCAAAGAATGAGGCTTTCTGATTTGGCAAATCAAATTAGGGGCCACAGTCCAGGGCATGTATCTAACTTTAAGAGTTGGAGAGATACACTGCATTTAATGTGAACACATTTTTAAAAGAGGGCAATAGAAGCTTTTCTGGATAGAAAATCAACTTACAGAGTCCAGAAATCTTTCACCAAAAAGTCATGCATTTTTTTATTACCAGGCACATTACTCTGTACCATGACTATTAAAGCACACATTTTTTCCTGATAGGGATTTTTTTTTTTTTTGAGTAAACTTCTCTCGCCCTTCCCTTCCATGTTAAGATGCTGCCATTGCATTAATACAATAGGTCAATCATTTGGTGGGCATCATGTCTTTTTAAAAGATTCCCACACTCAGATGGCTGTCACTGGTGGTGCCAGTGAACCGTTATGCAAAGCCCCCCAAACACTTTGCAAACTCGAAGGTTTGAGCACAATGGTAAAGTGCAGTGCTGGAAAGAGATAGTGTACTGAATACACAATACCGAGCTTTGTCTGATTGGGGCTTCTGTTAAGGAGAAGGCTACTTAATCTCCCTATTTGCCCTGGGGATTCTAACTGTTTTAATGTGTCCTTTTTGAGAGTCTGTGAACTGTAGAATATATGCTGGTAACAACTTTCTTTGGGGCTTTCCTTGGAAAAGCCCAAAGCTGCTAACACAAGAAAGCTGACACACTGGTGCTAGCAAACACAAAAGAGACCTTTCGCTGTTTGTGCAAACTGCCTGGCTAAAGTTTCATGTCTTGCCTTGATGAAAGATCTAATTCTTTGGCTCATTTCATAGGAATCTAGCTTTTGTGACAATGTGGAAAGGATAGCTTCTTCATGGAGTTGGGGGAGGGGGGAATGGGCACTTTGACATAACAACAAGAAAATGTGTGATATGTAAAATAATATAAAGGATTAAATTAACAAGACTATTGAGTGACATTTAATAGTTCATTAATAATTGCCCATGTTGATGATTTTCTCAAGTGTAGGCCATTTTTAGAGCCAACATTTTCTTAAATGGAATATTTTGGTGAAGGGCAATTTTCTATTTCTATTGGCATTCAATGTTATAGATATACAAAGAACATATTACACGGAAAACTAACCTCAATATGACTTTTAAAATTCAAAAGCTTTTAAGTAATAGTATTTGTAATATAATTTCACCTTTAAAAATAATTAATCTCACTCAAGAATATACCTAAGATCCCCTTTAAAAGAAATCCACAGCTAGAAGAGCTAAGTGTTCTAACCATTCCAATGGCATTTCCTATTCCAAGTTTGATGTAATTTACATGAGCCAATCATCAATATACTAGAATTCCGCCATCCAGAAAAGCATATATTGTCTAGGAGATCTTTTTATAGGAGATCCCACTTATAATGCTCATTAAAGGGTACACACATCATATGTATAAGTTAGTGCAAAGTAGAAACCTTGAGCGTGAAGTATGGATATATTCATTCAAGCATAACATCTAATGAATTTTGTTATTCTGGATGCATTTAAACGCACGATGTGATAAAAACCAAATTGATGAAGATGATTTTCTTTTTTAATGAAGGCAGTAGGTATCTAGCAGAATTTTGGATTATGAAGTGACTAGATGAAACTATAGATAGAAATGTTCATAGTGGATTAAAGGAAAGAGTCTTGATCCCCACAGTGTGATACTAAACCCCAAGTCCCAGCTCATAGAAAGTAAACATCTCTGATAGTTGGCATCTTGGCTGGTCCAATCAATGCTTGGCCTCTTCTTGACACCTTCTCATCTCCATCCCTCTTTGCCCACTGTACTGACTTGTACCATCCGGAGAGAGGCATGTTGAACTTATTTTCTCTCACTACAAATGAAATCTCCCTTACATCATGTAGTTTATTGTTCTATTATCATGGTTGACTTTTAATGAGGCTTTCTTTTTTAAAAAATTCATTTATTTGAGGGAAAGAGAGAGAGTACACAAACAGGGGGAGAGACTGTCAAGCAGGCCCCACACTGAGTGCAGAGCCTGTCACCAGGTCCATTTCACAACCCTGAGATCATAACCTGAGCTGAATTCAAGAGTGAACCCTTAACTGACCGAGCCCTCCCAGGCACCCCTACCCAATTTCATTCTCAACTGAAAGAAGTTCTCATTGGGAAATCGTAGGAACTATATGTAGTCCAATTCAGTTGAACTGGATCAACCAGTGCTCTAATTTATTACATATGAGCCCATCAGCAACCAAGCAAACTACCATAAGGAAAAAGAAGAGATTTTAATTTTGCAACTGAACAACCTTTAATACACAGGTATTATTTAATTCTGTGATGGAGAATTCTCTCAAGCTTCTTATCTGGAGCACATGTATCTTTGAAGAGAATTTACTAAATAAAGATTTTCATGAAGGAAATTTCAATTCTGGTCCTGATCTGAGCTCTAGGAATGTGTCTTAGTCTTATAGAAGAGCATTTTGCTGCCATAAATCTTTCCTTGACTGGAAAGTCAAGGTTCCACTGGTTCTAATCTTCATATTAGCCTAGAGAACCCCAGTGCTTTTCACCTTAAAAGCCTGAGCTGAGCTTTACAACACTATTCATTTGATTGCATCAACGGACTCTAGAAGCAAAACCTAGTAACTTTAGCATTTCTGGATTATTGTGAGATAGTTTAGTTTCTTTTCTGAAAGCATAGTTCATTGTTGAATTTCAATTCTGATTTTGCCATATATTATTTATGTTGTTATGATCAAATCATTTAATTTTTTCTTTTTTCAGGTCCCTCATCCATAAAATGAGAATTAAAAAATTTATCAGGTTGTTGTGAATGTTAATATTGGTTAACATTTAGTGGATGCTTTCTAGGTGCCAGGATTTTTTCTAAATGCTTTTTATATACTCTTACAATGCATTTTTGAAGTAGATTCTATTATTATAGCTTAGTTATATTAGATAATTTGCCCCAAATCATACAATTATTAAATTGTGGAGCTGAGCTTTGAGCCCAGGAATTTAGATTCCAGAATCCATACTCTTAACCACTAAATGACATGCTCTGCATAAGATAACATGTGCGAAGGTATCAGGACAGTGTCTAGTACACAAAAGAACTCAGTAAAAGTCAGCTATTGAGATTTTGATTAGAAAGACCTAAAACACCTGCAATCCTGCTATGATGAGATAGGACATGGACAATATTCCTTATTTTCTCATAAGAGAAATAGTAGTGGACACTAACTGTAAGTGAATTTAAATTTAATTTAAAATTATATCTTTAATATAATGAATATTAATATATTGATAGCAAACCGTATTGGTTGCCAATATTTTTCATCTCTATTTAGGAATATTATTTGAAGCTATACTCCTTTGTATAGACATAGAGGCACAATTTTAGAAATACACCCTTGGAAAGTTTTTCAATAGTATAGTTTAACAAAAGCATAAACACTAGTAATTTAATAAAACCTTCCAAATTCAACATCCTATTAGTTGTGTATTTAAACAAAGGGAGCACTTAAATCACTGATATAATTTGAGGGCTTAGAATTAAACTTTATTTCTTTAATTTTGGTGATTCTGAACAATTCTATTGAAAGTATTTGCTCTGATACGGTCTTTGTAAGGTATCTTAATCCACAGAAATATAGAAACACTAATATACATGATTGGAAAATGATGAGTCATGTTGATTTAATTTATGTTGTTTGGGTATAGTTAAGTTTTAGCCTCACGTGGTTTCATGAAGGAGATCTGATCCAAGATTCAGTTTAAAGGACTGATGGGCAAGGTTTGGCAGTGTAGAAGCAATCGAAAATTTTTCAGGCAAGATTCCTAAGTAGAATCAAAGTGAGAGAACAAGGATATGAGATCACAATATATAAGACAGGAATGAAGCAGACAAGAGATTTTCTGTAAACAGCACTAAAACACTGAATAACTTCTTTTTTCTGATTCAGAGAATGATAACAATTCTGATTTTGTGACTAGCAAGTAGGAAGATGTGATGATTTTTATCATCTGGAAGAAGACAAGAGAAACTATGCTTAGCCAAATGCCAAGGACTATGCATAAAGATAAAAATTCATATCTTATGGCCTCAGGGAATAACTTGATTACTCTCAGTTTCAGCCATTTGATTAATTAATAGTGAATCCAGTATGTAACCAAGGGCATGTCTCTAATTTTAACTAAGGTGAAGAAGAAGAAAACTTCCATAACTTCTGTATTCATTAGTTAATATATTCATTATACAAATGTCTGGTAAGAGCATATTATCAGCCAGGTAATGTGCTGGACACTGGAAGTTCAAAAATCAATATGGTACCCTTGCAGCCCTTTACTGGCTCACAATTACATACTGAACAAGTGGATTTTCTCTTGTCTAAGTTATTATGTGGAATTTTAGCTAGATCTGAAGACAATGATTTTATGCCCAAAGAAATCCTTCAAACGTTTTCTAGTAACAAAGATAGTAATACTAATGTGCCTAACGGATTGGGTGGTAACCACATGGCAATTCCGCAAGATGCAATTTTTATTCAACTCAAGTCTTCTTGGAATTTTTTTCCTTAATGCATGCTGCTGAGAAAAATTAAACTCCTCTAAAAAGCATCAAATTGCCTGAAAGAAAGTTAATTTGTCATTTGGACCATAATAGTGAAATTTAATGACGCTATTTGCTTAATTTTTCAAATACTCTGTGAAGTGATGTGGCTGCGTAAATTCCTGAACAGGACCCTTGTCTCTTCTCAATCTAACAGGAGCTCCTATGGCAAGGGATAAGCAATTCTCAGAACAAGAACACTCTATATATGGACACAAGGGATAAATATTATCAAATTCATTTTTACATGAAAGGCAAGAACTCAAATAAATTGATAAAAGACATACACTAATAAAAGCACAGATTTACGATTATGGCTTACCCCATCAACATAATGGATAAACTTGAAATGTATTAAAGTAGATCTTTCAAGTAGGGGCTTGATAATTGCTCTTTGCAGAGTTTCAGCAATTTTAATAGTCTTTTTATAACTTGCATGGAAAAGCAAAAGTGAAGATTAAATTATATATTTAGAAACTCATGTCTGTTTTAAAAATTAAACATGTGCATCATGAATGCAATTATATGAACATCAGCTGATTATTTCTAGGGCGCATATTTTACATTTCTGCTATAATGCAAGAAATAGATTTAACTGATCTATGAAAAGCTGAACAAATCTCTACAGGGCATATTACATTTTTCATAAGAATGCTTCAGAAAGATAAGCTACTGCAGAGGCTGCTGATAGCAAGTGTCCTCACCAGGTTTTATATGCAGACTGCGGGCTCTCCACTAGAGGGGGATCATCAGGAAATGCAGGGACATTTTCTTCCGCACAAGGGAAAACCAAGAGATGGAATCCTCATTTCCACAGAAACAGGCTTTTCTCTCTCCTTATCAATACATGTTTGTAAATAGAAAGAAGCAAATTAAAAAAAAAAAATCTACCCACATATATCAAAACATACTTAAGAATGAATCCTAAGGCAACTATTAACTATCTCTCATAATCATGAACATTGAAGAGACTCCTCCAGGAGGCTGTTCCTCTTTCTCTACTAGTCATAGGAACATTTTAAGAACTAGTGTTGGATCACATTTCCCATAGATTTGTAAAAATTTCAAAGGGAATGTGCGGAGTAATTGACTAAAATTACCAAACAGTTTGATGTCTACCTTTTACTAATCTCTGGGGACCCTGGGTGGCTCAGCAGTTGGGCACCTGCTTCCAGCTCAGGTCATGATCCCAAGATCCTGGTTCTAGTCTGCATCAAGCTCCCTGCCAGAGGCCTGCTTCTCCCTCTGCCTGTGTCTCCGTCTCTCTCTCTGTCTCAGTCTGTGTCTCTCATGAATAAATAAATAAATCGTAAACTAATCTCTGTAGGGACCTGGGTGGCTCAGTGGTTGAGTGTCTGCCTTCCACTCAGGGCCTGATCCCAGGATTCTGGGATCCATTCTCCCATCGGACTCCCTGGGTGGGAAGCCTACTTTTTCCTAGGCCTGTGTCTCTGCCTATGTCTCTGCCTCTCTCTGTGCCTCTCATAAATAAATAAAATCTTAAAAACACCTCTGTAATTGTTAATAAGATTAAGAGACATTATTTTTTAAAATCATATTTCTTTGGTAAGTATTAATATTCACTGAAGAATATAGTTAATCATTTTGAGGACTAGAGGGGTTGATGCATATTAAAGCATAGAAGGAATTCTAGGCTTTTGTCTGTGTGAGAAGTCAATCAGGGACACAATTCTTTGTGAACACATTCTAGTTTAAAAAAGACAGTAGCTCGGGATCTCTGGGTGGCGCAGCGGTTTAGCGCCTGCCTTTGGCCCAGGGCATGATCCTGGAGACCCGGGATCAAATCCCACGTCAGGCTCCCGGTGCATGGAGCCTGCTTCTCCCTCTGCCTGTGTCTCTGCCTCTCTCTCTCTCTCTCTCTCTCTCTGTGTGTGACTATCATAAATAAATAAAAATTAAAAAAAAAAAGACAGCTCTTAATTTTAAGCATAAGACTTTCATTTTAGAAATTCTAATGTATTACTATAAATCTAAAATTCATTGATTAAATATAAACAGTGCAATTTCTAGCTTATTTCCTGTGAATTACTTCAAAATTATTAAAATTCCTAAATTTTATAGGTTTCCAAACCTTTCAAATGAGATTATTAAAATATAATAATCCTAACTAATTCTTCTTTCTCTCAAATTAAGTGACACAGTTTATTTCAGCCTGTTCTTTCTTTCTCTCCTTCCATTCTGCCACTGTCTTGTCTTCCTCCCTCCTTTCCTTCCTTCTTCCTCCTCCCCTCTTCCCTTCTTTCTTTTGTTTCTTTTCTGTAATGATCATGTGGAAATGATACTAAAGTAGGCTGTTGGTTTTTCAAATTTGAGTAACTACTGACAAAAAAAAAAAAAAACGGGGTAATTTTTATGAAAAACTATGTATTTTGTTGGAGAAAAACAAAGTGTAATAAAGAGAGTTTGAGTAACCCAACTCATTTTAATCCACCCCAGACAGTATTGATAACAGTGTTTATGAAGTGTTGAAATACTGCTGAAACAAGTCTTTCTAAAGACTTGTTAATTAAGTGGACATTTTTGTGATTTCCTGGTACCAAGGGGATCCCCATTTACATATGTTTAAAACTTATTTACTGTCATTGTTGGTGGGAGTTCAACGATTTTAGAGAGGAAAAAGATTCTTTCTGTCGCCTTCTGTCATGGCAAACAATAGCATCACAATACTAAACTCAACTAGTGTTCATGACTGTTGTGTTCAATTTCACACTAAATTTGGTCTCTTTCTCATGGGGCAAGACTTTAATTCTGCCAGTTATATGATATGAGAAAGCGCTCTGTCGCTATAATATCTGCCATGTGATCCATGTATAACAGAATGACTTCTAAATTGATTTAAAATTATTCATTATAAGCATCCACTCTCTTGTTAAATTGGTAAGAATTAAATTTTCTCATAAAAATTATATGGAGTTTAATCTACTATCTTAAGGCCACATTGGACTCTAACTTTGGTGAGAGAAAATACCAGAATATAGAATGACTTAAAGCTTATTTTATCTAATAAGCCATATAGAAGTTAAATTGTAGTTCTTTGAGTTCACGTTTTTTCAAAATATACAAATTCTTATCAATGTTGTAAAAATAATACAAGGTTCCATTGTATATTCTGGATTGTTAGGTTTAATTACCTTTGAAGTAAACACAGTGAGCACTTGTGAAGAGGGTCACAGAAGTAAGATGCATGCCTTTAGCTCCAATTAACTTGATTTACTTAAAAACAAAGGATCTTTCTTTTGCCAGCAGCAGAAGACTCAATATTCTGAGCAAGTCTGGATATTTAGTAGTTGTAAATTTTATCTTCATTCCTTTGTAGAGAAAAGTTATTTGGCTTATAATTATTAGTGACCAATTGTTAATGAAAACTAATCATACTATTAGTATGATTCTTATTTTTAAGAATGCTATAATACAAAACTTATTTTTTGATAGGCTTCTTATTTTTAAGAATGCTATAATACAAAACTCTGTGAATCCCTTAGATTGATATGTGTGTAGTATATTTTTGCAATTACATATTTTACTTGTTTAGTAAACTTAAGGGGAACACATTGAGAAGTCAAATTGGCAAAATTGAGAAAAATCAGAGTGAAGGAATTTAAGTATATAATTGATATGAACTGTAGTAGGACTCATTTATTTGCCAAAATAAAATTTTAGGAAAATATTTATCCTTCACTTTTAGTGAAGTTGATTTTATTTTTAACATACTTAATTTCTTTTATAAAAGGCAAAAATGTATTAATTACCACTTAGAAGGAAAGAACATATATCCTGATGAAGAAATCTAAACCTCATCTAAATTCCCTTTCAAAATTTACAATTTTTTTTGTTTTTTCCTTCTTTCTTTTGTTTTCTTTCTTTCTTTCTTTCTTTCTTTCTTTCTTTCTTTTCTTTTCTTTCTTTCTTTCCTTTTTTAATATTTTTTTAATTTTTATTATTTATGATAGTCACACAGAGAGAGAGAGAGAGAGAGAGAGAGAGAGAGAGGGGCAGAGACATAGGCAGAGGGCGAAGCAGGCTCCATGCACCAGGAGCCCGATGTGGGATTCGATCCCGGGTGTCCAGGATCGCGCCCTGGGCCAAAGGCAGGCGCTAAACTGCTGCGCCACCCAGGGATCCCCTTTCTTTCCTTTTTAATTAATAACTTTTAATTGAAGTATAATTAACATGCAGTATTATATCAGTTTCAGGTTTACAATGTAACATGATGATTCAACAATTCTATACATCTCCCAGTGCTCACCATGATAAATGTAGTCATCATCTGTTGCCAAACATCATTACAATCTTATTTCTTATGCTGTATTTTTTATCTTGGTGACTTATTTATTTATTTTTTAACTGGAAATAGGTACCTCTTAATCCCCTTTATCTGTTTCACCCATGCTATCCCCCTACCCACCTCCCCTCTGGCAACCATGAGTTTGTTTTGTTTTTAAGAGTCTGTTTCTTTTTGTCTTTTTTGTCCACTTGTTTTGTTTCTTAAGTTCCACATGACTGAAATATATACTCAATGCTTGCTTTTTCACATAGAAAATTCAATCAATAGAGACAAAATTCAGTTGTCACTGAAAATTCCTAAACCCAGTGATTGTCACTGTTAACATGAGATGAACAGCTACATATCACTAATTTCCTCTTTAAAAAAATATGATACTGGGGATCCCTGGGTGGCTTGGCGGTTGGTGCCTGCCTTTGGCCCAGGGCATGATCCTGAAGACCCAGGATGGGGATCAAGTCCAACATCGGGTTCCCTGCATGGAGCCTGCTTCTTCCTCTGCCTGTGTCTGTGCCTCTTTCTCTCTCTGTATCTCTCATGAATAAATAAAATCTTAAAAAAATAAAAAAAATATTATACTTCCCATGTTAAATGAATAAAAATGTATGCCATCTTTTTAAATAGCTGACTAAACAATTTTATTGATATACTATTATAGGCATATCTTGTTTTATTGCATTTTTCTTTATTGCACTTTATAGATAACTGTGATTTTCAACAAATTGAACATTTGTGGCAACCCTGAGTTGAGGAAGTCTATTGGTATCATTTTTCCAATAGTATTTGCTCTCTTAGTGTCTCTGTCATATTTGGGTAGTTTTCACAATATTTCAAAATTTTTTATTATTATATTTGTTATGGTGTTCTGTAATCAGTGATCTATGGTGTTATTACCATAATTGTTTTGGGGTGCCACAAACTATGACAAAATAAAATGTCATGTTTAATAAATGTTGGTATGTGTTCTGATTGCTCCACTGACCACTGTTTACCCATATCTCTCTCTTTCTCTCTCTCTCCTCAGGCTTCCCTACTCCCTGAGACACAACAGTTTTGAAATTAGGCCAATTAATTACTTTGTAGTGGCCTTTAAGTGTTCAAGTGAAAGGGGAAGTCATACATTCCTAAATGACTAAGCTTTAGAAGGCATGTCAAAAAAACAAGATAGGCTGATAGCTAGGCCTCTTGTGCCTGTTAGCCAAATTGTGAATGCAAAGGAAAAGTTCTTGAAGGAAATTAATAGTCCTATTCCAGTGAACTCAAAAATCATAAGAGAGTAAAACAGCCTTATTGCTCATATGGAGAAAGTTTTAATGGTCTGGATAGAAGATCAAACCAGGCTTAAACTACCCTAAAATCATAAACATCTCTTAAAGCCTAATCCAGAGCAAGGCCCTAACTCTCGTCAATGCTGTGAAGGCTGAGAGAGCTGAGGGGATTGCAGAGGGAAAGTGTGAAGCTAGCAGAAATGGTTCATAAGATTTAAGTAAAGAAGCAATTTCCATAACATAAAAGTGCCAGGTGGAGCAGCAAGTGCTGATGTAGAAGCTGCAGCAAGTTATCTGGAAGATCTAGTGAAGATCATGAATGCAGGAGGCTACACTAAACAGCAGATTTTCAATGTAGATAAAACAGCCTTCCACTGGAAGAAGGTGCCATCTAGGACTTTCATAGCTTGAGAGAAGAAGTCAATGTCTGGCTTCAAAGCTTCAAAGGACAGGCCAACCCTCTTGTTAAGGGACTAATGCAGCTGGTGACTTTAGGTTGAAGCTCCAAAAATCCCAGGGCCTTTAAAAATGATGCTACATGTACTCTGCCTTTTGTTGTTGTAAATGCAACAAGAAAACTTGGATGAAAGCACATCTGTTTACCACATGGTTTACTGAGCATTTGAAGCTCACTGTTGAGACCTACTACTCAGAAAAAAATTGTTTCTTCCAAAACATGACTGCTCATTGCCAATGCACCTGGTCATCTAAGAGCCCTGATAGAGATGGACAATCAGATGAATGCTGTTTTCATGGCTGTTAACATGACCCAACTGTAGCCCATGGATCGAGAAGTAATTTCAACTTTCAGGTCTTTTTGTTTTGTTTTATCTTAAAGATTTTATTTATTCATGAGAGACACACAGAGACAGGCAGAGACATAAATGGAGGGAGAAGCAGGACCTCCACAGGGAGCCCGAAGTGGGACTCCATTCCCAGACCCAAGATCACCCTCTGAGCCGAAGGCAGACACTCAACCACTGAGCCACTCAGGTGTCCCATCAACTTTCAAATTTTATTTAAGAAAAACATTTGGTAAGGTGATAGCTGCCATGGATCGTGATTCCTCCGATGGATCTGGAGAAAGTCAACTCAAAATCTTCTGGAAAGGATTCACCATTCTAGATGCCACTAATAACATTCATGATTCATTGAAAGAGGTGAAAATGTCATTATGAACAAGAGTGTGGAAGAAGTTGATTCCTACCCTCATGTATGACTTTGAGGGGTTCAAGAACTCAGTGGAGGAAATGACTGCGGATGTGGTGGAAACAGCAGGAGAACTAGAGTAGGAAGTGGAGTCTAAACATGTGACTGAGTTACTAAAATCTCATGATAAAATTTTAATGAATGAAGAGCTGCTTTTTCTGGATGAGCAAAATTTGGAGAAAAAGCTGCAAAGACTGTTGAAATAAGAACAAAGGATTTAGAATATTACACAAACTTAGTTGGTAAAGCAGTGGCAGGGTGTGAGAGGATTAAAAGAAATTCTACTGTGAGTAAAATGCTATCAAACAGCCTTGCATGTTACAGAGAATCATTTATGAAAAGAAGAGTCCATCCATGCAGTAAACTTCACTACCATCTTATCATCTTATTTTAAGAAATTTCCACAGTTACCTTCGCCCTTCAGCACCCTCCACCCTGTTCAGTCAGTAGCCATCAACATCCCGGCAAGACCCTGTATCAGCAAACGGATCAACTCACTGAGAGCTCAGATGATCGTTAGCATTTTTAGCAATAAAGTATTTTTAATTGAAGTATGTGCATTTTTTAGACAATGCTATTGCATATTTAATAGACTACACTATTATGTAAATAAAACTTTAATATGCATTGGGAAACCAAAAATTCATTTAGTTTGTTTCATTGTAATACTTGCTTTATTGTGGTGGTCAGGAACCAAACCTGTAA
Organism: Nyctereutes procyonoides; assembly: GCF_905146905.1. Classification (NCBI taxonomy): domain Eukaryota; kingdom Metazoa; phylum Chordata; class Mammalia; order Carnivora; family Canidae; genus Nyctereutes; species Nyctereutes procyonoides. Next base: position 962,342 of record NW_026575158.1, on the reverse strand, counting down.
TACGTATTTAACTAGATTTTCACTCATGGAAATGTAGTTCATTTCCAATTTGTCACTATTATAAAAAACTTCAGTGAACAATGCTGTAGAGTATTTTTGCACTGAGTTACTATCTTGTTGAGATTAAAAGTTAGAAATGAAATTTGTTTAATCAAAGGGAACACAGTTTTTAAAAGTTGGTAACCATTATCAGCCTATGCACCTAAAGAATATTTCTGATTCATTTTCTCACTAAAAGTCATGACATTCTCAATAAGATTCATGCTTTAAACCATCACAGTATTCGCCAATCTAGAAGATAACTGTATTCATTACTTTTTTATTTGCATTTCCTTTGTTGCAAATAAAGATGAGTGATATTAGTGTGCAATTATCAGACAATGCTATTTCTTATTCATGAATTTTCTGTTCCAATCTTTTGTCTATTTTTCTCTTGGCATTGTACATCCTTTTATTAATCAATTGAATTCCCTGTATATTAGGGAAAATAACTGATTGCAATGTATCTGGCAGTTATTCCTTTTAACTCTTTCTTTCTTTCTTTCTTTTTTCTTTCTTTCTTTCTATATTATGTTTGGCTAACATATAATTACAAAGGCCTTTTAAAAATAATTAGAAAGCCCTTTATATCTTAAATATTTTTAAAGATATTATTCTAAATATTCTTCTCCTACTTTCATTGTTTTAAATATTAACTTTGTGTGTGTGTAAGGAGTGAGGTAGTATTTCAACATAATTTTTGGTCAACAAATTACAATATGAGTTAGAAGTTAAAAATGTAGGCTTTGGAATACCATGTATCTTAGTTCAAATCTTGGTTCTGCCATTCATTATCTCTATGATTTTGAGCCTAATCTTTCTGTGCCTTTATTTCTCTAACTGTAAAATGGAGCTGTTGATTATAATATCTACTTCACATGGCTCTTGGGATGGTTGAATGAAACACCATGACATTCCATTGTAAACACTCAAATAATGGTTCCTGTTATTAGGAGTCTTCTTGCCAGCCATAAGTCCCAGTGCCATTTGTCTAAAAGAGGGTATTTTGAGATTCTGATTCATAGTTAATTTTATTTCTGGTTTCTCACATGTTTTATCTTCCTATTTGCCTTTTACAGTAAGAATAACACATGGTTTTGGTAACTAATTTTATGCTATGTTTAAATTTCTGAGAGATTAAGAACTCTCTTTTTAAGAAATGGTCTGTAGGTTATTCTCCCATTATATTCTGGATAAAATATTGCTGTAACATCTCCATTACATTCATACAGTCACTGAACATACGTTTAAGTTAGGGTCTACTATGTACCAGATGATACTCAGGTCTGGGAAGTAGGCAAGTAAACAAAACAGACAATAATCACTACCTTTATGAAGCTCAAATTTTACTATGGGAGACAAAATAAACAAATATAACAATATATAGGGTATTATTATGGTATTACATGGTGATAAGGAATATAGAAAAAATAGAGTAGTTTAATTAGATCTCACTTAAATAGTCTTCAGCCTAGACCTGACGAACTTGAGGGAACAGACCAGGCAAGTCGGTTGGAAGAGCATTCTGGGCAAAGACATCTGCAAGTTCTGAGGCTCTCAGATGGGAATACTTCTGGAATGTTTGAGGACCATTAGAAATTTCAGTGTAACTCAACCTGAGTGAATGAAGAAAAGAATAATAGCAGAAGAGTTCAAAAAGACAGAGGTCAGATAAGCGTCCTGCCAGTCTCATAGGGCAAATGAGCTGAGAAGGCATTGGTGGAGTTTTGGGCAAAATAAATAAATAATAGTAACCTATTTATCAATAAATAAATAAAATCTTTAAAGAATAAAAAAACCCCAAGTCTTTAAAATAAATAAGTTAATAATAAAATGTAAAACTGCTAAAGAGTGAACTGCAAAGTGTATTTGTTTCATAAGAGTAAATATTAGTTTATACATGAAATATTTTACTCAATTTTATTAACATATTATATTTGAAATTCTTTTTAATTATTTGAAATTCTTTTTAATTATTAGCTTTCATTTTACAGCTAAAGAATGAATCAAAATAATGATAATTACTGATTTTCATGATTACGACTTAAAATAATTTTGTCATGTTGAGGAATAGGTTATTAAAGAATTATTCACTATGGATTTTAATTATGCTAGATAGGCACTGATACTGATTTCTGCCACTGTTACTGCCTTCCACATCCAAACAATCAACTTTCTAAATTTCTCTAAAACTTCAATATCCAATAAAACCAAAACTTTGAATTCCATTACACAAGAAACCTACTGCTCTGAATGTTCCCTGTCTTGGCAAAGAGCAATCTATTCTTTTTGATGCTGAGGACAGAAACTTCCGAAATTATCTTTGACTCTAATCTCATTCTTATTCCCAGCATTCAAAACAAAAAATAAACAATGCCTTCAGACATATGTAAGAATCTACATATTTCTCCCATCTCTGCCACCCAATGGGGAGTCTGTCTGACACTCTCCCTTTGCCCTGCCCCCCAGTTGTGCTCTCTCTCTCTCTAAAATAAATAAATGAATCTTTTAAAAAATTCCTTCTTGCCCAATCTATCTCAGTCTCTCATTGTGAGGAGTAGAATAACCCACCACAATAAGAAAAGAATGACTCCAGGGAGAATAGGTAATTTTGAACAAATTCTTCCAATTACCAACATATATACATAAAACACAAATATGTAGAAAATATACAAATATCTCAAATTCACTTCAGTTCAATGAAATTTTAGCTACACATCATACACAACTCTGAAGTTAAGAAATTGGTGGAATCTTTGGAAGGAAAATATCCAGTACTATGCGTTTGTCCTTACCTAAAATGGGAGGTATAATTCTTCTGTTGGAATACTAAAGTTACATTTTGAGTTATTCTACCCAAGTCTCATAATTAGTTAAATTATGAAGGAGTGCACAATCAAAATGTATATCCATATATGATCTTCAGATTATACCTGAATAGCTATCAACCCTACATGTCAATTTCTCAGTTGCTGTATCCTTTTACTTTGCATAAAAATTATATTTTCTGTATTCTTTTTTCTTCTTCTTTAGAAATTCAAGATAAATGAGGCACCTGGCTGGCTCAGTAGGAGGAGCATGTGACTCTTGATTTTGGGGTTGTGAATTCAAGCCCCACATTGGATGTAGAGATTACATAAATAATTAAATTTTAAAAATGAATTAAAGAAAAATGAGCTTGCAATATTTTCTTAGATCATCTACTCAATCTAAGACTGTATGCCTGTGTGAATCAGAATCAGGCATAAGGCATATATTTAAAGGGAAATTAGGCATAATGTTCAGGTGTGGGAAAATAGCATCTTCCATATTGCTTCTTGGAGTGTTAATTAACATAGCCAAAGTGCAAAAATGAACACAACCTTGACCTAGAATTCCTGATTCTAGGTATTCATCCTGCAGATGCTTTCCACATGTATGCAGAGATGTTTGTACATGAGTGTTCATCACAGCATTTTTCGTGGTTGTAAAAAAGAAAAAACTGGAAATGAAATCAAAAAGTATATCTAAGATAAAGGGTTAAAAACTAATTGATTAGGGATCCCTGGGTGGCTCAGTGGTTTAGCGCCTGCCTTCGGCCCAGGGCGTGATCCTGAAGTCCCGGGATCCAGTCTCACATCGGACTCCCTGCATGGAGCCTGCTTCTCCCTCTGTCTGTGTCTTTGCCTCTCTCTCTCTCTCTCTCTCTCTCTCTGTGCGTCTCATGAATAAATAAATGAAATCTTAAATTAATCTTAATAATTAATTTATTAAAAGTGGTAAATACATGAATTAGACCTATACTCTATGTTTAATGCTATGTAGCCATTAAAAAAGATCAAAAAAGATCAGATACATATCTACCTGGAAAAATTAGGGAAAAACTCCAAGATACACTTAGAGAAAAAAAAGCATGATCTGGGACATTGTTTTAGGATGCTACAATGGTATAAAAAATCAAACACACGCATATACATACATATGAATTGAGAGATTGTGAACAAACTATAGAATATCTTTCCCAATTTATTCAGTAGCAATGTCTGTCTTCCAATTGCTCAGAAAAAAAGCCAAAATACAAAGGAAAACAAAGAAACCCAAAACCATTACAAAAAATCTAAATTTCAATTTTCATAATTCTCTCCACTTAGATGCCTAACATGCTCTAAAACAAAAACCTTGAAAACATTTTTTATTCTGTGTGTGTGTGTGTGTGTGTGTGTGTGTGTGTGTGTCTGCCTCTGTCTCTTTCATTCAACGCATTAGCAAATCCGGCTTTACCCTCAGAATACATACATAATCCAACCACTTTCTATTTCCACTGCTCTGTCATCTCACACACCATTGTCTCTTTGATTATTAGAATAACTCTCAACTGCTCACCCTGCTATATATAAAATGTCTTTTCTCTTTTTTAAGGCTTTTTTAAAGTAATCTCCCCACCCAACTTGGGGCTTGAACTCGTGACTCCCAAGATCAAGTGTCACATGCTTTACCGACTGAGCCAGCCAAGCACCCAAATATCTTTCCTGTTAAAGATACCTGTTGAGGGGATCCCTGGGTGGCTCAGTGGTTCAGCGCCTGCACACCAACTCCCAGTATGATGACACTTCCAGTAACTCTTTTTTTTTTTAATATTTTATTTTTCGGGATCCCTGGGTGGCGCAGAGGTTTGGTGCCTGCCTTTGGCCCAGGGCGCGATCCTGGAGACCTGGGATCGAATCCCACGTCGGGCTCCCGGTGCATGGAGCCTGCTTCTCCCTCTGCCTGTGTCTCTGCCTCTCTCTCTCTCTCTGTGTGACTATCATAAATAAATAAAAATTAAAAAAAATAAAATGTTTAAAAAAATTTATTTTTCTATTCATGAGAGACACAGAGAGAGAAGCGAGATACAGGCAGAGGGAGAAGCAGGCTCCCCATGGGGAGCCTGATGTGGAACTTCATCCCACGACCCAGAGATCACAACCTGAGCCAAAGGCAGAAGCTCAACTTCTGAGCCACCCTGGTGCTCCCCCCCCCCAATAAGATGCTTTTTAAGGGGAAGTATTTTTATCACTAACATTGTTTAGAATTGATAGTACATTAAAATAAAAAGGAGACTACATTTAAATCACTCTTAACATCATTTAAATTTTTTTCTTATATCCCCTTATTGCCTGTCCACAGGGCAGATACTCCTATTACTAGGCCCTATTACTCTCAAGGATGACATCCATGGTTCTATTTTGGGTAACTGTTTTTTAAACTGAACGTTCCTCCAATGGGGCACCAGTGTGGCTCAGTTGTTAAGCTTCTGCTTTTGACTCAGGTCATAATCTCAGAGTCCTGGGATGGAGCCCTATGCTATCAGGGTCTATGCTCAGCGGGGAGCCTGCTTCTCCCACACCCTCTGCCTGCCACTCCCCCAGCTTGTACACATGCACAAGCATGCGCTCTCTCTCTCTCTGTCAAATAAATAAATAAAATCTTAGAAAAAAAAAAAAAAGAAAGTGCCTCCAAATAAAATACAAAACACAAACCGAAACAGGAAATGGCAGGAACATTTTCAATCAGCTCCCTGGATGAATCCTATATACAATGAAGGCCTAGAAACCACTGGATTTAAGATTGAATAGAAAACAAGAAAGTAGAGAAGAATCTGTGTGAAAGGAGGACAGCTAGAAGAATTCTAGGGCACTAAGCATACTTCCCTGAAATGAGGCTCCACTATCTGATTTGCTTTAGCTAATAAATATAAATAGAAGTGAGATGGGTCACTTCTAGGCTGTAGCTTTAAGGGCAGGATGTGTGTCGCTAAATTCTCCTGTTCTCCTGCCAGAATGACTGACATCAGTTTCTCCATCAGCTTGGGGCCTGAAGTGTAATGATGTAGAGAAGAACCAAGCTCATGTAAGTGAGGAATAAACAACCTTGTTAGAAACTACAGAGATGGTGGTGTTTATTACTGCAGCATAATCCAACACTTTATGGCTGTTATAGGTTACTTTAAGAAGGATGGAGTAAGAAAGAAATTTCAAATTTGATATAAAGTTCAAATAAGGTAAAGAAGATGGAAGAATGTCTAATGAATTTGTCAGTGAGAAGGTCAATGGTGCATTAGCAAGAGCAATTTCAGCACAGTGGTGGGAGTAAAAGTCAGAAAGATTAATTATCCTGCAAATCATTAGTACTCCATGGACATTCTTTGATATGCAAACAGAAAAGAACCTCCAGATCTCATCTTCTTCACTGCATGTGACAGTTCAAATTAAAAGTCAGTGAATTTGAATTATTAAGCTACATCTTCTAGAGAAAATTAAAAAATATTGATACTGCCAAAATTATTACTTTAAATGTTCAAGAATAATCAACTTTTATTGTTTATCAACATTATGAAAAATACTTCGTTTTAAACAATAATATCTTTTAAAAAATGTTTATCTCAAAATTTGTTAAACCCTGGGTCTGATTTTGGTGGTGGCAGGGGAGGAACTCCAGACTTCGCAAATATGAAGAAATGAACATAGCGGAGAGGTATTTCCAAATGACTGTTTTTTGGATGAGGAATCATAGATCAACATGCTTCATTGATTCATTCAATCAATCAACAAATATGAAGTCCCCACCGTAAATAAGTCATTCTGTGATACACTGAGGTATTCAATGGAGAATGATCATAAATACTACATCCAACTTCACAGAACTCACAGTCACTAACATTTTAAAGTTCAAAATGCAAAATTTCAATGTTATCTGTTTTATATGTGTTTTGATAATTTACAAATATGTGGGTAAATATTTTGATACTCTTTCCTTTGAGAGGTGCTGTTTAATATTCTTCTCTTTGAACTTGAGCTGGATTGGTTATATCTTGGTTACAAATAGAATACAGAGGAGGTGATGGTATGTGACTTCAGAGATCAGGGAGCTTAAAAGACATTGTAGCTTTCTTCTTGCTCTATATTTCTTGGATTACACATTCTGGAGAAGCTAGCTGCCATGTCAAAAACATATTCAAGCAGTTTTATGGAGTGTTCATGTGACAAGAAACTGAGGCTTTCAGCAATGGCCATGTGAGTGAGCCATCCTGGAAGACAAACCTCTAGCTCTAGTCAAGTTGTTAGGTGACTGAAGCCCCCAATGACATCTTGATTGCAATCTCATGTGAAACCCTGAGCCAGAGCCATGCTGCTAAATTGCTCCTGAATTCCTTAACTTCAGAAACTGTGCAAGAAATAAATAGTTGTTGTTTAAAGCAGCTAAGCTGGGTCGCCTGGGTGGCTCTGCTGGTTAGGTGTCTGTCTTTGGCTCAGGTCATGATCCCAGTCCCATAATGCGCTCCTTGCTTGGCAGGGAGAAGCAGACTCCCTCTTCCCTCTGCTTGTGCTCTCTCGCTCTCAAATAAATAAAATTTTAAAAATACTTTATTTATTTATATGAGAGAGAGAGAGAGAGAGAGAGAGAGACACACACAGGTAGAGGGAGAAGCAGGCTCCATGCAGAGTCTGATGTGGGACTCGATCCCTGGTCTCTAGGATCAGGCCCTGGGCTGAAGGCGGTGCTAAACCACTGAGCTACTCGGACTGCCTAAATAAATAAAATCTTTTAAAAAAAATAAAAATAAAGCAGCTAAGTTTTAGACTCTTAACTATGGAGAACGAACTGATGGCTACCAGGAGGGAGAGGGTGGGGGAATGGGTTAAATAGGCAATGGGGATTAAGGAAGATACTTGTGATGAGTACCAGCTGTTGCATGGTAGTGTCGACTTATTAATTCTACACCTGAAACTAATGTTACTAATAAACTCCTGTAAAATAATTGGAGTTTAAATAAAAACTTGAAAACATAAAATATAAAAAAGGAAAAAAAATACAGTAGTTAAGTTTGGGGATGATTTGTTGTACAGTAATAGATAACTAACACATTTATCTATTCACTAATATTTTGTACAATACAGGATTTCTTTTACTCCTAAAGACACTCTGTATTATTGCCAACATAAGACAACTCCCAATTCTTTAAAAAATTTCCACATAAAAAAAAATTTCCACATAATATATATTTCATGTAATAATTATATATAACAATATATTTTTGTTTTGCATACTCCAACAGAGACCAATTTTACAATAATTTGCTCTTTAATTAGACTCTAAAATAAAGATTTTTCTAAGACAACAAAGTTGCTTCAAAATTTATTCACAGTATAATAAAAAAAAAAATAAATAAATAAAGGGATCCCTGGGTGGTGCAGCGGTTTAGCGCCTGCCTTTGGCTCAGGGCGTGATCCTGGAGACCCGGGATCGAATCCCACGTCGGGCTCCCGGTGCATGGAGCCTGCTTCTCCCTCTGCCTATGTCTCTGCCTCTCTCTCTTTCTGTGTGTGACTATAATAAAAAAAAAATATTCACAGTTCTTCAAATACTATTTTTTGGGGAGGAAGGCATCCTAACTTAATGGAGGAAATGCTATATTAGTAAAATTATATATTTTGTTTCTTGAATCTTTTTGTTTGGAAAAAATATATAATTAAAGCCTTAGTAGCAAAATACAAAATTTGAATTTTTACTTTGATTGGAGAAATAAACTGGAGATATATGTCTAATACTAATTCTGTGCATTTATAATTACATTCACCTGGCATATGTGTAATAAGAACAGCCTGGGCCTTAGAACTAGAAAAAGATGAGTTTGAATCTAGACAACCTGCCATATTTTACGTATTAGGCAAGATGTTAGATCCCTTCCCTTTTACACTTATTCTTTTTAAGCTTTCACAAAAGCCTGAGAAAACTCTGCCCTGAGCACACCCTCAAAATGAATCTACTAAGAATCTTGAATAATTAGAAGGTCCGTAAGTCACTGAAACTTCATATAAAATATTGCACGCACATGGCTGTATATATTTTCCTAGGGCATGGAAAGTTCATGGAGTTAATATGGTTTTCAAAAAAAAGGTTAAACATCAATGTATACTGGGACACTTGGGTGTCTCAGTGGTTGAGCATCTACCTTTGGCTCAGGGCATGATCCCAGGGTCCTGGGATCGAGTCCTGCATCAGGCTCCTCACATGGAGCCTGCTTCTCCCTCTGCCTATGTCTCTGCCTCTCTCTCTGTGTCTCTCATAAATGAATAAATAAAATATATTTTTAAATATTCAATGTATGCAAAGAATTGTTCCAATTTTTGTGTTATTTGTAACATTCAAGGTTTTATGAAGATGTGTGATGATCAACCTTTCTTTTTATTTTTCTTTTAAAGATTTTATTCATTTTTTTAAAGAAATTCTTTTTTGTTTGTTTATGATTTTATTTATTCATTCATTAGAGACATAGAGGCAGAGGGAGAAGCAGGCTCCATGCAGGGGGCCCCATGTGGGACTCAATCCCAGGACCTAGGATCACAACCTGAGCCGAAGGCAGACGCTCAACCGCTGAGCCACCCAGGCAGGCCCTATTTATCTATTTGAAAAAGACTGAACATGAACAGAGGGAGCAGCAGAGGCAGAGGGAGAAGCAGACTCCCCGCTGAGCCAGGAGCCTGGTGGGGGCTCCATCCCAGGACCCCAGAATCATGACCTGAGTGGAGGGCAGAGGCTCAACCACTGAGCCGCCCAAGCGTCCCTCAACCTCTCTTTTTAGTTGAGCAAAGGGATAGACAGGAAAGGCCAAGCAGACAGAACCTTGTCTTAAAAGAAACTATTCCCTCTCTTGAATATAGTATATACATTATATTACAGAGACATACTAATAAACAAGTATTTATAACAGTGAAGATATAGCTGTATATATAAAATTCAAATATATAAGGTTCCATTCAATGAGGTTTTAATTGCTAAAATCAGCTTTGAAACCACCATCTATGGCATACAGTTATGCAGGATTCTTGGTGCATCTGCCTTGTGGTGTGAAGAGCGTGTCAGTTAAAAAAATGGTATCTGCATGGGTTTTTCTGATTAGATGGTTACCTCCCAAATAAGATTAGTTATCACAGTGGGCCGAAAGCAGTTCACATGCCCTAGGAAAACTGCTGTTACATGCTACATGTTAAAAAACAAAACAAAACAAAACATGGGCACCCAGGTGGCTCAGTGGTTGAGCATCTGCCTTCCACTCAGGTCGTGATCCCCGGGTCCTGGGATGGAGTCTGCATGGAGCTCCCCCGCCCGGAGCCTGCTTCTCCCTCTGCCTGTGTCTCTGCCTCTCTCTCTGTGTCTCTCATGAATAAATAAGCAAAATCTTTAAAAAAATAAAAATAATTAAGAAAACAACAAAAAAATTAAAGTGGCAATGGATTCCCTGAGATGCAAAATTCATTAAAGTAACTTTATGGTCGATCCTTTTTTTTCTTGTTTATTCTATGTCTAAGCACTCCCTTTAATACTTAACACATGGATTCTGATTTTTGGCATGTCTTTGGAGTTATTCTTAGCGCTTTCTGTGTGAATAAACTAAACTGATACAGAGAATGGCCCAAATAATCAAACATTCTTATTTGGAACCTGATACAATTCTAGAGTTCAGTCTTGCCCATAACTAGGGAGCTAGGACTCAACAGGTATCCTTTTTTTTTAAGATTTTATTTATTTGTTATATATATATATATATATATATATAGAGAGAGAGAGAGAGAGGCAGAGACACAGGCAGACTCCATGCTGGGAGCCCGACGCGGGACTCGATCCCGGGTCTCCAGGATCACGCCCCAGACCAAAGGCAGGCGCTGAACCACTGAGCCACCCAGGGATCCCCTCAACAGGTATCTTTAACAGGAAAGATATTTGGGTGCTTGGCTGGCTCAGTCGGTAAAGCATGTGACACTTGATCTTGGGAGTCACGAGTTCAAGCCCCAAGTTGGGTGGGGAGATTACTTTAAAAAAGCCTTAAAAAAGAGAAAAGACATTTTATATATAGCAGGGTGAGCAGTTGAGAGTTATTCTAATAATCAAAGAGACAATGGTGTGTGAGATGACAGAGCGGTGGAAATAGAAAGTGGTTGGATTATGTATGTATTATGAGGGTAAAGCCGGATTTGCTAATGCATTGAATGAAAGAGACAGAGGCAGACACACACACACACACACACACACACACACACACACAGAATAAAAAATGTTTTCAAGGTTTTTGTTTTAGAGCATGTTAGGCATCTAAGTGGAGAGAATTACGAAAATGAAATTTAGATTTTTTTTGTTATGGTTTTGGGTTTCTTTGTTTTCCTTTGTATTTTGGCTTTTTTTCTGAGCAATTGGAAGACAGACATTGCTACTGAATAAATTGGGAAAGATATTCTATAGTTTGTTCACAATCTCTCAATTCATATGTATGTATATGCGTGTGTTTGATTTTTTATACCATTGTAGCATCCTAAAACAATGTCCCAGATCATGCTTTTTTTTCTCTAAGTGTATCTTGGAGTTTTTCCCTAATTTTTCCAGGTAGATATGTATCTGATCTTTTTTGATCTTTTTTAATGGCTACATAGCATTAAACATAGAGTATAGGTCTAATTCATGTATTTACCACTTTTAATAAATTAATTATTAAGATTAATTTAAGATTTCATTTATTTATTCATGAGACGCACAGAGAGAGAGAGAGAGAGAGAGAGAGAGAGGCAAAGACACAGACAGAGGGAGAAGCAGGCTCCATGCAGTCCGATGTGAGACTGGATCCCGGGACTTCAGGATCACGCCCTGGGCCGAAGGCAGGCGCTAAACCACTGAGCCACCCAGGGATCCCTAATCAATTAGTTTTTAACCCTTTATCTTAGATATACTTTTTGATTTCATTTCCAGTTTTTTCTTTTTTACAACCACGAAAAATGCTGTGATGAACACTCATGTACAAACATCTCTGCATACATGTGGAAAGCATCTGCAGGATGAATACCTAGAATCAGAAATTCTAGGTCAAGGTTGTGTTCGTTTTTGCACTTTGGCTATGTTAATTAACACTCCAAGAAGCAATATGGAAGATGCTATTTTCCCACACCTGAACAATATGCCTAATTTCCCTTTAAATATATGCCTTATGCCTGATTCTGATTCATACAGGTATACAGTCTTAGATTGAGTAGATGATCTAAAAAAAGGATTGCAAGCTCATTTTTCTTTAATTCATTTTTAAAATTTAATTATTTATGTAATCTCTACATCCAATGTGGGGCTTGAACTCACAACCCCAAAATCAAGAGTCACATGCTCCTCCTACTGAGCCAGCCAGGTGCCTCATTTATCTTGAATTTCTAAAGAAGAAGAAAAAAGAATACAGAAATATAATTTTTTATGCAAAGTAAAAGGATACAGCAACTGAGAAATTGACATGTAGGGTTGATAGCTATTCAGGTATAATCTGAAGATCATATATGAATATACGGATATACATTTTGATTGTGCACTCCTTCATAATTTAAATAATTATGAGACTTGGGTAGAATAACTCAAAATGTAACCTTAGTATTCCAACAGAAGAATTATACCTCCCATTTTAGGTAAGGACAAACGCATAGTACTGGATATTTTCCTTCCAAAGATTCCACCAATTTCTTAACTTCAGAGTTGTGTATGATCTAAAATTTCATTGAACTGAAGTGAATTTGAGATATTTGTATATTTTCTACATATTTGTGTTTTATGTATATATGTTGGGTAATTGGAAGAATTTGTTCAAAATTACCTATTCTCCCTGGAGTCATTCTTTTCTTATTGTGGTGGGTTATTCTACTCCTCGCAATGAGAGACTGAGATAGATTGGGCAAGAAGGAATTTTTTAAAAGATTCATTTATTTATTTTAGAGAGAGAGAGAGAGAGCACAACTGGGGGGCAGGGCAAAGGGAGAGTGTCAGACAGACTCCCCTTTGTGTGGGGAGTCTGATGGAGAGAGATCCCAGGGCCACAAGATCATGCCCCGAGCCTAAGTAAGACGCTCGAGGCATCTTGAGCAAGGCACCATTCCGGCACCCCAAGAAAGAATTTTCTTATAAATGTAAGTCTGGTGCTTCATATATTTCAGGAGTGCAATACAGTCTCAAACCAAAGTAATATTAAAATTTTCCATCTGAATTAGAGAAGATCACATCTTACAGAAATCAGTGAATAAAATGGACGCTCCTTAAAGGAAAAATAAACAATAGTATTGTTAATATGTTTGAATCTAGACAATCCAGAAAACAAGGGCCAGCATGGGAAATGAACACCTTCTGCAGGAAAACAAATGAATTTTGAATTTGACACTATAGGATGTAGAGGACTTAGAGCAATTACAAGCATGGCAGGAAGCTTAGGATTCACATTGCCCTGTTTACTTATTTCTTTACAAAATACAATTTAGATATTGAAATATTTCATTTTTATTCCCAAAATGAAGGTCAGTTTCTCATTACTGGTCTTTGAAAGTTTTTTTTTTTAAGATTTTATTTATTTATTCATGAGAGACACACACACACACACACAGAGGCAGAGACACAGATAGAGGGAGAAGCAGGCTCCATGCAAGAAGCCCGATGTGGGACTCGATCCCAATACTCCAGCATCATGCCCTGGGCTGAAGGCAGTGCTAAACCGCTGAGCCACCCAGGGATCCCCCCTGAAAGTTGATCTTAATGAACAAATCTGACCCTAAAGAACTGAAATATGGATGTAATAGGCATTGAAAGAAGAGACACAATCAATAATAAAAGCATGGCATAATGTAGAACTCATCTGTAAGAGTTGACATAAGGGCACATTTATAAACATAAATACAAAGTCTTATAAGAAATCTATAAAGTGAAACAAACTTGCAAGTAGATAATTTCTAAATCATTTGCTTATTTTTAGAGAGACATCTCATGTATAAAGTTATGGACATATCAAAATAGAACATGTGTATTCTTCATGGACTTCCAGTTTCAACAATTGCTGTTGATTTAGAGAATAGATTTTCACTGAAAGGTGAAAGCATGTTTTGTTTCAAGTAAAATAATTCAAATGTTCATTAAAAACAACGTAAGAAAGTGTTGAACAAATATCTTTGATAATTGTGGGACATGTGGTGCTTTGTTTATGGAAAACTAACCCATTCCCACTTGTGATTTGAGTATTATGTAGTTAAATTGACTATTTGTCAAGTCAGTTTAAAATTATGTCTTAGAGACAAAAGACCATTAACCCACTAAGCTATATATTAGTTAAATACTAATCATGAGTCAAAGAATGTTTTCAATGTTTTATTGCTTTTTTATAAAAAAAGCACTGCTGGGAGTCTGTGAGAAAAAGTACTGTTAAACAAGAATTTACCTTGAAATCTACTACTAATTCATTTTTAGACATTTCCTTTCTCATATCCTTCTAAATCCTTAATATTACATTTCACATGTTATTATGTAACCATCAGTTAGAAGAGGTAAATGATCTGAATTCTTGATCCTGATTAGCCTGTGGAATAAAGTATAGTTCTACTTGAGACTCTTATAGTAAAATATTTTTGCTGTTTTCATTTAGAAATCTCTAATAAGGAATGATATATTAATGTGTATACTATCCAAAGAGCAAAGGCTAACTGTGTTCCCTTTGGTATACTTAGAAGAGTTAGTTACTACAGAGAGGTGAAGACAATAAAGTTAGAAAAAACTGGTTTGATGACCAAGAACTAAAAAGAATGTCTGTTCATTCTCATATTCTTTGTGACAACACAGATGAGATTTATAGGCTGAAAAATGATCCATATGTTGGCTCACTTTCCAATCTTACAGGCTTTTACAATTGTGGACAGGTTAACATGCAAATTCCTTACTTTTTGCTGTCCTTCCATAGAACTGGAGTTCCAAATGTGGCTTTATTAGAGACAGTAATCCTTGTATAGAATTCTAATAGCTAGACAGTAGTATTATATTCTAAGAGGAATTTTAGGAGCAATTCTTCTAACACTGGGTTCTCATTGCCATTGTCTTGCTGTGACCACGCTGATGACATGATATATTAGGCATGCTAAAAAAGAACCATGATATTGACATATGGGAGGAATATTCTCAGGGGTTGTCTGTCTCAGTGTAGATTATTTACCCTTAAAGCAAAACACACATGGTCCTGGCCTATGCCTGTTAAGCATTTACTGAATCTAGACGACAAAGGTTACACCCAGTGGGAATAAATTTCTAAACTATGTAGCATGACTATATATAAGAAACAGATGAAATATTTTATGTGGCCTTAGAACAGATTACACAATGTTCCATACAGTTGTTAATATATAGTAAACCAGAAAAATATTACATTTGAGAAAATAACTTTGTAGAAGGGCAAAGAGAATCCTTTGGCTTCCTTTTGAATTAACTAATTGATCTTTTTCATATTTATTTCTCTTTGTTTTATACTTTTTTTCACATTGTCATTGCCCAAATGGCAACCATAAACAAAGATACAAAAAAAAAAAAAAAAGTCTGGTCTCCCAATTTTATGCCTCCACAGAAATTCTCTAATAATCGCTGTGAAATTTCCCCTGATAATGGACAAACAATATCTCTACATTTTCATTTCTCTCTCTACATTTACATTTTCTCTATATAGATGATTGTTCATCACAAGAAAACAAAGAAGACATTTCCTTATAATATGCTACTAATTTTCCTGTTGATGTGACAAAAAGAAAACAAAAACACAACTCTTGCTTTCTCTTCCAAACACTAATCTTTCTCTTCACTCTAAAAAATATTACTGGACATTTTCATTAAGAATACTCTTATACAGGGGCACCTGGGTGGCTCAGTAGTTGAGCATCTGCCTTTTTTTTTTTTTTGTATTTTTTTTTATTGGAGTTCGATTTGCCAACATATAGTATAACACCCAGTGCTCATCCTGTCGAGGTCAAGTGCCCCCGCCTCAGTGCCCGTCACCCAGTCACCCCATCCCCCTGCCCACCTCCCCTTCCACTACCCTTTGTTCATTTTTCAGAGCTAGGAGTCTCTCATGTTTTGTCACCCTCTCTGATATTTACCACTCATTTTCTCTCCTTTCCCCTTTAATTCTTTTCACTATTTTTTATGTTCCCTGAATGAATGAAATCATATAATGTTTGTCCTTCTCTGATTGACTTACTTCACTCAGCATAATACCCTCCAGTTCCAACCATGTTGAAGCAAATGGTGGGTATTTGTCGTTTCTAATGGCTGAGTAATATTCCATTGTATACATAGAACACATCTTCTTTATCCATTCGTCTTTCGATGGACACCGAGGCTCCTTCTACAGTTTGGCTATTGTGGACATGGCTGCTATAAATATTTGGGTGCAGGTGTCTTGGTTTTTCACTGCACCTGTAAATCCCCAGCAGTGCAATTGCTGGGTCATAGGACAGTTCTATTTTTAACTCTTTGAAAAACCTCCACACAGTTTTCCGGAGTGGCTGCACCAATTCACATTCCCACCAAGAGTGCAAGAGGGCTCCCCTTTCTCCACATCCTCTCCAACATTTGTTGTTTCCTCTCTTGTTAATTTTCACCATTCTCACTGGTGTGAGGTGGGATCTCATTGTGGTTTTGATTTGTATTTCCCTGATGGCCAGTGATGCGGAGGATTTTCTCATGTGCTTGCTGGCCATGTGTAGGTATTCTTTGGTGAAATTTCTGTTCATGTCTTCTGCCCATTGCATGATTGGATTGTTTGTTTCATGGGTGTTGAGTTTAATAAGTTCTTTATAGATCTTTGGTACTAGCCCTTTATCTGTTATGTCATTTGCAAATATCTTCTCCCATTCTGTAGATTGTCTTTTAGTTTTGTTGACTGTTTTGCTGTGCAGAAGCTTTTTATCTTGATTAAGTCCCAGTAGTTCATTTTTGCTTTTGTTTCCCTTGCCTTCATAGATGTATCTTGCAAGAAGTTGCTGGGGCCAAGGTCAAAAAGGGTGTTGCCTGTGTTCTCCTCTAGGATTTTGATGGATTCTTGTCTCACATTTAGATCTTTCATCCATTTTGAGTTTATCTTTGTGTATGGTGTAAGAGAACGGTCTAGTTTCATTCTTCTGCACGAGGCTGTCCAATTTTCCCAGCACCATTTATTGAAGAGACTGTCCTTTTTCCAGTGGATAGTCTTTCCTGCTTTGTCGAATATTAGTTGACCATAGAGTTGAGGGCCCATTTCTGGATTCTCTATTCTGTTCCACTGATCTATATGTCTGTTTTTGTGCCAATACCACACTGTCTTGATGATCACAGCTTTGTAGTACAACTTGAAATCCAGCATTGTGATGACCCCGGCTCTGGTTTTCTTTTTTAATATTCCCCTGGCTATTCAGGGTCTTTCTTGATTCCACACAAATCTTATTTGTTCCAATTCTCTGAAGAAAGTCCATGGTATTTTGATAGGGATTGCATTGAATGTGTAAATTTCCCTGGGTAGCATTGACATTTTCACAATATTAATTCTTCTAGTCCATGAGCATGGAATATTTTTCCATCTCTTTGTGTCTTCCTCAATTTCTTTCAGAGGTGTTCTATAGGTTTTAGGGCACAGATCTTTTACCTCGTTGGTTAGGTTTATTCCTAGGTATCTTATGCTTTGGGGTGCAATTGTAAATGGGATTGACTCCTTAATTTCTCTTTCTTCAGTCTCATTTTTCGTGTATAGAAATGCCACTGATTTCTGGGCATTGGTTTTGTATCCTGCCACACTGCCGAATTGCTGTATGAGTCCTAGCAATCTTGGAGTGGTCTTTTGGGTTTTCTAAGTACAGTGTCATGTCATCTGCAAAGAGGGAGAGTCTGACTTCTTCTTTGCCAATTTGAATGCCTTTTATTTCTTTTTGTTGCCTGATTGCTGAGGCTAGGACTTCCAGTACTATGTTGAATAGCAGTGGTGAGAGTGGACGTCCCTATCGTGTTTCTGATCTTAGGGGAAAGGCTCTCAGTGTTTCCCCATTGAGAATGATATTTGCTGTGGGCTTTTCATAGATGGCTGTTAAGAGAGCATCTGCCTTTGACTCATGTCGTGATTCCGGGATCCTAGGATCGAGTCCCACATCAGACTCCTGCAGAGAGCCTGCTTCTCCCTCTGCCTGTGTCTCTGCCTTTCTTTCTATGTGTCTCATGAATAAATAAATACACTCTTTTAAAAAAAGACTCATACAAATACAAAGGAAATGCCCTTTTTCTGCCTCTATGTTGTATTCTTTTCAAGGTATACTTGTACTTTTTTTTTCTTTAGATTCAATTAAATAAATGAAATACTCAGCACCAATCACTGTCTTATATGTTGGGCACATAAAAAAAAATAAGACCTAGCCTTATCCCAGGGTGCACTGTTAGGAAATGTAAGGAAGACAGGTAACCTAACAATTATGTGATGTGTGTTATAAACAGGCCACCTAAGTGCCCAGTGGAAGGCAAAACACGATCTTCTTGGAGCAAGTTGGGTAAAATCTCGATGAGATGACACTGACACAGAATTGAAGAGAAAGGCTGGGCAGCCCAGGTGGCTCAGCGGTTTGGTGCCACCTTCAGCCCAGGGTGTGATCCTGGAGACCTGGGATCAAGTCCCACATCAGGCTCCCTGCATGGAACCTGCTTCTCCCTCTGCCTGTGTCTCTGCCTTTCTCTCTCTCTCTGTGTCTCTCATGAAAAAATAAATAAAATCTTAAAAAAAAAAAAAAAGAAGAGAAAGGCCATTCTAGACAAGAAATCAGAAGGACAAAAGGGACAGAAATTTGAAAAACTGCAACTCAATTTCTGGCTTGGTTTCTAGCTTAGAAAAAGTTAATTTTGGATTTGTACAAGTCACCATATTATAATTACTTTTGAAGATGATGGATTTTTTATCATTTGTTAATGAGAATAATTTCTGTAATGGGATATGATAAGTTTATTTCATATAACAAAATGTTTTGATTTAATGGGGGTAACACTGAAGTAGGAGTCAGCAGAGTGAAATTTGACTTGTGTGTGTGTATATATATATATATATATATATATATATATATATTCATCACTAGATATATTCATCATCCTGAAACTTAATAACTACCCTAACTCCCCAAATATCTGTTGAAGATAGTTTTGACTGGGCAGCATGTATACTGAGAGAAAGAAATAACTCATTTACATGTATTCTTTTTTTGTTTTTGTTTTTGTTTTTTGTTTTTCATTTACATGTATTCTTGACTCTGTCCCTGTAGAGGAAAGGGAATGAATTAGAAAGAGGTAATTAAATATGATGGCAGGTGAACTAGAGCCTATATTAGATTCTGGGCTGCTGGGCTGCATGAAGCACAGGGGGAAAAATACCATGAATTAAAGTTTTAAACATGGAAACAGCCCAAGAGTCTAGCGATGGATGAATTGATAAAGAATGTGTGGTCTATATATTGGATGGTCCCAAGTTATGATAGTTCAAGTTGGGAGTTTTCAACTTTACGATGGTAAAAATATATATTCAGTAGAAATTTTGAATTTTTATATTTTCTTAGGTTAGTGATATTTGGTCCCATCCTCTCTTATGATGCTGGCAGCAAGCTGCAGCTCCAAGTCAGTCACGGGATCATGAGGGTAAGCAACTGATACACTTGCAAGCATTCTATACCCATAGTGTTTTTCACTTTCAGTATATTATTCAATAGATTACTTGAGCTGAGCAATATTTCATTATAAAGTAGGCTTTGTGTTACATGAACCTCCCCTATCATAGGCTAATGCAAGTATTCTGAGCACATTTAAGGTGGGCTAGGCTAATCTATGATGTTTAGTAAGTTAGATATATTAAGTGCATTTTTAACTTACCAAATTTTTAACTTACGATGAATTTACTGGGATGTTATCCCATTGTAAGTCACAGAAGACCTGTATAATGGAGTATTATCCAGCCATTAAAAAAGGAGGCTATTGCCCTACGACCCAGCAATTGCACTGCTGGGGATTTACCCCAAAGATACAGATGCAATGAAACGCTGGGGCACCTGCACCCTGATGTTTCTAGCAGCAATGTCCACAATAGCCAAACTGTGGAAGGAGCCTCGGTGTCTATCGAAAGATGAATGGATAAAGAAGATGTGGTTCGGGATCCCTGGGTGGCGCAGCGGTTTGGCGCCTGCCTTTGGCCCAGGGCGCGATCCTGGAGATCAGGGATCGAATCCCACATCGGGCTCCCAGTGCATGGAGCCTGCTTCTCCCTCTGCCTGTGTCTCTGCCTCTCTCTCTGTGACTATCATAAATAAATACAAATTAAAAAAAATTCAATATCTTTAAAAAAAAAAAGATGTGGTTTATGTATACAATGGAATATTACTCAGCCATTAGAAATGACAAATACCCGCCATTTGCTTCGACATGGATGGAACTGGAGGGTATTATGCTGAGTGAAGTAAGTCAATCGGAGAAGGACAAACATTATATGGTCTCATTCATTTGGGGAATATAAATAATAGTGAGAGGGAATAGAGGGGAAGGGAGAAGAAATGGGTAGGAAATATCAGAAAGGGAGACAGAACATGGAAGACTCCTAACTCTGGGAAACGAACTAGGGGTGGTGGAAGGGGAGGAGGGCGGGGGTGGGGGTGACTGGGTGGCGGGCACTGAGGGGGGCACTTGACGGGATGAGCACTCGGTGTTATTCTGTATGTTAGCAAATTGAGCACCAATAAAAAATAAATTTATTATTAAAAAAGGAGGCTATCCTGCCATTTGTAATAACGTGGATGGATCTTGAAGGCATTATGCTAAGTGAAATAAGTCAGAGAAATACAAATACTGTATGATTTTATTTATATGTTGAATCTTAAAAAGAAAAATGTAATTGAGACCTAGGAAGGGATAATTGGAAGAAGTTGGTCAAAAGGCACAAACTCCCTGTTACAAGATAAATAAATACTAGAGCTGCAATATACGGTATGATGACTATAGCCATCACTGCTATATGGCATATATGGGAATTGTTATGAGAGAACATCCTAAGAGTTCTCATCATATTATTTTTTCCCCTTATTTTATACCTATAGGAGATGATGGATCTTAACTAAACTTACTGGGCTTGTCTCATCACAATGTACGTAAGAAGTCAAATTATGTTGCACACTTGAATCTTATATACAGTGCTGTGTGTCATTATATCTCAATAGAACCAGGAAAAAAAAACAAATAAAAATGGATTTTAAAAATCTTAAAGGAGGATGCCTGGGTAGCTCAGTGTTTGAGCATCTGCCTTCAGCTCAGGGTGTGATCCTGGGTCTGGGGACCGAGTCCCGCATCAGGCTCATTACGAGGAGCCTGCTTCTCCCTCTGCCTATGTCTCTGCCTCTCTCTCTGTGTCTCTCATAAATAAATAAATAAATAAATAAATAAATAAATAAATAAATAAATAAATAAAATCTTAAAAAAAAAAAGAAGTCTTAAAGGGAAAGATGAATGTGTGGCCAAGACAAATTTATTCAATCTTATAAAGCCTTGCTGTTCCAATATTGAGAAAAAGGCAATAACAATTAGGGAAATACAAAAATTGCAGACCACCACCACACACATTTAGGCACCATCATTGTTTTTAGTCAAAAGGTGATGGATAATTACTAACATTGAATGCCTATTAACTGCCAGGCACTATACTAGATACTTTAAAAGTACAATTTCAGTTAACACACACACACACACACACACACACACACACACACTATCCTTTTGAGAGAGTTATGTTACCCTTTCGTAGAGAAGTTATACAACTTCTCCAGTGTTGTCTTTTGGTAGTGTAATCAATTTAAATGTAAGTCTGTGTCACCAAAATTTTATTTATTTATTTTTTCCTAAACCACGTTCCCATTTTTCCATACTGCTCTCATCAAGATGGAGACAAGTGAATAGCTTACGAAGCTAAATTTAGCAGGCCCAAGAGCACAAGAATCAATAAAAAAACTGCAGAGTGAATAAATCTCTTTCTTCTTGAAAGGATCCATGATATGAATTCACATGATCCTATCTAAATTAAGCCTGACTTTTGCTCAGTAAGTGGAAATAATTTATGTTAAGTGACAAATAAGAAGTGTTCACTAAGTCTTCAAACATCTATTTGAAACCATGTTCTGGGGATTGTGGGCTTCTGTGGTCATCTGATCCTTATGTATTCTAGGAAGGTCTGTAATAAAGATATTTCCTGGGTTTAAGCAGAAGGCCAGTTTGACGGGAAGACTTTGAGATAAGACTATTGTTTGAACTCTTAATTAGCAGATGGGTCCCTTTGAAAAGAAGCTTGAGGCACCACTGCTTTGTTCTTGAACAGAAGAGAGATTACTTTCAGGATAATCTATAATTTACAGGATTTTGAAAGCTGATTGGATAAACTGAGGGTTCAGTACCTATGGCAAAGAAGAGGGGGTGGTCCTTTTTTTGTTATCAGGCACCATGCCAATCTAGCAGATGGTTGAGGTATATATTGAAGGTGTTTCTGTATTAAACGGATAAAGCAGCTTCCAGGGGCAATGGAAGAAAGAGCTTCACGGTGATTGGAAACCAAAACTCTTTTTAAAATGCAGACATAGCTACTCTGGCACCTGAGAACACTTTGGAGAATGGAGATCAATACAGCTCATAAGAAACAGGCCTAATGACATTCATGAATTAGGAGACAAATTTGGTGGCCAAGCCATGTTTGGGAACAAATATAGCAATAAAATTTGCCTCCACCAAATCCCACGGGGAGACAGTGCAAATTCTATTAGTAAATCATGATGTAGTACCTATGTTGTGTGAGTCACTGTGAACAAAAATTCAAGTTTATAAAAATGATGCGATATGGCAATTTGAGGAAGTTACTGAACAAGAGCATGATTAACTTTAACTGAATTAATCATGAATCTGCCACCTGCCTAGAGGTTGCTTTGCCCACCAGAATCTCAGAGATTCTCACTGTTTTTGTTTTGTTTTGTTTTTTTGCCTTGGAGCTCCATGCTATTCTACTTGCTTCTGCTTAAGGCTCTGATCCTCAGAGTTATTCTTTAGGGTTTTACTCTTGGCAGAGCTCTGTTAATCTGAGAATCACAAGAATCTGAAAGGAAAGAAATAGCTTCAGTATGTGTGTATTTTAAAGCTGGGATATCTGCAAATAGTATAACATTAAGAATGGTAAATATTCCCACAATGTTGCCTAGGCTGTACAAACCCAAAAAATATGTAGGGAATTCAATGTAGCATGATTTCTGGGTAAGATTCATTTGCTTGAATCTAAATATTTTAGAAGAGTGCAGTCATGTTAGGATTTAAGTTTTAAAGCATGATTCAACAAAATGTCAATAAATGCAAATGAGGTTTGTAAAACAAGTTTCATGTGAACCAATATATTGCTCAGCTCACAGAGTTTGCGTTTAATTGAAGCTGATCTCATTACACTCTAGGGGATGTAGTCAGAGCTTTGACCTACCTAACGTCAACACCATTATTGAATCTTTTCTCCTTAATAATGTTTATCAGTATTTGTGTGTGCATATGTATATACATATTGATTGTAACTGGCTATAAAAGTGTATATAAATAGATAATATTTCAGCATTTATTCCTTAGGATTAGTGCTTTTCATTGAAAGTGTATGATGCCAAGTAAAAATAGATACCATTTTCAGGTGCAAAATGTGAACAATTTTATAACCTAGATGATTTTCTTCTTTTTTTCTTGTTTTCAAATCTACCAATTTTCAGCTGAGAGATTGTGTTTCACTTGGAGGTCTGCAAATATAAGAGTATAACTCTAATCACAGTGTCATGCTTATGTGATGTAACCACAGCTCAAACCATCAGCAGAAAGCCCTGAGAGTCCAAGATTTTCAATCACAAGAGTAGAATCAAGCTGATTAAATATCATAAATTACAGCCATGAAACACATAGACAAGGTAAAGATGTTATTTAACCCTTCTAGGAAGTAATCACTAGATATTCCAAACATTCTGCTTGTCAAATTTATATGAATCATTTTTAGTTATATCACTTTTAAGATCATAAAAAAAAATATTAAAAACATGACAGTTGCAAATTTGTGGCAAGGGTTGGTTGACACAAAACAAAATTTAAACAGGAGTTGGCAGATCTTTAGTGTTTTTCTTCCACTTTGACAGATGTCAAATGTCTGGTGTGTGTTGACAAATGTCACTAACACAGATGTATATGTCCAAAGAGACAAGCACATAAAAGTTATTTGTGCTATTTTGCTCTTGACAAATTATTAAAATTATTTCATTATTTATGGTATTATTTTCAGGTTTTCTTTCAAAGAGCTTTTTATGATTCTTCTAATTAAGAATGATTAATTATGTCTGTGTATAAAATTATTAGCTATAAATTCCTAGTGGCTTGGGATAAAATCTTATATGTGTTTGATGATAAAACAACAGGAAAACTCAAAAGTAAATTACCAGAGAGGTCATCCTAACATGATTCTCAAACCAGAAGACAGAAAGTGAAAGATTCAGTAAAACAAATTATTTGTTATGTAATGAAAGCAGAGCACATGTTTGACTGAATTTAATGGAAAACAAAAACTCCAATTAAATCTAATTACATTAGTGCATGGTTTGCATATACTAGTAGCAGCTTATCAAACTTAGCAAAGTTAAGCTTTTATGTTTATGTATATATCTTTCATTTTATTTTTTAAAAGATTTTATTTACTTATTTGAGATAGAGAGCGAGACAGAGAGATAGCGAGAGAGCACAAGTGGGAAGCAGGGAGAGGGATAAGCAGGGAGCTATGCGGGCCTGACCTGAACCCGAAGGCAGATGCTTAACTGACTAAGCCACCCAGGCACCCACATACACATCCTTTAATCTGAATATCAAAAAAGAGAAAGAAAATAACACGCAGCTGAAAAATGAATATGGACTAATATCCACAAACAGGAATGAGCTACTAGTAAATTCATAAGTATACCTTAGGCCTTGGTCTTAAGTCAATTTTTGTACTATTGACTGAGGCTTGGTGACTTGTAGGAGACAGAGTTCCCACATACTTGGGAAATCAAGCACATTATCTCCAGTTAAAAAGCAGTAATTACTGTAATAAATAAAGGCTGACTTTAGTTTAAACAAATGGATGTTTGGGCAGCCTGGGTGGCTCAGCGGTTTAGTGCTGCCTCCACTTGATCCTGGAGACCAGGGATCGTGTCCCATGTTGGGCTCCCAGCATGGAGCCTATTTCTCCCTCTGCCTGTGTCTCTGCCTCTCTCTTTGTGCCTCTCATGAATAAGTAAATAAAATCTTTAAAAAAAACCAAGTGGATGCTTTTTGTTGAGTCAGCAGTTTACAAATACAACTAGCTCTATGAATTTGCTAAATGTTCTTCCATCTTTATATATTTCCACCAATACACACCAAAATCCTCCTAAAAATAGTGAACTCAGAGTAAACAATATTTCTCCCAATAGTATGAAATATCCAGAATTATTAAGTATAATTCTATCACCTTTATCACATTTGAAGTCTTTTATAAAACCTCATCCAATGGGGCACCTGGGTGGCTCAGTGGTTGAGCGTCTGCCTTTGGCTCAGGGCATGATCTCAGTGTTCTGGGACAGAGTCTCCCATCAGGTTCCTTGCAGGGAGCCTGCTTCTCCCTCTGGCTATGTCTCTGCCTCTCTGTGTCTCTTACAGATAAATAAATAAAATCTTTAAAAAAATCATCCAAGAAAGAATATATGTATATATACAAACAAACATATTCATGTATATATTCAAATTATATAATTAATAATCACATTTAATAAATATGAGGATCAGGCTTTCTCTGACTTAATTATCATTGAAGCAAATTATTTACTGGTTTTAGCTAGGGCATTCTGCCTTATTTAAAGAAAATGAAGGACAAGAATAAATCAAATTGCATTTTAATTTAATAAACTGGACATTTGGTCAGTGATTCACCTTGGCTGCAAGCCTAAGACTTTTTTTTTTAACATCTT
This sequence comes from Nyctereutes procyonoides, assembly GCF_905146905.1. Classification (NCBI taxonomy): domain Eukaryota; kingdom Metazoa; phylum Chordata; class Mammalia; order Carnivora; family Canidae; genus Nyctereutes; species Nyctereutes procyonoides. Next base: position 936,450 of record NW_026575158.1, on the reverse strand, counting down.
ATTTATGAGAGAGAGAGAGAGAGAGAGAGAGAGAGAGAGAGAGAGAGAGGCAGAGACACAGGCAGAGGGAGAAGCAGGCTCCAAGCAGGGGGCCAGACATGGGACTCAATCCCAGGTTTCCAGGATCAGGCCCTGGGCTGAAGGCAGTGCTAAACTGCTGAGCCACCAGGGCTGCCCTAAGCCTAAGACTTTGATGTGACAAGAAGGAAGACTGTGGCCTGAACCTCCCACAAAAACAGTGGTTCTCTACGTTTTTGGAACATTAGAATCATCTAGTGGAAATTTTAAAACAAGAATATCAGTGTATGTCTTCCACCCCTGGTGATTCTGATTTATTGGCCTGGAGCAGGTCCTGGATATGGAAGCCCATGTCAATAATCATTCATTTGAAAAGAACAGCGAGACTAGGGGCAAGTTTGTCTTCTCTATTTGTGGAAATCTAGATTGTCTCTTTGAAGAATTCTAAACTTTTTCATGGTCATGTTATTTGAAAAACAGTGTAATATTCGATTAAAAAAGTATGCCAACCTAGTGCTGGTCAAGTTGTAAAACAGGTTAGTTGAAACCATTTTACATGAAGTTAGGCTGTTTCTGGAAGTAATAAATAAGGACATAACACTTGAAAATTTATTTTTTCAAGTTATCTTCACTCATAAATAAATCCAATGTTTGTACTGGATATTATTGGAGTAAAATAAATGTATAATTGCAATGTTCTATAGATTATCTCTGTCCCCTAATGAGAGCAGAAACCTAGTTTATAAGACCTTCTCTTTTTTGTGTTTTTTTTTTAAATTTATTCATTTTTATTTATTTTTAGTAGCTTCTGATTTTTTAAAATGATCAATTCTTATTGTTAACATTTATTTGATATTTACAATACACTTGTCACTTGTAAAGTGATAGGCTTCCGTGATCATCCTTTAATTTTCACACAACCACATGAATTAGATACTGTTAACATCATTCTAAGCCTTAGAGAAGTCACTTAGCTCAAAGTCATATTACTAGAATATCTTAATTAATATAGACACAATCCATGTTCTTGGATGGGAATGACCTAAAAAGGCAGTCATACCCTTGCCCTATCCTATTTGAAGGGCTACTACAAAGCCATATTAATGAAATCATTGTGGTACTGGTGCAAGAACAGATGTATAGATTAAAGTAAAAAAACAGCTTAGAAGCAGGCCCATGTATATATGGGGATATGATTGTGAAAAGTTGCTACCAATGGAGAAAGCATAGATGGCTTTAGTAGATGGTATGGAGAAAAATGACTTACTATCTGAAGAGAAATAAAACACTATATAAAAGTGGTCGTATTATACATTGAAAAGCAAAATTAAAAGCAAACCTGTTATTAGAAAAAATGTAGAAGCTTATTTTTGTGACTAATTTAAAAGCAAAACTGTACGGTAAAATGAGATGTTATGTTTTATATGAAAATGAAGGATATCTTTTTTTAAAGGATTTTATTTATTATTTATTTGAGAAAGAGAGAGCACACAAGCTACGGGAAGAAGGGGCAGAGAGAGACTCCCTGCTGAGCAGGGAGTCCAATGTGGGGTTCAATCCCAGGACCCTGGGACCATGATCAAGCCAAAGGCAGATGCTTAACTGACTGAGCCACCCAGAAGCCCCTGAAAATGAGGGATTTCTGTTTAAGACACCATGGATAAAGAAAACAGACAAATGATTAAAGGGAAAAGATATCTGAAATATGTAAAATCAATAAAGAACTCCTGAAAATCAACAGGGAAAGGATGATGACATGAGAAAATGAACAATGTACATAATCAGTCAATTTATAGAAGAGGAATCCCAAAAGATCTTTGCATATAAAGTGATACTTCAACGTGTTAATAATAAAACAAATGAAAATTGAATGGTATGATATGGTTATACATCTGGTAGACTGGCAACCTCATGAACTTCTCAGGGGTAGCCATTCTGCAGAGCAATCTGGCAACCTGGCAAGTCCGATTTACCTCTAGGTGAAAAAACTAAGTATCAGATCCAATTTGGATTGCACATATTAAATTTATATTATGAATTCCATGCCTACTGAGTATTAATAAAGGAAGCATGCTTCCTAAATTTATATTAACACTGATATTGTTAAAATAATTATATTTATGCATTGTTTTGTCCAACTTAGAAACAAGATTTGTGGAAGAAAGAGTAAAGGGGATTGAAAAAAGTCTCAGTGTAACATTTATGTGGTGGAAAGAGTACATCCCACAGTTACATACCATTAGACTGAAAGATGTCAACCAATCTCAGTGATGTTGGTTATGGCCATCAATTGGTATTTATAGACCTCCTGCTGTGTATATGGCTCTGGGAAACATTTATTTTTGTAGGCGGGATTGCCTCTGCCAGTTGCTGAGGGTTTCTAGAAGTCTTAGCTTGGATTCTAATTTCTACTTGTTTTGTTCCTGTTAAATATGAAGTAAGGTTATATATATGGAAAGTCCTTCATTATCCTGGGAAATCTTATAAATCTAGTTATGGTAACAGAGTTGCTATTCACATAGATGAATGCCTTGCTCAAAATTAAAGCAACTTGACTAGCTGAAGAAAATACAGTTCTAACAATTGTTTCTTTTTAAAAAAAGCAAATATTCTACTTGAAAAATAAAACACTTGCCATATAAGGGAAAAGACAGTTTCTTTGTTTTGCTAGTTAAGAGGTTTCCTAAAGCCTATAAATCAGAGATTTACTATATTTACTATTTATGAGCTCCCTCTGGAAAACATAAAGCTGTAAATTTTATATTAGAATCTCCTAGTACAACTCATTTTTATTATTGTGATGTCACATTCTCAGAGTTTCATTAAATTAGCAACATTTTTAATGAACTTTAATTGCTTTGAATAGTTTTTCTTTCAGTACACTAACACTGCATGAGAAAATAAGACAATTCTATTTTGATAATATGGGACAGTCTTTGAACTACAGCCTTTTTTAAAAAAAATTATTTATTCATGATAGACATAGACATAGAGAGAGAGAGAGGTGCAGAGACACAGGCAGAGGGAGAAGCAGGCTCCATGCCGGGAGCCTGACATGGAACTTGATCGCGGGACCCCAGGGTCCCGCCCTGGGTCAAAGGCAGGCGACAAACCGCTGAGCCACCCAGGGATCCCCCTGAACTACAGACTTTTATTTTATTCATGTATTATGGACTTAAATCAACAATGAACTGGGTTTAGTGCATTCATTACTCAAGAATGAATTATTTTTGCAAAGACTCAAAGTCTTAAGCAAGCGCTAGCTCCTAAAACCACGTTCAACTTTATTTATTTATTTATTTATTTATTTATTTATTTATTTATTTAGATTTTATTTACTTATTCATGAGAGAGAGAGAGAGAGAGAGAGAGAGAGAGGCAGAGACACAGGCATAGGGAGAAGCAGGCTCCATGCAGGGAGCCCAACGTGGACTTCTTACCGGGTTTCCAGGATCAGGTCCTGGGCTGAAGGTGGCGCTAAACCGCTGAGCCACGGGGCTGCCCCCCCTGTTCAATTTTAATTAGACTACTTCTGAGTAAGTACTGGATTGAATGATGTACTACATCATTAAAATGTTCATGATAATGTAGAAAAATTTGGTTACAAACAGTCTGCATGGATTAAAAAATAAAAAAGCTAAAACACAGTATACATACACCAAAACACAAGAAGTACAAATTGCAAGTACTTATCATCCTCATATTATCTGAGTACACAAAGTACTGAAGTTGCATGGGAAAGTGAATGATGTTATAACAGTAATATATCCGCTTACAAAGTCATCAGTTATAGATCTATTCCTCTCAAACATCCCTCCCCACTTCCATCTAGCACTTATCTCCACTCATTGAGTCAGTCTTTAAAGATCCGCCTCAGCTAATCCAATAATCCAAAGCAAAAACAACACATATTTTACCATAGATACAAGAACCTAACAAAAGGAGAAATTTCCATGAAAATGTTATTGGAGAATGGTTTATATTTCACAGAAAAACATTGACAGATGAGTTTTTTTTTTTTTAGAGGTCAACAAGTTTTTTTAGAGGTCAACAAGTTTTTTTAGAGGTCAACAAGTTGAGGATGAGGAACTCTGTAAGTATGACTAGATGGATTCTACACAAAGAATATGAAAATTCTGGTAAAATCAAATGTGAAATGATGAAGTCCATATCTTGTCATTGCACAATGTTTTTCAGAAAAATTGTGTTGGATTTGGTGCTTGATGCATCATTCAAGTTAGAACAGAGCTTCAAACATAATTTTATTGAACATAATATAAATTACTTATCCCAAATTGTAGTTTATTTTAAAAAAAAAAAACTTACTTCCTTTTCAATTTTAATGGCATTTTACACTAGTTTTTTGTATATTTGTGTGTGGCTGAATTCTTTTTAGGTGGATTTTGTTCATTATGATAACAGGTGGTACAGGTGCATAATGCGAACTACTTGCATCCTAAATGTTGGGTTTTGATTTTGTCTTTATTTTGTGCTTTTTTAAAAAATGAGTGTATTACTTATGTGATCTTTAAGTGTTCAATATAGGTAAGTGATCTTTAAGTGTTCAATATAGGTAATTTTTAGAAATCAGTTGACAGTTTTGAATTGCTTAGTTTAATGAAGTTTATTAATCCACACATTTGTAGCACCCTGAATAGTTTTTAACATTTCTTTGTAGGGATCCCTGGGTGGCGCAGCGGTTTGGCGCTTGCCTTTGGCCCAGGGCGCGATCCTGGAGACCCGGGATCGAATCCCACGTCAGGCTCCCGGTGCATGGAGCCTGCTTCTCCCTCTGCCTGTGTCTCTGCCTCTCTCTCTCTCTCACTGTGTGACTATCATAAATAAATAAAAAAAATAAAAAAAAAACAAAAAAACATTTCTTTGTAAATTATCATTTGGCCAAAATGAAGAGCTAAAGCAATTTCAAATTCAAAAAATAAAATTTAACAGCATTTTTCCCCAGAACTAGAACAAACAATCCAAAAATTCATATGGAACCACAAAAGACCCAAATGGTCAAAGCAATCTTAAAAAAAGAAAAGCAAACCTGGTGGCATCACAATTTCAGACTTCAATTCTATAATAAAGCTGTAGTGATCAAGGCAGTATGGTAGTGGCACAAAAATAGACAAGTAGATCAATGGAATAGGTTAGAAAACCCAGAAACGAATTAATCTTTGAAAAAGCAAAAAATAATTTCCAATGGGAATAAGACAGTCTCTTCAACAAATGATATTGGGAAACTGAACAGCAACATGCAAAAGAAAGAAACTGTACCACTTTCTTACACCATACACAAAAATAAATTCAACATGGATTAAAGACCTAAATATGAGGCAAGAAACCATAAAAATCCCAGAAGAAAACAAAAGCCGTAACTTCATTGACAGAAGCTGAAGTAAATATGTCTCCTGAGGCAAGAGAAACAAAAGGAAAAATAAAATATCAGGACAACATCAAAATAAAAAGCTTCTGCACAGCAAAGGAAACACAGCTAAAAGGCAACCTATGTAATGGGAGAAGATATTTGCAAATGACATTTGGTAAAGGGTTGATATGTAAAAAGTATAAAAAACTGATAAAATTCAACACTCAAAAAATCAAGAATCCAATGAAAAAATGGGCAGAAGACATGAATAGACATTTTTGCAAAGAAGACATACAGATGGCCAACAGACACATGAGAAGATGTTCATCGTTGCCTATGATCAGGGAAATGCAAATCAAAACTACAATAAGGTATCACCTCACACCTGTCAGAATGGCTAAAATCAACAACACAAGAAACAACAGGTATTGGTGAGGATGTGGAGTAGAAGGAACACTCGTGCACTATTGGTGGAAATGAAAACTGGTGTAGCCAGTCTGGAAAACAGTATGGTGTTTCCTCAAAAAGTTAAAAATAGGGGATCCCTGGGTGGCGCAGCGGTTTGGCGCCTGCCTTTGGCCCAGGGCGTGATCCTGGAGACCCCCGGATCGAGTCCCACGTCGGGCTCCCGGTGCATGGAGCCTGCTTCTCCCTCTGCCTATGTCTCTGCCTCTCTCTCTTTCTCTGTGTGACTATCATAAATAAAAATTTTTTTAAAAAAGTTAAAAATAGAACTTCCCTATGCGCCAGCAATCACACTACTTGATATTTGCCCAAAGAATACAAAAACAGTAATTCAAAAAAGATATATGCAGCCCTATGCTTATTGCAGCATTATTTACAATATCCAAATTGTGGAAGCAGCCCAAGTGTCCACTGATTGATGAATGGATAAAGAAATATATATATATATATATATATATATATATATATATATATGAATATTATTCAGCCATAAAAAGGAATGAGATACTGCAATTTGCAATGACAAGGATAGAGCTACAGAGTATAACGTTAAGTGAAATAAGTCAGAGGAAGATAACATATAATTTTACTCACATGTGGAATTTAAGAAACAAAATAAGTGAGTAAAGGGGGAAAAAAAAAGAGAAAGAGAGAGAGGTCAAGAAACAGACTCTTAACTATAGAGAACAAACTGATGGTTACCAGAGAGGAGGTGTTTGGATGGATGGGTTAAATAAGTTATGGGGATTAAAGAGGGCACTTGTGATGAGCACCGGGTGATGTATGGCACTGTTGAATCACTGTATTGAACATCTGAAACTAATATAACACTGAGTATTAACTGGAATCAAAATAAAAACTTAATGTTAAATCTTCCCTAACTTGCCAAAAAATTTGTTTTAGCTGTATAATACAGGTGTCTATTAAAAAGCAATGTAATTTCTGATAAAACAACCAAATAATTCCTTGCTATATGTGAGAATGTTGGCTCAATATAAAAAGTATACCATAGAATTTTCGTTTCATGTTCTGTTTAAGTAATCCCTAAAACTTTGGTTTTAGTTAAATTGATTGATTCTGATAGTTGCTTGCAAAGCAAATTTAAGTGAAGCATAAATGATAAAAACAACTAATTTTTATAAACTACTTTTTTCTTTCATGCATTGAAAACTCCAAGATCCATTTGTATAAACGCCTCATTTTTGTAAGGCAGCAGAAATAATGAGAATGTTATAGCTACTTGTGTAAAAAAAAAAAGTGCACTTCTGTAATTGGAAGGTGGCCTTATTTTAACTTTTCTCAGCATTTCACTTGTTCACCTTTATAGTCACTTTTAAGCATTGATAACAAAACCGTAATGCCCATTCAACTTTTACAAAGTTACTATGGTTATTCTAATACTTCCATTTGAATTAAGTACCCGAGAAATGTATTAAATTACGATAAAATGGTAATAGAAGGATTTGTTTCTAGAAGCTTCTCTATCTCATTTTTATCTTAGAGACAGTCATTAATTATTGAGTTCAATTCTGAATTTCTCTTTGTACAAGTTTCTCTCCTTGTATAACCACTGTTTGTTAATAGAAATTTAAGATTAGAAATACATAAAAAAGAAATAGGTTAAAACTGAAAAGAACTACGAGTACACTAAAAGATGTGGGTGTCTCACCTCCGGTTAGTTCAGAATAGTGTCTTGGTTAAATTATAGAGTGAGTGTCTGAAGAGAATCCTTCTCTTTAGAACATTGTCACTAATGAGGATTTCGTTGGCAAATCCCTATTCTGGAAATGGTAATTTTGTTCCATACGATTCTTTGTGAAAGGACTTTGTGTGTCTCCACTTGTTCTTTTTAAGTTGAAAACATCTAAAATTGCATTTGAAAAAAGATAATGAATGAACATGTGCTCATAAGAATCACACACTGTATATATTTTAAATAATAAATAGAATGACATGGTGTTTTATGTAGCTCTTCATATTCTTGGTCTTAAGGTATATCAGAGTGTCTCTCTCTCTCTCTTTTTTTTAATAGAAAAATCCGTCTCAGGCATTTGTTTCTGGATTAAGTCTTTAAAAACTGAGGTCATGTCTGACCTGAATGGACATTAAAATCCCACCACATCAAACAGATATTTTACAAGATTTAAATCTTGGACAAAAGATCTTTTCTTCTTTCTTTTGGTTTTATGTTAACATAGCTATGTCAATTTAGAGTGCTTTCTCCAAGCTCTATTACATAACGTTTCTAAAATGCAGATGCTAGCATAAAACATATAACTAAGTAGGCCATGTGATGTAATGGAATCTGGGAGAACTGCAATAATTCTGTAAAAATTAATGTTAATAATTTTTTAAACCCAGTAACCTCAAATTATGAAATATTTTCTACTTGCAGAAAACTACACAAAGAGAATAGACACTCATGTACATATCACATAAGCAACTATTAAATTTTTGCCACCTTTGTAGTATATCCTCTTTTTAAATAAAAACAAAAATGTACAGATATAGCTTAGCTGTATCCCTCACTCTTTCCACTGGTCACTTTCCCAGAGATAACTAGCATCTTAAAGTTGATGCAAATCATTCCCAGGCATGTCTTTATATTTTTACTACATATGCATGGTTCTCTTATTTTGTCTGTAAAATTAAAATATTATACTTAAGAAATTGATATACCATTATTACCAGTTTTTAAAAAAATTATAGAACCGACTGAATAGCACTAGAATAAAAATCTCCCAGGCTGTTGCCTGGACTTCAATCTTTAAAATTGATTTTAGGGGAATAAAAAACCCTTTATGTAATAGTTATTATGAAGTGTTCCATTTTTTTCATGACCTTTGTTTCCCACTTGTATAATCATTTATACTGAAATTCATTAGCTTGCTCCTGAAGAGAAGCACTAAGGGCTATATAAGTAACCATGGGTTAATTGGATAACTGTGGTAATTTTAAAGCTTCTAAATGCTGACTTTGCAATTATTAATAATACATGAAGCTTACTATGGATAACCCCCACCTTGGTATGGGAGGCAACTGAGAATAGACACTAGCTTCTCTGGATCTGATAATTGTGGCAAACCAGGAAAATTGCTATAAGCTTTCTCTGACTCAGTTTCCTCAATTGCAAAATACAGATAATAAAGCCCACTCTGTCAGCTTTCATGAGGATTCTATGAGAGGATGCCAAATAAACAGCACTAAGTACCCACTAGATGTAAGTTATCACAGTGAATGTGAATTGGGTACACTTTATACTTTCAGAAATAATAAGTAAGTTACTTGTTCATTGATAGATTTGGAAGTGTTACATGTAAAGAATTTTCATTGCCATGTCGCCTCTTGATATCCCATTTCTTCATTAAGTGAGACCTAATAGCCTCACTGGTGGACTTCCTGAGCTAATCTCTCCTGTGGGTTATTTTATTTTATTTTTTTTAGAGATTTATGTATTTTTTTTTGAGAAGGAGAAAGAGAGTGAGCGAGCAAGTAGAGGGAGGGGCAGAGAGAGAGGGAGAATCTTGAAGTAGACTCCAGGTTCACTTGAGAGCCCAATTTGGGGCTCAATCGCAGGACCCCGGGATCATAACCTGAGCCAAAATCAAATCTGTTGCTGAACCAACGGAGCCACCCAGGCACCCCGGCACCCCTCCTGGGGGTTGTTTTATAGGCCCAGCATCTCTCTTCCTAGTGATTTTGTAAGCACCTAACTGTCTGTATTAAACCCTTTCTCGGGATCCCTGGGTGGCGCAGCGGTTTGGCGCCTGCCTTTGGCCCAGGGCGCGATCCTGGAGACCCGGGATCGAATCCCACGTCGGGCTTCCGGTGCATGGAGCCTGCTTCTCCCTCTGCCTGTGTCTCTGCCTCTCTCTCTCTCTGTGACTATCATTAAATAAATAAATAAATCCTTTCTTAGTAAAGTGCCTAGAATCATTTTTTATTATTTTATTAATTTATTTGAGAGAGAGAGCACAAGCAGAGAGAAGGAGATGAGAGAGAGGGAGAAGCAGCTCCCCCACCCCCTCCACCAAGCAGAAAGCTAGACACAGGGCTTGATCTCAGGATCCCAGGATCAAGACCCCATCCGAAGGAAGATGCTAAACCCATTGAGCCACCCAGGCTCCTCGATTTCTTTATCTTCAACTCACCATCCAGTGGAGGCTAATGGTGGCCACAGGACCTTCAGAATGAGAATCTGGGATTTATTAACTGTATGATTTGTGATTTGAAGTAACGGAAATCTGTAGAAAATGAGACTTAAGAGTAAATTTTAAATGTTTAACATATGAGTACTGTGTTGTGTCACCTGGAGTGGAGTGCCACCACCATTGGTGACCTGAATGGTTCTTGCATTAGGCTATTATAACATTAATAAAGGATACAAGGACTTTGTGGGTGGGCTGTCTGCTTCTAATTGCAGAGAATCATTTACTGAAGTGATACATGCAGTATCTGAAGTTCTTGGCTGAAGGCACAATCAGGGGCATAGAGAATCTCTGTTGACTTGTAGCCTCAGGGCCATTAGAACTAAAATTCTGACTCAGTATTGCTGCAGTGGGGTCTATTGTGTGAAAATTTAGAGCATTGACTGGGGAAAGTGCAGGACTGTGAAAATGGAATGAGATTATATGGGCAGGTTCAGATTACCTGAGCATTCCAAACCCTTCTAATTCCACTGATCTTTTCTTGTCGCAGGTAAAGCCCTTACTTCTCATCAGATAAAGCAGGATTACCTTGCTCAGAGCCTGTGAGGTAGTTACCATGCTAAAGAATATCCATTCACCTCCTATCCCTCTCTAATGTTAATTATCTCCAAAGCAAAGATCAGATTCCCAACAGGTCATAAATACAACACTTAGCCCAGGAAGGGAAGGCTTGCTCGATTTTGCTAATTTATACCAACAGAAAACTGGAGAATATCTATGAGATATGATTCTAAATGGGCTGGAACAAAAAAGAAAAATAATTTTAAAGTGGCTGCATTTATTAAATATGGTTGGATTTACCAGAGTTCTAGAATCAAAGGGCTAGTTTGAACAGCTGGAAGTGGTTCTAGCTGCATGCTTGGTATGGACGGAAACTTATACCCAAATGATGTGTTTAGTAAATAAAATTTAGATGCCAGAAATTCTTTGGCATAACAGAGAGGGAGGAATGCATGTGGCTATCAAGCACTTGACATGTAGCTAATCCAAATCAAGATGTCCTTTAAGTGTAAAATTGTACAAAAATATGTAAACTATCTCAGTAATAATTTTTATATGGATTACATATTGAAATAATATCTTATTAAGTTAAAATAAAATTTTAAAAACAATTTCATTTATTTCTTTTTACTGTGTTTTAAAATATGGCTTCCAGAACATTTAAAAGCTACATGTGCCTTACATTTGTGGTGTGCATTATATTTCTATTGTGCTGCTGTAGAGGGATTCAAATATTTGAGTAGATTTATCATTTGTAACATACTTACTCATCTTCTTACTCTGTCTTTTAAAAGGGCCAAGAAGACAATCCCTATAAGAAGGCATTTGGTACTACACTTGAGAGAGAAGCTCCTGTATCCTTGACAAGCATAGGTTGTTCTCTGTAGGCTTGTCATGAAGCTTGGAAGCATTGCCATTGTAATTAGGTCTGATCTTAGTGTGAATGATATGGTTATGGAATCGCCAAGGCCAAATGTTAGCAGTTAACTACCAAAGAAAAAGTGTGTATGGTTTTTACAGTAGTCCATGGACTCCCAGTGATATTTTGCTGTGGATTACAAATCATGACTTCTTAGAATTGAAATAATTGTGAAGTTACCAAAGTATAATTAAGTTTAATTAAAACAACAACAACAACAAAAAATCTATTTGTGGTGAAAAAGACCTGATTTGAATCATGTGTTGGATAGTGATGGCCCATTACCCAATCACTGGTTCATGAGCCCTTGCTCAATGCACAGGCTGGGAAGCCCATAACTATAGGAGAAGCAAGGGAGTTGTGAAAATGGACCAAGTGATACCTATCAAATTTATGTACTATAGATTTCTTTCTGGACTTCCCTAAAAGAAGCCTATTTATCAAAATGTCTGATTTAAAGAAAGGGAAATGCAGATTATTTGATAACAGAAATACCTACAGATGAAGGGGTGCCTGGGTGGCTCAGTTAGGTAAGCATCCGACTCTCGATTTCGGCTCAGTCGTGATTTCAGGGTCATGGGATTGAGTGCCTCATCAGGCTCCACACTCAGCACAGAGTCTGATTGTCCCTCTTCCTCTATCCTTCTCCCCTGCTCCCGCTGTCTCTCTAAAATGAATAAATGAATCTAAAAAAAATTACCTACAGAACCAGAATGCTGTTGTGTTTCATTAGTCCAATGACTTAGTTTTATCCAAAGTACATCTGCTGGCGTGCCTGAAATTTTATCTGTGGCAATCTTCCCAGTTAATGAATACCTAGCTGAATCAACAATTAGCACAATAATGCATTGTCTCCCTGGCCCAATGAATGAGGACTTTTTTTTTTTTTTAATAGCAGGAAGTCCTTAGAATTGCCACTGATTATAAAATCAAAATTTAAAAAATCAAATGAAATACCATATTCTCTACGAAAACATAAGCCAGCTAGTGCCAATTTCAAGGACTTGAAATATACAGAGGATGTTTGTACTTATGCCCATTAAAGTATCCTCTTTGTCCTGTACAGAAAAGAGGTCTCTGAGAATAACAATGATTATAGTATATTTAGTCAGACGAAGATTTAAATATTAAAATCTCTTTACTAGAGAAAATCAGCAGAGACCTTCACACATAAAATGAGGTACTATCATGGCAAAAGCATTTCTCTCTCTCCAGTAAATGAACAATACCAGGATAATCTTGCTTTCACTTTGGTAGGTATGGTACTACATAGTCATTATCTTATGTAAGGGCGACACTAACTCTTTTTGTTCTCTGGAATCTTTATAACATCACTCTCCCCAGACAAACATCCTGGTCCACTGGATTGTTGAAATCTTGCTCATTGATCTTGGTGAGCAGTAAGCAGCAGTTACTCTATATGCCTGTGTAAAGCACACACATTTCAATGGATGGGGGATTTATCTCTTAAAAATGTACATTTCTGGACACTATCCCTGTGAATTTGTAGGGTCAAGTAATGTCAGGATATTCTCACCAAAGTGAAAGATAAATGGCTGCTCCTTGACCTACATTTTTCAGCAAAGTGTCTTCTTGCTGGGTGTCTTTGGAAAATGGAGAAAACATATACCATATTTGGATGAGCTATCCCTTCCTATTTGTCAACTATCCATAATACCACCCCTTTTGACTGTGACCCAGAGCAAGAGAAGGCTGTTCTATTAATCCAGCTCGCACTACAAAATAGCTCTTATTTGGGCTACATGACTGAATAAATCCAATTGTGCAATGATGGGAAATTGTATGTAGCTTCTGGTAATCTGATAGTAGAATCACAGCATAGACCACCTATGGCTTTAGAGAAAAGCAATGACCTCTTTGGAAAACAATTAATTTTCTTTTTAAATCCAGTTTCTATGTTGCAACATGGGTCCAGGAGTGATTGCATTTCTGATCAAGGGAATCTAAATTCCTATTAAATTCATGCAACCATCATCAACTGGGTGATGCTTGATCCTCTAAGTCAGAAAGTTGGGTAGGCACAGTATAACACCATCAAGAGGAACTGGCATTGACAAAACAAGATGAGGTTCAATCAGTCCCTGAAAGCACAAAATGCTGCATGTGTAAGTAGCCACCATTTATGATGCACGTGTTCCTGCTACACTGCCACCTCTTCCTTGATCCGTACACATGGCTACCTGGGTGTTTCTCATTATCAGTTGACAGAGGAAAAAAAAACTAAGCTTGATATTCATTCAATTCTTCATGATATATTGGCATTGGTTGGATGTGGACTACTGCTGCATTCACTGTATCCCATACAGGAGTGCCATGAAGGACAATAGAGAAAGTCAATCCTTACTATAGGAAGAACTTCAAGTGATATAACTGGTCATCCATTTTACCTGGAAGGAGAGATGATTAGAGGTATGGAGTAAGACAGATTTAGGAATAGTAACTAAAAGATTGAATGGATATTTGGGGTGTTAGTGGAAGAAGTTTGAAGAATACAAAACAAGAAAATCTGGATAGAAGACTATGAGATGCACCCTTTGAACTGATATCAGTGTGGCGGGTGAACACCTACAAATGAGCATGTGTTATATAGGAGTCTTTTAATAAATAGGCAGTTGACCTATTTTTTGTCAATGTTGACAATGTTGACCCAGAGGTCATTCAGCTCCTTCCCCCACCATCCCACTGCTTGCATGACTGGCTCTTGAGTAGTGTGTTCAGGCAGCATGAAGAGAAGTTTTGTGTGGATTTAAAGACATAGTATTACCCTCAATAAAACTGAATGGCCTCTAATATTGCTGACAGCCCAATCTGCCAGGAGCACAGAGTAATGCTGAACCATCAATATGATGCAATCGCTATGAGGTCCATCTTGCCAACTTGGTGGTGGGATAATCATATTGAACTCCTTTCCTCATGCAAGAGGGAAAAGTGATATATCTTCACTGGAATAGCTCTATGAATGAATTCTTTCCTTCCCTCCAAGCTTTTGTCAGACCCACGATCTGTGCAATTATTGTATGACTTGTTCTAGAACAGTTTATCATGTATAACATAGCTTTTGAAGAAAAAAAATATTTTTCAGCAATGAACTGAAGGAAAGAACTGACCATAGGCTTCTGTAACACTGGAATGATCAACTGAATATTCAGTATATCCAATTATGGAACCATTTGGGTGCCTTATGAAATTACATTTCTTCCCTCAAGGAAAGGGAAAGTGTTCTGAACCAATGACAAATTCCTTGTTTCTTCATTGCTAGTCTGATAGTGATTAGTGTTGTTCTCCAAGTATTTCTAGTTCTCCCTCTTCCAAGTGCCATGGTATAACTGAACTTTTTCTTCATGATAAAAAGAAATACTCTGTGGATTAGGTGCATCCATGTGACTTTCTCTGGATAAATAAAAGAGCAGAAGTCACTTCTGTTCAGAAACCGTTAAAGCCAGTTCATGATTGTTCTCATTGCTACTGTGATCATGGAAGCCTTGTCCTGGTGGCATATCCGTTAGCCTTGGGAATCTGAATGATTATGTTGAAGAGTCCCCCATCATGTTATGCCTTAGTGAAACATACATTTTTGTTGTATTGCCTTGGAACACCATCTGGAGTTGCCCTGGAAATTTTATTTTTGCTTGTTACTATAGTATTACTTACTGTAGTACTCACCTGTAGTTGTAAAATCAACATGTAGCTGATTCAAAAGTTTCTTTGTGGCAATGTAAAATAATAGTAAGGTGTTTTATTTTTATGGCAAATGCTTATGTACTGACTGCATAGCCCTCTATGTATCAGCTTTTTGCAATGAGCTGAAGTTAGACTGATGTTCACTAACTATGAAAAAACAACTTAAAAAATAGAACTACCCTATGACCCAGCAATTGTACTACTGGGGATTTACCCCAAAGATACAGATGCAGTGAAAAGCCAAGACACCTGCACCCCAATGTTTATAGCAGCAATGTCCACAATAGCCAAACTGTGCAAGGAGCCTCGGTGTCCATAGACAGATGAATGGATAAAGAAGATGTGGTCTATATATACAATGGAGTATTACTCAGCCATTAGAAACGACGAATACCCACCATTTGCTTCGACGTGGATGGAACTGGAGGGTATTATGCTGAGTGAAGTAAGTCAGTTGGAGAAGGACAATCATTATATGTTTTCACTCATTCAGGGAATATAAAAAATAGTGAAAAGAATTATAGGGAAAGGAGAGAAAATGAGTGGGAAAAATCAGAGAGGGTGACAAAACATGAGAGACTCTTAACTGGGAAACGAACAAGGGGTAGTGGAAGGGGAGGTGGGCAGGGGGATGGGGTGACTGGGTGACAAGCACTGAGGGGGGCACTTGACAGGATGAGCACTGGGTGTTATACTATATGTTGGCTAATCGAACTCCAATAAAAAATATACCAAAAAAATGTTAAGGATTAAAAATGGTCACTGCCGGGGCACCTAGGTGGCTCAGCGGTTGAGTGTCTGCCCTCGGCTCAGGTTGTGATCCCTTGGTCCTGGGATGGAGTCCCGCATTGGGCTCCCCACGGGGACCCTGCTTCTCCCTCTGCCTAAGTCTCTGACTCTCTCTCTGTCTCATGAATGAATAAATAAAATCCTTAAAAAAAAGGTCACTGCCTACATTATCTCTAACAATTAGAGATTAGGCAGAGTTAGCCAATTATCTTTTAGGTTCCAAAAAATTAGTCAATCACCAAATATTTTTCCCTTTCTTATGAATCAGAAAAATCCAAAGCAAAAAAAGCAGGAGGATGATTTGCATAGGACCACAACAGAGAGCAAAAGCAGAGCAGGGAAAAGACTCCACCCTTGACTGTGTCCTGATAGCTTCTGACTGGAAGTTGAGTGTCACGCTGTTGACATGTACTGCTGAGAAGGCTTTGGGCCTGTGGCATGTCTTTCTGGGCTAGCAGGGAGTCATTTCCAAAGCCAGGCCTCTAGAAACAATGTGGAGAATAGTGAAGCTAAAATATTAATTGTCTTGCATAAATTGGTTAAATAAAGATTCTTTAAAAAAAAATAAAGAAACAAAACAAAACAAAATAAAGATTCTTATTTGATTATCCAGATAATAAGGGATCTGCTTTAAGTAGCTGCTGTAAAGATTAAAAAATCGTATTAAAATTTCTTTTAAAAAGTTTTAATCTGAATTCTTTTTATGTACAGGTGTTCTGTCTTTTGGACATTAGCCTACCTAAAGAATGCCTGGTTACTTTGTGTTTCTGAGTATGTTTACTTATCTCTATGTGTCTAAAATTTGCCACTTTGGATAAATTTTAAAAATCAAAGCATTCTTTCAAAAATTCAAGTAAAAACATTCAAGTCAAAACTATTCATAACAAATACTTTTTTCACTTGAGCTTCTAACTGAAGAAAATAAAATGAAGTGCAATTTTCATACAAAAATCAAGGCTTTTCCATTTTTATATAGTTCAGACACTGTACAGTTTCTTCCCATACTGTAGAAAATCAAAATATTTAACTGCAAAGTTTTCCACATTGAAAATATTGTCAGATACTAAATATAATAGTCCAAGCCTCAGTCAACATCTTTTTGGCATGATTTAAATTTCCAAAATGTTCATGAAGAATTCTAGAATTAGAATTAGTGTCACTAATGTGAGAACAACATAAAATTTGCTTCATTTTTTAAAGATTTATTTATTTATTTTAGAGAGAGAGCATGAGCAAAAGGGAGGGACAGAGAAGGAGAGAGAGACAGAGAGAATCTCAAGCAAGCTCCACACTTGAGCGCAGAGTCCTACGTGGGGCTTGATCTCTCCACCCTGAGATCATGACCTGAGCTGAAACTAAGAGCTGGATGCTCAACTGACCAAGCTACTCAGGCGCCCAATAATTTGCTTGATTAAAAAAATAGAAATAAACTGCTTCAAACTGCTCTTTCACAGAATCCTATGGTCATTAGAGTTTACCTTACTTTTTAATGCTCAAATCGACTTGAAGCTTCCAAGTCCCATGTCCCTATAAGACAGATGTAGGCATATCTTTTCCTAATTGTCAATAATTATGAAAATTAAACTATTTTTTCACTTTTTATCTCAATTCAAGAAGACTCCTGGAGTATTACACATAAATTTAACCCATGATCCCAAACTTCTGTCTCATTTGCTTCATTTTATATTTTTGAGAATTGGCAAAATTGCCTAAAAATTGAGGTCACTCAAACCACAAATTTGATGGTTTTATAATTCTAGAAGAAAAAAAAAAAAACATCTCTTTTCCTTAACTGCTTAAGGCTAATTCAATACTTAAATTGGTGTGACATTATATATTATTCCCAGTATGTGTTTATAGTAAGTAGAAATGGTTTAATTTATTATTTTAAAAACTGTTTTTATGTTTTTATTTATTTTTATTTTTTTATTTTTTTATTATTTTTAAAAGATTTTTATTTATTTATTCATGAGAGACACACACAGAGAGAGGCAGAGACATAGGCAGAGTGAGAAACAGGCTCCCCTTGGGGAACCTGATGTGGCACTCGATCCCAGGACCAAGGGATCATAACCTAAGCCAAAGGCAGACACGCAACCACTGAGCCACCCAGGTGCCCCGTGTTTTTATTTTTTAAGATTTTATTTATTTATTTGAAAGAGTGAGAAACCGGGGTGGGGAGAAGAGTAGAGGGAGAAGGATAAGCAAACTTCTCACTGAACACAGAGCCTAATGCAGACTCCATCCCACATGAGATCATGACTTGAGCCAAAATCAAGAGTCAGGTGCTTAACTGACTGAGCCACCCAGGAGCCCCAAGAAATGTTTTAAAATTTCCTATTATAGGGGTGACTGGCTGGCTCAGTCAGTTAAGTGTCTGTCTGACTCTTGGTTTCCCACTCAGGTCGTGATCTCAGGGTTGTGAGGTCGAGCCCCACATTGGGTTGAGAGATTACTTAAATATAAAATCTTTAAAAAAATTTTCCTATTACACACAAGTTAATTCATAATTAATGCACAAGTTGGCAAACAGCACTTTTAATAAGGAGGCCACCAGTTATGATGACCCAGAGAGGAGTCATGTGTGATGTTGATTTTAACAGAGTTTTTTTTTTCCTTTTTTTTTTAAAAAATTATTTATTTATGATAGTCACACACACACACACAGAGAGAGAGGCAGAGACATAGGCAGAGGGAGAAACAGGCTCCATGCACCGGGATCCCGACGTGGGATTCGATCCCGGGTCTCCAGGATCGTGCCCTGGGCCAAAGGCAGGTGCTAAACTGCTGCGCCACCCAGGGATCCCCGATTTTAACAGAGTTTAGATCTTATTTGTTTTGTTTTGTTTTGTTTAGTTTTTTTAGAGTTTAGATCTTATATACCTCCACATACCTAGTACAAATCTCAATATGTGAATTTTGTCTAAATAAATGAATATATGAGTATCCAGATATTTCATAGAGTAAGATAATTATTTTATATGAACTTGTACATTAGTATATTATTTTTCTAGAGCCAAATATAAAGCACTTTAGGGGAACCTAGTGGCTCAGTTGGTTAAGCATCTGATTCTGACTTCAGCTCAGATCTTGATTCACAGTCCTGGCATTGGGTCCTGTGTCACACTCCCCACTCAGCTGGCAGTCTGCTTCTACCTCCCTCTCTGAATCTCCCCACAATCATATTCTCTCTCTCTCCCTCTCTCTCTGAAATAAATAAAAATCTTTAAAAAAGTATATGTAATCACTATAGTGTTAGTTTTATTTTTATTGTTCAGTTTATTTTTCTACACTTTCTCATTTCCTAGCAATTCTGTGAAGAATTTTAAGTTAGAAAAAAACACTAAAAATTGAATTTGGGAGATGTTGCATCTTTACTGCTAAATATCTGTACTATCTTGGTTAAGTCATGATAGTTATAAGGGTCTTCATTTCCTCACTTTTAAACTGATGATTTTTGTGTGCATTTCTAATACTCCATATTTTGGGCACTGCAGACATACAGTGGAAAAAGCAGTTGACTGAAGTGGAAAAAGCAGTTGACTGAAGCAGAAAAAGCAGCTTGAAATGTCAAGTTATGGAAGCTCTGAATATCAGAGAATGAGAAAGAACTTTCAGAAATTTAACATATAATAAACAAATACAAAATATTTCTATAAACATTGGTAGACAATAAATATCAGGGATGTTTCCCAGAAAAAAAAAGAGAGGGAGAGGCAAACCTAGAAAGACTTAACCATAGAGAACAAACTGATGAGGAGGTGGACAGGGGGAAGGGTTAAATAGGTGATGGGTGTTAAGGAGGGCCCTTGTGATGAGCAAGGGATGAAGTATGGATATGCCGAATCACCATGTTGTACATCTGAAACTAACATTACATTATACGGTAACTAAGGAATTTAAATAAAAACTTAAAAAGTAAGAATGTTTCCCAGAAAGTTGGAAGGAAAATGATGAAGAATCAGAAATTAGGGAAGAAAAGGTAAGGAACTTAATGAATCAATATAAGAGGTCCACTGCCTAACAGCAATTCCTTTTTTTTTTTTTCCCTAACAGCAATTCCAAAGGGCAGCAGACAATGCAGAGATAAGCATTCTCAAACAATAATTTAAGAAAATTTTTCATAATGGAGATAAATGATTCTCCTATTTGCAAGGTCCCTCGAGTACTCAGCATAATGAAGAAAAACAAACAACAAGCAAAAACGGACAAGCCACCACAAAGCACAAGAGAGTAGGAACTTCTTTATTTCTGATGTTTTTAAAGTTCTATTATGATGTGCTTTCTGGAGACAAGGCTCCGGTTTACAAGGAGATAAACCAGAAGAAAAGAAGACATGAGATCTGGGAAATAGGAAACACAAAAAAAAATAAGTGATGAAAAAAGTCCCAGGTCTAGAGAGAAACAATTCATCTTGGGACAAAAACATGAAGTATTTAATGAGGAAGGTGTTGAAAAACCTCAAGCTGGTAGAATATTAGGCAGGCTTAAGCATTTAGGAAGTTTAAGGATGCAATTAACTGCATAACAATAAACAATCTCATGCAGAGAAAGAATAATGCATACCTGCGATTATAGTATTTTACTTGGCTCTGTAATAGATTCATCCGGGAAAACCTTGCTTTATCATAACCATATAAACCATTTATTTAACAAAGAATGTGCTAGCAAGAGAATGGGTAAAAGAAAATGTCTAGGGAAGCCTGGGTGGCTCAGGGGTTTAGTGCCGCCTTGTCCCAGGACGTGATCCTGGGGTACCGGGATGGAGTCCCACGTCGGGCTCCCTGCATGGAGCCTGCTTCTCCCTCTGCCTGTGTCTCTGCCTCTCTCTCTCTTTGTGTCTCTCATGAATAAATAAATAAAAAACTGGCAAATCAAGAATCATATGTAGATCTGTATTATTTAAAAATAGGAAGAAAACTGTCAGAAAACATTGAAAAGAGCAAGAAAAGCAGTTTTAAGGGAAGAGGGTTCAAGGATAGGAAGGTAGATCAGGACCCCCTTGTTTTGGTCTAAAAGCTTTTTTCCTGTTTGATTTTTTTTTTTTTTTTTTTTTTTTTTTAGAAAATATGTGATCAGTTAGTGTGATAGTAGTGAAACTAGGATAAGAATTAGCAGAGCCCTAAAAATACTGGTGACCAGAACCGGGGTGTTGCAGAGAGCTTGGCTGAGCTATTTAATTTCTAACCGCGTGCTCCAGTGTGGCTTGTAGCCATAACCTCAACAACCTCTCATAACCTCTGTAATGTTGGAGAAGGTATAATTAATCTGGGACTAGTCCTGTTCTTGAGTACTCAGATAGACATTAGACACTGTTGCTTTTAACACTGGCCCCTTCTTGAAAGAGGGGTGATGGGGATTAAATGAATTACTGTATGTAAAGTGTTCAGAAGACTGCACTGCATACATGAAGTGATATTTAGCACTGGTTATTAGTACATTTTTAAAAATGCACATGCCATGATGGAATTTTTGCTTTACCTTAAGTGTGAAACTATACAATTAAGAATGTAGAGGGAGAAAAGAATCAAAGTCACCATCAATTAATAGTTATTCACCAAGATTTCAAAACATGAGGCAAAATATGTGTTGGGGGTTGCTATTTGAGTCATTTGGGCAAACCCACTAATTTGTCCAAGATATTTTTTTAATAAGAGAACATATGTTTTGTTTCCTTTTTTTATTATTTTGTTTCCTTTTAAACAGAAGTATAACCAAACTTTACTTGGAAGTAAAATTAATGGGTAGAAGACTCTATTATGACCATTTGAAATGCCTCTGAAATTTCTGACATTCCATGGGTAGATTTTTACTTAAATTGATATCGACACAACTCTGATAATCATTTAGTTTTAGGATTTTTAAATTTGCATTTAACTTTCCTTCCATTATATTACTGTAAATATAGAAGTCTAATCCTTAAAACAGCTCTATGGAGATAGGAGATGTTATTTTATTTTTAGTATGTAAAATGGGGACAAATGATACATTTTAGACATTATAAATAAAATGTACAGGCTCTTTTTGGTACTTAGAAAAAACATAAAGTTCATTTCTTTTCTAATTAATAATTGCTGCTTTCTAAAAAGATTAAGAATGCTACTAGGAAATCAGCAGCTCCCACTTATTCTGACTTTTAATGTATCAATAAACTCTTCAAAAATTTTGTCAGTAACTAGAGCTCTACATGGGTTACATGTATATTTCAGACATTTAAATACCCTTAAACATATTACTTATTTTTTTTTCATATTTATGAAACACCATATGCACTTCCAGAAGTTGAAAACAATGTACTCTTTTCAGGTTCTCCTTTAAAAAAATCATTGATTACATATTCAACCTCTTTGGAATGATGTGTGTCTGACCCTGCAAAGTGCTGATCTGAAACCCCATCTTACTTGTTCTTGCAACAAAGGCTATATACTGTGAACTGCTAAATAATCCCCAATATTTATGACATGCTTGGTTAAACAGGAAATGGTCTACTTGTCTAAATAATGCACAAGCCCACTTAATAACACACCACTGCGCCACCTCATAAATTGCTCTGCATTCATAGATTAGTAAAAGAGAGACTGAAATGTTTTCAAGTCTTACAGGGCTTTATAATATTGTGACTGAAGATGGTAAGGAGAAAAGGAATCGAAAAGGAATACTGATACCACTTAGATAGGTATGACATATGGTTTAAGAAGCAAGTGTTATTAATAAGATTACCAATCATTGACTAGATCATGAATGAAAATATTAATTTATGTTTATGATCTAAGATCCATAGATTCTACTTTGATGGGCCAGTTTGATAGTGATGGTCCCAAATGATTTGAGGAGTAGGGCAGATGTAGAGACAAATTAGCTTGCAGTGGAAATGATACTCTTTGTAGTGGTCAAAAAAGAGAATTGGGAGGGAGTGAATATGAATTTTAGTGAACTGGTGATTCCCTTTTGGGATTGTTTCATGTTCCCCCAAAATGTTTTCCAGAATTGTACAGATTCCTCTGGGAAGCATTTCTTCTTTATATACATGAGTGTTAGGGGAAGAGAGAAGTCTCACTTGTAAGCTCAATGAAGTGAAACAACATGTACTAAAAAATAGACATCAGATACACACAATTTTCAGTCATTTTGTGATATTGTGCAAAATATATAGACCCCTCAAATAATACCTGATATATTTACTTGTTAACTCTCATAAAAATTTATCCTGCAACTAACTCAATGTCAAATGATTTGACAACCACTTTGTATATTCTCTATGCTGCTTAATATTCATATTTTATTTCTAACGATGTCCTATATCCAGAGTTACTAAACTCCAGACATAATATGGACAATTAATATGTAAAAATGTTCCTGAGCAGATAGACTGTCTCACTTCCTTCTGAACTGAATTTCCTCTAATATAAAGATTCTATCAACTCAATCTCATGTGATCAGAGTAAAAGGAATTCACACACACAGAAGTAGACACACACATACACATTTACACATACCCACACATATGCACACAAAATAAATCTGTTGGTAGTTTCAAGTAATACTTTGCACGATTACTTCAACCTTAGAGTTAACTGAGATCTTTATCATTCTTATCAAACAGACAAAACCCATTTTTTTTCTATTTAATTTTTCTTATGACTTCCAGTGGAGATTTTAATGAGCAAAGAAATGGTCAATATGAAAATGAAAGAGACAAATAGCATGTTTAATTCATATAGTAGAAAAAAGGTTCCTGACTAATCAAGAATTTACTGAAACAAAATATCTAGAATGAACTTCCTTTGATACTAGAGTTCATAAACAGTTACAGTCTCAGAGAGAAAATCATTCAGAAGATTGTTTTCCAGTCACATCACATTAATGTGCTGCTTTAATCAGTTCCCTTGTAGAATATAAAGATAATTTTATGAGTTCATTACTTCATAATAATTCAACTGATATGTTTAATAGCACAAGTCAGATTACTGATTAACCTAAGAAGGAAAAACAAATAGAAATGAAAAATTTCTGAATGCTACATTTAGTCTTACATGTATTGTTATTTACGTTCTCTCAGTTCACCACTTCAATGTGATTTATGTATTGGGGATATATAATTTTCAGGAAATCCATAAAAGACAAAGAGCAAACCCTATTAGTGTATCTAAACAATGCAGTTGTTTAGACTGGGTGAGCACAAGGGAATACATTAGTGTATACTGGCAAAAGAGGGTACCCAGAGAAAGAACATTATCTCCAATTCCTCCTTTCATACAGATGAACTTCCTTGGCATTTATGGTATTAAGAAATAACATTTAAAACTCTTGTTCTAGCTAAGTTTCTGGAAAAGTATCACACCAACTCCCTCACCATCTCAATACCAATGGGCTTTGATTTGTTTGTCCTTTAATTTCAGTTCCTAGGTGAAAGATAAGAGGAAAATGAGAATGAGTTCTCTATAAGACTGACATAAATAAATATTAAATTGTTTATAAAGATGTTATTAATTTTGGGACTTATTCCACCTGTTTAAAACCTGAAATTGTGTAAAGGGGAGGTAATATTGGAGAAAATTATTTCTATGAAAATCGAGAGACTGCTTCTAAAGTAAAGTAGCAGTTTATTATTTTAAACAAGGCGAAATGTGTTTATTGGATTAGTCTCTTCTTAATAGTTATCTGTACGATTGTAATGTACATAAGACTTCTTCATTATCTTTAACTCTGATTTCTTTAACATGTGTGCGCACGCGTGCACACCCACACACACATACACATACACACACTGATCCACAGCCCACATCCTAGCAGTCTACAGAGAACTGTGCTAATAAGAACTAATGAAAAGAACATAATAAATAGCTGCTATTACAAGACCACTGTTACATCATTACCTGATTCAATGGGCTATAAGTGATGTATTTTATTCTTTGCCTTTATCTAAAGTTGTAGTCAAATTCTCTCAGATATGTAACTTAGGTGATTATATTTAGAACTACACTTAACAAATTCTGCATAAACATTTGTATATTTCCAAGGCAATCACTCTTAGACATTCATAATAGGAATTATCCCAACACAACCAATTAGTTCATTTATACTTTGGTGCCGGCATACACATGCATCTACTTAAAACATGGTTCACAGATAAGGTAACAATAAGTCCATGCAAACACAATCCTGAGATAGTTGTTGGTAATTATGATTGCATTACTCTTAAGAGTTTGCTTTCTGTTGCTTCTAAGACCTCAAGTGAAACCCAAACAAGCAAACAAACAAAAACTACAGATAATTTTGAAGCCCAATTACTTGTAGGTAGTCTTATTTCTTTATAGAGCAATTCAATTAAATCTCTAAGATAATATATTTATCTTCCTAAACACTCTGCAATATCAAAGTTTCGGGCTGAGAAGCAGTCTTTCATATTAAAAATAGACAACAAGAATGCATGCAGTTTTTATATGACATTTCTTTCCCCCAAAGAGTTTGCTTTAACAATATGACCTCCCGGCTGAAGAATGAAGTCTGGAAAATGAGGACAAGAAGTTGGAGTGGTTGTTAGTGGGAAGCAGGGATGAGTAGATAATTTTACACAGGTGGTTGATGATTGATGGAGGTGGAGGCATTTTTAGGAGGCACGGACTGTTAGTATTTGGGAAAGAAACACTCTACCTGTGTAGCCCAGCGAATTGTCATCATTATCAGAGGTGGGGATTGGCGTCCCGTTGTCGTTCCCCCTCTCTAGGTCTTCAGGGTCTGTCGGAAACAACACCAGAGCTGCTGATGGGGTCACAGTAGTAAGGGTAGTTGCCATTTCGATCACAGCATGTCCAGACACAAGTAAATCCACATGTGACAGAAAAACACACAGGGACAACACACAGCACACTTCCTCCTTGCCCCTCCTGCAGCAAACTGAGCTGCACGGAGGTCTCAGCATCATGGCTCACAATTTCTACTGCTTCTCCTTAATTTCCCTAATTCTCTGCTCTGCCTGCACCTTTGCTGCACTTCAAAGCTGGCGAGGGGCTCCGACTGCCCTCCGTGAGGCCGCCAGCAGGACTGAGGGAGCATATGGAGGAGGGAGAGGGCAGGGTGGCTGAATGCTAGCATTGCTAATTTCCCACCTTATTGTTAATCAAAGCTATTGACTGTGATCACTCCCCATCATCGCTTCATCTCCTGCCAATTACAGACTCAAGGGACTGTACCTCATATGGGTGGGGGGGAAGGGTGTGGGGAAAAATAGGGTCTTGTCAAATTCGAGGGTGGATGATAAAAATGTCATACTTTTCCTGAGCAACAGTAAAGAAAGCAGTGCAGCATCACATCCTTTGGAAGGCAACAATTTGTCATCCTGCAGGACCGAGTTAAATGTACTGAAATGGATGCAGAAGTAAAACAACACTTAACTTCAGGCATTGTGGGCTGGATATTTGAAAAACATTACAAATTGCTTCTGATTCTGTATCACACTCATCCAGATAGGCATTTGCATTCATTTATTCTTGCTTTTCTTGAATAAAAGGAATGCTTTGTATGCTTTTTCACATTACACGTAAATTTTCCAATGCAGAATTTTCAAAATGAGGCTAAGCACGACGGCACGACGACACTCAAGTTCTAATATCTGGAAGCTGAGTTGCAGTATAAATATATACAGAAGCCCAACACCACCACCACTAATTTCACTAGTGCTCAGTCACTGCGTATGTCATATCTACGCGTGTTAGGTAATTATGAGCTTCCTAGCTGATAAGTGGACACAGACACAATAAAACCCAAGTGTGTACTTCCTAAATCAGATACCATAGAGTCATAGGTCATTCACGCTGAGGTGTTTCTGCAGGCTTTTTGTCACCTTACACAGCATCTACAGAGAATTTCTGGGTCTAAGTGAAGGAGCACGTCACTTATGAAGGAGGCAGCCAGTGCATGCAGGTAATGCCCCTCTGGACACATCGCAGGGGTCATTGATTCTGTGCCCCTGCTAGTTTTTTAGCTAGGGTGACACATTTTGTCTTTCACACAGCTCTTCAGGGATGATTTAGAAATTGTTAAAAGAGGACACAAAATCTAACATGAGTCGCGTGGTGGCTTTTCTTCATGGAGCATATCTGTCCACTCGATCCCTCTGCTCCCTCCCCTGCTCCTGTGTCATATAATGAATCTGATGGGGCTCATGTGAAGAAAAAAAAAAAAAGGCAGATCTGTGCAGACTAAAAGGCAAATGCCCGTTATTGCTGTGTTCATTCTTGCCTTTCCAGTGATGGCTGCTGTCCTATTTAGCCTTAAGATCAAGGCCAGAAGTGGTATAGCAGAAAAGGAACCACGTTCTGCCCCTCCAGCCTGTTAACTTATTTGTGTGCATTAATTGTTTAGGGCAG
The DNA here is from genome assembly GCF_905146905.1 of Nyctereutes procyonoides. Classification (NCBI taxonomy): domain Eukaryota; kingdom Metazoa; phylum Chordata; class Mammalia; order Carnivora; family Canidae; genus Nyctereutes; species Nyctereutes procyonoides. Next base: position 909,111 of record NW_026575158.1, on the reverse strand, counting down.
AGTTTTTGTCACATCAGGAAAAGAGAATGGAAAACAGGCATTTGTATGTGTGTGCATTTTTCCTCAGTGTTAGCACAGCGCTGTGCCACAAACTAAGTAGCCTTGCTCAAGCAAACTAACCAAATAAAGAGGTGGATACAGGAAAATAAATAGAAGGTTCTGCTTCAAATGTAGTAAAAGGCTTTTAGGGAGACCTCCTCTGCTTATCCACAATATCGTTTTAAAACATAGGAGCATTTAGGGTCACCTTAATTTGCCAGACTGATTACTTTTAGTTACAGATGCAGCTTTCAGGAGGCAATACTACCTTTAATATGTGATGGAATATCTTATTTAATGTAGAAGCATACATTTGTCATCATCGCTCTGTTAAAAATGAAATAAAAATCTATCCATGTTCACAACATGAACTCAGTCTGACAATACACTATCATAAAACATTTGCAGGCTTTGTTATTCAATGTGCCCTAAAAATGAGGACATTGTTACAAAAGCAATAGAGCTGAGGAAAAGAAAGTTCACTATCATTTCCAACTAGACACTTAGATCTGTTTTAAGTAGAATTTTTCACCTATGTCTAACGTATCCTGAGTGTTTTTAAAATTTACTTTCCTGCCCCCACCCATCACCCTCTGACCCCTTCTTAGGCTCAGGAAAGAATAGATTTTGCATTAATCAATGAATCTTACCGTATCTGTAAAGCACATTCTATCTACCCAGTATTGCCTTTAATTAACAATATGCTAGACCTAAGGAACAAAAGATGCCTTTTTTTCCATAACTGCACTAATTTTTTTTCTTCCTCCTTCATGTCAAAATATAATTAAAACAGGAAATAACCATTCGACTCACTGCACACAAGCCTTAGGACTAACTCAAAGAGAGTTCAAAAGATACTTATTTAAACTTTTTGTTAAATAGTATTGATTATGTGAGCCATGGAATAAGAACACGATGATGCAGGAGATTATTTAGTGCTTACAATGTCTGAAGGAGGGAGTCCTTCTTGTACCCCAAGATTGAATTTAAGGCTGCAAGGATGACAGTCACCATCACATCTAGAAATGCACTGTCACTAAGGGTGCTGGGTTCCATGTGCCTGACACCCCCATTAGACTGAATTCCCAAGGGTCGGGTATCCGTTTGCATCATTTTGGTAAACTCATCACCTTATACTGGACTTACAACATTCTGTAGGCTTGAATAGCTTCCCCCCCCCCTTTAAGATAATAAATGAATTAATGAACAGATGGTAGCCAAGAATGCAAATCTCACTTAAGTAATAGCCTCTCAATCTCAAAGAACTTGAAAATGCAAAAAACTTGTTATAAATTAACTCAAATGCTAATGTACTCCCTATCTACCCAATATCTCTAAAGGCATATAGAGCATTTTTTCAACATAAAAGTAAGTCTTAAATCATAAAATCATAGACATTCAGGGTTGGAAACACATTAGATGACTTCACTACAATCTTCCATCAGATATACAGATTCTTCTGAATTTAGTGGTCATTTGGCCTTTAGTGCTTTTCTAGAAAACCAATTCCAACTTTACAAGTAAGATCTTTATTTTATGTTAGATTGAAAAAAATCCCTGTTTTGTAGATTCTAATTCTAATGTGTGGGGTCCAAAGGAACTGATACCTCATCTATGAAAGCCTGTTTCCCTTCCAACCCTCCTTAAATACTTGTGTTTCATAGGTCTCCTTTTGTTGTTCAACATGCTCTGTGTAGAAATCTCCACTGAAGCTCATCACAAAAACTGCTTTTTTTTTTTTTTTTTAGATAATGCAACCCCCCACATTTCTTAATTGGAAGTTCTACCAAGACTGAATCTTATGTCTACTGCTTGACTTCATGAGGATTCCAAGAAACCTCATATCTTCTGTTATCAACACTGAACTCATCCTCTTTTCTTTCAGGCTACTCCTTTCCTATATTCCCTATCTATATTAAGGAAGTCATCATTGTAATATATTTTTAATATTTTATGGTTCAGTTAGATGTTAGTGTCTGGGGTTAAAACTGAACTCTTACAGACTTGATATATATCTTGCGGCATGATTTATTTTTATTTATCTTTCTGGAATGGGTTGTATGCCAAACTTAAATCTATAATATATAAGACTTTATACTATTTGTAAAATTATACATAACTATATAATATACATACTATTTGTATAAGACATACATGTGAGGGCCATCTTGTAATAGTCTTTCACAGATTCAGTGAAAGTGACAATAATAACTAAAAGGAATAAAGATCTGTAGCTTCCAAAAAAATCAATAGCTTCCTTTACAATGGAAATTATGTCTTTTAGGAAAGTTTATCCTTAAATATAACAAGTTATTAAAGGTGATACAACTTTTTTTAATGGTAAATTAAGTGTAAATTTGAAATTTGTTAATCTGTATAATTCTACTTTAATTGAGATTTCCCCAACACCTATATCAAATTATAATGGAAACTCTGCATTAGAAAAATCATTGTACTGCAACCTCTGATAAAATAATTCATTCAGACAACCACTCTCAATGGGTATTAAATCTGGTAGGTAAAAAAATGGTAGGGAATAGAGTACTACACAGTATCAAAGTATCACCCTGGAGATTGTTAACTGCAAATGGGAAAAACTACTTTTATAATGGGTTGATCTGGCGGTTACTACGTGAACTCAGTAATCAAGCTTAGTGTCTACCAATGGTGGGTAGATAAGAGTGGGGAGCCAATGATGTGATATGATATACAGCATCACCTATATGAAGCATCCATGCTAACAATGCTTGTTCTGACTTCAGTCAAGACTTAAGACTCAAAATCTACAGAAAAAGAAAATATATATCCTTTAGCATACACATGTAAATAATTGGTGCACGAGTTATGTTTGATTTACTTTCAAATTGTTTTCAACCTACATTTCTCTAAATTGCTCATCATGTTACGATAGATAGCCAGTGTTACATTGTAGAAATGTAGACCCTCTGTTGTTTAAATTCAATTTCATTTATTTGTTTTTAATTTTTAAATTGAATTTGAAATTCACTGTCAAAACACTGGAGTTTTCGTCTATCTTCCGTTTTGTCATATGCAGCTATGAAAGTATATGCCAAAAATAATAACTTCTTCCTTCTGCCCTATTGTAAAGTGTCAGGCTGGTTTCTTTATAGATTTGCACTATCACTGTGCAGGGTTTTGGCATTAATTGACATTTTGAAGATGACCATTAATAAAAGATTAGGGAAAAGCAAATGAATATAAACTACTATCAATATGAGAATTGTGTCCTACAAATTGGATCAATTCTCATTGATTCTTTTCTACTAATCAAGAGGAATGCAGGCAATGGGTACTTTAAATGGAGTACTGAGAACATTTAATTAGAAACCCAGGCAATGAATTACAGAATTAAGTACAAAAACTATGTTTGTGAAGCTTTATATCGGTGTCACAATTTTGTAAGATCAAACTAAAGTTAAATTCAAACTTCTGCTTTAATCATATGTGATTAACATAATTGTGGAGGGTAGAATATTATTTGCCCCATTTTTCTGAACTTGGAATAAGGTAAGAAATAAGAATTATGTCATAGAGATGGAGAGGGGAAAAAATCAGTATGTGCTTTTGGGTAGTAGTACTTAAAATAATTCAGAGATTAAATAAAAAATTCATTTATGATGAGGAATGAATGACTTTTTCAGAAGTCTATATGGTTTAGAGTATTAGAAATAATATGTATCAAGTTCTAAAATTGTGCTACGAAATGTTGAATGAAACATTTTTTTAAAGCAGCAATATGGTAACAGAATACAGTGTATTACAACTATCTCCAATTTTGCTATTACAAGGAAAATCAAGGTTGTTTCCTTATGTTTATTTCAAAAATAAAAGAACTAGGATTATAATGATCCATGCAAATAATGATAATGAAAAAAATGTTTCTAGATAAAATAAACCAAACTGATAGAACTGACATATATATGTATTCAAATAAATTTTTTTGTGAGTGATGATTATTTCTAAATTTAAAGACTTTATCATCCAACACTGTTGAGAAAAGAGCCAGCAGATTCAGTCTGGTTCATATTTGACTGGATTAAAATAGTCTCCATGATAGAGTGGGCAATTGTAACCCATGACCTGAGATGCCAGGATTGTATATAATGAAAAACTAGATTTTACACAATGATTTCAAATTATATGTTAGCGCCTTTTCTCATTTTCTGGTTCAGGTGATTAGATAACTGAATGAATCATATGTGAATAATGAGAAGTAAAAACTGTGCTGATTATAAACACAACAAATAATGCTTTAGTTTTCTTAAATATATAAACTACATTATTTTTTAGATGTGTATATTTCTCATGCAATTCTTACAGTTCTTTTTTTTTAATTCTTACAGTTCTATCTTGATCATAGTCATTATCACTATCTGCATCATCTATTTTCCCATTTTAGAGATGCTTAAAGTAAAGCTCAGAGAAATTCTTTTGCCTGTATCATGCAACTAGTAAAGAATGGATCTGGAATTCTTTCTAAATGATTTCTACCTCCAAGGTACCTTCTCCTTTCACTATGCCCCATGTCCTTCTTTACACACCAAACCAATTCTAGGAATCGGATGGAATTTTAATAGTATATAAGCAATGGTATACCAGGTTAGTGATTCTTTCCAGGCGCTGAACAATAAGATTGAATAATTTCATGAATCTATTTCTGAGCTCTGTTAGGCATATCACCATGGCTTCCTCACTGTTTCCTTTTACAATACAAAATATATAGTTAAACATGGTCAGATGTGTTTAAGCAAGAAATACACAATAAAATATTATTAAAATAGGGGTTTGTTATTAAAATAAAGCTTTGCACACATATTTGTATTGTTTCTTTTTAAGATTTAATTTATTTATTTGAGAGAGAGACAGAGACAGAAAACTCTCAAATGCAGGAGAAAGTAGGGAGGGTTAGAGGAAGGAGAAGAAAGTCTCAAGCACAAAGCCAAGGCAGGGCTTGATCTCATGACCCTGAAATTCTGAGGGGAAACTAAGTCAGATGCTTAACTGCCTGTGCCACCCAGGCACCCGTCCCACACATTTTAAAATACATAGATTTGGGGATCGAACTACTGATCAAATAAAACTAAGATAAATTCAGATGTCTTTGATAATTACTTTTTAAAAATTATCCTTCAACAACAAAATTTTCTTTTTGGTGTAAGTTTTTTTTTTTTTTTAAAGATTTTATTTATTTATTTATGAGAGACAGAGAGAGAGAGAAAGAGAGAGCGAGGCAGAGAAATTTCATGTAGCTATTTCTCCTTTTTTTCATAACATTTTTGCAAATTCAAACAGGATATGGTATTGCCAAATGTTAATTTCAAATTTGTGTTATATTAGTTTCAAGAGCAGCCTCTCAGAAAAATGCACTTCATTCATCAAGTAATACCTATATTTATACCTATATCTGAAACACTCAAATCAGACAGTCCATAGAACCAAAATACAGTTTACTTACCTTTTCTCAATCAATGAATATCAATGATTTCTTTATTTAGGACTTTATTATATAATTTATCTGTCTAAAATCATAATCATTGTCATAAGATATGTTGTACACATACCTATCCAATTATGAGTCTAATTGAAAACTATATATGGCAAGTTACTGTTGCTGATACAATAATATATTTTCCCTCCGCCCCTTCTCATATAAATATATACTCTAGGAAATAGAATTTTGTTTAACTTAAATCAGGTGAAGGATTTAGTAGTGAAAGTTTTCTTTCTTATATATTAAAAAGAGATGATTTACAAATATCCCTGCATGATAAATTGGATATAAAGGAAAGTGTAATAAATAGGGATAGTTTTTAAAACCAAAAGAAGTCATAATATAAATAAGAAAGGTATTTAAAGACTGCCAGGTAGGTAAACTGTATTATATATATATATATATATATATATATATATATATATATAGCAACAAATTCTAATAACATAAAATATACTGCTGAATGTTAGGAAGGTAAATGCATTAATGGATAAGCCAGTAACTCAGAAGAATACAAATGTCACAGAAGAAGCTTTAAACTCATTTAAATTCAACTTAATTTGACAAAACAAGATAAAGTGCCTTCGGTATGGAAATCTATTGATGGAGAAATGCTCATAATTTTAAAACCATTTGTTTCCAGATCTCTTCCAGTGGAAACACTGACAAAGTAGAGCTCTTAGAAATGATTGGGAAAATTATGCTTCATCATGACAACCTGTTTTTTTAATTTGATGCCTGAATGTTTGGTCTAAGAAAGTTATGAAGGTTTTCATGGAAATAATCAGTGATGACTACTTTATATAATCAGAAACTAAGCCAATTGTCCAGTTGAAGTCTGCATTTATTCAAAATGCTCAGATCAAATCTTCAATAACATCTGATGTGGCAGATACCTCGGTGGGATGGAATTTAATCTGCAGAGATTTGCTCCCTTGAACTTTCTCTGTGAGAGTTAATTTCCGGTCCATTTTCCTAGTATTTCTGGCCCTCTCCGTCTGTTGACTTTTTTTGTTATTCTCTCCACCCACTTTGCCCTGGTATTCAACTGCTTTTCTTTCATTGTGCTTAGCATCTGCTACTGTTCCACTCCCTTCCAGTCAAAGCATACGGTAACTTCAACACAGGCTAATTAAATGGTGCTTGAAATCAGTTAACAGGTGGTGCCCTGGGCTGCCCGCGTGGTATGAACAGATACAGCTCACATTTTCAAGGACAGAAACGGCACAGCAGCAATACCTGAATTAATGGAGCCCTCCTTCCACAGCACTAAACTGATGTTGGGGGCTCTTGCCTTTGCAGAGGAGAAAGCAGTTTGGGCGTCTATGATCCCATTCGAGATCCCGAATCATACCTTAGGCCTCCTTGTCCTTTAACCAGTGCTATTTTCCTTATCATGTATAAGTGTATTACCACTTCCTCCAAGCCTTTTAATAAAGCATGTTTCCAATCACTGCTGCTAGTTCACATGTCAAATGATATTCAAGTAAGATCCATACCATTCCTTCAATTCAAATTATCAAATCATCTACTTAGTATTTTGCAATGATTGGAACTAAGTGGATATTATTACTTAGTTAGGTATTCAATACAGAGTAATGTTTAAGAGCCACTACTAACTCTGTGACCTTGGACAAGTTATTTTATCTTTTTTTTTTTTGGGGGGGGGGAGTGTCTCTGTTTCTTCATCTATAAAACATGGGATCAGGGATCCCTGGGTGGCGCAGCGGTTTGGCGCCTGCCTTTGGCCCGGGGCGCGATCCTGGAGACCCGGGATCGAATCCCACGTCGGGCTCCCGGTGCATGGAGCCTGCTTCTCCCTCTGCCTGTGTCTCTGCCTCTCTCTCTCTCTCTCTCTCTCTCTCTCTCTGTGTGTGTGACTATCATAAATAAATAAATTAATTAAAAAAATAAATAAATAAAATAAAACATGGGATCATAAGTATCTATTTAACGGGAGTGTAATGAGGAATAAATAAGCAAATATTTGCAAAGACCTTACTAGGGTCCCAGACACCTAAGAAGTCAAGCAAGTGTAGGCTACGATCATAATTCATCCAAATTGGGAGTCATCTTTGAAATGATCATTTAGTGATTCTTAATGAAAACAAAGTCCGTATTTGCCTCTTAAAATGAGAAGAGACACATTCTGATACGCTACTTTGGAGTTTATACAGGTGAGAAGTTGAAGAAGGTATCAGTGAAAATCAAGAGAAAAGCTGGTTGTGAAAACTTCATCTCTGTGCAGCCACGTTACGTCTTTCCACCGCATTTGTTCAGAACTCCTTGGAGCAGAATCCCCCCCCCGAACCATTCAGGACGTGTTTTCCACGCGGAGCATTTTCTCCTCGTGGCAAAAATCCTTGAACTGCATGCACACTTTGCTTTTGCGAGTTGCCTGGCTCGTGCTGACAAGGATGGACTTACTCCATTTTATGTCTTGAGGGGGGGTAAAAAACAAAACCCACTCGCTATTGAAATCACAGACGTCTTCGCCCTTGGGGTAAAGCCGCGCCCCTCCGCGCCCAACGCGGCTCCACCTCCGCCTCCGTGGGGCTCGGGGCCGGGAGGGGCGGGGCGGGCGCAGCACGTGACCGGGCCCGATTTGCATACGCCGCGGCCCGCCCCGCCCCTCCCGGCCCCGCCCCCCCGCGACCTTTGCCGGGGCTCGGGGCACCTTCGCTCGCCTGCTGCAGAGACGAGTCCCCTGCACCGTCTCCTCATTGTCCGCGTTTTCTAACCACAGTCACGGCTTTGCGCTCTTCACTCTAATTGTGCTTTTGATTATTAGGGTCATTCTATGCCTTCAGCTTTCTCCAAGGTCACAGGGATTAGCTGCGTCCAATCGCGCGCGGGAGGAGAGCGCAGGCTCCGCCGCCTGCAGCCGCCGGCACCGATTTCCCCCGGCGTGACAGCGGCGACGGTGGGGACTTTCCCTTCTTACTCCTACGGGCTATTTCCTCGCACCCCCGCCCCTTAGAGGAAGGCTGTTGGCAGCTGTCCTGGCGCCCCGACGGGAGTCAGTGCAGCAGGCCCGCGGGAGGAGAGCGGCGGGTGCGAGCCTCGCCTCGGCCTGCGCTCGGCTCCGCGGTGGTTTCCTCCGCAGCTCTGGGCCCGTCAGCGTTTCCCTTTGATAAAGTCAAACTGCACTTCCCAAGGGCCTCCCTTTGCTTGCTGTTGGTCACTGGCTACCGCCAGCCACACACACACGTTACATGTACTCTGTGCATGATCACATATATACCCTGTGACATAGAGGCTATGCTTTTTTCTCTTTTACGTTGCTGATTCCGACTTACCTTTGTGCTTTTTACGCGCCACCAATATTATTTTGATTCGCATTTGTTTTCTGTTTTTTTGTTCTATGGGAAGCTCTTCCGGCTTTTGTTCATCCTAGCACTTTTATTGTGAGAGGATAGGTTTCACTTACTAGCGTTGTTCCAAAAGAGACATTCTTATAAATTGATGTAGATTCTTGATATTATTCTTGATAATAAAAGTAGCTATTTTAAAGGAATTGGTGTATGTATATCCATGCAGGGGGAGTGAGGGTCCTGAGTAGTAAATCCCAAGTAAGCCTGAAAACTTAAGGCTATTTGTGTCATCGTCCATATACAAGTGATAGTGGGCAGAGTTTATTACGTAAAGATATTTTCTGGACACGGATGCTCTTGGCTCACGATGAAGTCCATCCATTACTGTGGTCAACAGTTTAAAACACAGTGGCCGGCAATTCTCAGTACTTTTTTTCCACCTTGCTAGGAGTCAAGCAACTAGGGACTTTCTAGTTGGTGAGATTATCTGTTGCCTCACAAGAAGGATATAATGAATTATGACCTTGTTTACTAAATAATATGACATCATAAGTAGAATGCTTTCCAGAAACTGTACTGCACATGCACATTTAAATGTGAAGATACTTTCTCCTTCTGCAGTCCCTGTTTTATCATTCAATTCATAGTACGCTTGTTTGTACATGTGGAAAGATGCCCATTCGTAGATTCAGTGGTCTCTGCAATATTGCCTCATTTAACCTTTCAAGCTAATTCTTAAAACTTTCCATAAAGAAAGAGGAGTGATGAGCAAATATTTGATTTTTGTTTCCAATGATGTAGCTGCTGTGTGGATACTTTTAGTCAATACTCGTATGAGAAATGGATGAAACGCTTAGCAACCAATACTCCTTCCGTTGGGCTTCTGTGACCATTTTTTAAGAGGCCAGAACTTTTAAAGAAACATATTTCTCTACAAAATGGGAAAAGGAAGTTAAGTGCGTAGAGAATAAAAATCTGCTGAGTTTTACATATTGCCAGAATTATGGTAACTATGCATAAACAACCTTAAAGAAATATTATAGAAATCATAAATAAATACTTGAACTCTTGCTAATGGTGAGAAGGAAAAATAACGAAAGGAAAATCTCTGTAACCTGTAATCTGCAATATTTGGCATTTGAAAATGTGTCCTAAGGCTTTAACATAAACCTTAAAACCATAATAAGAGAGTCACAAATAGTCGTAAGATTCACAATTCATATTTAACAAATGGATGGCCAATTTTGCATTAGTAGTAAATTAATGTAAATGAATCAAACATCTAATATATGTACCTTTGTTTTTGGATTTTTTTGAAGAATAAGAGCTATTTATTTATTATCAGCTATTTATTAATATTAATGTTAATTAATATTAATGTTTTTTGAAGAATAAGAGCTAATTATTTATTATCAGCTATTTATTAATATTAATGTTAAAATGTTATTTTTCTACTGTGTATTTCAGTGCTTAAATAGGATTATAAGAACCACCCTACAGCTTACTACCTGGTGATCAAAATTGCCAATAAATATAATTTTTTCATAGGTTACAAAATTACTTATAAATCTGTACCTCTTGGGGGGAGAAAAAGGCTATTTAATTGTACATGACTCTGGCAAAAACAAGTAGGTATAAAATGTCACGGTGAATGAGAAAATGGAAAATATGCCAAAGTAATTATACAATATAGGTAATTCACTGATCATTATAAAAATGATAATAGCATATTGTATTTCACTATAATAAAGATATTATCAAACTTTCTATTAATCACATGAGTAATTTACCACGACATATATTCTTCTCATAAAAAATATTGTATTCATAAGGCTATTAAGTCATAACGAATGTCATTCTGACTCCTACTATAAAAACTCAAGCTCTACCACTTTCGTTGGTAGAGTTTGAGAAGCTTGGAGATTCCAATTTTATCTTCAGTAAATATTTTTAAGTTAAACTTATTTTGGGATAATAGTGTGTTCACATGCAGTTTTAAGAAATTCTGTAGGAAGATCTATTCTGTCTTTTATCTAGTTTCTCCCAGTGATAATATCCTGCTAAACTACAGTGAGATGGCACAAATAGGATGTTGACACTGTTATAGGCAAGATGAAAAGCATCTCCATCACTATAAGGAATGTGTTCACTTCCTTGAACACATAAAAGGAAGTATACTTAAAAAAATCGGTCAAACTTTCCTGTTAATTATCATTTTAAAGGAATTTACAGTGCAGTTATAGATTATTCTTTTGGAATAATTCAGTTTATAGCAAGTGCCTAAACTGGTTTCTTCATTGCACAGTATATTCTCTTAAAATGGGTGCTTTAAAGCAATTACATGCATATTAAAAATCCTCATTTCTTTACTCGCTCAAAACATTAATATTCTTAGACAACACGGATCTGAAATGGTGAAACCAGAACTCTCCCTCCCACCTCAAGACAAATTAGGTTAAAGGATCAGGTTAAAGTTAAACTTCTGAGAGTTCTTCTCTTCCTTCCCTCTCCTGTCCTGATAAGTAATGCTACAGTTTGTAGGTCCTTTAAAAACATTGAAACTTGGTCTTATTAGTTTTATAGGCTTTTTAACATTTAATAATATCACTTTCTTTTTTTCTTTTATTAAAAGGAAAAGATATGTGTCTGATATTACGAACCAAGAAAATGTAGAATAGTCTTTTTGGTCCCCTTTTGTAGTGATTGTGCCAAGCTGTCAATCAATAGCCAAATAAAAGTCACTTAAGCATAAAAAAATCACAAGGCAGAAATTTGAAATTTGTTATGTTGTCACTATGAACAACAGTATATCCTCAAAAGGCAAAAAAAAAAAAAAAGAATAATACCTTGTAGTTTATTATGCAGTTCAGAATACGGCATATTTGGGACTATGTAATCCAACCAAAAGATTTACATTCAAGGCTAATGTGTAACTGTAGATAAAGACCTGAACAAAACTGCTTATTTAAATAATGTTCACAAAAAAAAATCTTTCATACACCATAGATATTTTCACATACTGTTGAAAAACTGGCATTATTATATCAATCTACTAAAAAAAATGACCAAATTGGTTTGGTTTGTTATTGTGAAACTATAACAAGTTGCCAGTATTTCAGAAAAAAAGGAATTGTTAAAAGTTAGAGGTAAAGTTACAATGACAAAGTTACATACAACAACAATCTCAGAAAATTCACTATAAAAAATTCACTATAAAAAAATTCACTATAAAGCAAATACAAGAGCAATCAGTAGTCTTCATAAATAAATAAAATCAGTTGTAGCCTCAAAATTTTACAGTTATGGAACCAAGAAGAGTTGAATGAAGCTTTCTGATTCCAGAAGTATATAGATGTAAATGCTCATCATATTAAAAACTATATTGTTTTAATGTTTTTATATGAAAATGATAAAGGATGTAGAATTACTTACCATACTAAAGCTGGTCATTTGAAATGAGTATATCTACCATACTTGAAAAATCGTGTTATAAGATTTTTTTAAGGTTTTATTTATTTATGAGAGAGAGAGAGAGAGAGAGAGAGAGAGAGAGACAAAGAGAGGCAGGCTCCATGGAGGGAGCCTGATGCAGGACTCGATCCCGGGACTCCAGGATCATGCCCTGGGCCAAAGGCAGGTGCTTAACTGCTGAGCCACCCAGGGATCCCCGTGTTATAAGATTTTATAACAAATCTTATATCGATTAATAAATGGTTTGTCAAATTACCACCATAAAAGATGATGTAAAAACAAAAAAATTGTTGCCCAACTGACCTGATCAATTTCTGTGATAGAGGTTGAAAGAATATTGATGGAGGTCAGGGAGTGGATTGTCCTGAATTTAAACCACAACCTTTTATTTGATAAGCTCTGACAGCCTAGGAGATAAAGTTCAGGTCACACTGGCATTATTTCCCTAAGAGTTGGATAAAATGAAATAAAGCACAGTGAAATGAAATGAAATAAGATAAAATGATCACCCTCAAGGTGTTCCTTGAATGAAATGGACAATGACTGAGATAAAGATGTGTGGATAATTCTACTATAGACGATGCAATTAGAGATCATTTAATTGGTAAGAAATCTTATTTGGTGTGTTGGGCTCAACTTCTTAAACCTTTGTGAATATTTCAAATGGACAAATTCTTTTTAAAGAAAAAGAAAGAAGAGGCTAGTTAAATAAATTGCTTCAGAAATTCTCATGGACTATTTCTATTTATTAAACAACAAACATTTATTATAATAAAACATTTTTGTTATTTACCTAAAAATAATAAACATTTATACCAATAAAAAGCAATCTTAAATGTACAAAGGCAATAATGTCCCATAATTTAGAATTGTTCCCATGCGCACCTAAGGCCCACCTGTCATCAGTCACCTTTCAGGAGTGGCCTGTGAATGGATGTTTAAAGCATGAGAGTAAATCCCAGAGGAATAAAGATGGAGAGGAATAAACCATTGAAAACTTTAAGAAAAAGAAATGGTCCATAAAAATGGAGCCCATTAATACTATGAACTATATTGATTTCTTGTCATTTTTGTGAACAGAATTGCAGAATAAAATAGGTTTATTATTATACGTTTGAAGAGTTAAATATAAAATGCCAGAAATAGGAAGACCGTATATGTATATGTGTGATTATGATTATTATTTTTTTCATAATGCTATTTGGGGCTTTATAGAATTAAAGTTATGCTTTATAGACTCACAACTGAAATTGAAAACACAGAAAAAAATATGAAGATAATGGAAGAAATAAAGATGAATATTAAAAGAAATAGCTGAAAATTCCCAGTATCAAGTATTTAAAAAAGTTAACATAGACCTTAGTATATTCTGATTATTCAAGGGGAGTAAAAGGAATGAGGAGGCCTTAAATTCAGGAGGAAGACAGATTGCTTTAGGCAAAAGGAAATGGTGAAAATAATTTTTCAATAATTGCTTCAGTTATACATTAACACAGTGTAATGGATATTTCTAAAATGTAGGAAGGAATGTAGGAATTGATTTTGGAAAGAAATACAAATAAATGTTTACATATCCACAAAAAAGAGCATAAAAGTATCCCTGATTAAAACTAAGAGATGCATAGTAGATAGGTTCTAAATTTACTTTTCAAATAACAAGTAAGGATAACATGAATAATTTGGGTTTAGGTTCTATTTTTCATTTGGGGGGGGCATTCTATATCACATGTCACATAGCAACTTATATTGAATTTAGTAGACAGATAAAAATTGGTTCAGCTATGATTCAAAAGCTGGTTTTACTCTGTCTTAAATTCCCAGTTATGTCTGCCTGAGAGATATACTTTGCCAATCATGAAATTCAGAATATGCAAAAAAAAAATTCAGAATATGCTTCCTGTTTGGCAAGAAACAAGTTGTGATGTCCACAAAACTGGCTATTTGTTCATGAAAAAAAGAAACATAAACTGAACAGGTGAGTTTTCTTCTTTGTAAATGAATCATTTTTAAGAGATCAAAGAGGCTGAAGATACCCAATAGTATATTTAGGTGATTTAAAAAAAAAACATTTTATGTTTTTTATTTAGGTGATCTTCATGAGGCAGCTATATTCCATACACAGCTGCTGTCCCCGGTTGGAATTAGTTGCTTAGAATATGCGTTAAGTAATCCCATACTTCAAATGATTTTAGGAAATTGGGTGTTAGGGAGACCCGCCAGCACCATACAATTAAGTGGTCCTTGAACAGAAAAGTGCTTTTCCTTTAAATGGAGAGAAAAAAGAGTTTGATCACATTTAAGCTAATCTATCATTTATCATACCCAGTGGGTGAGATAGTTAATGAGTCTATTGATTCTTTTTGGTGCTTAGTTTTATATACAACATTTAACCAACGTGAAACTTAATATGAGATTTGTTTTCCATTTGTTATTGATGCCCTTCAATTATCTTTATGTATCTCTGTAGGCACTGCATTTAAAAGGGAGTTTCAAAAGGACTTTAGGCGGTGTCATTTTCTTAAACTGTATTTTAATTTTCAGATTTTTTTTAAACTTTAGCTTTTTTCCTATGCCTATGGTTACCTTCAGAAGCCCTTTACCTTTACTAAGAAGAAAAAACATATTGACAATTTGTCAAGAATGTGGATTACAGAAATTGAGAAATAGCTGTTTTTCTTATTTCTTTCCCTTTCTTCATCCGCCTCTTCATATCCTCACTGTTCATTTATGTAGGTCATTGTAATTATCCTCTGATTCCTACCTCTTATTTGAGGGTGATATGGGCCATTTCTGGAAAGCTAATCTGTCTTTACAAAAGACAAAAAGACAAAAAAAAAAAAAAAAGAAGAAGAAGAAGCACAAAAGACATGCAGAAGCTGCAACTGTGGTCAGATGGCGTCACAATGGATTCACAGTTATAACAAATGGCTATTTAAAAATTAAAAAAAAAACAGCAAGTCTGGTGCAAGGTAAGGTCTAAAATAGCATCCATGGCAAGAACAAAACAGATCAAAATGACTCAGGTTTTATATGAGTAATAGACAAAACTCATTCCTGAATTGAGCTCCATGGGTCGGTGTAGCCAGTATGTATGTTTTCTATTTGTGAATATTCATGCTTAAGTTTAATGGATTAGTAAACATAAAGTAAGGTAGGTAAATCCTGAATCTGTCTGAAATCACCCCTGAATGAAAAAAGAATTCAGAAAAATCAGTTTTTAACACTGACACCCATTCCTAAGAAAGTACTCACTGAAATACTGAATTCTTAAACACATTGCCTAGAAAGAATGGCTGATCAAAATAGCTGGATAATGTTGATATAGGCAATAACTAAGGTAGAGACATGTCGTGAACATAACTTTAGAAAGAAAATTGCTCAGAATGGCAAAATCAAAGATGTGTTTAGACAGTGGTGTGTTGGAGCCTCATAAACTGGCTCCATCAGAGTTAATGGTTCACATCTGCTTCCAGTTCCATATTCATGTTGGTACCTTGAAATAGTCCATGGTGGGAAAATTTACACCATGGAAATCAGCACACACTCTAAGTTAGCGTCTTTCCCCCAGGGAGCCATTTGTTAACCATCTACCTGCATACCATTGCCTTTGGATAATTATATCACATGTAATACAAACTCTAGATTTATATTAATCAGTGATAATCCAAAAAAACTAGTTGCCAGTTTCCTTAATTTCCCAATATCCCATTAGGAAACAGGCACAAAATGCATTTTATGATGTGATATCTTCATGATAGGCATTTTTTTTCCTGCTATTTTGTGCTCTTTTTTTTTAAGATTTTATTTATTCATTCATAAGAGACACACAGAGAGAGGCAGAGACACAGGCAGAGGGAGAAGCAGGCTCCCTGTGGGGAATCTGATGTGGGACTCGATCCCAGGACCACAGGATCACTACCTGAGTCGAAGGCAGATTCTCAACCATTGAGCCACCTAGGTGCCCTAAGATTATGATTTTGAATAAATTGTTATCTGTTAGATCAATTAAGATTAAGAAAGATAAAGTTTTTATTTTACTTTTACTTATTTCTTCTCCATCCTCTTTTTTTTTTTTTTTAAATATAGATCAATCAGTTTTTTTGTTTGTTTGTTTTTTTGAAGCAGGCTCCATGCACCAGGAGCCCGACGTGGGACTCGATCCCGAGCCTCCAGGATCGTGCCCTGGGCCAAAGGCAGGTGCCAAACCGCTGCGCCACCCAGGGATCCCCTAGATCAATCAGTTTCTAACCTATATAATTTTTCTTCTCTCTGAAGAACTTCCTTTAACATTTCTTTCAAGGCAGATCTATTGGCAAAAGATGTTCTGTTTTTGTTTGTCTAAGAAAATCTTTATTTCTCCTTCACTTTGGAAAGATAATTTTTAGGGTACAGGATTCTAGGTTTTTATGAGTTTTTTTTTTTTTTTTTGCCTCTCAGCACATTAAATATTTCACTCCACCATCTTCTTAACTGCATAATTCCTGAAGAAATGAGATATGATTCCCCTCTTTACTTCTGTATAGGGAAGGTTTTTTTTTCCCCCTTTGACTTTTTTCAAGATTTTTTTTATCTTTGACTTGTTATAGTTTGAATATGATATGGCTAGGTATAGTCTTTCCTCTGGCTGGTTTTGGTTTTGGTGTTGCATTTATTCTGCTTGGTGTTTTTTGAGCTTCCTGGATCTGTTATTTCATAGATAACGTTGATTTGGGAAATTCTTAGTCATTATTGCTTCAAATATTATTTTTTTTTCTTTCTTTCTCTGGTATTTCCATTATGCATGCTGCACCTTTTGTAACTGTCCCACAATTCTCGGATATTCTCTTCTTTCCCCCTCAGTCCTTTTTCTCTTTGCTTTTCAGTTTGGGATGTTTATACTGTCATATGGTCAAGGCTAGAGAGTCTTTTCTCAGCCATGTGCAGTCTATTAATGAGTCTATCAAAATCATTCTTCATTTTGTTACAATGTATCTCTAGCATTTCTTTAATTACTTCTTTGATCCTCCATCTCTCTATTTACATTACCCATCTGTTCTTGCAAGTTCTCTAACTATTAGAGCACTTAGCTTATTAATCACAGTTGTTCTAAAATCCCAGTCGGATAATTCCAACATTCTTGTTATATCTGATTCTGGTTTTGATGCTTGTTCAATCTCTTCAAACTGTTTTTTTGGGTTTTTTTTTTTTTTTTTTTTTTTTTTTTTTTGTTTTTTTGCCTTTTTAGTGTGCCTTGCAATTTCTTGTCATAATCAGATATGATGTTAGGAGTGAAAGCAACTCAGGTAAATAAGCCTTTAGTAATGTGGTGGCAAGGTATAGAGGAAGGACAGTGTTTTCTAGTCCAGGGATTAGGTTTCAGTCTTTTGGTGAGCCTGTGCCCCAGGACTGAACTCCACCAGTAGTTCGTAGGGTTTTTTTCTCCCCTGTGAGTGGAACAGGAGGCCTGGAAGGGGCTGGTGCTGTGTATTTCCCTTCACCCATGTCAGGTAGGCTCTTCTGTAACTCCAGAAGGTTAGGCTCTGGTAAAATAGCCTTCTCTGAAGGTGGTCCTTTTTAAGAGGGCTCCTACTTATTTCAAAATGCTTCCTTTCCTCCACCCCCTGCTAGAAGACTCTGGGGATTTTTCTCTCATCTTTACTGTGGAACCTGGCCAAGGTCTTCAAGGTAAACCTTACCACATTGTGACAGTTCCTCTGTGATTGAGTCCCCATACAGTCTTTAACTCTCAGATGTGTCCACACTGAGACTTCAGCAATTCACCAGTTGTAGTTCAGGCTTCTCTACTCCAGCACTGGTTCTTGAGGGGAAACTAGTGGGTTCTACTGGTGAGATTCTGTTCTGTAAGTTGTGATTCTTTGTATCTGCCTATTTGTGTCTCCAATTTGGAGGAAATGGTCTGCCCTGTGATTTCATTTCTTCCAATAGGTTTTTTTTTTTTTAATTTTAATTTTTATTTATGATAGTCACAGAGAGAGAGAGAGAGGCAGAGACACAGGCAGAGGGAGAAGGAGGCTCCATGCACCGGGAGCCCGACGTGGGATTCGATCCCGGGTCTCCAGGATCGTGCCCTGGGCCAAAGGCAGGCGCCAAACCGCTGCGCCACCCAGGGATCCCTCTTCCAATAGGTTTTAGAAGAATTGCTTATTTTTTTGTTTGGCTTTTTACGCCTCAGGATGGAGTGATAATCACTAAGCTCCTTACATGTTGCACCAAAAACTAGAAGTCAAGCCTTGTTTCCATACCCCACTCCCCACAATGTGCTACACACAGGATATGAAGAACACTTCCTCTATACATGCATTTTGGATTTTGCATGAAAGCTTATATGTTCAATTGTTTTCAACTATATATGATAAATGTCAATAGTAGTATTTTGAAGATTATATTATGGTAGCTAGGAAATACATATAGGAGTATTCTGATATTTAATATTCCAGAAAATGTGATTGTGAGTTATAAAACTAAACATTTTTCTTTAGTGACAAATGATATTTTTAGAACATTTAGATAATTCAAAGGCATAAGCATTTAATACTTAATCATGAAGAAGCTTCTAAGGAAAATAGCGACTCAAAGTAAAAAGCAAACTATAACCACTTGTGTTACATTTAAAAAAAAAAACCTTCAGATTCCCATATAAATACTTGCTAAATGTACTTTGATGCCTCACTGGTCTCTCAAGCTTACCATATCTAAAAAGGAAAATCTTGATTTCCATTCCCATCACCAATATATATATACGTGCTAATGATTATCATTGTCTACCTAATCCTGATAGCCAAAAACTTGACATCATTCCTTATCCCCCACCCCACCCTCTGACTTCCACATTTCACACATCTGTCCAATCACCAAATACTGTTGGTTCAAGGAACAAAATACACTTTTACTGCTCTTCCTGTCTGTTGTTACGACCTTTCTCCGTTTCCCGCATCTCACACCTGGACCACTACAGTAATCCCTGAACTACTCTCTCCTAGATTTTTGCTGCTCTTCCTCTGCAATTTGTTCTCCAACAAGTAACCAGGGTGATTGGTTAACAATACAAATCAGACTTAATTTTCTACTTAGAACAGTGACTTTCCATTGTATTTAGAACACAGTGAGCATCCTTTTACACAGCTTACAACATCCTTTGTCTTAAACCACAATTGGCACCTGTCTTCCCTTTGTTCTCAAAGGACTTTCTCATTGAACACGACCAAGTGCATTCTTGCCTCTGCACACAGCACTTTCTAGGCCTTAAACTCACTATTCCTTCTCTGCTGAACTGGTTCAAAGGCATCTTAGGTCTTACCTTAAATGCTGCTGCACCACAAAATTCTTCCCTAACACCTTTACCTAGCCCTATCTAACAAAAATAAGAGCCCTAGTTTGCACCTAACCTTACTCATATCTTATTTTTTTTTTTAAGATTTTATTTATTCATGAGAGTCACAGAAAGAGAGGCAGAGACACGGGCAGAGGGAGAAGCAGGATCCCTGCGGGGAGCCCAATGTGAGACTCCATCCCCAGACCCTGGGATCACACCATGAGCCAAAGCAGATACTCAACTACTGAGCCACCCAGGCGTGTCCCTACTCATATCTTTTTTTTTTTTGTTTATTTTAGCATTGTCCATAATCTGAACTTGCTTTGCATATTTATTTGAATGTATATTAAGTGTTATCTCATTCCACTGGAATATAAGCTTCATGAGAACATGGCTTGTATATCTCAGCTTTTCTTTTTTTTCTTTAATTCCCGCCATCTAGAACAGTGTTCAATAGTCAATAAATGTGTTCAGTGATACACAATTTTAACATTTGTGAAATGAATAAACAAATAGAGCACACAAATTTTGAAATGTAAATAATATAGATGTCTATGGTCAAGGTGAATTTCCATACAATAAAGTTTTCACCTTCCAGAAGGTATTAATGGAAATAAATGCAAAGAGAAGATATGAAGAAAAATTTTAATATGACTAGCAGTATATATACACACATAACTCCCAGGACTATTGGCTTTTAACAAAATAAATCTCATCCTAGGGACAAAACTTAAACGTATTTGAGAGTGACAGGAAAAAAAAAAAGAAAAATACAGGTCCCCTTTCCTTGGTATAATTATCTTCAGTGTCCAAACCAACAATTAAGCAAGAACAAAAATGATTATCTTTTTTAACTAGGAATTCTAAATTTATGGAGAAGTTTTTGTTTCCCTCTAGACTCTCTGTTCCCTAGTTCGGTATAGTGGAGTGGTTAGAGAACTCTGAGTCACTGTTTCCTTCAAGTCCTAATTCCATCACTGAATAGTTATGCTATTTTGGGCAAATAACCTGAGCCTCAGTTTCCTCACATATCAAATGTGGTTCATACTTACACGTAATTCACAGAAAGCTTGTTTAGAGAAAATAGTGCTTAGAAAATAGTAAGGACCATATAGGTGTTTGTTTTAGGAGTTTTTTGTTTGTTTGTTTTAAGTTTTTTATCTAAATTCCAGTTAGTTGACATACAGTATAATAATAATTAGCTTCGGGTGTACCATATAGTGGTGCAACCCTTCCACTCAACACACAGTGCTCATCACAATAATCAGTTGATTGCTTACATCTCTGTTTGAATAGTAGAATTCTTGATATTTCATGACACTTATTGGCACTTTGTCATAAAGAATCTCAATTAGATTTAGGGAGCATGGAAGGAAACAAGCAGAAAGAACAATTCTGAGGATTCAGTAAAGGTGGCTGCATTCCAAATAACTTTCTCTGAAATCCAGAGGTCAATTTACTAAGGCAAGCTGCAGATGGATAGATAAACTCTGATTTCTGCATCCTCCTCAAAGTGGTAATTGTGGGCCTTCTAGCCAAAGGCTTCTTTTAATGAATGAAAGAGGATGAAAAGGTCATTTTTCTTAACATAATCTTCTAGGAGCATTGCTTTCTGAAAACATCACGATCCTAAACAACCTGAAGAAGCCTCCAGGAGGTTGATTTTACTAATCAGGCAGTGGCATACACTGACCCTCCACCATCACTCAGAACATCCAGCCCCACAACTAACCTTGAACCTGAGGCAACAGAGACTAAAGAGTTGCTGCATGTTGACAGAGGTCCTCTAGCCTCTGGAGAGGACACTTTGCTCCAGGGCTGGTACATAGATGTGTCTGTTTCTCTTAAGAACATATTTTGAAGTGGAAGAAAGTAGCTCAAACCGGAAAACAATCCGAACTCCTTCCCTCAAATACTGTAGAGAAAGGTTAAGTAGTCCTTCAATTCTCAATTATCCAAAAAAAAGAACTGAGTAAAACTGTACGCTGTTCAAGAATTAGAAGTGTAGATTTGTGGGGCAAATCATACAGATTTTTTTTTTATTATTATTCACGAGAGAGACACAGAGAGAGGGAGAGAGAGGGAGAGCAAGAGAGAGAGAGGCAGAGACACAGGCAGGAGAAGCAGGCTCCATGCAGGGAGCCCGACGCGGGACTTGATCCTGGAGTCCCAGGATCACGCCCTGGGTCGATGGCAGTTGCCAAACTGCTGAGCCACCCAGGGATCCCCCAGAATTTTTTTTATTTCAACTTTATTCTCTATCATTCCCTACTTTCCACTTTTATGTATGTATGTATTTACATTTCCCTTTTTGTCTACCATTAAGATATGAAATGAGACAACTTAATCCAATTTGGAATATCATTTCTGGAGAATTTTTTTTTTTAAGAATATTTTATTTACTTATTCATGAAAGACACACAGAGAGGCAGAGACTCAGGCAGAGGGAGAAGCAGGCTCCATGCAGGGAGCCTGACTTGGGACTTGATCCCAGGTTCCAGGATCATGCCCTGGGCTGAAGGCAGCGCTAAATCGCTGAGCCACCGGGCTGCCCTGGAGAAATTTTCTTAATTTGAAATCTCAGTCCTTTACTATTTGGCCTAGAGTATTTCTTTTTTGATGTAAATAAGCTGGTTCATTTTCATGAATACCCTTGATGCCTTCTAATTCAAATAAAAATAATGATTTTCTAAGATATTTTAATCATTGTGTTAAGCAATAGAGTGAATACAAACTTAAATAAGACAAAATTCCAAATATTCAGGAACTCACAATCTCGTGATATTCTTGAAGGTCCCAGGGAATCTGTCTTGGTAACAAAACACAATGTCAATGAAAATGAAGTCAGAGCTTTGAGTTGCCTTAAAAGGAGGAATAGCTTTGTTTCCATCGCGGGCAACTGGGTGAAGAAGAAAGAAACCAATAAAAATTTAAAAAGAGGGAAAAGAATGTGGATGTATAGAGTTGAGCATGGGGACAGTAGGAAGGGCTGATGGGTTGGGTGATGTGGTACAGGGACATGGTACTGTGTGCTATATTTCTATTCTAAAACAGACCAAAAAAGAGCACCATCATTTTTAACTGAACTGTTGAGAGAAGAAAAAATCACCGTTTTAAGTTATCTATTTGCCAAATGCAAGGAAAGTCATGTTTATCATATCTACATTGTGTGATAGATCATTCACTCACTCATGGTATACTCACTCACTCATAGATCATTCATTCACTCATGGTATTTAGGTGATCATGTAACAAGGGATGCATTTGCTGAGGGATGGCAGTTTGGAAGTAAAGGCTTTTCTGAGCGATATTTAAGCTGAGATTGGAAGAATGGGATACAACTATCTGAATGTTTCAGCAGAAGACACACAGAATACAGGTGTACAAAGGCTCTGAGTTGAAACAGGCTTAGGTGTTTTCATGGATGTAAACAAGCCAACAGCACTTTTTGAAATATGAGTAAGGTTCAAGTCTGGGAAGGGCCTAATGGTGTAGCTCTACGTAGACCTCTGTAAAAGTTTAGATTGTCTTCCTACTGAACTAGCGGGCATTTGGAGGAACACAATATTATTTAGGGTTTTAAAATGCTAGCCTGGCTATTGTGGGGAGGAGGCTTGTGTGTTATGCGAGAGAGGGTAGTAGTCATATTTTGTGATACACATCTTACAGCTTTGGGAAGCAAACATTGGAGAAATTATCATTCAAACTCAAGATTTCTTCAAAATGAAACCACATGGCATCAAGTAGCTAATGCTCCATCACTTAACCCTCTCTTTACCAGGGAGCAAATGGTTGGGTCTCCAACAATAAAACTTCAACAATAGCAACAATAACATATAATTTTATTTTGTGTTAACTGACTATGAGATAGAGTTAGTCATATGCAAGTTCTAACTGTATTTTAAGCTTTCAAAAAACTGGGGCCCCTGGGTGGCTCAGTCGGTTAAGTGTCGGCCTTCTGCTCAGTCATGAGCCCAGGGTCCTGGGATCAAGCCCTATGTTGGGCTCCCTACTCAGTGGGGAGCCTGCTTCTCCCTCTCGCTCTGCCGTTCCCTCTGCTTGTGCTCTCTCTCTGTCAAATAAATAAATAAAATATTTTTAAAAATTATAATTAAAGGAGTATTCTGACAATTGCTGCATGGAGAAGTTAACTTTCCCAAGGACGCACAGATACTAGCTGGTGAAATCTGGATTTCGTCCCTGTTCTCTGAATTCAGAGCTGACATTCTTAACCAAGATTACAGAATGGAGACCATTATGTGATATTTCTGGGTTGGTCTAAAGACTTATTACAAAAAAATGGCAAGAGGAGTAACAGTTTGACAAAAATTTAAATACCTCTTCTAGAAATTTGCTTGCCTGCTAGAATAGCACTGTTTTATTTCTATAGCTCTTTACAGATTCATTTATTTGAATAAATATATATTACATGATATATTATTTATGTTGGTTATAAATAATATATAAATATACTGAACTAACTTAACTTAAATTTCATCATATTTTATCCTTAAAATATTCTGTGTGCTGTGCATGACAATTGCAGTTTTTGTCCCTCTTACTTCTTAAGAAGCAGTCTCATTTTGCTGGGAGATGTATCCAAGGACATAATCAAATATGTGCTCCTTGGATAAGCTGGATCTAAAAACCCACTCTAAGTCACACCAGTAGTCATTCCTTATTTTACTGTCTGCACAGCATTTATCATCACCCCAAATTATCTTGACTTTGGCAATTTCTTTCTCCGTTTCCCTCATTAAAATTTAAGGCCAATGAGATGAGGGACTGTAATTATCTTAGTCCCTAGCACCTCAGATTGCTTGACACTTAGTGGGTTCAGAGTAAACATTTGTTGGATGAATAGTGCTTTGAAAAACGCAACACTGATAAAAATTGGCAAACCTGGTTTCGAATGAAAATCTTTAGAATCTTTAACACTTATTCTATCCCACTGTACCATCATTTCAGATAACAGTCATTTGAGATCATGTAGAGTCACCAATAAATGAAATGGTATTTTGCATCTCAAAAACAACTTCAGATGGATAAATTTTTATT
The DNA here is from genome assembly GCF_905146905.1 of Nyctereutes procyonoides. Taxonomy (NCBI): domain Eukaryota; kingdom Metazoa; phylum Chordata; class Mammalia; order Carnivora; family Canidae; genus Nyctereutes; species Nyctereutes procyonoides. Next base: position 884,405 of record NW_026575158.1, on the reverse strand, counting down.
TCAAATTAACCCCAGTTACACATCTTGACAACAGAAGTTTGTTTCTTTTTTTTCCCTTTGTTTTCTCAGTGGCATTTCACATGAGGGCGATGAGATCAGTCAACAGTCACTTGAGACTGATCAACGCATAAAGTATCGCATAAAACAACTCACATTTAACCTTTGCAAATGAATAAGTAAAGGGAAATTCATGAATTCTTAAAATATTGTCCCTTGATGCAGATATCAGCCTCTTTCTGGTTTCAGCATTAATTCACATGGGCATCTTTTCTATGGGCAGTTTTATTTTCCCTAAGCAATTGGTATTGCCATTGAAGTTCATAGGAAAAAAAAAAAAACAAGTTCCAAAAAATATACTCTTTATTAATCCTGTAACTAGGCTAAATAACATTTAGAAAATAAACTATTTTAGTTTTCAAAAGTTAGCTTTGGAAATAGATTCTTTGAACATTTGTGTTAAGGCTGAAAGTTGTTTTACCTACAATTGATATTTGAGTCGGTTTCTTTAGCACAAAAATGTGTAAGAAGAATAAAATGGTAACCACCTCCATTTTTTATTTGGTCTCCATTTTCTGTGGTTGAATTCTGTGACAGCTGCTCCCAAGGCGAGGATGAAACTAGACTTACACGTACAGCTCTGCTTGGGTATACACATGAGTGCCTCTCAAAGGACGCATTGACTCCCATTGCCAATGATGCATGTGGTTCACAAACAAAGATAGGGGACTACATCCACATCTCAAACATCAAGTGGCACCAGGTCGCAGTGCACAATGAACTGGGCAGATTTTAAAAGATCCTTTTTTTTTTTTTTTGGATTTGCTTTATTGTTTGCTAAGTCACATTCTCCAAAGAAAAGAAAATAGGAGACCTTTTGCAGAGGGAGGGATAAGCAGTGTGTATAAGTTGATACAGGTATTTGGGAGGCCAAGTAAGTATCCCTACATTAAGTTGTGTTTAATTCATTTCTTTGAATTAAAATAATCAATAAACAAATACTGAAAAACTGAAAGCCAAGTACAGTCATATCTACAAAGAAAAGCTTGTTTTTTCCAAAGATAAGAATAGTTTATCTCTTTGCCAAAAATTAGTGAATCAAACATTTTCTTCAAATATGGCAAGAATATATCTGATCCAATCAGGAACTGACAACTTATCTTTCCCAATTTATAGCAATGCTAGGGAAGACCAATCTCCTATCCATTACAGTTGAATACCTCGTATCCTATGCCAGAAACTGTGCCTAGCATTTTCCATGTGTTATCTCATTTAGTTCTCATAATAACCCTGAAAGGCAGGTCCAGATGTTAACTCCTCTTTTAAGTGAAGAAAAAGAGGTTTTAGGAGATCAGAAAACTGTCAATCAAGTTTGCACAACTAGAAAGTGGCAGAGTCAGAGCTTGAATGAGAATCTTTTTTTTTTTTTAAAGATGTTATTGATTTGTGAGAAAGAGCAAGAGCGAGCGAGCAAGAGAGAGCACGAGCAGGGTGAGGGGCAGAGGGAGAAGCAGGCTCCCCGCTAAGCAGGGAGTCCAATGCCACGACACTACCCTGCTCTCGATCCCAGGACCCTGGGATCATGACCTGAGCCAAAGGCAAACACTTAACTGACTGAGCCACCAAGTGCCTCAAACAAGAGTCTTATCACCAAACTGCTTTACAAAAAGGGCTTTGTGAGTCAGGCCTTCTTCATTTCCAGACTTGATTCTGTGCGTTCCTACTATAATCCACCATTCACTATGCTCCTAGAATTAATAAGTGCACACCTAATAGTTCACTTCCTAACCTACCTGTCTCCAAAGTTAATTTTCAGTTTTCCAGCCAGGTAGGAAAGGTTCTGGCTCACCTGACAACAGCCAGCCTTTCTAGGTGGCCACTGTCTCCTGAATGCCCTTAGTGTTCAGCAAACCACACACACCTTTATTCCTTCGCCATACTATCCGTACTCCACATAACATCCCTTTCAACTTGTGTCCGTGACGGAATTCTATTCATTCTGCCCAGCTCTGCCTCACTCCTAGTTCCTAACCCCCACATGGACTCGATCATTCTCTTCATAGCCAATCCAAAGCAGGTTGTACCAACAGCTGCTGTAACACTACTGCATTGGCTCCTCGTAAGCTTTTGGTAATTTAAATATCCATGTCTATACAGTAAACTCTTCAAGTAGAGAAACCTTTTCATTTTAGTACCCCTCATTTTTCATATTGTTACCTAGTAAGTGACTAATAAATGCAAATTGATTGCATGAAATAAAAAGCATTTTATTTAAATATACAATTATAAAGAAAAATTATTCTTTTCTGTAAAATTTTACTTCATTAGTTCAGTTTAGCATTATTGCCTTACCTAGCAGTCATTCAATTTGGTGAAGGGTAGAAAACTCAGCTATTAAATCAGAAAAAATTCTCTAATTGCCTCTTGAGCAATACTCTCAGTGGGGATGATTTGGACAAAAGAAACAATGATTGAAAAACATAAGAAAAGCATCTGGAGGGGATCTCTGGATGGCTCAGCAGTCTAGCGACTGCCTTGGCCCAGGCGTGATCCTGGGGTCCTGAGATCGAGTTCCTCATCAGGCTCCTTGCATGGAGCCTGCTTTTCCCTCTGCCTGTGTCTCTGCCTCTCTCTCTCTCTGTGTCTCTCATGAATGAATAAATAAAATCTTTTTTTTAAAAAAGCATCTGGATAGAGAAGACACGATATTAAAAACTGTAAGTTATAAATTACATAACGAATTTCTATATTTAAGTAGTAAAATTTAGTAGAATTCATGGGCACATGTGACTATCTTGTTTAAACAAAGAAACTAAACTATTGGGGTTGCTGAACAGTATACTGATCAGTATACCCATAGAATCCTTGACTTTCCAAGTTTCTTACAATTATTAAGTTCTAATATTACCACAACCATCTACTTAGAGACAGCATTATCTGGTTATGGATTCATTTAAAGACATGTTTTAGGCTTTGTTTATGCTGTTAACATCCATGGAGAAATGCAGCAAACTGCAGGCAGAACCCAAAATATCCATTTCCATTATCACCTTTTAAAACCATGTGTATATTTTTACATTTACATGTGAGACTGTCTTGTTTTGTTTTCTCCCTTTGTTTATTTTGTTGCTCTTTTTAAGTTAGGAATAGTCCTCCGGGGATTTTTTTCCTTAGCTTTGTCCCTGGATTTTCTCCGCAATGATTTGGTGAACACATACAATTTTTTTATGGTCCACCATCATTGACAGGCTGGCCCCAAGGCACAGGGTTCTGTGTAGCACATCATGGTTTATTGATGAGCAGTGGGAACTAAAGCAGAGTGGTGGGAGCTGGCACACCAGTTACAGATCCTTGTTTAGAAACCAACTGGGCATTCAGTAATGAGACCATGTGGTCTTGTTTGCAGAACTCAGCTCAGGCCAAAGATCTGTCTAAGGATGAATTGGAAGGAAAAAATCAAACAACCATATAGTTCAAGTAGCTTATGCCATCAGCAGCTTAAACTAAGCATCGTTTCCTTATCACATTTTTACAGTTATTCAGGAGAAAGTTTAGGATGAAACTAAGAGTAAATTAGGTTCTTGAACGAGAATGATAAATGTATAATGAAAGAAATATGAATCTATTTTTGCCAGAAACATTTGCTTTAAAAAGTAGTTTTACTTATTGGTAAAGTCATATATATATATATATATATATATATATATATATATATATATATATAATTCCTTCCAGAAATACTCCGTGTTTATTTACTTTTCAAAGCACAAGCACATATAAGCACATTTTCTCAAGTTCCCTTGTTTTTCCTTTAACTATACTTTGTGAGTGATGTTCTGTATCAGCTCACATAAATTTGCTTCATTTATTTTCACAGTGGCTTTTTATGTGGGTTTACCACAATTTACTTACTGATTCTTGTTTCCAGTTAATAGACAATGCTAGCATGAACATATTTGCACCTAAGTAGTTTGGCAAGAATGTGAGTATATTTTTAGTTTAATCCCCAAAAAGGTAAAGTTTAAGCCAAATACTATATGTCTTTTACATTTCTATCAAGACTATGAGAACATAACTACTCTTGCCCGCAACACTAAAAGTTTAGTTACATTACAGCTGAAAAATGGAATTTCATTGACACTGTCGTATTGTTGGTTCTGAGTAAAATTAGGCATTGTTTCCTGTGGTCCCACAATCTACCTGTCCACGTAGTTGGCAAAATGGTCCACCGAATTTCTCTTTCAGTTATTCATTTATATGTTAATGACAAAACATCAGATAGTGTTATAATGTTCACATGTAATAGTGAGTAACCTGTATAATAGTATTTTATGTGACATATGCTACAAAAAATCTTTGTAACTCCTTTTGTATTTTCTTAATTTTTTGTAGATATTTTTATTTCTTATATCGTGACATATCTTAGTAATTTCCTTGAATACTTCTAGGTTTTCTGGGTTTCTCAGAAGTGCAATCCCTACTCCAAAATATTAACCATGCTGTTTTCTTTCTTCTGGACATTTTACTCCTTTCACTGCTATTATTTAAAAGTTTTGGTCCACTTGAACTGTGTTTTGTAATGGGGAGTAAAATAAGAGTCAGCTTCATTTTTTTCAAGATATTAAGCACCTCATACCAACACTACTTGATGTATAATCTTTCCTTCCCCATGTCTCAAGGGCTGTCTCTCTATTTTATCATATTATTCTGTTTATTCATGAACCAACTCTACCGGATGCTTATACTATGTTTAATATGTACTTTTTGCTGCTAGCATTCATTTACAATAACCAACTTCTTTTGTTATTCTATCATGTAAGACTGCCATTTTTGGTCATGAAGATTTTACAGAGTATACTTAAGAAGTCTGCATCTATGCAATTATTCAAAAATAGATACTATTCTAGATTATGTGCCATTCACTTCTTAGGAACAAAGAGAAGATATTAATGGATGACTAAATTGGAGTTGGAAATAGGAAATATTTTTGGAATAAATATCCCCTCACATCATTCACTAAAACTGGTATTATTGTGAAAGAGAAAATAGAGTATCAGTGCACCTAATTTAAAATCATAAGATGTAGTTCATTGTTTAAGATTTAACACAATGTAACTATACAACTCTAGTAAACCATTTGGCCACAAAAACTCTAGTTTACTGTTGAATAGAAAAAAAAAAAAACTACTCTCAGTCTATCTCCGGAGATCATTGTCAGAACCATATGTAACAATGTGTATTCCATTTTTAAAAGGTAAATTACCACTGAAATCATTTGTTATTCTTAGAATCATTTGAAATTGTTCAGTCTATCCAGTGAAGTTTGTAGCATCAACAGGGATCTTTTAGGAGAATCTTCATTTCACCATTATTATCCAGGTTTCATTGTTACTTTACAGGAATTTAGGCATCAAAGGCCACTTTTACTTTCACCCGTCTCCTAAAATAGGATAGGTGTGTTTGCTAGATATGCTAATCCAATTATAAATGTCTACCATGTAGTGACCGGAGCAGTTGTGTAAGTGACCAGATCTACTAACTTTATAAGGTTTACTACTGTACTGATTATCAGCTTGCAAATCAAAAGCCTTTATATTCAATCATGTCAAGCCCTTTAGTCAACTTGAGAAAATTCTTCCTAACCTGATCATTTGTACTTTTCATGTCTCCTCTGCATTACAATTATTTTCATGTTTTTGAGTCCAGGGCTGGGCACCTGACTCAGGTCTGGCCATCAGCTCTGCATTTCCTGACCACCATTGGGTAGTTCATAGATGGGGATGTCACCAATCAAAGCCAATTAAGCATGATGAGGCTTTTATTGACTTTTCTGGAAAAGAAACTATTTCATGTTTTACTTCAATATGAGTAGATACAAATGATAGATCTACTTGGCAACTCTATAATGTCTAAGAAAAAAAGCACACAGAAATGTCAAGAAATAGAAGCACTTTTCCTAAAGACATTTTTTAAGCCTGAAATCTATGTGATGCAAAATATTCCCTTTTGAGCTTAGATCAGTTAAGGCCATTTTTACTTACAAAATTTTATGAGGAATTAAGGGTCACTTAACAATACTGTATCATTATACCATGATAATTGTTTGCTCAAGTACTCACATTCACAATATTATTCTATATTTTTCTTTTGCAAATTAAAAAGTATACATAAGCTGCAGCATGAGTAACAACCAGGCATTAAACTTTTTTCCCAGGGTGCCTAGGTGGCTCAGTCCATTAAGGCTGCCTTTGGCTGAGGTCATGGTCCCAGGGTCCTGGATTGAGCCCTGCATCGGGCTCCCTGCCTAGTGAAGAGTCTGCTTCTCTCTCTTCCTTTGCTCCTCACCCTGCTTGTGTTCTCTCTCTCTCTCTCTCTCAAATAAATAAATAAATAAAATCTTAAAAAAAAACCAAACTTTTTTCCTCCAACAAAGTCTCTTAATTAAGATACAATTTTAATAGTTATGTGGGGCTTTAGAAAATCCTCTTTTGAAGTAAGGGATTTCTATTTTTTAAAGATTTTTATTGGAAGCAAATGATCATTAGCTTATAAATTTCTTATTAGTATATGCTAGTGTCTTCACATAAAACAGTTTAGAAGCTCAGTATTCACCAAAGGCATATTGTAGATTCTATAAACATTTCAGAAATATTGTCAGTAGTAGCTTGTGAAGGGAAATGTTGACTGACTCTAATTATCAACGTATTGAGATATAAGCTTGCAAAATTTAAAGCTGACACCCTAGTATCTTGCTAATTTTTACAAGATTGACTAGTCTATTATATCATACAACTAGTTGTCCAGATAAACTACTCTCAGAAACTTCATGTGATCACACTATAATTACAGTGTGGATTGACAGAGTGATCAGTAAGAAATATTAAAAGAACAATCACATAATACTTCAAACAAAAGAAACGAGCACTTGATAATACCAAACTTCTTAAGAGGTTTCATACTTTTAATTAAAACAGACCACTACATGTAAGCATCAAACACACCCATACACAAAAACACTCCTACTAGGTAACATCTAAAATGTTACTCTAAGCCATTTTTACTGTGCTTGTCAATGAAATTAAATGAAAACATCCATTAAATATGTTTCACTCATGAGATCATTCTTCAAGTCCAATAATTATGTATCATTCTGATAGGTATGCTTTTCTCTTTACCTCCTCATTAGAATAACAAAAAGTCAAAGTAATTTTTGGTAATCAAAATGGGAAAGTAGCATGAAGCCATAATAAGGGAAAGCCAGCTGAGGAGCCTGCTACAAAACAATACCATGTATAATTGGTTCTTAATTATGCAAATTTAACAAATGGCAGAAGGATGGTTGTATTTCTTGACCAAGGCTGCCTGCCAAGTCAACAAGCTGGCTTCAATGGAGGAAGAGGCTCACTCTGTGATCCCGACTGCTATATCTCCTTCCGCATTGCCAAAATATTTTGTGGAAGAAAGAGATCTGTTGATTTACTAAAACAAGTTAAATTTATGATTTTAGTGTGAGTGAATATCTCCAATAGCATCATTAACAAAGTTTTTTTTAAAAAGCACATTATTAAATTTTTAATCAAAGATTTATTTAAGACATGAGAAGAAACTCAAATGATTAGTATATACATTTATATGGATGATAAGTTTGCTGCATAGTTCTTTTATTCATGAGAGACACAGAGAGAGAGGCAAAGACATAGGCAGAAGGAGAAGCAAGCTCCCCACAGGGGACTCAGGCCCAGGATCCCGGGGTCACGACCTGTGCCAATGGCAGACATTCAACCACTGAGCCACCCAGGTGCCCCCATAGTTCTTCATGAAAAATATTTTTATATATTAGAAAAAGGTTTTCCCAAGAAAAAAATTAAAAAACAAAAATATGAGCTGTCTATTAAAAGACAGTGAGTATATTCTAATTTGATATAGGCACTAAAGTCATTCCCTGCTTCTGAAAGAGTAAAATTTGAAAAGAGTTCCCTGATCATTTGCCAGAGTTTGAGACTCCACATAGAGTCTTGGTAAAAATATATTTTAATGGGTCAAGGAAAATTCCTGAACAGGTTGGAAGATACATACAAAACATTGTCAAGAGGGGTTCCGAGGTGGCTCAGTGGTTGAGCATCTTCCTTCAGCTCAGGGTGTGGTCCCAGAGTCCAGGATCAAGTCCTACATCAGGCTCCCCTGTAGGAGCTTGCTTCTCCCTCTGCCCATGTCTCTGCCTCTCTCTCTGTTTCTTATAAACAAATAAAATCTTAAAAAAAAAATATTGTCAAGAATTGAAGAATAGAGGAAAAGAAGAACAAGAGACAGGAATATGTATAGCAGTGATTTAGAATCAGACTATAAACTAAATTAATGTGAAATATCTAGTAGAAAATGTGGGGCAAGGGATGTCCTTCACTGATATTTTTGCCTTAATTTTGGTATGTTCATAAAGTATTCTCTACTTAAAATAGCGCTATCACGGGTGAAATGAAAAAAAAATTGTGTCTTTCTTTTTGGAGGGGTGCTATTATGTATCAAACATCAGCCAATCACCTATCCTCTCTGTAAATCCTAAATCCCAGAGTTCACATTAAGAATGTTAGGGTTTTATAAATTTCTGTAGTAAAATACAGATGGCCCCTGATTTATGATGGTCTCACTTACAGATTTTCAACTTTATGATGTTGCAAAAGTGATACATATTCAGTAAAAACTGTACTTTGAATTCTGAATTTGGATCTTTCCCTGGGCTAGCAATATGCAGCATGGTCATCTCATGATACAGGGCAGTGGCAGTGGCAGTGAGCCATCGGCTCTCAGTCAGCACTGCGATCAGAAGGTAAATAACCAATGTAATACTGCCATTCTGTTTTTCATTTTCAATGAATTACATGAGATCATTCAATTATCATTTGTTAAATGATTTTGCTCATCTATAGGCTAACGTAAGTATCTCATGTAAGGTAGATTTGGTAGGTTCGGTGTATTAAATGCATTTTTGATTTACAATATTTTCAATTTATGATGGGTTTATTGGAAGGTAACTCCAGGATAAGTTGAATAAGATCAATCCTTTATTCATTCAAAATGAGATTAGTCAAGAATAGTTTTAGTATTAATGAAACATTGTGTTGCCTTTCAGTCTATTCATATTTCACTTACTTCAATGTGATCAGACATATATTCTTAGCAGAAAGCATGAGATTTAAAGATAAAATAAAGTAAAATAAAACAAAACAAAATAAAATAAAGCTGGGTACTGCAGGCCATGAACATCATGAATCACTGATAAAAAATTAAATTTCCAGAACAAATATATAAATAATATATTTAAATGGATGATTCCATGTGCTTTTATAGCATTTTCAGTCATCTTGCTTCTTGTGACTTATATTTTGAGAGATTTTCAGTGTCGTGAAATAAAGAAAAGTACCTTACATAGAAAAGTAGAGCATTTACTTGTTTGTATATTTTAAACACATGAATGAATGCCATGATAAGGCTTATTCTTCCTGCATCCCCTGACTAAATCTTTTTTTTTTTTTAAGATTTTATTTATTTATTCATGACAGACACAGAAAGAGGCAGAGACACAGGCAGAGGGAGAAGCAGGCTCCTTGCAGGGAGCCCGATGTGGGACTTGATCCCAGGACCCTGGGATCAGGACCTTAGCCAAAGGCAGATGCTCAACCACTGAGCCACCCAGGTGTTCCACCCCCTACCTACCCTCCCCACAACTAAATCTTAAAGGAATATAGAATACATGATTTTCAGATATTCACAGTTTACAAATAGCATTGCCCTGGTAATGACATCACTGATTATACTGCGGAAGTATCCTGGTAAGATACATCCCCACAATTCAAAACAATTCTTAGAAGACAACGTACAGTTTTGTCTTATAAGTAGAGATCAAAGTGAAATTCTTCAATCCTATCTCTTGGTTATACCACATTTGATATTTACAGTGGTGGAAAAAATAAAACAGCCAATGAGTCATCAATGTTACCTACACATAGATTATGAAAGAAGCAGCTGTTAATATAATTGTTGTCCAAATCCTTTAACAAATTCAGCAAGAGTCTTTGCATGGTCTCTAATATCTGCAGACGGTATTAAAAAGCAAAAAAAAAAAAAGTACTATTTTGTGGTTTCAAAGTAACATAGCACAGTCTCTTTAGAAGGAAAATCATTAGAAGAATGCATATTTGAAAGGCATTTAGAGCAGAGATTCATGTTACCTCACATCTGGTACATGATGACAATACACAATCAAGTAGCCACCATTTCTATAGTGTAAGCAGAATACAAACACCTCTCTCCTCTTCTGCTGCCCCTGCTACCCTGGTCCAGCCCACCATTCTCACTTGCCTGTGTTATATTAATAGCTTCAATTGCTCTTCTCGTTTACACTCTTGTTTCTGTATAATCTTCTTTCAAAACAACATCCTCAATAATCCCATTAAAATATAAGTCGAATCATGCTTCTGTTCTGCTCAGAAGTATCCAGTGGTTCCCCTTTAATTCAGAATTAAAGACATAGTTCTTATAGTGGCCTACAAGGACATTCCCAACCTGGCCTCTTAGTGCTCCTATGTCACTCCCTACCCCTCTTTCTGGGAATACCTACTGGTCTTCTTACCGTTTCTCAGACACGCTGCAAGTTTCCTCTGCTAGAACACTTTCTCCGGAGAGACAAATGGCTTACTTTCTTAGATCTGTCAAGCTTTTGCTTGGCTATGACCTTCACAAATCTGACACCTCATTTAGAATTATAACACATTCTATCACATTTCCTTGACACTTATCACATCCTAATTTGCATTAATTTGTGTATGTACTTCTTGTTTTATGCCACTTTCTCCACATTACTAGAATGTAAGCTCCATAAGGACAGGGCTTCTGCATAATTTTTTAAACTAATGCTTCCCTAGAGCCTAGAATAATGCTCAGCACACAAAAAGATGCTCAAGAAATATCATGCACATAACATCATAATTCACATAACAATACAGCTCAGTAACTTAATGATATATGTTTTGGCTGGAGACCTTGTCCTCTCGTAGTACTTGTTGTAATAATACTCTGTATAATGTAGCTAGCTATTAGGTCTAGTTATGGCATTATCAATAATTAGTTGAAGCACCTCAAAAATATAAGTATGTTCTTATGAAGCACTTTGCAAAATTATTGACATCTTTCAAATACAACAATTCATCTATTTGAAGTTGTTGGGATGTTATGAATGAACTCTGAATACCCTCCCAGAGAATTTTCAATTCCTCATCATAAAGAGATGGTACACAAAGTCTTTTGGCAAGGAGCCAATTCAAATAACTAGGAGTTAATGTCAAAGCATTCTTGTTATGTTTAAATAATAGGAAACTCTAAGTTACCTAAGGGGTCCCACGTTCAAAGGCTTGAAAGAGTATCATTCCTCCTAGATCCATCAATTGCAAAAATTCAAATATTACCCCTTAAAACTGCCAAATTTGGGTATTTATAATGGAACAGTGTACATTAAACCAGTTGCATATATAATCCACTAGGATAGTCCTTTTGCTCTATCATCTTGGCAAGGCTACCAGGCCGGTATCCAAAAGAACACAATTCTAGGGGTTGCTGTGAAGATATTTTGTGGATGTGATTAAAGTCTATAGTCAGTAGATGTTAATTAAAGGAGATTATCTTGAATGAATAATTTGGACAGACCTGATCCAATCAGTTGAAAGGTCTTAAAATCAGAGCTGGGGCTCCCCTGGGGGTACAAGAAAGTCCACTTGCGGACAGCAGCTTCAGCCCCCAGGCGAGTTCCAACCTGCTCTCCTGAAAGTCTGCTCTGCAGATTGCAGACTTACCTGGCCAGACCCTGAAATTATGCAAATCAATTCTTTGTAGTAATTTTTTTTTTAATTTCCTAATGTATATCTTCTACTTTGTATCTGCCTCTTTGATTGAACCCGGACTGACAGAGCTACTAATACCTTAACGTGACATAGGACTTGATGGGGATCACAAGGGCACAGCCACTGCACATTTCATCTAGTACCTGTGGCCAATCCACTGCCGTAGAAATAAGCAGAAATTGAAGAATCTTCACAAACTTGCCCTTGGGTCAATTTTGTCCAGATGCTTGTGTTTGATGGCATTGCAGAGCCTGAATGTTCATTATTCATCCAGTGCTTTCATTTGGAATTTTGTATTCCCCATTTTATTTTATTCCATTTTATATGTATTCAGGAAGCCCTCTTTTGAAAATGATTTTAGGCCTATGAAACGACATTATCATATCTCAATCATGACATAAAGAATTTTCATGAAATCTCCCATTAGAATGTAAGTTGTGTGATGCAAGGCAGGCTTTTTTTTTTTTTTTTTTTTTTTTTTTGCAAGGCAGGCTTTTAATGCATGTGTGTACACAACTGTTTTCAGTCCTCAGCCTCTTTCTCCTGTTTTCTAAGTACTAGTTGTCTTTACGGTCTTTTCCCTTGCCTTTGGTCAAAGCAGTAATTTACTACAATCCCTTTGAATATTCTGTCCTTTGTATTATATGACTTAATAATCACATTAGTTCCTAGCAACAAACAAACAGGCTTATGTTTGGAACCTATCCTTGTTTCTCTATTCATCTCAGGTCCTTTGTGTGTGTGTGTGCGTGTGTGTGTGTGTGTGTGTGTGTATGTGTGATAACACATTGTAAAGAACAAAAATTACTTAAAAAAATAAATATGAAGACCCCCCCCCAATAAAGTTTGTTCATTAGTGCCTCAGTGCCCAAATCAGTAAATAGTAAGAATTTGTTGTGTGAATGAGTCACATTCTTAATGCACTCTACGGAATAAGAAATCTTCCAGGGACATCTTAGGCTTCTAAATTAATGCTACTGATATTCACTCTACCTGAGATGATATTAACATATTGATGAATCTCCAGTGTTGAGTAAACGCTGTCAAAATTCAAGATACTCAATTACTAATCATTTTCAAATCGTGTGTCCTAACAGAGGCGACCAGTGCTGAACCACATCATTTTCCGCGGGTCAAGGTGAATGCTGACTTTACTGACGATCACATCAAATAAAGGATTTTTGGCATAAAATTGATAGTACAAAGGCATTTCCTCATCTGTCCAGAGCATCGTTAAATTCATGCTGGTAATTTCTTTGAAGTTAAAGTTTTTGTTTTTTGGTTGTTTATTCTTAACCATTTCTGGTTGCTTGTGTCAATACAATTCCAAAATATGCAAGACAGCAATCCATTCTTTAGCAAGAACAACATATACAATTTGGCCCACTGTGGACTCTAACTGCTTTGTATAATCCACATACCACATCTTCCTCAAGAAATCAATTACACAATTCTGTTCTTCTAAATTCTTAATGACATATCTTCACAGTATCAGTTGACTGTTGATAAATGACTATTACCATTTTGGGGAAACCCTTTTTATATCAATTATGAAAGTATGCACTGGCCTTCTCATAGGATATTTTGCCAGCCATGTGCTCTGACTAGTGACTTCCCTTGACATCACTTGAATTTTCAATTTTTTTCTTAAAAAGCAAAAACAAAAACCACTTTCATCATCTCACATCTTCATTCCAGATGTCACAATGATCTCTCCTTTTCTACTAATGCAATCTTAGAATGCTGATCTGATACTCAAAACCTTTTAAAAACACGAGCTCCAATGTTAAAACGTCTGTGTTTGAATATTGGTTTTGCTATTTATTAGCTGTATGACTCAGTGAAATTACTTAAGTGCATTGTACTTCGTCTTCTACATCTGTAAAATGAAGATAATAGAATCCACTTTATGAGGTAGTTAAGAGGACTCCATGAATTAATACATGGAAATAATTTAGAATGCTTCTGTCAAATGGCAAATGCTGAGTACATGTTAGCTATCACCACCATCATCATCAGTGTTATAAGAATTATTTATAACTGGTACCACATGTTGGTCATGCAGAACCTACTACTTAGGGGAATGTGTATTTTAATATGAAAAGAGGTAATTTGCACAGCGAGGAACTTAGAGAAACTGGTTTAGAAGTATCTCTCCATAACTCTGCTAGGACAACTACACTGGCCTGTTTGTGATTTGGTTAACAGAACATCCAGGGAAGAGCGAACAGAGACAGTTTACCTCATCAGAGGAAACATTCAACTTTAATCATCACCCTACTAAAAGAAATAGTCTGATGCTGAGTCATGACCTTTTGTTTTATGTAACATAATAAATACTGTTTCTTCTGGGAGATTATTTCTATTCTTAGAAATCCTTATCAGGATTCAAAGGAAGAGAGAGAGAGAGAGAGAGAGAGAGAGAGAGAGACAGATGGAAATGGAGAGAGGGAGAAAGCATGAGAGAGGGAGCAAGCATGAGAGAGAGAAAGAGAGTGAGTAAATTTGGGCAGGAACTCCTTTGCTTTAATGAAGATGGCCTTTATCCCCAAATAGTAAAGTACATATGCATTTTATCTCTCTTCTATTAATCCTCAAGTCTACTTCTCTCACTGGCTCATTTTACTATCTCCAAAACTCCTAGGTTCATTTCTGCCACTACTATTTTACTCATGTTGCTCCTCTTCTGTAGAAATCTTTTTTTGTGTTTGGAGGTCAAGTTTCAGTTCTGTATGTCCAAAATTCTTCAATATGTCTAGCCACTATCAAACTTTGCATTCATTAGCATTCATGCATTTACTTATTTGGCCAATATTGACTCAGTGCCCCCTATGTTTCAGGCACTGTGTTAGGAGTTAAGGATATAGGAGTGGATAAACAAGACTTCTCATTCTCAAAGGAGCAGACTTTAAGAAAAAAAAAATTGTATTGACATTATTTATACAAACAATGTTATGAAAGTAACATCTATAATTAATGTGCCAGGAGCACATTTAAGAGTGCTTTGGGGGGAGCTTCAAGGAGGAAGTGACACTTAAAGCTCAGGCTTGAAAAATAAAGATGAGATAGTTAAGCACACCCCAATAGTTGAAAGAGAGGACACTGGTAGCACAGAGAAGAGTGATTTGGGTAAGAGTAAGAGGCACTGAAGATGGCAGAATGAGCAGGAGGATGGAGCTGCTGTTGATGAACTGAAGGCAGGCCAGTCCAGCTGCAGCCTACAGAATCATACAGAACCTACATAACCAGCAGAATGACAGGTATTGGGCTGGGAATGATCTGGGTCACCTGAAGAGTACTTATGAATGTCAAGCTTCTGTATTCAGCACTGACTGTGCCATACAACAGATAAGCATCAGCTTTATTATTTTATTATAATGCATTACTTTTAGATTTCTCCATATCGTCCATATAAATATTTAATACAAGATTCTAAGTAGAAGTGTAGGGATCTTGTTATTTATTTCTGATTTTGCCCCACAGATACATTGTAGACAATAAGTACCTGTTGAGATTAGAGGACTCCATTTTCATCCTGTTCATCTTTATCATTTTTGTTTGCAGAAAAAGAAAGACATATGTCCATATATACAGGTTTTTAATAGGATATGTATAGGAAACTGTTCAAATAGGGTGCCTGGGTGGCTCAGTCAGTTAAGTGTCTGGCTTTGGCTCAGGTCATGATCCCATGGTGTTGGGATTAAGTCTTACATCGGGCTCCCTGCCTTTCAGTGAGTGTGCTTTTCCCTCTGCCCCTCCCCTCACTTGTGTGCTCTCTCTCTCAAATAAATAAAAACAATCTTTTTAAAAAGTTTTCAAATAAAATTCAAATACTAGAATGATTGTTAGGACTTGATTTTAATCAATGTAGAAAATAACCTTCCTCTATGACTAAAGATTCTAAGTGTTTAAAACCTGGGGGAAAAATCGTCTGATGTAGGCATTGTAATTAGATTCCTTAGGGTTGGTCAGTTTTGTAAGTACTTAACCATGCAAGAAAACCACACAAAAAATGATTCAGCTCTGCCATTACCATTTTGGGACCAGAGTAAATGTTAGGAACGAGTGATAAGAAATAAACAAACCTAAATGTATTTCATGACCTCAATTCAAAATTCACAAGTTATATAAGTCTTCATGTCTCTGCATAATAAGCAAAGAGAGTGCCTTAGGTTTACTGAGTATACAAAAAAATCAGGATAGGGCCTACAAATCTCTTATCTTAAAGTTTAGGGGAAAATTACATAAAGATTTGAACATTAATATTTGTCATAGTTTTATTTTTCATTTTTATTTAAAAATTTTTATTTGTCATAGTTTTAACTTATAAAAATGTAAATAAGAGGTTTAAAAACTCTAAGATGTAAGTATTCAGAAAGAAAGAAAGGTAGGAGAATGATCTTTAATAACAAAGGAAACCATAACTGCCAGAGCTTTAGCTATCTGCATATCCTAGAGTACAGCTCTTTCATAAAATATTCTCACTAGATTAGAGTTCAGGGCCATTGTGCCAATCAAGAGTAAAGGGGCAAATGGAACCTTCAAGCTTTCATCCTAGGGCCTCATTTACCTACTAATTACTGATGAAATCATTACAGGCCTCCATCAGTTAACACACCGCTCATTTCTGTTAACACATGAATGCTGTCACAGGCCAGGGTGTGCTATTTAGGTTGCTATTTAAAATAAAATTTAAATGTGTTTCCAGCTTAGTTAACAGCCAAAGGTCACTCTTTTCTTCTTAAAATAATCCAAGTCAAGTAAACACACCAACAGCAATCCATGTAATCGCCAGTAGGGTCTATTACTTAGGCATCTAAGAATTCTATTTGTAAATATTTTGCAACTTTAACCAGGAAAAGATGTGAAATATTCAGATAGCTTTGTGCCTACATTGAAAATTAGTATCTTTTTTGTACAGCAACCTAAATCCAATCTCCTTTCCATGTCTGATCTTAACCAAGGCAATGCAAATTTTTGTTGATTTGCTGCAAATCTATTTTAGAGGGAAACATGTACTTTTGGACACAAATGCTATTATTATTAGTGAATTTAACAAGTTATATTTTCTGTCTCAGGAATTTAAATACATATTAACCAAGCCTGCCAGAAAAAAGTCCAAGAAGGCTAAAGGATAAATAAGCTAGCAAGTAAATAAATAGAGTTGATTTTTCATCAATTTGATTTTCATGCAGGGCACTTGCATCCATCTGAAATAAGTTATCTTTTATACTTGTGTTCATCCTTTTAACAAAGAATTTGCTTTATATATAACTTCCCATCATTTAGAAAGATTTTATGTGGTTTGTATTTTGCAGTTGTGTGCTAGATCCAGATGTACTAGTTCACAAGAGCCAACTGATACATCTTCGGGGATTTTATAAGCCAGTTAAAAAAATCCATTATTTAACAAATTTATTATTAAAATTAAATTATACAAATTTACATTTAAATACGTTAAAGCTGAGAGATACTAAAAATTCATCCTTGCCATTTTTTAAAAGATTTTATTTATTTTTTGAAAGAGAGCAAAAGCCAGAGAGATCACAGAGGGACTGGGTGCCTTTCCGCTAAGCAGAATCTGACGCAGAGGACGATCCCAGGACCCTGACTGAGATCATGACCTGAGCCAAAGGCAGACACTTAGCTGACTGAGTCACATAGGTGCCCTTGTTTCCTAATTTTCTAATTTTGCTATGATCATGACCATGATGTTATTTGCATGTATTTTATCTGTATGGTAGAAATACTACACAATAGTGTGCTGTTGAGCATCTCCTCAATTTTACATTCAGGGACATCACATTAGTAGCTTGACACTGGACATGGTGCAAGTATTTATGCCACAGAAATTGGAAAGAAACCATACCAATCAGGGATTGACTGATTGTTTTGTTGATTATCTAAAGAAAGTGATGAAGAAAATATTAATAATGCAGTGTAAACTTGTGTAATATCAGTAGCCATTATATTGATACATACTGTATATATATAAATAGCATGCATAAAAAAAGAAAATATTCTTCCCTTATTTGAAAACTACTAAATTGTTTCAGCAAAGAAGTTATTCACCTTACTGATGAACAAGTGAACTTCTGGCATACATCCTTATGGTTACGCTTTGTCTTACTCATTAACATTAGTGTAAATTAAAATATCAACCAACATTCATGTCAGAACAAAAAATGTCCCCGTATTTAGGCTGGCTAAAAGATACAAAAGTTAGGGGAAAGTCAATTAAAATATTCTCTGAGAATTAATTGACTCTATATGAAATCTACAATAAAAACATGATAGTATTATCACTTATCAATTATGTAGTATACATTATGATATTGGCATTAAATGAACACACACAGAGTCACAAACTTCTCTCTAGCAAGTCCATTGATAAAATATTTATAACCACATTGGTGCTTGTATGAATATATAAAACATAACAAGATGATATATAAAATAACAGTATGTACTAAAGCAAAACCAATGAAAAGGCATAAAGATGGGGGCCAGAACCAAGACTTGTAAACAATAACAAGAACAATAATAAAACCCATCAAAGCCTGGTAAGTTTCTAGCCTAAATTTGCTCCAAGTTCCCTATTAGTCACTGTGAAAAACAAGACTCAATGGATTCCTAATGTTTACTAAGTGAAAGCATAGCAGTTACTTAGGATTAACTATTTTTGGTCTTATATGTGTTTGTAGGAGATTGGGTCAAATTGTGATCATTGCAGGTTATTGTGAATGAATACAAAAATGTCCAAACAAATAAATAAACCAAATAAATCATCACCTCATATCTTTGAAATGGAAAACTTCCTTATTCCTTAACTAAATATCTTTACCCTTCAAGTAAAACACTCTCATTCTATCAAATACAATGTCCAATTTTCTGTATTTAATGGCTTCCTCAGGAGATAGCCCCCTTGAAAACATGCTTTTCCCAGACCTATCCTTTAACAATCTGCCTTGCTCAACAGGACAGTGTTGATTACACAGTGCCCTGAAGGTGGGGTTATCACAGACAATCCTCGTTTTTGTTAATCTTGAGCCATCCCAGACTTGACAGACAGTTTTATTTAAAAAAGGACAAAACTGCTCCTAATTATGTGTAACTCGTTATTTTCATTGTTTTAATCCTAAACTATATCTTTCCCACTATACGTACCCTGTGAATTGTTACTGATTATACTGAAATGCTCCCCATTTCTAGGATTTCTAGGATATGCCATATACAATATTTTGCTTATGAAATTTACTGTTTCAGTCTGAAATATTTTTCTTTTTTTTTTTGAAATATTTTTCTTATTTAGGGTCGAAGAATCTGTTTACCCTACAAGACTCAGGCCTAGATGCTAACTCTTGATCGTCCCAAAAGGAGTTAATAGCTTTTTC
Source organism: Nyctereutes procyonoides (assembly GCF_905146905.1). Taxonomy (NCBI): domain Eukaryota; kingdom Metazoa; phylum Chordata; class Mammalia; order Carnivora; family Canidae; genus Nyctereutes; species Nyctereutes procyonoides. The sequence goes on along the minus strand of NW_026575158.1, from coordinate 865,123 downwards.
TTCTCTGTTCCTAAAATATATTTCTTATGTATCTGTAGTTAAGAATTTTGTGAAGCTCAGTAATTCAGCTGTTTTCATATCTGCCTTTGTAAAACTGAAGATTCTTGGAGGTGAGATCTGTGTCTTGGTGATGAACACTAAAAGTAGGGGAGGTAGAGGTGCTTTACACGGATCAGGTACTCACAAATGAATGCCAATTACACATCCATGTACATGACTGGTGAAGACAATCACTACCTTTATAATCATTATTAGAATTTTATTTCATAGCCTATAATTGAGAGTCAACTATAATGGCATAGACAAATAGCAATACTCGGAATTCATCTTCCTCAGAATAACTGTTGCCAATAATCAGATTTTAAGCAAGATTATTTCCCAATTTAGAACAAAACTGATTTTTCTATAAAATGTTTTACTGCTCACTGTTAAAGGCTTTTGTGTCAGATAAGGCTGGATAGTAGCATTCAAATTATTAAAATCAAGGAGAAAAGGGCTATTTTTGATGAATTTTTTGAAAAGAAAAAGTGCCCTTTGTGTTTCTTTTCATTTAACCTTGTAATATTTGTCATTAATTAGGGATTTTTTAAAGGGAAAACATATTTTAGGTAATACTAATTTACCATTAGCTGAATGCTTTATTATTTTATTTTTTAGCTTTTTGATAGATTTTATTTATTAGAGAGAGAGAGAGAGAGAGAGAGAGAGAGAGAGAGAGGGAGAAGCAGGCTCCATGCAGGGAACCTGACGTGTGACTCAATCCTGGGTCTCCAGGATCACTCCCTGGGCTGAAGGCGGCGCTAAACCGCTAATCCACCAGGGCTGCCCTGAATGCTTTATTTTAGACTTCTCTCTCATGTCCAATAGAAATATGGTTGGATCAAATTACCAACCTTATCTATAACATTGTTCTTCTTTCTTTCCAAATAATGGAAAACCTCTCTTGAGTTAATCTAGGAAATGTTGCTCACAAACATGAGCTAACACTTCCTAGAATATTTGATTATTTCAATTCTCATTGGAATACTCACTAAAAAAAAAATACAGAAATTGTGCCTATGACTAAGGGGTCTCTGGCAGTGTTCTGGTTATCTTCTCCTCCTTTCCTATACCTCTGTACTCAACCCCCTGAAGGTGAGGCTAATCCACTGGTTACCATGGGCTTGGGGTCATTTCTGGTTTATATCTGAAAGAACAGTGAAAAAAAATGTAACTGAGATAGGTCTTTAAGCCCATAGGACCTCTAGCTGCCCAAAATCTTCCAGGCTATGGGTTGTCAAAAAGTTCCTGAAGTTTGAAAGTATATTCAAATAACATACTTTGGCAAAGCACACATATCTGTTGCCTGAATATTCTCCAACGCATATTTATATCATTCCTTATGTCCAGAGATAAAGCTACAGAAGATGTTTGATCTCTGTTGAGATAATGACTTAAAAGAAAAGTTATCCATTTTGTTAAACTTCCTAAATAATATTAAGAAATAGCTAGTATGTAATGTTTTGGCAACAAAATCATCCACTCTAGTGGTTTCCATTGTCATGTCCACCACATTTTATATTTTTCTAAGGTTGGATATGAATTTAACATTTCCTGAAATTTGTAGGACTACAATTATTGATCTCCATTAGCTGCTTAAATTTTGGAGGCAGAATTCTTAGTGCTTTGCTGACAAGTGTATTGCCTCAAATGGAACATTCTTCCAGCACAGACCACTCTCCTTTCTAATAACCTTCTCCTCCCTACAAGGTCAAGGGGCTAGGTAGGGTATATAGGATGGGCGGACCCTCCTACTCCAACCTTTCCCCTGCCACCCTTCACTCCTGTCACTCAAGGGGTTCCATTCCACACCTCCCCCACTCTAGAAGGCCACAGAGAATGATTTCCTCACATAAAGGACGACATTACAGAGCTTTCTTATCTTACATTTAAAAGAAATGTAAGAGATTTCAGAAAGAAAGAATGGCTTTGATTACTGAGGCTATTTCTTTCACATAAATTGAACATGGCTTCTTGAGAACATGCCCCAGTTTACCAAGGGACTTGTTCCTCACCCTTGCCCTTCTTAGTTTTCTATAAAGGATACCTGGCTTCTGCTGCCTGAAGTTCTCTCTGACTTACTCTCTTTTCGATCTTCACAATATGAAGCTTATTCTTTAAAATTATATTTAAACATAGTGACTCTTTTTTTAGTTTTGATCTCACTTGTAATTTAAGAAACAGCTTCTCCGATTTTTTTTTCCGAAATAAAATTATTTTTTAAATTGTGAAGTAAAACATATTTGTCTTACTGTATATAGGTCATGTGGCTAATTAGAAGACTTCTTTTAATTTTGGAAATTTCAGAAATATTTTAGAGTATAAAGATAAATTATTGCTATAAATTGGAAAAGAAGTACCAATTTTCACCTCAATTTCTGGCAGTTTGGATTTGGTTACTTCTCCATCTGCATACCCATATATTTAAAGACAAATATTGGCTGGTAAGAGATGTGTACTTAATGAAACTGCACACATTCTATTCATTCTTTTTTTTTTCAGGAATTCCAATTTATCTATTTAGAATATGAAAATCTAATGAATGAAAGTAATTCTTAAAAGAGTAATATATTTTAGAGAATCTGATGCATGTTTTAAAATAGCAGTAAGTGAAGAAATTCTTAGTAATTTAAGAATTCATTCTGAAGAAGCACTGCAAAAAATGATTATGTTTCTATAAATTCCCCCAATGTGCATAAACATCCACGTAATGAAATAAGAATTAGTATCCTGGGCTCTTTTTCCTCATTTGATTACCATGCCCATTTTTTTTGGGGGGGGGGGGAACAAAACACTGGTGAAAGATATGGCTTTTGAATGAAAAAGAGGGAAAAAAATCCATAGTGTCACAGATGGCTGTCAGAATAAAATGAGGCATGAGTCTGTTGAGGGAATCAAACATGAGTGTGAAATCTGAACAGAAAGGCATGGAGCAGAAGGCAACATTTCAAAAGGCATTTGGCACCAAGTGGCATTGTGAGGGTTAATTTACTGCCAGGAGCTGCTGGGCTTTCCATTCTCTACAGACACACAATAGACAGATCCCCGAAGTGCCCATCATAATCACAGATGCTGGGGGATTAATGCTAAGATGAAAGCTTCATGAATATTAAAAATATCAAAACTGCTAATGATGTAGCAGAGTTTGAAATAACATTCAATCTCAAAATCTAAGAGTATGGCACGCAGGCATAGTAAGACACTGTCTTTTAAAAACTGATTAAAACCTACTCAATTTGTAGCAGAAAGAAGCTTATGCATATTAGGACCTGAATTGGCTGCCAAACTTTACAAATTGCACAGACTAATTACCATAATTAAGCCTTGGATTGAAGAAGAAAATTCCATTTATCTCAGGCTGACTCAGTGGAACTTCAACAAAGGAAGCACTGACATCAGATGGGCTTTTCCCTCAAATGATATTTCAAAGCCCACTAAAAATAAACAAACAAACAAAAGAGGCCCCATCCTCTTGGAAGCAAGAATAGTAACCACTCAGTGTAAAATGAAGTTGACGGAAAGAATTGTTCAGTATTATAAAAGCTAGCTTAGGAAAATTTAAAGTTTCCTATGCCCAAGAAACTCCATTTTAAAAAATGTGGAATTCCTTATTTTAAAACATCCGAATTTTAAAACACTTATGGAGAGAGTTGATATTTTTTAATTTTAATTTTTATTGAGGTAGAACTAGACTGTAACATGTTCATTTCAGATGTACAATGTAATAATCCAATATTTGTATATATTGTGAAATGATCACCACAGTAAGTCTAGTTAACATCCATCATCACACACAGTTACAGTTTTTTCCTTGTGATAAGAACTTTTAAGATCTACTCTCTTCGGAAGTTTCAAGTATACAATACGGTATCATTAAGTGTAGTCACTACTGTGTGCATTACAACTCTAGGACTTAATTGTTTTATAACTTGAAGTCAGTACCTTTTGTCCACCTTCACCCATCGAACTGATAAAAATCTGAATGCATTCTTACTATATTGGCTTAATGAACGGTTCTGTATAATTCAAGATTCAGGTAGCTTAGTTTCAAGATAAGGATAAAGATATAATAATTTGCTAAATATCTTATCTCTCCACTATTATAGGCATCAGTATTAATAGGAGTAGTACAGTTTAGACCATATTATAGTTTATTTTTTAGCTTTCCTAAGTCATTTGTGAAAAGCTGTATCAGAAGTTATAATGGTTATTTCCATGTGTTGCCTAGCCTAATCTGAGTTTATCAGTGAATCACAGAACTTCTTCAGAAAAAAATGTAATCATGAAAGTCGACATTATTTTTATAGGTAATAAAGTTGCTTATTAATAAATATCTTTTGAAGCTCATGTTTGACACTGAATAAAGGATTAAAAACAGTTAAATCTGGGCAGCCCTGGTGGCTCAGCGGTTTAGCGCCGCTTTCATCCCAGGGCCTGATCCTGGAGACCCAGGATCGAGTTCCACGTTGGGCTCCCTGCATGGAGCCTGCTTCTCCCTCTGCCTGTGTCTCTGCCTCTCTCTCTCTCTGTCTGTCTCTGTCTCTCATGCATAAATAAAATCTTTAAAAAAAAAACAGTTAAATCTGATGATGGGAAAGAGTACAAATAAATTGATTTTTATTTTTATTTTTTTAAGATTTTATATTTAATCATGAGAGACAGAGAGAGAGAGGCGGAGACACAGGCAGAGGGAGAAGCAGACTCCATGCTGGGAACTGATCTCCCAGGACTCTGGGATCACGCCCTGAGCCGCAGGCAGAGGCTCAACTGCTGAGCCACCCAAGCGTCCCAAACAAACTGATTTTTAATCTGTATCAAACATTTGGTAATATATTCAGAACTGAGATGATTTTGAATTAAAGTATTTACGATTTTAGTTTACAATAGTTGCTTATAGAGCTCGCAAAACCAGGTATACTTTAATTTTATCGGTTCACATGGGGAAATGTTTTTCCATGTGCTTTATCCTGTATTTCAAAGATTTTATTGTTAACCAAAAATGTTAACCGAAGTTTCATTTTGCCTTTCTCTTACCTACGCAGTGTGTTTCTTAAAAAGAGTCAACTACTTATTTGAGACAGAGATCGAGGACAAGAGCGGGGGAAGGGGCAGAAGGAGAGAATATGCAAGCAGACCCCCACTCAGCATGGAGCCCGATGTGGGTCCTGAGCTCTGGAGCCCTGAGATCAGGACCTGAGCTGAAACCAGGAGTCAGACCTTCAGCGGACTCTGCCACCCTGAAGCCCCAAAGCAGTGTTTCTGTTTTAGTTTGTCTACTCCCTCCAGCCTTACCTCTTACTAACCTATTCTTCAGAGTGATTTGGAACACAAATATGTCATGCTGTTTACTTTCCCTCCCTCAATGATAAGCTTTCAGGATGAAGCCCAAATTCCTCAGGACAGCATCCAAGGCCATTCCAACTGTCCACATCAACCTCTCAGTGGTCATTTCTGGTTAATCCTCTCCCTGCTCCCTCACTCGCCTCCCTCCCCCCTCTCTTTCTTTCTCTCTTCCTGTAAATGTTTTCTGAACATCTGTACATTAGGCACTGAAATAGCCACTGGGGATAAATATCTAACAAAGAAATATAACTCCCTGCCTTCCTGAGGATTACAGTTTAGCAGCTGAGAAATACATAAATAAATATAATTTCGCTCTCTTTCTCACCTCTATATGCCAGCTCGTGTACACACACGTGTGTGGATAGTTTTCCACCATCCAACTGCAAGCACACAGGTGGTATCCTATAGTAACTAAAAGAATAGTTTCTGGATCTCCATTCTAATCCTAGTCCTACCACTTAGTGTGAATTGGGGCTAGTTACCCACCCCATCTACCCAACCACATTTCAAAGGGTTGTGGTGGGGATTTTTTTTTTTTTAATGATTTAATTTACTTATTTGACAGAGAGACAGAGCAAGCACAAGCAAGGGAGGGGCAGAGGGAGAGGGAGAAGCAAGCTCCCCACTGAGCAGGGAGCCTGATGTGGAGCTGGATCCCAGGACCCCAGGATCATGACCTGAGCTGAAGGCAGATGCTTGACCGACTGAGCCCCTCAGGTGCTCCTGTGGTGAGGATTCGAGAAATAAATACAGCCTGGCACATAATAACCGTAGCTCTTGTTATTGTTAGTGTAGTAGTACTACGTGCAGGGGGAATGGGAGTTGGGACAGGCCTTGCCTGAGTGGGGGTCTAAGTAGTCTGCGGAGTGAGCAGAGGCTTCCATGAGGATCCAAGTGCGAAGTTGATTTCTGAGGCTGTGCAGTTGAAGGGGGTGCAGGGGAGGAGAAGTATTTTTCATTCGCAAAGGACTTTCCTATGGAGATCCTGAGGGGTCCTGCAGCCTGGAGTGTCTCCTGGCCTGAGAGAAAGCTAGTGAGGCTGTGGCATGAGGACGTGTGATAGGTGTCTGCCGCTCTAATTTCTATGTGCTGTGTTTTCTGTTACTTCTAAATTCTCTCGACTTCAGCATCCCCAGGCCCACTGTGTGTCACAGTCTCCTCCAATGGCTGTGCATTCTTCAGGATGCGTAGATAGCATTTTCTTCAGGAAGCCTTCCCTGCATCCCCCATCCCCGCACCTCTTCTCTTCCCGGTGCTGGACCAGGAGCTCCTATTCTGTGTAAACCCACCCCACGGCATTCATTACTCCATGCTCTGCTCCTGTGCTGCTGGACAGGGACTTACCTGATCACAGGGCGTTTGCCAGATTTATCTTTGGATCGATGCTGGCCTGGCACAGAGAAGGGCCTCTTGTACAGAACATGTGTCAAAGTATAAATGTCAAGTAACAGAATTAAAATATTTATCCTTTGAGCATACTCTAAATGCTGAGACTGGACAGCCTAAATAGCAAGTGAACATTATTAGATGACCAACAATTCAGGGAGGGATGCATTGAAAGTTACTTATCCTCTGAAATCAAGGAAATCCCTGGTGTACACAGTGTTAACCCTCATTATCAAGTCTTAAACTGACTCTTTTACATTAAATTTAAGATAAATATAAGAATTTTTCACCAAATTTCAATTTTATCTCCATACTCATCCTATTCAGAAAACCAATAGAAACTTAAGGAAAAATGTAGGAGCACTTATTACATTCATTTTTAAAATATTTTTTTATTGAAAACAAAAATGAACTGCGTATTTTCTTCCTATATGAGCTATATTAAAATCTTTGTTTTTATTTACCTTTACCTTCTTCTTCCTTCTAGCCTTCGAATTACTGAGTCACAGTCAATATCTATTACTAATATTATGTGATGCTAAAAGCAGATCACCTAGGAGTGAGGTGATAAATTGTTCTAGTATCTCTTTCCTTCCACTTTCTTCCCATCACATTTTCTGTCTGGAGCCAAATAATGTTTGCATGGCCAGAGATTGCACAGAGATTTGCCACTGACTGCCTGCCAAGCTCCTGAGACTGGAAATGCCCTTTATCCCCTTTGCATCTGTCTTGTGAGCTTCAATGCCAAGGACTGTGGGGAAAAAAATCCTGTCAGTTATTCTAGCCTACAAATACGAACAGAATATTTAGACTCCCCTAAGTGGTGAAAAAAGGTTGGGCTATGACACCATAATTACATAACTCTACCATCCGCCTTCGCCTGTGCTGGAGCACAGGTGTGTGTGTGTGTGTGTGTGTGTGTGTGCGTGCGTGCACACACGCGCGCGCGCATGCATGCACACATTGGAGAAGGAGTACGAAGCAGTGAAGGCTGAAAACATAAGTTAGGTTCAGCAATATAAAAGGAGCTAAATTCTGGAGAAGACAAAAGCAGATGCAGACATTCTCAATATGGGTTAAATAAGAAATGGAGGTCTTGAAAGAGAAAAAGTTTGAAGTGTCTATTATGTCCATTCTCCCAAGGATACATGTAGATACATGAGAGAGAAGTTAATTCACTACAGAAACAAAGGAGAGAAGTTAATTCATTACTTACAATGGCTGCCTTAGGACCATAGGGCTCAGTGAACTCTAGTTGACAAGGGCAGGGATTGAAGGCAAGCCAGCTAAGCTCAGAGCCTTCACTTGCACAGACCCCTGCCACGGTCGGGGAAGGGGCTCTAGCAACACCACCACATGGTCATATGCTTTGTACATAAGCCAAAGTTGATTTCTTTTATACTCTAATCCATTAGGCACATTTTATTATTTGCATTTCTTTATCTTAAAGTCCTGCATGCAAATTTTGTAAGCTTCATGTCCAACAAAAACTAGATCCACCATGAAAATGGGTGAAGTAGAATAGTTAGACTTAGAGGGGTCCAGTGCCTCCTCTGAAATACATGAAGAAGAGAACTCTCATAGTAGATGTATAGATGTGGACATAGAGAAGCTATTGGCTGAGGGTAAGGTTATCTGCAGACAGCAAGACTGTCAGTAGTGACTCAATGGACTCAAGAAACTGTCCAGGTTTGGAATAGCTCTTAGGAATGGCAAACGTAGCTGGCTAGGAACATCTAGTTGGATTAATAAATTCAGATAGGAGCCCAAATGGGAAGGGAAATCAGAAATGGATGAGCCTCATTGGTAAGAGATATTCTCTGGTTATCATTGGGCGGAAGTGGAAGAGAAAAGGAGTAGAGCTGACTGATGTGGTTTTGGGGACTGCTGGGTCAAGATGAGTAGAATGAGAAGGGAATGCGGTGGGGTCATGGCAAAGCCAGAGGTGGGTCCCAAATCACTCCCCAAGCAATCCAGCCACTGAAAGGAGATATTTGGCTCACTGGTGGTGGGAATTACCTGGAGGTATGAGATTATTCCAGTTACAGGACACACAACAAGAGAGAATGTCTTGAATTTCTATTGTCTATGAAGCAAAACCAACTAAAATCCCCCTAAGGGATTAAGTCATGATTTAAGAACAAAGAAGGATGAGTTTGGCTTAATTTTCCTCCTTGCCTTCTTTCCTTGATTTCAAATGTTACCATTTCTTTTTTTTTTTTTTTTAAGATTTTACTTATTTATTCATGAGAGACACAGAGAGAGAGGCAGAGACACAGACAGAGGGAGAAGCAGGCTCCATGCAGGGAGCCCGATGCGGGACTCGATCCCGGGTTTCCAGGATCAGGCCCTGGGCTGAAGGTGGCACTAAACCACTGAGCCACTGGGGCTGTTACCATTTCTATACAGGGGAGTGGTGGTTTATTAACTTAGGATTAGTAAGAATGTCCTCTTTCTTTAAAGCAATCTGTACAATCTCTAGGTACCTATGCAGAGTAAATACGGAATGTGGAACTTTGTCAATAACTAAGAAGTTGATTTATAGTAAACCAAACCCAAGCCTTGTAAATTACAATGTAGTGTACTGTTATTAATATGGAAGGTGGTTGGATATTGCACTTACATTAATTCAGCCCAGTAAAACTCATGTTTATTCCCATTGGTAAAGGGTCTTTACATAATCAGTGATGTTTGGATATTTCCTGAAGGCTTTCAAAAAATCCCATTAGTGTTTAGGTGCTGATCAAATGTCCAAACACATCCCTTAAACATTTCAAGTGGTTCTATAGCCTAAAAAATAGGTCTGATCTTTCATCTTTAGTTGACAAAGACCTAAGCAAATAAAAGTTGACTCTACCAGGATTTTAACACACACACACACACACACACACACACACACACACACACACAGAAAGAGACACACACATGTACATATTCTAATCATTGCTTCTGCATGCACAAAAGAGGAAAATATTGGAAATTATGTTTTTGTTTTGCAAAAAGAACTAGAGAATCAAGTGCCACATAAATTCCCTCTTTCAGACTGTGCTGCAAAGTTAGCATTTCCTTTATATGCTCAAATAAGCAAGAAAATACTGATAGATTAAAGAGAACATGGGCCATGTCTTCAGTCACTTGATAACAACACTGGGGAGAAAAGCCAGGAATCAACTTTTGGCATTTTTGTGTTACAAAATCTACTCTGTTAATGCCACTTGAAAATAGGTGTAGCTGGTATTATTGAAACAGAGAGAACAGATAGCTCCACCAAAGGAGGAGCTCCAAGGGATTCCTAGGTGGCTCAGCGGTTTGGCACCTGCCTTTGGGCCAGGGCATGATCCTGGAGTCCCAGGATCAAGTCCCGTGTCGGTCTCCTGACACGGAGCTGCTATGGAGCCTGCTTCTCCCTCTGCCTGTGTCTCTGCCTCTTTCTCTCTCTGTGTCTTTCATGAATAAATAAATAAAATCTTTAAAAAAAGGAGGAGCTCCAGTATAGTGAAACTTTTTGTAATGGTGGTGGCTGGAGGATTCACACTTTGTGGGGAGTTTATGCGCATCTATTTCAGTGGAATTCTACTTTGAAATATAATGTACCATTACATTTTTTCTAGGAGGGTAAAGTGGGATTAAGAGAAAGATTTTATATTAAAAATACTTGCACATGACACAAAGTAGCTCAGCCTAGATTTTATAGCAAAAGAGTAATTCTGGTTGATGTCACTAGAGGTAGGATCTGTTTTCTAATCTATGATACAGGTGCATTATTTGCACAATGCTTTAAAAGCGTTTAAAAATGTGAATATTTTTACAACATAAATCTGAAACTCACTAGCACAATCCCAGAAAACAAAATCCAAAGAAAATGACTATGATCACTTAATAATCATAAATATATTTTAGTAGGGCCTCTTTTGTTGTCATTGCTGTCTCTTTTGTTTTTTTATGCATTGTATGATAAACTACTCCTAAAACATTGTTAGCTAGCTGTCATCCTGCTTTGTTCCTGACTAGCATATAATCAGATTTGTAGGAAAAAAACACATCAGAACCTAAGGCAATTTCTAAAGAGGTCGACTTGACGGGATATTAAAACATCTGCTATCAATAAATACAAGCATTTTTGGTGCTTTGGCCAATACAAACTTGTTATTCAATTATTATTAATATGAGAGTTAATGCTTTACTATGCTTCAAGTTTAATAAAATGCATTGTTTAAATTCTGTAACTGTTTTGTTTCCCCCAGAGTTTGGCTCTTTAACATTTGCTGGTTTTACCCAATTGCTAGTCATGTCAAGGGGAAAAAGAAAATAGTGTATTGGCAGGATTCAGGGAACAGAATAAATGTATGACTTTTAAATGCCTCAAATGAGAAAGGATTAGGCTGCACATTATTGAAAGGATATTCTACAGATCGTTAATGCTGTGCTGTTTGCTCACATTAGTTCTCTTAATCGGTTCTCTTTTCTAAAGACAATAATCCTATCAACAGAAATGTGAAATGTAGGTTTTTCTGGGCTTGGGAAAGAGCTCTGTTCTCACTTAAGACGATATATGGATTTCCAGTGCAGCAGACAGGACACGTTGCCATGTGAACTGTTACAGAACATTCTGAGAATTTTATAGAGAGTTGTCACACAATCTATAGTTGCTTGTGCTTTAGAGAAGAAGGCGTTGCTCCGAAAGAGAGATTACATCTGGGTGAAGGTGTGCCTACTTCTCTTGACCAGTGTAGACAGTGGAGTGAGTTCAGGGCTAATACTTATATTAGGCGAGTCAGCTTGGGTCTTGGCTCCAAAATGATCCAGGCTGGAGCAGGGCTGGATTAGTGGGAAAGGGCTTCACACCCAAGCTGGTGCTGTAAAGGACAGCTTCTTTCTGGTCTTGTAACAGCTCCCAAACAGACTCTGAGGACTGGAAAGGATTCCGAAAGGCAGAGGGAATTGAGGGTCCCTTATCTTCTTTTCCTTCTAAGAGTTTCTTTCTACAATCTCTTTCAAGGAATGGCTTCCAAGAGCCAAAAGCCAGACTAATAATCCATACAATCCACAGCATCTCCCAATTTACTTATAGTCCAAGGCAGGGTCCCTCTGTCCCTCTTCCTTAGTGGAAAGAACACAGATTTGAGCCAGCCTGACTCTTCATTTCACCACATTCTTGCTGTGTACTTCTGGGTGAGCTACTCACCTTCAACGAAATTATTTCATTGTAGAATGTGGTTAATGATGACTTTGATTTCATAATGTTGCTGCTAGAACCACAGAACCTACCCAAAGAAGCATTCATAAAACAGTGCTAATTAGACAACTGAAGTTGTAAAAATAACTACTCACCTGAACTCCTAACCTTAACAATAACTCAGGCAACACTCTGAGAAGGGAAAGACCTCTTGGAGCTGTACTCTCTCTCTTGTCTCTATGTCTCCAGTGTCTTGGGGGCTTTATGCAGATTACAATAATTACTTTATTTCCAGGACCATTTATTTTTATAAGGAGATAATTGTAGAAGCTATATATTTAGCCAAGGGGATTATTCTCATGATGTAGTTTCAGGCAATAGTCACTTGAGAGACTTAAGACAAAAGTTCTACTTCTTCTTTACTCATAAGTGTCTCCTTATTGCACTGATACATAAAGATGACATTTAAATTGTCAGATGACTCTTACAACATCTAATCTTTAATAATACTTATTAATCAGAAACTACTCACATTCTGAAAATGCTGTTATGTCTATGTCCTAGATAATAACTGGGTAAAACAATTGAGAATAGAAGGAGTCAATGGAGATTTTTGTCCTCAAAGTATCATTTTAATCCTGTTAGATCAGTGATGACAGGAAGTCAGTATAGACCCATGAAGCATGATCAGCAAATGGGAAATTAATTTGTTGCCATGGCTCAGTATCTGGTTCCATTTAAAACCATCTTGTAATTTTGGTTGGCCATTTTGGGGAAGCCATGCACTAAATGTTTCGTCTTACGATGAGGACAGCTGGCTTTTCTCAAGTGAATCTTCCCAAAATGGATTTCAGATTATAAAATTCATAGTGATATATATATAATTACATATATGTGTCTTATTATGACATGTCTTATTACGAATATAGCATGGAATCTAAACATTATATGAAATTATTACATCTATTTTATATATTATATATTTATTATAATAAAATAAAATATATAATATATATAAAATATTTGAATTCTAGGTCATCAGAAATTCTAAATACTTTTCACCTGAGTCTCAAATTTCAGCAAATGTTTCTTAGAATAAGGAACAGACTTAAGATAGAGGATCTTAAAAGATTAGCACAAGAAAGAAATATTAGACTTTTGCTGCTTCAAGCTCTTTATTTTAAAAATGAAGAGCACAAGGACCAAAGAGATTGACCTATATTCAAGGTGACCAAGATAGTTAATGAGTTTTTGTATCATTATTCTGCAGCCTAAGCCCTATATTCTGTCCTAATACAAATCTTGGGTTGGAAAAAACTATCAAAAATAATGTTATTTGCTCATTCACATATGTGGGCATATGTGCTTTTCATTACATGTGTTTGATGTTCAACTGTTCTGAACGAACATGATTCTTCTCTCTCTGATATATCCTGTGCTTTCAGCCAAGGCTTTCATACATATGAATACACACACACACACACACACACACACAGCTGAGCCTCTTCTCCACATTCTTAACAATATGTTCATCTTTTCTGGTATACAAACATGCTGCTTAGGTCTTAGTGTGCCCCCATCCTCATCTTTATGCTCACTTTGCTAACCACTGGTACTATTCACATATCCTGCTGGGTGCATTATGGACACATGATAGGATAGGATTATCCCACCTTTCTTTTAAGTCTTTTAAGGTGTGGACACCTGACTTGTATTCAATGAAATGTTAGTAGAGAATTTAAGAGCTAGTATATGATTCATCTCTGTCCCTTCAAACTATTTACAATAGTCATGGACCTATGTGAGATGGGGTCTCCCTCATTCTGGGTTTCTGAGTGGCAACAATGAGCAGAACCCCTTTCTAATTCTCAAGTAGGATGAGGTTGAAATAAACTACCATCTGTTGCCTTGAATTAGGACATATTATTGCATGGTAGTAAAATGATAATAAAATGAGAAATTGTTCTCTGCCAAATAAATGACAGAGAGCATAAGAGAGAGTCATCATTTCTCTGAGGAGGCTTCATTGTGACGTGGGTTATGGCCTGAGCTCTGTCATATGTATAAAAAGGAAAACATATAAAGTGCAAAGCTTCTGAAGGGAGTGGAAAGATGCAGATTCTCCTCAGCATCCCTCAACCTTGAGAATAATTAATTCCCTTCAGTGATGAAGAGTTCCAAAGTTGTGGAATCATTCTATAAAGATGCCTCTTTTTTTTTGTATCCATATCAAATACCAATGTTCATAGGAAAGGATGTAATACTGTACTCCAGAGAGGTCAGAAGAAGATGTGATATGTGGAGGAACTTTCTGATGCATAGAGCCATCCTCAGATGGAACTAGTTCTTTTGTAAAAGGCCAGGTGACTATCTGACTTCTAGAGAATCTCTAGATTTTCTTCAAATGTCAAAAATCTGTCATCTTCTCTCTCTACATTAGTCTAGGTTTTCTCTCGAGTTATATGGATCACACTCATATAACCATTTCTTAAATATGATTTGATACTGAGACTCACCCTCTAAAGCATGACCAGCTCTAAAGGAATATTTTTTCTCAATCAATTACTGTAAAATTTTAAACCTTGTGCTGAGAATAATTTTTGTCCAACACTGAATAATTCAGTCACTTGAAGAAGAGGCACTGAAATTCATAGTGCTAGCAGAATTGATTTCAACAAAAGTTCCAAAAGTGATCCAGAAGACAGATGGCCCTGAGATTAGCTTGCTCTGCCAAGATTTTCAGAATACATTTTAATCTGGATAGTATATAATCTGATCTGTAAAATAAAGTTGAACTTGAAGTCCAGCAATAGGTAGTTCCATGAAAATAATTAAGACTCATTCTACTATGTGCAGAAAGAAACCTGCATTTATTTTAAGCTATTCTCATGCACAGTATTCAATTTTAGTTCAAGGTATTTAAGTGAAGTGAAAAGAAAATGAAGAAGTCAACAGAGCCCAGTTTATAACTTTAGTTCTGCCACTAGTTCCTATGTGATCTCAGGTAAGTCACTGATCATCCCTGAGTTAAAAGGTCCACCAAATGTTAACATTGTGTGAATGTACTATTTCTTTGATGAAAGGAAAATGTTATCCCCCTTCTATTTTATTTTATTTTTTTTAAAGATTTTATTTATTTATTCATGAGAGACATACATAGAGAGAGAGGCGAAGGGAGAAGCAGGCTCCATGCAGGAAGCCTGATGTGGGACTCGATCCCGGAACTCCGGGATCATGCCCTGAGCCAAAGGCAGATGCTCAACCATTGAGCCACCCAGGCGTCCCCTTTTTCTATTTTAATACTGAATGAAAAATGCTTACAGATTGCAATGGAGACCAGTTAGTCCTAAATTGCTGCTGCTCTGTAATAAGTATGATGGATAAGGAGTAATAAAATGTGAATACAAACAAGTGTTAAGAAATTGTGTTTAATATTCCATATAGTATATATATATATATATATATATATATTCTTTATCCATTCATTTATTGATGGACACTGGGCTGCTTCCTCAATTTGGCTATTGTAAATAATGCTGCAATAAACTTAGGAGTGCTGTATCCTTTTGAATGGTGTTTTGTATTTTGGGGGTAAACATCCAGTAGTGTGAACACTGAGTCATCAGGTAGTTCTATAAAAAAGAATGAAATCTTGCCATTTGCAGCAACTTGAGATGGATCTAGAGGGTTTAATGCTAAATGAAATAAGTCAGCCAAAGAAACACAAATACCATGTGATTTCACTTATATGTGGAATTTAAGAAAAACAAAAAACAAAGAAAAAAAGAGACAAGAAAAAAAGACTCAACTGTAGAGAAAAAACTGATGTTTATCAGAGGGGAGGTGGGTGGGGGATGGGTGAAATAGAGCGGTTGGGATTAAAGAGTAAGCCTATAATAATGATCACTGAGAAATATATAGAATTGTGGAATCACTATATTGCACACCTGAAACTAATAAGACACTGTATTTTACACTGGAATTTAAATTGAAAACTTAATAAGAAATTGTGCTTAGCTTCTTAGAGGTGTTTTTACTGTTTTTATACCTATATTTGCAATACTTTTGTATGTAAATATCTTTAGGTATATGTTTGAATTCTTAAGGTAGATAAGAAAGACTGTTGTTTCTTCAGTTTATTGCATAAACACAAAAATTAGTATCAGGTTAAATTAAATATTTGGGAGAGCACAGAATCTTTTTTTGGTTACTACAATAGTAAGAAATTATCATCACAGAAAAATAAGAAATTATAGAAAATAAAAGTATTTTGTTTACATCTTTGTATATATTTCCCTGATTCTTTAAGATATATGTGTATACTGTGCATATAGGTGCACCTCTACAGTGTTGGGTATATATTTTGTGTATATACATATACACTTACATACTACCTTTCTGCTGGTAAAAATGGAATTTCCTTTTATTCATTTTAAGCTTTCTTTTATTTTTATTTTTTTAAGCAGTTCTTTTTTTTTAAATTTTTTTGTTTTTTTATTTATTTATGATAGGCACACAGCGAGAGAGAGAGAGGCAGAGACACAGGCAGAGGGAGAAGCAGGCTCCATGCACCGGGAGCCCGACGTGGGATTCGATCCCGGGTCTCCAGGATCGCGCCCTGGGCACCAAACCGCTGCGCCACCCAGGGATCCCTTAAGCTTTCTTTTAATATGTTTTTATTGAGCCAACAAATTTCATAGAAGCTGAGTATAGCTTTTGTGCTAATGTTTTCATGTCACATGCTCTTGAAAGAGAACGGAGATCATATCTATCCTGTTCTCCAATGTATTCCTTAAACTAAATAGAGTCTATAATTATTTACTCTTTAAATATTTACTGACTACATACATGAAAGGTAGAATTTGGAAAATGTACTTAATAACTCAGACATTGTTAAAATTAGGAATACAGTTGTACTGAAATTCTTTAAAGCTACTTAATAAATATCTCAATTGAATTTTGTCTGACTCCTATGAATGTGTTAAACATCTAAAGTAATAAAGAATAGAGACCCAGCCCCATGTCAGTCCAGAATGACAACTTTCTTTGAACAGCAACAACTACAAGAAAAGTAAATATGCAAAATAAATGGATATAAGTAGGATAAAAAGAATGAGAAAATCAACACAAAGGCCATGTTATGTGGGATAATATTACTGCTCCTAAAAAAAGTAATAATTTGAGCGTGTGTGTGTATTTACATGGGTGGGTTTTACCCTACTATGAAATCCAAATATTAAAAGCAAAAACCTGTGTCTTCATTTTAAAGAATATTTATCCATGTTTTCAAAAGAGAAGCAAATCTATTGTGCCAATCAATCCATACTTTCTATATAAAAATATGATATCATGAAATGCCCTCAAAATAAAGTGGCAGTTTGATGTACTAAGCAGTCGGCCATATTGCTTCAGGAGAATGATAAGAAAAGTAATATGGTACATTCGTTACCTATTTGAATTTGAAATCTGAGTCTTGATAGCTCAATTTGAGATCTTAGTTTAAGATGAATAATTTTAAAGAAACTTAAATACAACAGTTTTTTTTTTAAGAAGTGCAAATACATGATGGAGAAATTGGTGAAATAAAAAGGTACATTAGAATGTTAAGGAAAAATATGTTCAGAAGATACACTAATGGAATTTATAGTCCTTTACAACTTAATAATAATGAAGCAAAAATTAGGACATGTTTTTCTACCAGACATCACCTATTTATAAACAAATTATGTTATAGAATTTTGTGTAGTCATTGATTGTTTTATCTGGAATGCATTTTGCATAAAAAGATGTTTTAAATAATGGCTCTCTTCCTAAAAGAGAAAGACTTCTAATGTAAAACAATACTACAAAAAAAATAAAACAATACTACAAATAACATAATCTATTTTAACTAAAATTAACTCCCCATTTATACATTGTTGAATAATGCATTTTGAATTCCACATAAGATACTAGAAATGTTTCTCTCTCTTCAGGCAACATAAATAAGAGTGTGCTAATGCAATACCATCCAGTAGAACTTACGGTGTTGATAGAAATAGTCTATAAGACCCACATGTTTCTGGCTGTGGCTAGTAAAATAGTCATTCATTTAATATAGTACCCACATGTGGCTAGTAGTTATCTTTTTGGACATCGCATCTAATTCATGTTTCTAAGGCATTCTGTTACAAACTAATTTTGGAGAGTAGAGTGGAGGAGGTGACTATTCTCATTTGTTCACCATGATGATGGGATAGCCTCGTATGGCCATCTGCAAACAAATCAGCACTGTCAAACCAGTTTTTTTTTTTTTTTTTGCTTTGCTTTCTCTTTTCCCAGATATAAAGTCTACTCTGTTTTCAAGACCCAACTCAAATGTTTCCTTCTAATGTTTCACTTGACTCAATTACTATGTCCTTTTCTAATACAGAATTAAAAGTGGTGTCACAGAATGTCTCATACCTGTAACCTTTTTTGAAAAGATGTCTCTCAAACCAGTTTTATCTCAGGCAGATTTTATTCTTCAACATTACATTGTTTCTAGCATAACTAGTGATTACCAACTATCTGCATGAATGAATGAGTGAAAGTATCATACTTAGATTCTTCCCTCAAGGAGTCCATAATAGAGGCAGACATAGACATAAATATATTTCCCTATTTTCTCTGTGATCTATCCACAGGTATTTTTAGGATATATTCTTAAGGTCATAAAGTGAGCTATAGTACACAACCTTGTTAGAAGGAATTAGAAACTTTATCTGCTATGAATAATCTGAGATAAGCAGAAAATATTAACTAAATGTTAGCTAATTCTTCTCCTTAAGTACAAGTGGCTTCTGAGTAAATCATCTTATTTTACCTAACTGGACTGAAGATTTACTGCTATTTTCCTGAAAAAAAATTGTTTGCCTTTGCATTCTTTCATTCTTTTCTAGTTTTATATTATTAATTGTTCTGTGATTTAATATGATTCATTGAATTGATCCTTGTATAGGACATAGCATCAGATAGAGGAGATTTTAATTACCTGGGGAGTATGGAAGACAAATAAACTTACTATTTCAATATTAGATGTGCTATGACATTGAGGTTAGAGCATACACAAGAATGGATTCCTAAGGGGGAAATGTGATCACCCATTACAAGATGGTTTACAAGCTTCTAACACGCTTTGTGTTATTTAGATTATATTTCACTTATAAGAACAGGTTTGCAGTAGGTAATTAACTATGTGAAGACCACATTAAAGATTCCAATAATAAAATATTAACATAAAATATAAATTATTAATATGCCACATGTATTGTGTGAGTGAATTCTGAGGATAAGGATATGTATTTATTAATTTCCCTTGGAAATTAATGTGCAAAAGAACAATCTGCTCTAACCTTGCTTAACATAGACACACCTCCTGGGAGGAATTTGATTAATGGGAACAGTTATGAAAGGCATTATGCTTTGATTAATGTACTTTAATTTAAAAAAAATTAAAAAATAAGAGGATCTTTTTTTGCACGTTCAACAATAAAATGACTATTTTCACTGAAATGTCACATTCTTTTAGTTTTGACATTTCTTGGTGCAAAAATTTCTGTAAATATAACCCAGAAGATGAATTTACACTTGAGTAAAACTTCACTAGCTGATAATTTTACTTTATTTTAAAGAGACTTCAATAATACAATATTTTTCAGAAAGACTCCTTTAATAAAGAAAATCAAAGAACAAAAAAAAAAAGAAAATCAAAGAACAGTGTCAATATCTATAGCAAGAGGACAGATAATATTTACTATTTGCTATCTCCCTTATTTTTATGTTAATAGGTTAATATTATACCCTTTCTGGTATAATATTATACTCTTGAAAAATTATTTGTCCAAAACTTAAGCTTAGGAACATGCCCTCATGGTTTGCCAAAATCAATTTTCTCTATTATTTAGCCCTTCCTAAATGGCTTTGGAATGCATTTCTTATTCTGATAAACCAATTTAAAAAAAAATTCCATGGCTCACTAATTATGCTCATTTATTTAACAGATACTAACTAAGTCTATACCATATGCCAGAAGTAATACTATGTGTGGGTATTGAGTGGTTCTTCCTCTCATTGATATTACATTCTAAGGGAAGTAACTGATATTAAATCAACAGGTAACATGTAATTAATAATTACAATAAGTGATAGGTGGAAAAGAAAGATAGGAATAATTTAGATTGATGAAGAGTTTATTAAGGAAGGCGGCTCTAAGGAAATGATGTATGAGCTGAGATATAAAGAATGAGTAGGCGCCATTCATAGGAAGTATCCCTGGAGGGCAAGAGTGATGTGGGTTAGGTGGTAGGTGCAGAAGAGCAGTAGAGAGAATGGCCAGTCTAAAAGTACTGTAGGCATGACAATCTCATATTGGAGGAACTCTCAGAGGCCAGTGCTAGAATATAATGAATGACTAGATGAGTTACAAGAGGGGATCTACTGGCACATCCGAGGTTTTGTAAGCCATGCAAAATAATTTGATCTTTGGCTTAAGGATGACAGAATGCCACCTAAGAGTTTTAAACCAAATTGTACATATTTTTGAAAATGGGCATTCTGCCTATTGAGTGGAAGATGGGATATATGTAGGCAAGAGTGCACCTAGAGTTTACAATATTACCTTAGTACCGGTGAGAACAATGTTGTCACAAACTAAGGTGGTGGCAGTTAAGATGGGGAAAAAAATGGTGGATACAACATACCCATGGTGTGGTATGTGAGGGGTGAGGAGAAGGAAGTTTTAAGAATGATTACCAGTGTTCTGGCTTGTACATGGTGGTGTTTGGAAGTGACACTTATAAAATGAGAAAAGAAAAACCTTGCAAGTTGCAGGTTTGTGGAAATTGTTTAGAACTGAATCAATATAGTGAAAATTTGGAAGTAGATAGTTGCATATGGGAAGTTTGAAGCTCACATGAGAGTCTGGGTTGAATGAAGAAAAAATGTGAGTCTTCAAATATGGATAGTAATGATGAGGACAAGAAGGAGGATAGTAAAGATAGAACATGTTTTTTTCCAATCACTAGTTGTGGCACTTTATATTATCTCATTTAATGCTCGAAATGATTTTATGTAGTAGTTACTATTATCTTCATTTTAAAGGTGGAAAACTGAGGCTTGACAATCTCCAACTAGTAAATGCAGAGCAAGAGTTAGAACTATGGCAGTCTGGATTCAGATTCCATACTTTGATCTACTATACTCTGTAGTTCTTAAAAAAAAAAAGCCTAGTTATTCACCCTGTCCTTTTATCAAAGATATAAATGGATATAGATTTTCTGTTACAGAAAGATCAGGTGTTCAGAAAAGTATAAAAAGTAGAAGTTTTTACCCTACCCTCTTCTGATTTTAGAATCTGAGATTAATCTCAGTCTTCATGTTCACATGTGATGATAACCAATGTGGAATTGATTCCAATAAAGTACACAGTGAAAAAAGACATCTCAGAACTGATCCTTGGGACAATTCCAAATTACATTTTGCTTGAGAAGAGAAGTTGGCCATGAAATCGAAAGGTTAGCCAAACACACAGGAAGAAAACCAGAAAGTCAATCTTACAAGCAAGGAGCCAAGGAAAGAGTTTCAAAAGAGAAGAAGGAGTCAACTGTGTTCACTGCTGCTAAAAGTTTAGTTAAATTTATTATAAAATATACTTTCTCATAAATATATAGTATTTTGAAGGAAAGAATGTTGGAATAGCTATGGACAGTTGAGATCTTATTCTAATCCCAGTTCTGAGGTTTCCTCAATGAGTAATATGGGGCATTCTTCCTAATCTAGATTTCAGAATACTAACCTATAAAATAAATATGGACAAAAGAGTCTTTATGGGTCCTTCCTTTCCCCAAATGCTGTTTATTAGTTTATCAACATTTTGCAATAATGACGTTGTTGTTGTTGTTGTTGTTGTTGTTGTTGTTGTTGTTCTTAAAAGGTCCCTTTCTGAGCAAACATTTATTTTGTTCACATTCACAAATGACTTCCAATGGACAGCACATTCCCAGTATGGGAAATCAGCTTACACACACATATCATGCAACAAAGTCTTTTTTTTTATTGGCGGTGAAGTTACATGAAGATTAGATCATGATAGAATAGTTTCAAATTTCTGCATGGAACATTTCTTTCTACTCTAATGTTTAGTCTTTACTATCAACACAAAAATATTTATACACAAGAGAGCTTAGAAGGTTCTCAAGGATCTGGCTCTCACCCTTCAAAAGTTGTTCAGTTTGTCAAGTTCCTCATGTATTTGTGTTTGACATTGGCATGTGTGTAAACATGTAAATTTGCATTTGCTAGAAAGTGTGTAATTATCTGCAATTCCAAAAGGCGTTCACATTTAATTATATCCTTCCATTTTCATGCATCTGCACTTATTCTTTTATCAATATACTGGAAGGATGAAACAAAAAATAAATCATCTTACTCCTTACAGGTATGTGAGGAATTGGTTGTCATCCATGTAAATAAGGACAAATTATGCGACCCAATGGAACTGAAAAGATACCATCTTTATTGTGATATGGACAATATTTTGCTTAATAAGTGAATTCAATATCCTGAGTTATGAATATTAAGTTAGTTTGATGTCCCTAGTTATGAAGATTCTGAGTTCGAGGACAAGGCAGTGTTATGCTAGATGACTGGCTGGATACCAAGGTAAGTAGCCATTGGGTCCCTGTTAATTTTCCTACAGATATAGAAGACTTAGTATAGTAATTACGGGTCAAATGGATTTGAGTTTAATTTCCTGGATCTACAATATGCTAGTTGTGTGAGTTTTGGCAGGTTATTTGGCTTCTCCAAGTACTGATATGGTCATTATTACAGTGAAAAGAATAATACATAACTCGTAGACTTGCTGAGAGAACTAAACAAAAGATTGTACATAAATTTTTAAATAGAGTGCTGGGCAAATAGAAAGTTCGTAGTAGCTGTTTTCATTACCATTTTACTGCTGTTATTGTTAGAGCTGTCTCAACACTGCAGAGCAATGCTGTAAAGACTGAGTGACTAGACTATATAAGTGACACTAATAAAATATATGTTACAGATCAGAACTTGATAAGGTCTAATGTCAAAAGCTGGGAAACACTGACAACTTGACACATTGCTCATTCTTTTCTTTTTTTTTAACTGTTCTTTCATTTATATGTATATATATATATTTACTTTTTTAAAGTTATCAAATCTGATGGATTTGTTTCTACATTGTTAAAAATAAAGACTTGTAAAATAAAGACTGTTTTCAATAAGTGATATCCTGAAATCAAGGACAATTTCTCAGTTTCCATTATGCATTGGCAACAAAAGGTAAATAGAAATTCAGTTCATTAAATTGCTTGCAGTTCCTACAGTCAATAAACACTTGAGTGATCAATTGATTCAATGGCATTTAGAATTTGCTCCTCTGTTTTTCAGAAAATCCAGACTTACTCAGAAAAGTTATATGTGAATTAGATGCTAATGTCTCTTATATAATAATTCAGATTATCTTCCATTATAATTTATTTATTAAATTATGTCATTCTTATTTATTATGAACTCCAAATATCAGAGAAATATTATTAAGCATTTTTCATCTTAGAATCTTAAGCATGTTAATCAATTAATTGCCACGTTCATTCCATTGTTCATTAATTAAAAGCTTATTGAGCACCTTCTTTAACCTGGACATTGGATAAACCATAATGGACTTAAGACGTAAAGGCAAAAGTCATAGCCCCTACTTGCAAGAGTTTTGACATATAGATGCAAACATACAATGTGCATGTATGTATACAATATATATGTAGGTAGTATATCTGTACTACATTTGCATAGTATATGCATACATATGCATACATAGGTATGCAAATAACAGTATAAGCCAGAGAGCAATAAGCACAAACAGTGGGGTAAGAATACATTGTAGAAAAGGTCATTAAATGTTTCCAATAGAATTGTAGTTTTCTCAGAAAAGGTGGCATCTAGCTAGTACTAGAAGGATGAGGAGGATTTTATTTATTTGTTTGTTTATTTATTTATTTATTAAGATTTTATTTATCATGAGAGACACAGAGAAAGAGGCAGACACATAGGCAGAGGGAGAAGCAGGCTCCCTCTAGGGAGCCTGATGTGGGACTCAATCCTCAAGACTCCGGGATCATGAGTGAGCCCAAGATAGACAGTCAACCACTGAGCCATCCAGGTATGCCGGATGAGGAGGGTTTTATGCAGTTGGAGGAAAGAGAAGGAAAAGGTGGAGTGAAAGCAAGGTCATTCCTGCAAGATGAATCCAACACACACACACACACACACACGCACACACACAAACACATGCACACCCGATAAAATAAAGGGCATGGAAACAGAAGAATGAATGGTTAGGAATAGACAATGTTACTTGCAGGAAGTCATACAGAGTTCTTTCACAGACTTAAAGTAATCATAACACATCCAATTTTTAGTTATATGGATTATTCAGAACAAATGGGGAGGGAAGTTTTCTAAGATACACAACATGAATGAGTTTCAGCCTTACAGGAGAAAAGTTTGGGATTTACTAATAAACAATGCTTTTAATTTCTCTCTCTAAAGTTTTAAATCTAATGCCTTTGGGATCATTCATTGGGAACACTCATGGCAATTTTTAAAAAAAATATATATATTATTTTATTGGAGTTCAATTTGCCAAAATATAGCATAACACCCAGTGCTCATCCCATCAAGTGCCCCCCTCAATGCCCATCACCCATCTCCCCTTCCACTACCCCTTGCTCATTTCCCAGAGTTAGGAGAGTCTCATGTTTTGTCACCCTCTCTGGTATTTCCCACTCATTTTCTCTCCTTTCCCCTATAATCCCTTTTACTATTTTTTATATTCCCCATATGAGTGAAACCACATAATGATTTTCCTTCTCTGATTGATTCACTTCACTCAGCATAATACTTTCCAGTTCCATCCACGTTGAAGCAAATGATAGGCATTCGTTGTTTCTAATGGCTAATATTTCCTCAGGCTAACTCTTCTTGTTTTAAGAATATGAATATGGGGGATCCCTGGGTAGCTCAGCGGGTAAGCACCTGCCTTTAGCCCAGGGTGTGATCCTGGAGACCCGGGATTGAGTCCCACATCAGGTTCCCTGCCTGGAGCCTGCTTCTCCCTCTGCCTGTGTCTCTGCCTCTCTCTCTCTCTCTCTCTCTCTCTCTCTCTCTCTCTGTGTGTGTGTGTGTCTAATGAATAAATAAATAAAATCTTAAAAAAAGAATACTGAATATGCAATATGTGAAATCCATATCTAAGATACATTTCAGTCTGTTTCTCACTTTTCAATGCTTCAGATAGGGCCTTTCTCACTCTGAGTTTGAATTAATTAGATAATGCTATGCTTTTAAATACCCTTATTTTGATAATCTTGTTTTTTAGTGGTGTGACCATGTAGTTTACTTAAATTGTGCTTCTTTTCCATATTTCCAGATGAGAAACTAGTAAATATATATTTATCTTTCTGATAGACATATTATGAGAATCATGAAGAATGGGAATGAATGAATGAATGAATGAAGTAATCCCTGAGTGGCCTGTAAGAAATCCAGGTTGCTGTCAATTGCTTTTGCTTATTAGGCTTAAGGCATGAGAATATTTAAACACCCCCAAATGTTGATGATTTGTAGATTATTATTTTTAAATCTTTTTATTGAACAGAAGACTCAAAACACTTCTAAAGACAGAGGTGGCTAAACTAGCCACTTAAAACCAGTTGTAATTTTTAACCAATATATATGCTGTGATGTCTGGGAAAATTGATTCCCAATAGTAATGAGGTGGCTCAAAGTATAACTTTACAAATTATCTGTCACTTAAATAAATGTCATTACTCCCTTTTCCTCAGTGTATCTTCCATGCTTTGATCTCAGTCTGAGTGGTGTAATCTTTGATGTGTATCTGGATCAAGAGTTGTATACTTTTTTTTTTTAAAGATTTTTATTTATTTATTCATGAGAGACACAGAGAGAGAGGCAGAGACACAGGCAGAGGGAGAAGCTGGCTCCATGCAGGGAGCCCGACAGGGGACTCGATCCCAGGTCTCCAGGATCAGGCCCTGGGCCAAAGGCAGTGCTAAACCGCTGAGCCACCCGGGCTGCCCGAGTTGTATACCTTTAAACCTAATTACCATTAAAAAAATTTTGCCCTTTTTTCTCAGGTGTCAAAGTAGTTAAAATAATATTTCAATGACATACACATTTTAGGATGTGACTATAATTTAATGACACATTTTCTTTGTGGCTTGAGGATTCAACTGAAGTGCTTTATTGCCACAGCGGTTATAAAATTTTAGTTAAAACTCAGCTACTTGTTTTATGTACATAAACCTTTTTAAGGCAAAAGTAAAAGAAATGTTGCCCATTTGTGCATAAAGTGAGAAAGACTGATGCAAAATGTTCTATATTCCTTTAAACTCTCAGAACGATTTATTAAATGTGAATGGTTATCCTATTGTAGGGAAGGGACAGAATCACAAGTATCAGAGGACAGAGAAAAACTAAGGAGGGCCATCAGTGTTACGACTGCAGGCAGACAAAAAGCAGTCACTTATGTGAAAGAAAGCAGAGAAAAAATCACAAAAAGGGTCAGGCAGGTGAAGTAAAGGAGTGAAAGGTATTGTCATAAGTGGAAACAGAAAAGGATTAGTCATCATTTGAATTCAATGCAGTCTTGTGGTTATTTCGTGTGTGTGTTGAGGAAGATGAGGAAGGGTCAGTTAAACTCCTATGACAGTTCTGATTTTAAAAACAGCTCTTGACACATATTACTATGTAACAGCATGTTTATGGAAAAGAGGTACTTGTTTTTTTGTTTGTTTTGTTTTTGATAGAAAACAGTAACATTAGAGAACTCTAGGATTAAAAACATAGTTTTGTATTATTTGGTATCCTAGTTTTGCTGACTCATGACAAGAATCTAGATGCATTACATAGTGGAATAAAAGGCACAAAAGAAGAAAGATAAAATGTTACACATTGTAATAAGAAAACACACCCTGGGTAGCATCACAAAAAGTGTACCAATTCAGTTGAAATTTTGAGAATGGGTCAAAGTGAGCAGAGTTTCCCTGAAAGAATAATGTGAGTAAAAGCACAGAGCTTGGGGATCCCTGGGTGGCTCAGCGGTTTGGCGCCTGCCTTTGGCCAGGGCGCGATCCTGGGTCTCCAGGATCGAGTCCCACGTCAGGCTCCCTGCATGGAGCCTGCTTCTCCCTCCGCCTGTGTCTCTGCCTCTCTCTCTGTCTCTATCATAAATAAATAAATAAATAAATAAATAAATAAATAAATAAATAAATAAATAAATCTTTAGGGAAAAAAAAAAGCACAGAGCTTGTATATACAGTGCTTGGCCAAGGGATGGCAAATAATTTAACATAGCATGAAAGTCCGTTAACCACAACGTTACTAAACAACTATGCTCCTCTTATTCTTATGTGTAAAATAAAGAGGGAAATGCATCTTGAAAGGGTTCCTTCCAAAACAGTTTTAAAAAATCTTTAGTTTTTATTTTTTTAAAAATCTTTAGTTTTTAAAGTTAAATCCTTAGATCTCAGGAAAATGACGCTTTGCATTTTGTGAAGCACTTTCACATACTTGTTTTTTTGTAAATTATGGCCTTGTTACATAAAATAATCCATATGCTGAAGGCCTAGATAGCTGATATGTTTTTATAAATGAAAACAGCAAATCAGCAAATTCTGGATCCCATAGGAAATACTTTGCATTGAATATTTGCCTGATACCTGCATTATCTGCACGGCCACAAAGGATATACAGATGAGAGGCCCGTTTAACATCAGGAAAGACATTTCACAGCACTGTGTTATGTCACCATCTCAGTGCTACATGTAGTTTGTGACAGCTAAACTGGATTTAAATGGGCGAAACTGAATGTCATCATTTTGTCAAGAAGGATAACTTGAAAGTATATATAAGGAACATGATACAAGTTTTAAAGACTTATTTATTAAAAAGAAATGATAGTCTGTTTTTAGAAAACCCTTAACATTAAAAAAGAGTATTAGTAACATACACAACAGTCATATATTACTATAGCATTATATTAATGCTAATATTATACTATTATACTAACAATAATAAGCAATCTAATATTAAAGATGAGTCTACTACATTATGTAAAAGGTTTTACATTCCTTACAGTAATCATTGAGAAGTATATTTATAATATAACTCTTGAATGAAAAAACATTAAATATAAGAGCAATGTATTGATTAATAAAATGGATGTTTTTCTCCTAAATTTTAAAATATTAATAATAAGAAGACTACACTTTGCAAACAGTATATTATCTACTATTTTAATGTGATGGCCTGCATATACTGTAAAGAAAAACAGTAATATTATTAGTAAATATGTGCTGTTGTAACTCCCATAAGGTAGATACTTAGTCACATATATATTTGAGGGAATTCTTTCGCATTTCTTTTTTTTTTTTTTGCATTACCTTCACAATAAAACCAACGGAGATCCTATGTAACCCAGCATTATTAATTATTTTAGCCACTAAAACAACCTCAAGTGTTCACTCTGTCTTATGTATCTCCTGGAATGGTGTATGTTTTGGAAGACCAAGGAAAAGTTAAAAAAATCAAGACATTTATTTCAAAATGAACATAAAAATTGTATAGTATTTGAGTAATCTGCAGTCAACTTTGCTGTCACTTCTGTCCCTTAATTACATCTTCAATACTACCAGTTATCTTTCTAATGCTCAACCTAGTAGATATTTTTGTTCAAACCTGTATTCATGGAAGTGTTTGATGCTTCTCTTTCCATGATTCTGTCAATGAATTGTACCATGGATTTATCCCTTCTCTAGCCATAGCTTGGAGGTTTCTTTCTTGGCTCATGTCGTAAATGGCTCTTCAGTGTTCTCACCTCAATTTTCCTCTCTCAATCCACACAGTGCTGGAACAATCTCCCATAATCCCATGGTTTTAATTATTTGCAATGTGTTGCCCTCCAGATTAAACCCAGACCAATTTCTTGAAATCTACATAGACTTGTCTAGCTGTCTAATGGATACTTCAACTTGAATAATGAAGCAGACATCTCAAGTTAAACCTATCCAAACCTGAACGTATATCTACCTTCTCAAATATTTTTCTCATGCTTTTCAGATACCATATGGGATCTCTTTCTTTGCACATTCTCCAAATTCAGTCGGTTATGAATTTCTGTTCTCTAGCTAGCAAATTTATCCTTTATTTATTCTCTCTATCTCATTCTTAATATAGTACATCTCAGTACACTATCATCATAGGCCTGCATTACAGATTGAATATTGGTGCCCCCTGTCAATTCCTATGTTGAAGCCCTAACCTCCAGTGTATTGATATTAGGAGGTAGGGTATTTGGGAGGTAACTAGGTTTAGATGAGGTCACAAGGGTGGCCATGGTGGGAGTAGTGCCCTTGTAAAATGAGCAAGAGACAAGGAGTTTCTTCTCTCTGGCATGAAGACACGGCAAGAAGGCAGTTGTCCTTCGCAAGCCAGGAAGCTGGCTCTCACCAGATCCCAATCAAGCTGGTGGCCTCTGGACTGTGAGAAGTAAATGTCTGGAGTTTAAGGCACCTGGCCTATGGTATTTTGTTACAGCAGCTCAAGCAGACTGAGACATCCTAGATTCTTGGAAAAAAACATGTTTCTTTCTTTCTTTCTTTTCTTTCTTTCTTCTTTCTTTCTTTCTCTTTCTTTCTTTCTTTCTTTCTTTCTTTCTTTTTTTCTTTCTTTCTTTCTCTTTCTTTCTTTCTCTTTCTTTCTTTCTTTCTTTCTTTCTTTCTTTCTTTCTTTCTTTCCTTTTTCTTTCTCTCTTTCTTTCAAGATTTTATTTATTTATTCATGAGAGACACAAAGAGAGGCAGAGACATAGGTGGAGGGAGAAGCAGGCTCCCTGCGGGGAGCCTGATGCGGGGCTTGATGCCAGGATCTGGGATCACAACCTGAGCCAAAGGCAGAAGCTCAACCACTGAGCCACCCAGGCACTGCACCAGACCAACCACTTTCTTTTTATTTATTTTTATTTTTTATTTATTCCACTTTATTTTTAAAGATAAAATTATCTTCAAAAGTATTTAGCTGATTTCTAACACCACTATTTAAAATCTTAATGGGTTTCCACTGTTTTTGTGAGAAAACTGCAAATCTTTCAAATGACCCTGGCCTTATCACTTGCCAATGTATACTTCACATTTTATAGTTCTTTTAGAAGAGGCAAATGGGTTGCACACAACAGTAAACCCTGTTACAATGCTATGTATACTACATATTCTTTTTTAAAATGAATTAATTTGATTCAGAGAGAGCATGAGCGAGGGGAAGGGCAGAGGGAGAGAGAGAGGGAGAGAAGCAGACTCTCCCACTGAGTACAGAGCCCAACGCAGGGCTCCACCTTAAGACTCTGAGATCATGACCTGAGCCGAAATCAAGAGTCAGCACTTAACCATCTGAGCCACCCAGGCACCACACCAGACCAAGTCTTAAATGCCAAATTATCCTGTTGACTGGATGGTGATATTGCAAAAATTATTAACTCTAGTGTCCATTTTTTCCAATTGATTTAAGTATAAATTATACTTCTCAGTACCTAATAAACATTCATAAATATTGGACACAGTTATTATTATAGTAACTATTATTACTCCTTTCCATTCCTTGGTTGAGTGTACTATATAGTATCTATGCAGCTTTGCAAATGCTGTTCCCCTTGCCAGTAATGTTTTATCATTCAACTTCCTTCCCTTTGCCAGGTTCTCTTATTTGCCCTTCAGGTCTCAGGTGAGATACCACTTCTTCCATGAAACCACCCATGATTCCTAAAATCTGGAGCAGTAGCCCATTTAAGTTAATAGAATCTTGTATTATTCACATTTACTCTTCTTTACTGTTTGTTTTTCCTGAGTCCCCAGTAACCAAACATTTTTAAATATAGAATTGCTTCTTGGTCACTGTTGGTATCTTCAGTTTTTTAACATTGGTGAAATATAAATAGATCTGGTATTCTCTTGTAACATAAATGCAGAATATGGAATAAATGGATGACCTAGAACAATCCACTTTAGAGGCTATAAATTTCTGCATTTGCACATGAGACCCAAAAATCATCTAATGGAATCTAATAGAATCAAAAACGGATCAGGAACAGACACAAATTCACAGAGAAGGCTAGCAATAAATAAAAATCTACTCTTTGACCTTTATATTATCACTTCCACAAGCCATCAGAGAGCATGGACAAAGGGCCCATGAACTACCAGGAAAATTCTATTAATCTATATGAGAGATCAAAAATGGAATGGAGGTCAACTAAAAAATCAAAAAGAGGGATCCCTGGGTGGCGCAGCGGTTTGGCGCCTGCCTTTGGCCCGGGGCGCGATCCTGGAGACCCCGGATCGAATCCCACGTCGGGCTCCCGGTGCATGGAGCCTGCTTCTCCCTCTGCCTGTGTCTCTGCCTCTTTCTCTCTCTCTCTGTGTGACTATCATAAAATAAATAAAAATTTAAAAAAAAAAATCAAAAAGAGGAAAGAGATAACCCATTAAAAAGTGACTCTATTCACATACACACACAAAGATAAATGCTTTCTAAGAAGTTGTTATATTCCCAAAACAAAGATACTACCGTGGCCCACACACTTTCAAACTTTTAATTCAATGTTTGGTGTTTTCTTCTGGTTCCAATGATTAAACTCAATAAATTGGAATGTGCAGTAGAATTTTTAAGAAGCATATTTGAAATGTCACAATTTATTTTTCAGTTCTTTAAGCCTTAAATTTGGCTTCCAAAACCTTGTTCTTCATTCACAAGCTATAAAATTTCCTTTAAGACTTGTTTAATGGTGGTGTCGAATGAGTTCACCATTTAATAGGATTGGCTGTTCTCCTAAGTACAAAGGACTTCCTTCCACCGACTCATCCAGCTGCCTGGCCTCGTTCACTTCTCATTTCCACTCTCCATTGCCTCAGTCCCTCAAGGGAAAAAAATATCTGCCTACCTCCTAGAGGTGTTGCAAGGATTAATAAATTGCAAAGCACACTGAAAAATTTGGATAAAATATACTCTGACACACTGAAGTATTACCATGTACCACAAGTATCATTTCCAGATGCCGGGGCTTCAAGGACAAAGAGAGCAGGTCTGGAAATCTCATCCGAGCCTCCCACATGGAGGGTTATTGCCAGGCCAAAGAGTTACATTTTGATATTTAAATATCAGTGGTTTTATATCAAAGCCATCTTGCTGAGAGAGATTTTGTCTGGACACATAAAGCGCTTGAATTGGCACAACAAAAGGCAACAGCCCTGAATCATTAAGACTTTATAACCACAAGCAACACTATTCCCAGGAAAGAGTTTATCTCTATTAGAAATCAAAGAGAACTTCCCTTTCTCTTTAAACAGATAACTCAAAATTATAAATGGCCAGCTTCAATCGACTGCTTCTTTATGTAGTCAAGTGGGTCACAGATTCCTTGAAACTTGAGAAGTCTCAGTGAAAGGGATATTGAAGTTGGGTTAGGGCTCCCAAGTGAATCTTAACAGGATTTTTGTCTGGAAATCTCGATTTTTAGATGTGTGCAGGCTTATTGTTTCAAGAAATTCAATTTAACTCCAATATAGAAATGTATATGGTGAATAACTTGAATATCAGTGAAACCGGTGGATCCCTAAACTATGTGGTCCCCTTATGTTTGCACTTCAGTGTGTACATCAATACAATTTTTTTCTTGTTTGGGTGTTTGTTTTGTTTCTTTGACCACAGCTTGCAGAGAGTTGGGTCAATTATACTCCACAGCCCCTGGCACAACAGATCACTGGTAGCGTGAAGCGTACCTTTTATTGGGCTTGTTTGTTTCTTTTTAGCCCCACTCCCCACTGTCACATCCCTGCCCTCACTTAGGCAGTCATCCTAACGTTTTTGAGGGGTATCCTTTTATTTTAATATGTTCTCATGAAACGTGGTGATATTGTGTTCATATACATTAAGAAACAGAAATTACATTTGCTGTAGATATTTTTCTTACTCTCTTTCACTCAGCATTAGGCTTTAAAGATCTGTTCCTATTGCTGTAGGAACGTCTACTATGTTGTCTCAAACTCTTGAATAGCATTTTATGCAAGCCTCCACCCTTTAGTTGCCTATTCCCCAGCAACAGGCACCTAGATTTTCTCCAACTCCCTGCCAGCACAAATAGGATCGTGAAGAACATTCCTATATGTGTTCCTTCACAGCCTGTATGAGAATTTCTCCAGGATGCGTTCTGTGGTGCCTTGTGGGCTTACAGTAGGTATGTGGACTTAACTGGATTAAAACTGCCACAGATTGCTTTTCAGGATGACTGCACAGTCCTACATTCTGTGCAAGAGGTTTTCTATTTCCTGCTACTCCTTCCAACACTTGGCGTTATCCAGCTTTCTAAGCTGTGCTAATCTCATGAGTGCAAAGTGATATGTTATTGTTGTTTTAATTAGCATGTCTCTATTCCTAATGGGTTTGAGCATATTTCATATTTGTTAGCCTTTTGGGGTTACAACACTGCAAATTGCTTTTTTTTATAACTTTGCCCATATGTTTCTTGTGGTTCCTGTCCCCTTTTTCTTGTTCTTTTTTTTTTCCAATTTGGAAAAATAACTTTTATATTCTAGATCTAAATCCCTTGTGGGTTTTTGACTTTCTTAGTGTGTCTTCTTGCAATCTTTCATCTATCTTAACTTTTCTCCTGGGCTCCGTCCATGAACAGAATCTGTAAGCTACAGTAATTGCTTTCAAACAGCGAATAGAAGCATTAGCTTAAAGAATACAGGAAATAGTGATGTCTACAGATGAATTTTCTCTGATGCATACATGTTAGAGGAAATATATTATTTAAAGAGATAAAAGGAAGTATGACAGATTGACAATCAGCCTTAAGATGGCTGAGATAATGATATTCTCCTTTTTTGGTAATAAGAGAAAAAGTTACTGCCAAATTATGGTGCTTATTGGCTAGAACACTAATTAAAATACAAAATAACTTATTTACATATACATATATTTATCTCTATGGTGTATATCTAAAAATAGAGAAGCTGAAATACTTTCTTCACAAATTAAATATTTTCAGTAATAAAAACCAACATATTTTCAGTATGAGTTCCCTTCTTTACATATTCAAAATGAAGTAAGAGAGTAAACACATATATATATATATATATACATACACTCATAATCGCAACAGTAAAACATGCCATTTTGAAGATTACAATTTATCAAACTTATGAAAATTAATATTTTACCCCACAAGAATTCAGCATAAAAACATTATTTTTGTGCTACTCTCTTTTACCCATTAAACAAGTATTTGGAGAACAAAATATCATAGAAAAAATTCTGATAAGAATGTAGAGTAATGCATTCATGAGGGAAAACACAATTCTGTTTCTTAATGTTCAGTAAGCTTTGATATGATCTAAAAGTCATGATTTCCTAAAACTAACCCACAGATTCAGCAAGTGAATGGGCTATTAATCCATTACCTAAAAGGAAGGTGGGCTTTTGAGTCTACTTGTTGAAAAAACTCTCGATTCGTTTTCGTTGATTTAGGAGTAGTTCTATCTGTCTCTTCAAGTTATGTGACAATAAATGAATATAAATACAGAAAGGTAGGCACTTCCATCACCAATAACCTCTGCCTGTCACAGACCATATCCAATCTTATCAGGAGCCAATATTTTGTGAAACATTTATAAATATGGCCCTGAAAAAACTGCCTTAAATTCATATCCTCATTACAGTCTCCCTCAAAGTCCTCCCTGCTTCTTAATTTATATGTCATTGTATAAACACAATAATATACTTTTAGTCTCTTAAATTCCTCTATTTTATGCATCCCCAAATCTGGCATAATACAAAAAGGTTTTTTCTTCTAATATTTTCCAATTGTTATATTCCCATGGCTGTATATTCCAATCTATGTAGAGTGTAATGATGAGGAGCAAGTATTTTAGAATACGAAACCAAAGTCCTTATTCGTAGTTGTAAGTTAGATGCTTACCTTATTCCTCTATTTTAAAAAAAGTTTCTAGGTTGCAGTTAACTTCCTTCCACCCTTGTCTAGTTATTCTCCCCACTAAAGAATCACCTTATACCCATTGTTTACTTGTTCTGCCCCTATAGTCTATGTATTGTGGGTAAATGTATTATTCTGACCCTGGTCCCCCTCAGATCAGGTAACATGAACCATTAGATTAACTAGTCCTATTATGTTAGAATCTTATTCGGATTCTATCTTCATCCAATAGCCTTCAGGTTATCAATTATCTTTCTAGAAACATCATAAGGAAAGATAATATATATAAGACTCAATTATAGGATTCCCTCAATATCCCCTGGCAGTTAAAGTTCTTGATAAAATTTAAAAAACAGGTTGTATGTGTGTGAATGTATTTAGTTAGTTCTTTTAAAATTACATTTGGGTCCAATGAAAAAGTTGAAGACTCCATCTTGAAATATGAAGACATCAATTTACTAACACCTGTTTGCTCCCACCATGGGTGACTGGCCTTCAGAGAAGACACTGTTATCATGTTAGGATATAAATGCCAGAGATTTTTTTTAAAGATTTTTATTTATTCATAAGAGACACACACACATAGAGAGAGGTAGAGACACAGGCAGAGGGAGAAGCAGGCTCCATGCAGGGAGCCTGACATGGAACTCGATCCTGGGTCTCCAGGATCATGCCTTGGGCTGAAGGCAGTGCTAAACTGGTGAGCCACCGGGCTGCCCTAAATCCCAGAGATTACTAATTATCCTCAATTTAGAGGTGAGTAAGGTAATAGAACATACTTATTTTATACAAAGCTTCTCATAATAACTGGCAGGAAGTTTTCTTTTATTATTATTATTTTTAAAGATTTGTTTATTTTAGAGAGAAAGAGAGAGTAAGCATGCGCACATGAGCAGGAGGGGCAGAGGCAGAGGGAGAGAAAATCCTCCACTGTGCAAGGAGCCCAATGTGGGGCTCAATCTCACAACCTTGAGATCATGACCTGAGCTGAAACCAAGAGTCAATGCTCAATGTACTACACCACCCAAGCACCCTCTGGCAGGAAGCTTTCTAATGCAGACCTATTTGCCAAAGCTTTTTATACTTCTCTATGTAAATGCTGATGGTGAACACATGAACACTTGACTGGGTTCCCTGGGGAACTCGGGAAGAACTACACAGAAACACATTATACTTCATCTGTCTTTTTTTTTTTTTTCTTCATCAGTCTTTTGAAGGCCAGATGGAGTTACCCAGAAAGGAGAACTTGGAGAGAATGAAAAATTTAAAGGACATGGATTGTTTGGGAATTAGTGGAAAGTTAAATGTGAGTAAGGGTTTCTAGAGAAGGGGAACAATATGATTCTGAATGTATGTTCTGGTCAGCTTAAAGGATTTGTATATCAAGCTGAGGAGTCTAAATCCAATAATCAACAGAAAGAAACAGAAGATGGAGAAGAATATCACCAAATTCACTATCATTTCACGATATCTCGGAACTATGGGGAGGATGAGTTGGAGGAAAAACCTGGGGGCAGTGCAATCAAATATGAAGATGCTCAAAGATTAGGGTCAAAGACGCGGAGTGCCTAGATTACAGTTTGGCAGTAGGGCTGCAAAGCATGGTCAGAGTTCAAAGCCATTTCTTTGTTAGAAACAACTGTTAACAATTTATTATTACAGAATCTTCGAATTTCTGAGATGAAAAGCAAGTTAGAGATTGTTAGACCCAAACTACTCTTTTTGGAATTGAGATTACCATAAGTCTTTGGAAGATACACGGTTTGATTATGATTAGGAGATTATGGAGGTAGGACCCAAAGCCTAACAATTTCACTTATAAACTGTAAGATCTTGGATTAAATATCTAAATTTTCCATGTGCCCATTTCATTGCCCACATAACATGTAGATAATAATATCTGTCTTGTGTTAATATATGGCAAATGCTTAATACTGGGTCTGAATAAGAAGGGGCTAAGTGAATATTAAATTTCATTCTTAAATAATTGCATTATTAGTCAATACTTACGTAGACCATACTTCCCCCTACCACCTCACCTTGGTTTACAGCCCTAAATTTGCCTGAACAACTACTATTCTTTAACTTTCTGGGCATGTATTTGACAGGGCGCTATCTGCTTAAGTGGAATTTATGAATTATGCCCAGGAGAAATCAGCAATCCCTGGCATAGTGATTAATTCAGAATGGAAATCAAAACCTATTTTAGTCCAAGTTAAGTCTTACGAGACTTACTTCTGGGATACTGGTTGGTGCTATCAGGGAAATACATGTAAGAATGCAGTATACCTGCCATTTTACTAAGATAAAATGAGAGCTTTTTTGAGAAAGTAGAAAGAAGGAAATTGGGCCCTTAACAAAATTGAATTCAATGTAGACCCCAATCCACAGCCAGACATAAGAATGATTTCCTGGGAATGTTAACTAATAAATTCACTTTTGGACTATGCTAATTTAGCTTTTGTTCTCTGTTACTTAATACTGAGAGAGGCCTAAGGAAAACAATACCAAAAGGAAAAAAAAAATCGGTAACATTCAAATTCCCTTAAGAAATAGTGAAAATATCTTTGCTTCTCTAGGGGGAAAAATGACAATGGAGATAAATTATCAGGATCTCTGTGAGTCTTTCTAGGAGGGCTGAATAAATAAATTAGTTTTGAGAAAATAATTTTAATTGTTACAAAACTATTTTAGAGATAATTCCATTAGCTTTATATTAAAGAATACTTGATTCATAAAATATGTTACAATCTGAAGTCATAAGAAATCAAGCAGTTATATTTCTCAAAAGGACACTCCTACAAGTGCTCAATTTACAAAAACATCTAAAGGTTTCAAGTACATTAATGTAACTGCATTTGCATGGTGATATTCAGTAAGATTGAACTGGGGTCACTTTAAACTTTACACTATTGCATTACATTTAACTCTCATTTAAAGCAAATGAACCACAAGAAAAAAATTCAAATTTGCTGTAAGTATAGAATCATGAGCCAGAGGATGGGAGGTGGGGAAAACATTGAGTAATCAGCAAATTTAATTGGGAGAAATAAGCAGTCTTTCTTATAACAGTTGAAAGGGAAAAAAAAAATCTCATTTTCGAAAATCATTAGTAAAAGAGCTTTTGCAGTCTCATAGGACAGTGCTGCTTATTATTTGTAAACCTCTTTTTTAGGAGACCAATCATGGCCAGACTATCTATAAATTCTCCTAAGAATTGGACTGGAGTAAGGTGCACTGCCTAATTTGGATAATTCAGAGTCTGTCCTCAAACAATCTGGAATTTTGATAAGAAGAGGCCAAGTTAGGTGATAGGGAATGCTTAGTTTATAGGTTGAATAGTGTCTAGTCTGGTGTTAGACACATAAAAAACCAATGCCACTTGTCTTTTTTTTTTTGATAAATCATATTTACTTGAGCAAGTTGAATTGTTCTGCAATCAGAAAATGCATGACTTAGCCTTCTTAAAGAATTCACATAATTTCTTTTATATGAAGACAGATATGTATTGAATTCTGATCTTTAAAACTGAAAAAAATACTGA
This sequence comes from Nyctereutes procyonoides, assembly GCF_905146905.1. Taxonomy (NCBI): domain Eukaryota; kingdom Metazoa; phylum Chordata; class Mammalia; order Carnivora; family Canidae; genus Nyctereutes; species Nyctereutes procyonoides. The sequence goes on along the minus strand of NW_026575158.1, from coordinate 826,519 downwards.
CTTGACTTATTTCCATATTTAATTTTTAGTGTATAAATCATTAGAAATCAGGTATCATTAGATGTACATATGACATTCAGAGGCTAGAATATACCTTGAGACATTAACTAATTCAGACAAATGTTCCATTATTCCCTTAACGATCAAGAGAAAAAAACATCTGAAATATATATATATATATGTGTGTGTGTGTGTGTGTGTGTGTGTGTGTGTTTGTGTGTGTGTATAAAACCAACAGTAAAAGAAATTATCCAACAAAACATTTATATGTAAAAAAATAAACTATCTTAATGTTGGACGATAGGTAAACTAAAGATCTCCATGCTCAAATTAAGTAATCTTTTTAAAATTGGAATGTGGTTATCCATAATACTTAGAAGACTTTTTTCAAGCCTCTGAGAACTTCCTGTGCTATCTATCAGCCTTCTTCTTTCTAATGTATATAACTTTAAATTGTGGGCATAGTTTAAGACTAAGTTACTTGACCTCTCCACTCTTAAGTTTTAGTTTGATTTCTTGCCTTGCTTGGCACTGATAGATTCCATTTTCATTTGTTTCCCTCCATCCCTTTCTTTTTTTTGCAAAAATTATTGATTTAATGCTTACTGTGCCACAGTGTGCATATGGACACAATGGTGAACAAGCTGTGGGAACTGCTATCAAGAGCCTGTTTCGCAGTCAGATAAATGAAAGGTATATTTCCTATGGTTGGATAAGCCTGAACATTAAGTAAAAGAAAAATCTGTGGCTCATTGGAAGAACCCTTAACCCAGGAGAAAGTAGAAGATTTTCTATAGAAGGAGGTGAGTGTTCAGCTGGACCTAGAAAAGGAGAGTGGGATAACAGAGAGATGCCTCTATACCAGGGCTCAGAGGCAAAAGGAAACACATAAAGAAAGCAAGGCTTTGCCAGAAAGTTAGTATGATGGTGTGGGTCGTGGGTGTGGTTGTAGACAAGCTGTTGTTAGTTAGGGATGGGGGAAGAGATGTGAGAGATGCCTTTTGAGAGTCAAGCCAAATTTCAAAGGATTTGGTGAGCCTTACAAAGAAGTTTCTGCCATGCTTAGAGGGCAAGGAGACATCACCAAAGGGTTTCAGGTGAAGGAGTCATAACAAAGTCCACTCATTCTCTGATTATGTAGGGAGGGATGGTTTCAAATTGCCACAGTCTCTTATAAATTGCTTCTCAAATGTGCCCTCTATCGGTCCTTAAACCTTCCAGAGTAATGGAGTTGAAGAAGTACAATTTTCACAGACATAATCTCATTGGAGCAATCATCTTTACATGAGAAAAGGAAGACTCAGGGGTTATATGTAACATACAGCACATAACCCACCAAGTCATGAAGGATAGGAGGGAAAGGACAACCTTCTAATTCTAGATGAGTATTAATAAAGATGTTTTTTCAAAGAAAAGTGATCTATCAGTGATTTTTATTAGCTCAAAATACTATATTAGATGATTTATGCAATATAACTGGAAAGTAATCATGTTGGTTTATAAGGACATAAGAAGATCTAGGCAGCATGTCTAAATCAGGCTTCTTAATTTAATTTTATTTTTGGTTACTGTGATTTCATGTAAAAGATTTTAAATATACTATCTCTGTAATTAAATTGTGCTTTCTTTTCTACAGAGTAAGCATATAAGTGGGTGTTATATGTAAGTGACGGATCATTAAATTCTACACATGAAACTAATATTACAGTGTATGTTAACAAGCTAGAATTTAAATAAAACCTTGAGAGGAAAAAGAAAGCATATAATATCAACATAGAAAACAATGTATCAAGCTCTGTTTTACTGCAGGATTTTTATAAGAAAGAAAAATTGAATATTATGATTAATTACAGAAAATACAGGAAAAAGACACTTTGTTAAAGGAGGTGGCACTTCATTTTAACATTAATAACTGAAGCCTATTTTTTTGTGCTATGCTTTGTGTAAAAGGAATGTGTTTTTGTTGATATTTCTGAAAAATATAAGAAAATCAATCAAGGTTTAACAACCAAGAGGTACTAGGGGGCCATATCGGTATTTTGTGTGCTATTATTTTTCAATGTTCTAGACTCAATTTCCAGACTAAAAAAATTTATTCGTAGCCTATGTGGTTTTCTAGGTAGAATATGATTAAATTCTTTATAATATGATAAAAATTGTTTTATATTTAAAAGACATAGAATATAAAGCGCATATATGGTCTATGAAGGGAACAGTCAATCAGAACTTTTTCTTTTTTTCTACTCAGAGTTGTGAGATGATCCATTGGCGGGCTCCTCACTCAGCATCTAGAAGGGTAACTATGAGCTTCCGCAGCAGAGTGAGTAACTTGAGACATTTTCGCTGGGGTTCTATCAAGAAGGAAAACATTGTTTGCTTTGTAGACAGGATCTGGGTATCAGCCGCTCCCTGAAGGAGGGATGCCTGTGGGGCAGAGGTGCCAACTGAGGAAATGAGATGGGAAGACACTTTTGAAAAATAACTTTCCCAAAGGCCCTTTGAATTGCTTCAGAAAGCTCCAGAGCCATTGAGTTTGGTTCTGGATCAATATCAGCTGCTTCCTTTTCTTGCCTCACTGATCAAAAGCACAAAATGCTTCCCACCTCCCTCCTCTAGTCTCATTTATGTTTTCACTCCAGCAGAAGTATCATTCTCTGTGTGTTGTAAGCAGATATCTGACAATACAGGCTAGAGTTAAGGAGTCATGTGGAAAACGCTCTTCTGCAAATCTGAAATGAATGGATTTTTTTGAGAATTATTACGAATATTTAGACTGTTGAATATGAAAAATACCTTAAAATGTTCTGCAGAGAGCAATGGTGGTTGCAAGTACAGGAGGTTTTTGGAAACACTGTGTTTATCAGAATATGCAGAAAAATTAAAATGTAGTAATATTATTTAAAGATAGCCTAGCAAACTGATAAAAGCTGAATGTTGTCAATGTTAGTAAATGTTACCCAGGCGATTCAAATGGTTTCTAATTAAATATGAAATATATACATAAAGTAATTCTCTAAACATTCCACATCTCTAAAATGTCTTTATTGAAGAAGACATTGTCCACAGGTGTTCAAAGCCATTTACAGAGCAATCATGATAATGAGTTTATTCCTCATGGAGTTTAGTGAGAAATCTGTCTTTGCCTGGTGAGGATGCTCTTGAAACTCACCATGTTTACATTTATAATTGGAGTTCTCTGAGCCTAAATTCACGTTCAGAAGCCACAAGTACCTGAGCCTTCATTTTTGGTCCTTGTAGCTGGGTTTCTCCACATCCCACAGCCTCCTTTCTTTAAGTATCCTAAACCTACCTCAGAGCTTCTGTGTGTATATGTGTGTGTGTGTGTGTGTGAGTGTGGTGTTAACATCCCTGATATATTTAAGGTGACCGTGGCTCACCTCACATTCATTTGGAAAGAAAATGGGATATTAAAATATACACACCATTCTAAATGGATAGAAGTTTCACAGTACCTTTTGCAGCATTTCAAAGACCAGGTTCAAGTATAATTCAGTGCTACTTGACGTCTTTAAAATATTGTGCCTGCATGTTACAAAACTCAGTACTGAAAAGAAGTAGGCTGGGTAAGTATTACTACCATCTTGTTTCATTCAAGTAAAACTAAACAGGCCTAGTTTAAACAAGTTTGTTAAATTCAACCTTCCCTATTAAATCTGAGGCGCTCTCGAAATTCACAACTAACCCATCATGTGCTAGCCAAGTCAAGACATAGCAAATTTGAGCTCACTTTTATGTTAGAAAATAAAGTTCTGGACTTGCAACCCATAAAAATAAGATGTAAAGGTTGGCTGGCTTCCTACCTGTGCTCTTGTGTAACTGAACCAGACTAATTAGCTCACCTTCTACCTGCCTTGCAGACTATTATTTTTTTTTAATTTTTTTATTTTATTTTTTTATTTATGATAGTCACAGAGAGAGAGAGAGAGAGAGAGAGAGAGGCAGAGACACAGGCAGAGGGAGAAGCAGGCTCCATGCACTGGGAGCCCGACGCGGGATTCGATCCCAGGTCTCCAGGATCGCGCCCTGGGCCAAAGGCAGGCGCCAAACCCATGCGCCACCCAGGGATCTCCAGACTATTATTTTTGCTATTATATTTTATTTTATTTTCCAAAAGCATTGGAAAGAAATACACATACAGAAATGCATATGTGTATATATGGATATGTTATATTATACCACAGTGTATCTTCATCAGTTCCACAATTTTTTTTTCCTGTGGTTTCTTAGGAATATTTTTCCCCTAAACTTTTCCAACTAATAATAATAGCAAGAGCTACTATTTATTCAGGGCTTATTACGTGTTAGGACCTGTGCTAAACAGTTTTTTCACATGTCATATTTTCAATAACACTAACAGAATTGTGAGGTTGATATTAAATTCATTTGGGATGAATAGCCTGAAGTTTGGAATGGTTTCACAACTTCCTCAAGATCACACAACTATGTGTCAGAACGTGGATCCAGTTCTTGATGATAAACTCATTCTGGGACCAGCTCTGAGTACAGAGTTGGGGGTACTTTTGTTTTTCTTCTTTCTTTCTTTCTTTCTTTCTTTCTTTCTTTCTTTCTTTCTTTCTTTCTTTCTTTCTTTCTTTCTTTCTTTCTTTCTTTTTTTTTTGTAAGGGGACTTTTCTTACTTCAGGTCTGGCTATCAATATTCCCATCTTGTTAAATCCTTAAAAAATGATTCCCTTAAGACATATGTTAAAGCTAAATTCAGCATGAAACCAAATTATATAATGACATATCAGTGTACAAACTCATGAATTATTTCATTTGAACTTAAAATTGTATCTCAGCTGTAAAATATAAATATTTAGCACATCTTCTATTTTAGGCTAAACTTTCAACAGGTTTAGTGTCAAATGCATGATTCAACTGTCAAAATTAAGTAACTTCCTCTCCTATTGTCTTATCCCTAATGACAATTGTTATTGCTTATGTTTAATTTTATATGCTATCTCCAACCACTTTGAAGGTAGAGATGACATAAGTCCTGAATAAGTCAAATTATACTAAAGTAGGGCAGTAAATTGGCTGCAAAGATCTGACATGGCATCAAAGAAAGTTTTTTTCTGACATTTTTCTGATGCTTTGAGAAACTGAGGGGATTCACTTTTCAAGAGGGAAAGGGAGAGAGAGAATCTTAATCACAACTCTGAGATTATGACCTGAGCCAAAATCAAGAGTAGGATGCTTAACCAAGTGAGCTACCCAGATACCCCTGAGTGTGAAATATTTCTAAGCCTCTTTTGTCTGGTAAAGGTTAGTAAGAGAAAAAAAATAGCAACCTTTCATTTATTATGTGGTGACAGGAATCAACTGAGTTGCTGGGTATGGTCCCGGTAACACCACAGCAATGGTCATCCTTGTGGTTGAAATTTTTGGTTCAGGTATTTTCAATTTACCTACACGTGTACAAAACAGTAACAAAGAAAATAAATAAATAAAAGGCAAGTAGAGCATTAAGAATTCCCAATTTGGGAAAACTGCTTTTCACTTCTTTCTTTCTTCTTTCTTTCTTTCTTTCTTTCTTTCTTTCTTTCTTTCTTTCTTTCTTTCTTTCTTTCTTTCTTTTTCTTTCTTTCTTCTTTCTTTCTTCCTTCTTCTTCTTCTTCTTCTTCTTCTTCTTCTTCTTTCTTTCTTTCTTTCTCTTTCTTTCTTTCTTTCTTCTTTCTTTCTTTCTTTCTTTCTTTCTTTCTTTCTTCTTTCTTTCTTTCTTTCTTTCTTTCTTCTTTCTTTCTTTCTTTCTTTCCTTTCTTCTTTCTTTTTCTTTTTTTTTTTAAGATTTTATTTATTTATTCATGAGAGACAGAGAAGGCAGAGACATAGGCAGAGGGAGAGGCAGGCTCCATGCAGGGAGCCCAATGTGGACTCGATCCCAGGACCCCAGGATCATGCCTTGGGCCGAAGGCAGATGCTTAACTGCTGAGCCACCCAGGCGTCCCACTGCTTTTCACTTTTCAATAGCCAAATGTTAGGCCCCATGATGTAATGGTTAAAAAATGTGGAATCTGGACTCATTCAGGTTGCACCCTCCTCCTTCACTGTGTGGCTTTGGTCAAATTACTTAACCTCCTTATCTTAATCTGGACAGTGGGAAAAATGAAATTACTGACCTTATAAAACTAGAGGGAGAATCCAATATGCTAATGCATATATATTCAGTACATTGCCTGACATACAGTAAGTGCTCAATAAATGTTAACTTTGGGAAAAGAAAAAAAAATGTAGGAGGCGGATTATATAAGCTAGGACACACTAAGGTCCAATACTAGTGCTTCTATTGACTGCAGTTTCTGTTTAGTAACAGCTATATAATTATTTTTGCAGTATTGTAGAATAGTATTTACTTTGAGATTAATAGTCTCTTCTCTCACAAAACTGCCCTGAACCCCTCTCCTCCAATAGAAGGCATGTATTTTATATATGCTGTATAAATTTCTGTTCCTCCAACACAGCAGTCTTTGAACTGCTATGCCTCAAATCCCCTATCTTAGAAAATGATGATAGTATCTGTAAAAAGACTTGTCAAATAAATACACACTCCTTCTCCTAAAATGCATGTGTGTTTTCCTTCATGTGGGCCTGGGCAGGTGACAACCTGTAGGTGGATCACCAGATGTTAATGAATCAGGGCAAAACCACAGTGAGCAATCCATGAGTCCTGGTTGGCAAAAGGATACATTAGCTGGGCAGGTCATGTGTTCTCATGCCTAAAGCAGCAATAAGTCTCCATATTAAATCAATTCTCTTTCATTATGTGTAGAAACAGATCATGTGCAAACAGTTTTCTTTTTTGCTGATTCTCAGTTCCTACATGTAGGAGAATAGAGATCTGTGACATCTTTTTCTCCCCTTATACTGCTCATTTGCTAAGGACACACCCTATATGAAAGCAGACATCATAAAAGAATTGGGGAGAGCACTTTGTAATACATCTTTTCTCTCTGCCCCACCCCCAGCAAACAATTTCTATGTAAATACAGAGCTAAGGCAGACACTAACTTGCCTAAATGAAATGACATAGTCAGTCCCTGAGGACCAGTGAACATTCTCCAGGACACCAAAGATTATGGTCTTTTCCTTCAACTGCCTGACAGGACAAAGGACTGTTTGCATAATGGACATAAAGTCTCAGTCCAGCCATTTACATACAGAGAAATTAAAGTCTTATTGGAGAGCATGTGTGCATGATCACTGTATGGTACAGAAGACTTTCATTCTTTCTTTCTGTTTTGGCAACACTTATTAAAATATCTCCCCCCTTGGACAACTCAATTTGCATTAATTCCATAACTTAACTGTCATTTATGGCAGACATTAATAATTTTTAGATATTTATTTATGCCATATAGCCACATATAGGACATCGAAGAAATTAAATCCTCATGCTTTTTAAGGAAAAGATTACTATTTTGTATATTAAGGGAAAAATAAAACCCATACTATATATCACTAGAAATTCAGGGAAAAGTATTTTGTGCCAGCATGTATTCTTAGAATATAAACAGTAATTTAATTCTTTGCTGATTTTCTCTTTCTCTGTATCTTATCAAGTAGAGAGCTTCTACCCTCTGTTAGGTGTTTGTTAATTTTATGTGTTGGGTTTTTTAAAATTAATGAAATAAGCATTGATAATGAAAGACCATAAGATGAACTCTTTTTTAAGATTTTCATCAATAGATTTTTAAGGTACCTTGTATTTTAAAGCCTTAGACAACTTATTCTAGAAAGCTAATTAGAAAGCTAATTATCACAATGGAAATGATTCATATCTGTCTGGGGGCAATTCAGGTCACAGAGACGCTTCAAGGCCAGAAAGACCTTTCAAGTTTTTAAAAATTTCAAGTTTTTAAAATTTTCTAATTCTATACTTAATATTCACTTATAGTGATATGAATTATGCATACATGATTTATTCTTGATTTCAATAAAAATTTTAGGTGACTTTTAATGTGTTTTGTTTAAAGAAGTGATGTTGAAGGTCTTAAGTGAAATAAAACACATTATCTTACTTAGGACTATTAGTCCTAATGGTAAGAAATGTTACATAGTATTTTTCAAACTTATTTGACCAAGGAATACCCCCCCATCAATAATCTTCAAAGGGTAATATTTTATAGAATTTGTTAATATATGCACATCATAAATTGGAACTTTGCATTCATTTGACCAAGTGATAACACTTGTGTTTTTTGTTTTTTTTTTAAATCTTGCTAAAGCTCTCTTTTCAAGAAGTAACTGCATTCAAAATAATTATTCACTATTTTAATATTAAGAGTTAGAGAAAAAAACAGATTTAAAAGCAAGTCTCCATTATATTCTGCAATAAGGTGGAAACTATGGGAACATTTTAGGGTTTTAAGCAACTATATTTCCCTTTCTGGAAGAGGACCTCTTTTAGAAACCCACCTGAGAGATGAAAAGTATCCTGGAAAGAGAATTTCAAAGGGCGCTGTATCTATAGTCTAACCCTGTATTTTTTTGAGAAATCATTAAAAAAAAAGTCAATGCTAACCACATTAGCCAGTAATAATCACAAATTTTAGCTAATAAATTATTAATGTAATGTAGACCATTTGTCAGGAGAAAACACTTCATCCAATCTCCTCATTCTCTTCATTACCACTCTGAATAGTCTGATTAACTGTCAGTTACATACATAATTCTTGTTACAGTTTGTTTATTGCTTTTTAGCAACCCAGTAATCCTAGTGGATGAAAATATTTTTCATTTGTCACAGTGACACGTGCTATGAAGTGAAAATATGAACAGCTGCGAGATCCCCTAAGCTGATATAAGATAAAATATATTTTTTAAATATTCCACCTGATTTTTTTTTAAACTCCTATTCAACTAAAATTAACTACAGGATTAGACTTTGGTTTCAGATATGCCTTCACTGTAAGAGGACCTACAATTTCAGAAAAAAAAATTCAGCAAAGTCTTTGACCGTCATACCTCAAACTTGACATTTTAACAAATTCCTTCTAAGGAACTTATCCTCTGACACATTCTTAGATTAGCCTTGCCTAACTCATGGTTCTTAAAGAGTTCTTCATTATTCTTTGTTTAGCCCAGCACAGGCACTATTTTCATCAACTTCCTCTGGGCTGGCGTCTTGGGTGGTAGATTACATTGCTTTACCCTTAGAAATGCTTCTGCATTTGTACATTCTTGCTTGAGCCATGGATCAGCATTATAGGAGTAGCCACATGGATAAAACATAAGTATAAAAAGTATATTTTAAAAGAGAGGGTTTGGAGTGGGGAGGGCAGGAGACCTTATTTTCATTAGTGCTGAGAAATTTAGAGTTTAAAATAAACGTTTCTAAAATCAATCAATCTACTGTTTTGTTTGTAGTTATGTATTTTAAGGAAAGCTATCCGAACAAATATTTAGTAATCACATTCAGTGGGATTTCAAATAAAATCAACTTTATTTAATGGTAACAATTTATGGTTCTATTGGTAAAAAGGTATGCCTTGGGATTAATAAAAGCTCATTTAAATTCCGAACTAGAAAAATTCTTCTAGGGTGCTTGGGTGGTTCAGTCGGTTAAGCATCTGCCTTCAGCTTAGGTAATGATCCCAGAGTCCTGAGCTCCCTGATCAGCGGGGAGTCTTCTTCTCCCCCTCCTCCCCCCTCATGCATTCTCTCACTCTCTCTCCCTCAAATAAATTAAATCTTTTAAAAATAGAAAAGAAAAATTCTTATTATACATTAGACTTACAAACACTAGACATAGGAAATAATAGGAAACCACCTAATTTATAAAGACTATATAAACAAAATAAAACAGTACAGGCAGCAAAAATGCTCACTGAAATCTTCTACAATATAAGTGTCACTCTGTGAAACTTTCCCAAATGGCTATAAACTGGCATTCTGCATCTTGCATATGGTTCCCAAATATGTTTATTTGTTCTGCATGATGAATGATACAATCCAGTATTTACAAATTGGGAAATTCTAAATATAAATCTTATTTACTATTGTCATTTTAGAAATCTGAAGTTCTGTCAACAATGGGCTGGAATTCCCATCTGGAAAGAATTGGCTTTAGGAAGCATATGCTCCCTGAAGCATCCCACCACTTCTTATGTTCTTACATCCAAAACATTTCATGCATGTACAGTACCTGCCTGGATCCTGCAGGTATTCCTGTTTGAAAGTCTTTACTCTTTGTACCAAGCATAATAAATAAATTCTCTAGGATACAGTCCAAAATGTATCTCTCTTATACCATTTTATTACAAAGAGAGATATGATAAATTTATATCATATGATTAAATATACATGTTCTAACATGATTGCAAATAAATTGTTTATGAATATTCCAGAATATCTGGATAAAACTAACTACACTATATTAGCTGTTAAGTGTTATAGTGAATAGGTTTTCTAATTAATTATCTTTTTATTTTCGGAATTTAACAGGCAAGGAAACTCCCTTCGTCTTGAAGTGGAATTGTCTTGATTTTTTTTTATAAATTAATTTTTTATTGGTGTTCAATTTACCAACATACAGAATAACACCCAGTGCTCATCCCGTCAAGTGTCCCCCTCAGTGCCCGTCAGCCACTCACCCCCACCCCCCGCCCTCCTCCCCTTCCACCACCCCTAGTTCGTTTCCCAGAGTTAGGAGTCTTTATGTTCTGTCTCCCTTTCTGATATTTCCCACACATTTCCTCTCCCTTCCCTTATATTCCCTTTGAATTGTCTTGATTTTAAAAGCATATTACTCAGGGACCCCTGGCTGGCTCAGTCAGTAGAGCATATGACTCTTAATCTCAGGGTTATCAGTTCAAGCCCCATGTTGGGTATGGAGTCTAAAATTAAATTAAAATTAAAATAAAAAAAATAAATTAATGAATATTACTGACCAGTACTATTTTACCCAGATATTCCTATTTATTTGTCAGTGAAAAGGTCCAAATAATCCATTTCATTTGATATGATAGTTATCAAGAACAAGATAAGTGAAGATAGTCATCAAGAACAAGTAAGTGTCATTATAAACCAAGAACTGTACAATTCTATGGAGTAATTTTCTATAATAATGTCTCAATTCCCAAATACAAATACAGCCATCTATAATCCATAAACTATGACTATTTAGCAGATCTTCTGAGAATACTTTCTGACAAAAGGTTGATTGCTGCCACCCTGGCCATTTATTTTTCCCTCATCATGTAGTCTCTCTGCATTTTTTCAGTGTGTAGTGTTAAGAATTAATTTCTGAGGACACCTGGGTGTCTCAGTGGTTGGCCATCTGCCTTGGACTCAGGGCGTGATCCCTGAGTTTCAGGATCAAGTCCCACATCCAGCTCTCAATGGGGAGCTTGCTTCTCCCTCTACCTGTGTCTCTGCCACTCTCTCTGTCTCTCATGAATAAAAAAATAAAATCTTAATAAAAAATTAATTTCTGTATAGTGGAATGGCTAAGTTTGGATTCAGTTCAGAAATGGTTAAGTAACTTGTATCAGCTTCTAACTGTAGCTTATAGAAAATGTCTTGGAGATCAAGAGATCTGAGGCTCATTTTTAATGGTACCACTGCATAACTGTGATCTTATGCAAGTTGCTTAACCTCCCTGGACCTCTGTTTCCTAACTTGAAAAGAAAGATTGCTGTATAGATAACCTTATATACATTTCTTTTATCTTCAACTTTCTGAGCATCCAATTCTCAAATTGGACTTAGGTAAGATTAAGAATGTCCTACACTATATAGAAAACAATTAAGACAGGAAGAAATGGGCTTTTGTTTATAGTTGCTTTAAAAACACTTAATAAATAAAAATTCTGCCCCAAAGTAATGAAGAAGCTACAATATATATTATTGACAAAAAGCACACAATTAAATCATTAAATAGCTTCTGATTAAGTATTACATGTCCCTCAAAGTAGTTGAAAAAAGAGATTTTGATGTTGACTTAACATACTATGTATAAAGGTGCCTAGGAATTTCTGCATTTAGGAACAAATCCATATCTGCTATTATTTTTCAATTGCTAGGTTTTTTTGGAGGGGAAAATGGTGGTAAATCTTACCTGTGTGGTGAGTATGCAAAGTTATATAAAGATCAAATGAAGTTAACGCCATCATAGACATTCATAGAAAAATATACCAAGTGAAATCTAACACAATTATTATATTATAGTTACGTACCAAAAAAGTAAATGAAAGCATGCAAAGGCTCTTTAATGGGCATGTTAACTTGTACCATGTAAATGTGAATCTTTAGCTATCTCTTTTTCCATTGTGTATGCTAACAGGATTAGCTAGTATTAGTCTCCCATCCACAAGAAGTGTGATATGCAGTGTGACCTGTAAATCTCTCCTGGGATTCAAAAGGGCTAAGTTGAACCATGCATGATTTCAAAGCAATTCTCAGCACAATTATCTGCTTGACCTGCAAGATGAACAAGCATATCATTTAATTAATTGCCAAGCCCTTGTGAACAGTGCTGTTCATTTTTTCTAGTAATCGCATGATGATATGCCCTTGCTGATTCTTAAGGGAATGACCAGAATTGCACATTAACTGGTCTGATGGCCACTTTCCACTTTCCCATCAAATTACTTTCAATCTTGACATGAATGATCCTTTTATAGGAGTCCCATAAAAGCATCCAAAAGACAGTGTTAACAGCAGCTATTTCCTTAGAGTAGTGATAAATATTTTTTGATAACCTAATGTCCTAATACAAAAATGTTTCTTTCTCCACTTATTTATATGGTACAAATGTAAGCCATATCTTTAAAACTGTAAAAGTATTTGGCAATTTGAAAGCTAGTCATATCTATGGTATAGTGAAGACTAATCTAGAAAGAATAGAAATGATGAAACAAATATATTCATTTATTCAGCTAGAATACAGTGAAAGATTTTAATGTCATGTGGGTGCACAGTGAGAGAAGGGAAAGTGAGTGGATGCCTTTCTGTTATCAGAGAAAACAGAACATAAATCTTGCAGCGAAATTATTCTGATGTAAAATTTCCAATCTATTATTATATACCTTTTTTCTGCATGCTCTGTTAGGAATTTATTGTACAAACAACCAAAGGAACAATAGCTAGGCAGAGCAAGAAGAAAAAAATCCCCCAAATATTGGCTCCAGAATTTATCTACTGGATTCTCCTTTCTCCTCTCTCTCCCTCTGATCCCTCTTTCCCTCTCTCTCTCTCTCTCTCTCTCTCTCTCCCTCCCTCCCTCACTCACTCATTTTCTTAGTGTTAGTGTCTGTTTGCCAGCTTGAGTTTCTGTTGCTTTTGCAACAATGAGCTCAGATTCTAAAGTATGATAAACAAAAAACCCCAATGAGTTAAATAGCTGAAATACTCATTTCTACTTCTAATTCATTTTGATAGTCAATTATTTATTCCTTTAAATTTCCTGACACAGCACAAAGATATGAAGCCAATTAGACACTGTTTAGGAGCATTCTTTAAGCCAATGGCCACAGATATGTTTCTAATGGCAATAGTGATGTGGGGTGTGTGTGTGTGTGTGTGTGTGTGTGTGTGTGTGTTCTCCTAAAGAAGTGGTTGATAAGGGCCCAGCTTTATGTTGTGGAGTAAGATTGGCTATTAGTAAGATGACCTTTTCTTAGTGCTACCATTGAATATCTGTGAATCAGTTGCTAAATAAATTGTGATAAAAAGATTTTTCTTTGCCTCTTTAGGTGAAAAATTTTTAGGTAAAACTAAGTAATTGACTAATATTTTCAGTTTCCTCAAGTTTTTTTCATTGTAGATCAGGATTTCTTAATCTCAGCACCACTGACATTATGTGCTGGATAATTCTTTATAAGGGTATGGTCTGCCAATTGTAGGGTGTGTAGCATAATTCCTGGCTTCTACCCACTGGATGCCGGTAGTAACCTCATGAGTTGTGACAGCCAAAAAATGCCACCGGACATTACCAAATGTCCTCTGGGGAGATGGGGTGCAAAATCACCCTGAGTTGAAAACTGTAACTTCAGATTAACATTCTGAAATGAGAAGCTTAGGCCAACCTCTTCATTTCTTTCTTTCTCTTTTATATGTATATTTTTTTATTGGAGTTTGATTTGCCAACATATAGTATACCACCCAGTGCTCATCCCGTCAAATGCACCCCTCAGTGCCCATCACCAGTTACCCTATCCCTCCACCCATCTCCCCTTCTACTACCCCTTGTTCGTTTCCCAGAGTTAGGAGTCTCTCATGTTTTGTCGCCCTCTCTGAGGGTATTATGCTGAGTGAAGTCAGTCAATCGGAGAAGGACAATCATTATATGGTTTCACTCATATGGGAATATAAAAAAATAGTGAAAGGGATTATAGGGGAAAGGAGAGAAAATGAGTGGGAAAAACCTTCCCCCTTTCTAACACACACCCAAACACACACAAATTATGGAAAGGAAGGCATGTTTTCTCTTCCAGGGAGAGCAAATAGTAATGTCCTCCAGACAAGGAGGAGATAATCAAAAAGAAAAAAAAGTAATACACAGCTCCAAGTACATTATATACATCATCATTTTAAATCATTCCCAGAATGTGGGTACCCCTGGGATGGGGAAAGAGGGAGAACCTGGGTTAGTAATTGAAGAAAACACAGTTTTTAGAAAACTATATGATATTTTTGACACTGATGAGAAGCAGACCCAGTTCTTTTTTCAAGTTTTAACTCAGAATGAGCCCATCCAAAGGGGACATACTGTCACATTTAATGCATCTGTTTAACATACTCAAATAGCTAGCTTAACTATTCTAAATTAGTCAATTATTTTCCTTAAATTACCATGGTTTTATGGATCCTGGTTCAAAGCTTAGTGTCTGGGTGAATTCACTTAATTTTTAAAAAGTATAATTAAACTGAAGAATAGCTTTTTCAGTTTTCAAATAATAACAAACAATTTGTCATCATACCATTTTACATTTAAAGCAAAAGGTAAACATTTGAATGAAGGGAAGAAAAACAAATTTCTAGTTAATAATTTTTAAAGCAACCTTTCCAAGCTGGAATGAAAAACTGTAAGGACTCATTAAAAATTCAAACAAACGTTAATAAATCTTATCATTACTCTAATTGTGTTAATTTAATTATATTTTTGTGGAAATAAGAAGATATCTGAGTTTAGGACACAGGGTAGAAAATATTCTTATAGATATACGCAAATAATGTTCAAATGTATAGAATTTTATACATTAAGTTCAGTTCTGTTATGTTAAAAAGAGCTTGTTTTATAAAATGGAGGCTTATAACAATTCTGGGGCATTCAATAGTGTGGGAAGTAGTTCTTAAATGGAGTTTGAGTTTACAATGAATGTACTGTGACCCCTTGTCTTCCTCACAAATTCTTTCTTTTCTTCACTATACTCATCCTGTTTCTATGACATCAACTTCTCTTTTTATCTCTCTTCTCCTATCATAGATATCATCTTTTTTTCCAGTGGTTACCACTTTTTGCCTCTGCTTTCCCAGGCAAAAGCAAAGAAACACTGCATGTGTGAGGTCAATGGAAAGAACACTGCTTCTAGAATCAGATATGTGAACTTGACCAGTTAATTAATTTCCTGGAGTCCCATTTTTTTTCATGTGTAAAGTACAGTTACTTCATATGATTGGTATATTTTTGGCCAATCGTAGACTCCCCATAAAGCGTAAATATTCTTCTTCACCAGGCTGAAAACTCAAGAACTATATTGCCTCTTTGGGAAAAGGATATTATAGTATACATACTTTTATATAGTATATAAAATAAAATGTCGAGGAAATCTAATATAACATAAAAAGCCTCTCATTATAAATTTAGGGTCAGGTATAATTTACTCTGGATCTTAATTCTCTTCTTTCTATCACTTTCCTGTCTCTTAAAATGATTTATATCTGTAGATTATAAAAGACCTAAAAAGAAAGAATAAACAGGGACCATAAGGACCTGTTGTTCTCCTTTGTTTATTATGAGCATAATCCTTAGATTTTCTAAAAATGTGTTGAGCACTAAAATTTATTGTTTCAAAACACAATATGATTATATTCTACATTTGAATGAAGCTACCATAATACATTATTACAAAAATATTGCATATGTCTAGTGAATAAATTAAGATATCCTAGCTAAATTCCTTATTCTGTTAAAAAAATAAGAAATGTGTTTAGATCAGATAGGATTGTTTTCTAAGCCTTGGAATCTGTTGCTGTTAGCTAGATTTTCCTTCTGGTATTCAGTATGTCACAGCTATTATCTTTCAACAGACTGTTACAGGAATTAGTGACCAAACCATTCAGAGACACTTTATACAAATGGTATAAATTGAGCCTAAATTCTCCTATGGCTTCTGAATGGAAGAGGGACAAAGAAATTTGGAAGCAAATTATCTGTTCCATACCTGCCTTCTGAATTCCCTTCTCAATTCTGCTCAAAAGCCAAGTTTCTTTAAACTTTAATTCCAATTCCCTTGGATAGCACACACTTAAAAACCAGGAAGCAAGGGACACAAAAGGAACAATGAATACCAGAGGATCAGAGGACACTGAACAGAACCATAGAAAAATATATTTCTAAAACATGTGAATGGAATCTGAAAAATGGAGGTTTCCCTCCTTCCTCCCTCTCTCTCTCCCTCCCTCTCTCTCTCTCTCTCTCTCTTAACTTTTCCTTTAACCTTCCAGTCACTGTTGATAAACAACAATATCTGTCTTATTCTAGTCAAAAGCCAGAAGGAAATTGTCCAGCTGCATCCTCACTCTTTCCATATGCAAATATTTTTTGAAAATCTGATCTATCTCCTGATACTTGAGACCCAAAGGCAGCAATAGGATTATTCTGGGACCAATTCCCTCCCCTGAATGACTTCAGTGAGTACGAATATGCATTAACATCAGCAGGTCAAATGACTGATGGCATGGGACTCATCCATATTTATCTTCCCAGGATTGGACAGACATCCTATTGATTCGTACAGGTCATTACACAACATGTTAACAATCCAGTACCATCCAGTTCAAAAGGAAATTTGAAATTAGTGATGGATCTTCTTGCAGGTCTGTGCCTAGGGCACACGATGGGTAGTCAAGCATTACTCTATTTGACATCACTACACTCTCCCCTCATTTAATATCAGTCAGCCTTACACAGAAAGCTCTAAAAGATGGGAAACACAGAGCTTGTCTAGTTAAAGGGACATTTTAAAGACCATGAGCCTGTTCATATAGCCCATGTCTTCTTGATAGAAAATCATTGCTGGGAAAACTCAAACACATGCATATATGCCTTCACACACAGTGTGTATACACATGTATGCACAAAAAACACGCACCTGAAATAATGTTACTATATTTAGCAAATATAAAAAAGATGTTTAAAAATAACCTTTTTTCATTTTAGGAAAAATATGTGTATGAGTAGATCTTACACATATATTAGATATGTGTATTTATATGTATAGAAAAAGTTTTTACAAAGGTTCATTTTGGAAAGAAAACAAGCAAGATGAAAGATAAAAACAAAATCTAGATGAAAAACCAATTTAAAAAAATCAGGATTAGTCACGGTGATTGGTAGGTTTGAAGATTGCACTTAGAAGACAGAAAAAAAGAAAGGCTTGTCCATTTTTTTTAACCAAAAAAAAAAAAAAAAGTTTTTAAAGCCACCAAAATATAATCTCTATTTAACCAAGCAGAATCTTAACTACTTTATGAGAGGGATGATGGGAAGTTTATAGCAGTGGAATAGAGCCCTGCTTTCTTCAACCATCCTTATGCTTTCGAAGTTTCTGTAGTTAGATTTTTGCAGTTGCAGAAACTGGCAGTTAATCTAAGTCTGGTCCTTGACATGCCCGGAGGCGCTCAGCTGCAAAGTCAGACTCATGCAGGGTAACAGCACTATGCTTTATTTGGTTTGAAAATTAAACCAAAAGGAGACTATTCAGTGGGCTATTTGATAGGGAATTAAGTTCTCAAGTGACATTAAAATCATCCTGTAATCCGGAGGTGATTCTGAAATAAAGAGCCCACTTTAAAACGCTCATAGCACAATTTATTCATCCACATGTGTGCTGTACCCTATAACCCTGAAGGGTCCCACATTTGTTCCAACAATGTATTCATTGATCCAAATATTTTTGTAACTACTCTTTTGGAATGGTCTTCAGACCCCATCGCATTTCTATGCCTATTAATTCATGTATGAATTCATTCAGCGATTATTTATTCAGCAAGTATTTATTGCACCCTGCTACGTCTCAGGTAGGTTCTAGCTGCTGGTGATAGAACCGTGAGCGAAGGAGATGGACAAAAAGCCTGCCCTCCAGGACTTTGGGTTTAAGTATGAGAAGAGAGATGCAAAATAAATAATAAAATCACAGGGGCTGTCAGATGATGGAAAGTGACAAAGAGAAAATGAAGCTGAGGAGGAGAACAGGACAACTTAGACGAAAGGAAGACCTTTCTGCAGAAGCTCCACGGCACGGGTGTCATTTGAACAAAAATCTAAAGATGGTGAGGAAGAGAGCCCTGTAGGTATCTTAGGAAAGAACATTCCAGACAGAAAGAATAGCATATGCAAAAGTGTCCTTTATGGGACTTTCTTGAGGCAAATTGAATGTGGACATGAAACAAAAAATTAATAATTATTTTGGAGGGTAATAAAAAATATAAACCTCAATCAAACACTTAAGTCAGAATTTTATTGCAAGGCAGTTGCCAACTGCTGGGCTTCAGTTTTTCTTTGGTGCCAAGAAGCTCTCTGTCCCACTAGTTTTAATGATTCTCTTTGCTGTCATATCCTTTTGCTGTGTGTTTAGAAGCAAAACTGCTGATTAGAAAATTCTAATTTACTGTCAACTCCCTGATGCTTCTTCTCCACCTCCCATGCTTTAGCTGAAATGTGGCTTGTTTCTGAAGACACCATGATGCTGGTAGCATTCTCAAGTGCTTTCTATTTATTTTCTAGTGTTCCCCATATTTAATGGGCTGGCTATGGGTTGATTCCTCCACTTTTACCATTTCCACTGTTTCTCTGCCTTCTTGTTAAAAGCAAAGAGAGCAAAAATAAAACAAATCAAAACTCT
This sequence comes from Nyctereutes procyonoides, assembly GCF_905146905.1. Classification (NCBI taxonomy): domain Eukaryota; kingdom Metazoa; phylum Chordata; class Mammalia; order Carnivora; family Canidae; genus Nyctereutes; species Nyctereutes procyonoides. The sequence continues at coordinate 807,432 of NW_026575158.1, read as the reverse complement.
TCTTCCTGCTTCCAACAGGTCAAGCTCTCATCTTACTGGCTGTCATCCAGTCTCTCTGTTGTTGCCCTTTACTAATTAACATCTCTGGCAATGGCTCCCATATTTCCTTGAATTACCAGTGGCCCTCACCATCTAGGCTGTTTTCAACATCATGCACCCTGATCTTTGATCTCCTCACTGGGGGAGAACTTCTCCTGTCCCACCTCTCAGTGACACTCTCTCAATGTCACATGAGGGTACTTAGCATTACCTAACAATGCTCCACACCTAAAATCACTAATTCAAGCACAGCCTCCTCTTCCTACAGTTTGCTTGTTAGACAAGTGATATTTTAAGCTCATTAAAATCTCTAGAACACAGCCTGCTTCCCCTCATTCAGACCACCATCCCTACCTTTTATTTACTTAATATTTAACATAGATTTTTCTTCTCTTTCCTTCTTTTTCTTTCTTTCTTTTCTTTCTTCTTTTCTTTCTTTCTTTCTTTCTTCTTTCTTTCTTTCTTTCTTCTTCTTTCTTTCTTTCTTTCTTTCTTTCTTTCTTTCTTTTCTTTCCTGTTTCTTTCTTTCATTTCTTCTTTCTTTCTGAGAGAGAGAGATTGAGGGGGAATGGGGCAGAGAGAAAGGGAGAGAGAGAATCCTATGCAGGCTCCATGCTCAGTGTGGCCCAACGACGGGCTCAACCTCACAATCCTGAGATCACGACCTGACTTGAAATCAAGAGTCGGATGCTTAACTGGCTGAGCTACTCATGTGCCCCTGCATAGATTTTCTGACTCTAATTCTCCTGGAACATGTCTTTTTGTTAAACCTGCCTTGCAAAAACCCAATCCTACATAAACTACTTCTCTCCAGCTTCTTCAGGAATAGCCAGCCATTTGATGCTAAGAAATGTCACCAACAGGGCAGACACTCAAAATAAATGTATGAGTCTGTTTCTTAAATTCTCTTTTTCCCTTTGCTCATTTGTGTTGTTTCTTAAATTCTACATATGAGAGAAGCCATATGGTATTTGTCTTTCTCTGACTGATTTATTTTGCTTAGCATTATACTCTCTAGCTCCATCCATGTCATTGCAAATGGAAGGATTTAATTCCTTTTTATGGCTGAATAATATCCCATTGTATAATTATAGAGAACAAACTGATGGTTACCATAGGGAGGGTGGGAGAGGAGATGGGCTAAATAGGTGATGAGCACTGGATGATATATGAAAGTGTGGAATCACTATATTCTATACCTGAAACTAACATTGTATGTTAACTAACTGGAATTAAAAATAAAAGCTTAGGGATCCCTGGGTGGCGCAGAGGTTTGGCGCCTGCCTTTGGCCCAGGGCGCGATCCTGGAGACCCGGAATCGAATCCCACGTCAGGCTCCTGGTGCATGGAGCCTGCTTCTCCCTCTGCCTGTGTCTCTGCCTCTCTCTCTCTCTGTATGACTATCGTAAATAAATAAAAAAAAAATTAAAAAAAATAAATAAAAGCTTAGGGGACTCCTGGGTGGCTCAGTGGTTTAGCACCTGCCTTTGGCCCAGGGCGTGATCCTGGAGTCCCGGGATCAAGTCCCACATCGGGCTCCCTGCATGGAGCTTGTTTCTCCCTCTGCCTATGTCTCTGCTTCTCTCTCTGTATCTCTCATGAATAAATAAATAAAATCTTAATAAAATAAAACAATAAAAAATAAAATAAAATAAAATAAAAATAAAAACTTAAAAAAACACACAAAATAAATGTATGATCTCCAACCTCAAGGAGAAGTCCTACATGCTGTCCATGGGACAGAGAAATTCTCTCCCGCTCTTCTAAATGGCACTCTAGTCTTTGAGCTCCTGAAAACATCTATCTACATTTATGTCCTCCCTCTAGAAATGATACCAGTTCCTACCTTATAATAAAAGTGCACTTCTTCCACAGGGACTCTTGATTTTCTGCTTCCAAACCTACAACTCCTTCATTTTTGTTTCTCCTTGCCTTCCTCCCTGCTGTTAGAGCAAAGGGGTTGCTTCTACATCTAAGGGCAATTCCACATCCTTCACTTTGAATCATGAACCTTTCCCACTGTCTCAAACAATTTATACTTCCTGTATACATTCAGCATATGTTCTCAACTTGATTCTTTCCTATGACAGTTAAACGTGTTCCAATGGCTATTTTTTTTTTTTTAAAGAAAGCAGGACTCAAACCTCTCTAGACTTCACAAACCCCTCCAGCTACAACCACTCATATTTCTTCAGTCACTAACTAAAACGCTTATCAGTTGATTCATTTTCCTCACTCTCTTTTCCTATGACCACTTAGTCCAGTCTGGAGTCTACACTTATCACTCCACAGTTAGAAGTTCTGGGTAAAGTCACTAGTCCCATGATGCTTCTAAAGTCAAAGGTCATTTTTCAACACTTATCTTCTTTTTCCCTCTCGGCAACATTTGACAATGGTGAACATTTCTTTCTTTCTTTCTTTTTTTTTTTTAAGATTTTTATTTATTCATGAGAATACATAGAGAGGGGAGAGGGAGAGAGGCAGAGACACAGGCAGAGGGAGAAGCAGGCTCCATGCAAGGAGCCCGACGTGGGACTCGATCCCGGGCCTCCAGGATCAGGCCCTGGGCCCAAGGCAGCACCAAACTGCTGAGCCACCCGGGCTGCCCGTGAACATTTCTTAATTCTTTCAAATACTCATTTCTAGTCTTTTGTGACACAATCATTCTGGTCTTACTGGTCTGGCTAACGTTTTCCTCCAAGCTCCTTAGCAATCTAACCATCCTCACAACACCCTTTAAAGTAGTCATTATTAAGGCTATGCCATTGGCCTTCTTTTCTTCTTTCTCTCTGGAGTTATCCTGGGTATCTTCCACATTAAACATTTCTACTATCACCTATATACAGGTGATGCCTACATCGTTTTTTTTTTTTTTTTCCACTTCCACCCTTCTTGCTTCAGATCTGTATATATATTTCTGTATCACCATCCAAATATGTAAGAAGACAGTAGGTCCCAAACTGAACTTTGACCTTCTCACCCATAACCTGATCCTCTCCTTTCTTTGGTTGGCTCAGTGAATGACATCACTGAGTCAGATATGAAAACCTGGAGCTTAAGAATTATACTTGGCCCTGCCTACAGCTCACCTCCTATGTTCAACTCATCACAGAATCTTGTCAATGTAACTCTCCAAATAGTACTTAAATTCATCCACTTCTCCCTATCTCCACTGACAGCAGTTTAGTCTAAGCTATCATTATCTTAATTAACTATTTGATCTTACAGGGTAAATTCCATAAGCTCATTCTGGTGATTCCAAAGAAACAAACAAATCAATATAAGCTTGTCGGTGGATTATTTTAATGAACCAATTAGTAATTAATTAACCCAGTCATTTTACATACTGCAAATTCTTTCTGTCATTTCTACCAGAGAGATTCAGAGATACAGTGACTTCCTTCTGCTGAGGTTGACGCTTTGATTTAGTGGAAAACTGGAAATGTGTGCAATAATAGTTCTGTTTTCTTAAGTGTTTTGATTACCTTGAAAGATCAGAATAAATATATCTTCAACTATTTTGTTTAAAATATCTGGTAAATGTTTCACAGACATTTCCCTATGTTCAAGTTTCCTTTCAGATTTCTTCTTTCACTACTAGTCTTTCAAGTAATCACTTACTGATATTAAAGACCTCAGTCTCACTACATTCTTCAACATCCCGTAGAATTGTTCAGATTGAAAGAGACAAGAGAGACATGAAAACTAAATGTAATACCTGATCCTGGACTGAATCCTGTAACTGTTGGTAAAAAATACTACAGAGGACATTACTGGGTCAGTTGAAAAAAAATTAAAATATAGATTAAAGTTGTATCCATGTTGTTTACCAGTTAAGAACTCACCTGTAGTTTTGTAAGAGAATTTTACTATTCTTCAAATGCAAATCAAGATGTTGTCAGAAAAAGAGAAAATAGGTTAAGAGGTTAATAGATGGATAAGGTTATGGCTGGTTTTGTAATATACTTTGCACTATTCTTGACTACACTATACTTATCTTTTTAAAGATTTATTTATTAAAAAGAATAAAATAAAGATTTATTTATTTATTTATTTATTTATTTATTTATTTATTTATTTATTTGAGAGAAAGAGAGCATACCAGCATGGGAGGAGTGGGGGAGAGGAAGAGAATCCCAAGCAGATTCCTCCACTCCCCTGAGCATGGGGCCAAGGGTAGGGATTGATCCCACCATCCCTAGACCACCACCCCAGCCAAAATGAAGAGCCCACCACCCAACAGACTGAGCCATCCAGTGATCCTGTCTATATTATAGTTTTTAAAAAGTTTAAAAATTCCTCAGTTCCATAAGTGACTATATTAACTGTATATCATGGGAAAAAGCCCAAAGGAAAAAAAAAAACCTTGGCTCTACCACTTCCTGTGTGTTTTCATTGTGCTTCATTTTCCTCAATTATAAAATGGACATTTGTTCATAGAGTTGTTTTGCAGATTAAATGCATTGATGGATGTAGTATATTTAGAATACTTTTTGGCACATAATTAACACACACACACTAAATGTTAATTGTTATTAATGTTTAGATTGGTTTACTGATTTTAAGAAAGTTGAAATCAGTTGTTGTAGAATTTTATATTAAATTTCACTTTTGGGCAGCCCGGGTAGCTCAGCGGTTTAGCACCTGCCTTCAGCCTAGGGCCTGATCCTGGAGACCCAGGATTGAGTCCCACATCAGGCTCCCTGCATGGAGCCTGCTTCTCTCTCTGCGCCTCTCCCTCTCTCTCTCAATCTGTATGTGTGTGTGTCTCATGAATAAATAAATAAAATCTTTAAAAAATAAATTTCACTTTACTGAAAAGGATAGGAGAAATCAAGGTTAATTCAGAGAAAGTTTCTACATCTCTATGTGCTTATAGAGGAACAGGAAAAATACAATGGGATCAGGAAAAGGAGGAGGAAGGGGAGAAAAAGGAGGAGGAGAAAACAAAAGAATTAGAAAAAAAAGAAGTAAAGGAAGAAGAGAGATCATGGGAGTGTAGAAGAAAGAGAAATAGCTCAACTCAGGACAAAAACAGATCATTTTGGTATATAGTTAGGGTTATTTCTATGTTGTGAAGGGTCAATCAAGGTTCTCCAAATGCAGAAAAAGATTAAGAGCAATTCAAAATTGTGTGAAACATCAATAGCCTCTGACAGTTTTGTGATTAATGTAAATGTGAAGTATCCTGCACCTTGTGATAAGGACAATAAACAATGATGAGAAGACATTTAGGCGTATATTTGGAAAAATCAGACTATGAGATCTAACTTTGATATACTCAAAATATAGTACAAGAGATCAATATTATTTCTAATTGTCAAGAGTGATTTCTTTCTTTCTTTCTTTCTTTCTTTCTTTCTTTCTTTCTTTCTTTCTTTCTTTTTCTTTCTTTCTTCCTCTTTCTCTGTTTATATGGAAAGGCCAATGCTGCCAGTGGCATGAATGGTTGCAAATATTTCCCCAAACTAGGAGTCTATCATGTCTACAGATAGACTATATTAAATACTCATGTCACTTATGATTTACTAGTGCACAAAGCTCAGGCTAAATCTGGAGACATTCTATAATCTCAAATTTCTTAGATCATGTATTCTTTTAAAGATGAATTTAGGACATACAGCAAGTGATAAAATTGCTTTAATTTCTTAAAGTATTTTAATATCAGTAGAGATGGTCTAATTAGTATTATATATAACATGTAGCTATATAAATAAATATATATGTTTCAAAACTCTTATTTAAAATGAAGATTCCCCAATAGTTAAAAGAAAAAACTGTTTATAATTCATTATAATAAAATATATATTCCCTCTGAAAAAAGTAAAATATATTTAATTTTCTTCCTAAAAATGGGTCTTGATTTATTACACTATAGGGAATTAAGAATGTGATTTAAGTAATTTCCAATGTATTATTTTATATTAGCAATCTTTGGTAGCAAATTCCAAATACTTTTTTTTTCTTTTTTGAGTAATAATTCTTTGGCTAGCAATCTTAGTAAATTGGACTAACCACAATGAGGAAAAAGCATCAGTCATATGACTGGCATCAACTAAGACTAAAATTAGTTTAGTTGTAGAAAAAGTTATTTGGGTTTTACAAGTGCCTTCAAATGTGAGGATGCTGAAAGAATATACAACAGGAAAAACAGTCTCTTCAACAAATGCTGCTGTGAAAACTGGACATCTTCATACAAAAGAATGAAACTAAGCCACTTTCTTACACCATACACAAAAATAAACACGAAATATATAGAGGACTGAAATGTGAGACCTGAAACCATAAAAATGCTAGAAGAGAACACAGGCAGTAATTTCTCTGACATAGGCCACAGCAATATTTTTCTAAATATGTCTCCTGAGGCAAGAGCAACAAAAGCAAAAATAAACTATCAGGACTCTATCAAAATAAAAAGTTTCTGCACAGTGAAGGAAACCATCAACAAAACTAAAAGGCAACCTATGGAATGGGAGAATATTTGCAAGTGACATATCAGATAAAGGGTTAGTATCCAAAATATATATTTAAAAAACTAGTATTACTCAACACCCAAAAAACAAATCATCCGATTTAAAAAATGGGCAGAAGACATGAACAGACATTTCTTCAAAGAGGACATACAGATGGCCAACAGACACAGGAAAAGATGCTCAATATTACTCATCATCAAGGAAATGCAAATCAAAGCTAAAATGAGATATCACCTCACACGTGTCAAATGGCTACAATCAAAAACACAAGAAACAAAAAATGTTGGCGAGGATGCACAGAAAAAGGAACCCTCTTGCACTCTTGATGGGAATGTAAAGTGGTGTAGCCACTGTGGAAAACAGTGTGGAGGTTCTTCAAAAAGTCAAAAATAGGGATCCCTGGGTGGTGCAGCGGTTTGGCACCTGCCTTTGGCCCAGGGCGCGATCCTGGAGACCCGGGATCGAATCCCACGTCGGGCTCCTGGTGCATGGAGCCTGCTTCTCCTTCTTCTTTTTTTTTTTTTTTTAATTTTTATTTATTTATGATAGTCACAGAGAGAGAAAGAGAGAGAGGCAGAGACATAGGCAGAGGAAGAAGCAGGCTCCATGCACCGGGAGCCCGACGTGGGATTCGATCCCGGGTCTTCCAGGATCGCGCCCTGGGCCAAAGGCAGGCGCCAAACCGCTGCGCCACCCCTGCTTCTCCTTCTGCCTGTGTCTCTGCCTCTCTCTCTATCTCTCTCTCTGTGTGACTATCGTAAATAAATAAAAATAAAAAAAAGTCAAAAATAGAACTGCATTATGATCCAGTAATCTCACTACCAAGAATTTACCCCCCAAATGTAAAAATACTAATTCAAAGGGGTGTATACACACTATATTTCTTGTAGCATTATTTACAGTAGCCAAATTATGGAAGCAACTCAAGTTCCCATCAGTAGAAAAATGGATAAAGAATATATGTATGTATATACATACACAATGGAAAATTATTCAACTATAAAAAGGAATGAAGGGGTGCCTGGGTGGTTAGTCAGTTAGGTGTCTGCCTTCAGCTCAGGTCAAGATCTGAAGGTCCTGGGATGAAACCCTGCATCTGGCTCTCTGCATGGTGGGAAGCCTGTTTCTCCCTATCCCTGTGCTTGCCATTCCCTTGTGCACTTCTCTCTCTGTGTCAAATAAATAAATAAAATATTTTTAAAAATAAATTAAATTAAATTAAATGGAGTGAAATCTTGCCATTTGCAACAATATGAATAGAGCTAGAAAGTATAATACCAAGTGAGTAAGTCAGAAAAAGACAAACATATGATTTCACTAATATGTGGAATTTAAGAAACAAAACATATGAGCAAAGGAAAAAGAGAGCAAGAGAGACAAACCATGAAACAGACTCTTGTGGCCCAGGATGGCTCAGTTGGTTAGATGCCTGACTCTTGATTTTGGCTCAGGTCATGATCACAGGGTCCTTGGGACTGAGCCCCACACTGGGCTCCCTGCTCAGGGGGGAGCCCGCTTCTCCCTTTCACTCTGCCACTCCCCTGCTATACTCTGTCTCTTTCAAATAAATAAATAACCCCCCCCCCAAAAAAAAAAGAAAAGGAAACAGACTCTTAACTACAGAGAACAAACTGAAGATTACCAGAGGGGTGGTGGGTGAGGGGATGGGTGAAATAAATGGTGGGGATTAAGGAGTACACTTGCTGTGATGGGCACCAGGTAATATATGGAATTGTTGAATCACTATACTGTACACTTGTAAATAATATAGCACTGTATGTTAACTACACTGGAATTAAAAGAAAAAAAAAACAATAAAAACAAGAGAAGAAAATTAGGATGCTGATGTATGTTTATAAGACGCTAAATAGCTTAGTGCTTATCTTCGAAAGATACCTTCCAACATGAAAGTAAATTTTAGTCTCTTTTATTCCTATATAAATCTTAGATTATATTTACTCAAAATATCTGATGTTCTTAATTCTTGTCATAATTTTCTTTATAAAAGATCTTCCTGAAAATAATTTAGTTTTTTTTTTCAAAACTCGTATTTTTGTCAGCAAGGATTTGTTCTTTCATCTGACCTAATATTAAAATGTCATAAAAAATAGACTCTTTCCATCAGCATCTGTGGCCTTCTGGCAGCTAATCTTAATTTGAATACATGGTGTTATTTCTAGTCTCTAGCAGAGGATATCTTCAAATTCAATGAAATAACATGCCCATTTATCCACTTCTCTCCAACCCACCATACCTTCAATCTGCCCACTAGTCTGCATGTCATTTTTGGCCTATCTGAATCCATCCACAATTTTTAATAACCTGGTGAAACCCAACCCTTCATGAAGCTTTTCTAGGGAGTTCAATCTCTATCTTTGTTTCACTGAACTCTTACAGCCTATACGATATTGTAACATAAAAATTATGGCTTTAATTTTACATTTTTTAGAGTGCTTCAGAATTGTCCTGTCTTTAATTTAATTTCTAGCTTATATTTTACCTCTTAGAGTGGGAGCTCCGGTTTCTGCATGCCTTTCATCCACACTCTTATATAGACCCTGCTCATGTTCACCTGGGGTTGTCCATGTAACTTGCTTTGCAATGGGACAATAGTAAATGTGAAGTAAGTAGAGACTGGAAGCAGGCTTATACTCTGGGCTTTACCTTTTAAGTCACTGTTGGAACCCTTGCTCTTAATTTTGTGAATAAGCCCAAGTAGAGATGCTGAAGGATGAGGTACAAATGGAGGCAAATTTCTCCTTTCCAGCCATCCCAGACCTACCAGCAAAGGCTAACAGAAACTCACTGCCTCTGTTGACTCCCAAAATAATTTAAGACACTTGAGTGACCTTAGCAGAGGTCAAATGAACCTCAACCTGATCATTAACACGACTCAGCCAAGTTTCCAACCTGCAGAGTCAGGAGGCAAATAAAAGGTTATTGTCTCAAGTCACTAAGTTTTGAGCAGTTAGCTTTGCAGCAATAATAACTGATATATTGTCCCAACTAAATATTAAACTCCAATGGGGCAGAAATTATGTCTTTTTTCACTCTTTTCAATGAAAAAAGGACAACTAGAGAACAAAAGAGTCTCTGAGTCATTAGTAATGTGATTTGCCCTTCCTCACACAGAATAGAAAGTTAATAAAAAGGGAAGTTAAGGCAGTGTGCTAGATTTTATATATATATATATATATATATATATATATATATATATATATATGAGGTAGAAGAGAAGATAAAGTACTAGGCAATTTCCCAGTACATAGCACAAAAATATAAAGTGGATATATGAGACAAAGCATAAAAGACATAGTAAGTCAATCCAGGAGATTCAATATTTGATTAACAAGATTTTCTTACAGAGAATAGGGATCCCTGGGTGGCGCAGCGGTTTGGCGCCTGCCTTTGGCCCAGGGCGCGATCCTGGAGACCCGGGATCGAATCCCACGTCGGTCTCCTGGTGCATGGAGCCTGCTTCTCCCTCTGCCTGTGTGTCTGCCTCTCTCTCTCTCTCTCTCTGTGACTATCATAAATAAATAAAAAAAATATTCTAAAAAAAAACAACTAGATTTTCTTACAGAGAATAGAAAAAGCTTAGAAGAAATCAACAAAGAAACACTGCAGATGAGTTCTCCAGAGAGCATGAACACTGATCTTTTTTTTTTTTTTAAGGTTGTATTCATTTATTTACTCATGAGAGACACACAGAGAGAAACAGAGGCACAGGCAGAGGAGAAGCGGGGTCCATGCCGGGAACCCAACGTGGGACTGGATCCCAGATCCTGGGATCACGCCCTGGTCTGAAGGCAGATGCTCAACTGCTGAGCCTCCCTGGCGGCTCAAACACTGACCTTTAAATAGATATTGAAAGGGCCAATCAAGTGCATGACAGAATTAAAGGAAAAAGACTGAATTCTAAATACATTCTAGAGAACCACAGGAGATCCTTAAAACTTCCACAGAGGAAGAAGTAGGAAAAAATGCCATCTGCAAATAAAAGGTAATTCAGCTTTCCATCAGCCAACTTAATGCCAGAAGACAATGAAGCGGTGTCTTCAAAGTTATGAGGGAAATAATTTTGAGCCTGGAACAATATACAGTCAAAACCACCAATTAAATGTGTTGGAATTAAAGAAAAAATAAAAAAATAAATAAATGTGTTGGAATTTTTAAGATACAGGAGAACTCAGAGCTCACTTTTCACTCATCCTTTTGTAAAAAGTTACTTGACAGTATAATACAGAAAAATGAAAGAAAATCAAGAAGCAGGAAGTCATAAGTGGAACAAAAGAAGGATAAATTTTTGGAATGATGACTCTGAAGATAGCTTAGCTGACATAGGGAACAATCAACTATTTGCAACAAGAAGAAAGGCTTCAGATGGATACTCTCTGTGACACGGTGAGTTTTAGTAAAGTACTCCATAATATAAAAAAAAAAAAAAAAAAAAAAAAAAGAGAGAGAGAAGAGGGCAGCCTGAGTGGCTCAGTGGTTTAGCGCCTGCCTTGGCCCAGGGCGTGATCCTGGAGACCCAGGATCGAGTCCCACGTCAGGCTCCCTGCATGGAGCCTGCTTCTCCCTCGGCCTGTGTCTCTGCCTCTCTCTCTCTCTCTCATATAAATAAATAAAATGTTTTTTTTTTAAAAAAAGAGGAGTAATAGAATGAGAAAGTGGTAATAAAGAATTATTTTTTTCTGAATAAGTAAATGCCTTCTTGTAAATAAAAAAAGGAACAGTTAAGGCAAAATTGAGAGGAATTAAAATGAAAGAAAAAGATAAGTGAAGGAAAGGGAAAAATCTGAAATTTAAAATGTACAAGAAAGGCATGACTGAAATAATAAAGCATATAAAGCCCTCCCCAAAGAGGATCTGATTTCTATCAGAGAAGTGTAAAAAATGGCATTAGAATAACACGGGAAACATGAACAAGGAAATGTAATTGTGGCATACCAACAGGTGACTCTGCTTTAAGCAATATTTACCAATAATAATGATATAAACTCTACCTAATGGTTTGTGACTTCTTAATGACAACCTATGAAGCACAGAAAATGACTGTGGTTAAAGTACAAGTATAGCTGCCCCAGAAGTTGAGAGGTAGACCTGAGGAAGGGTCTAGAGGTAACCAAGGCTATCAGAAGCAGAGAACCCAAAGTTCTTGACTCTCCCTCAGTGCTGAAAAACTCCCTCCTCTAAGGAGGGCTATAGCCATGGAACTGAATTCAGGTGTCATGCTCTTAGAACCCAGCAAGGCAATGGGAAGTCACACTCACCTATCTACATCCTTAATTGCGCTCTTAGCCTTTGCTCTATTTGCTCCTTTAAAAATAAACCCAAATAAATGCAAATTTGGGGATGCCTGGGTGGTGCAACAGTTGAGCCTCTGCCTTTGGCTCCGGGTGTGGTCCTGGAGTCCCAGGATTAGGTCCCATACCAGGCTCCCCTCAGGGACCCTGCTTCTCACTCTACCTACGTTTCTGCTTTTCTCTGTCGGGTCTCTCATGAATAAATAAAATCTTAAAAAAAAAAAAGTGAATTTGAACACAGTGCAAATCCTTATTCTCACCCATCTTTGAATCTTGATTAGATTTTAGGGTTAGACCTACCTATGGGGAATAGAAATAGTGCTGTAATTATATAGAGAGTAAAGGGAAAGATAAATTTCAAATTAAAATACATGAGGGGATCCCTGGGTAGCGCAGCGGTTTGGCGCCTGCCTTTGGCCCAGGGCACGATCCTGGAGACCCGGGATCGAATCCCACGTCGGGCTCCCGGTGCATGGAGCCTGCTTCTCCCTCTGCCTGTGTCTCTGCCTCTCTCTCTCTCTCTCTCTCTCTCTCTCTCTCTCACTGTGTGACTATCATAAAAAAAAGATATATATATATATATATATATATATATATATATATATAAAATACATGAGAAAAAATACCTTAAGATTTTGAATCATATCTCAAAATGATAAAATTAAAATCACTGAGCACATTATTTCATATTGAGATATTAATCATTAGAAAAGATTTTAAGAAAACAGTAGTGATTGCATTTGGGGAATTATATCGGGGCTGGAGAGAAATAAGGCAGAGTGTTTTTATAATAAATGCCTTTGTTATTGTACAGGGTGCTGTGGTGTTCTGTGTACATTATCTCTCCGATATACATAACCTCAGCTATAGGGAGTGTTGGCAGGAACAGTTGTCAGCTGAGTTCCACTGGAAGGCCGTGACCTTGACTAAAAAGCACCACCATATCCAAGGTCACCCCACCCCTTCTCTGAAAACAGCCTGACTCAAATGAATAGTCGACGTAGGTTCCTTCACCCAGATAGGAAAAATCTCAAGGGCTGTCCATAGTTCCCTGTAGAATCAACCATGGCTTCTGTTTCAACTACATCACAGTTCAACTTCCCTCGTGTCCAACCTTGTTTCCTTTTCTCACCGATCCCCTGCACCTTCCCAGTTTTAATCTGCGGAGACTCCCCAGTTTATCTCTTGCACAGAAAGCTCCAACTCAGGGTCTGCTTTTCAGGAACCAATATTGGAATTTTGAAAGTAATGTTATATATTAGTATGTTAAAATATACAAAAAAATGCTGAGGTTAATCTCTTAAAATTTGTTTAAGACCAAGCTAAATTATACATATACTATATGTATACAGTATATAAAAGAAAGGTTTAGTATTAATAAAAGCAGTGATAATAATATGCTATAACCCAAGATACACTGTTTTGAACACTCTTTTACTACAGATATCACAGGCGGGTCTGTTCAAGTAAGAGAAGTATCATATTAAGTATAAAAGAAAATGTACACAGTTTCTCTAAAAGAGAATTAGGAATAAAGTAATTAAAACTGACAGGTACTATGTAAATAATTTAGTAACTGCCAAGTTAATTTTTTTCATTTAAGGAGGTTGCTACCTAGCTCAGAACAATACTGTAACACATGTGGCAATTATGATGTAGAGGTTCACTTTCCTTCATTCCCTGACTAGTATCCTAGAGTAGTAAACCTTCCTAAATTCCAACATTTTGACAAATCAGCTTTTAAATTTTTTTCTCTTTGCTACTATCCTCGTCCAAATCCTTATCTGTTCAAGCCTGGACTTCTTGACAGTTTCTTAGCTTTTCTCTCCAACATATACTACTTTCTCACAGATATATAAATAGTGTGTGTGTGTGTGTGTGTGTGTGTGTGTGTGTGTGTGTGTGTGTGTGGCAGGGGAGGTGGTGCCTCTTTAAAAAAAAGATTTTTTTTAAATGGGCAATTATCTTTTTAGATTATTGACTATAATAGCCCAGCTCCACTTAATTGAATTTTATTCATAAAGGGCTATTTCAAATATTGCCTATTCACTTCTAACCTCTAATATAACACTGCCACTACTTCTCTTTATCATATAGTTGAGGACAAGCTATCCAGTCACTGAGAAAGCAGATGGTACACCATCAATTCCTGACTTCAAACCTATAGGCCTGGCCTGGCTTTCTCCTTCTGCCCCTTATGGCAGAAAAATATATATATATAAAATATATAGAATATATTGAAAAAAATATATATATATACTCGCCCTGTAAGGCAGAGCTCTGGATCACTGCTTCTCAACCTGTTTGGTCATTTGATTACTCACTCTGTCTAATATGTTCCACTTCTTCAGTACTAAATCCTTTCTAGCAGCATTTGAACACACCAAGACATTTAAATCCTTAAAAAATAAAAATAAATCATACATATTACCTCTACTTGCCCTGGCTATCTACTGTCTCCACTTCCTTATCTCCCTTACAAGTCCTGGCAATCCAGCTTTGTTCCCAATATTTTCATGGCACAGTGTTCGCCAGTCACCAATGGCTTCCTGCTGCTGGGTACAAAATGAACAGAGATCCTTTTCAGTTTGTATTTTTCTCTTGGATATACCCCTAACTTTCACTGGCTTCAACTGACATATGCAAATTTAGTTCTTCCAAGAACATTTTTTTTTCCTGGACTGCCAGAAAGTTAAATTCCATTTGCATATGGATTGTTTAAATTAATATGTAATTTTATTGTTGGTCTGTTAGATATATTTAATGAAATTACTCTTTTGAATCAGAATTTGAATGTGTACCATGCCCTCTGAACAATGAATCACCAGATATGTGGTATTTACATAGATATATCTAAAAGAAAAAGAAAGCATCAGTTCTGTGGGATTAATGGAATCAATCATTTTTTTTAATACTAACAAGGACAGAATAGAGTGGTGTACATTTTTAAAAATTATTTGAAATTAGATAAAGATAGTGAACAGTACAGATTCAACTTGCTGGCTGACATTGCAAGCTAAATCAAAACAGATGAAGAAAGAATATTGGCTAGATATTAAACTTTGAATACAGTAGGAGTGATATTCCATTACATAAACATGATTATTAAAAATATTATGAGTTTGAGCACTCTCAAAGAATGGTAGAGAAGAAAAAGAGGTTAAAGTATTTCAGATTATTGACAATATCTAAACTGGATATTCTTAACAGGAAAAAGAGAAACAAACAAATAGGACAGTGAAAAATGGGGATTTTATAAAGTTATTTATTGGTAATATTGTTCTTGAAAATGTACTAAAAATTCTGAGACATCTTGAGGAAACAGAAGCCATTGCGGATCAAAATACTCAGGGATAAAGAGTTGTATGCTTGATGAGAATGACCTTTGGTATTAATTGCAGAAATTGCTGAAAATTCTAGAGTCAGTTTCTTCAGTATCCATTCTATCTGAATCACAGACTTCAGTTTGTCAAATAGTCTGCCAAATGGTGCAGAGAAATCATCTGCTCTTGAGCAGTCTGTTGCTGCTTTTAAGTACAGAAGAAATTAAAGTGAAAAATCTTACTAAGAAAAATTTTATCAACCACAGAGCTTGGATCCAAAAAATTCCAGTAATAGCAGCACCATGATCAAATTTACTTGATTATGACAAAAGCAGCCCACTCGGGAGCTGATATTGTAAAGACACCACCACATGTTGTAAAACAGAGAACATTATCTAGTTTATACCAAGAATGTAGTGTGGCCCTTCGCCAAGCATGACCTATGAGAATCATGCCATTAGCTCTTGGCACAATATGCTCTTTGATTCCCTTTGCTTTCTACCTTGCTTTGACTTCCTTATTACTTAAGAAAATAAAATGTAGTCTAAGAACAGTCATATCATGTGAAGAAATAAACTATGAAGCTGTGTAAAAATAAATTTAATTAGATTTTTATCTGAGTTTTATCTAATTTTAAAATAGAATATAACAATTTCTGAACTAAGCAATTTGTGTATACTGCATTTTGATCATTAGCTAAAAATGAGATTGTAGAAGTAGATGCTGCCTCCCATGTCCTCATTTTTTAAAAAGATTTATGTATTTATTTTAGAGAGAGAGAGAGAGAGCATGTGCAGAGGGAGGGGCATAAGGAGAGAGAAACTCAAGCAGACTTCGTGCTGACTGTGGAGCCTAATGCAGGACTCGATCTCATGACTCTGAGATCACAACCTGAACAGAAGGCAAGAAAAAGTCTGGGGCTTAGCTCAGTGCACCACCCAGGCGCCCCCAGCTCCCCTGATTTTTAAACAAAACAAAAATCTGTCTCTTCAAAATTTCTGGAAATTTAATCCATTCATGTGACTGTCAAAATACTACTTCTGTAATAATTTTCTGTAAAAGTCCTGTTTTCACAAGGCCTTTCTAGTCTGGCTCCCTGATAGCTCCTAAGGCAAAGTGAGTAACTCTTTAATAAAGATTCAATGTTCTCTGACACTCTGGATTTATCAACTAGGAAATTATTTCATGTCTTTTGAGTTCCTACTTCCTTAATTTATAAAGAAGGAACGGTTTTTTGCTTGAGCACCAAGTAAGAACACATATGAAGAGTGTAGCAATGCCTGACATAGTCTGAGTGTTCAATACAGGAGCTTTCATGTTGCTGTAGAAAAGGCCAAGGGATGACCAAGGGATTGCTCTTGACTCCTCCCTTTTTCATATATTAACTAGGACATAATTGGTCTCCATGTCTCACTGATTTTAACTCCTTAATATTTTTCAAAGCTATTTCCTCTTTCTCTGCCCAACATCTGTGTTTTGCTCTAGATTCACCTGTCTGTTCCATGTAACTGTCTCCATTGTCTCCCTGTCTTTAGTTTCAAGGTCTCTGCTCCAAATCTAATTTCCACATTGTCGTTTGGTCCTATAGAATGAGTTAGTAATACAGAAATTAGCTCATATCACCTCCCTTAAACTGCAAAAACACTAACAAGGCACAAAGGGCCTTTGGGATCAAACTATTGTGTGGTTTCCAGCCTCATTCTTGCCACTCTCTTTTTTTGGCACTATGCAAACCAAGACTTATGAGCAAATCTTAACTAACAAAGAATATGTTAGATATTTAAACTTGTTTGACCTTGCTAAGTTTTTTAGTTTTTTCTTGACCTTGCAATTATATTTTAAATGGGGGAAGAGAAACATGAAGGTAAGTTTTATGCTGTATACATACATGCCAAAGAATGTCTTTGCCTCTGAAAATACTTGTATTGTTGTCATTTGTATGGACATAACTTTTTTTTTTACTTTAAAGATATTTAAATTTAATTTTTGCTTTTAACCCACATATATGAGAATTATACAAAAATAATCAGTGCATCTGCCAAATGAGAGAAGCATTCTTATTAATTTAGGACACTTTGTTTTTTACTAAAATTGGTTTTCTAGCTTAATTTTCCAACAGACTTTTCCTAAATGACCTCATTGTTTCCATACATAAAATGAAACTAAAATGATGCTTTAAAGACTGTATCTTTCATCATTTTACGTTTTCAAAAGACTACACAACAAACTTTCTAGAGAGCTCCAGAAGTGTAGTGTCAAGAATGTTTCGATAACTAGAAATGCCTTTAGAAGATGGTTCCTTCCAAAGAGGTACAATCATTTGAATAGCTATGTTCCTATATATGGCCGTCATTCCTGGTTCCTGTTTTGGCTTGTCATTCATCCAGTTATCCATCCACACATTCAGTAGCACATATGTCAAGAAAAATCAAGTATTAAATATTCTTTGAAAAGTGAAAAATACATTTTATCCTTATTTTTTTAATCTTCAAAGCTGGGCTAATAATAGTAACTACCCCAAAGAGATGTGGAAATTATGTGTATACATTAATATGTTTAAGAATAGTGCCTGGCATATATTCAATTTTCATGATTGTTAGCTATTATAAGCTATTATTTCATAATCAACAATAAAATTTTGATCTATGTTTAGCCTACAATAGTGGATTGTTGAATTCACCCTAGATAGATACTTACAATAACAATTAGTCAGGATGATCCACATATATTTTCCAAGAAAATTTAGCAGGATATGCTTTAGGGTAATTTTGAAAGGCAAGAATTAGAGTAATGATGTAAATTCCATGTAAAATCCCTCTTGACTTAAATTCTTGTGTCTTGTATCAATATCCTCTAATATCCAATTTCTCGTTCATTCTTCTGGTAATAAATCCTATGAGTTTTAGGGGACTTTTTTTCTTTTCCTTTCTTTTCTTTTCCTCTCTTTTTTTAATATGAAAAATACATTTCCTAGACTCCTTTGCAGCTAGGTGTGATATGTAAATACATTTGAGTATTGTGATATAAAATAAAATGGTGTGCAAACTCTGTATGGTAGCCTTAAACCCCTTTCCCTTCCTCTTGATGTGACTGCAAAGTGAACATGATGCAAGGCATTGGGGCAGCCATATTGGAACAAAACACATAACTTGAAGACTATGCTACCTTCTTTTTTTTTCTTTAAAGTAGGCTGCATGCCCAGCATGCAGCCCAACATGAGGTTGAACTCATAACCCTGAGATCAAGACCTGAATTGATATCAAGTGTTGGACACTTCCACTAACTGAGCCACTAAGTGCCCCAAGTGTATACTTCCTTTTTGTGTGTGATATTAATTTAGCCCCAATGAGGAAAAAAATAATTCTTGTGACTATTATTCTCAAATTTTAAAATGTTAACTAATGCCAGATGTATTTTTAACCAGCTTAAAATACATAAAAATTTTAAATAACTTAAAAATCAGACTTTTAGGGATGCAGATATTTTTACAGTTAAGGATACTTTTATTGTTACCCTTCCTAAGTGGGAAACATTTGGTGTATTTAAATGACAATTCCAAAAGGGTCTGAAATTTCATGAGGGGTAGATTGTAAGTTTGGTGATTTAGAAATTTGATGATTTTGTTTTTTGAATTCAACAAATACAGAGGTTATTAGACACCTGCTATGAGACAAATAGGGAGAACACAAGACGAATGGATAGTATGTGTTCCTTCCTTTGAAGAAACAAGAACTCAAGAAAGTTACCACCATATGCAGAAATTTACACTTATAAGAAGGCAGATGCTAATAAATGCATGCACACAGTGCATCATAAAGGTGGCAATGGGTCTTTAAACCCCCCAAAAAAACACAAGAAAACACAAGAAAATTACCACATTCACCGTATATATTCTTCCTTTGATCTACACTTTACTTTTTACTGATTATCTAGAGCTGGCTGACAAATAAGAAGTCCTTTCTATCAAAAGGATACAAATGTTTGTTCAGTCCAGTGTTCTCATAATACTGCTACTAATAACTACTATGCATTAAGTACCTACAGTGTCCCTGGCACTTAACACTATTTCTTTTGCTTCTACCAATAACCCCAGTCAAGTGTTACTATTATTGTCATATGATGAGAAGTATCCCAGCCAGGATTTGAATCTATATTTATTAGACTCCATTGTTCATGATCTTTCCATCAGGCAGTCTTCCCCTTTGGTTTGTTTTCTCATTACGCCACTGGTCATACTGCACAGTAAGAATTCCTTCCCCTACAAAGTCTAAAGAGCAACACTTTGGAAGTGTTAGGGAAGGTAGCAATAATAAAAGTATCTTTAATTGTTTTCTCTTCTTCCTTTGACTGTTAGCTTCTCAATGCTTGGAGCCATTTATTACTCAAGCAGGCACTCAATTTTATGAAATAAGTAAATAAAATGCCATATACCAAAGAAAATTTCACCCAGATAGTCCTTGAAAGGAAAGGATGCCTCCACAAATATAATCCATCTTTAAACCATGTATATAAATACTCTCAGGAGAGTCTTTTAAACACTGTCTTTAGAAAATACTTTCAGCACACAGAATGTCACCTGCAAAATTCTCTACGTGTCTCTAAAATTATCATGCTTTGATTTTGTGAAGAAGGACAGTCAAATATATTTTGATAAAATGTTTTCTGTGATGGAATAATGTAGTTAAATCCACAACTGTACACCTGTGGTCAAAGCCTATAGGAGGGGCATATTTAGATCATACAATGGAAAGAATTTACTATCTATGCACTAACTCTGTATATAAAACCTATGGATATCAATCCTAGGTTTAAAAATAATTATTCTAGTGTATTTTGTATTTGAATAAAACATATATAATATGACATAAATGTATATTATAGAAAATGCTCAGCATAATGGTTGTTTTCTGTTTTTTCTTTGATTATGCTTTGTTTCTTTTTTTTCTCTCTTATTCTGCCTTTAGGACATAAGACCATTCTGAAAATAGAATTTTAGCAGCTGAAACAGTCTGGTTACAAGAAGTCATAAGTGGCATGAAAGAATATCAAGAGATTTGCCCACCAAGTTGAATTTCAAATGAACTACCATACATGATTAAAATGTCTGAATTTTGGTTCACTGCTTAAAGTTAAGAATGCAAGAAAATTAATCTAGTCATAATATACATATTTTTTAAACCACTGGATCTATTTAACATTGCTTCCAAAAGATCATATAGTCTGTTATTCTTCAGTAAGAAAATTTGGTTTTAAATTCATTCATCTGGACGGAATAAAAAATTTCTTTTTATTAACTCCAGATACTCTTTAGTACTGAATTTCAAACAAAATATTTTCAAATGGAAAACTACTGGGAGGCATCTACATATTCCTTTGAATTTATACTTCATATAGGATTTGCAATGTATCCTGTACAATTACACGTACGTGAATGTGGCTAGAAACTGCAGAGTCAGGCATTTTCGTCCTTCCTAGTGTTCATTTATACGTTCATCCACCTGAGTATTGTAGACTTTCAACTACCTTGGAATCTGATTTGATTAGGCAACCAGCTGGCTAGCTCTGAGGTCTTTCCAGATTTGGGAGTGGGGCCTGTAGGGGAGTATGAGCCCTGCGAAAGATATTACACAGAAAAAGGAAGTAGAGGAAATTAGGCGGTGAGTGCACCAAGAAAAAGTGCAAAGGGAAAAAGGCAAAGGTACAATGTGGCAGGTAAAATGAAACAAAGGAATAATAATTAGGATATCTGCCAGTTCCTTTCACTGGAGACCTTGGGAAAAATGCTTTATCATGCCTAGTGACAAGTAACCTATACGGAGTCAAAACTAAATGAGAAAGACTTATCCTAAACTGATTGAAACAATAATGAATCTTACATTTTATCATTGAGCAGTGTGTTCCCCAAGGAACACAGACAGACTCACAGAACTTTAATTCCATTAGGGATCACACATCAAATATGTTTTCCCCTTGAGTGGGGTCTGGCTGTGTCTTTGGCTCAATCTGTCCCTGCGGTTTAGGACAGCCTGGTAATGGTTTGGAAATAAAATGTTTAATTAAACTGTCTGATTCCAGATATTTAAAGGGTATACACTATGCTCTTTTCAAACTGATGATTAAAGTTGCTGACATTAATTTGTGTGTAGAGATGTATGCAGCATTTTATTTTGGATGGCTTACAATTTTAAACTTGTAAAGAAAATCCTTAGGAGTTATAACACATAACATAAGATGTGCCATGCCATCTTCTATAACTCTACATATATGTCATTCAACTTTAACAATGACCATGTAAGGTAAGCGCTATTAAAATCCCCAGTCTACAGATGAGAAAACCACGACAAAGTGACATTCCATGGCTCATTTGTTGTACAGCTGGTAAGTGATCTCCGTCTTGCTTCTGTGCCCAAAAAACAATACACCTAAGTTTTGCCATTGTAAACATTTGTCTTCTTGATGATGAATATTAAAATGAAACTTAACACCCCTTATGCACTGTTTGATTGAAAAGCCTACTGAAAAGTGTTTGTACTGATGGTTTCTCCATTGCCCTAATCATACACCAGCTCAATACCCATTTCCTCCCCTCACTGTGATCTACACCTACACACTGGAGCCACTGTGTCAATGTGCAAATCCTGGCATTGTCCCTTATGACCTGTGTGACTCTAGCCATTGCTTATGTCTTTTCTGTCTCATTGTTTCATTTGTAAAATAGAGATAATAACAGTACCCTACAGATAACTAGAACCAAGAAAACTCTAGAGCAAACTAAGCAGTTGGTTCGTATAAAGCACTTAGAACAGTGGCCTGAAGTAAACACCACATAAACGCTAGTTCTTAGAATCCTCATGGTTGTCAGCTAGTCCTGGACTCACCTCATTCATTCCTCCCACACTCTGCAGACCTTCCATTTCCCATTATTGCATAGTTCATTGGAGAAAAACGATAAAGCTCCGTTTATCTTGTGTAAGGACCAGGATAGATGCAACTGGGAAAAACTATAAACACAGCTAGAACTTTCAAAACATTGTAACATAACTGTGGCATCTTTTTTCTCTAAACAGTTAGATAGTTCCAAGGTACAAAATTTTCAACTTTTAGAAAATTTCCAAAAAAGACTGGAAATGTCTACTGTCCTGAGAGCCAACCTCCATACCAGAATTGTCAATAGCAGCTTATTTATTTCATCCCTTTCAGATGTCTTGAAAGGTTTAAACCACAGAAAAAAAGAAAAAAAATCCATTTATTCGGGACAATGAAATGTAAGGCTTGGCAGCCATTGCTCTTACAAAGGTATCCAGGGAGGTACATTTACTAAGAGCAGTCTGTTTAAACAACAAAATATAAACATTTTTTTAAGGCAGTGAGAGAAGGAAAGCAATAACAGAATTTCCCCAACTTTCTTTACTATTTTGAGCTTTGCTGACAACTGAAACTTTTCAGCTGCTGATCATAAAGGGCCAAAAAGCTTCCTTTAAGCTCCAGTCCACAACCAGAAAAATTATTCTGTATTCTCTGTGACAATGCTCACAGCCACCTTGGAACTTCTGTGAGCTGCGAGACATACTCGTCAAGTAATATACGATGGCAGAGAAGCAACGAGAAAATAATTTGTACAGCAAATACAAGTGGACACAGTAATGAGGCAGAAGGACTGATTTAAACTCAAAAGCCCCAGACACAGAATAAATAAGCATTTTGGCAGAGGAGACAGGGACAGACATGAGTGTATGTGGATTCGGGAATGTGCTTCCCTGCCGGAAATCATTCAATTATCAAAATTCTTTCCCCCTGAGACTTACAAACAGAAACCTTGGCCTATGCTCAAATATTAAACATTAATGATGTTCTCCTGATGTTTAAAGAGGAGAGGAGAAGCTGTGGTCCATGTTAGCTGTTAAAGAAGCAGTTGTGAGGAAACTCTGAATAGAATTTGGAAAAAAAAATGATATTGCCATCAGCTTCCAGCTTTATTTTTTCTAGTAGGAAGCAAAGCATTTTTCGCCATTCTTCGTGCCACTTTGAGATAAATATCTCTTGTTTACTTTTATGATGGCTAGCAGATTGATTCATTCATTTAACAAATATTTATTGAACACCCACTGTGTGCCAGACATCATGGAAAACTTGGGGTGCAATGGTAAAGATGATAGAGTTTATGACTAAGAGAGATAAAGATCCTAGATAGAAGACAGACAAAAGGGAGTAAAACAGAAAGATAATTGCAACTTTCAAGTAAGGAACATGGAAAAATCAAACAAAAAGGCTGACAGAAAGGATAACAGAATTATGCTTTATGTAGACACATGGCAGGGAGTTTAGATTTTATTCTAGGTCTGATTGTAAATCATTGCAAGGTTTTAAAAAGAGAAGTATTGTGACCTAATATGTTAGCATCACTTTTGCTATCCTTATACTGGTGTCCTTTTAGAAGAGAGAAATTTGGACACATACAGAAGTCATACAAGGGAGAAGTCCATGTGAAGTTGAAGGTAGAGATTGGATTTATGTTGTCACAAATGAAGGGATTGGGAGCAGGAGTGGAAGCAGGGAAACCAGTGAAGCTTTCGTTAGAATGATCTAGGCAAAGAGACAAGATGGTTTGTGCAAGGAGATGACAATAGGGTGAGATAAAACTTCGAAGTCAGGTAATATCTTGGAGAGTTGATAGGCCTTGCTGGAAGTGAACATGGGCATTGCAAGAATCTTAGATGACCCCTAGATATCTAGCTTGCATAACTGGATCTATAGGTTTTATTTTTGTTCTTGTATTACAGCCTCAGACCTTATTCATACTATAACTGAAAGATAGTATTTTGTTCTATGTATTGAAGGGTACGAGATTTTAAGGTGGGGTGAGGTTTGGGAGGAATGTGAAGAGAAAGCATTCTATCTTGGGAATAAATAGAGGGAAGAGTCGAGAGATTTTATGGAATGGTGACTATGTTATGCATTGTATCTCACAATATACTTGGATGAACAATGAATATTAGGATTTTTTGTAGCTTATTGTTTAACAAGTATCTCATTAATTTATGGTCACATCTCTCATATAATTAAACATCAAGTGATCATACAACTTTGTATGGTTACTGGGTTGAACAGAATTCCCCTAGAATTCATGTCCACCTGGAACCTGTAAATACAATCCTATTTTTTTTTGAAAATTTTTTTAATAAATTAATTTTTATTGGTGTTCAATTTACCAACATACAGAATAACACCCAGTGCTCATCCCGTCAAGTGTCCCCCTCCGTGCCCGTCGCCCATTCACCCCCACCCCCCGCCCTCCTCCCCTTCCACCACCCCTAGTTTATTTCCCAGAGTTAGAAGTCTTTATGTTCTGTGTCCCTTTCTGATATCTCCCACACATTTCTTCTCCCTTCCCTTATATTCCCCTTCACTATTATTCATATTCCCCAAATGAATGAGAACATACACTGTTTGTCCTTCTCCGAATGACTTACTTCACTCAGCATAATACCCTCCAGTAACATCCACGTTGAAGCAAATGGTGGGTATTTGTCGTTTCTAATGGCTGAGTAATATTCCATTGTATACATAAACCACATCTTCTTTATCCATTCATCTTTCGATGGGCACCGAGGCTCCTTCCACAGTTTGGCTATTGTGGACATGGCTGCTAGAAACATCGGGGTGCAGGTGTCCCGGCGTTTCATTGCATCTGAATCTTTGGGGTAAATCCCTAACAGTGCAATTGCTGGGTCATAGGGCAGGTCTATTTTTAACTCTTTGAGGAAACTCCACACAGTTTTCCAGAGTGGCTGCACCAGTTCACATTCCCACCAACAGTGTAAGAGGGTTCCCTTTTCTCCGCATCCTCTCCAACATTTGTTGTTTCCTGCCTTGTTAATTTTCCCCATTCTCACTGGGGTGAGGTGGTATCTCATTGTGGTTTTGATTTGTATTTCCCTGATGGCAAGTGATGCAGAGCATTTTCTCATGTGCATGTTGGCCATGTCTATGTCTTCCTCTGTGAGATTTCTCTTCATGTCTTTTGCCCATTTCATGATTGGATTGTTTGTTTCTTTGGTGTTGAGTTTAATAAGTTCTTTATAGATTTTGGAAACTAGCCCTTTATCTGATATGTTATTTGCAAATATCTTCTCCCATTCTGTAGGTTGTCTTTGAGTTTTGTTGACTGTATCCTTTGCTGTGCAAAAGCTTCTTATCTTGATGAAGTCCCAATAGTTCATTTTTGCTTTTGTTTCTTTTGCTTTCGTGGATGTATCTTGCAAGAAGTTACTGTGGCCAAGTTCAAAAAGGGTGTTGCCTGTGTTCTCCTCTAGAATTTTGATGGAGTCTTGTCTCACATTTAAATCTTTCATCCATTTTGAGTTTATCTTTGTGTATGGTGCAAGAGAGTGGTCTAGTTTCATTCTTCTGCATGTGGATGACCAATTTTCCCAGCACCATTTATTGAAGAGACTGTCTTTCTTCCAGTGGATCGTCTTTCCTCCTTTATCGAATATTAGTTGACCATAAAGTTCAGGGTCCATTTCTGGGTTCTCTATTCTGTTCCATTGGTCTATGTGTCTGTTTTTGTGCCAGTACCACACTGTCTTGATGACCACAGCTTTGTAGTACAACCTGAAATCTGGCATTGTGATGCCCCCAGCTATGGTTTTCTTTTTTAAAATTCCCCTGGCTATTCGGGGTCTTTTATGATTCCACACAAATCTTAAAATAATTTGTTCTAAGTCTCTGAAGAAAGTCCATGGTATTTTGATAGGGATTGCATTGAACGTGTAAATTGCCCTGGGTAACATTGACATTTTCACAATATTAATTCTGCCAATCCATGAGCATGGGATATTTTTCCATCTCTTTGTGTCTTCCTCAATGTCTTTCAGAAGTGTTCTATAGTTTTTAGGGTATAGATCCTTTACCTCTTTGGTTAGGTTTATTCCTCGGTATCTTATGCTTTTGGGTGCAATTGTAAATGGAATTGACTCCTTAATTTCTCTTTCTTCAGTCTCATTGTTAGTGTATAGGAATGCCATTGATTTCTGGGCATTGATTTTGTATCCTGCCACGCTACCAAATTGCTGTATGAGTTCTAGCAATCTTGGGGTGGAGGCTTTTGGGTTTTCTATGTAGAGTATCATGTCATCGACGAAGAGGGAGAGTTTGACTTCTTCTTTGCCAATTTGAATGCCTTTAATGTCTTTTTGTTGTCTGATTGCTGAGGCTAGGACTTCCAATACTATGTTGAATAGCAGTGGTGAGAGTGGACATCCCTGTCTTGTTCCTGATCTTAGGGGAAAGGCTCCCAGTGCTTCCCCATTGAGAATGATATTTGCTGTGGGCTTTTCGTAGACGGCTTTTAAGATATCGAGGAGAGTTCCCTCTATCCCTACACTCTGAAGAGTTTTGATCAGGAATGGATGCTGTATTTTGTCAAATGCTTTCTCTGCATCTAATGAGAGGATCATATGGTTCTTGGTTTTTCTCTTGCTGATATGATGAATCACATTGATTGTTTTACGAGTGTTGAACCAGCCTTGCGTCCCGGGGATAAATCCTACTTGGTCATGGTGAATAATTTTCTTAATGTGTTGTTGGATCCTATTGGCTAGTATCTTGTTGAGAATTTTTGCATCCATGTTCATCAGCGATATTGGTCTGTAATTCTCCTTTTTGGTGGGGTCTTTGTCTGGTTTTGGAATTAAGGTGATGCTGGCCTCATAGAATGAATTTGGAAGTACTCCATCTCTTTCTATCTTTCCAAACAGCTTTAGTAGAATAGGTATGATTTCTTCTTTAAACGTTTGATAGAATTCCCCTGGGAAGCCATCTGGCCCTGGACTCTTGTGTCTTGGGAGGTTTTTGATGACTTCTTCAATTTCCTCCCTGGTTATTGGCCTGTTCAGGTTTTCTGTTTCTTCCTGCTCCAGTTTTGGTAGTTTGTGGCTTTCCAGGAATGCGTCCATTTCTTCTAGATTGCCTAATTTATTGGCGTAGAGCTGTTCATAATATGTTTTTAAAATCGTTTGTATTTCCTTGGTGTTGGTAGTGATCTCTCCTTTCTCATTCATGATTTTATTAATTTGAGTCTTCTCTCTCTTCTTTTTAATAAGGTTGGCTAATGGTTTATCTATCTTATTAATTCTTTCAAAGAACCAACTCCTGGTTCTATTGATCTGTTCCACAGTTCTTCTGGTCTCAATTTCGTTGATTTCTGCTCGAATTTTAATTAACTCTCTTCTTCTGCTGGGCGTCGGGTCGATTTGCTGTTTTTTCTCTAGCTCCTTTATGTGTAAGGTTAGCTTTTGTATTTGAGTTCTTTCCAGTTTTTGAATGGATGCTTGTATTGCGATGTATTTCCCCCTCAGGACTGCTTTTGCTGCATCCCAAAGATTTTGAACAGTTGTATCTTCATTCTCATTAGTTTCCATGAATCTTTTTAATTCTTCCTTAATTTCCTGGTTGACCCTTTTATCTTTTAGCAGGATGGTCCTTAACCTCCACGTGTTTGATTTCCTTCCAAACTTCTTCTTGTGATTGAGTTCTAATTTCAAGGCGTTATGGTCTGAGAATATGCAGGGGACGATCCCAATCTTTTGGTATCGGTTCAGACCCGATTTGTGACCCAGTATGTGGTCTATTCTGGAAAAAGTTCCATGTGCA
This sequence comes from Nyctereutes procyonoides, assembly GCF_905146905.1. Classification (NCBI taxonomy): domain Eukaryota; kingdom Metazoa; phylum Chordata; class Mammalia; order Carnivora; family Canidae; genus Nyctereutes; species Nyctereutes procyonoides. The sequence continues at coordinate 779,634 of NW_026575158.1, read as the reverse complement.
CTTGAGAAGAATGTGTATTCAGTTGAGTTTGGATGTAAAGTTCTGTAGATATCTGTGAAATCTATCTGGTCCAGTGTATCATTTAAAGCTCTCGTTTCTTTGGAGATGTTGTGTTTAGAAGACCTTTCCGCCCGGGAAGGTTGGTGCAGCTCCTGCTTCTCCGGGACGGGGCTCTCCTGTCCTGGGGACACTCGCCCCGGCCTCAGCCCAGCTCCACAATCCTATTTGGATACAGGGTCTTGTATAGGGAATCAAGGTGAAATGAAATCACACTGAATTAGGGTAGACATCCTTAGACTGGTGTTATTTTAGAAGGGAGAAATTTGGACACATACAGAAGTCATACAAGGGAGAAGTCCATGTGAAGATGAAGGTAGAGATTGGATTTATGTTGTCACAAACCAAGGAATGTCCAGAATTACTACCAACCCTGAGAAGCTAGAAAGTCAAGGAAGTATTCTTCCCTAGAGCCTTCAGAGGGAACGTCATCTACTGACACCTTGATTTTGAACTTACTTCCAGAATTGTGAAAGAAAAAGTTTCTGTTGTTTTAAGTCACACAGTTTGTGATAATTTGTTATGGCAGCTTTAGAAAACTAATACATCATGTAGCAATAATATAAATAGCATGTATTCAATAATCATTATGTATCAGGTATTATGTTAAAGGAAAGTTTGTGAGAAAAAAATCTTATCAAGATTACTTATAATTCTATTCATATCATAAAAATAGCTCCAAATGGCTGCCTTATTTAGAATTTTTATTGCCCACCTATAAATCATAAAATATACTCTGCAAAGAAGTACATTGTCACACATACTCAAGCATTCCATTAATTCACAACTTTTCATATTTGCTCCCCAGGTAGATGTCCTACACTAAATTACATTCCTGTTCTATCAAACCAACTGGACCATGAAACTGGTCTATAAGACTAAGCTGACCTCATATGTGTGAGCCAACTGATGTCAGGACACTAATAATATCATATACTGAATGTTTTCTGAACTAAAAAATGTATTTTCATTTGTTTATACACTGTGCAAAAATACGCATACTATTTGTTTCTATCTATGAAGTACCAAAATAACCACTAAACAAATAGATTATTGGTATGTAGACCTAAAAGAAATTGTTGAGGCAAATTCCTTAAATATTCTAATAATCCACACTAGTGACAAAGTCCATAGCCAGACAGAATCAGAAAAACTTTTGTGTGGTAACACGGTCACTAACAGATTCCAGATGTGTCATTAGAAGACCCCAAGGAAAGCTCCCAATATTTGGGCCTTAAAAGTGATACTAAGCTAAGGTAAACATGCTCTGGAATGAATGAGAGCCTATCAGTTGCACTCACAAGGACATATTGTAGTTCTTACAATAGAAAGGATGTGTTGCGATTCATCATCTAAATATTTTTAAGACAACGGCATTGATAATGTGTGAAGGAGCTGTTGGACTGTGGTCACTTGCTGAACTTCTGGCTACTTTTGGCTTGGTGACAAAATAATGAATGCCTCCTATGTGCCTTCACTTTAAGATGGCCTCTGAGGCCTGCAGGAACCTTTCCACATCACTTAGACCAAAGGCAAACAAAAATAACATTAAAAATGATAGGCACGGGATCCCTGGGTGGCGCAGCGGTTTGGCGCCTGCCTTTGGCCCAGGGTGTGATCCTGGGGACCCGGGATCGAATCCCATGTCGGGCTCCCAGTGCATGGAGCCTGCTTCTCTCTCTGCCTATGCCTCTGCCTCTCTCTCTCATTGTGTGCCTATCATAAATAAAAAAATTAAAAAAATAAAAAATAAATGATAGGCACAAGGCAAACAGAAGACACAATCAATCTGGTCTTGGGGCTTGGGGCTAGGTCTTTGTAAGACACAACTCCTTCCAGCAAGTGCTAAATCTGAATAGCAAAAAAAGAAAAAGGAAAGAGGGTAGACAATGAATAGAACAGCTTCCCTCCAAGACTGCTTCCCTCAGTCTTCCATAATGATGAACATTCTTACTATAACTGGGTAACTCTCATGTGTAAGCCATATGGATTTTTTTCAAGTGATTAAAGGAGAGTGTGACTGTATAGTAATTCCAGTTCTGCCACTTGTCTCATTATGTGGTTTGGGTTGCATTGTGGTTTAACCTCCCTGCAATTCAATTTTCTTTCATGCCTTGTAAGGAATAGTTATCCACCTGGCAGAGAAAGTTCTGGAGTGACTTCTTGTTTTATTTATTATTTTTTTAGAAATGTTCTCCTTGATTCTAAAATGACATCCCACCCTGGGAAATCATTTCAGTAATATGTTCAGAGAAGCTATATATGCAATTAACATTGGATAGATCATTGTTGAAACATCTGATCACACTTAATCACAGAGTATGAAATCAATATCATTATTTCTGCTTTGAGCATGTACACTTATTACGAGCCCACAGTAGCCCTAACTACTGTTTTGCATAACAGGAGCTTAGGTCTGTCACACTGGCTTTTTTTCCTTTTATTTAAATTAGTTATTTAGTATTTTCAATGTATTTGGTACTTGTGAATCTATTTTTACTTGTTCCTTTCCTTGACTGACATCTTTTTCCTTCACAAAGAAAACACACACACACACGGAAGAACAAACAGAGGAATGAACAGAGATAATCTTTGGTCCAGTAAACCTGGGGAATCGGGATAGACAAACACTTTTCTGACATAAACCACTGTACCATATTATGAAAACAGCAATGCAACTGGGAGAAAGAAGACTTAAGTTGAAATACCAGCTCTCTCATTAACGACATCATCTTGGGAAAGGCTCTTCTCTTGGGAAAGTCTTCCTCTCATGGAATGTAAGCCTTGTATCATTAAGGAGTAAATTCATATAAACCAAGATGATAGCACATTTTCTCCAAGGTGTTCTATGATGCTCAGAGCCATACCTAGATTAACCTATAGCTTCATAAATATTTGTAAAATTCAATAATGTATGAATGAACTTCACTTCTTCATCTTCAAATGGACATGATAATGTTTACTCTCACAGGGGTTGTTACAATATTCAAATGACACATGCAAAAACATATAAAATAATAACCAGCATTTAATAGAGCATGAATATATTCTTTTAAACAGGAAATTGAAAAAGAGCTTCCACATTCTGATTTCACAATCAAAATGAAGAAACCAGAATAATTGACTTTGTGTGTCCATCACCCACATACAGCCAGGATGGAAAAAGTTTTCCTTCTCCTACCACTCTCTTTTCCAAATCTTAAAATACAGTTTAGCCTTAAGACAAAATGGTACTGTTCTTATAGTATATGATTTTACTCCTGAGCTAAGAAATTTTCTGAACCAACATGCAATGGCTAGATTAGGCAACCTATCTGGATTGTCAATAACATAATATTTCTATAGAAAGAATTCTGCAGGGGATCCCTGGGTGGCGCAGCGGTTTGGTGCTTGCCTTTGGCCCAGGGCGCGATCCTGGAGACCCGGGATCGAATCCCACGTCAGGCTTCCGGTGCATGGAGCCTGCTTCTCCCTCTGCCTATGTCTCTGCCTCTCTCTCTCTCTCACTGTGTGACTATCATAAATAAATAAAAATTAAAAAAAAAAAGAATTCTGCAGTCTAATCATTGGTATCACTGTATTTTCCCACTTAAACAGTAAAAACAAATGATTGCCCTGGCATATAGGCACACACACACACACACACACACACACACACACACATCTTTTGTAGTGGTTGCATATGAAGGGAGATTTCATACTCAGAACTTAGGTTCAGACACTGCATAATGTCAAATATTAATCATTTGCCAGACCTCTTACCCCCACCCCCACTGACAGCAGGAAGAAGTACATTAAGAGAATTACTTCCCCGTAAGTGAGGTAACATCTGCCTCAAACCTGGGTTAGGATAGAGTCTGGATCATCTCCCTTGCAAGATCTGTTCATGTGGAGTATAACAGAGGCATTCAGTTTTTGCCTGAGGGTGGATTTGGAATGCATAATTTGGTAGAAACTGTAATAAAGTAAGCAGTGTTTGGCACACCAGTAATCTGCATTGAGTAAAGACTTCTGAGTATAAAATTCATACATACAATTTCCATTCTGGTTTTTCCCCACCTTTTAACTCCATGAATCATAATGATAAAAAAAAAAAAACACTGATGAACAGGGGCCTTCCGTCCACACACTTAAATCATGACTTTCTTGATTTTTTTTTGAACTTTGTCTCAAAGCAAAATAATACTTTCTAATTAGGAAGAGTCGCCCTTTCCTCACAGCCTGTAGACACATGGCACATATGCTCATTACCAATCTCACATTTTTAAGCATTTTCAGTAGACAGGGCTTGAGGGTATAACGAATGGAAACAGTCTGCCCGTGTTAATCCAGTTGATTAAAACCAACGGGAACCAGCTACAGGTTAGAATTAACAAACTTTGTACATTATGTAATTGAAGGGAGTAGATCTTCAATAAATGAGGAATGAAGAAAAAGAATAATGCCAATAACATTTTATTGCTATTTGGGACAGAGCTTTCATTCATTAATAAGAGATAAGTCAGTAAAAACTAAGAAAACAGTATTAGGATCTTGGACTCACACTAACTTTATCAACTCTGTCACCAAGATATTTGATAAACTTAAAATAAGACTCATTTGTAAAATGCTTTATGAGTTTAAAACTACCTTACATCCGTTCATTTCTGTGACTTTTTATTCTTATGACAACCCTGTAAGCAAGGTCAAACAGATGTATCTTAGCTTTTAAATTTTTTTTTTTATTTTTATTTTATGATAGTCACAGAGAGAGAGAGAGAGGCAGAGACACAGGCAGAGTGAGAAGCAGGCTCCATGCACCGGGAGCCCGATATGGGATTCGATCCCGGGTCTCCAGGATTGCGCCCTGGGCCAAAGGCAGGCGCCAAACCGCTGCGCCACCCAGGGATCCCCGTATCTTAACTTTTAAAAGAGGAAATAAACATGTCCCATTTTTAATAAACATTCCAGTTTGTTCTGATGCAGGACCTCTAGATATCTCTTAGTGCACAGTGAGCTTCTGCACGGAATTAGAATGTGTCTTCGTCCCTTCTCAATCTCTAGATTTTAACTTATAGCTCAGCAGTCAGTACTCAGTAGTTTTAATTAAACCAGTTAAAGTACGCAGACATAGTACTACTTTGTAGATACAATTTGTCTTTTTCATAAAGAGGTAATGTCCTCATGAAGGACATATTCTAAGGCCTATCATATATGCTGTTACTTTCCAGAAAATAAGCCTAAGATTGTAAACCTTTTCCAATGTTTTTTTTAGTGCTAGGGGAAAATGATCCATTAATAAAGAAATGCTAAAGGTGAGGTGAAATAGGCAGAGTTTATTTAAGTATATTTTTAGACTATTGGCCTGAGAATTTTGGCAACTAGCAAAGTAGGATATACATTGAATTTTTGGAGTCATGATTGATTCCTTTTATATCTAGTGTATGATAGAGAAAAAAAGGAATTTATCATACTTTCACGGAAAAAAAATTCCTGAAGGCTCTCTCACTTGCTAAAAATATCAAATGGAACCCCCAAAATACGAATTAAAGTTGACTCTCCGGGCTAGGGACTGAGTAAATTAGCAGATTTTGAAATAATCATATAATCTAGAACTGCCACTCTGTTAGCCAGCCTGATAAATTGGTCTGCAATGAATACCTGGTTTGTTCCATTCCATCATGGAAGTCCCTGATGGTCCGATTTCAGTTAGGCTGGCATTGGAGGCTATCTTTTCATTTACTGCAGCTCATGGTTCACACAAATTGTTCATATCCCATTTGCTCATTGATTCAATCCTGTAATTGATTATTCAAATAATCAATTTGAAGTAAGCTGAAAAGGGAACATTGTCTTCATTTTATTAAAAAAGAGACAGGGGGTGCCCAGAAAGATTAGGTTGACTCTCCAAGGTCATCTGGCAAGGCAGTAGTGACTGTATTGAACAGTGTTTTTCTATGATTCTGAGACTCCATGACATGCTTGAATGTGTTCCTTTTCACCTAGGGATGATAACCAGAGTGATCATCCTAGACCACAAAGAATGACTAAAGGAAGAATTTAGGGCAGGGAAAGAGTCACTGAAGATTAAGACTTGTGCCTAAACACAAGTCTTGGATTAAAACCTCTTACATAAATTAAAATCGTGTTTAGCAACAGGTATGTAACTGAAACACCAACTAGACACTAGATGATTTTGAGTCTATGTGATCTTACTCTAGGTTGTGTATTTTTCTCCCTTGAAATGCACTAGCCATCTTTAAACATTCAGCTACAACACTTTCAACCCAATGCTAAGTAAAAGGAAGAAAAATGGAGATATACTAGTCCCCTCCTGCCACATATTTAATTTCATGACCTTATTTTACTTTTTACACTTACAATTTGACTTCTTTTTGTATTTTATTTTTTTGTTGTTTTAAGCCACCTAATGTTTAACTTGTATGTCATCAAATGTTTTCTCCTCAGAAACATTATAGTGTGCACATGTGAAATGGTTTAATTTATAAACACACACAAGGTATATATTTACATCTTAAAATTAGGACAAAGTATGAAAATATGATAGGGATATTTACTGGTTTTCATCATCATTTCTCCAGTTAAGAAGTTAAAAATACCATTTATTTATTGTTCTGCTTTCTCCTTCACCCCATCTCAATCTGTACTAGGCATACTGTACATATCTCAGTTTGTTTTGGAATACCACAGATCACACTACCTTTTCAGTTAGTGCCGCTCATGCCAATATTCTTATTTCGTGCATTATGTCATAGCAGCACAGGGGGAGACACAGAGCTTCAGCGTGAATTCCTCCCGAAATTCATCACTACCTTGGCCTGAAGTACTGTTTGGGATTTGGCTATTCAACTCCTAGGCTATTGTTAATCTCTTAAATATTCTATATCCACTGGGAGACACCAAATGCAGATGACCACAAAATTTATCATTTCAAAATGTCAAAGACCTCAGACTCAAAACTTTGTTCAAAAACTCTCTGTGTTAAGAGAGATATTCTAACATTGGCCAACCAACTGTAGGTAAAGGCTGCTGAGGACATTAGGCTGTCACCTAAAAATCTATGTAAAAAAATGGTATTCACCATTATCAGTTTGTTAGAATGTCGATGCCAGAATATGCCATTTTAAAGATGTAAATTTGCATAGAGATGCTTTTATTGAACAGCAGGGAAAACAAGATATATAGGTAAAAATTTGTGAACTTTGGATGTTGGCCCTAAACCTTCATTTTTCAGCACAATTTGTTTTAAAATTCCGTCACTTTGTGTATTCCCCTTTACTTCTATTCACAAAGCATAATAATCTTTTATACTCAAGTTTCTAATAATCAAGTAAGAGAAAAGTGTCCAAGAGGAGTTTTTCAATCTTAAAATGCATTCTGTAAACTGTATTTTATCAGCAGGTATTTTTTTTAGGCCTCTGAGGCCAGATACAACTCTAACTTCACTGTCCCTTCTGCAGTCTCTCAGGCTTTAAAGGAATGTTAAAAATACACAGTAAGAAAGAATGGACAGAAAACTTCAAGTAACGTACTGTCTTACCTTTATATGTGTTTATATCTATATTCGTCTATTTAAGTTCTTGCTGTTTTATTGAAAAGGCGGCTGGCTTAGTTAAGTCTAATTTAAAGCCATCCTAGTTATACAACCAAAGGATCTCTGGGAATTATGTATAAAATCACTTTAGCTTCATTATCATAAATATGCCATTTCAAATGTGTTTGGAAATGCTCTACTTGGTATTTTATGATAGAACTCAGAATCATTGTACTAGATACGCAAGAATCTAGAGGGTTTTTTAAAATGGTTAATATATATTAAATATAAATATATGCACTATGTACCATACATATGTATGTATGTATATATGCATTTATGTATATTGACTGGGATCCCAAGAATTTATGGAAAATGAATTTTCTAACGACTTTGAGTGACACAAACTCAGAATTCAAATGTTTACAGAAATACATAAACTGGGGCGCCTGAGTGGCTCAGTTGGATAAGTCTCTGGTCCTTGATTTCAGCTCAAGTCATAATCTCAGGGTTGTGAGCTCCAGCCCCATATCAAGCTCTGCTTTGTGCATGGAGCCTGCCTAAGATTCTCTCCCTCCGGGGATCCCTGGGTGGCTCAGCGGTTTGGCACCTGCCTTTGGGCCAGGGCGCGATCCTGGAGTCCCAAGATCGAGTCCCGCGTTGGGCTCCCGGCATGGAGCCTGCTTCTCCCTCCTCCTGTGTCTCTGTCTCTCTCTCTCTCTATCATAAATAAATCTTAAAAAAAAAAAAAGATTCTCTCCCTCCCTCTCTCTGTCTGTTTCTCCCCACTTGCACACACTCAATTGCTCTCAAAAAAAAAAAAAAAAAAAAAAGAAAAGAAAAGAAAAGAAAGAAAGAAGAAAGACAAATACTATGATTTATAAAGAATCTTCTTATTACAAGTTTCAGATGAGTTTACCTTAAACCTTTCCTTAAACATAAGGAAATTTAGTTGGTATCATTTTTCTTCTTCTCTTTACAAGGAGTTTTACAGAAAGTCTTACAAGTGGAATCAGAGAACAGAGATAGTCCAATGAAGACTTTGTTACCTGAGCAAGATTGAGGAGCATGCTCTTTTTCACTGTATTATAAATAGTATCAGTGAAAAATTTCAGAGAACTTCAAATTCTGATAGCAACAATCATAATTTCACCTAAAATGGCATATATACATGGCATATAATTACTAAATTAAAGATGAACTCTGATCAATTCATATTTAATATTAGTTTTCTCCTACAGAAAACAAGAGAAACAAGACCAAGCTATATCTTCATAATGCTTGTAAATCCCATCCTCAGAAAATATCTTTAATTGCTTTTTTAACTATTAAAGTGATATTATAAAGAAAAATTTTCCCTATAGAAAAGACTCTAGTAAATACAGAACCAATTTGTTTGCATCATAGTTGATTTTAAGGATTATCTGCCTTTCAAGGAACATAGCATTTGTTACATATGTTAGCTTGCTAATTTGGCTACATTTCGAACAAGAGAAAATAAAAATGTGGATATTTCTTTGCAGATTCCCATTCTCACATCATATAGAACAGCTGCAAAAACATTCATTCTGGTTTCCTTTTATTTTCAGGACTACACATCTAGTGGATATAAAAACTAAATGGTATTAGATACTGTAAAAATAGGTTGTATATATTCAGCATAATGATCTTTAAACATATTGTGTGCAAATAGAGAAAAAAAGGTTTTCTTCCATCATGCATTTTTATGGCCATTTTCTCGGGAGTTCATATTTAGTCACTGTTTTGCAACAATTTTCACTCTCACCCCAACAAAGTACTTTCTGGCTGCATGACCTAAGTTGCTTATATAATTTGTCAGGACTCCCTGGTGTTAAAAAAAATTAATTTACTTACAAAAGATATTTATAAACCTCTTTTGTATAAGACACAAAGAATATTTTATCAAATCTGAAAGGGAATTCATCATAAGTCAATTGGAACACCATATAATTTCTTATTTTATTTTTATTATTTTTTAAAGATTTTATTTATTCATGAAATACACAGAGAGACTGGCAGAGACACAGGCAGAGGCAGAAGCTGGTTCCATGCAGGGAGCCCAATGTGGGACTCAATCCTGGAACTCCAGGATCATGCCCTGGACCCAAGGCTGATGCTAAGCTGCGGAGTCACCCAGGGATCCCTAATTTCAAGACTATATAATTGAATGAAGAAAAAATGCTCTTCTACCTAGTTTGAGAATAGCGCGATCCTGGAGACCCGGGATCAAGTCCCACGTCAGGCTCCCGGTGCATGGAGCCTGCTTCTCCCTCTGCCTGTGTCTCTGCCTCTCTCTCTCTCTCTCTGTGTGTGACTATCATAAAATAAATAAAAATTTAAAAAAAAGACAATCAGATGTAAAGTTGTCTGCTAAATTGGGATTTATATGATGAGCTCTTATAAATTTCATTTATTTTATTTAAAAGAGGCCCGGCAGTCCTGGAGACACCCTGAGGTGTTTAAGATGTGGGAACCCCTAGTACTGGATGAAATTAACAACCTAATGCCCAAACTTAAACCAGAAATGTTCACTAAAGATAATAGAAAGGTAATATGATTATTGGTTTAGTGAATTAAAAATCCAAGATTTCATTCATACAGGCATTCAACATTGTCAAACAATCTTATTTCACTTTTCCACAAGGACTGCTTTCATACACTTTAATATTATCTATTTCATATCTTCTCTCTTCCTTTAATTTTCCTGCTGCTACTTTCAATCTGCACTCTCAGTTTAGAATATAGTTTTCAACTTTTTTAAGACAATGAAAGCCATCAAGTAAAGAACATCTTTATTTTCTTGCAACTAAATCCACCAATTTAATCTGTATACTCCAATTTCTTCATCCATCTCCCTATTATAACAGAACAAAGGTACCTCCGGATACCAAAGACCAATCCCTCCATACATGTACTGGATTCCATTCCTCTTGCTTTCTCAGGGACTTTGCTCATTTTGTCTTTCACTCTGTCTCCTCATCATCAGATCATCCTATTTTGCATCTCCCTTCTTGATTACCTTGTTTCTTCCTTCCTTCCTTCATATTGTTTCCTTCTCTTCTTCCCTCCTCCTAAAACATTACAAATAATGTACAAACATCTTCTAGGTCTAATGACTAATATAGCTAATTATTATATTGGTATTATAGTAAGATAACTGGTATAATACTGGTACATGGTATAATCTTTTTTTTAAAAGATTTTGTTTTTTTTATTTATTCATGATAGACACACACACACAGAGAGAGAGAGAGAGAGAGAGAAGCAGAGACACAGACAGAGGTAGACGCAGGATCCATGATGGAGCCCGACGCGGGACCCGATCCCGGGACTCCAGGATTGCACCCGGGCCAAAGGCAGGCGCCAAACCACTGAGCCACCCAGGGATCCCCTAATCATTCTCATCCCATCTTTAGCCCAGGTAACAACTGTAAACATTTAATGAGTCTCTAAGCTTCTATATATGCCCTATGAGAAATAATGATTTTAAATTTAACAATGGCAAATATAAGAATATGTTATTCCAAGCTTGACACCATGTCTTATTTGAATATGCAGGACCTATTCACCTTGCTTTTCAGTCCATTAGGATCTGGGCATCCAAAACTAATGGAGACAGTTTAACATGCGAAATATTTCCTACCACAGTTCCTTTGTACATAAGGTTCTTTCTAAGTGAAACAGTATCCTCTTTTCCCTCAATCTCTCACATGGCTGGTCTCTCTCAACTTAAGTATATGATTTAAGAATTTCTTTACCTGGTTTATCTCCTTACTACCGTATATTGCTTAATTTTCTTTATCACAATTTATCTCTGTCCCATCTCTCTCTTTCTCATTCTCTCCACCCATTCATCCATTCAACTACTGATGTTATTATTTTTTTTTTATTATCTTTCCCTTTATTACATTACAAGGTCCCTAAAAGAGGGGAGCTGTGCCTCTTAATTTAGTTTTCTATAGCCATACCTACTATGATGCCTGGTATGTAGGCACTTAACTAAAGGTATGTTGAAATAACTATCTCTTAAAAAACATGTCCCTCAATCTAGGGACAGAATACTCTACTGAAATCAGGAACCTAGTTATAGCACTTGCTGTTGATGATGAGACTCTTGATATATAAACAGGACTGGTTAAAGTTTTCTAAGAACAGTCTGAGACTTCAGATCAAAAGTACGGAGTAACATTACTACTTGCTGAGAGCGAGGGCTTTAACATTTGTTACCACAGAAAAACCAATCTTTAGAGATATTCAGCACTTAGCAATAATCTCAATTACTATATAAGGTAATATCATCAGGATTTATTTTATGTCTCTGCCAGAAACTTCAGTCTGATTTTATTTGACATTGCAGATTTCTGGGTTATACTGGCAGAAGAGTATGAAGAAAATCATCTTAGAATTCAGAATAGCTTGATTTGAATGCTGGTGAGTTTTTTGTTTGTTTTTTTTGTTTGTTTGTTTGTTTTTTAAATCGTGAAGGCTATGAAAGGTATTTCTCTTTGGAAATAATATCCAAAATCATATCAAACCAAAATTACTTCATAGAGTTTTTGAGATTATCAAATTAGATAACATATTGTGTCCTAAGCTATGTAAAACAAATGTAACATATAATTGTTTCTATTATTTTCCTCATCATGATAGAGATGAGTATCTCATTTTTTAATGGAAAGATTGTTAGGGTTTAATTTCAAAAATTGGAAAAATAGGTTTTTACTGAGGTATCTAGGTCAGAGCTTAGCAAGTCCTTATTTACTTATAAATTCCACTCTCATCCATACCTTTAACAAATTATTTTTGGGAATCTACCATATGCTAAGTACTGAGTGAAGCAAAATTACACAATGTGAATAGGACAGGTATTTGCCTGCCCTAACAGAGTTTAATACCTAAGGGAGAAAGAGATGATAAGTATATAAAATCACATATAAACAATTCCTTATAAATATTTTAAGTTGTATGAAGGAACAGAATAATTTTAAATAGGGAAAAATTAAAGTGGGTAAGGAAAGAGCTTTTAGAGTTAGTTTTTTTGTGATATTATTAATGAAAATATAGTAACACAACTTCATTATTCTTTCAAATGTACAAAGATGTGGAAATCAACATATAGTAGTCTCTATTTTATAGAAACTATAGAGAAAGAGATGATAAGTTTCTATATTATAGAAACCATCATATAAAGCATGATATTGTATGCTTTTATTATATATATTAAACATGCATATTTATATGTTACATAAAATATGTATTATATAAATGTATATACAATACAAACATATATAACAACTTACTTTTAGAATAATCATGTAATATATTTTTTCCATTTTGTCATATGAATTAAATATTTTAAGTCATTTGTTCTGAATAATTTTATGCATTTGCAGAAGTTTTATGATACAATGGTACAAATATAATATTGTGAAATGTATTTACGAATGAGAAAATACACTTTGCAACAGCACTAATGCATGACCAAAGAGCAAAGCATCAAAAAAATTCAGGTTAAAAATTGTGAGTAACAGACTGTAATAAATATATATGTAATAAGTACATATAATCTTATGTACTTTTCTTTCTTTCCAAAATTTAGGATGGATTTGTGAAAGTTAATGCCACTGTAAATCAATGCATTCGTTGATGAGCTATTATATGCACATGTATATAAATCAATCTTTTGTTTATTTTCTTGGAAACTTCCCCCACACATCTGTTTCTACAGATATTCTTCAAGATGATGAATGATTTAAGTTATGTGTCAATCAGAATAAAATCCAATGAAAGCTCACAAACATGTAATTTCTATCTGTAATAATTTTGGTTAAGATGTTTTAGTTAAAGGATATATAATTGTGTGAAGACTAAAAGGGCAGCAAAATGAAGGGGAAAGTCTAATCACAACTCGTTTGGTAACGTGAAAATCATGAATACTCAGTTGTAAGCCTCCAAAAAGTGAGAATAAACCTGCAGGAGATGGAAAATATCCTTCTTGGCTACTGAATACTGACGCGTGGATCCATTTTCTTCTCTGTGGGTGGTGATTACTATTGCTGCTTCAAGAATCCCAAACATTTCATGGTGTATGAGAACATAGATGATGCATTTAAGCATGGAATTCACATTCTAGCCTGAGGATCTTATTCCTATTAATGACATTGAGTACTAACAGAAATCTTAAAGCACATTGTTATATGATATAAAATAATTTGATGCCCCAATCCTGAGTAGGCTGGTTTGCTTGGTGTCCGATGACAATGGATGGTTACAGCTGCACGAAGTCATAACCAACTGGCCTTCTGTTTGAATAAGTGCCTGATCCATTTTATAGTAATCTAAGTGGATATAAACTTTGCACTTATTTGGCTCAACATTTCACCATTTAAAAATCCTTTCCAAGCACTGATACAAAGAGTAATTATTTAGAAGTTTGCTCTCCCATGTTGTATAGAAAAATATAGTTTTAATGTATTTTGAAGTTTCTCTTATTATCTACCCTTCACTTATGCTTTCATTTGCATATTTGGTTCTTCTTGGTATTGGTAAAGTCAACTCTATATAATCAGAGAATACTATCTGAAATGGCAGTTACTGTCCATATGTGGCTATTTAAATTTAAATTTATGAAAACAAAATAAAATTTAAAAACCAGTTTCTCAGTCACACCAGCCATGTTTCAAGTGCTTAAAAGCTACGTTAAAACATTTCCATCTCCATAAAAGGTTTTAGAGGACTCTGCTGTTCTGAAAGCCTACATATAAAATAGAGAAATATATAAAAATATATTCTCCACTACTTATAACCCTAAGTCCAGCTTGTGTGCCTCCATTCTTGGAAGCGTCTGAACTAATCCTGCTACTCAATACTTGGAGTTGAGCCTGTTCTAGAGCAGAACTCCAGAAGTAGCTTCTAAAAATAAAGTGGCCTAGATCCAATCAAGATGAATCTCTAGGTTTTCAGAAGATTTAAAATTGTTCCACATCTTGCAATACTTTACTGTCTTACCCAGTGGCCAACATGCTTCCAAGGTTGAGAAACAGCGGGAGTTGGGTAAACGGGTCTAGGCCTATGGCTAAGAGATGACGGTGGGAATCTTAAGCTTTGAATCAATCTTTCTTTTTGTTTTTGCCACTCCATGGTTGGATGGTTGAAAAGGTTCCTTGAAAAGACCCACATATGAACCTGCACAGAAATCGATTTATTTGAAGCTTTTATATTTAGTTTTTATAGTAATGATGCAAAATGTCTGGCTGACTTCATGTAGTATGACTTTCAGAAGGTTTCTGTCACAGATCTGCCTTGTGGTATCAATGTCTTATTCCTAAACCCTAGCAACTCCTATAACTTCATCACCTTTCTACAAGTGTTTATTATTTTGAATATAATTTTTCAGTTTTATCTATTTTGTTAAAATGTTAAGAGTGTTTCTTCTTTGGAATTATATTACACTAAAATTAGTGAAACAGGAATCTGATAAACTTCAACCTGTCATTCAGGGATTTAAGCAAATGATGAGTCTTTCATGTTGCTTGGAAAAATAGAATTTCAGGTCAAAGTAGGAGAATGATATATTTGTAATCATTCACTACCCATGAACTGAAAAGGAAAGCAACCAGAAAAAGTAACTGCCAAGTTCTCTTGCAAATGATTGTGTGCAAAGAACAATGATCACAAGTACACTATGAAGCAAGGTTCCTTTCTAGCAGTTATCAGTTCTGAAAGAAATGCCATCCATCCTCCACTTCGTTGGAAATAAGCCATAAAATAAGTGTCATCATGTCAGCATGCTCCTGTTCTTTTGATGTCTCAGGGTTCATTGACACCAAAAATATGGATCTAAACAAATAAAATCCACCCCTGCTACAATACCAAATAATAATTAAGTTTGAAGTTGCATTGAAAATAATGGTTACAGGTCCAAACTTCTTTTAAATTCTCAAAAAGAAAAAAAAATTAGTTCTCAAAAAGAAAAATATTAGCATTTAACTAATTGGGTAATATTGTACTCCTGCCTGTGCCACTTAATGAGGATATTAACAGTATGCATGTTCACATCATCCTCATTGATAGTTTTGAGCTGTATAGTTTCACTTCTCCTTTTACATATCATTTTTTTTTTCATTTTGGTTTCAAATTTATCTTTTGGTCTCAAGCTCATGCTTGACTCAAGGTCAAGGTGTTTTCTTGTTGTGATTAACTGCAGTGTATCCTGGTTTGCACTGGCCACTTGACTCCACCTCATTTTGGTGACATTAGACAATCATGTAGCCTATTTTCCCAATTCCTTGGTCCTAATCTTGCTTCACTCTGTTTGGCTGACACCACTTGCAACATTCTTGTTTCAACCACCTTTGCAGTGGGAAATCAACTGACTGACAATGGTTCTGAGTATAGGTCAAAACAATACTATTCTGATTCCAAAATACCAACATTAAATATGCTTACTTATATAAATGCCTGCTATATTATCTTTTGGACATATTTGTGCATTTCAAATATTTCATAATAGAAACTGTGGTATAACACGAACCTTATCTTTATACATATAAACTACAATATTTTTTCTAGTCCATTTTCTAGAATACTTCCCACCTTCAAAAGAGTTACATTTATTCAATAATATCCTGCACAGTTAGTAAGGGATGAATTTTTCTTCCAACTAGAGAAAGCAGGTGTGTGTAAAAATAGATAAACATCTATAGGTAACTTCCAAATATACATGGTTGCTGTATTTAATTGCTCTGGTCTTAATTTGTATTCAATGTATCATTTATAATTCATATTTTATTATATAAAAATATAAAGGGAAATAATATAAGAAGTTATACCAGATTATATTGTTTTTTCCTGGCGGACAATGTCAGTGTCACATCTATTTTAGTTATTTCAAGCGTACAGCATAGTACCTATCTCAGAGCAAGCCCAACATGTTAATGAATGAATGAGATTAATTTTACTTATACTACATTACTACTTTGTCACTTTTCTTCTTATGTCCTTTGTGTAATATGAACACACACAAGATTTACTGTTTGGAGATAAAAGGAAAAAACACACGTAGAGCTAGCAACCCAATTTAGTTTAGTTAGAATGATTTCATTGATGAGGATTAATGTCAGTAATATAATGGCTCTGAGAACACTGGCTTCTCATGTATTTATTCGGATCCATTCTTTGTACCTCTCCAGTCTATTGAAGGTGAGCTTCAAGATTTTGCTAAAAATTCAAAATGGGTCCATGATATCTCAAAGGAACACATGGGAGCTAAAAATGTAATTAGCACCGTATTTTAACAAAATTGGAGACTGTTCTTCCCTGAGATACTGTGGAATATGAGCTGCAGATGTGTTTACTCTGACAAAAGACTCAAGATCAAAACAATCCCCATAAACAGAGAGTGAAAAAGCCATTTCCACCCTAAAATTCTATATTTCACCACCCTAAAATTCTGTATCTCACGTTTCTTTACAGATTAAACTTTCAGTGCACTACTGCAGTATTTACTATTTCAAGTGATACACATAAAAATTCATTCAAAGTGTTTCCTAGAAGAGTAGTTACTTGAAGATTGCTTTAGGGTCCAGAAGCCTGGGAAGAAAACAGTGTCTGATCCATCAGAATACAGAATGTCTGATGCTGCAAAGGTAACACTGAGCAACTGCAATTTCTATTCTGTAGCTCACAGGTTAAAAACCACATCACAGGGCATGAAAACTAACACACAAGAGCCTCGGATGCCCCTTGGGGAATTTGGATAGGTTAAAAACACACATTTCACATATGCGCATATACACACAACTTCATGGAATTTAAGTCACAAAAGGATTTTTTCCCCTTTCGTTTTATTTTATAAGAAGATTTTAGCATATTAAACTGTGGCATAATCATATGGTTCTAATGCTAATAGCCATGGGATCTTCAGTTAGTATACCTGGAGAAAGTATATACTTGTCAATATTTATAACTTTGACATTAAAGAAAATGTCAACAATTTTAAATAAATAAGATAAGATAAATTTGTGTAGTGGCCCAGTAAAAACAAAAGAGAACTTAGGTATGAAAAACTCAAAGCCAGGCAGGCAGTTTTTTCTTCTTTAACTCTGTTCTACCTGAAACATAAACATGAAGGAAGGCCAGGGCTATTAGATCTTTCCAAATTGCAAGAGCATCCAGAAATCGGAATTTTGGCTTCAAATCTTCTAACCGGTTAAATTCCTGCCTTTCTCTACCCTTCCATAGATGTTTCAGGCAAAACAAAATACACCTGCCAGCTGTATTTTGCTACAGGGCTGTTAGTGTATGACCTCTAGTGAAGCCAGTCAGTTTGACTCATTTGAAATGTAGGCTACTTGGATCTGCTTCTATCAACCTCTTTGGGCCACAGTGCAGCAATAGGGTGCTTTTTGGCTGGACAAAAATTATAAGATGTTTTCTGAACTCTGATATAGTATAATACTATTTATTTTATATATGTATGCATTCTTTAACATAAAAGAAATAATAATATTTAATAGCAAACAGCTACTATCCCTTATTCTAAACATAAAATCACTGCTGTTGTATTATTACTCTTTGTGAACACTTAAAATGGTCTAGGAATATGGAGTTTTAAATCTAGAAGAAATATTATCATGCCATAGCCAATTTACTGATCAATTTTACTATGTAGCAGAAGGTAGAAAAGTCGGCTGTTTTCAAAGCAAATTACTCAGTGATTGTGTGTCATGCATTCTTACCCTCATCTCGAAAGAAAACTCAGCATTTTTTTAAAAAAATATTTATTTATTCCTGAGAGACACAGAGAGATAGGCAGAGTCATAGGCAGAGGGAGAAGCAGGCTTCCTGCAAGAGCCTGACATGGGACTCGATCCCAGGACTCTGGGATCATGCCCTGAGTCAAAGGCAGAGGCTCAACCACTGAGCCACCTGCATGCCCTGAAAACCCAGCATTTATAAACAAATTATTATCAAAATTTATCATTAAGAAGCAAATATGTGACCAAATCTGTCAAGGCTGTTCTTATTTGTCAAGTCCCCTTAGTATCCTTTTGATCCTAACCACTGGTCCTATGGCAAATGATTCAACACCGAGTGCAAACTCTTTTTCTTGTTGCTGCCTGGGCAGCTGGCTTTGATACAGAACTGACCAGACAAATTAGTCCACCCGGTGGTTGAAGCTCTTTGCCATATTAAATGGGCTTACATAAATTTTTCAAATAGAAAATATTAGGACATTTAAAAGAAAACTGCTAGTGGCAACTATTACTTCTTAAAGGTATAGTGCTCAGTTTCCCTCTGCCTACAATGCCTTCTCTCTCTTCCCTGCCAGGCAAATTCCTATTGATCCTTCAAGTTACCGATTGCCTCCTGTGCAAAGCCTTTCTTAACCTGAGAGTACTAGTACCTTCCTCCTCAGTGAGATCACAATGCTATATATCTATGAACACACATATATACGCATGTATATACCTGTACATGTATGTGTGCATGCAGGTATGTACATATGTACGTGCTATCTTTTACTTTCCTCCCACTAGTTTCATCTGGGTGTGGAAAGGTTTATATAAGATTCCCAGCATTTGTAACAACATCTGGCACACTAGAGTTATTAAATTAATATTTGTTGAATGAATGAATAAATGACAAATACAATTTAAGCCCTTAATTATCAAATTTCAAAAATTAAACAATTTATAGTTTATTTGGAAATTTTTTTTTTGGGATAAATTGTCAGTGAAAACGGTGGCTTGGAAATTTACCTAATATATAATAAAGAAATGTAAACATAAATGAGTTTTATGCCCCTATAACTGCAATCAAGATTTTAAGCAACATAGGAGCAAATAAATATGAGTATTTATTTTTTTAAAGATTTTTATTTATTCATGAGAGACAGAGAGAGAGAGAGAGAGAGAGAGAGAGAGAGAGATAGAGAGGCAGAGGGAGAAGCAGGTTCCATGCAGGGAGCCCGATGTGGGACTCGATCCTGAGTCTCCAGGATCAGGCCCTGGGCCGAAGGCGGTGCTAAACCGCTGAGCCACCCGGGCTGCCCAAGAGTATTTTTTTTAAAGAGCAAGTATCTCAACATTAAAAAAATATTGAAGGGAGGTGGACAGGGGAATGGGTTAACTAGGTGATGGGGATTAAAGAGGGCACTTGTGATGAGCACTAGGTGTTGTACGTAAGTGTTGAACCAATATATTTTACATCTGACATAATATTACACTGTATATTAACT
This sequence comes from Nyctereutes procyonoides, assembly GCF_905146905.1. Lineage (NCBI taxonomy): Eukaryota > Metazoa > Chordata > Mammalia > Carnivora > Canidae > Nyctereutes > Nyctereutes procyonoides. The sequence goes on along the minus strand of NW_026575158.1, from coordinate 759,781 downwards.
AACTGGAGTTTAAATAAAAGCTTGGAGGAAAACTATTACCCCTCAGGTCAAAAAAAAAATTAACTGGGCATTTTAATATATACTGGGAAAAGAGGAGAGAAGCCTTGAGGTCCTTAATAAGTAAGATTTATAATGTAAAAACCGTAAAGACAGAACTCTTGGAATAGAATAGTTCCTCTTATCTGGAGGAAATACATTCTAAGACCCTGGTGGATGCCTGAAACCGCAAATAGTACTGAATATTCACTCTTTTTTTCCTGTAGGAACATACTGATAGTAAAGTGCATAAATAGGCACACTAAGATATTTAAAACAAAACTAATAAAATAGAAAAAAATTGTATTTACTGAATAAAAATCATGTAAATGTGGTATTTCTCTCTCAAAATATCTTATTGTACTGTACTCATCCTTCTTCTTGTAAGACATGAGATGATAAAATGCCTATGTGATGAGATGAAGTGAGGTGAATGGCACAGGCATTATGACCTTGCATGACACTACTACTGACCTTCTGACCTTTCATCAGAAGAAGGATCATCTACTTCCAGACTGCAGTTGATTCTGGGTAACTGAAACCACCAGAAAGCAACACTGCAGGTAAGGGGACACCACTGTGTATAGAATCCTTGCATTCAATAATCATCAGCTAATGAGAAAGACATTGAGAGCCATAGTATAATCTGTGATTACTTTACTTCCAGATTATGCTTAATCTACAACCACATGTTAAAATGTAATATATTTACATTACATTACATTTACAAGGCAGCACAGACACAACCCAATAGAAGAGCCCTTGCTATTTATTTTCAATATCCACAAGACAAGCAGAGAGAGCAGATAAAATACATCTAACTACAGCTGTTCAGCGGAAAGGACTAATGATTTAAACTAGGATTAATGTTGACATAGGGACGATTTCCTTATATTTTAACATTATACTCACCATCCTTTCATTTTAATATTTTAAATTGTTGTCTCAGATATATTCCAACTTGCAAAAATAATATATCAAACAATAGCTTGTAAATATCAAATCTCTAATTAGGTGCTCTTTCCTAAAATAGATCCTAAGGCAATAAGTGAATACTGAGTTTCTGTTTTTTTTTTTTTTTTTAAAAGCTTATTGGTGCTCTTAGATAAGTTGTTTGGAGTAGTAAAGCTTTGATTACATAGAAATATAAGACATCTGTTTGGGGGCTAATATGGAAGTTCTAAGAAATTTATTAAAAGCAGAATATGTATTAGAAAATTGAAATGTGGAGGGGGAGGGGCAAGATGGCGGAAGAGCAGGGTCCCCAAATCACCTGTCCCCACCAAGTTACCTAGATAACCTTCAAACCATCCTGAAAATTTACGAATTCGGCCTGAGATGTAAAGAGAGACCAGCTGGACCGCTACAGTGAGAAGAGTCCGCGCTTCTATCAAGGTAGGAAGACGGGGAAAAAGAAATAAAGGAACAAAAGGCCTCCGAGGGGGAGGGGCCCCGGAGGAGCCGGGCTGAGGCCGGGGCGAGTGTCCCCAGGACAGGAGAGCCCCGTCCCGGAGGAGCAGGAGCTGCACCAACCTTCCCGGGCGGGCGGAAAGGGGCTCGCAGGGAGTTGGAGCAGGACCCAGGAGAGCGGGGATGCCCTCGGGCTCCCGGGGACATTAACAGGCACCTGCGAGCGCAGGGGAGTGCTCCGAGCTCCCTAAGGGCTGCAGCGCGCACGGAGGGACCGACCGGAGCAGCTCGGAGGGGCTCGGGCGGCGGCTCCGCGGAGGGGGCTGCGGGGCGGGAGCGCGAATCCCACAGCGCAGGCCCCGGAGCACAGGGCGCCGGGACACAGCCCAGGATCCGGCCTCCCCCGGGACAGGCAGAGGCCGGGAGGGCCCGAGACAGCGAGGACGCTCCTGCCCCGAGCTGAGCAGATCAGCGGCCCCGCCCCGGAGCCTCCAGGCCCTGCAGACGGAGAGCCGAGAGCCCCGAGCCCGAGCCCCGTAGTTCCTGCGGAGGCTGAATCCAGGCTTCCAGAGTTGCCGTAGCAACTGCTGCTGTTCCTCCTGGGGCCTGGCAGGGTAAACAACCCCCGCTGAGCCCGGCAGCAGGCAGGGGCAGAGCAGCTCCCCCAAGTGCTAACACCTGAAAATCAGCACAGCAGGCCCCTCCCCCAGAAGACCAGCTGGACGGACCAGTGATACTCCCCCGTGTTCCAATACAACTTGTTTTTGGCCACTCTGCACTGAGCAAAATGACTAGAAGGAAAACCTCACCTCAAAAGAAAGAATCAGAAACAGCCCTCTCTCCCACAGAGTTACAGAATCTGGATTACACTTCAATGTCAGAAAGCCAATTCAGAAGCACTATTCTACAGCTACTGGTGGCTCTAGAAAAAAGCATTAAGGCCTCACGAGACTTCATGACTGCAGAATTTAGATCCAATCAGGCAGAAATTAAAAATCAACTGAATGAGATGCAATCCAAACTAGAAGTCCTAACGACGAGGGTTAACGAGGTGGAAGAACGAGTGAGTGACATAGAAGACAAGTTAATGGCAAAGAGGGAAACTGAGGAAAAAAGAGATAAACAATTAAAGAACCACGAAGACAGATTAAGGCAAATAAATGACACTCTAAGGAAGAAAAACCTACGTTTAATTGGGGTTCCCGAGGGCGCCGAAAGGGACAGAGGGCCAGAATATGTATTTGAACAAATCCTAGCTGAAAACTTTCCCAATCTGGGAAGGGAAACAGGCATTCAGATCCAGGAAATAGAGAGATCCCCCCCTAAAATCAATAAAAACCGTTCAACACCTCGACATCTAATAGTGAAGCTTGCAAATTCCAAAGATAAAGAGAAGATCCTTAAAGCAGCAAGAGACAAGAAGTCCCTGACTTTCATGGGGAGGAATATTAGGGTAACAGCAGACCTCTCCACAGAGACCTGGCAGGCCAGAAAGGGCTGGCAGGATATATTCAGGGTCCTAAATGAGAAGAACATGCAACCAAGAATACTTTATCCAGCAAGGCTCTCATTCAAAATGGAAGGAGAGATAAAGAGCTTCCAAGACAGGCAGGAACTGAAAGAATATGTGACCTCCAAACCAGCTCTGCAAGAAATTTTAAGGGGGACTCTTAAAACTCCCCTTTAAGAAGAAGGTCAGTGGAACAATCCACAAAAACAAGGACTAAATAGATATCATGATGACACTAAACTCATATATGTCAATAGTAACTCTGAACGTGAATGGGCTTAATGACCCCATCAAAAGGCGCAGAGTACCATGGACTTTCTTCAGAGACTTAGAACAAATTATTTTAAGATTCGTGTGGAATCAGAAAAGACCCCAAACAGCCAGGGGAATTTTAAAAAAAGAAAACCATATCTGGGGGCATCACAATGCCAGATTTCAGGTTGTACTACAAAGCTGTGTTCATCAAGACAGTGTGGTACTGGCACAAAAACAGACATATAGATCAATGGAACAGAACAGAGAACCCAGAAGTGGACCCTGAACTTTATGCTCAACTAATATACGATAAAGGAGGAAAGACGATCCACTAGAAGAAAGACAGTCTCTTAAATAAATGGTGCTGGGAAAATTGGACATCCACATGCAGAAGAATGAAACTGGACCACTCTCTTGCATCATACACAAAGATAAACTCAAAATAGATGAAAGATCTAAATGTGAGACAAGATTCCATCAAAATCCCAGAGAAGAACTCAGGCAACACCCTTTTTGAACTTGGCCACAGTAACCGGAGAAGGACAAACAGTGTATGTTCTCATTCATTTGGGGAATAGGAATAATAGCGAAAGGGAATATAAGGGAAGGGAGAAGAAATGTGTGAGAAATATCAGAAAGGGAGACAGAACATAAAGACTCCTAACTCTGGGAAATGAACTAGGGGTGGTGGAGGGGGAGGAGGGCGGGGGGTGGGGGTGAATGGGTGACGGGCACTGAGGGGGACACTTGATGGGATGAGCACTGGGTGTTATTCTGTATGTTGGTAAATTGAACACCAATAAAAATTAATTTATTAAAAAAAAAAAAAAAAAAAAAAAAAAAAAGAAAATTGAAATGTATTTACTTGGGGGTACCTGGGTGGCAGGTGGGAAATAGTTAAGCATTTGACTTTGGGTTTCAGCACAGGTCATGATCTCAGAGTCATGACACTGAGCCTCATGTCAGGCTAGGAGCACAGAGTGCTTGGGTTTCTCTCCTTCCCTTATTTATTTATTTTACAAATAAATAAATCTTTAAAAATAAAAAATAAACTGTATTTATTTTGTTGATGTATTTTTCCATTTTACTTATTTTACATCAAGTGATGAAAATACCTTTTAACCATTTTTTCAAATTAAGATAAAGTTAAAAATTCAAAAATGAGGTGACTATCAAAAATAATTAAAGCCTGGAAAAAAAATCCTATGGAACATATGTAAGTTTGCATTGTGATGTTCCAATTAATTGGACTGAATTTTCTTTTACTTGTCAAGAATATTGCTAGTGAATATCTTATACTGTTTTGTACTCTATTTAAATTGATAACTGGATCTGTTCAAAATTGATAATAACTGGATCTGTTCAACTTTCCACCACTGAGAAGAGAGTTATGTATGTGACTTTGTGCAGTTATCACAAGAAGCAAACACCTTATTTGTAGATGAGAAAACTGAGCCTTGGAAATACACAGGAAGATACCCATAGTAATATGGTTCAAGATTATTAAGTTAAATACTTTAAAATAAAATTTTATGTGTATGGCACTGTTCTAGGCAACAAAATAAACAGTAGTGTTCTTTGTAACCATTCATTTGTTCATTATTTATTTAAGAAACCCTGAACACTAAATATGTGTTTGACCTTGCACTAGAGCTGGAATACAAAAATGAACAAGAGTATTTTCAATGAGTTAGTGGTCTAGAAGTAGAGACAGACATATGAACTAAGAAATCCAATAAAATGTGGTACTTGCTGAGATAAAATAGCCACAGGGTGCTATGGAGAATACAGACACTTAGCACAACATAGTTATTCAGGGAGAACATTCTATGGGTGATGAAATCTTAACTAAGTTTTGAAGGTAGTATAAAGGTGAAGAAAAGAGAAAAGGACATTCAAGATAAAGAATACAGAAGGAACAAGTTATGTGTGAGCACTAAAAATAGAACCCTCTTCTCTAGCTATCCAATTGTTCATTCAACCAAGATTTTTTTTTTTTTTTGTACCAGTGACTGATCTAAGTGAATGAGACAGATAAGATGCTGCTCTTACAAAACTTTCATGGTGGGAAATAGTCCGAACAATACCAAGGAAAGATGTGATGAGAGCCTGGATAAAAGAAGTGACAGTAGTGGGAGATACGAAATGAATCTGAAAAATATTTAGAAGATAATATGTGTAGACCTCTTGACTGATTGGGTATATGGGACAAGGGAGATTGTGAAGTCTACATGTCATAGGCTTCTGGTTTGGAGAATCAGATGGATGTTTAACTATTAACGAAAATTTGGACTTAAGAAAGATGAAGTCAATTTGAGACACATTGAGTTCTTCTGGACCTCCAGAGGATATGGATAGCAAAGGAGTGTATTAACTTGCTAGCAAGAGGAAGAACCGTGGCTCAAATGTAGACCTTTTGCACTATGATCAATGGTCTTTCCATAAAACCATAGAGCATCTTCAAACAAAAGAAGATGTGATATCATTGAACAATGAAGAATAGTCAACTAATAATTACAATTTTTAAAAAAGATTTTAGTTACTTATGATAGAGAGCAAAAGAGAGAGAGAGAGAGAGAGAGAGAGAGAGACCATGAATTGGGGGGAGGGGCAGAGGAAGAAGCAGACTCCCGGCTGAGCCAGGAGATGCAGGGCTCAATCCCAGGATTGTGACCTGAGCCAAAGTCAGATGCTTAATCGATGGAGCCACCCAAGCACCCCTACAATTCCAAAAATTATAGTTATATACATGTGAGACAGTCCAAATTAATCATAATATTTTACTATTATTTCTAAAGGGAAGCCCATATACAGAAAGGAACAGGAATGATGTTAGAAAAATTGGAATTCTTGAACCTGTGTCTATTTATACCTATATAAACTTAGTGCTATGTTTGAGTAAGTTCTAGGATGATTCTAAACAATTCTTTATATCCATTTAGCAGGTACATCCCTTAATCATCCCATCCACAATTCTCTTTTAGACATTAAAAAGTCTATATACTTTAAAGTGTCAAAAATCTGTACTCTATTTCTCACCCCTTTCCAACTCAGAGTCTTGACAATATAAATGAAACAAGACAGTACTGTATATTACATGTTTTCAGGCCCAATCCAATCACTTTAAGGTTATGGTAAAGATTCAGTTTTATAATTTTTAAAAGATTTTATTTATTAAATCATGAGAGACACACACACAGAGGCAGAAATATAGGCAGAGGGAGAAGTAGATTCCCTGCAGGGAATCTGATGTGAGACTTGATCCCAGGATCTCAGAACCCCAAAGGCAGATGCTCAAGCACAGAGCCACCCAGGTGTCCTGGTTTTATAGTTTAAGAAACATTCAGATTAATCTTTTAGCCTCTCCCATATTTCCATTCAATCCGCAACCTCTGAGTAGACGTTCTTCTCACTTTGAAAAAGAGTGGACATCTCGGAGGATCCACATTTATTTATGAATTATTAATGAGTCTATGTTCTAAAGTTATCAACAGGCATTCTGCTCTAATGATGAGTTTTTTCATGTGATATATCTACCAACACACACACACACACACACACACGGTCAAATTCATAATAAATGTTTCTCTTAAACGTAGCAAACTTATTGCTCTAAATATGTGAAGGTTCTTTATTTTCTGATTTGTGAGGAACTGAAGGCCTGAGAATAGTGGAAGGAGAAAAGTATAAATAAATATTCAACATATGGTTCTATTTCTTCTTGGTATAATCATTGCTCAAAGTTTATATGATAATATAATGGATTTCTTAAATTTATCCTTTAAAAGATCACAGATGAATTACTGAGAAACTATTCTTTATTATTTCAAATAATTATACCCATGTTTTTTAAAATCTTTTTTTGTTTCAAGTTTTTATTTAAATTCTAGTTAGTTAAAATATAATATTGGTTTTAGGAGTAGAAGTTAGTGATTCATCAGTTGTTGGATATTTGGGCTCTTTCCATAGTTTGGCTATTTTTGATAATGCTGATATAAATATTGGGGTGCATGTGTTCCTTTTAGTAAAAATACTTTGCAATGGGACGTCTGGGTGGCTCAGTGGTTGAGCATCTGCCTTCATTCCGAGATCAAGTCCCACATTGGTCTCCCTGCATGGAGCCTGCTTCTCCCTCTGCCTATGTCTCTGCCTCTCTCTCTGTGCATCTCTCATGAATAAATAAATAAAATCTTAAAAAAAATACTTTGTAGTATATAATATAAATCTGTGTCTCAATTTTGGTAATTGTTGTAAAATAGTTACACCATGAAGGTGAATTCAGAAAATAATACTGGTCAAGTTTTGAAAGTATAATTTTGATATAGAAAATATTTTTTTAAAAAAAGAAAATATTAAGAATTGATATAAAAATATTGTCAAGCCAAGTGTAAAACTAACAAAGCCTGGGATATAGTGTAGCTCCACCTAAAAGAATTTCTATATTTGATTGAGGGAGACTTTGTCTAAAATAAATGCAAAACTATAGCTATTGATCAATCACCTAAATTCATGAATCCTCACACTTGTACTAGAAATAAGATGATAAAAAAGTGAAACTATGAAAAAGAGGAATAAAATACAACTTCTAAATTAAATTGTTCAAAACATTTAGAACAGGTGAAAAAACAAGGGTGAAAAAAGAACTGTATTCACCTATTTTACCATGTAAGTTTGTTTCATCTTATTTGTAATTTTTTAATATTTCCATGCTTACTTATATCTATAAAGCTGGTTTCACTATTTGATTTGAGTTTTAGATAATTATATTAGGTGCTGCTGAATAAGTGAACATATTGGAAATTATATTTTCACATTCCTTGTGATTTATAAATCAACATGTTATTCAAAAGCATTTATTCAAAAGTCTATGTATGGCTAACTGATTAAAGCTATTCAAAGGTAATATTTTAGCTATTAAAAAAACAGCAAGGGGGAGAAGAGTTATTAAATCTCACACTCACTTGACTTAAAATCTATAGTCCCTATGGAAGAATGTGAAATCGTGGAGAGCAAACCAACCTCTGCAGTGTTTTTCTTAACATATTGTCTGCACCTGTATATAATTGTAATTTCCCAAAGCATTACTAAATAGGCCAAAGGTTGTAGAGTTATTTCACAAAGAATAGCCCTTTAAACCCAAAATACTAGTGTCTCATTTTAACCACCCATTTAACCTGTGCCTAAAATTAGCAATGCAAGGAATGTTATCTGGCCCGTCATGGCCATGACATGTGTGGTACCCAGAGGCATGAAAGAAGTCTTGATCACAGGACCATTCAGGGAAGCTGAACAGTAAAACAGGAAGCAGGGCCAAGGAAATGTATCAAAGCCCTGGACTTTTCCTTAGCTCTGCAGACATTTTGTGAAATTCATCCTAAGGGAGAGGATACAGGAAATTGGGTAATATTTTGCAAAGACAATTATAGCCTGGTGTGCCTCAATAACCCAACACATATAAGGCCTACAATTCTAAGAAATCAGACAGTATAAATTTCATATACCAGATCTTTGAGAGAAACAGGTAAATATGTTTAAATGTCATTATTCATAATAGTTTACACTTAAGATATTAACATTTGGAAACTTGGCTTCATGAAATTTTAAAAAATGATTAAATACACAAGAGTGAAGGAAAAGAGGAGACATGAAAAATATGACAAAAAAGGGGAATATGCCAATTTAATTTGCATTATATCACTCAGAAGCAGAGGAAAATAAGTTACAACAGTAAAGGACTGGAAACTCATTTATATTCATAGTAAAACTCCTTGGACTCCTATGCACACCAATCTCAATTACTCATCTGAATTTAAACTCCTATGTGTTTGTTCTAGAGCTGTGGGGAAACAGGATAGAGGTATGAGAAATGAATGGATTTTAAAGTCTCAATGGGCTTTCCGAAATGCTGCCTGAAGTGTGTAATCACACATGTGCACACATGTGCACGCACACACACACACTTTATATATTTGAATGAATATATATATTTACAGTGTAATTAGACTAATAATACCACAACCCATACCTAAACAGAAAATAATTGGAGTTGATTTTCATTTTATAAATTCCAGATAAACAAAAGGATTTCATTACATGGCATATTATTTTTCAAATCCACATTACTTTTAAAGATGGGTATAAGCCACTTTATACTCTGCTACATAAAGTTCAATCACAATGAACACAAGGCATAAGTTATTTTTCCAAACATTTCTCCATGATGTTTTGCATTCAAGTAGTGACATCACTGTCCATATATGTCCTTTTGCATGCCAATTTCAGGAAGATCTCCAGAGCACGAGTCACTCAATCTTATAAAAATTCAGGATTATGACATCATGTCACTGTAACACTAAATTCTTCAGTTGGTTGAAGAGGATATATATTAGACTAGTTCAACATCTGAATTGAATTATTTACACAAAAATTTCTAGGTTTGGAAATATTTTGAACCCATGTAGTTTTGCTCTTCATGGTTGCAGATGTATCCTCTGTCCTGTGTCTAGGATGCTGACATTCAATCTGATAGCATAACCAATCAATCTCTCTGCTCTGGCTATTGCCAGGGTAACAAGAATAGTTTGAGTCACAGATGGCACATGAAGCAAAGTCCCTAGTCATTTCCAGACATATGTATACTCTGTGGTTCTCCTTTACTTCTATCATTGTATATTCCCATGTTGATGAAGATTCTGAAAAATGCTATCACAAATATATTGAAAGAACACACCAGTCATTTGCATTTCCATTCACAAGTGTGTTTCACAGGCTCTAGAGAAATGAGAAACACAAAGACTAAATAGTTAACCCTATCTTCCAGATGGTTCCTCTTCTTTAAATATAATGAAAGTGATACCACCAAAACTTCATGTTAAAATATCTAATTCCAGTGTTTATGACCCATAATCCTGTTCATTTCTTTTTTTTAAGATTTTATTTATTTATTCATGAGACACACACACACACACACACACACACAGAGACACAGGCAGAGGGAGAAGCAGACTCCATGCAGGGAGCCCAACATGGGACTTGATCCTAGGTCTCTAGGATCACACCATGGGCTGAAGGCAGCTCTAAACCTCCGAGCCACCGGGGCTGCCCTCATTTCTCTTCTTTACCTATTTCAGTCTCCCCAACCCACCACCCCTCACTAATTTTTTATTCCTGCATACCTCACACTTCATCGTATGTGCTAAATTTCAAAAGAAAGGGAAAGTAAATTATACATACTAAGATATAAACGTTTCTGTTTTGTTAACTTAAGGGACAACTCCCAGGATAGTGACTTTTACATCCCTTTGCAGTTATTTTGTCTCTTCTGTATGTAGTCATGTTTTATACATATTGTTGATTTAAATTGAACTCAGATGGACATAAATGAGAACATCTTGGTCACTGAACATGAAACAAAGGAATATCCAACTGAACTGTCTATTTTGTGTGTTTGTCTAAGATGATAGAACATTAACACTTTTTTTTAAAGATTCAGCTAATTCTTCGTTTTTAAGATTTCTAAGTATTTTTCATTGATAGTAAAAAAAGTTCTATCTTTCCCAATTTTCAAGTTTTGCACCTTATAATAATAGGAGAAAAACCTCACTATTTCCTTTTTCCTAGTGAAAGGTTTAAAAGTCCTGAAAGTATATTCTCCTGATACTTGTAATTTATCATTATTATTATTACTCCACTCCTGAAATTAAGGAAATCCTTTGGAATGACATCATTTTTTATTCTTTTATGAATGATCTACTTTGATGGGGTGTCATAATTCTAATAGTAAGTTTAAAGACAATACTTATGATGTTAAAGCATAAGCCACAGTTACAGTGACTAATGAAAAAAACACACGACATGCAACTCAACATTTAGCATTCTTACTTCAGGATACTTCAAACTTATAATTTCTTTTAGGCTGTGTTTTGCTGTGTGTTTGTGTTTTCCTAATTGCAAACTTGAGTACAGAGTTTGCTGAGTTGCAATCTTGAATAACAATCTGGAAATGTTTGAAATCAAGGAGGCCAGATGCAGAAACATTGTTGAACAATCAATCTTCCCTTGCATTCAAAACCTCTGCTATTGGGCCAGCTTCTCTAGTATTCTACAGCTGCCCAGTAAAATGACCTTCACCCTTCTGTTCCAATATATATTGCTATTATTAACATCAAGTATTTTCTTTCTCCTCACCTGTTCTTGTCCTTTTACATCCCCACATTTTTTTCCAATTTCTACTCGTTTTAGATAGTACTTAAAGTGTGCAGAACCCCAATAAAATGAATTTGTGTTATTCACATTTGTATAGTAGAACCATTTTATGACACCAAAAGGAAAGGCTTTATTAGTCTTTTTATATCCTTTTGGAAATGATATTAAATTTTGACAAGGACATTTGAGGCTGTTGTAATCCAATAACAAACAACATTTGCCTTTCTATGAAATGCAAATTGGGACTCCCTGACTCACAGTGGGTTTTGCTCCATATGTAAGAGTCACAAAGATTTTACAAGAATAGTTAGAAACATCCAGAATGTTTAATCTAAGTTCCTGTGAAGTTATTTTTCTAGATAATCAAAAACTCCTTTGGAATGTAAGTGCCTCCTATGTGAGGTACAAAGGAATATTAAAAAGGTCCTTCCTTATTAAAATAGTAAAAAAAAAATCCAAACCCTTTGATAATAGTTGTCACTTGGCTCAATTTCAAGACTACTTTTGAGGAGATAGTCTTAAAGCAGATAAACTTTGCAGTGTATGTGCATATGTATGTATGTGTGTGAAAGAGAGAGAAACAGAGAGAGATGTTCAAAATCAATTTTTGAGGGTTTTTTCAGTAGAGGATAACGTGAAACCAATGGTCACCTCTTATTTTTCCAATGGACTAAAATGTTTGACCACTTCTGCTTGCTTGTTTTCTTTCTTTCTTTCTTTCTTTCTTTCTTTCTTTCTTTCTTTCTTTCTTTCTTTCTTTCTTTCTTTCCTTCTTTTTTTCTCTTTCTTTCTTTCTTTACTTTCTTTCATTTATTTATTTGAGAGAGAGAGAGAGAGGAGCGGCAGGCAGAGGGAGAGTGAGAAGCAGGCTCCCCGCTGAGCAGGGAGCCCTACTCTAGACTCAATTCCAGGACCCTGGGATCATGACCTGAGCCTAAGGTAGACACTTATCCTGCTGAGACCCCCCAGGCACCTCACCCTCCCACCCCCCTTCTGCTGTTTCATTCTAGACTTTCAGACAAGACTGTATTTCCTCCCACCCAAGAAGATGTAAACTTGGATTGGATTTGGGTATTGCTGTGTTGGTAATGTAGATAATGCTCCATAGCTGAGCTGCCTGATTTATATGTCTCTTAATTCTCCTGGTTAAAATAATATAAATTATATGAAGGACAGAAATAACATACAAGGAATAATTATTATGACTGCAGGGAAAAAACTTCCAGAACCATTGCATATCGTAAATTTACAATTACTTTCATCAGCTTAGACTTTTCTTTTATGACATGTTAACCAAATAACATGTTTTGTTAGGGTAAAAAAATGCTTCCTATTATCAAACATTGTACTAAGCAGTCTGTCACTTATTGATAGTCTGAGATTTCATTTTCCACCAATGCCAGTCAATGGGGAAAACACAGTTTGAATAAATGACCTCTCTGAGGGTACAACTTATCCCTAAAATGCTGAACCCCCTCTGTCCTAGTTCCTCAGATCTGTTCATCTCAACAGTACTATCTTGCTATATGACCCAGACTTTTCTCCTTCATCTGTTTATTTCAGGACCCTGCATCCTTAGTCTAAAAGTCCGTTGGGGGATCCCTTGGGTGGCGCAGCGGTTTGGCGCCTGCCTTTGGCCCAGGGCGCGATCCTGGAGACCTGGGATCGAATCCCACGTCGGGCTCCCGATGCATGGAGCCTGCTTGTCCCTCTGCCTGTGTCTCTGCCTCTCTCTCTCTCTCTGTGACTATCATAAATAAATAAAAAATTAAAAAAAAAAAGTTTTAAAAGTCCGTTGGTATTGTCCTCTGGACATCTCTACTATGAACTCTCTTGCTTGCACATATCCTCAGGCCTTTCTTAGAATGTTATCTTAATCTTGTCATTCACTGAAATTCGATTCTATTCATAGAACACTCAATCCTCTTTTTTAAAGAAAGAATACTTAATTTTCTACATTCCTTGGTTCTTGGGACTTGGAGGTAAGGTCCACATTCTTTTTGTTCCATGCTTTTATTTCTAGAACAGCACCTTTCCTCTTTTATGTAAAGATATATATTTTATTTCCCTCTGAGACACATCTCATCCAATTAAATGACATTTTCCCTGTGCTGTCATCTGATTCTCTCCTACTCACTCCCCAAGTTAACAAAAGATATTGAGCTATTCTATTTGTTCCCTACCATTATCCTGGGGGATTTCAACATCCATGTGGAAAAGCTATCCACGACTCTGAGTTCCAAAAAATATGAGCCTAAACTAAATTTGAACTTTGTCATCAGACATAATTCCATCTTATCTAGATTCTGTGATCTCAATATATTGGTTTGTTACTCCATAATGTTATTCCATTTTGTCCACAATGAAAACTAAGCTCCTAACTGTTCAAAATTCTCTCAATTGCTTAGTTTTAAAATTTAACTGAATCACAACACTGCTCATCAATCCTTTGAATTTTTCTCTTGTTGGTTCCTTTTGAGTTCCCCACGATAAAAACTTTCGCCATTATTGGCACCCTATGTGTAACTAATCATAGTATACTGGGACTTTCTTTTTTTTTTTTTTAGATTTTATTTATTTATTCATGAGAGGCACAGTGAGGGAGAGAGAGAGAGAGAGAGAGAGAGAGAGGCAGAAGCAGGCTCCATGCAGGGAGCCCAACATGGGAGTCGATCCCGGGTCTTCAGGATCATGCCCTGGGCTGAAGGCGGCGCTAAACCTCTGAGCCACCAGGGCAGCCCACTGGGACTTTCACAATAGAAGCCATATCAAGTTTCACCTCCCTTTTTCTGGCTTTCATATTATTTCTTAGCTATAGTAGACACTCTTCCCCTTCCTTGTCTGATAACCTCCAAATCCATCTTTAAGATTTACCTTAAGCCTATCCCCTTATTATGTTTTCTGTTTCTCCCAAACATTTGTTACTTCTTCAACAAAATGCTATAAGACTTATCACATATGGTAATTTCTCTAATTATATACTTTCCCAAACTCCCACCCTTTAGGATTCTTTAGTGGGGATGTAAGTCCTTAGTGACAAGGGCTATTCTAATTATATTTATACTCTAGTGTCCAGCACAGTACCAGGTTTACTGTAGGTTATAAATATATTATTGTTAAATAAGTGCTCCTGAATTCTGGTCACCTTTAGATAGACTACTCTAAGCTTCTGAAAAAATTTTTATGGGTTAAAATCAACTAGATTCTCCAGACTTAGGCATATTCCTATGATGGTTCACCCAAAATCACAATAAGTTTTCCACATGGAAGCAAGAAATGTGGTCAGTTTCACCAAACAATTAGAAGGAGGGCAAGATACTTATCCATTCCACAAAGTTGATTTTGGGCAAATAAGAATAGTTGATTCTGAGTTCTTATTTCCTTGGGTTCAGAACTGTATGCACAACAAATTATGATCTTTTAACCTAAAATTCAAATTGTGATATAAGAAAATAGTTGAGATAATTTGGAGCTGAACATTCTGTATATACTGGCGCTTTGAAAAGTGCTTATCACACACAATGAAGAATGCATGAATGGATAGCTAGCACCAGGCTTTAAAAATCATAATTTACTTGAAGTTTTTATAGCTACAGATATTTTAATTTTTATTGTCATAATTTTAATGTTTAGTGTAAGATAGCAAATATGCCAACCTACTTCAGAAGAAAAAAGTTCCTTAAAGAGTTCTGTTAATGAAGTGGAATCCTTTCTGTCCCACTCTCTCAAAGCACTTAGAACAAAATACATAAAATTTCAAGGCTATCAATTCTGTGGATTTTAGATAAAGGCAAAATTAGAGTTGTATATGTTTGAATCTAAGTTTCTTTCTTTTTTTTAAAAAATTATTTATTCATGAGAGACACAAAGAGAGAGAGGGGCAGAGACACAGGCCAAGGGAGAAGCAGGCTCCATGCAGGGAGCCTGACATGGGACTCGATCCCGGGTGTCCAGGATCACACCCTGAACTGAAGGCGGCGCTAAACCGCTGAGCCATCTGGGCTGCCCCTGAATCTAAGTTTCATGTTTTAAAATGATTCTGTTAACATATGTATATATAGAAGTAAAAAAATTGAAAACAAAATTGATAAAATAGACACAAGCAAGTATGAAATCCGTATGTGTAAATCCAGTAGCTGCAACTGAACATTAAACCCAGTTTTTGGCAAACAAGTTGAATAATGGAGTCATATTTTCAAATTCATCCCATTAGGGGGAAGGGGCAAAGGTCCCTCCTATCAAACTGTGTCAAAAATTTCTTATGAGAAGCATTGGGTAAGGCACATGAGTGCTGACACAGATACATTTATTACCTCATTTAAAAGTTAAAATGAAACTCAATGATGCATCAATAATCCATTTTCCTTAGACTAGAAAGTAGAATATATGGAAATGAATCATCTTTTACATAACTTCACATTTATTGGAGTAGAGTTGTACCAATTACCACAAATACAAAGAGTAAATGATTAAAAAGGTGGCATTCTGTGTGTAGAGTTAGCAATAGAATTTCCATTTTAAGATGCAATTTAGTTTCTAGAAGAAAAGGAACATTGAGTTATTGAGAATCACTGGATGTCCATCATTTGTTGAACCAAGACCTTATGTTTGAATCTCACTTGCCCAATCCTGAACATGTTCTGTGGGATTCTTAAGAAGCAGAAGTTACATAGATTTCCAATTGAAATGGATATATCTTATTTTAAGACAAGTTAAGGAGACTAGCTCAGTTCCATCCCAAATTTCTACTAGGAGTTTGTTATACGAAAAGAGGCTGTGGGCCATGGGTCAGATCAGTATCTTGAGAGGCTCTAAATTCTAAAAGGGGCTCAGAAACTAATGCTAAATGCTTATGGAATCACTGACTTTGAATCAGAACCGTATCTTTTTGTTAGTTATCATTCCCTGTATTTTGTAGTTACTCCTAAAGGTGTTCAAACTGTAAACATTACATATTCTTTTCAGTACATTTAATCTTAAGAAAACTCGCTTTTAATGCCACATGTTTACAACAGAACTGAAAATGTGTTGTTATCATAGCCCTTTAAGGCAAATTTAATTCTTAAGACTCACAAAATCCCAAAGTCTTAATTCTCAATGCTTCTTTGGCTTTAACAAGTTTGCTTTCCATTTCTTTATTTTCAAATAAAAGATGGGGTTCGGGTTCAGATGAAACTCTTGAATTTACTTCTCTTTCCTCTGGAAAACTAAGCAGACAGCCTAATTACACATTTTTTTTGGAACTGCATAGAGTATAAACATTCAAAATAAACTGTTGGAAATACTCACTTGAACTCAATTTCCTTTTAAGCAGTCTAGTTGAGCCCAGTGCTCTTCAATGGGTCATTTGTTATGTCAACCCACTGTAGAGTACATCAAAGGGGCTTGTCACTAATTGATTACATTTCTCTACCGTCATGATTCACAGTGCTATAGGGACAATTACATAACTGTTTGACTTTTGCAAAACTGTGAGTTTAAGTAAACACAATTCTTTGTTATTATGATTTCTAATGGGCATATGCACAGTACATATCATAGTATGTAACTAGATCTTGCTACATTGTCTATCTAACTTGTGACTCACAAAAAAATCCTTCTTTTGTGGCAACTGGAGTTCTGCAGAACAGCTGCTGATCTCACACTGAAATTAAAAACATTTGAGTTGTTTTGATTTATGTTAGCTCCCTTGGGAAGACAGAAATGAAAAATGGATGCTTCATGTAAACAAAATACCATTTCTTCAAGCTGTACAAAGAAATTGTTCTAAGTTTACTGACATATTTCATTTACTGAAGTATAGGGAGACCCTGTTACTCTATTGTTAGAAGGGAGGATGACTAACAACATTCTAATAAACCAACTGTTAGGATTTTCTTTTAAGCAACAGTATTCTGGAGGTACAATTCTAGCATCCTACCTCTGAAATCCAAGTCTGCATAATGTTGTAATGGAAAGCAACCAGCAATGAAGATCAGTAGTGATGCACTCTTAGGAAAACCTAAAAAAACAATTTCTCTTCTCTATATGAGTTCTCAGAAGAAAAAGTCCAACATCTTAGACTTCAGTGTTTTACTGTATGTGAAATCATTCATACAGGGATCAGTGAAACAGAGAAATACTGTTCTAATACTAATAATTGTTCAAATTAAATTCACTAAAATTGACTTCTGTGATATGTATATAAATATTTTTAAATATATCAGTTTACTTTATATATCTCTTGTGGGCAGGAGTAGGTCTCTTTACAATCAGAATTCTCTTAGGATGTTGTGAAAACAGATCATCAAATGCAACCTACAATCACACCAAATGGCATGATTGATTGGCAGCACACGAACAAAAAACCTTTGGGTTTAAAGGTACATTTCCCTCCTCCCCCACCTAGTTCATTCTATACTCTGTTTGATTTTTTTTTTTTTTTAATGGTCCCTGGCCCTGGTGAGATCGTGAAGGATCAAGCACATTATAAATGATAATATGCCTCCCCTCAGGAAGCAAGGTTTAAGAGTCAGAATTTTTCAGTAGTCCTTGTTGTCTATTTCTCTATTTTATGGTCCCTTTGAAAAGACTGAACCATTCTTTTTATAAAATAGTAATGAAATGTTACTTTAGCATGGGAGTAGAATTTTTTTGTTTAATTTGAGATGTTCTGAAATGGAATGCCAGCTTAAACATAATAAGTTTTAAAATCACCAGCCAAAAAAAGTTGCTTTTTGTTTCTTTTAATGAATTAAAAATATGTAAAACAAGTTTTAAATTGTTTAAAAATAATAGATTTATGAGTAAAAGTTCTTCATTAAAGCAGATTAAAAAAATAACAATCAGGAAGATAACTTAGATTTTAATTATGCTACTGAAGAAATCCCACTGAGTACTCTATGAAGAATTTTACTTAAAATTTTCCATTTTCAACTCTTTTGAATAAGGAAATTAGAGGTTAAAGCCTGTTACTACTTGAAAATCTGAGTACTAAGATTTAAAGGCTCTAAATTGAATGTGAACAGTACCTTTAAATTCATGTTAAGAATACATCTTCATTTAAATCTAACAGATTTAATAAACACACGAAAAAAGCTAGATACTTTCTTTTGGCACTACTGAACTTTCAATTCCTGTGCATTATGACAACATAGGCTGTCGTCTGAAGTTACACAGCTGTAATTTTTTTAATTACCAAATGTGTATCATCAGGTATACTGAAGTTTAGACACATGAGCAGAGTCAGTCTTCATGCTCTCAATAAATTTCTTTGGATATAATGGAATTTAGAAAAAAAGAGTCTAAGCTTTGGGATTATAGAGACCCTGTTTGAATTCTGACTATAAATTGACTGGTCTGAAGTTCGGTAAATTATTTAATTCTCTGGATCTAGAATTCCTCATCAAGAAAGGGGATTAAACGTGGCTTATTTGGAACTGTGAAGATACGTAAAGCACTTGGCTGAATTCCTGACACATGGTCAAGGTGGTGTCAATAGCATTTCTTATAGAAATAAGTCATGTAAGTTATAATACATGCTCTTCCAAAGACACAAATAAAATTTTAAAATTAGTACTGCTACCATTGCTTGCTTGATATGATTTGAAAGTAAGGTAATTAAAACTATAAAGTACTTGCTAATGAATATACTCATTTCAGGAGAAATACTATGCCTGAGGTAAAATAATACTTTTTAATTGGAAGACATTAAGGTGAGAAAACAAGAGATTTTGTTTTTTACATATTTACATGAATTCTTGCCAATGCAATGGAATCCATCTGCAAGCTTAAGGAGAGTTTAGAATTGTAAATAAAAGTAGCAAGGTGCATTACAAATTAATTACTTCCTACCAGAAAACTTGTGCTTATACTTTTCTTCAAGCAAATCCTTTGTGTTGAAGAACACTCTTTATTTGTGATAACTTAAAAATTGAGGCCTGAAGGTAAATACCTATTTCTCGTTCTCACCCACTGTAGAAACCGTTTGCTATGAGTTGATATTTGCCCTTGGCATGCTTCATTAGGTCATGTAAAACAATCACATGCATTCCAATGGATGGAAACATCTAATAAATTTTCCAAAACAACAATAAAAAACAAACGATTATTCCAATGGGTGGAAAGATATAATAAATGGTCTAAAACAATAAAAATGAAGGATTTTTTCTCTTTTATCTTCAATAGCTGATAGCTGTTCTTTAATCATATCAAATAAAGGCACACCTAAAGAAAATAAGAAACGGGCAATACTAGTCTACCCAGCTGACCCTGGAAACAAATTCACAAGAAGGAAAGACTTCTAACTTCATTAAACTAAGATAACAGAATCCTAGCATACAAGTGAGATGTTTTAGGCACATACAATGTTATCTCTTTTGATTGTATGAGTTCTACCCACTTGCACCAGCTACAATATTGTCTTACAAACTCACATTCCATAATACTCCAATCAGGAGATAAGCAAAATGGTTAATGAGAACAGATACACCATCCAGGGTTTATTTTTGTCCAGAGTAAAATGAAGGGGCCAGACAAAATTCCAGGAACTGAATGTTAGTACAGGAACTATATACGCCATACACATGGCTGCGTAATCTAATCAACCCTTGCTCTCCTTTGCATACACAACTCTGCTTCCTTCTGAGTATTTCCACATTTACACTGCTCACCACCTGATATAGTTAAGTCAAAATAAAGTGATGAGAGTTGAGAATAGTATTCCCCCTAATTTATACTCTGCTTTTGAGCACAACCCTGAAAGAAGTCAAGATACTTTAGAATACTGAACTATAATACTTATACCTACTTAGTACATGCTGCTTTTAAGAGCTAGATATATAATAAGCATAGCCTAAAAAATTTATTTCACTTAAGTGAAGTATGTCTCTAATTTTCTCATTTGGGACTCTATTATTTCACACTTTCAGTGTAGGGCTGGCCCATTTTCAAATTGTAACCAGTGGCCCCAGTTAGTTCAATTCCCCTTTAAACTCATTTTGTCTGAATTGATAGAACGAATCAAATATTATATATTTAGACATTAAAAAGAAAACATGGTCTGGAAGAAGAGAAACTAAAGAGTTTCCCTGTGTTCTTTGAGGTGTAATTTTTATCTACAACACTGTGCAATCTTGTATAGTGGAAGTTACAATAATTTATCACAAAGAGAATATTTCATCCATCTCAACTGTTGCATCTAAATTGGCATCACATGAAGGAATTACAAGCAACTTGGGAAATGAGTATG
The DNA here is from genome assembly GCF_905146905.1 of Nyctereutes procyonoides. Taxonomy (NCBI): domain Eukaryota; kingdom Metazoa; phylum Chordata; class Mammalia; order Carnivora; family Canidae; genus Nyctereutes; species Nyctereutes procyonoides. The sequence goes on along the minus strand of NW_026575158.1, from coordinate 739,136 downwards.
GGTGATTACATGTGGTATTGAAAAGAATTCTCTTTTTACATTAACTAAAGAGAAACTTTGAGCCCAATATGAGGATGCATTATTTCACCCATAAATATGGAGACTATAATCCCTTTTTTGGGAAGTGTGAAAGAAGTACCCAAGGAAGCTCATAGTTTAATTTAACTCTAGGGACGCTTGGGAGGCTCAGTGGTTTAGCGCCTGCCTTCAGCCCAGGGCATGATCCTGGAGACCCAGGATCGAGTCCCACATTGGGCTCCCTGCATGGAGCCTGTGTCTCTGCCTCTCTCTGTGTGTCTCTCATGAATAAATAAATAAAATATTTAAAAAAATAATTTAACTCTGAAAGTTGGGAGCAGGGCAGGAAAAGAAAAATAAAGCTTCTGTCCTATGTTCTGTCATAATGCTTTTAAAAGGATGGTGGACAAAGTTTTGATAGACCTCAGTTTTCATTTTTTTTTTAAATGTCTCTTTTGTCTTAAAAAATAAAATGAAACTTTATTTGTAAAAACCCTTTGATAATGTAAAGCACTAAGCAGATGCAAGGGGTTGCTAGCTGATTAAAACAAAAAGAAGCTGGAATCAGTAATCCAAATTATTGTTTTTTTCTGTGATGACTTTATTCTATACTGAAAATGATTAATATCCAATAAGTAACTGGTTAGTGACTGCATTAATTATGGACTACACTGTATTTAATTTAGAAGAGCTGATAAAGGTCAGTGTGCATCATAGAAAACTGTCAAGAATCCATGTCACAATCCTACTTTTCATTAAATGCACATACAAACACAAGTAAGTTGTGTGTAGGTTTGATGTATAGTTGTGTATATTAAAATGTATAATTTGGTAAGTTTTGACATGTGTATCCACCTGTGAAATCCTCACCATCATCAAGATAATGAACATAATCCATTACCTCCAAACTTTTCTTTGTGCTCCTTTGTGTCCCTTTTCTGCTATCTCTTGTCCCTTCCCATCCCAAGCAACCATCCATCTACTTCCTGTTACATCGGACTGCAATTCCTAGAATTTTGTACAAATTAAATTATATAATACATAGCTAAGTGAAATGAGTCAATGAGAAAAAGACAATCATCATCTGGTATCCCTCATGTGCAGAATAGAAAAAAATAGTGCACAGGACTAGAAGGCAAGGGAGGGAAAACTGAATGGGGAAAAATCAGAGAGGGAGACAAACCTGGAGAGACTCTTAACTCAGGGAAACAAACTGTGGGTTGCTGAAGGGGAGATGAGTGGGGGATAGGGTAACTGAGTGATGGGTATTAAGGAGGACACATGATGGGATGAGCACTGGGTGTTATATACAACTGAGGAGTTATTGAACACTACATCTGAAACTAATGGTATACTCAATGTCGTCTACTTGAATTTAAATAAAATAAATTTTAAAAATAAAGTACAAAAAATATGTAACAATCATTATTTTCCTAGCTTCTTTTTAGAAAAAGATTAATTATTTTAGAGGAAGGCAGGGGAAGGAGAGGTAGAGGGAGAGAGAAATTTAAGCAGAGTCCAGCTGAGCACAGAGCTCGACATGCAGCTCCACGCTAGGTTCAATCTCATGTCCCTGAGAACACAACCTGAGCTCAAACCAAGAGCTGGATGCTTACGGACTGCACCACACAGGCACCCTCTTTCCCAACTTCTTTTACTTGGCATAATAATTTTTTGAAATTCACCAATAATTTAGAGGGTATTAAGAGGTCATTTCTTTGTGCAGAATATACTCTATTTAACCCATTTTTCTTCCATTCAATCCATTCTTATGTTGATATACATTTAGATTATGATAATTATAGCTGCTATGAACACTCAACCACACGTCTTTATGTGGACATATGCTTTAATTTCTGTTGGGTAAATACATAGGAGTGGAATGACTGGATCATGTAGTAGTAGATATTTCCCTTTGTTATGAAACTTTTTAAAAAAATATTTTATTTATTTATTTATTCATGAGAGACGCACACAGAGAGGCAGAGATATAGGAAGAGGGAGAAGCAGGCTCCATGCAGGGAGCCTAATGTGGGACTGGATCCCAGGACCCTGGGATTACGACCTAAGCCAAAGGCAGACACTCAACCACTGAGCCACCCAGGTGCCCCTGAAATCGCCAAACTTTTCAACTTTTCCAAAAAGTTATATCGTTCCAGAAGTGTAGGAGAGTTCCATTTCTTTCATATACTATCTGATACCTGGTAGCATCATTGCTTTAATTTTAGCGATTTTACCGTGTGAAAAGCTACTTAATCTTTTCTTCAACATTTAAATCTCAATGGTGGGATCCCTGGGTGGCGCAGCGGTTTGGCGCCTGCCTTTGGCCCAGGGCGGAGTCCCACGTCGGGCTCCCGGTGCATGGGGCCTGCTTCTCCCTCTGCCTATGTCTCTGCCTCTCTCTCTCTCTCTCTCTCTCGTGTGTGACTATCATAAATTAAAAAAAAAAAAATCAACAGTAAATCTCAATGGTAAGAGTCACTCATCAGCAGTTCCTCATACTCTGAAGCAGATTGAAATTTCATCTTTTCCTTATGTTTAAGAACCTTGCTTTTGAAGAAAAGGCATTGTAGAGAATATTTTCAGAAGTGTTATTGATCAAATAAAAGTAGCCTATAATTATTGTTCTAAAATTCAGAAGTTTCCAATGGATTCATTTGTTTTTGATATGTAAAATTTTGTGAGATGAAAGGTATTGTCCTTTGGAAGACTGTAAGGAAGTTGTGGCTGAGAAGGGTTAAACTTTTTTTTTTTTTTTTGTAGGTTTTATTTCTTTGAGAGTGTGTGTGAACTGGAGTGGGGAGTGGGGGGAGGGTCCGAGGGAGAGGGAGAAGCAGGCTCCCTGCTGCCCAGGGAGCCTGACATGGGGACATGAGGCTCGATCCCAGGACCGTGGGATCTTGACCTGAGCCCAAGGCAGACGCTCAATTGACTGAGCCACGCAAGGGCCCCAAGAAGGGCTAAACTTGCCCAAAGATTCAGCAATAGTGATGGAATAGTATAAACAAACGGTCCGGCTAAGGTTGATATGAAAATAACAGCATTCTCATGCCAACATTAGAAAAAAGAAGAGATTATGTACTACTAGCTCATAAGAAAGATAAATAATTTCTTTAGATGTTAAGATTTTAAATGTATATAGATGAAGGCTGGGAAAATGGAAAAACCCTAGGATAGCAGCTGGAAGCAAGTGTTAAAATCAGAATCAAGTTTGCAGAGTATTTAATCTCCAAAAGGCTTCTGAAACAGATATACAGATGCTTAAAATTAGTAACAGGATATAAATCTGAGATAGTTTTTCTCAGAGGAATAAGCAAGTTGATACTGCATAGACCTTTTTGATACCAAAATACATAAAAATAATACGGGATGTATTTATAATGAGTTTACTCATTTTTTTGAGTTCTTTTACTAATCCAGACTTTTTAAACTGACGGTTTTTTTTAAGTGACTCTTTCATGACAGTTGTAAAAATCCTATTACAATTCCCGACAAAATGTGGTGTTGGGAAGGGGAAGAGGATAGGTGGTAAATAAACAAAATAAATAAAACTGTCCTTAAAATTCAGAAGCTCAGATTTCAGTCTGGCAAGCAACATTTTCTGAGCTATTTCCTTCTCAAGATATCAATGTACAGTACTCTTTCATTCCCAGGACAATCACAGCATTCAACAACATATTTCATCTAGGTGATAAGGTAGTTTTGAAATTCTTGAAGCAGGTCCCCAGAAGGGATGGAAAAACTGGTTAAATAGTGAAGCAATTTTCATTTACTCAAACCAATTAAAGGGTAAAATGGAAACTTTATTGCAAACATCATTTTCAATTACTTACAACACTCCCATAAAAATGTAAAGGGAGCATTTGCACATTTGCCTGGGCTGTTGGGACAGATAGCTCAATATTTATTATGAAAGATTATTCGACATAAATGTGTCAAATGGTTCAGTCGGTTGCTCTTTTCTCTGATGTAGAAATGCATAGAAAACAAAACCTAGGAAGACTTTTGTAAAGCAAAGGAAAGAGAATCTTTATTCCCTTAGCTCTCCATTCTTCAGGAAAAGCAGAGAATGGGGTCAGGCAAGCTCAGGATTTGAAAAAGGGCTTGCAAAAGTCATTCCCCCGGCCTCCCCAAGACATTTCCTGCTGGAGAGATGGGGAGCATCGATCAGCCGGTGTTATCTGAGCCAATCTGTTTACCTCAGATTGTAAATCACCTCAGTGTATCTGAGCCCTGGACCCCTCTGAGATGTCCAGTTCAACCTATAGACATTATCCATTTACAGTTTTTTTTTTTTTAAGTGAAATAGAAACCCTATGCATTTTAGGGGAAAAAATGTGTTTACACAACCAAATGATTTCACATCTGGTGAAATTCAAGCTGCCATTCTGTAAAAACAACCCTAAAGTGCACTGCTTAGAAAATAGTGCAATAACTTTTAAAATATCACTGGAATACAAACTGAAATAAACTCTGCATTTCAGGATTTTAATGCGTGATTTGATTTCTTAATACTGATTTTATTTGTTCTGATAAATCCAAACTTGATAAATTATTTTAATTAGGTAAAGTCACAGAATTACTATAAAATAATATATCAAATGTTATGTTTCTTATTATCCTTTTTTCTGATCATTTCCATGATTATTCACAAAGAAAGGGAATCTCTTGGTAATATGTCAGGCGGAAAGCTGGAAAGCCACTGAACAGTAGAAATAAAATAGATTTGTTTGCTGGTTTGGGTTAATTGCATTAGGAAAAATCCATTTAGTGAATTGATCCACTTTGGAAGTAATGTCTATGTTGATCTGAATAACATCACAGTAACAAAAAACAGAAAAAATAGAAATTATGTTAAGTAACACATGCTCAAATGTACTAGCAACAAACACAATCTTATATTTGAAAGGCTTATTGAAAGGAATAAGCCTGATTTAAACGAATTTTTTTTAATCCTCCTAATAACAATGAGTGTCATTTTTATAGGTAAAATATTTCTAGAACCTGTGGCTAATTTCACATCTGCAAATTTCCACACATTAATAGCTACATGGAGGACACCATCTCTGTATCAGGTTACAAAAGCAACGGATGTTCTGTCTCCTTAAATGCATTACGTTATTTTATTATAAATAATTGTAGCAAAGATTTTTTTTCACTGAAAAATGCATGCACTAATTAATTGGTAAAGTACAAACTGCATAATTTTGGTTTCCAATGTAAAGAGTACAGTGATAGAAAAAAATCAGATTCAAAGGATAAATAAAAGCCAATACATCATATCACTCCACACTTTAAAGAATTTAGGTTAGGGACACCTGGGTGGTTCAGTGGTTAAGCGTCTGCCTTTGGCTCAGGGTGTGATCCTAGGACTCCCAAGATCGAGTCCCTCATCGGGCTCCCTGCATGAAGCCTGCTTCTCCCTCTGCCTGTGTCTCTGCCTCTCTCTCCGTGTCTCTTATGAATAAATAAATAAAATCTTTAAAAAAAAGGAACTTAGGTTAGAAACTATAGCTGGGACAAAAAAATGAAATCACTTAGGCACGGAAAACTTGCATGTTTATTTGTGTTGAGAATGCATAATTCTCCATCTTCAAGCTCAAATTTAATTTTTAAGATGAACCACCAAAGGCAAGCACTGACTTTGTATTCCTCTTACTCATTCATTCATTCATTCATTCATTTAATGAATTTACCAGTGTGCCTATTCTGCCTAGTGCTATGTGAGTTAGTATGGAAATGGCAATTAGGAAAACAAAGTCCCTTTGCTTATGGAGAGAAACAGACACCTGGATGATAAACTATTAATATGCATGGCATCTGGTCAAAGTTTTATGAGAAGGAAGAAAGGAGAGTCAGGCAAGGGACTAAAGTGGTTATTTTATACACTCTGTTTTGAGAGGTTCCTCTGATGAAATGAGATTTGAAAGGAGCCCTGAATGCAGGGAGAAGGCAAACATTGTATTTGTCCCTGAATCTGTTATTTGGTATTTTGGGTTGATCCTCTGTGAGATTAAACTACAGATTGCTAACATTGCAAACCAACAAATGACATTTCATAGGTTGTCGATGTAATCCTGAATTTTTCACTAGGACTGCTATGTAACAATCAAATCTACTGCGAAACCTAGCATAGAAGAGGAATTGGAAAATATTCAAGGTTAGCTGTTAGTACTGCATTTAGGGAACGACTTTTAAATTTGAAGGGATGTCTTTAGGAGACATTTCCAGATGGATATGCAGCTAAAACATGCCCACGGGGGCCACTGCCCCAACTCTTAAGTTGGAGATTCAGTGCTTAAAAACAAAGAGAAAACAAAACAAAATAAAACAACAATAATGTTACTAAGTAATAACCAGAGTGATCTAAATGACTACCTGAAAGTTTGTGAAGGGGAAAAACCAGATCCACTTAGGTTTTTTAATGGTTGTCTGCATGTGTGGCAGCAAGCAAAAACCTCAGAGCTAAAGGGACTCAAAACTTCAAATATAAGTCACACTATAAAAATATTAAATATTTTTTTAATTAAGCAACTCAAGTAAGGGAAAGGCCTAATAGTGAAGTTATGGTAGTCAGTACTGGACAAAGGTAATTTTAATACATTATATGAGATTGTGAAATATGAGTATCTTTTACATATTTATTAGAAGATATTTTGGATGAGCATACCTCTCCAAATAAATCAAAAGCATTAAATTTTTTTTTTGTTTAAATTCAATTTGCCAACATATAGTGTAACACCCAGTGCTCATCCCATCAAGTGCCCTCCTTAGTGCCCGTCACCCAGTCACCCCATCCCCCCTCCACTCCCCCTTCCGGAACTCTTTGTTTCCCAGAGTTAGGAGTCTCTTGTGGAAATCAGGAGCATTTATTGAAACCTATCATACCTAGGAAATTGCTCAAACATTTTCTTTTGGCCATGTATAATAGACACAACATAATGGGATATATAAAATAAGTATATATACTTTATATATACTAGATCATGCATAAAATAATAGTATATATAAAATAAAGACAAATTCTAACTACGAAATTCAGGTAAAACTCTGAATCATATCTAAACATATGTGAATTTAAATTGTGCTCCTTTGAACCATATTTAACTATTGTCCTACTTGCTTAATTTTTGTACGTAACTGTCTAATTGAGCATTCACAATCTAATAAGGTGCACACCAGGACTCAAACAGACCTCCTCTTAGCCCCTGAAGGGTAAAGGTTTTGTATCACTTCCAGATTTTCAATTAGATCCTAATTACAACATGCCTCATTTAAAGCTACAGGAATCCCGGCCCTGTCAACACTACTGGACCATAACATGTCTGTCTTAATTAGATCTGATTAGTTCTGGGCCCGGCTTGCATTGTGTACCCCGACTCTGTCAAAGCTGCTCATCTGTTTGGCAGCTGCTGGTATGGTAGAACCTTATTCATCCTGCTACAGGGAGTATGTGCCCTCACCTTCCTCTCCTGGGATGCTGGGCCTTGGATATTCCATAGTTCCACAGCATCAGCCAAATAACGCGCCTCACTTATCACTGGCAGTGTGGTGAAGCTGGGAGCAGAAAGCTCAGTTGCTCAGGAGCTACTACTGGAAACTCTGGAAGCTTGTCTTTCTCTCCCAGTCAATGTAAGCCTAAATACTAGTGTAAATTTTAAGTTTTTGGGAGATTGATTTATTCCTGCCATGCATTCTGTTAAGTTTGTATTACAAGCAAGACTACATGAAATAGTCATTGCCATCCATGTTCCGAAATCCATTTTCAAATATAACCAGCAAGTGTTATCAATGTTATTGGTATGAAAAAAAAGAATTTATACTCTTGACCGGAGTGTGTGGTGACATCCCTTTGGTTTGTTTTTTTTTTTCCTCTTTGGTATTTTTAATTTGTTTCCAGAAGCCACCAGATGAAAATGTCTGTATTGATTTTTTTTTATTTGATACACCAAGCTTGTTTCATGACTAATGGCTCACAGCTATCAGGACATCCTCATTTACTCTGCTTTGTATCTGGGCAACATTTTGATAATGATTGAATTAATACTGGGCATTGACATCTTTATCTATTGTTAATGCAATTTCTCATTTAGTTGTGGGTAATAGCTAAGGGATATCAGATTTACTGGTCTTCAGTAATAATAATAGTAACACATATTGTGGACTTGACCTATGCTAGATTCAGTTTAAGTGTTTTTATATACTTAATCCCAATAGCAATTTTATAAGGTATATATCACTATTTAACTCCATGGAGTTTTAAACTCCAGTTTTAAAATGAGCTAATAAGATAGAATTTATCATTAAATAAATTGCTCAAGCACCCAGTTATGAAATTGCTGAGATAGGATTTGAATCTCTTTCTACCATAATGAGTTGGCCTTATGCAAGATTTGTTTAGCTTGGATCTTAGAATTCTAAGGATAGAAAAATGACTTTTTATCACTTATATTAGGATTAACTTGTTAAATAGAAAGTGTAACTACATTGTTGGCCTCATTTTATAGCCACCACCTCCTTGCTCATTAAGCTTTTATCAGCCTTCTTTTGATTTGTAATGCATAACAAGTTCATATCAGCCTAAGAACTGTTGCCCTAGCTGTTCCCTCTGCATGGAGAGCTATAGCCCTGAATATTTACAGGGTGCTCTTCTCTGTCATATCTTATCACTAATCCCAGTTTACATCTCATTTCTTCAGAAAGACTTTCTTTTAACTGCTTGCCCAAAATAGCATCTCCCCAGGTATTAATCTCACATTTTTCTCCGCATTTTTCTCTTTACCACAGCTAATACTAATTCCAATTATTCTATTTATTCCTTTTATGGAGTCTGATAAGGCCCATGGAAGCAAAGAGTTATTGATTTTGTTCATGGTTGTATCCTCCGAACTTGAAAAGGTATTTGACACAAGTAGGTTGAATAGATACTTGGTATATGTAGAATCAGATGAAATATTGAAAGCTGATGATATTATCCAAGAAGAAATCTGAAGAATTATAGCCAAGCAGTCATTCATTGAAACTCAAAGAATACATTCAGCCAGAGCTCACTGCCAGTAAGGTTGGCCTATTTACTGAACTCCAGTAATCTCACAATGAGGAAAAGTAGTGACCAGATTTCTAATTTTTCTGCCTTAATTTAGAGATGTAGTCCCCAGCTTGCAGTGCAAACTGGGAATGTGGCTTCCACTCTCATTTCTCAGAGCCTAAGACCTAGTCTTGAAAAGCTTCTTAGTACACCAAGTTATTTAGGTGAGAACATATCTTATTTCCGTGCCCCCCAACCCTCCACCAACCTCCTTAATGGGGTATTGAAGTGCCGCTACCCTCGATATTTTGTGCTACTCATGTTGATGATTACTGCTTATCAGACTGCTTGAATTTTTTTAAAGATTTATTCATGAGACACACACACACACACACACACACACACACACACACAGAGGAAGAGACACAGGCAGAGGGAGAACCAAGCTCCATGCAGGGAGCTCGATTTGGAACTCAATCCTGGGTCCCCAGGATCACGCCCTGGGCTGAAGGCGGAGCTAATCCGCTGAGCCACCCAGGCTGCCCAGACTGCCTGAATTTCACATACTCCTTATTCTTCCTCCCCTACCTGGTATTTAAATATTCCTACACTTCAGGACTCCACAGTTGATCCAGACCCATATGACCTTTATATAAACAATCTCCCCTGACATATTTAAAAACCATCCATGAATGTCTTCAAATCCCTATATCCCTCCCAAACCCACCACCCCCTTAACTTGAATCCCCACTCATTTTTACAAAGAAAAATTAAATTTCAAACATCATAATTTTTGCCCCCATATCTTGACCAACATCTTTCCCCACAGCCTCAGACCACCAAGATTTAGAAAATATTATCCTAAAAAAAAGAAAATATTATCCTATGTCCTATAAACTCTTATTTCCAAAATATTTGTCAAATTCAACCACTGCTTACAATTTCCATTCACACAACTAAGGTTTTAACCATCATCATTGCCCATTTGGACTAATAAACTAATCTTCCCAATATTCTCCTCTCAAATAAATTGTGATCTACAGAAAGAGGTCTTCTCTGACCTACATATTTAGATGTAGACTCATTTTAAATTTCATTTCTCTGCTTTATTTACCTCAATGAAACAATCCCCACCAGGAATTATATATTTTACTTATTAGTTTATTGTATATATTCCCAATGGGATATGAGTTCCTTGAGGTCAATTCAGTGCCCAGAGCAGCTACTGACCAATAACAATTGTCCAAATATTATTTGTTGAAAAAATATATAAATGAAAGATACTATACTCAAAATTGTAACTCTTCTTCAAAGCTAAGATACTATACCCAGACCAAGCTACTTCATATATAGACATATACCAATGACATTCAGGCCAAACCATCAACCATCCTTCGTGCTTCTTCAGACCTTTCTGAACTTGGAATAGAGTAATTTAGATTCAGATTGTAACACTGATAGCTCAACCTGTCCTCAGCTACACCACATCATATTTGTAAAAGTATAACCATGAATTCATTCATTCATTTAACATCCATTTTTAACTGTGCTAACTGGAATCTAAAAAAAAGAAAATGAAAAAAGAATCGCATAGACTACCCACCCTTAAGTATAACAATATTTGGAGTGTGATCATCTTTATTTAATTTCATCAGATTAAATACTACATACCTACATAATAGAGATAAAAGGAAAGTTACTTGTAAGACCAAAGTTATCCTTTATAGCCTCAAGAAAGTTGTTTAATTTTCAAACTACAATAGATCATGAAAAATGTTTGTGTACTCCAAATGCAGTAGTTGAAAAAATATCATATAATTAAAGTGTTAATATTCCAAGGAGATTAAAAAATATTGGTAGAAAATACAGTCTACATACTGTTTATGCCTTTTCACTAGACAATTCGACAAGGGCCCAGATTTAAAAGCACCATTCTATTTCACAAACTTTTATCCCTACTTTCAGTGTGCAACATTTCTTGTGATTAAGGCCAATGGATTGTCTGCAGAAAAGGGATTTACTGTATGAAGCCAGGAAAATTATATTCTTTCTTTTGCTCTCTTCCAAAACTATATAAATCCTTTTCTATTTAGTTCAAATAGAAAAGACTGTCAGATCCTAGTATTTCTTAATGTCCGATCTCCCCATAAACAGAATGATTATATATGGCTAATCTTTCAGAGATTATAAATTATGTGCAGAGAGATAGAATCCGATGGTCATTATGTAGATGAAACAACCCTCTCTTTTAGCCCCATTTAACTAAATTCTGACAACCCAATCCATACATAGGGGGAAAAAGGCCTCTGAGAAAACTCATTTCACATGTTGCTAGGTTACTAATCAGTGAAAACTAGATAAATAAGAAAGAAAAAATGCTTTTGCAGTATATCATCTGCAATATGCATTTTTGAGTCATATAGCAGCTATTTAAAGTTACATCAGAAAACTAGACAGTTGAGGACAAGAAATAAATGAAAGAAGATGTAAGGCTATAGCATTGTGTTAAATGTGGCAGCTTAAATTCACAGGCATTATTTATAAAGGTCTTAATTTCTTTTGTCTTCACCCAAAATTAAAGAAAGATACAGCCCAAACTTCAGGCTTCAGGCCGATGCCATAGAAAGCTAAGAAGCTTTGACATTTCATATACATTTAACTATGTGGATTGTCCTATGATTTCCTGATTCTACCCAAGTCACATATTCTACCCTAAAAACTTAAATTGAGGCCATATTATCTATATTTGGATTTTGTGTGTGTGTTGTGTGTGTGTGTGTTTCTCCTCAGACTTACATTTTCTGTTTTATTTTGAGTTTAGATGATGGGCTTCCAGTGAGAAAAAACTGATACAAGCTTCTGAAGATTCTGCTCATTTAGTCCAATAAATACTAATTACACAGCATAAGTTGCCATATGCTCTTCCACATCACATGCTTGTCTAGGTGCTGTAATAGAGTAGTGAATACATAAAAAAAAAAAAAAAAATCCCTGACCTCGCAGAGCTTACATTTTAGTGGAGGCAACAGTCTACATAAGATAAACAAGAAAATGTATAGTATGTTAGATAGTGATGAGTATTAAGGAGGAAAGTAAAATTCAACCAGGCAGAAAAATAGGAAATAACAGAGTTGGCAAATACAATTTTAGAGAGGATGGCTAAGGATGTCCTGACTGAGAAGGTATCTTCGAATTAAGATTAGAACAGAGAGGTAATAAGGGACAGATATAGGACCTTATGGGTCACCGTAAGGATTTTATTGTTTAGTCTGGGAATGAAGGAATGCTGTTATGGTTTTGAACAGAATAATGACATGAAGTGACAACATTTTTAAAAGATATGCCAGACTATATTGAAAAATATATTAAAAGTAAGGATGGGAGCAGGAAACCAGTTTGGTGCTGATGGACTAAACCAGGTAAGAGACTACAGTAACCCTAATCAGAAGAGCAGCAGCCTTGGAGGTGAAAATGATCAAAATCTGGATGTGTTTCAAGTGTTGAGCAGATTGAATTTGCTGACAGAGAGGATGTGTAGCATGAGAGAAAGGGAGGAAAGGTAGAGAAGAGTAAGAGAGTAATGAAGGCTGGCTCTTACTGTTGGCTTCCATGACAGAGAGAATGGGATTTTGCGTTCTGAGACAGAGAGGTTAAAAGAAACTCAATTTGGAATATATTAGACTTGAAGTATCTATCAGCCTCCAAGTGCAGATGTCAAGTGGATAGTTAGACATGAAAATCTGGAGGTCTGAGGAGAGGTTCAGGCTGAAGATACACTTTTGGCAGCCACCAGCAAATACAGTGAATCCTGAGTCTGGATTAGGTTTTTGAAAGAGTGATGATAGAGTGAGAAGAGAACCATGGAATGAGCCTGAAGCACTTGAAATGTTAAAGGCTTAGGGGAGGGGTTTGGGGGGGCGGGGGAGAGTTAACAAAGGCAAAAAAAAAAAAAAAAAAAGAAAAAGTTGTGAAAGAAAGTGGAGGAAAACCAGAAGGCAAGTGAAGAAAGTGTTTAAAAGGAACAGTCACCAGCTATTTCAAGTAAGATGATGACTTAGAAAAGCTTTACATTAAATCTAAAATGTGATTTGATTTAGCAATAGTGAGATTATTGGTGTTCCTGATAGGAGCAAATGTGTTAGAGTGGTAGGGCATAAAGTCTGGTTGGAATGAGTTCAGGAAAGAATGAAAATACAGAGTCTGGAAACAATTGTACACCACTCTTTCAAGGAGTTTGGCTGAATAATAACAGTGGCTAGAGAGAGATGTGGGAACAAAACAAGATTCTTGTTTGTTTAAGATAGGGGAAAAACAGTATGTGGGAAGCATGTTTTCATATTAAGATGTTTGAGAAGAAAATTTTGATGATGCAGGCATCAGAGTGGGGAGAATTGTCAGAGTATTCCCAGAGAGGAAATGGGATCTGGTGAGAAAGTCAGCTTTGGTGAGGAACATGGAAAATCCATCCTTGGTAATGGGAGAGACATACTTGTAAAAGTGTATACATTCATTCATTACTCATTTATTTCACATGGTTTTTGTAACTGTGTGAACTGGGATTTAAAAAAAAAGAAAGAATAATCACATAGAATAGTCACACTTAAGTATTATATAACCTTTTGAGTGTGATCTTCTTTATTTAAGTTCAGATTTATATTAAGATACATACATATTCACAGACATACATAATGCAGATGAAAGAAAAATTGTTCAATAAGATCCCCCAAAGTGTGAGAGTGTGCAGGCCCCAAACACGAGATTTTACCTCCTTGATCAAATTGTATGAAAAATCCACCCTGGTCTTTCCACTTATTTGTCTCGTGGTTAATGGGGGACTAGACATGTGTTTTCTGTTCTCATTTAACTAAGTTTGAGTGGGGTTTCTGCCATTTCTAACAAACACTGTTCTAATGTCTTATTCAGTTAATTCCTAATGAGTCAACATATCTAATCAAATTACAAATCCCATAATGAGTAGTCAAGTTTCTGCCGCAATGAGTTTTGCAGTAGGATCCTCACTCATCTATATGAATGTAAATGTATATGTATGTATATATTCCTACCCTGCTAGTAATGTGTACTGTTGTTTTATCCAGAGTCATTAAACATACACATCTGCCCCCCAACACTCCCCTCACACACACAGTCATAAGGCTCCTTCCTAGTTTAAGGGAATCTTTTTGATTGATTTTCTTTGTTTGTAAAATTCAAATGTGAAACACATATATATTTTAAATTTTTCTAGTAGTCACGTTGTTAACAGCAAAAAAGGTAAATTATATTTTATTAATAGTACAAATACACAAAATATTATCATTTCAACATAAAATTATTAATGTAAATGTTTTATGTCTTTGAAAACCAGTGTGCATTTTTGTGTACTGCACTCTGAAATGGCTCAATTAGAATCAGATAGCTGATGGCTACCACACTGGACAGCAAAAGTTGGAATTAATACAAATTAATACAATGAGATGTTTCCTTCTCCTTCGCTTGACAATATTAATAATATATCTTCTTAATGGAAAAAAAGGAAAGAGTTGAGCTGAAAATAACTTTGGAATACATCTGAAATTCTTAATTATTGAACTAAAAAGACTGGCTTAGGAGAATATCTGGGCTTCACAGTAGGGTTCACATTTATTAAGTCAGTTCATCTCTTAAGTTTCTTGTGGTACTGCTGAGAAATGCTTGACTATAATTAATGAAGTAAAAGTTAAGGGACTTAAGGGCAAAAAAAAATTCCCCTAATGTTTATTTTTATTTAGAAATAAAGGAAAACTGTGCTGAAGAGTGAGTATGGAAACAGATGTAGAAATGAAGCTGCTTTTTTATGTGAATATATCAAAAACAACTTAATGCATTAAAATGTTTAAGCTCTAATATTAAGATCTGATATTTCCTTTCTCTGTTATTGTAATTATGGCAGATGTGAAATTCAGAGTATAGTAAAAAGAAAAACAAATGCCTACCATAAAGTTTTATCTGTAAGTACTTAAGGGTTAATAAGAATTATCACTTATTGAATACTTAAATTTGCTAAGTGCTCGCCATACAGAAGTTTTAATCCTTCCAGCAACTCCAAAAGGTAACTAATATTGTGCTTTTTATATATGACAAATTGAGTCTCAGAGATATTAAATAACTTGTTCAAAGTCAAAAGCTGATAACTTGTGTAACAAAGGTAGACTCTGGATATATTTTCTAACTTTGCAATAGTTCATCATTTTCATGGAGAGACACATGAAATGTATTAAGGAATATATTAATATATTAATAAACATTGAATATAACATATCTGTTTTAAAATTTTTATTGCTTTTTGTCTAGTCGTCATCTGTCATCATACATAGTGAAGCTTTTCTTTTCTTGTGATAAGACCTTTTAAGATCTCCTCTTCCAGCAACTTTTAAATATACAGTAATTGTTAGCTATAGTCACCATGCTGCACATTACATCCTATGACTTATTTATTTGTAAATACTTATTTATGAATTTTTATTTTTTGATTCCCTTCATTTAACATTAAGGTGCTTTTCTTACCTCAGATTCTTTTAAAATTTCTTTACATCCTCTGTGAGGTAAGACAGAAACAAGGGCTTAGTCCTCTGATATCGGCTTAACCAAAGTAGATCTTCTGTTCTAATATATTATTCTTATATACATTATATTAAATTATATTTTAATATTATGTGAATAAAATTACACTTAATATTGATGCTTTCCCACCTGTTTCTATTTAATCCTTAAAATAACAGAGCAAGACTGTTACTGTCATTCCTGCTTTACAGATGAGGAAACAGGCTTAGAAAGACTCCTGCATATAGTGGCAAACTGAGATTTTACCATTGTTTTCTTGGTTACATATCTGTGTTCTTTTTTTTTTTTTAAGATTTTATTTATTTTTTCGTGAGAGACACAGAGAGAGAGACAGAGAGAGAGAAGCAGAGACACAGACAGAGGGAGAAGCAGGCTCCATGCAGGGAGCCTGACGTGGGACTCGATCCCGGGACTCCAGGGTCATGCCCCAGGCTGAAGGCAGGCACTAAACCGCTGAGCCACCCAGGGATCCCCACAAATCTGTATTCTTTTCATGATACCAGTACCCTCAGTTGAGGAAAGTTTTAAAGTTAAGACATATAAGGAAATGTATGAAATGGGGGGAAAGGAGAGGCAATGTGCTATTTCATTTTCTAAAAAGAGTTATTTTTTAATCGTGTTAGAGATCATAATAGCATGCTTCCAAATGAAAAGCAGAAATTAAATAAATAAATAATAAATAAACAAATAAATAAATAAATGAAAAAAAAGAAAAACAGAAAATTAGATATGTAGTACAGTTTTCTTAAAATGTTAAGTGTTTTAGATATTTCCATACTCTGGACTACAGAATATAAACAACGTATCCTTAAAAATATTTTAAAAAACTACTTTAAAAATTTCTCTGTCATAACAGGGTTCACACAAATTCTTTCATCTATTGGATTAATTATTTATCAAATATTTTTGAAATCTATTATGTGTCAGACATTTTTCTAGGTACTAGAGACATGATGAATACCACAAAATATAGATAATATGCAATAGGATTTTGAAGACTGTCAACTTCATGCAAAATCGTGCACATGGTTATCCTTATTTTAACCTACATTACTGAAGTTGCTTATATTTGCTACCACATATGTATCTGGGATTTCAAAGCTGAGAACTGAAATTCTCTGTGTAAAAACTATTATAGGAATTAGGGTAGATAAAGGTGTTAATGATTAAGCTACACTTAAAGATTGCTCTCCAATAAAATATGTGACTACTTGTTAAATTCTAGCCTCCAAAACAGGAATGTTTAGAAGCTTTCACTTTGTCACTTGCAGGTGCAAAATAAATAATGCTCATGTCCATCCTTCTGTTACAGGTCAATTTGTAATGTTAACTGAAGTGAGAACATAATAAATGTAGCCTTTTTCTTTTTCCCCCCTTTTTTCTTCTTTTCAGTCCACAAGTGACTAAAAAAATTGTTAAATATTGCTATTATATTTTGCTAGAGGGGTATTTATTTTGGAAAGATTCTACCCATAGTTTTTTTCTATGAGTTTAGATTCTCTTTTGAATAGCTAAATCATCTATAATAATAATAGCTAACATATATTTGAACACTCATCTCTGTACCAATGTTCCAAGTTTTTTACACATACTATCTTTTGTGCTCCAATTGAATTTCTATTTTTGTGTGTGATAGTACCAGTCTTTTACTTAGAGAATTATTTTGTTTATGTGTGCAATTGGACACCATAATTTGTATACACTTATATCATGCAGTGGGAACTCAAGACACATCAGTTCCTTTTCTCTTCACTCCCTTATTCAAAGTTGCAGACTGCAATTCAGCAAGAACTACAAAAGGATGAGGTCTGAGGTTTCCTCCTTTCAAGGCAAAACACTGTTATTAGAGTATGAACCCATGGGAAGTAAGTTTGGAAATAAGGAAAATTCTACTTCAGCTTAAACTGTAATTTTGTTTCATCAAGTAGTACTGCTTCCTGTATATTATTTGAGTCAAAACAAAGAAAGGAGAAAGGCTCGATAATTGGGAATGCTGTCCTTAATAGGCACCGGCCATATGTGTAAGTAAATGCAAACCAAACTCACAGGTGGGCATAGTCTAGTATATTGACTATATATGCCATTAGTCATTCTTATTACCTTAGATTGGTGGTTTCAAACTTCAAAAAACAAACAAACAAACAAACAAACTTCAATAGACATCAGAATCATCTGATTTTTGAGTTCAACCTTGAGAGTTTCAAACTCAGTATGATGGTTTTGGGGTCCAAGTATTTGCATTATTAAAAAGTCCAAGATGCTACTAATGCTGCTGGTCCAGGAACTACAATCTGAGAACCATTGATTTAGAAAATGTGCATAAAATTTGGATTAATAGCTGTTGGGGCTATGGTCTACTTGAACAAAATATGCTATCAATCTAACTTAACCCAGGTATTCAGGCAGCTCTGCATAGGCCATATGAATACAAAGTATTTTATGAGGGACTGTGGAAAAGCAAATGACACATACACAGTCCTCTTCCTGAAAAATCCCTCAGATTAAAGAAGGCCAGAAATCTCTCGAGAATTAGATGGGGAATAAACATAAACCCAAATTGGAAACTAACAAGTGTGAAGTAGCATATTAAAATTCCTGAATATTCTGAGCTATGTGGAAGCATAAATGAGAGACATGAGCCCACTCTGGGAGGCCCAAGTAGATGTCAAGAATGACAGGATGCTGGAAATGAATCTTAGGGAACTGTAGGATAAGAAAGCATCATATAGACGAGAGAAAAGGCCATATACCAGGACACTGTTACTGGCAAATGCCCACATTCGCTAGCAAAGAAAATTAGGTCAGAGATTATAAATGGGATCATCAAAAAAGCCATTCCCATCACTAGAAAATACAGCTCAACGGGAATTCCCTATTTATTGACAGCGGGATAGTAATAGTAATCATTTAGCCCTATATTGGTCCATTTGCCTGTCAGATTTTTCCCAGAACTGTGTATCTTTTTAATCACATCCCTGCAGAAGGGTGTTGATATATAAGTACTCAAGCAATCTCTCATGAATAAAGAAATGGAAGAAAGGATATGAAAATATGCTATTTTAGATAATTCTTGTTTTATAACAATTCCTAAAGCAAAAACAAAACAAGCAAACGTACTTATGTGTGCATTTCAAATTTGCAACAATTTCTTTTTATTTTAAATGTGTTCAAACTGGGGTAGATGAGATGAGGAGGAAAAAATTTGGACAATCTGCTCCAGGAGGTCCTTCAATTATAATTTTAGACAGCCGTGTCTGTCAGATTTTTAATGCCCTGCCTATATGTCTGCATACTCTAATTTCTAGTGATTTTAAAGTTGATATACCTTGTCATTTCTGGAGGTGGTATTTCTGTACTAATTTCCAATTAAAATGATGAATTAAACATATCATTAGTTTATTAAGCATTCATTTTCACAGAAAACTATCTATGCATGCATCTGTCCATGCATATATTTACTAATTATATCATCAATTCTAAAGTCAAAGCACAAATGAGACTGTTAAACAACATTTGTAAAGAGTGGCACCGTATGATATATAAGGTTAAGATGATGCTACTGTCGATCAATATAGAACTGGCCATCATTTGTGTGAGTTTATAAACTGCCATATATTTTGATACAGCATAGACATGGAAATCGCTTCTGAATAACTGTTTTTAGGATAAACTTGTAGGAAATTCAAGCTTGTTTTCTATTAAGAAAGCCCAGACATTACTGCAGCAGCCAGCCAGTGTTGCACAGCAGAGGTGGTTCAAGTTCCAAATTCTGCATTTTCTTCAATCAAGTAGTACAGATGTGTGCCCCTACAGCAGTGCTAAACTGTTTATTGCTTTGGTAAATCCTCAAGCATTTGCCCAGCCACCATAATCCTTCTGAGAAGACAAGTTCCTTCACAAACTGCACAAGTGTGAAAAGTACAGCACTAGAAAAGAAATGATTATTTTTTAACTGTGAAATTCTAACAGATGCTACCTAAATAATCAAACTGATACAATAACACA
Organism: Nyctereutes procyonoides; assembly: GCF_905146905.1. Lineage (NCBI taxonomy): Eukaryota > Metazoa > Chordata > Mammalia > Carnivora > Canidae > Nyctereutes > Nyctereutes procyonoides. Next base: position 719,485 of record NW_026575158.1, on the reverse strand, counting down.
CAGAGTATCTAAATGAAAAAAAAAAAAAAAAAAAAACTAAGCCAGCCTTGTCCTCTTCTCAGCCTGGCATCACACTGGCCATCAAGCTTTAGGTAAAAGAACAATTTTGACATTTCCCCACTCTGACAGTGCCTGTCCCACAACTTTACAGAGAGTAATATGGAGACTTCCAAAATGGAAAAGATTCAACAGTTCAGTTCAATGAATAGTTAGTTATTGAGCACCTACTATCTGATGGGCACTGAAAAGTCAACAACACATCAGAAAGAAGATTCCTAGTCTAATAGAGATAGATAGAGAACCCTTATAAATCGTATAGCCCACCTCGCCCCTGCCACCCACCACCCAAATCCTCGATATACAAAGAAAATGTCTGCAGAAAGTGATTAACACTCTAAGATCTAAAAATCCTAGGATGTGTGAGTGGGCAGGGGGAAGAAAGAATAGCTACTTTAGATGCTGGAAGGGCAAAGGAGCCTCCCTCAGTGGTGATAACTAAATTAGAAATGCGAATGATGAGAGTTCCAGGGGAAAATTTCCTATTAGGGAGAACCATTGCAGAAGCCTCAAGGTAAGTTCTGAGTGTTGGAAAGAGACAGATGGCCACATAGCCAGGGCGGAGTGAACACAAGAGTGAACAGTACCAGGTACAACCAGAATCAGAGTCAGGACCAGGTTGCATGCAGTGCCTTGTATCCCAAGTTAAAACCTGTAAATTTTTGCATTTGTTAAATGGGAAACTCCAGAGGGTTTGAAGCAATGAGTTAGGTATTTCTGATTTATGCTTTTGGAAAGATTACACTTGGCTTCCAGGCAGAAAATAGTTCTCTGGGAGACTAGAGTACAAGTAGAGAGATCAGACAGGAAAGTATCAGAGACTTCAGCTTGAAAGTTGATGGTGGTGTAGGGAGGCATGGGAGCAGTGGCCAGAGTAAAAAGTAAAAGAACTCCCTTATGAGACAGCACTGTTGACATCACTGTTCCTGATTCCTTCTCAGGTCACTTGTGTGAATGCAATGAGAATGTCTGTGTAGATTCCAGAAATTCTACACACTCAATAATTATTATTACTTTGATTTGTTCAAAGGTAATTTGTACTTGAATGTACAAAGTTGGTCATTACAATGTTTTAACTTTCCCTAGGCCTAGGGCCCCCTATATTCAAATTCTCAGAATGCTGCTTGAATAGCCAGCTTTGGTAAATCCAAGAGGATGCCTCAAACAGTCTCAGGCAGTATCCCCATCCAGTATTTCATTTCATCTTCCACTCTTCAAAAAAAGACAAGTGTCACATGGTACACTTTGGAGAAGGTACAATGAACCACATAAATGGATCATGATAATATATAAAACCTTTTCTAATAAGGTAAAACAATAACCTCTCGCCATCAAACTATCCTCTTGTTTGAAAAATTATATGTAAATATTGGCATACTGAAAGGGAATTTGAATGAGTTTCAAATGTTTGAAAATTTAAGAAAAAAAATTAAGAAATAACTGTGAGGGGAAGCTGAAGAAGAAAATCATTCAGAAATGCGTGATACTTTGCTCCTTCTATAGAAGACTATGGGTAATTTTTCTCCTTCAGGGAGAACAAAGATTATTTATTTGAAGTTCTTTGAAACTAGAAGTAGATTTTATTTATCCTTTTTGGATTATTGAATGATTTTGTGATGCAAGGAAATTATATAAGATTACGCCTCTCCAGGATAATTTCAACAAAATGATTCCAATATGTGAATAGTATGATTCAGGGGTGAAGACTGTTGAGCTGGGGTTGAACCTCTTTGGTTCAGTTCTCAGCTCTGCCATTTTCTATCTGTGTGATTATTAGTGAGTCACTTAACCTCTCTGAGCCTCCTCAGGAAAAAGGTTCATTGTGTTGCTCAAACAAGTTTATGTATAATACATAATATATAATTAGAATTAAGAAGCTAGAAATGGGGGTGGCTGGATGGCTGAGTCATTTGGGCATCCAACTCTTGATTTTAGCTCAGGTAATGATCTCAGGGTCACAGGTTTCAGCCCTGCATCGGGCTCTGTGCTCAGCTCAGAATCTACTGGAGATTCTCTCTTCCTCTGCCCCTTCTCCTAAATAGATAAATGGAATCTTTAAAAAGAAAAAAAAAGTAGAAATGTGATTTATATTATATACAAAGGGCAGACAAAGAAATGCAACAAGTAGGAATTTTCAAGAAAGATAATCTAAGGATGCCTGGGTGGTTCAGTGGTTAAGCGTCTGCCTTCAGATCAGGGCGTGACCCTGGAGTCCCAGGATCGAGTCTCACATATGGTTCCCTGTGAGGCACCTGCCTCTCCCTCTGCCTATGTCTCTGTTTTCTCTCTCTGTGTCTCTCATGAATAAATAAATAAAACCTTTTTAAAAAAAGGACAGGGAGGATTGTAATAGATGAAAATTGTTTTGTTTTGTTTTTTTTTTTTTTTTAAGAAAGATAATCTAGTCACTATGAAAAGTATTTGAAGGTTACTTTTCAGACTTTCCTTTAAAAATACCTATATTGGGATGCCTGGGTGGCCCAGTGGTTGAGCGTCTTTCGGCCCAGGGCATGATCCTAGAGACCCAAGATCGAGTCCTGCACTGGGCTTCCTGCATGGAGCCTGCTTCACCCTCTGCTTATGTCTCTGCCTCTCTCTGTCTCTCATGAATAAATAGATAAAATGTTTTATAAATACCTATATTTCAAGACTTTATTTCTCTGAAAAATTACTTATTTCATTCTAAGAGAAATATTATAAATAGGCTCAAATAAAATAAAAATGACCAACATGGTCATCATGAAACATGAAATATACATAAATATGAAATATTAAATATGAACATTAATTTTGGCAATCAGATATTTACTCAGAAAAATATACACTTAAAATAAATTTATTTGTTAAAAAAGATTTTAATATAGCATATATACTGGAGAAAACATACCAAGCATTCATTACAAAGCAGCTAATGTACTTGGGCTGTTTGATTTCATTTTAAACTTAAAGAGAGCTCCTAAGTTCCTCACCTTTGTCATCATACTCAAATCATACAAATATGTACCATTGCCATTAATCAATATTTTATAACTAAAGATGGATTTCTCAAAATAAATTTTAAAAATATGGCTAGAGAACAGGAAAATATGTAATGTCCTCTTATCCTGTGGAAATAAATCACCATTTACTACTTTTTTTTTTGTGTGGCAAGCAATAAATTTCACAGTGAAAAGGTAAAAAAGAAAGGAAAGTCCCCACGATTCATTCTCTAGTCCTCACCAATCCTTAGCTGAGGGCTCATTCTTTGGGAATGATTCATATGACAGCCAAAAACCAACAGACAAAATCTGCTTCTTTTCAATTCCTGCCAGCAGTGCACCAATGAAAATAACACAACTCCATGAATATCATGGATCTGCTCACATTTTCATTTGCTTTGGTAGGCTAGAGCAATGTAAATTCTCCATATAATGAATCCACAAAATAAATGCAGACCTGATAAAGCCAAAGTTTATTGTTCTGTTAGATCATTTGCATAATTGAGACTTTACAGAATGAGTTTAATTCAAATTGTGCAAAATATTTAAAAAATGATATAATGGTTAAATGTGTTGCCTTATTTTGGATCAAAAACTGATGGATTAGTTATCCCAATATCCCTCTTATAAAGTGAAAGCCACCGTATAAATTATTTGAGATCAAAGGAGTTAGACCTGGCACAGGCTTTACACTTTGTGTAAGTGCAAATGTCTCATAAAAGTAGCATCACCTGTATGAATATGCATAGGCTCCTTCTGTGATATGCCCCAATTTATATCATCATCTTTTGAAAAATGATATTTTAAAAGGACACTTGGCAGCTCTAGTAAGAAAATTCTTAAGAAAACAACCTTATTTTGCCTCCTTGTCAATCTTAAACACGGGAACAATTTAAATGTTTAAAGTGAAAGACATTTTAAATCTGTTTACCATGATTTATTCAAAGATACTGGCAGGATTTTTCAGTCACAGTAAAACCAAGGAGTTATACTGAGGCAGAATTTTAAAGCAAAAACATTTGAAAATCATAATAACATTTTATGTACATAAATTTGGTATCTAAATAAGAGAATTTTATAACCCATGATCTTAAAAATATGCAGGATTATTATTATTAGAGGTAGTATTTATTTTTAGGGATAGACAGGGCCATAAAAGAAACCCAGCACAACTCTACTTCTTTTATAAGAATCTCCTTTTTAACAGGTGGTTTACAAGTTCTAGAAGAACTCATTCTCTTAAGGGTTGACAATTCTGCAGTTAATACTATTCCAACACTACAAATCCTTCTTTGCATTTTGTCTAAAGCTGTTTCCTTTTGGTTCCAGTTATTTCTTCAGGGTAATAAAATAATCTGTCTATGCTCTCTCCCATGTGTCAAATCATTTTTTTTTTAAGATTTTATTTATTTGAGAGAGAGAGAGAGCACAAGCAGGGGGAGGGGCAGAGAGAGAAGCAGGCTTCCTGCTGAGCAGAGTCCCATGTGGGACTCCATCCCAGGACCCTGGGATCATGACCTGAGCTGAAGACAGATGCTTAACTGACTGAGCCACTCAGGTGCCCTCCATGTGGCAAATCTTAAAAACATTTTTAGTATTATCCCCTCTACACTAGAGCTTTTCTTTTCTAGGTCAAACACCCTCATGTCCCTTAACCATTTCTCAAGTTACTAATTAACAGAAAACTTATTCTCCTGTTTGTTTTCAGGTTCTCAATATTCCTCTCATCATGAGTGGTGGGATAAGCCAAAAGTTTAATTGTGGTTTATCATTTTTCTTAACGAGTGGAAGTTAGAAGACCAAACTGACAATAAACACAGTTGATAGTGCTTTGAAAATTGTAAAGTATTATAAAAATGTGGAGGAAATGCATTATTATTTTTTGGTATTCTCTTAAAGATTAATCCAATTTTTTTCCTTATTTTTTAAAGATTTTATTTATTTATTCATGAGAGACCCAGAGAGAGGCAGAGACACAGGCAGAGGGAGGAGAAATAGGCTTCCATGCAGGAGCCCAATATGAGACTCAATCCAGCAACTCTGGAGGCAAAGGCAGATGCTCAACCGCTGAGCCACCCAGGCATCCCCAATCTTTTTTCATAATAAAAAAAGGACCAAAACCTGAAGATCATTTCCAGGGGGTATTCAGCTGGTAAGAGTCAGAAGTAGGAGTATAGCCTAAATCTCAAACTCTGAGTATTTACTGTTTACTTATGAGTTGTTATTTGAAATAGAGTAATGCTATTATTTCATATCTAGTAAGTTTCAAACACCGTATTGGTACTTGACCTATACACTTTATTTAATTGACACAGCTTTGTGGAAGTAGTACAATTAACTCTATTTTATATGTCAGAGAATTCCCATCCTATACTCATGCAAGATTATATATGCATATTCTTATTGAAATCTCCCTTGGAAATTCAAACTGTTCCCTTGAACAGTTTCAAATTACTGTTTTCTGGACCAGCAGAATTATTTATTTATTGATTTATTTACGTGTTTTAATTAAAATTCCAGTTAGTAAACATACAGTGTAATGTTAGTTTCAGGCATACAATATGGTGATTCATCACTTCCATATAACACCTGGTGCTCATCACAAGTGCTCTCCTTAATCCCCATCCCTCCACCCACCTCCGCTCAGGTAACCATCAGATTGTTCTCTATAGTTCAGAGTCTGTTTTTGTTTTTATTTTTTAAGATTTTATTTATTTATCCATGAGAGTGAGAGAGAGATAGAGGCAAAGACACAGGCAGAGGGAGAAGCAGGCTCCATGTAGGGAGCCCAATGTGGGACTCGATCCTGGGACTCCAGGATCACGCCCTGAGCCAAAGACAGACGCTTAACCACTGAGCCACCCAGGTGTCCCAAGAGTCTGTTTCTTGATTTGCCTCCTTCCCCCTCTCTCTTTTCCCCTTTTGCTCATTTGTTTTGTTTTAGGTCACTGGGGCTCAAATGTTTTTTTACTGCAACTCATTATTTGTTAAAAATTGTGCAAACCTTCAATAAATGTGTATGGTTTTGTTTATAAATTAAATGTATAGGTACTAATATATTAACATGTGCACTAGTAAAATTGGCAATTTAAATGGATGGTCTAAATTTAAATGGAAATTTAAAATATTCTCAGTGGATATTCTGTGTGTCTACAGAATATAGGCAACATACTTTAAAACATCCCTATCTTTGTTCTCTACACGGGGTTGGCAAACTAATATCCAAGGGTCTGCACCTTGTTTTTGCATAGCCCACAAACTCATGATAGTTTTTGTATTGTCAAGTGGTCGAGATAGCTCAGAAGAAGAATACTATTTGGTAATACATGAAAAACATAAAATTTGAATTTTATTTTTTATAAAGTTTTATTGGAACACAGCCCTACTCATTTTTGTGTGTGTGCCTCATCTGTGGCTACTTTCACGCTGCAACTGCAGAAATGATGCTTGTGACAAGGCCGTATGGCCCACAAGCTGAAAGCACTTACTATATGGCATTTAAAAGAAAAAAAAAAAAACTTGTGACCCCTGCTGTAGACCAGAGAACTGTTACTTATAGCAGAAGTATGGTGACAGTCATTGGAAATACGACCTTATGGAGTCCAGGCCCTGGCCTCAAAGTTTGAGACCTAGGCTATCCTCCTACTTCTGGCTCTTACTAGCTACATGCCTCTTGGAGATGATCTTCAGTTTCTGCTCCTTTGATTCTGCATTCGGAAAATAATGACATTGCATTGAATGAGCCCTTTATGCTCCAAAGTTCTTCAGTTTCATAACTCCTGCAACGTGCCATGAATAAACAAATACATCTTATGTGCATGCACCACAATAAGAACCAGACTCATATGTTCAAAGAATCTTTCTAGACTTGGTGGAATAACTAACTATAGTAATAATAAAAATAAATCTTAGCACTGATAGAACAGTTGGCATCATTTAGTGTAGGGCTAAGAAGTGCATTTTCAAATTGTTACGCTTGAAAGAACCAAACTGCAATTTAGGAAAACGAACACTTCAGCATAAATAAATTATGACCTCCAAGACCATAAAAATGTAAATCCAAATTTAATGAGGAATTAAATACCCTAGGATTTACCATTAAGTCAACAATTTGATTTCGATATTATAAAGTTTATTCCACCTTTTAAAGAGTCTTACAAGTTTTTTTCCTCCCAAAGCTCTCTCGTTTACTATCTACTTTACCTTACCTTTCAGTTTTGTTTTTATTCTGAAAAATAAGACTAAAACAGTTATACAACAAGTGCAGTACGAAACACAATATTATAAAAGCAAGCCATTTAAAAAGAGACTTGCAAGGTTCTTTTAATACAGGAATAAATTCCTTGTTTCTCTAGTAAGTAGATGTGGTCTTTTCAACTTTCTGAATTATTTCTCTTGATTATTTTATTAACAGTGGCAACAAATATTGTAGATCTTCTACTACAAAGCACGTAACGGTGATTAAGAAATTTTTTCACCCGGAGCAGTTACAGCTTGTAAAAGTATTACAGGAAAACTATGCCAAATAACAGAGGTAGATTTTCCAGATGCCTAGGAAATCCCCCCTCTGTGTGAAAAGCATTTGGAATCTAAATAAATTCTTTGAGGACAATAGGTTACCAGTTTCTCTCCTGCCTTAGAGTCATTGTCTGACTAAAGTTTGTTGGTGATAATGAAGGAGTACGACATTCTCAGACATTGAGATTGTGACTCTATTTGTGTAGTGACCTAATTTCAGAAGAAAAAAATTAGCATGCAGGTTCTAACAAGTACTGACATATTTAAAAACACAAGGAGGCAGACATTTAATGCCAGGCTTGTCCCAGAACATCTAATATGTGCAATGGCAACATCTATATGCAGTATAAAAAATGAAACTTAAAAATGAGTATAGCAATGCACAGATGAGTTTATATCATAAACAAATATTCTAGGGCTTGCTGTTCAACAATTCATTGCTGGCCATCAAACACCAAAATACTGAGACAGAGAGTTGACACAGTTCCAACTTCTAGAGTGAGAGCTCATCAACTAGAATACTAACACACAACTTGAGGGTGCATCTTTATTTTTTTCCACTTCTGTATCCCTCTACCTATGCCTCTAGAAGCATCACTGGCCTCTAGCAGGCACTCAGTGTTTCAGGATTTCTTTTCCTTTAGGGCCCACAGTTCTTGGTCATGCCGCTTCAAAGAATGAAGAGGTAGACCAGATGAAGAGTGGTGGGCAGCAAAGCAAAGTTTATGGAGTATAAAGTTTATTTAGTACAAAGCTCTGAAGAGGGATAAGGAAGCACCTGGGTGGTTCAGTAGTTGAAAGTCGGCCTTTGGCTCCCCTGCAGGGAGCCTGCTTCTCCCTCTGCCTATGTCTCTGCCTCTCTGTGTTTCTCATAAATAAATAAATCAAATCTTAAAAAAAAAAGAGGGAGGAAACCCGAAGGAGTTATGGATTTGGTGTTTAAATATAGGGTGTCTTCTGAGCTCCTTGGTGTGGGCTGTTTTAACCTGATTAACCCTGCATGCACCTGTCACCCAAATGAGTTTTTGTTCAGAGGCTCATCTACCTACCAGGTAGTTGGTCAGGTGGGAAAAGGTGGAAGACTCCTTCCAGAGTGGTATTTCCAAGCCTCGGGGATCAAGAAGGCGGAGGTGACCGCTGCCCTAAGGCATGCTGGCCAGCCACAGGCCACCAGATCATGCTGGCATCTGCCTTTGGCTCAGGTCACGATCCTGGAATCCTGGAGTCGAGCCCCATGTTGGGATCTTTACTTAGCGGGGAGTCTGCTTCTCCTTCTCACTTTACCCCTTCCTGCTTGTGCGCACTCTCTCTCTCTCTCTCTCAAATAAATAAAATATTTTTAAAAAATTTATTGAGCTCTACACGTAAAAAGGTCAAATAAATTATAATTATTAATTTGGATTGTTTTCAGTACTTTACAATTTAAAATTCATCAAATTTCTAACAATCGACAAAACAAAAAGACAACTGACTGAATGGGATATTTGCAAATGATGTATCTGATTAAGTGTTAGTATTTAAAATATATAAAGAACTTATACAACTCAACACCAGAAAAACAATCTAGTTAAGATATGGGCAGAGGACATAAACAGACATTTCTCCAAAGAAGACATACATATGGCCAATGATATACATATGGCCAACAGACACAAGAAAAGATGCTCAATATCACTAGTCACTAACTAAAAAAAAAAACAAAAAACAGTGAAATATCACCTTACACCTGTCCGAATAGCTAAAATCAAAAACACAAAAAACAACAAGTGTTAGTAAGGATATAGAGAAAAGGGAACCCTCATGTACTATTGGTGGGAATGCAAACCGGTGCAGTCGCTATGAAAAACAGTATGAACATTCCTCAAAAAATTAAAAACAGAATCAACATATGATCAAGTAATTTCACCATATACCCAAAGAATTGGAAAGCACTAATTGGAAAAGATATATGTATTCTATGCTTATTGTAGCATGATTTACAATAGCTAAAATATGTAAGCAACCCAAGTGTCAATTGATAGATGAATGCATAAAGATGATGTGCAAAAATACACAAAAGAATATTACTTAGCCATAAAAAGGAATGAAAGTTTGCCATTTGCAACAATATGGATGGATTGAGACAGAATAACAGTAAGTGAAATCACTGAATGTTTCCTGAACTTTGACAAAAATTAAGTTCAGTAAAAAACCAAAACTGGACAATAGTAACAAAAGATCCTAAGTCAAAAGTAATCTCCATGTTGCTAAATTCACTGTTTAATTTTGTCCTTGGATCCTTCCCACTTCTTGGTATGTCTCTTCACTTGGATGCTAGGACATTTGTCTAACCTGATTTTCTCCCAATATTGTTCTCTGCTCTTTTTTGGTCTCATTTCATTTGCTAGTAAATTCTCAACTTCTAAACATACCTTGAACTTCTCCTTTTACCATTTCTATACTCATTGGCTTGCTGATTTCCTCTGGTTTCATGAATTTAAATACCAAGTAAACGTTCTCAAATTTTATATATATATGAATATATATGAACTTATGTATCTTTTTTTAAAGATCAAGACAGCACACATGTGCAGAGATGGGGAGAGGGGCAAAGGCAGAGGAAGAGAGGAAATCTTAAGCAGATTCCCCACCCAGTTCAGGAGCCCATCATGGGGCTTGATCTCAGGAACCTGAGATCATGACCTGAGCTGAAATCAAAAATTGGATGCTTACTGACTGAGCCATCCAGGTCCTCCTCAAATTTATATTTCTATTCAGTTCTCAACTGAACTCCACCATGTGATGTGCATGAAAAATTTGACATCCATTTGCATGGTTAATAGTCATCCCAAGTTCACGATATTCAACAACAACCCTGATTTTGTATCCCTGCAGCCTTCTCTTCTCAGTAATAGGCAACTCTACTCTTCTTGCCATGTAGGCCCCAAACTCTGAAACCTTGACTCATCTCTCTCACCCTATATACAATCCTCTACTCAGCAACAAAATGATTGAGTATATCTTCAAAAGGTGCCTAGATTCTTCAAAGCTCTTGCTCTTTCTACTACTACCACCACTCTCTCACTCGGTGGTTTAACGCAATAACCTATGAATAGTTCTTTCTGCTTCCATCCCTGTTCCTCTTCCATCTCTTCTCAACACGGCAGAAACAGTGAGCATCTTTAAATGTAAGTCAGCTCATAATACTCTTCTGCTTCAAGTGTGTTTCACTTTAAGTGAAAACAAAAATGCTGTAATAGACCATAAGGACCTCCTTGAACCTCCCCGGGCTCTTATATCTCTGACTTCATATGCCTTTTCTTCCCCTTACTCATTCTTCTCTAGCCACTCTGGCCTCCTTACTTTTCTTTTCTTTTTTTTTTTTTTTCCCTTACTTTTCTACCAAAGCGTCAGGAACACACCCATGTGCCACAGTCTTCACACTCACTAGAGAACATGTGGCTCACTCTCTCTCCACCTGTATGCATGTGCTCGGTTGTCTTATTCCCTGGTCAACAAATATGGAATTACAACCTAATCTTACTATCCCTGGGAACATCCCCATTTCTCTTTTCTGGTTTATTTTTCTCTTGGGCATTTACAAGCATCTGGCCTACTATATGCTGCTTTTTTACTTTTGTACTGCTCATATTCTCCCACTAAAATGTTAAGGTTTTTGAGGGCCAACATCTTTGTCTCTTTATTGCTGTACCTTTGATCAGTGCCCATGCTCAATCTCTAGAAGGCACTCAGAAAATATCTGTTATTTAAGTGAATAAAGTTCACAACTTGTATAGTTATTTAAGGGACATATCTTGATTCCCTGTTTTGTGTCTTTACCACTGTAATCTCTCTCCGTCTAGAATATATGTTGCTCTTGGCTTACTTTAAATTCTCTCCAATGACTTTGATCTTCTAGTTTCTTGATTCCCTACATCTTGCGTGCCCTCTTCCCACTTGTTAGGTTGGGCAGCCTGTTTGCTCTCCTGGCCTTGCATGAAGTCACTTGCTGTCCCACCACCCAATGTCTATCCCTTGAGTTTCTTGACACCAATTTACACGAGTCTGGCTGGACTTTTCCCCATTGCCTTAACGGACTTCTCTATCTTGTCTCTGGATGGACCCCAAAAGATAGTACCTGCCTCATCCCTAAAGCATGTTTGATTCCATTTCTCTGGTCTTTCCAGCCTACTCCATACTGTTGCAGTCTTCCCCACCTATGCTGCAAGATCCAACCCTGCAAAGTGCCTGATTCCTGCTTTTGCAATCTTTCTTTCACTTTCTCAGGTACAAGCCAGTTCAGGTGAACTTGGACTTTGGCCTGAATAAGGGAGGAGAGAACTTCTGGACCCCCAAAATTCATGTACCAGAAACAGGCAAATGTGAGACCTCTGGATTCAAGGTAGGTAGGGCTGTGGGTTGTAGTTCTAAGAGTATGACAGGGGATCCCTGGGTGGCGCAGCGGTTTGGCGCCTGCCTTTGGCCCAGGGCGTGATCCTGGAGACCCGGGATCGAGTCCCACGTCGGGCTCCCGGTGCATGGAGCCTGCTTCTCCCTCTGCCTGTGTCTCTGCCTCTCTCTCTCTGTGACTATCATAAGTAAATAAAAATTAATTAAAAAAATTAAAAAAACTAAGAGTATGACAGATTCCCTTGAGTGTGCACCTAATGGTGGTTTGTCTTCACCTCAAGAGAGAGAAAATCTCTCCTCTTAGGATGTTAAGATGAAAACTTCAACCAGGAATATACCTTTGCACCACCTTTCACTATGCACTTCCTGTTTCTTGGAAGCTAGGAATGCAAAGTTGTTTTTTTCTTCCTCTTCTCTTTTCTCTGTTCTTCTTTCTCTTCTTTCTTTTTTTCTTTTCTTTTCTTTCTTTTCTTTTCTTTTTCTTAAAGGCCAGGTCTCTTGGATAAATATAGATACAAACGCTTTTCATGAAATCTGCAACGTGTTATAATTGAAGTGTGAACAGGAGGTATATTGGAGTTTGGCAGGAAAAGAAAAAGATATATGTACAAGCGTAAGATGGCTAGCAAAATCCTCATATTTCTGGGTGACGTCTGGAGTTCAGCATGGCTGATATAGAGTGAATACAGGGAAGTAATTAGACATAATACAAAAAGAGGGGTACCTGGGTGGCTCAGTCGGTTAAGCATATGCGTTTGGCTCAGGTCATGATCCCAGGAACCTAGGACTGAGTCCTGTGTCAGGCTCCCTGTTCAGCGGGGAGTCTGTTTTTCCCTCTCCCTCTGCTGCAACCCCTCCTGTGCACTCTCTCTCTCTCTCTAATAAATAAATATTTTTAAAAAGATAAAATGAAAAAAGAGTTAGTCAGATTTGATTAGATAATTTCTAGATAGAGAATCCAAAAAGGCTCTGAAGTATTTTTGAGGATGCACAGATTCCTTAGCGATTATATAAATGCAAGTAATATCATGATGTGATATCATAATGCACCCATTCAATTAATAAAATTTGGAGATAGGTAAACCCATTATTGTTGAGGGCATGATAAATCAGTAACTCATGAATTCCTAACACATAGAACCATCTGGAAATAAATCTGGGTGTACTGAATGGATTAGGTATGCATGCAGCACGTCATTGGAATGGAATCTTTGGTAGAAGTGCTTCACTCCATAGGGTCAGGAAATGACTGCTTTGAACAGGCCAATAGTTGATTGGAAATAGCAGCTATGGCTACAAAATAATAAAACTAATGTCTATGCACTACCAAAACCCCTTCTGGGAAGGATGTTGATTAATTTGTATAAGCAACTGAGGCTTTGCTTTCTTGTTGCATTTCCACTGTACTTTGTTACCACATTCATTTCATATCTTAGGAATTATTACCTTATTCTTCTCCATTCTCTCATTTCCTACTGGCTCTCTGATCTTCTTATCTCAGTGTAGTGTTTACTCCAACTACCACACTTATATCCAACTTTTAACCCATTTGTTTTTTGATACTTTGTTGTACAGACTTCATTAAGTCTGATGGATACTTTTATTGATGTAATTCTTTGTTTTTATAACTGGAAAAATAATATACCCTTCCTGTTTTATAATATTAGACGCTTCTTCTGTTATTTCTACCCATTGAAATTATAGTCTCGTTTGTTAATTTTTATTCAGTCAGCATAACAATTAGATGGAAAAATTAATCAGGGAAATTTTCCTAAAGTAGGTGAGCTGGGAAGAAATATTTATTCCATGTTGGGGAAAATGAAAAGGAGAGCATTCCAACTGATGGGAAACTCAAAGGCATACCAATAAGCAGCATGGAAGAATGGAAAGTTGGCTAGATTTAGCTAGAAGGGAGAGTCAGTCTGTAGAGGGAAAAGATAAAATTAGAGAGGTACAAAAGTGCCAGTTGACAGAAGACCTTGAATTAAAAGCCAAGAGTTTAGAGTTGATATAGTAGGAGTAGCAGATTCTTGAGCAGGAAGGTGATGTGATAAAAATGGCATTTGCAGAAGATTATTTCAGCCACTTACAAAAGAATAATTGTAGCAAAAGGACACAGGAATTAGGATCCTAGCAAAGAAGTTATTGTAACCCTTGTTTGAAAAGAATCAGCCTGAAGTCACAGAAAAAAAAAAAAAAAAGGCCAAAATGATGAATAAGTCAGATTCTATAAAGCAAGAGGTTTCAAATCTTGGTTATTGGCTCACTTATTTCAGAATCACCTGGAATGTTTGTTAAAATGTCATATTTCTATAATATATGCCCAAATTCTTTAATGTTATTCTTTCCAGGGGAGGAATGGGAGCAAGTTCCCTACATGATTCTTTTTTTTTTTTTTTTTTCCACATGGAGGTTTGAGAAGTTCTGGTCTAGAGGAAGAACTAAGAGAACATGGTAACGATACCTGATAACTATACATGGTAACTAAGAGGGGAGAAAAGAGTACAATGAGTCCATGGCAGCCAGTCTAGGACTCAGGAAAACATGATAGAACAATTAATAGAAAAATAATTAATAGATCTTATTATTTTGAGGAGTTTTAGGTTTCCAACAAAAGCGAGCAGAAGGTACACAGAGTTCAAATATACCCCCTGGCCCTACACATTCACAGCCTTCCTGCCCTGTTATTACACCCCACAGAGTGGTGCACTTGTTACAACTGGTGAGCCTATCTTGATATATCCTTATTACTTAAGACCCATAGGTGACATTGGTTTCACTCCTCATGTACATAATATGGGTTTGGAAAATTTTATGACATTTGTCCACCACTACAGTAACATACCGAGTAGCCCCCCAAATTCTCTGCGCTTTGGTCATTCATTCCTTCATCCTCCTGAACTCCTAGCAACCACTCATATGTATATTGTCCCCAAAGCTTTGTTTTTTTTCCAGAAGTCATATAGTTGAAATCATGCAGTACACAGCCTTATCAGATTGGCTTATTGAACTTAGTAATAAGCATTTAAGGATTGGTAGCTCATTTCTCTCTCTCTCTCTCTCTCTCTCTCTCTCTCTCTCTCGATAGTTCATTTCTTTTAGGTACTGAATAATATTCTATTGTCTGGATGTACTACAGTTTATTTATTAGTCACTTACAGAAGGACATCTTGGTTGCTTCCAAATTTTGGCAATTTACAATGAAGCTGCTATAAACATCCATGTACAGGATATATATTTTCAACTCCTTTGGGTAAATACTAAGGAGCATGACTGCTGGATTACATGGTAGGAGTGTTTAGTTTTTTAAAGAAACCACCAAGCTGTCCTCCACAGTGAATGTATCATTTTGCATTCCCACCAGCAATGAATTACAACATAAATTTAAAGCAAACTTCTATCCAAAAAAATAATAATAACCTTCTATCATAATAGAAATCATGATAGAAAAGCATTCATGTTAGAAAAGATGCAAAATTGTGTTGCCAATGTAACAGAATCAAAATGAACAAAAACCCTCACAGAAATAGACTTGAGACAATGAGAGACCTCGTGGGAGTTCAATGTTAAACACAAAGATTTTGAAAATACTGCACTATTGATGACATCTGCAACTGTTAAATACCGGATGTTGCTTTACACAAAAATATAGGGTCTAAGACATAGGTGTCCCCACATTAAGTGGTGGAAAGAAGTGTCAGAAGACGTAATGTTTTTTTTTTTTCCCAACTTGACTTGGGACAGTGAAACCTTGGAGTGCTTATAAAAATTCCAGATTCCCAGGTCTCAATCAGAACTGACTCAGAATATCTAAGAGAAAAAAATGCAGGAATTGGTATTTGGCAAGTTTTTTATGATTGCTCAGAGGCTTATTGTTTCCTAATGAGATTCATAATTCTATAATAGTCCACAGAGGGATGGCTGTGGTATATACAGGTGTAAAATACAGACCTGTTTCTAGGCATGGCTAAATGACATTACATTAGGTGCAGATGGAAGTACTCTTCTAGATTTAAAGAACAGTGGCTCTCAGTCTGAAGTGATTTTGTCCCCCACAGGACAGTTAGTAATGACAGGAAACAATTTGATTGTTGAAATTGGGGTAGAGGGAAGTATTAGTTGCATCTCTGGGTACAATGCAGTGATGCTGCTAAACATCCCACAATGCAAAGGACAGCCCTCATCTTCCCACATCAAAGGATTATCGGCCCAATACATTGATAGTAATAAGACAGAAACCATAAAATAAAAAGTAATAATAGTTAAATGCAGTATGTGAATCTAGTTTGGATTATAATTTAAAATTTAAAAAAAAAATAACATTGGTAGCAGCTATTAAAGACCTTCTCAGGACACTTTTGGGCAATCGTGCATGGGCTAGACTACATAATAAAATTGATATTTTTCTAAGGTGTGATCTTAATATGGTTAGAAAAATGAATGCCTTTCTTTAAGTTACACATGTTGAAGTCTGAACCTAGTTTCAAATGACAGAGCAAAGAAAACAACGTACACACATATGCATATATATCTTTGAAGAGTGATGACATAATTGTAAAATATTAACAAATTTTAATATAGGAATAGGAAGATAAAAATGTTCATTTATTGTTCTATCAGTTTCTTGGTATGTTTGAAATTTGGTCATAAAATAAAAGTTGTGGTAAATGCTATTCTAAGTATTTTAACAATGTATATTTGGGATTTGGGCCAATTGGTTCCTTAGGATTTGTTTGATCCTGAAATTGTTCTTGATCGCCATCTTTCTACTTCATGAGACCATTCCCCCTACTTCCTATTCTTAGTCATTTAAAGTCCCTGAGAGGCATTTCCTCACTGAAACAGAGGCTTAAGCAGTTGACATGCGACTCAATGAAGAATCTGACAGGTAAGCCCTGTCTTCTTTTATTTCACTTCTCTTCTCTCTTTGTGTTGTGTAGATGACTTTTGCTCTCAGGGGGCAACAATTCCTGACTGTCTCACTAGAGCGAAGTCTTTCACTTTGGCTGTTGGGTCTAATTACCCTGCCTGGTACCTCTGAATGGGAGGCAACTCAGTGGTTTTCAAAACCTGTCCCTTCAGGCACACAAAATAGGAAAAGAGATAAAGACCCACGCTGTTTTGCTTTCACTGGAGTTATCTAAACCATACCTTAGCCACTTCCTAATCGTGAGATGATAACTCGAGTGACCGCATTCCGACTGTGGTAAGGCTGTAGCTCTCTGGCTGTCTCCTTGCCCTGCTATGCATTCCAGGGCCATCAGCAATTTCCCTGAAACAGTTCTTTAAAGTTTGGACAGTTTATAAGACGCTTCCACTTTTATTAAGGTTACTATTGTTTTTTTCACTATTGTCAAACATCTACAAATATTTTTCAGTGTTTCATTGTGCCTTGCGTACTGGTGCACTTTGTAGATACTTGATGACTTAATATGGCATTGGTTTGAAATATGGGAGATCCTACAACTGGCCAGAATACTAAAATATTAACGAGAAGTTCAGATGGGGGGGTTCATTTGTCAAGAATAATTTTTGAGAAGTGTTTAATTAAAGTCAGTTTCATATTCCCCAAATCCTAGATAAATAGATGCACTGATATAAAGTTACTGAATTTACTTTCTTGTCTTTGATGTTAATGGCTATATGTTGGTTACTATTTATATTCATAGAGAAATGCAGTCATCTGATTTTTTAGTTAAAATCATACTACATTTCTACAACATAGGGTTGACGGTGGCTTAATGAAAGTGGCTTCTGATGATGACAAAACTATGGATCTATCTTTCTGACCAGAACTAGGACTCTCTAAATGCTGTTTTCTCATAGTTTCAATCTCTTAGAGGTCTGAAACCTCAGTGGGATGAATAGAAATATATTGGGATTGCTTTTGAATTCTGCTGTTATGATGATGTAGGAAATTATGTCTTAAACACGCAGGCTGGCTCTCAGTTTCATTTTGTAAGTTTTATCAAAACCTAAAGCACTTTTTTAAAGTGCTTTTCCCCCCCAAAAGTCCTATTTCTTTCTCTTATGTCTGAACACATATACTTTGAACAGTAGTCTACAAAAATGCTTAGCATCTAAGTGAATATTTCTAGACTTTATTTTTTTCTGTGTGAGATCAAATCATTTCTCAGAAGTTTTACAATGTTATGTGAACATCAACTTTCCAAATGAAGCCTGACTCTTAAATAAAATTTCCTAAATTAAAAAGGTTCCAATGTAAAGCTTTATTTCCTAAAAAGAGCTACACAAATATGTTCACCATTTTAGATCACTGAGGCATATCATTTAAAAATTATCATTTTGCAAAATGAAACATATTCTAGAATCACATGCATATTTACTGTTTAATGATTATTCTGAATAATTATTCAGAAAGAAGAGCTGGGTTACATTTTATAGTTAGAGTTGAAACAGTTTCCTAATAGATACTTTGTGGCTATGATAATTATGAAATTTCAATTTTAGACAGTCAAAATACTCAATTTAATTTAATGTTTTCTTGGAATTCAGAATATGGTGATGAGTAAAAAAAGAAAATTCCACAAAATAGTATGTAGTTTTTTTTTAACATCAAAAGTATGTGTAGATACATATAGTTTTATAGATAAATAGATACAAACACACAGAAATCTGGAAAGGAGTATACTGCAAACTTTAACAATATTTATATTCAAGTATTGATAATACAAAAAAAGATGAATGGGTATTTTAATTCTTCCTTTGTGTTCAGTTTTATTTTCTAAATATTTCAATAAACACACGTTAAACAGTAAAAAGTGTGCTTGCCTTAAAATAAACTGAACACTTACACTGCT
Source organism: Nyctereutes procyonoides (assembly GCF_905146905.1). NCBI lineage: Eukaryota > Metazoa > Chordata > Mammalia > Carnivora > Canidae > Nyctereutes > Nyctereutes procyonoides. The sequence goes on along the minus strand of NW_026575158.1, from coordinate 700,722 downwards.
TGATATTAGGATTCTGTGGAAAACCCAAACTTCTCTAATATGTCAGCATGTTTGTTGGCCTTAAAATATTTCTGGTGACAGTCAAGATCAAGTATTAGCTTGCATGCAGCAGAGCCTAAATTATCCTCTCAACAAACTGTACCAGATAATGATGACATAATAGCAAAAGAGTATCTTCTGGTCACCAAATTAATATAGGATTTAACTTCTAAGTGACATCAGACATGTCATATAATTTCAATATATTCAACTACAAAAAACATTTTGGAACCCTTGTGGAGGAGACAAGGTGAGAGATTATCCTGCCAATAGGTGAACTTACGGGGAGCCATCACAGGCAGCACCAGACAACAAAGTCTTGCTAAAGTGTAACAACAAATATAGCATATAACATTCCTATGTCAAGGAAGAAAAGTAGTTGGCCACTCACCTGAGCAGACCAGTAACAAATAAAGATGCTCATTTTCAATAAAGGTGCTGAGTGAACCATGAGCTTAAAACTAAATGTAGTAGACTGTGAGTAAAGGGCTCAGGTAGGATAGATTGCACACTATATTATTCTTGTTACTTTGAGATATGCATAGATAATAACACAAACACCAGAAACATCTTTTATCATGCCCATAATGACAATAAATTGGGTTAAAATGAAAATGTATGCATTTATTTCCACTTCTTACTTCTGAGGTAAAGTTTTCCTTCTAAACATCCAGTTTCATTTTGTTTTGTTTTTTTGAGGTAGGCAGGGCAGATAAGAAACACAACTGTGTAAAAAGTATCATAAGTATGCACAAAGTAATTTGGGGACGGAGGACTAGTAAAGTGATTGTTGGGATTTGGAGAAGGCGTCCCTTTGGAGGTCATATTTGTGACAGATTTTGAATTATAAACAGTTTTGTATCTTTAATGGCAACAATACAGGCAGGCATTTGGCTGACACTATATGGTATGCTTGTCAGCAAACATTACCAGTGAGTCATATATTTTATGTTTTTGAGGGGGAAGGGACAAATACTTTAGAAATTTCATGTGCATATGGCAAAGCTAATGTTTGTATGTTTCCTCCCCTTTCCAAAGGGACAGAACTCAGGAAACTTATAATCAAAGTTCCAAGTTTCTGTTCCAAAATAGACCTGGTTATAACTGAATAATAATTCAATTTAAGACCCCAAAGTTTCATTGGGAAAATAATATCAATTGGGTCTAAATATTAACATTCCACAGCTTTAATAACATCCAAACAACATACTATATAGCGCAATAGTTGGTGACCAACCTAACTAGATCTCTGTCTTGATTTCCTTTTTTCAGACTCTGATTCTACTTGAGAAAGGAACACTGAAAAATCTTTGAAGGGAAAGTAAAACATATGTGGTATTTTAGCATAAGAATTCACGAGTTACAGATTTGTTTCATTTATGCCCGAGGTCTAATAAAAGTGATAGAGTCACAAAGTGGTAAGAAGCCCATGAAGATAAGCTAGAAGTAAACGCTTGTTCATATTCATGAGGATATTGAGGCCCAGAGAGAATTTCAGTAACTTCTTTACCAGACATAGCATTAGCCAAATGTTCATCCAGGTTCAGCATTTCAGTAATAGTTGGAAACTTTAATTCTTTACTTTCTATAATGGACAGTCAACTAGTAAGAAAATTAACAAGAAAATAGGAGACTTTGGGGCATCTGGGTGACTCAGTAGGTTAAGCATCTGCCTTCAGCTCAGGTCATGATCCCAGGGTCCTGGGATCCAGCCCCACATTAGGCTCCCTGCTCAGTGGGGAGTCTGCTTATCCCTGTCCTGCTGCCCCTCCTCCTGCTTGTGCTCTCTTTGTCACTCTCTCAAATAAAAAAGAATTAATAAAAAGAAAATAGAGACTTGAATATCACTACAAACCAACTGAAACTAATAGACACCTATAGAATACTCAACAGTAAAATTATATATATTCTTCTCAAGTGTAAATGAAACTTTTTTTAGGATCAACCATATGCTAGGCATAAAACAAACCTCATTAATGTAGAAAAAGAATAATGATAAAATGAGGCATGTCTTCTAATCATAATGGAATAGAAGTAGAAAACACTAACAAAAAGAAACCTGGGAAATGCATAATTATGTGGAAGTTATACAACACTTCTAAATTACCAGTGGGTCTAAGAAGAAATCACAGGAGAAATCAGAAAATACTTTGAGAGGAATAAAAAGAAAGATACACATTATAATAAAACTTACGGGGTTTAGCTAAAGTAATGCTCAGAGGGAAATGAAATTTTATATCTATAGATGCTTATATTTATAAAGAATACATATTAAATATACATAAATACACAGATATAAACACATACACAGAGGCAGCAAGATCTCAAATTAATAATAACCCTTCTACCTAAGACAGAGGAAAAAGAAGAGCAAAGTAAACGTAAAGCAAACAGAAGCAAATAAATAATTAAGATTGAAGTGGAAATTACTGAACTAGAGAAGAGAAAAAAATAGAGAAAATTAATGAAACCAAAAGCTGATTCTTTGGAAAATTCAACACAATTGATAGACCTTTAGACAAACTGACCAAGAGGAGAGGTAAGGTGGGAGTAGGGAGGGAAGAAGAAAGAGAGAAGACTCCAATTACTAAAATCAGAAATATAAGAGAAGACAGTGCTACCAACCACTAAAAAAATTAAAATTGTAGAATATATGCTTGTATATTAAGTAACTTTGATGAAATGGATGCAGTCCTAAGATGACACACTATTAAAACTGACTTAAGAAGAAACATAATTTTACATGTAAAGAGTTTAAATTAGAAAATTTAAAATGCTCTCCAAAGGGTCTTTTTTAAAGGTTTGATTTATTTATTTATTCATGAGAGACACAGAGAGAGAGGCAGAGACATAGACAGAGGGAGAGGCAGGCTCTCTGGGAGGAGCCAGATGTGCAACCATGATCACCTATATAGACAAAGAAAAAGTATTTGAAAAAATTCAACACCTTTCCATGATATACATACATACATACATACATACAATAGGAATAGAAAAGAGTTTCATCAAACTGATGAAGGACATCTACAAAAATTCCACATCATGATTACTGGTGAAAGGCTGAGTCCTTTCTGCCTAAGATTAGAAAAAAGATACACATCTGTTCCCTTCATTTCTATTCAACACTGTGCTGGAGGTTCCAGCCAGGACATCTAGGTAAGAAAAAGAAATCAAAGGCATCAGTATCAAAAAGGAAGATACAAAATTATCCTATTTATAGTTGATATCATCTCTTATATGAAAATCCTGAGCAATTCACTAAAAGATTATTAGAACTAAGTCAGCTTAGTAAGGCTGCAGAGTACAAGAACAATACACAAAAATCAGTTCTGTTCCTATACAATTACAGTAAGTAATCCAAAAATGAAATAATGAAAATTCCATTTACATCAAAAAATAAACTCAAATACATTTAACAAAAGGAGTGCAAAATTTATACTGGGAAAACTACAAAATATTGTTAAAAGAAATGAAAGAACATTTAAATAAGTGGAAAAACCATCTCATATCCATGGGTCTAAAGATCTAATACTGTTAAGATACCAATATTCTACAAAAAAGAAGATCAGAGGAGAGAGAGAAAAATAAAACAATGATTATCAGAAAGGGAGACAAACCATAAAAGACTTAACTGTGGGAAAAAAACTGAGCGTTACTGGAGGGGAGATGGGGGGGGATGCGATAAGTGGGTGATGGATATTAAGGAGGGCTCCTGATGTAATGAGTACTGGGTATTACATAAGACTGATGAATCACTGACCTCTACCTCTGAAACCAACAATACATTGCATGTTAATTACTTGCATTAAAAAAAAGGAATATACATGTCTACTGCACACATATGCGCACCACTGCGCAAGATAGCAATACTCTCCAAATTGATCTACAGATTCAATGCAATCCCTATTAGAATCCCAGATTGCTTCTTTGTAGAAACTGGCAAGCTAACTTAAAAATTCACGTCGATTACAAGGAATTGAAAAGAAACAGAATAACTTTGTAAAGGAACAAAATTGGAAGCTTCGTATTTCCAAATTTTAAAACTTATGATGTGCAACTATAATCAGGGCAGTATAGTAGTGAGTAATGGATAGGTGAGGCTAGGTCGGGAAAGAGGTAGGGGGTGAAGTGGCTATGGTCACCCAGGGGGCTATGTAACCAGGCTCATAGAAATCCCAGATGTAGAGAAATAGACATTATACCTACAAGAGTACTTTGTTCTCAAGATAGATAGAAGTCCACCATGTTTGTTCTAAATATAGACATGGGGGGATCCCTGGGTGGCTCAGCGGTTTCGCGCCTGCCTTTGGCCCAGGGCGCGATCCTGGAGTTCCAAGATCGAGTCCCACGTCGGGCTCCCGGCATGGAGCCTGCTTCTCCCTCCCTACTGCCTCCCATGGGGCCTGTCTCTCTGCCTCTCTCTCTCTCTGTCCCTCTCTCTCATGAATAAATAAATCTTTAAAAAAATAAATAAATATAGACATGATATTGACAAGAAATTTACCAAGTTCCCTGGTCAGTTTCCTACAAAAGAAAGACCCACCATAAAAGCCCTTAATGGCAACCTATTCCGAACTCTTATACTAGAGGGCTCTTTTTTCTTTTCTGTTCTCACCTTCACTTAATAAACTTTCACTTCACCTCCTCCTTTTTTTGGGAAGACTCTGTGAGATAAGAAGCCTGAAATCCTGCAACAGTAGTGACATTAGATTGATAAATAGAATCAGGAGTTCAAAAATAAATCCATGTGTCTTTGGCCACCCAATTTTCAACAAGGGTACCAAGACTGTTCAACAGGGAAATAAATCTTTTAAATAAATAGTGCTAAAAATAAATAAATAAATAAATAAATAAATAAATAAATAAATAGTGCTGAGACTTTTCTATATTCAAATGCAAAAGAATTACATTAGACCCTTATCCTACAGTATATACAAAATTAAAAATAAATCAAAGACCTAAATATAAAAGCTAAAACTATACAACTTTTAGAAGAAACACAGTGGAGAAACTACATGACTTCAGATTTTACCATGGAGTCTTGGATATGACAAAGGTGTAAGCAACAAAAAATGATTATAATGGAAAATACAGACAATAATAAGTGGTGAGGATACAGAAAAATTAGATTCTTCATACATTGTAGTGGGCAAACAAAATGGTATAGTCATCTTGAGCATCCTGGCAGTTATCCAAAATTTAAACATGGAGGTTTGACTCAGCAACTCTTCTCCCAAGAAAAATGCCCACACGAAATCTTGTACACAAATTTTCACTGCACCTTTATTCACAATTCCAACGAAGGAAACAACCCACGTTATCACAGACGTATGGTATATCCATGTAATGGAATATTAATTTGCCATAAAAAGGAACAAAATACAGGGGCATCTGGGTGGCTCAGTTGTTAGGCCACCGACTCTTGATTTTGGATCAGGTCATGATTTCCAGTTCCCTGCTCAGCAGAAAATATGCTGGAGATTGTCTCTCTCCCTCTCCTTACTCAACTTCCACCCTACCCCAGCGCACATCATCATCCTTTCTCTCCAAAATAAATAAATCTTAAAAAGAAAAAAAAATAACCAAGTACAGATACACATTACAATATGGATGAACCTTGAAACCTAAGAGAAAGAATGCTAAGAGAAATAAATTCTAAGAGAAAGAAAGATGCCACACACACACACACACACACACACACACACACACACAAAACCTATATAAGACTGAATTTATATGAAATATCCAGAATAGGCAATTCTATGGAGACGGGAAGTAGATCACTGATTATTCAAGGCTGGTGATATTAGAAAACAGATGTGCAATAACTAAAGGACAGAGGAATTTTTTTTGAAGTGATGTGAAAATGTTCTAAATTGAACAAGGTACAGTTGTACATGAGTATTCTAAAAACCACTGAAAACTATACACTTCAGATGGGTGAAGTGCAAAGGCATGTGAATTTCATCTCAAAAAACTCATAAAAATGCTGTTCGAGGCCTCTACCAGACAAATGTAAATTGCCGCTAAATAAAACAATTTTGCTTTGTAGTTTTATATTGCCTCTCGCATTTCAAATATATTACTTCAAGTGATCTCAGAGACAACAGGGAGAAATAAAATTAAACCTAGATAAAGTAGTTTCGGGAGCCACCAATGCTCACTCACCTTTGCGGACTGGTTTACTTTCCAAGATCCACGGCCGCCTCCAGGAGGCACAGCAGGAGCAGAGCGGGGGCCTGAGGCCGAGGGCCCAGGGGTGCAGCAGCGCAGGCCTGGCCACGTCCGGCCCCCACAGCCTGTGAGCCAAGGCCCAGAGCCCGGCCAAGGATGACATCAAGATGCTGATGGCGACCTTCGAGGTCTGGCGATGGGGGAAACGCTGGGTGACTGTGGGCGCCACTTCCCTTCATATGGGTGTTCAAATGGGTGTCAGTGGTGGATCCCCAGGAGGAGGAACAATGAAGGGGAGGTGGCAGGGCAGAGAGATCCCGAGGCGGGGAGCCTCCGGGCTGGGGTGCCAGTCACTGAGGGAGGTGGCCTTCTCATCCTCAATGATGAGAACAGTAGCCAGAGTTTCCTTCCATTCAGAAGGCTCCCTTGCAAAAGTGCACTGAACCCCACCCTGGGGACATCCCCTACCCAGCTGCCCTGTGTCACCTGCTGGACCACCGAAGAGGTCCTTTAGGGTTCTCAGCCCCCAAGGGTGGGCCAAGAGAGAGATCCTGGGGAGCATAACCATAGGCAGCAGTGATGAGCTCCCAATGCTGACCAAGTACTGCTGGAGGCTGAGGCCAGGAAGCTTATCCCATCTTTGAACCAGTGTCAACTGTCCTGGAAGTAACCCGGGTTGACAGAGAGAACTCATTGCATCTGCCCAAATGTACCCAACCTCTGAGCTGGCCTGCCAGTCCTGATGCCCTAGACGTCCCTTTGGCTTTTTACAAATAAAGGCCTTTTTGTAAAAAATAAACAAATAATAAATAAAGTAAAATAAATAAAAAAAAATAAAAGAGCAACTGTATAAATTGATATTCTTTTAAATGTCAAAATCTCATTTGAATTTAAATCGCCTATGTAGTGGATAGTAATTAAGCAGCCCATAGATTTCTGGCTATGCTTCCCACATTAAGCAAAATCCTTTTTGTTGTTGTTGGTTTTAATTTGTCTGTTTGATTCCGAGTAAAGGTAAAGTGAAGGCCAAAAAGAGATTTTATTTTTACAAAATTGAGTTTTTGGTTCCTTTCGGTTCTTAATTATTTTAGGATAGTTCTTTCCATATAAGAGTTTTGGTGAGTATTCATTTCACTCCTGTTCAATTCAGCTGTTTGAATACCAGGTCTATTTTTATGACATCTTCACTTTTTTTTCAATGAAAGACAAAGCTACGTAAAAGCTAACAAACAATCCAGTGATTATTTCTAATTAAAGGGATTTGATTTAAAAAAAAAACTGGTGGGAAATTAAAAGGAGAGTATGGTGTGCCCTTTTCATGCATGTTTGTACTAGTTCCCATTGCTGGGAAAATGATTTAAAGTATAGTATGTGCAACCTGTTTTTCTGGTAATTACAAATGAAGACATATGTCTTTGCAACAAGAAGAAGCCAGCTACCATTTTAAGCATTCCTCTGCCCCTGCTGAGTTAATTCCAATACACAAAAATACCAACAAAGGTAATTGTGAACAGAGCATCCTCCTGCTAAATCTTCCTTTTGCTGAATTTCTTCCTTTTGAATTGCAAGACTCTTAAATAGAAATGGAAGTATCCCATTAAATTGTTAGGTTTACTTTCCTTTAATACTCAAATCATGCCAGAAAGTCATAGGGGGGAAAAAACAGTGTCTAGACAAATTATATTTTCCTTTTCTGTTCTCTTGCCTTTACCATGCAATTCATCAACTAAAAAGATTTATGGATGCTTCTTGCTTATAAATTTGACAGATTAATTTCACATTTATACACATTTTAAATTCAAATACATGGAACATAACTATAACACATATTGAAGAGAACTGAAGCTATTTCTAAATTAGTCAATCTACTGATGGTGTACTATGTAGAAAGAGTTAAAAGGATCAATATTAACTTTTCAACTTGTACCACTGAATAACTTTGACTCTTTGGTAATAAGTAGGCAGTTTGCTTTACTGATAAACTATTTTCCTAAGTGTCTACTTAGTAAAAGTATGAGAAAAAAAAGTGTGAGACCAAAGCAAAAGTACATTGAAACACTTTAACTAACTGAATGTGTTATTTTATGGTCAGACTGTAGCATTCAGTATTCTCCAAACATTTAGCTAGTTGATATTAGATAGGAAGTACTGTTCTGACTCCTCGAGATAAATTGTTAAGGATTTAGTGGGAAAGACAGACAAATTGCTAGGTTATGTGAGAAATGCTATAGTAGACACATGACTAAAGCAGTCAAAAGGAGGAAAAAAAATAATTCTGACTAGTTGAATCTGAAAGAATTAATTTCACAGAGAAGAATATGCAAGCATACATATCACACATCAATGCACACATGCACACAAAATAATCCCAGTATGAGAAACCATACTTGGAGTAGCTATGGGATTGCTTACTCTGTTATGAAGCGATGGGAAGGGCAATATGGTTGTATCTGATGATCTTTTACCTGCTCAAATCTTCAATTCCCCAAGTGTGTGGACACAGAAGTGCTAGGGTAAAGGCAGGGGTTTCTTTTATACCCAGTTAAAAAAAAAATCCTGATTTATCAGTCAATAGGAGGTTCTTAGAAGTTTTAGGGAGAGGGCGATGGTGGCAGTGTGGGGGATGTACCAGAAGTTAGGTCCCAAAGAAATAAATAAAAAATAACTTTTTGCCATAGTCTAGGAAAAGCACTACAATACATACCACTGTTGCTGCCACAACCTCTACTTTCTACTGTCACTACTACGACTATAACCACCACTGCCACCACCCCCACCACTATTGGATAGAATTTATTGAGTACTAACCATATACCAAGGACTCCTTTACACTTTCAACATGAACAGTCAGAGTTGATCCTCACCACAGTTTATATGGCAAAAAGAATCATAGGTAAAAGTCAGAACTTATTTTCCCCACTCATTACTGCACTCTGTGCTGCCGCTTAATCTCATCCAGATATGCAGGCTCTTGCCTTCTTCATCGTATCTCAATCAACTCCTGATCTTTTCTTCTCGGTTCTCTTCCAAAGGCCTGATTTAACATCTGTACTGCTCTCATACCAGCACCCTTGATCACTTTTCATCTCTATCATTCCACAGGAGCTGCTTAGTAGAAGTCCAGCATTAGATCAGTGCTATATCCCACATCTCTGCTTTACAATTATATAGCTGAGGACTCTGGATTATATCACTTAAATACGTTGACTGGCACAATAACAATTCAGTGTTTCCAATCATAGCAGTGCTTTCAGCACCACTGACCACACTTCATAGATTTTTCATCAGCTCCACCTCTTACTATGGCTTACTGTGGCTATTTTGACACATTTGCCACAACTCACGAGTCATCTGTTCCAACAGGTAATGGTCACCATTGCAACAGAATGAATTTTGGAGTCACTGGTATCTAGATCTTAGTGGAAAGTGTGTGAAGGAATGGAATCACCATTTTTCAAAAATGTATTTTATTTTCAAAAACACTACCCACAAATAGGATTTCCATAAATACTACCTGTCAGGGTTCCAGTTCTATACTTAAGTCTAAGAACTCAGAAAATCAATTTCCCATTCATACAACATCTACAGTATTTAAATTTGTATTTAATGGAGAGAAGACATTTCAGAAGAAATGCTCACAAAAGTAATCTTTTGACCTCAGATTTAAACCACTATTAGACATAATTCATTAATAGAGTAGATCTTAATACAAAGACCTAACATCTTTTAGAAATACATCAGATGCTTTTATGAAAGTGCAGACATCCCCCTCTTGGTATTCACCTTATTATTTTTAGCATAGGCTTTTCAACCTCCTTGAGGTTTAGTCCTTCTTAAGAATATAAGACTCATAAAAAAAAAAAAAGCTGACAGGAGAGTAGTCACTTAAAGTAAATATATTTTTCATTGTAGATCTCTAGGAGGCTCATGATTCAGTATCACCCAACTTTTTAACCTCTCATGTCACTGCTTCTACTCTGTCATTTATGTCCTTGTATTTACTGATAACTGAATTTGCCACTATTTTTCTAATTCTGACATTTCAGACCAGTCAGTATACTGGTCTGTAGGTTTGTCTTTCCATTTGTCAAGGAAAGTAATGACCAGAAGAGAGTTTCAGGGCATTCAGGGCAGGTTTCAGGGCATTCAGGGCAGGTTCATCAGACCAACCAGAATATGAGAATTTCTTAGAAAACTAGAGCTAATAGAATTTTTCAAGACCCCCTCTAGTTGCAACCTGGCTTCAGGCCATATTTTTTTTTTCCTGGGTTAATACAAAATGCCTTTTTCCTAGGTACTTTCAAATTTGGCCAAAAGGAACTAACTCTTTTTCTTATGTATTCACCTGAGCTGAGCAATCAGGAAGACATAATATGGTGGTGGATCTGTTAAACTTTTGGATTCATTAATTTTTCCCTTTTATACTTGCTTCTGAAGAAATTTGTCTCCATGATCAATATAGGATCAAACATTAAATAGAAGGAATGAGGAATTGTACCTTAAAAGTTTAAGAAAATTAAAAAAATAAATAAAAATTTAAGAAAATTCTTTAACCTAAAGAATAACTTTCAAACACATGTTCTATTTTTTTTTTCTTTTCTTGTCTCTAGCAGGTAGTGAAAGTACATACCTAAATGATGTTACTTTGGGTTTAAAAAAGGTTTGACAATAACCTTTCAGAACCCACCAGTTTGTAAATCAAGAGGCTTCTATATATACTTACAGGGCAAACAAGTCATATACAGAACATATACCCAACGAGCAACTGCAATATATGTTTCATGGCAGAGAGTTAATGGAAATGCCTCAGGTATTAAGATAAAAAGTGCATCATTATGTCAATTAAAAACATTAATTGTGGTAATTACAAGGAGATCATAGTTTATACAGAATTTAGTTATAATTTATACAATTATCTTCAGTTATACAGAAAAAATAATGAAGCTGTTTATCTAAAGTATTTACCTAACTGAAAATTGCAACTACTGAGAGGCTACATTTACACAGTCAAAATACCAATTTGAACGAGACTTGCCATAAGCCTACTTGTAAGGTAAGGAATTCCCCGAGGACAAGGTGGTTTGGAGAGAATACAAGACTTCTAAAAACACAACATATTGCCAAATCAGATTCCTTAATTTTTACTTTGTTTGAAATGAGTCTCATTTAAGTGTAATTGCTAACATCTAGCATTAACCTCCTCTGGCTGGGGAGCCAGCAGGCATTTCTGTACATATAAAATATGAGAGATGGTTCCTGATTTTCTGAAACTGAATAAGTGGATTCAGTTCAATTTACAGACTATCGCAAGCAAAAATAAAACAAAAAATGAAGAGGAGGGGATAGCATTCTACATACAAACTTTTTTGGTTTCTTCTTTGCATTCACAGAACAAATCTAAATAAGATTAGAGTTTGTTGGCTGGTGTGTTTTGGTGGTTTCAAATATTGGTTTTGAGCAGTCTCTAGAACAGATTTCCTTTGTGTGATCTTGGTCAAATTGGCTATTCTCTTTGACTCAGTTCATCTGTAAAATGTGATTGTGAAAATAATACCATCCATATGGACATTATGAAGTTGAGTTTTCTAATACTGTAAAACACTAAGAATAGTGTTTGGCACAAAGCAAGCACTACGTAAGTCCCACTATTATTATTGGTACGAGAAAATGAAGTACAATTCAAGAGTAAGTATTAGCCATCAGGGGTCCAAAGGAATAAGTAAAGGTCAGAGAAAAGATTCTACTTGACTACAGTCTCTCTCTACTTTGCATCTAGTTTCAGAAGACTAATATCCCAAAGGGGTCATAATTGGTATCCTAGAAACATCTGAAGCCAGTTGTGCTTTGTGATTGGGAAAGCTCCCCATAATTTGCCAATTCTCCAGATAATACTTTCTCTTCCTGTAAATCTGTCCTGGGATTTCAACACATACATTGGAATCCAAGGTGTGTCTGGGTGTGCTTTAGTTATACTTTCCCATGACAGAAGCCTCACTATGTATTTAAGAGTACTTGCATATTTGAGACTTAGATTTCACTTCAAGAAAGGAGACAAACTTCAGAAATGTAGGAATTTAAATAAAATATCTCCTTTTCTCCAACTTGGCCTATAATTTTTAGGATGGAATAATGGTCTTCCTACATTTGGAAAGTCACAAGTTACTATATAATATTACAACCACTCACACATTTTGCCATTATAAGTCAGTAATGTATTGCACTAACATTATTTTGCTGCTTTCAATACTTTTTTGGCCATGTAAATTGAAAAATACTAAAAAAAAAAAAATACTGGAAGTTTTGACCTGGTTAAACATCAAGCTAGAGCACTTTCTCCCCCCCTACAAATATCCACTTATATATCAATGAATGGCTATTTAAAATGTATTTCTTCAGACACCAGTAATATCATCCTCTATGTTATTGTAAGATTACCTCTTTACTTATCTGTGCTAAGTTAATTATAAAAATGCTTGCAGTGAGCAAACATTTTGCTTGCCTAGTCAGCATCTTAAACTAGATTAATCTTCTAGCAACACTTAATAGAAACTAAATCACACATCAACATGCTATAACAATATAACGATGACAGAGCAAATGAACCACTCAATTAACTCTTTGATAAATATCAAAAACATACTTTGCTCCTATAATTCATAAAGTCAAAATAAGCCTTTCCACTTTATTTCTGCATTTAATAAATGGCTAAATTCTGGAAAGTAAATATCAAGAAATGTATTTGTGTACACAGTTTTTTAAAAAGCTACTTAATTCAATAATTGGTTAGGGTTGCCTGGGTGCTCGGTCGGTTAAGTGTCCCACTCTTCATTTCGGCTTAGGTCATGATTTTAGGGTTGTGAGATTAAGCCCCATGTTGGACTCCTTGCTCAGCAGAGTCTACTTCAGATTCTCTCCCTCTCTCTCCCTCCGCCCGCCCCACATAGCTTGCTCTCTCTTCTCACATAAATAAATAAATCATTAAAAAAATTCAATAATTGGTTAAGCTTTCAAGCAAAGAACCATATTTGATATGTGACATCATATCACAAGTAATATCAATGGTCACAGAAAATATACCATCAGTCATTAAAATTATAAAGCTACTAATACATATACATACATACTTTGAAGTTGGTTCAATTTGTCTGCCTATGAGTTGTTTCCAAACTAGTTCTGTTATTATTGTTTTGGTAGTTAATGTTGACCTTAATGCGAGGATTCTAATTATCAAATATTCATGATCCTGATGGTTCAAATGCCAGGTTTCTCACTTTTTGCCCACCCTACTAAGTAAACTATGAAAATGATTATTCAAGCCTCAGTTATTTTAATAAGCTAGAATTTGCCAGTTTTATTAATATTAATATATCTAGCTTTAAAAGAAGATCCTAAAAATTTTTTTTCTGTATTTGGGTGTGTGTGTCCGCATGTCAATTTTTTATTTACATTGTAGTTAGTTAGCATATAGTGTGATATTGGTTTCAGGAGTAGAATTTAGTGACTCATCGCTTACATACTTACATATAACATTCAGTGCTCATCACAAATGACCTCCCTAACACCTATCACCCATTTAGCCTAAAAAATTCTTATCAACATGGTAATTTTTTAAATTAAGAAGCACATTATACTGGGGCTAGAAATACCAAGTTACATCAGTCATGGCTTTTTGTTCTTCCAAGTGTATAATCCAACTGGGATGTGGCAGCTATATATAATGATCTTAAATAGCACTATAAATTGGGATACTCTAAGAGACCTATAAATGGTAGGAGTGATGGCCTTCAGAGTAAGTGGATAGGGAACCCACTGAGGGTTTCTAGAGTTGGTGATACTTGAGTTGAGACTGAAGGGACAGGGAAACTTTAATCAACAGATTAAAAAAAAGAAAGATAATTTCATGCAGACTGTGGAATACTCTTTGGATTCCATTTATGGCAGTGGAACCCAAGGCAATAGTATGAGATATTGTAAAATATGTGCTCTTTAAAAGTTTCGTTTGTAATCCAAACATTCCCAACTTCAGGTTTCATAAGTTTTAATTACTAAATTCTTCTTTTGTGAAGTTATTTCTTTATTTTTTTTTTAAGATTTTATTTATTTATTCATGAGAGGCAAAGAGAGAGAGGCAGAGACACAGGCAGAGGGAGAAGCAGTTTCCATGCAGGGAGCCTGATGTGGGACTTGATCCTGGGACTCCAGGACCACACCCTGGGCTGAAGGCAGGCACCAAACTGCTGAGCCACCCAGGAATCCCTGTGAAGAGTTCTTTCTTAATTATGTAATATTGGCCCAACGTCTTGATGATTGTATGAGAATGTTAATCCTTTATACATGAAATACATTTACTTTTTAAAAACTTGTATAAATGGGATTTCTGAGCAAGTCTTAAATGACAATGAAAAAAGAAGAAGGAAAAAGACATGAAATATATTCTTGACTATCCATAAATGAATTCTCTGTGACCAATTTCCTATTGACTCCAGAAGCATGTTAAATAACTTAAAGAAGATTTTGTGTGTTTTTAAAATTGTTACCTCATTTTCCCCAAACTTGTCTCTATAAACTTTAATCCATGTGATTCTCAAAGTAAAAATATAGCAAAAATAAATAAAATAAAAATAAATATAGCAAAAGTAAATTTATACATATTGATAGCTCATCAACATATACAACAGCTATATGTCTGCAACAGTACTGATGATACTACTACTACTACTACTACTACTACTACTACTAGCTTTCCCCTACTAAAGACTAAATTTCAATCATTTTACATGGACTTGATCAATTATCCCTCAAATGATCTCATATAACTTGGATACTCTTATAGTCACTATTATATAGTAAAAAAACCCTGAAGTAATTATTAATACTTTAATTATAAGTAATTTGCTTTATAAGTAATTTGCATTTATTTATATTTTTTATAAGTAATTTATAAGTAATTTGCATTATAAGTAATTTGCTTTAGGTCACAAAGATAATGAGTAGAAATGCTGGGAGCAAGCTGGCTCCAGATTCCAGAGGGTTAAGCCATGGTGCAGGATATTTAAATACGATGATACTCTTGAATCAAACCTTCTCTTTGTAGACCAGTAGTTTTTATCTCTGGTTGCATCCCAGAGCAGTCTTTAGCCACTACAGATCATCAAGCTTTCAATCAACAGTTTCTGATTCAATAAATAGTTCTGTAGGGGAGATTGTATTTCTATCCTTTTAAGAAGCTCCACACATAATTTTGATGCACACTTCCAGGGTTTCGAGTCTTGACATAGATTCTTTCTTGAGTCTGAAGCATTGGGGTATCTAATGGACATGTCCTATCCTAAGCTAATTTGCTCTATCGTATTTGCCAGCCTTCATTACTCCACATGAGGGCAAATTAAGGTTGAACCAAGACAAATATTTCCAGTATTTCTTTTGATATACTTTACAATGAATCTTAATTTGGAGGGGATAAATGTCTGCCTTTTAAAAATAATAACATTTTCTTATTATGCATCTTCGTGTTAGATAAAAATTAACTTCCTATCTAAAAAGTAATCCCAATTAAACGAAAAATTCAGGCAAACAGGACAAAAGCAAACAATCATATAAAATTTGTTATAGGTAGTTAAAGGAGAAAAAGCAAACAAATATCTTCGCTAAAGAGAAGTTGATAGGCACACTTGCATAACTAGGGTCTATTAAATAACTCAAAAATTTAACTCCTGAATCAATAGTTACTTTAAACTGGTAAAAAGGAATGTATAACTTTTTAGAATATACTAATAAAAGACTGGGAAGACTAAAAAATGTATAAGTGCAATGTTGAATTCTACTTTTTCTGCATATACTATAAAGTTGGAGGGATTAAAAATGTTAACTTTTTATGGTTGCTCTAAGTAATATCAGATGTTTGTGAATATTAAAACTCATTGTAAACTTAAAAGCTTATTAGTTAACAAAGGTGATATAGTTCTTGATTAAAAAAAATAATTGTTCTCAATTAAGCAAATGTCCTTAGCAGCTTTCAAAGGCAAATCAGTGCCATCTAGTGGCAAGACCAGTTAACAGATTATTCTTTCATTCTTTTATTTGTTTTTCCTCCTTAACAGATTATCCTTCCAGATCAAGTTCCGTAGAGGGTAGGGATGCCTGGGTGGCTCATCCATTGAGCATCTGCCTTTGGCTCTCAGGTCAGGATCCCGGGGTCCTGGCATCGAGTCCTGCATCAGGCTCCTCACAGGTAGCCTGTTTCTCCCTCTGCCTCTATGTGTCTCATGGGTAAATAAATAAAATCTAAAAAAAAAAAAAATTCAGTAGAGGGTGCCAATGATAGAAATCTGTATTTTATATTAAACATATATACACACATATATATGATCATATGTACATGTATATATACCATACACACACATACATATATATAGGTATGAATTTTAAAATGTAAATTTACTTCCTAAAGAGATTTAGTTCAGTGTATAATACTGAGACAAATATGCAATGCTTGCACCAAAAGTTTAATATTTAGTGATTTTGTAAGGAATGAGGAGTTCTGTGTATCTTAAACATAAACAATCAGTATATGAAATATACAAGAATGTGGCTTTATCGGACAAACAAGACTTTATATGGAGAAAGCTTCATCAGTTTTTTAAAAAAGTAAAATGAAGTATGTTCTCAGTGTCAAGAGTGTGCTCAAGGTTATCATATGTAGGATGGCTGATAATCCACAATAAAAAAATGATGATTTGTCTTTTCTGTTTCCTTATAGGAAAATATGCAGATGATCACTAAGATGATGATTATTATTTTTACTGTGAACTTGATATTCGGGCTTTCAACTTGTAAGTCAGAAGGATGAAGGGACTATTGAAAAATTTGATGGAATTTCAAACATAATATTTAAGTTGGAGAAGAGAAGCCACCCAACAAAATACCTGAAACCAAGAGACTTCATGAAAAGCTATATAATTTCTCTCACTGTGGATCCTGAGTAATAGATAAAAATGTATCCTATCCCTCTAGGAATGCTCATGAACTCTCTTACCATGAAGAAAAAAAGAATGGACTAGATGAAATTAAGTTTCCTTTCAAGTTTTAATTGTGTTAAAAGCCAAGTATCCTCCCTTATAATTCATCTTTTTGGTTTTGAGATAATATGCCTGTTTGACCCCACTGAAGTTCTGCCTTTTGTTAGTTCTCTTCCTGAGACTCCAATTAACTTTACAAAATTTCTCTTCAGTGAAGAAAATCTAGGCAAAAGGATTAATTTAGCTAACAATGCCATAATATAAAAATCTCCATAGGAGCTTTTTCTGACCTATTCCAGGGACTCTGCCAACTCGAACGCCGTGATGATGAAAGAACTCTTCATAGCTCAGGAGATAAGGGGAAAAACCCATTGCATCAGATCCAATTGCTCTTAGGGGAATTCAAAAGAATCCAAAATAGTCTTAATGTCTAAAAAAGCCACATTTTCTATCTAGAGACTAGGATCCAAAAGGGTACAGAAGGTTGACTTATCAGTGATGTAATTTTCTCAACCTGATGAGGAAGGCTTTTATATGTTTCAAATGAGCTACCAGAAAAGGGGAGAGCCATTCTTTTTCTCAGCCACTCAGAGGAAACAATGTGGTTATGTGAAACACAGAGCCATGAATAAGACACTCATGCGGCTCCTCTTGCCCCAGTCTTAACCATGATGACTTTTCTTGGTTTGCCTCTGAAACACAGAAGCAGATGCAATTTCTTTCCTTTTCAAAAAACACTCTTTCTAAAGAGTTAGGCCTTTTTTCCCCTTTCTTGTCTTGTATTCAATGTGACCATGACATATAACGAAAGAAATGTAGGAAACTGTGGTAATGCTGGCATTTTAAATTAGTAAGTGCACATTCCCTCACTGCTGATACCAATGATTTTATAACGTTTCTGAAGCTACTTTTACATGGACTATCTTCAGATTACACATCATGATTCGGGCACAAGTGAGGTTTACATGGTTTTGGTTACTCAACAAATCTTACCTGGAAGACCATATGAATAAAATGTGCATAGTTAAATCATGACTGCTAATCCTTTGCAGAGAATGATACCAAAAGGCCTACAAATAGACACATACACGGGTACACAAGGCATACGCACACACGCCTGCCCGTGACCACATGTGGACGCCTATGTATATTTAAGCACACAGAGATGTATCTCCCCTCATAGTCCCTTCTTCCTTCTGACTTACAAGTTGAAAGCCCCAATATCAAGTTCACAATAAAAATAATAATCATCATCTTAGTGATCATCTGCCAAGAAGCAATTTTCACGATATGGATCATGGTCCAAATTCTGAAGGATGAGAACATAATGAAAATTTAAAAACCCTGATAGGGTTTATGTTCACTTTAAATATGGTGAATTATTAAATTCTAGAGAACAGGGACACCTGGGTGTCTCAGCAGTTGAGCGTCTGCCTTCGGCTCAGGTGTGACCCTGGGGTCCCGGGATCAAGTCCTGCATCCGGCTCCCTGCATGGAGCCTGCTTTTCTCCCTCTGCCTGTGTCTCTGCCTCTCTCTCTCTCTCTCTGTCTCTCATGAATAAATAAATAAAATTCTAGAAAACAAGTTTAAATCACTGATAATTATGTATTCTGTCATAGTTTAAATTATATGGTCAAATTTGCAGGGACAAATCAATCCAATTTTTGTATAATTTTACCTCTTAATCATACTTGTTTTTCTTTTTTACATAAAATACTTTGATTATCAAAAACTTACTGACATCGGGGGCATTGGGTGGCTCAGTTGGTGAAGTATCTGCCTTCGACTCAGGTTATGATCCCAGGGTCCTGGGATTGAGCCCCATGTCGTGGTTCCTGCTCAGTGGGGAGTCCGCTTCCCTTTCTCCCACTGCCTCCCCTCACTTGTACTCTCTTTCTCTCTCAAATAAAGAATTAAAGAAACAAACAAATAAATAACATCTTTTAAAAACCTAACTTATTGACATTGGAAATCATACAAAACATTTTTTACAGCTATTCATGTTAAGCACACATCAGAAAACTTACCTTTAGTTTTACATGTTTAATAAGCCTGGGTATTTCCTGAATGTTTACTCCTTCTCTCAGGAATTGGCTGAAGATAGACTGTGGTACTGATGTCACTCTGAAGCTATGAGAGTAAATGTTCTTAGAAATAGTACCCGTTGGGGGCTATCTTCCCTCTTTATACATGGGGGCAATTTCCAGTTTGGTTGAATTCTGAAATAATACATTCAGTCATTCTTCACTATAACTGCAGGCTTAAATGTTTCAGTTCCTTCACTCAATCCCCAAACATATCTAAATGTGGACTACATCAGAAGTTCCAGTCCTTAGAATCTTCTAACTTCCATCATATCTATTGGCTGTCTCCTTGCTTCATTTCCTTTCCTCCCATGATTAGTCTAAAGTTCATCTATGACCATAACCACACTGTAACAGTATTCTTGCTCTCCATGTGCCACTCATCTCCTTTGTCACTTGCTTGGCAAAGGTACAGCTATGTATCTGTCCAGCTCTTGGCCTTCACATCTGCAGATCCATACTAAACTCATTGTCAATAACCTATACTTGCTCCTAAAGGAGAACAAGCAAATGCAGTTCTGTAGTAGCTCCCTCTTCTTCCCAATGGTGGGGACTATACACCATTTTCCACTCAGTCTGAAATCTTGGCTGCTTCATCTCTCTGCACTATCATCAGAGGACCTTTAACTTATAAAGAAATAGAAACCATCGCATGGAAGTACCACTGACTTCCTCCACTGGATCTGTCAACGTGTATCTATACATCTACATTCAACTCTCCCTTCTATTAAAATGGTACTGCTTTGCTTTGGATAATTGAGTCTTCTCTCTCCACTTCTCCATTGGATTACATCTTCTCCAGACTTCGGGGGACCTGGAACTTTTGATTATAAGCTCTCATCCTTTTACGTTTAATTCTACTTATAGAAAAGCTGCTTATTTTGACTTTGAGTCTGACAGACCTGGTGCTCTGTATAGTCGTGTTGCTTACTAGCTAGCAATCCAGGGTAAGACATTTAACTTCTTCAACCTCAGTTTCTTCACCTGTACAATGGGAATAAGAGTAGCAAATAATTTATCAGAATGGAGTGATGAAATAAATGAGAATAATGGATCAGCTAAAAATCTGGCATGAATGCTTTTGACAAAATTTTGCTATCATGTACTTCCCAACTGGATTCGGATAAACCAGTCCCACTGGGGGTGTGGGAGGGCAGTAGTCACTCTTAAGCTCAGCACCTCTTTTCAATTAGTATCTCATTTAATTCTTCTATTTCACTATGAAACTTCTTAAAAGAAGTGCTTGTGGTGGCTCAGTGGTTGAGCCCCTCACTTCGGCCCAGGGCATGATCCTGGAGTCCCAGGTTCGAGTCCCACATTGGGCTCTCTGCATGGAGCCTGCTTCTCCCTCTGCCTATGTCTCTGCCTCTCTCTGTGTCTCTCATGAATAAATAAATAAAATCTTAAAAAAAAAGTGCTCTCTTCATTTCACCTGTAACTTGCCTCCTAAACTACTCCTGCTGGCTTTGACATTTACAGCTCTACTGAAAAGCTTCATAAAAGTCACAAACATCAGCTCTCTGTTGAAAGACACTTCTCTTAGGTGCTGTCTTGGTAAGATAATGTTGAGTATGCCCTATTTACTCATCCTCTCTCTTTCCTTGGCTCCCTTAGGTCCTGTTTTTTATAGATGTCCAGCACTCGGCTGGCACAACAGCCAGTGACTCATAATAGCCACCAATAAATGTGTGTTGCGTGACTTAACAATTAACATGAATGAAAGCTCCAGGGTCAAAGTTGCCATTTATTTTGACGGAGTTTTCTGACGTTGGAATGGTCATTTTACTGAAGGAACAGCTGGAGTTCCAAATTCCTTCTGAGGCAGTTTATTTCATATTAGATTTCCGGGAAGAGGCTAAAACCACATTAGTCTCTTAAGGATACTCTGTTAAGAATGTCCTAGAAAGAGAGTAGCCCTTAGGTTTACATTATGTAGCTTTCGAAGCTGTTGCACTTGGTCAGAAATAGGAAACAAATGGTAGGATATTTTCACAAAGGTTCAAATTACACTATTTTGCAAAGTTTAAAATCTGCCCATCATTACTCATAAATTGCAGCTATACATTGTAATTATTTAATCTACATTTCTTGATAAACACTTAAATTATGACACTTCACCAATTTACAGGAATTATGTGATTAGGTGTAATTATATGAAATAGCTGAACACAATTAAAAAATCTTACACGGAGGAAGTGTCACCTATAGTATAGTAATTTTTTTCCCCCTCTTGACTTAACTGTCCTTGGTCTCTCTCACAAGGAGATAAAGGCTGGCTCAGTCTGAATGGGATAAGAGAATTTCCAGCTTTCAGGTGACTTCTGGCTCAGGGGCCACCTACGGCGAGTCTCTCCTGACCAGAAGCGTATTTTCAGACGTCCTGTTCAGTTAGAGCCCTTGAGCTTCTAACCAATAAGATCACCTGCAGGGAGGCTGACTCTGGGACTTTGTACAGCTCGAGGGGCAAGCAGACCTATGGAAGACTGAGAGGTGGAAGCTGATCTCCAGATTTGTCGGCTCAGGGGACCTGTCAGAGCGCTGTCTGTTCCTCTCCAGTTGGGAGTGTGCAGTTGGCTAAGCAAGCCCCTTGGAGCCGGCATGCATGGTTCAGATCTGCTGCCTACTAAACTGTGTGCCTGGGCATTCATTCCACCTCTCAGCAACTTTGCTTCTTTCACTATAAAATGCCGGTGATGATAATGGACAAAGACTGTGGATAATAAGGGCACCTCCTACTGTAGGTTTGAGTACATATAACTATGTAAATCTTAGATTAATCATAGCTTCCTCAGAGGCCTTCTCTGATCAACACTTGCCATTCTTCTGACAATTTGTAGTTGACTGTTATGGGTTTATTAGTTGTTGTTTTTTTTTCAAGATTTTATTTATTTATTCATGAGAGACAGAGAGAGGCAGAGACATAGGCAGAGGGAGAAGCAGGTTCCAGGCTGGGAACCTGATGCAGGATTCAATCCCAGGATCCCGGGATCAAGCCCTGAGATGAAGACAGACGCTCAACCACTGAGCACCCCAGGCGTCCCAAGGGTTTATTAGTTTAATGTGGCTCTGTCGTACGAAGCTGTGCAGTTCAGGAGAGCCGTCAGGGATGATGTTTTCTTTGTGCTAATACACTGCCTGGCACAGAGAGAACCCCAAGGGGATGAACAAATGATGAATGAATGATACACGTTTCCTTTTCTGCACTTGTCTCTTTGCCTCTCCTTTGTCTCTTCCCACAGCCAGAGAGTCCATGTGGTTTTGAAAGGTACCTGATAAACTCATTCATACTGAAGTCAGACAGCCTCTTTGCCAGGATCACAAGCGTGACTTTGTGGAAAATAACTTTCTAAAAATATCTGCACATTATTATGCAAGCGATAGTTGCTATTACTACCATCTGCACGTTAAAAGAGAGTAGACTGTATTTGCAATCGGTGGAAACTGAAATTCAGTGGGCTCAGGGGTTGGTGATGGAGGTTTCTGGGGGGCTCAGAGCTCCCACAAAACAATCTCCTAAAATTTTGCCAGGTGTGAGGCTGTTACGCCCCGAGAACCAGGCTTGCCCTCACTAACCACAGGAACATGTTCCGTTGCTGCAAACATCCACTTCCCTTTCTCCCCCAGGCACCCTGTGCAGCTTGTCTCACTCGCTGCCCTCACTCCCCACCACATCCGACTCGGATTGCAGGTGACTTTGGCCATTTAACTTGTTATGATTTTGGCCATTTAAATCCACTTTCACTGTTTTTGCTCCTGTCTCACCCAGAAAGAAACTGCTAAACACAGGTAAGTCATACATTTAGTCTCAGATGCCCCCTAACAGATGAAAATACTGGTACATATTTTATATCATAAAGAGTTTGACTTTTTTTTCAGAGAACTACAGCAATAACACCTTATACCTTCTTTTTTTTTATCTGATTTGACTAATACGTGTTTAATTTATACAAAACTGCAAGAACACACCTATTTTTCTTGAACTAATATCTTCAAATATCCTGTGATTTCATACATAACATTCATGGAAGTGAGTTTACACAATCTACAGGGTAATCTAAATAGTGGGAAGCAACTGAGAAAATCTTTTCTCGTGCATATATCACCAAAATTAATGTCTTAAACCTATTATACTAGTTAATATAAAGGCATTAGAGTTCCACACAACTCAGTTTAGGAAGATATTGTCTTTTTCTTCTCTCTACTTTAAAATACAGCAAGCTGTAGAAAATCTGCAAATCCTTAGTCACATAGAAACCTAAATTCCCCATGTAGAAAGACTACAATATAGGAAAGCCCAAATAAGTTCCATGTGTGAAATCCCTTTGGCCCACTTACACAAGCAACTTCCCTTACACATTTTAGGAAAAGTCAGTTCATAGCACTTACTGAATACCAAGCTTCCAGTCTAAGTGTAATTCTCAATATTTCAACACAAGGAATATGCCTGGATTTTGCTTACCAAAATCCACACAAAAGGAAAAAAGTAACTGGCAGTGGCTTTTCCCCTTTCCTGACTCTCCCTTCTCTGACCTCACACAATTTTCAGAAAGGTAGTTTAGATGTAATCCTTTGCTTTGATTTTTCCAAGTACCATGAGAGCACATCTATTTTCCATTTGCTACATTGTTCTGCCACCTGTAGGTCAGTGAGCAAACTTCTCAGAAAAATCTTTCATTGTACAGTTAGATTTTGTTGAATATGCAACCATTTTCATGGTTTCCTCCTTCTTGTAAATTTTAGAGATTTTCTTGGGGAGGTGGGAGGGTCTTAAATGAATATGCAGAATTCTTTATACTTCTAAAATTATGCCATTGTAGAAAGGACACTATAATATGAAAAAGTATGTCACTTGTATTCCTTAAATTTGTTCAAGTAAAACTGAAATCTTTCGGGATCCCTGGGTGGCGCAGCGGTTTGGCGCCTGCCTTTGGCCCAGGGCGCGATCCTGGAGATCCGGGATCGAGTCCCACATCGGGCTCCCGGTGCATGGAGCCTGCTTCTCCCTCTGCCTGTGTGCCTCTCTCTCTCTCTCTGTGACTATCATAAATAAATAAAAATTAAAAAAAAAACTGAAATCTTTCCTAAAAATAATTCATCAAATTTTCAGTTTTAAATATTTTGCATATAGTTGCTAAACTTAAAAGTTAGGTAACGATATAGGTAAAATATAAGAGGAAATTTTTAAGCCTTGATAGAAGTCTTAAATACAGCAGGAATGGAATCCTGCTATATTTAATTTTTTTGAATGCATACAAGTTCATATTCTATACTTTTTCTTGTTTATACTTCTTTTGAAGAAAAGGAAAAACATATGAAACCTCTTCCTATGCTTAACTGCTTCCCTGTATAATAACTAAGTCAAAAAAAAAAAAAACTAACTCTTGTCTGGAATTTTTCATATGCATTGTTTCCTTTCATTCTTGCAACAACCCCATGCGTGGGTAGGACAACTATTATAAAAGATCCATATTTTTGTGAAATGGAAACGAAAATTTGGTGGGTGGGCTCCATGACCAGCCCAAGATCACACATCCGCAAACCATCACATTTGGGATTGATATCCAAGTCTTGCCAGTGTACTCTCTTAATTTCTTCTCACCTTCTCTAGTTCTTCAACAGAATGTTATGATTTATACTCAGTGGCAAGAAATATTTAACCAATCTGCAAGATATGTCTTCTGGAAACATATTTGAATATCAATTTCCATGAAGATAGAATTTCAAGTTTCAAATGAATATAAACCAGTGTATCCTTTGGAGAATCCAGAGACATGTAAAAGAAATTAAGGCACCACGCAGACATATCCCATTTATGTAGAAGACAGAAAATGATGTAGGAGAGAAATAAAACAGATAAGAAAAAGCTATGATAATTCATGACAAATATAAATCTGGTTTAGGAAAGTTTAAATTCATAAAGGTACCAAACACCAAATCACAAATGCACAAATGTAAACAAAAAAGTACTGGTTCTTGAAGGAATATGAAGTATAAAGGATAATACATAAATACTGAGGATTGAGAAAGTACATGAGAACATAGTAATTTATTTTGAGACTGTTATGACCTGAAGGTTTGTGACCCTGCCGAAGTCATATGTTGAAACATAACCCCCAAGGGCTGTATTTGGAGGTGAGGCTTCTTAGTTAGAAGTTTTTTTTTTTTGTTTTGTTTTGTTTTTTAGTTAGAAGGAAGTTAAGTGAGGTTGAATGACATCATCTAAGTCCCGCCCTGATCCAACAGGATTAACGCCTTTCTAGAAAAAGGCAGCAGAGAGCTCATTTCTCTCTCTGCCTCCTGATCATGCAAACCAGGAAGGGAACTCTCACCAGAAACTGAATTTGCCACTACCTTGATCATGGACCTCCCAGTCTCCGGACAATGAAGAAACAAGTATCTGTTGTTTAAACCGCCCAGCCTGTGGTTTTTGTCATAGCAGCACGGACAGACTAAAACGGGGGCTGAAGTTATGTTTAACTCTAAGGTTCAGGGTTTTTCTTAGTAGACAAGGAAATCCCAACTCCTTTACCTTTAATTAAAACAAAGAACTTCGGTGTTTGTAACTAGCAAAAAGCAAAGCTGATGTCTGCTTCAATTTGCGTCATACTTCAAGTATTGTGTTCCACTGTTAAAATACAATTATTTTTCTCCTATCTGTCAGCTGTGTGTCTTTTGACTGGGTCCCCTGTCTGCCCTTTTATTTTGCGTTACTTCTGACCCAGAATACACATAGCAGATGATCTATGGATTATGATTTCTTTTACAACACTTGAGAGAATGTGCTATTAATTGTGAAGAGCTTACAGAGAAGGGGATAACACATCACAAATGTCTCTCTACTGTCAAACCTTGTGAGCAGAGCTAGTCAGGGGAGCTGCATCATCCTGCAGTCTACAGAAATACACAGAGATACTACAATTCTACGGAGAACAATAAATACATTGTCAAATATTGAGCCATTGAAATTTTGCCATTGCCCTAAAATTATGGCTTCGTATCTGATCTTTAGAATTTTATCATGGGGCAGCCTCCAGCTTATTTAAACAAGATCTCCTAAAGTGAATTTATTGTGTACAATTTATTCCAGCCCTGACTGAATTAACTTACTTTTGAGTCTTCCTTGGATGTGAAGCCAAGAGGGACCATAGCCTTCTAAGGATCTTTAGTTCAATAAAAGCTCCCAGAAGCAAACTTCTGCATTCTAGGCCACTATGTGGATTTAAACATCCCCTGGGGAACTTTAGATCTATAAACCAATCAACTGATTACCGTTATCCATTTATACTATTTTCTCTCATGCATCACTTCCATCTGGGGTTTTAATTGGCTTTTTATCTCATATTGACCGTTTAATAGGACCATCATTCTTACTGTTTTTATTTAGTAATTATGCCATACATTTATATTAAAAGCAAAAGCAAGTCTCAGTAACATGGGAAGAACTACATAGAAAAGTGATGGGAATGGAAAGGGCTTTTTAAAAAGTCAAAAAGTGGAATTCAAAAAGAAAAAGTATCAGTCATGGAGCCACTTAAGGGTGAAGTGTGGAACTTCTTCCTTCAGGGTATAAGGCTAATGTTTCAGCTGAATTTAATTTATCACTATTCCAATGACAGTTCCAAATATGTTAGTCCCTGTGGAATATGTAAATGACTGTCATGTTAAGATGCTGAAAATAATTTCACAGACACCTGGATAAAAAATATTAAAATAATCTTACAGCTCAGATATTCACATGGATATATTCAAATACAAAATGATGAACACATGTTTTAAAATGGAAAACTATCTTCTTTAGAAAGAGAATACCTATCCCCAAGCTACTTAGTGACATTGACCAATGAAAATAAGCAATTATTTTTTAAAAGAAGAAAAAACATCATATCTATATTTCACTTTTTGGGAGGGGCAGTCTTTAAAATATAAACAATTTTGGTCTAATTTGATATTATTTTGAACCTTAAGACACATGCATATTTTAAACGGCCATGCATAAAATGATGAGTTGTCACTTAATCTGGCATTTGATACATGAGCATTGACCATTTGTAAAATACTTTAATAGTATCACTGTTTAATTGCAGTATCTAGTCTTACATAGGAATACAGCTTCTCAAGCTTAAGTTTTTATTTTTATTTTTTGCCATCTAGAAAATTTGACATTTTAAAAGTTAATTTGAACTCACCTCTTAATTGGAATACTGGTTGAGCATATATCCCATTTTTCCTATTTATATTAACAGAAGAAATGCCAAACATGTTTTTTTTTTTCAGGCTTTACTTGATAGTCAAAAATTATTTTAAGTTCAACCTCTGGAGAGAATCTGTCGTTCTCTCCATAGCTTTTCCTGGACCAACATTTTAAGGTCATATGTAACCCGGAGTATTAAAATATACCAAGAAATTCACTTCGGCCAGTAAACTTTTGCCTTTGGTTCTTCATACTTATTGAAGAGATACATACTTAAGGAGTATTTTCAATATAATTTATGCATTTGTTTATGCTCTGATTCATTTATTCAATGCCAACTATATTTAAAACATAGTCCTAAACATCACAGGATGAAAAAACCTTTGTCTTCAAATCTGTTGTGGAAATTTGAATAGTCAACAAATGCATTCTAAAGTGGTATAAATGGGATATGAATCTAGAGTTTAGATTATGTGAAAGGTGCCTCTTAGTTTGAGGGTTCAGGATATCCTATGGGTTGTTAAGGCTCATACAAGTTAGCAATTCAATAGTCTCATGAGAGCAAGACAGACAGGTTTGAAGAGGTAAGGAAAGGCAAGGGGATAATGCTGGAAGGTTGGGGCCTATCGTGGATGGCCTCCAAGTAGCAGAGTGATCTACAGCCCAATGGGCCAAACTGAAGTTGCTACTTCTAAACAATGGGATTGTGACTGTTCATTAGTCAGAAGAGTGCACTCCTTCCCAGGTCCAGGACAAGGGCAAAAGGCACAATAACAGAAACATCTATAATTCAGTTTTTGGGCTCGGAGTTGAAAGAGTCACCAGCCAGTGGCCCTGACATTCCCTTCAGAAAAGTTCTGTGCTTCTTAGGTGCCCTCAGGGCTGCAGTTCATGCTGAAACTAGGACATAAGTTTCCAAAAGGAAACTTCCTGAACTGGGAATAATACCACTAGAAGAGGAAAAGCTGATGTCTCTAGGTGGTGAAATGGAATAGAATTGGTTTAGTCCCCACAGCACTGACAGTGTTAACGTTTTGCAGATGAAGAAGCTACAGTTGGAATATGCTAAGCAGTTACTATCACATAACCAGGAAATGATTAGACCTTAAACCCAAGCTATTTCCCAAATCCTGTTTCAATCCAAATATAGTAGCATGTTGGAAACCAACTAATGTGAAACAAATCTGTTAGAATACTAGAAATTAATATCAAATGATCTATATAAAGCTGCCATTGGAATAGCTTGAAAGATCTGATAGAGCTTTGAGCAGAGGACCACTAATAGGCATATGCCTATTAAATCAGCATTTGCACCCACATTGAGAGTGTCTGAGACATGAAGCAACAGCTGGCCCCTGAAAAACTCACAGACACTCAAAGATTTAATTAAGTGCCTAGAGCTGAAAACTGATGAACATCTGAGATGCTTTTCTTCAGTTCTGCTGGATGATAACAGTATTATGAATTTTATTTAGCAAGATAGGGATTTCTATATTCATGAAAAGGACTACTGAAAAATGTGAAACTATGATATTGTAGCTGGTTTGTATTTGATGCTAAAATACATATGGAAGAATTAGGAGCCTTCGCAGAAGTGCATAGCAAGTATACATTATATTATAGGTCAGGTTTGGGCCTGAGTGTCATGAATTTTCACAGAAGTTAGAGGTCAGGTGACATCAAAAGGTCTGAAGGATTTGTCTTCTCTGGAAAATATCCATTCAGGTCATTCACTCATATTTATTTATTTATTTATTTATTTATTTATTTATTTATTTATAATAGACACAGAGAGAGAGAAAGAGAGAGGCAGAGACACAGGCAGAGGGAGAAGCAGGCCTTATGCCAGGAGCCGGACGCAGTACTCGATCCCGGGACTCCAGGATCATGCCCTGGGCCAAAGGGAGTCACCAAATCACTGAGCCACTCAGGGATCCCTCACTTGCACATTTTTAAAGTGGATTTTTTTTTTTTTTTTTTGGTGTTGAGTTGAATAAAGTTTTTATGTATTTTGGATATTAACCCCTTATCAGACATGTCATTTGACATCTTCTCCCATTCAGTAAGTTGCCTTCTTGCTTTGTTGATGGTTTCTTTTGCTGTGGAAGCTTTTTATTTTGATGTAGTACCAATAGCTTATTTTTTGTTTTTGCTTCCCTACCTGAGGAGACACATAAAGAAAAATGTTGCTATGGCTGATGTCAGAGACATTCTGCCTGTGTTCTGAATCTTTGAGGGTTTGGATGATTTCAGGTCTCACACTGAGCTCTTTAACCTATTTTGAGTTTGTTTTTGTGTATGGTGTCCGATGACCAACAGACACATAAGGAGATGTTTAACATCACTAATAAGATTATCAGTGAAATGCAAATTAAAACCACAATGAGATATCACTGTTTTACTCACAGTGAGTAAAACTGTACTCACTGTACTGACATACTTGTCACAACGGCTAAAATAAAAAAGACAAAAAACAACAACTGTTGGCAAGGATGCAGAGGAAAAGGGACTCTCAATATACTATTGCTGGGAATGTAAACTGGTACAACTACTGTGGAAAATAGTAAGTGGTTCCTCAAATTATCAATAATAGAAAATCTTTAGGATTCAATAATTCCATACTGGATATTTACCCAAAGAAAATGAAAATATGAATTTGAAAAAGGCACAGACATTCCTATGTTTATTGCAGCATTATTTATAATAGCTAAGACATGGAAGCAGCCTGTGTCCATCAAGACAAATGGATGAGGAAGATGTCATACACACACATGGAAATAGTACACAGTCATAAAACAGGATAAGGTCCTGCCATGTGCAAATGGATCAACCTAGAGGGTATTATGCTAAGTGACATAAACTAGATTGAGAAAGATAAATACCATATGATTTCACTCACACGTGGCATCCAAAAAAAACAAATGAGTAAACAGAATCAGACTTATAAATACAGAGAACAAACTGATGGTTGCCAGGAGAGAGTGAGTGGGGGATGGGCAAAATGAGGGAGGGGGAGTGGGAGATACTGGCTTCCAGTTACAGAATAAACAATTCACCAGGAAAAAAAAAGGCACAGCATAAAGAATATTGTCAATGATATTGTAATATTCTTGTAATAGATGGTAGCTACACTTGTAGTGAGCATGGCATAATATATAAACTTGTGGAATCATTAGCTTGTACACCTGAAACTAATGCAACATTGTTTCAACTATACTCAATTAAAAAAAACAAAAACAGTCTGGAGGGTTATTTTTGCTCTGATAATCAGTATCTATATTGTACATTATTTCCAATCCATGTAACTGTATTATTTTAAGTTTAAATAACGAAAGGTTGTTATTTTAATATATTTCTGCACTCTTCAAAATATTTTTAAATACCTCTTAAAAATTTTAAAACCTCTTAAACTTCTCTAAGTTAATGTACTTAATTCATTTTTGAGACTCTCAATCCAATGGAAATAATGTAGAAACTACACAGTTCTTCTTTTTCCCCAAACTTCTGCGTTGCATATAACGCTGTTCACATCTGGTTACTAATGAAGGGTCCACCAGAAGCCAATTATGACTTAGGTACCTAAAATGCTTGTTTTCAGAAGCTTTTGTTAGAAGCTCTTTTAAAGATATGTTTATTGATACCTCAAGTTCTAGAATTTAAATCCATCCATTTACTCAGTGTTAAAATGGCAATATGTAATGGTGTGGTGTTTTAAACTTAAAAGTAGTTTAGTAGTTATTATTATGAGTTTAGTAGTTATTATTCAAACTTATGTTTAATTGAGGAGAAGCCTGGTTGGAAAAGAATGGATGAAGTGACTATCTGAAAGGAAATGAAGAACAGGAGGCCAAGATTTCAGGTAACCCTTGCTGACCACTTCCACTTTAATTTATCAAATGGCAAAAACATATAGTCAACAACTGTGCTGTTTGGGGAAAATAAAAAATATATGATTAGATCATTAAGCAAAATAATAGCAGAGTTCTAAAATGGTAAGATAATTAAGAAGCCAACCTGCTGAGAAATGCAAGTTTTTCAATAGACTGAGCAAACCTGACCACCGCTTATAGTATTTGCGGTCTTTTAAAAAATATATCCCTTTCATATTTATGTGGTGACAGCCATAATTTAATAAAAAGAGGAAAAAATACACAACTATTTCAAATAAATGTCAAGCCATATTTAAAGATGTTATTTAATCTGTTGCCAGGGTATTAAAAAGTTCATTTTCCTGACACCTAAACCATTCTGGCAGAAATTAAAATTTTAACAGCTTCTCTCCAATAATTTCTTGACAGAATATAACATTGTACAAATAATCCAGTCCTGCCAAATATCTTTAAGGAAACAGCAAGGGTATTTAGATACTGTTTCTACTTATACAATTATTCTAATACAAAATGATTTTTAGTAGTAGTTGGGGACCTAATTGAGCAGCGAGCAGAAAAACCACTGCAGAACCACTTTGCATTAGTAGAACTCTACTTCTTTTATTTTAAAATATCACTACCTATTTATTTCTAATTAATTTATAAGATGTAGTTTCTGCCCTACACGCATGTTTATCCTCTTCATTATCTCAGTGTCATATATTATTTTGTCCAGAGTGTCACTCAGTAATCCATCACAGTTTGCACTAATGAAGAAAGGTGGTCATTAAGAACAGCTAAGTGC
This sequence comes from Nyctereutes procyonoides, assembly GCF_905146905.1. NCBI lineage: Eukaryota > Metazoa > Chordata > Mammalia > Carnivora > Canidae > Nyctereutes > Nyctereutes procyonoides. The sequence goes on along the minus strand of NW_026575158.1, from coordinate 668,541 downwards.
TTTTCCCTATGCATCACTGCATATATCAGTGATCTCGCTCATCACAGCCCAACTGCTCTGGTTCTGTGGGTGTTCCAGCCCCCCTTTGCTGTTCTCTTAATCTCGTACTGAGCAATGTGTTCTTGCTAGCACATCACAGAAGACAAACCCAAGCAATATTTCAAAGTAAAATTTGATAATCCAAGCAATATAGACAAAGGCCTTGACTATTTTAACAAAGCAGATTAGCAGGGATTCTGTAATGAGGTAAGTGCTGACTAATTGGAAGGAGGGTTCTGATGTTCTCTTAGGCAGCTCCCTCCATGCCTTGCCAACAACCCCCACCCACACACACACACCCGCCCCTGCATTACCGCATTGCCTCCAACATGCACTAACACTTTTGACTGTAGAGAAAGTAAATATTTAATGTGCTTTTAAGTTATACATTTGTTTAAACCACATATGGAATCAACCTCCCCCCGCCTGGCCCTCCTTTTCCCTTCTCCTTCTCTCTCTCTCACACACATACACACCCCATGGAGTTTTGTCTCACTTTAGGCCTTAAGCAGGGCTTGCCTTGTAACTATCCAGAAGTGAGTAGTCTGGGAAATCTCTCTCTCTCTCTCTTTTTTTTTTTACATTTTTAAAAATTTAAATTCAATTTGCCAACATATAGTATAACACCCAGTGCTCATCCCATCAAGTGCCCTCCTCAGTGGCCATCACCCAGTCACCCCATTTCCCACCCGCCTCCCCTTCAGCAACCCTTTGTTTCCCAGAGTTAGAAGTCTCTCATGTTTGTTTCCCTCTCTTCCCACGCCCACAGCCTTGTCCCGGGTCTTGTTGTCCCATGTAACATGTTGCAGTGTGCCCAACAGGCACACCTTCCTAGCAGCACTTTCTGATCAGCACTCTTATCCTAGGACCCCTGCCAAACTTCCTGTTTCTGTGCCTGACTTCCTCAAGACTTTGCTCTGTGTTCATCTTACACGTAAATTCATGCAATGGGGTGAAGAATCTATGATGGATTTGGAGAATGTATAAATTCCTCTTGTATTCTCTTTTTTCACAAAATGCTCCAAATTTTGTTCTAAAACACTGATTAATAAGGCACTTCATCCAGCTATTCGAATCTCTTTCCTTGTGGAATTCTCTTACTTATTGCAATTAATCAGATGCTGCCTTGGGAGACCTGCTTTACTATTTTCTTATGTTTTTAATTGCATGCATTAAGTTTTATAATTTCATGCCATTACACTTTATATTCTCAGGAGAAAGGTAAACTTCTTGCAGAAACAACTATTTATAATACTGTTGCATGCTGCATACAATGTAGCATGATACCTGTGCATGTAGCACAATGAGAAGAGCAATGGAGCAGGCAAAGTCCCCACCTCTAGCTCCAGCTCTGTCTCTTCCTGGACAAACTTGAACACCTTAAATCTGGACTGGCCTTTTGACTCTTATTTTACTAAAATGATTTGCCAGTGCTGTGTCTCAGCTTTCAGAATCCCCAAGCACTTTTGCTCATTCTCTCTTGAAATGAAGCCCCTACCATAATAATAAGACTAAGACAGCCTGCCTTGGAATGAGAGGTCACATGGAGCTAAGACAGCTTTTCCATCCAAGGCCTTACTAGACCAGTCAGTCTTCAGCCAACTCTCAGTTGATTGTACCTGCCTGAGTGAACTCAGTTGAGTTCTGGTGAGTGTAGCCTCCATCAGCAGAGACAACCAGATGACTCTAGACCTCTGTGAAATAATAAATTTGGGTTATTACAAATCAATTTTAGTATGACCTGTGATACAATAATAGTTTAACTGATACAAAAGTAGAAGTTTTTTGCCTTATTTTCAGTAGCCTAATTCTTGGCCATAGGTGTCCCCATCACTGTTTCTCCCTCCTTGCTAACTGGGCCAATTTTTCCTGCATGTATTCAACTGCTACTTCTATGTTAATATCATTTTATGGTATCATCTTCAGCTTTAATATCTTATCTAATCTTTTGCCTCAATGATGGAAGTGCATTCAGATCATGACAGGGCCAGTAACAGGACATATAGCAAAACTGCATAGTATCAAAGTCAATACTTGAAGTTTTATTTTTTTGTCTATAAATGAAAGAACTTGTGGCTTTATATATAAACCCTATGTGTCAATATGCATGCATAAATATATATTTATAGTGATAATATATTATCAAGAACACATGTACCAAATGTAGTTTTGTACGTCTCTTCAAATTTAATATGTTCAAATAGAACTCACTGTGTCTCCACATAATCCAGCTCTCTGCCAACAGCCATATTTTCTCATGATTTACAACTGTTTCCTAATCCTTAATTCATCTCTTATATTTACTTAGATATCTTTAATCTCCAATTCTACTATCACCAGTTTAGTCTAACCCTTATCACTTCACATCTGATTTACTGCATCTTTCATCAAGCATGAAGATAGAAAGAACAGGATTGTCAAATCAGATCTCACATTAAGCTGGAGAAATAGATGGCACTTTGAATGACATGATCAGGAAGCTATTCCCAATGTCTTTCTCCTAATCACTGAAAAGTTAAAGCAGTGATTAAAACTAGCAAAATGAACTTTATCTGGACTGTATTTGAAAAGCAGTGCACTTAATAATAATGTGCCTACTGTATAATTTAGAATTAATGACTTCTGGCAAGAAGAAATAAATAGAGGTAGGAATAATGATAGAGGTACGCATACTTCAAGAAAAATCAGTAGACTCACTTAGCTAAGATAAATTTATCTAGGAAAGGATTTGGAACGTATATTTTGAAAGATGTGATAGGACGAGATTTTCAAAGGTTTTGAATACAGGGCTTAAGATGTTGGACACATCAAGATACTATAAACTAATGGATGTTGTTAATGGAACAATTTTCTTATAAAATAATTTGATAACGTTGAAATAGAGCCCCAGAATATAAGGAAAGATTTAATATTTCCTAGGCCAGATGTTATTAAAAATTAGGGTGAAGGTTTGATCCTTTTTTTTTCAAGGTATGATTCTTAATAAAGCCAATACTGATACTTTCCTAACATTTTCTTAGACATGTGGCCCCTGAACCAAGTTTCATCACAGTCTCATTTTATATCCTTAACTTTCTTGATTGATAACTGGTCTTTCTTGATATATGATGTTTCTCTAAAACAGCGGTATCTAATTCCTTGGTTTTTAAAAATCTTTTATATTCCTTCTACTCTGTTACTTTTAATCAATTCTTAGTTGACAAGGTGCACAGGCAATGACATATGTATTTAGATGCTGGCGTTTTCCAGTAGGGCTTTGTACTTCAGCTATTTTCTCCTTACACAGAATCTATCTCCTAAGAAATAGAAAGAGGAAACAGCTCTATGGAGGACTCATGTAATAGTAGACACCAAGGACAGTTGAAAGAGTTGATGCTAATATACTATGGAAGACAGAGTTCACGTTAAAAAATAGGAGTCTTCAATGGGCTACTAGGGAGAAAGGGAATTACCTATTAGCAATTCAAAAAGAGCTTCCTATTATACAAATCTTTATATGTAGGTTAATTGCCTGCCAAGATTTCCTTTTAAATCAAAGTTGAAGTATGCAAGATCAATGCCATACAATGAAATGCCATTATTTTTGACTACCTCGAATGCTGCATAGAGCTTTTGTACTGATTTTATTCCACTTGGGAGCTGTAATTATTCTTTCTTATTTATTTGTTTGCTTATTTATTTATTTACTTACTTATATATCTAGGTTCATACACACACACACACACACACACACACACACACACACACACTTTTAACCCTGAAAGGTTGATAATAGAATGGGAAAAGAATTTATTTGAGATCGTCCATTTTTAAAAATGTGAGAATAAGAAATTTTATCTACTTCTTTTGCTAACTGAAATGTAATAAGTGGCGTCAAGCAGAAACTAAATAAACAATGGACAAGGTGTGGCTCAGTTTACTGTGATTCTTAAAGATGGTATATTATAAACACGTCCCTGACAGTCTCATTTCTTTGTTCCTTTGAGTCCTGCTTTTCTTTAGGAGTTGGAAATAAGTCACATTTTTTGCCCTTCTCTCCCTTGGCCAAAGTTTCCCTAGAAAGAAATGTTTTTTAGTCTATTAACCTATAGCAAACCTGGAAAAGAAAAGCAGACATGGCAATTTCCATGTCCCTTGAAATCCATGTACTCAGATACCCCATGTCTCATTTAGCTTTTATACCAGTAATTTCCCCTTCTTTCGTGTGTTAAGTTTCATTAAACGAATTGCCAGTATAGACTAGGCAGGTCAGTTAACTGTCCCTTTATCTGTGAATAGTTTTGGTTCTATGTGATTTACAGTGCAAATGCTTAGTTATCAGGTTTTTCTTTCTTTCTTTTCTTTAAAGATTAGATAATACACCAAAGTAATAGTTTGTGCCATATGCCTTATACATTTATTTAGTTATTTTGAGGACTGTTGGTTTAATTTAGAGATAAATTTCAATTTTTTTTCATAACAGATGGACTGGATATATCACATATGCAGTACATCAAAACATCTTATCCACTTAAAAACAAGCTATTGAGAGCAATCAACTGCTGCCAAAAAGATATATTGGTGTGTTAACTGACAATTTAATATTCCAGAGCTACAGAAAATATACTTTCATTATTTTGGGGTTTTTAAACTATTTTATTTATTTATTCATGAGAGACACCGAAAGAGAGGCAGAGAGATACAGGCAGAGAGAGAACCAGGCTCCATGCAGGGAGCCCGATGTGGGACTCCAGGACCCCAGGATCATGTCCTGAGCTGAAGGCAGATACTCAGCCACTGAGCCACCCTCATTATTTTATTTATTTTTTTTTTTTAAATAAGACTATTACTATAACTGATGATTAGTTTGACTGTGTTATTCTTTAAAGTTTTTATCACATTGCGTCTTCCAAGTTTAAAATTCTATTTTTGAATTTTACATAGGCATAGAAAACACAATGATCAAAATCATTTTCTGAAATGTATGAAAATACATAGAAAAAACAAATTTAAGACATATAGCAAAGCAAATATGCACAGAGATGAAAACAATATATAAATAGCCATTCATCTGCTAGATGTTTATGTCATGGAGTAAAGGCCAGTTACATAAGAATTGGGGAAAAAAAAACTAAGAAATTATGAGGAAGAGAGCACATAAATCTGAGAAAACTCAATTAGGTATTGAACAGAGAAGATTTTTTAAATTATTGTGCTATGAGCTATATAAGAGTTTATCACCAAACATTAAAGCTGAATTTGATTTTGACTACTTCCTTCTGTGGCTTACTTGCCTTATCCCTTTTAGTAAGACAAATATTACTTTAAATCCTAAATGTTGCTTTAAGACATATTTGTATTTTTTTACATTATGGCAAATTACACATGCACACATTTTTTTCAAGCATCTACAGACATAATCGTAATTACATGGAAGTATAGACTATGAATCTGTTAAATAAAAAATAAGATGGTTTCATAACACCTATCTTAAGAAGAGAAGGCATGAGGCTCAGTCATTACTTGTAAAACGTCTGACACAGGAAAGCTCAATATCTTCTCTTTCTTCCACAGGGAGGGTTGAAACAGAAACTGCTGAATCAGATTTCATTGACAATATTTTCAATTTGATGATACTGAGACAATTACAATAATGTTCCTCTGAAATAACGGTTAGCGACTCTAATATGAAGGGTGCTTTAAAAAACTTGTTTGTCTACAGTCATATGCTCAGAAAGATCTATTTCAACTGTGAGTAAGAATAATTTCCACTCATTAGGACTTTGGCTGTTCATGTTTCCTAAATTTTGGCACTTGAAGTTACTATTGAATTAAAAAAAAAAAAGAAGAAGAAACCCAATGCATATTTATCAATATTAGCTTCATTTATTTTGAAGTTTTCTGTATATATCTGAATCCGAAGTCCTATGTCTCCTTATACACTTATGTGTAAGTGTTGTCACAAATGTTTGGAAATTGCTTTTTTTAGGACTGAAAATTCAAGAAGTTTATGGCGATGGCGCCTTGAGCTGCCGAGCATAGGGACTGGTATGTTGGTGAAGATAGAATCTTGCTAAACAGGAATTTTTTTTATAAGTCAGTATCATCATTGTAATGTTACCCGGCTGCATAGAATATCTCTGTGCCTTCATGGGTTATCTTTCCACAAGACCAGTTAATCCTAAAGGCGACATAAAGTTTGCTGGATAAAAATGTGAAACCTGAAACTCTCATGGAATAATCAGTCATGAACTTGCAACTTCTTGTGAAACCTCCCTGGGCTGGATATTGAACTTCTGTAAAATAAAGAATCTCATTTGGTCCTTGTGAATGAGTTGCTAGCTGATAAAACACAGAATAAATAAAAATGACTTAATTGGCAGATGAAAGAACAAATAAATAAGCAAACAAAAAACATATAAACATTTTCTAATGAAGAAATAGAAAACTTCAAGGAGATAGCTTCCAGAAATACAGATCTTCAAGTGATACAAGTTAAATTAAGGGGTCAGCTTCCATGACACAGATTTACAAACAATTAAAATGTCCTTTACAAATTAAAATTTTAATTATTTTCTTCTGTAAAAACAATTGAACAGGGCATGATATTGAATCTAGGGTGCCAAGGTGAATTTCTTGTTTCTGACATTTGTAGGAAAATAGTTGAAGATTCTCAGTATCAAAATGCCCGGATGCTATAACATTACAACAATTTTTACCCACCATTAGTACCTAAGATCCTTTTTCACATGAGCTACTTGAGGATGTCTTAATTACAAACAAACACAGCACATCCGAATGTGTGATTTACTTAGATATATATGGAAAATAACCTGCTATGAACATCAGTTTATACAGAATTCCAGAGACTCTGTTCACCTACTGATTTATTTATCCAATATTTTCTATTTTTATATAAACGTACCATATAATGGAGAATTTTAACAAAACAGGGAAGAGAAAAATGAATAAATCTTTCTGATATATTGGTAATACTGAGGTTGGTCCATTCATGAATGGAACAAAGAAATAGCAAATACAAGGATAAAAATCTCACTAATTTGATATTATAGAGGTCTTACTATCAACCAAGACAGTAAGGTCAAGAGTGAGTTCTTCATTAGATCTGTGTTCTTTGTCAGTCATTGTGCTAGATGTGAGTCAGTAAAACATGATGGAGAGGTGCTTCTTGTTCTCCTGTTACAGCTGACAGGGCAGGCTGATCATGGATCAAAGCACAGATGCAGGAGAGGCTGGCCTGGTCAGGAGATGGGGCGCAGTACTTCCAAATAACTACCGCCTCTGCTAAGATGAATAGATTAGAGTCATGTCACAGAGAATTCTGAAGCCAGATGAAGGACTTTAGGCTTAAATCTCCAGTGTGACAGATGTACTCTGTACATCTTACAGAGTTGCAGAGGTGATGTTTGAGGGGTATTAAGGTAAAAAGATAATAATGGACCTATTTTTTTTATGGTATAAGTAAACCAGAAAATAGCAGTGTATTACTATTGTAATAGTAGTATTGTTTCCATTGCTAGTATTATTACAGTATTGCTAGTATTATTATGATATTGTAGTATATTCCATTACTAGACTGAGTTCTTCATTGAAAACATTATGGAGTAAAAACCATTGCTCTCTGAAACTCAAAGGAAGATTGTGTTCAGAGTGTTATTTAAAATACTTTACCTGCTTGCATATATGTATGTGTGTGTATGTATATTGCATTCAAATAGTATATATCCTTCAAATATTAGCTAATTAAGGTAAAATGCCCTCGTGACTGGTGAGATATTTTTTAAATGACTTATTTCATGTTGATCTCATTTTTTATCTCATTATTTTTCTTTTTCTCTATTGTTTATATTTGTATTTTTTACTCTGCCCAGCAGCACAATGATGCCTATATGTTATTTTATAAATAAAAAATAAAAGTGCAATGGGAAGTGCTTGAATTAAATAATTTTATTTATAAGGGTGAGCAATTAAAATACTGTTTAGACTAAATCTAGAAAATGGAGATCCACCAAAACTTTTAGAGAAAAGAACCAGGGATCCCTGGGTGGCGCAGCGGTTTGGCGCCTGTCTTTGGCCCAGGGCGCGATCCTGGAGACCCGGGATCGAATCCCACGTCGGGCTCCCGGTGCATGGAGCCTGCTTCTCCCTCTGCCTGTGTCTCTACTTCTCTCTCTCTCTCCCTGTGTGTGACTATCATAAATAAATAAAAAAAATTTAGAGAAAAGAACCATATGTTTAAGTTTTGCATTAGCCACATTATTCTGGTTGCAGTGGGCAGGATAAATTAGGGGTAGGATAGGGGCCTCTGCAAAGCAGAGTCCATGTGACCTGTCATGTGGATAGCCTTAAACTTCTTTGCAAGCAGATGCTGTTTTTGCTAATATTTGTATGCCCACTGATTCCCATAGTGCCACGTACACACACTATGTGCTATGCTATGTATAAGCATATCGGCGTGGCTGACACATACTTGTTAAATCGAATGAAATATTCACAAACTAATTTCTTGGTTAACTTTTTAAAAAATTCATTGTTAATAGCATCTTTTTGACTAATCCTTCATACTGAAATTAAGATCTTCTATCTCTTTTCAGAACATTAGACATTTCTGGTACAGACCATGTACTGTTCTGTATTATGATATAACTAGTCACAAAACACACGAATAAGTTTTAGATAAACTTAGAATGTACACTCTTTGAGAAGGAAATATACAATATTAATCTAACTACCTAAATGAGACTTACTATACCTGTATGATTAAATAAGGATAGAGATACCTGTAGAGATAGACAGAGCCAGGGACACTAGGACATTAATTTCTCTCTCTCTCTCTCTCTCTCTCCTTCTCTCTCTCTCTCTCTCCCACATCCCTAATCAGCTTCTCTGGGGGAAGGTGTAAAAGGGGCAGGTGGAGAGGAAAACATGTCTGTCAGGACATTTTCACTCATAAGACAATGCTGTGACAGAAAAATAGGTTATCTCCTAAGACTGTGAGTTTGAGAGAATCTAAACAAAGGATCATTAATAAATTAGGATATAGGCTACTTCTGGAAAAATCACTCTGGTCAGGAGAATGATTGGCTCTGGAATGAACTCCAAAAGAGAAATATTCTTATGCCCACTTTAGGCTGAACTAAATGAGATCCATGTGCACAGGTAAAATGGGGAAAAAAGCAACCTAAGTTTGATCTTTGAATTTGTTATGTGTATATACGGAGAGAAACTCTATCATCTGTAATAGATAATATGCCCCTACTTTTGGACTAATCCTTATTCTAATTGCAGAATCTGACACAAAGAAACAATAAATAGCAAAAACTTCATTCACAATGGAAACTATTCTGTACCACAGTTAGAACAAAAATCAGAAAAGTATCAAGAATTTTTTTTAAAGACACATTTGTTGACCCTGGCATCATTTAAAGAGGAAAAGGACAAAAAACTTCTAAAAGTACAACAGTGGGAGAATGGTAAGTTTTAACTACAAGATTAGCCGTTATACTTTTGCCATGATTTCTAAGGTATTAAAATTGGGACAGGAGCAAGTTTTCCTTGAGCATAACTTTTGAACTTATGTGCTATATAAATGCTTCCCATATTCAGAAATAGTATTCAATAAAAATGAATGAAATGCTACTCTTCAACTTGAATTGAAATTATCAACAAATGAATGTAACTATGTATCAAGCAGGTAATATAACCCCAGAGAAAAAGAATTTATGGAACTTCTAAACATAGTGTCCTAACCAGACACTTTCAGCAGCATTGAGTCTAAGGGCAAAAAGAATTGCAAAGAAATTAGAATGGTTAGGTGTGTTGTTAGTAGTAGATATTTTGCATGTATTGTAGGGTAGAACCAATAAATGCATATATTAGTATGGCTAGGGACCAGGATTCTCACTAGGGAAGATTGAAGTACAAATATGGAGTTGGGGCTAGGGGGTGCAGAAAATGATTAAGAAAACAGAAATAGATAATTTGATTTCCAATAGTGATAAAATCTAATGTGAAAACAAAACAGAGTCACATGATAATAAGTAAGGCAATATTAGAACCAGGAAAGGTCACCTGGGGGAAAAAAAAAAAAAAACTGGAGGCGAGCTCTGAAAATCTAAGTGGAACCATCCAAGATCCAGTTTTGGAGACGAGCATCCTGAACAGAGGCAACAGCAAATACGAAGGCACTGAGATGAGACCAAATTTGTCAAGTGTGCAGTTTGCTATGTGTCTAATTTGCCTGTAGGACAGTAGTGGCAGCTGGATTTAGAGCAATAGGTGTGGTCCAGGTTAGGAAGAATCCCGAGGCCAAAAGAGGAATTTGAATTTGCATCAGAGTGAAACAAGCATTCTTTTGGATACCTTTAAGTAGGGAAGTGATGTGATTTTATTTAGGTTTCATAAAAAATCATTTTCTTTGTGTGTGAGAAATAGATTATAGGAGCACAAGCACAGATCAGAATGATAGCAGTGGAGACAGAAAGAGGTCGATTAATTTAGGGTGTATTTCGGAAATAGAGTCAAACAAGCCCAGCTGACAGATTGGATGGAAGAAAGTAAGAACTATCAAGGGTAAACTCAATTCTTTTCACTTAAGCTACCGGATGAATAGAGGTGCTGAATGTTGGGATGGGAGGAATGATATATTTTTTGATCATACACTGATGTTTTTGGTCAATGAATTTCCAGAACGTTCCACATCCCCAATCTTACCCCAGGGGGTCACAGTCCATTGTAATAGCCCCTGCTAGCAAGGTAAAGAGAACCAAAAAGAACTGAAATTTTCACTATAATTTGCAGAGATACTTATTTATATAAACCATATATGGCATTCTTCTAAGGTAATTTGAAGTATGAACTTTTGATGAATGGAGCTCATTGCTGTATGGTATCCCCAGGAGCATAAGACAGACAGAGACACATGTCATCATGGCCGTATGATGTAACTAAGAATCACTTAGTAAGAATTATTGTAATTGTTTTTGTATACTTACATATCACGTTTGCAAAATGATGCTTCAGTTTGGGTTTTAAACAAAGTTATGACAAGATGAAAGAGAAATCAACAATAAAAATTAAACTGTGATTTCCAGAAGGCAAACCAACAAATATCATTATTCCCTTAAGCTTTATCCAAATTGGCTTCCCAACTGGTGTGTCCACATGTGAAGGTGTGTTATGTCCTATCTCGAGGCTGAATCACTACAAAGCAGTCAAGAACACTGTACCAGAAGCCCAGATTTCTTTTGTTCAGAATTCCCCCTGGAAAATGAAGTAGAGCCAAAAAAAAAAAAAAAAAAAGTGGTCCGTTTCTTGTTTATCACCCAAGGAATTGTTCTCTTGAGAAAATGCCTAGAAACATCTGAGAATGAGCACTCAAAACTCTGGCACAGACCTACCAACCTTTCAAACGGGTAACTTTAATTTTCCCCTCATGGCTTTGCCACATTGGCTGGACAAACAGATCTTGGTCAAAGATATCATTTACTAGAAGCATAAAGCTTGCAGAACAAGTACTTTTATTAAGAAGTAATTACAGTTTTGGAGAGAAAGGCTACGAGCCACAAAATGACAAAAGCAGATGAACCGCTTGCTACCTTAACCTTCTCTTGACAAAACTTCAAGGGAAAGACATTAAAGATGGAAGGGTAAGAATGATATGCAGGAGATTATTGGAATGGAGTTTAACTTCAGGAGAAAAATATTCCAAAAGTGGCTGGCATTGTCTTACAACGGGCAATGTACTAGCAGCATCTCTGGTTCTCAAATGTAAAAATATGCTTCTACAGCAGGACTAAATAAAAGATAACACATGAGACTTCAAACGCCATGATCTGTTTCACTTCCCAATCAATATTTGCATGTGGGTTTCCCCAAGGCAATCATAGGACCTTTGGTTGTTTTTGTGTGTTTTTTTTTTAGAGAGTATAGCATCAAACAAAATAACGCAAAGCCTACACAAAGATTGAAAACTATTTTAAAAAGTTACAACTGGGAGAAACATTACAGATCAAACTTCTCATTTTACAAACAAAAAATGGAGACTGAAAAATTAAGTGACTTGCTCAAGGTCACAAATTATGAACAGCTGTCAGCATCAGGCCTAACCTCGTCAAATCTGAAAAAGTTGCTTCCTTTCCCTTTGAAACATAATCTGCCCCACTCTTCCAGTGGACTGTTTCTCTTTCCTTGCCTTTCAGTGTCTTTCTCTGACAAATTACTCAGGGCCTTTCTTCTCTGTCCAGAAGTCACTGCCATGTTCAGCCTGTCTTCCATCCTTGTCCCATAAATCGTGGGCTACAGGTAGAATTAATAGGCCTTTCCAATGCCATTGCGCCTCGGTAATACAGTAAATTGGAAACGGAGAGAGACACTGGGGTAGGACACTATCGGTTTTCTATTTTGAGGGATGCATGAACTTAGACAATCACCTTCTGAGGAGAGGATTACTCTCTAACAACTCCAGGGAATCATGGGAATCTTGAACATAATCTCTTAAATACTGCATGTTGGTTATTTTTAACGGACATAGCCAATACTCAGTAGCTAAAAGAATATGTTCCAAAATAGTCTGTGTGGTTTGAATCTAGGTTTCATTTTTCACTAGCAGTGATCTTGGGCAACTACTCCTTCATAAGGACAGCTTGACGATTATGTGGGAATACTTATGTAAAGCACTTACAATAAGAAAAACACAGAGCAAAAACACAGAGCAAAAGTTTTTTTTGCAAAAGCAAAAAAACTAATACTAGTTATTAGTATTATATCTACTGAGCATTATTCGACTTCTCAATCTGTTTTCATCCTGTTAAAATATGGCTTCTTGGGACACCTGGGCAGCTCAGTAGTTGAGCATGTGCCTTGCCCAGGGTGTGATCCTGGAGACCCAGGTTTGAGTCCCACATCGGGCTCCCTGCATGGAGCCTGCTTCTCTCTCTGCCTCTCTCTGTGTGTCTCTCATGAATAAATAAATTAAATCCTTTAAAAAAATAAAATAAAAATAAAATCTGGCTTTTTCTGTGTTATTCCACTGAACTGCTCTTGCATAGGTCACTAATGACCATCTATTTTTTAAAAAGATTTATTATTTATTTATTTATTTAATATTTATATATAGAGAGAGTACACACAGGCAGGCAGAGCTGCAGGCAGAGGGAGTAGCAGGCTCCCCACTGAGCAGAGCCCAATGTGGGGCTCAATCCCAGGATCCTGGGATCAAGACTTGAGCTTAAGGCAGATGCTTAACCTGCTGAGCCACCCAGGTGTCCCACTAATGACCATCTAAATGACAAATTCAGCGGCCCAATTTTAGTACCTGTTCTCTATCAACATTCCACAATACTTGACACTGTTTATTTCTCTGGGTGTCTCCAAAATCTGTCCACTTTCAACTTCTGTGAACCCCACTCTCCACAGCACATTATATATTAGACCATCATTTTCAGCACTCTCTACCCTTTTTCCCGATGATGTAATTACTTCAAAGCTTGCAATCATCCCAGTTATGCCAGGGATCTGATGTACATTTCTAGTATTTAACTAATTCCAGAGATAGATATAGACCTAATTTCAAACTGCCTGCTCTATATTTTTATTTTAATGCATGAGATCAGAAAACAGAACTCATTAAATTTTCTTGGAACTAACTCCCCTGAATTCCTTATCTTTAGAAATTTTGTCTCCATCTAATGCCATTGAAATTCTCAAAGGTTTCTTTGCTTCTTCTTTCTACCATGACTTGAATTACAATTCATCTCTGTTTGCTTGGGACTGTTTCAATTTATACCTGCCATTTCATGTCCATTATTAATAGAATTCTCTTTTTCTCTCAAAGTGTTACGATGTGGTTGATAAATTATACGATTATCCTAATCATGTTAGGCATCCAATCTATTTCACAATTGTTATCAGTCTTGATATTTCATTCCATCCTCTGTAGTGTAAGCATTTTTTTTTTCTTTCTGGACAATATCAACAGTCTCTCTCTCTCTCTCTCTCTCTCTCTCTCTTTTGTCTGTTTGTTTTTGTTTTTCAGTAGTCTCTTTGGGCAGCCTGGGTGGCTCAGTGGTTTAGCGTTGCCTTCAGCCCAGGGTGTGATCCTGGAGACACAGGATCAAGTCCCACATCCAGCTCCCTGCATGGAGCCTGCTTCTCCCTCTGCCTGTGTCTCTGTCTCTCTCTGTCCCTGTGTCTCTCATGAATGAAAACAAAAACAAAAACAAAACAAAAACAACAAACAAACAAAAAAGCAGTCTCTTTAAGGATCATTGCTACCAATATATTTCTGATCACTACATCTTTCAAATGGCTATGAAAATGATCTTCCTAAGAACAAGTCTAATATTGTTATTCATCCTCATAAAGATGTTCATTCTTTCTGAGTTTTCTGCAACACAGAGTCCAACACTTTTTTTTTAACTATTTTCCATTTGTTCATCTTCCTTCCCTGCTATCTATAAACTAGGGCAATGATTTTGCATTAGAGAATGACAGTTAAGTAAAGAGTAGACACAGAATATTGGTTTTCTACAATAATACTGATGGAATAAATGCTAGTGGACTACAGCATTTCTTGACACTATATATTACCTCTCACTATGGCAACTGTCAAACTCAAATGTGATCATGTGAGCATGTTTCAATATCATATAAGGTGAATGACTTGTTTTTCTTACTGCTATTTTTCTCTCTCCTACCCAATTAATTTACTATTAATAACTGTTTTGGTCAAAGATAGAAATATTCAAATGAGTTTCTCTGTTATTCAAAGGAAGAGAAAATATATTCTTCAAAAAGTAAATTTTGTGAGAATTCCATTATTAAAATTTTCTGTCTTTGATATAAAACTATATATTTAGTACTTATATTTTCTTCATTTTTAAGAGCAACTGAAAGCTGTAGACTGTAAAATTTAATATAATTTTTTTATTATTTACATTTTACAAATTTGTAGACAGTATAATTACTTTCCTGATTTATTTTAAGTTTTTATTTAAATTCCAGTTCATTAACATACAGTGTAAAATTAGTTTCAGGCATACAATATAGTGTAGTGATTCAACACTTCCATATAATACCTGGTGCTTATCAGGACAATTGCACACCTTAATCCCATCACCTTTGCACCCATCCCCCCACCCACTGCCCCTCTGGTAACCATCAGTTTGTTCTCTACAGTTAAGAGTCTACTTCTACAACTGTATTTGGGTGGACCAATATCTCATTAAACCTATGTCCAAATTTAATTACCATTATCTCTAGAGAGCAATGCATGTGGAATATATTAAGTACAGTCCTTACCCTCTAAAATTACAATATAGGACTAGGGATGCACATAAACAGAAAATACCAAGATGAATTAAAACACTAAAAATGCAGAATCAGTAAAGCATATGTGTATATGCACATTAATTCTATACTTCAAAATATAAGTTTGAATATTTTTATACTTTTATTCTTAGCCTTTTAGGTATTTATATCTAAATTATATGTAACTTATACAGGTAAGTTAAGGGATCTTAAGGGTTATTGACCAGGCACTTACACATGAATTAGGTTGAACTATACAAAATTTTAAAAAATGTATTTTTAAAGGTTAGTTGAATATCAACAGTTTCCTATGGTTCAATGTAATCACAAATGAGAACTGGCTAAGAGCATTTAAATAATTTTACTCATGCATATACTGTCAAGTTATGACAAAGGAGCCAAGAAAACACAACTGGAAAAGGATGTCTTTTCAATAAAAGGTGTTGGCAAAACTGGATAACCACATGCTAAAAAATGGACTTAGAGCACCGTCTTATGTCACACAGGAAAACTAACTCAAAGTGGGTTACAGACTTGAACATAAGACCTGAAACCATAAAGTTTCTAGAAAGAAAAAAAAAAGGAAGTAAGCTTGACCTTAATCTTGGTAATAAATTTGGAAGCAAAGGCAACAAAAGCAAAAATAAATATGTGGGGCGAGATCAAACTAAGAAACTTCTGTGTAGCAAATGAAACCATCAAAAACAAAAAAAATGGGGAGGGGGAAAGAAAAGAAAAAAGCAAAAAAAAGGCAACCTACTGAATGGGAGAAATATTTATAAATCATAAAGCTTATAAGGGATGAATGTTCAAAATACATAAAAAATTCACACAACTTGGGATGTTTGGGTGGCTCAGTGTTTTAGCATCTGTCTTCAGCTCAAGGTATGATCTTGGGGTCCAAGGCTCGAGTCTTGCATCAGGCTCCCTGCGAGGAACCTGCTTCTCCCTCTGTCTATCTCTCTGTGTCTCTCATGAATAAATAAATTTCAAAAATCTTTTTATAAATAAATAAATAAATAAATAAATAAATAACACAACTCAATAGCAAAAAAAAAAAAAAAAAAAAAAAAAACAAACAAAAGGCCCTGAAACAGTCCAATTAAAAAATAGGCAGAGGATCTGAAGAGACATTTTTCCAAAGAAAACATATAGTTAACTAACAGGTACATAAAAACATTCTCCACATCATCAAGGAAATGCAAATCAAAACCACAATGAGATCATCTCACACCTGTTAGAGTGACTATTATCCAGAGACAAGAATTAACAAGTGTTGGCAAGGATGTGGAGGAAAGGGAACCCTTGAGCACTGTTGGTTGGAATGTAAATTGGTTTATCCACTATGGAAAGAGTTTTGAGGTTCCTCAAAAAATTATAAATAGAACTACCATATGATACAGTATTTCCACCCCTGGGTATTTATTCAAAGGAAACAAAATCACTAACTTGAAAAGATATATTCACCCCCATGTTCACCGTAACTTCATTTGCAATAGCCAAGACATGGAAGTAACTTAAGTATTAATCAATGGATGAATGGATTAAAAAGATGGAAACATCACATCTTTTTAATTCCATTGTATGTGTGTGTGTGTGTATGTGTGTGTGTGTGTGTATGAATACTGTTCAACCATAAAAAAGAAGGAAATCTTGCTATCTGTGACAGCATTGATGGATCCTAAGGACAATATGCTAAGTGAAATAAGTCAAAGAAAAGAGAAATGCCATATGAATTCACTGATATGTAGAACCTAAGAAACAAAAAAAAGTACAATCTTCCAGTTATAAAATAAACAAGTCATAAGGATATAATGCATAATATAATAACTATAGTTAATACTGTATTGCATATTTGAAAGATCCTAAGAGATTAAACCTTATAATGTTCTCATCACACACAAAACAATTTTGTAACTATGGTGATAGATGCTAACTGGACTTATAGTGGAGATCATTATACAGTATATACAAATATCAAATCATTATGTTATATACACCTGAAACTACGATAATGTTACAGGTCAATTATATTTCAATAAAAGATAAAAATATTTTTATTTGAAAATTAGAACAACTTGTGTACACTTTAAAATAAGGATCCACGGGATCCCTGGGTGGCGCAGCGGTTTGGCGCCTGCCTTTGGCCCAGGGCGCGATCCTGGAGGCCCAGGATCGAATCCCACATCGGGCTCCCGGTGCATGGAGCCTGCTTCTCCCTCTGCCTATGTCTCTGCCCCTCTCTCTCTCTCTCTCTCTCTCTCTCTCTGTGTGTGTAACTATCATAAATAAATAAAATTAAAAAAAAAAAATAAGGATCCAGGAGAATTTCATTTTAGGGATAAAGAAGCTAATATAATATTTAACTAGTAGTACATAATTGGAGAATATAACTATTATTTATTTATCCTTTAGTGTTAACATTCATGTTCATTTCATCTAGATACATACATTTGCTATCTTGGGACAGACTGTCATTTAAAGCCATTTAGAATGACTAATTTTGAAATTTAAAATTAGGTTTAAACTTGAGTAAATCATTTGAAATATTCAATTGCATTGCTATGTTTTAGGGAAAAAAGTAGACCATTCCAGAGACACCAAACTGGGAATTCTTTTCATGTTCAGTGTTGATCAATTTTGTGGAATACCTAGTTGAAAAAGTAAGAAATTAATGAAAATGTTAGGCTAGGAGAGATCTAAACAGTCAACAAGTGGCCCAAACCCTTTATTTTATAGATAAACAAAGTGGGGTAAAGGACTTAAGAGAATAATTTGGTCATTAGGAAGCTGAAGAAAAAGAAAAGATAAAAGATAACTGATTTATATATTTGCATATTTGCATTGGGTTTAGTAGTACTTTTCGAATAGAATGGGTTGACAGGACATTGAACCCGTAAGGCATGTGCTATGTAATGCAGTAGATAGACCCAGGAGAATACTACAAATGACAGTACCATGGTCTTGAAAGGACATTGGGTGGGGTGGGTGATATACACACATATATATATATCACATACACATCTATGCCAAAGTAATAGAATAATTCTTCAAATTGAATCTTAAATTCTCTTAATGACTGGATTTATTTTTTACCTGATTAGGTTGGTCTTATGTGGACATAACACTTCCATGCCTAGCTTAAGGGGTTTGTTTTATTTATACTTATACTTTGAGGTTTCTAGATAATGTTGTGCAGACACAAAATTTGAGGTCACATTGAATCTAATAACTTTTGCATCTTTCAGAGAGTAGCGTCATCTCACTGAAACCTTTCATGGCTAGAGAGTGTACTGACCAATGAGTGTCTGCCATCACTTGTGAATGCCTACTGCAAATATTGTACTTCCCTTTCAGGGCCCAGGAACACAGTCTGATTTTTATTTTTATTTTTTAAGATTTTCTTTATTTTAGAGAAAAGGAGACTGTGAGCCAGGGAAAGGGGCAGAGGGGGATAAAGGGAGGGAGGAGGGACAAGGAGACTCCTCACCAAGCACAATGTAGGGCTCGATCTCAAGACCCTGAGATTGTGACCTGAGCTGAAACCAAGAGTTGGCAGCTTAACCGACTGAGCCACCCAGGCACCCAGATAGATTGATTTTTAAAGGGTGGAGGTTAAGGAGTAGCATCCCAGGACTTCTGCAGTAATGTTCTAATTCTCAGAATATTTTTCTTATTTCAAGGAAGAGATCTTATTTTTTGAATAGCCCTTTCTATATTATTTTTGAGTCCTCTGATAATTCTACATTTGGCATCAAGCTGTGTCTCTCTGAAGTCTCTAAGATATACAGGTTCTCTAGTTACCATGCACTGTAGCTACATGTATCTTCACCAATGAGTTCTAGAAACAAGAACATGAAGTTAGAAGTTACAGGACATGAGTTTAAGGTCAACCTCAATTATTTACTGTGGGCAAATACGGTGTGTGATTATGGACAATTTATTTAAGCTTTTATACTTTGGTTTTCTTATCCAAAAATGAGGATAATGACACATATCTATTAGGCTATCGCATTGACAAAGAAATGACCAATGAGAATTGTACTCATACCCTTTATGAACTCTAATGCACAAAGTAAACCTTACTGATGCTTTGAGAAAACAAAGAGTCATATCAAATTAATAGTTTGACAATTAAAATTATTTTGAAAAATACCCATAGCCAATTTCCTGTGTAGCAATATAAGACTATGAAAGGAAAATGAATAAGAATCTGGTCTTTTTAGATGGTAGTCATTATAACTCGCTATATGGCAAGTTTAAATGAAATGTAAACAATTAATAAAAATAAGCTATTTTGGTTTTCAATTCATTATACCAATATATAAAGCACCATTCCAATGCAATGACTTGCTATACTAATCTTTTATCTAAAGAGAGAAAATTCATTGTAGGTCTTATCATGGAATTGATTGACTTATTTATCACAGAGCAAAGAGCTGCATTTAAATAAACTTCATACAAAATTTATTAGAATATCAAATCTTCAAAATAACTGAGCCATTCTAGTTTCAATAGTTAAAAATCATTTTGACAATTCAATGAATTCCTAATGCAGTTTGAAATTTTAGTCTATGAAGAATTTCTCAATCAGAGAAATTTCTCAAATATTTCACTAAGGCATTTGAAATTTATAGAAACACTGTACTGTGACATAAAATGATCCATAGCAGCAGTTATGATTATAAGATAGGCTCAAAATATATCTTATTTGTATTTTCTTTCTCTCTTACAATAAAAGATAAAGAGTTGAAAAGAATATCGCTTGAGAATACTATCTGAATTGACTTAAGATTTTCTAGGAAACATCATGGTAAGAGAATCATATGGAAGCACCCAGGAATCACAGTGGGTTATTTTACCTGCCTGCAGTGAACACAACAGAGGACTTGACATGTCAGTGGGGAGAGATGAGAAGAACCAGAAAGTTCGGAGTAAACTGTTGGCAGATGTCGAAAATCTATTAAATCTTTAGTCGTGTATAGTCAGGAAACAAGGAAAAGAAGAGGAAATATTGTGGCTAAGGAAATGATGGATATAGGGCAATGCTTTTAAGAAAAGAGGAACAGAAGCCAAAAGGGGATATGAAAAGAGTTTTTAATGTAGGTCAAGGGAAGGATATTTTAAAATCCACAAACCTAAGAGAGAGAATATAAGAAGATGTGGAGACTTGGAGGAAAATTTAAAAAAGAACATATTTTGTTTCCTTTTTTGAGATTTAATTAATTTGAGAGAGAGAGAGAGAGTATGCACACAAGAGAGCCGGAGTTGGGAGAGGGGCAGAGGGAGAGGAAGAAGCAGACTCTATGCTGAGCAGGGAGCCTGATACTGGACTTGATCCCACGACCCTGAGGTCCTGAGATGACCTGAGCCACCCAGGCACCCCTAAACATATTTTGGTTCCTAAAAAAACATTAGTTTGATATTAAATACAGGAGAGGACTAAAAAAAAAAATCTGAGAATTCCTTATAAGAACATAGTTAAAATCTTGGAAATTATTGAAAATTATGATAGAGTGGATATACATTAAGGAAAGCGATTGTTATAATCTGCCAAGACTTCTATCACAAATGGTAGGCGCCGGAAAACTGCTGGGAAAGGAATGGACCCACACAAAAGGGGCTAAAGCTTAAGTGGAGTCTTATTATAAAAAGGGTATCTTTTTAACAGGCAATAGATGTGTCTGATAAATGTAATATAATCAGCAGGAAAGGGAAGGGAAATACCAAATGTCAGCTTTGAAGGCATGGGAAATTAATTTTAGTTGTGGGAAGGTCACTAAAACCTGAACATCTGGATAAAGTGGAGGAATTCTGTGAAGACATGGCCATGGGTATGATAGAAACTTAAGTGAATAGAAAAACCAAAACCAAAACAACACCTTGCAGCTGGTGCAAAACTGAATGCTTCAGGACTTTGCAGGGGAAATAAATGACAGGGCAATGAGCGAGTCTCTGTGAACTCAGATATCTCAGCAGCGTGGGAAGAGATGGGAGGTTTGGAGATATTTGATGAAGCAACTCAAGAGGTTAGAGGCAAATAAGATCTCAGTTTTGGTAGAAGACCTAGAATTTTTTTGTTGTTTGTTTTCAGATCTATCTATCTATCTATCTATCTATCTATCTATCTAATCTATC
This sequence comes from Nyctereutes procyonoides, assembly GCF_905146905.1. Classification (NCBI taxonomy): domain Eukaryota; kingdom Metazoa; phylum Chordata; class Mammalia; order Carnivora; family Canidae; genus Nyctereutes; species Nyctereutes procyonoides. The sequence goes on along the minus strand of NW_026575158.1, from coordinate 647,055 downwards.
ATCTATCTATCTACATTTGAGAAAGAGAGAGAGAGAGAGAGAGAGAGAGAGAGAGAGAGAGAACAAGAGCATGCACAAGCAGGAGAGGGGCAGAGAGAGAGGGAGAAGCAGAGTCTCTACTGAGCAGGAAGCCTGACTCCAGGCTCAATCCAGGATTCTGAGATCATGACCTGAGCCAAAGGCAGCCACGTAACTGTAACTGTAACGGACTGAGCCACCCAGGAACCCCCTGTTGTTGTTTGTTTTAATTAAATATTTTGAAAGAGACCTGGCACATAAAAACAAGTATCAGATCAGAAAAGAGTAGCTTGTTTGTAATGAGGAGCTAATGACGTGTAAATGTCCAGTTAAAATGTTCTCACCATTTGATCTTCCTATTCACATAAAAAAATGTAGTAAGATGAATTAATTTTGACAGAAAGCACAAATATACTAAGTAAACTTCAGCAAAACATTAAATACCCTCAAAATGTCTAGTTGCTACTTCAGGGCTCTTGTAAGAATCAAATGAATTAAATGAAATAATGCACCGTATATATTTTCTATATCCTACGTATGCCATATGCATACAAACACGCATATATTCTATAAGAATATATAAGTATATTATATGACATAATATTCTGGAAATAAGAAAGCAACTATATAAGAAGATATATAAAGTGTTATGTTTTATTCATTACTCACTTTAATATTATTGATAAGACACAAGTTAATAACCTTAATATTCTTTCTTAGTGAGGTAAACAAAATTATTGTTGGACCTCCTATTCCTGATAGAAATGCCATCTACAGAATTAAATTTATGACCATATTTAAGGATATTAATAGGCAGTTGCTAGTGAGCATTAAAATAAAATAGAATATTTTAAAATTGGAATCACAATCCTCAACAGTTTTCTTAACAGATCTTCTAGTGTGGATTTTCTGATACATAAATTCTATTTTGTTAGCACAATGTAGGTCTTATGGTCATACAAAATGCAGTTGTATTTACATGTTATTCCCAGAAGAATTTATGGGATCTGCATCAGTAGAACAACGTTTCTATTTGTAATAGTTAACACAATAAGAAACAATGTTTCAGTGCTTTGTATTAGTGTTTTAAGGCAGAATTGTTTCAATTTTTGGCATCACAGATTCCCATATTCTTTTCAGGACCCCACTGGATAAGGACTTTCTGATTTGGTGAGAGGGCAGATGAAAAGAAATACCTATGCAGAAATACCTTACTACTATTTAACTTTTTCAAGTATGACATTTAATATACTCATTGTATAAAGTCTCAAGATATGAAGTAGGAAGTAAAATTCTTGTAATTCCAATCACTATTAACATCTACACACATGTCCTTCCAGTATTTCCTCTGTCCTAAGCACAGGTGTATATTTTTCTTTGTAAGGTGGAGACCACACTAAATAAAAAAATTTTACACCCTCCTCCTTGCATAGCATAATATGAGTTTTTCTGATATTATTAAGAAAATAGAAATCTTCATAAACATCACTTTACCAGCTGTAGGACTCTACTAGGATTATGTTCCAATTTATTTAACTAACCCTCTGTCATTAGATATCAGTCCATCTGTCTGTCATTCATTCAAAATATTCCCTGATGACCAACAGGGGAAAAAAATTCTCTGTGGAACACAGACTAAAACATGTATCTAGTGAAACAAATCTATTCCAATATATTATATGAGAATACTTCAGAGGCATTTTGGAAGCCTTAAAGTATATATACATTTCTTGTGTTTGCTATGCTTACTAGTCAGCGGACTCCAAACAGTACTGCTAAATTTGCAGTTCAGAAGCTAGACACATTCATTAGCTGTCTTGCTGCAATGATCAATCCTGTTTTTCAGTTGGTAAACATTTTACCATCTGTGTTATTGGACAAACCTTTCCCAGTATACTCTAGTTCTGGAGAAACATCAGAGGCACATTGGATAGAGAAGATTTACTAAGACCAACTCTAATAAGTGATCAGATACATTCAGTGTGTCAAAAAACCTCACTTGTTTATGAAACCAAAATGAGCAACTTCATCTTAGATTCAAAACAAGCAGCCAAAGAAACAAGCAGGCAAAGAGTTGGACAAATTAACCACTAACCATGCAATCAGTAAGTCTGAGATATCATGTATGAAATGTTCCATAAAACCCAACAAACATTCAAAGACTAGGGAAGCCAAATACCAGCCAAATGACGATGATAAAACTTGAATCAAGGGCCCTTTAATTAAATGTCAGATCTATCACTTCCTAGCAACATGTTTTTGGACTATGTTACCTAATCTCTCTGTGCCTCATATTCTTCATCTGTAAAATGGGAAAAACTTCCTGAGTTTACTGAAGAATTTAAATAAATTAAAATAGATTTAGTATTTACAACAAAACTTGTCCAGAATGAGCATTTAATAAGTCTTAAAAACTCATACATAGTTAGCAATTACCAGTTAGTCTTTAGAAAGGAAACAATTTTTTACTTTTCCATATATTATTAGACTTCAATTATTATTAGTAATGCTCTGCCAAATTTCTGTCAGATAGTGCAAGGATAAGATTTAAAAAAAAAACTTTTCTTCAAATCATTTAATTTCAACAGTTTGAAGAATCAAGAGTTATCTCCTTTATTTGTCCCTTCTAGTTCAGTGTATCCCTTCCATGACACTGTTTATTGTCCTGAAAATAAGTACATAATAAGCTCTCGTGTAATTAAAAGAAAAATGAATTCTAGTAAAATCATGTGTATTTCAATATATATTAAAAACATATATTGAAGAATAATGAAATAATAATATGTTTGCACCTATATATAGAAACACTGGGAATATGACAATTAATGGATCCAACACAAAAAAAAATGAAACTTTTGTCTGTGATGTGATGATCTGAGCAAAATCTTCCTTCCTTCCACAAGGTAGTTTTGAAGTAAGAATTACTATAAAAAAAGAAAAGAATTATCTTCTACACTTGGGTAAACAAAGCTAGAATTTTGCCTATAGGAATTGTTAGTGGGATATCTGAGAGTTATTCATTTGGGAGAACCATCCTAAGTACTGCAGGACATGTAGCATCTCTGTTTTCTACCAACTAAATGCTGATGGCAATGACTCTTTCTTAATTACAAAAACTAAATGTCCATAATTTCCAAACTATCCTTCAGAGCAGTGATTCTCATTTTTTTTATTTGTTGTTGCCACCCCTCAAAGAGCCTTTTAAATATTTTTATGCCAATGGTGCTTCCTCAATGAAATTGTAATAGCATAGGTATACTGTACATTACACATACAAAAGTATGATTTTTTCCTATCATATGATCAAATGTTCTCCCTCTTGGGATAAAAATTTTCCTCATAGAGAAAGTCTGTCTGTCTTAAGAGGACTAGAACACTCCCATTGAGAATCATAGCTCATGCTGAGAAAGAGAGTATACCATGGTGCCAGAGTCAGTCTGGACTACCCACTGGGGCCTTTGGATCAATAACACATTCCTAGGTCTGCAGCTCCCTTGATACATGATCAAATAGAGAAATGTAAGATGCTACAGTTTTGTGCACATACATAGAGTGGCTCTATAATGGTGTCAGATCATTTCACTCTTTTGCTCAAACCCTTTCAGTGGCTTCCCATTATATTTAGATTAAAATCTCAATCCTTTACAGTGGCCTATACAGCCCTACATGATGGTTTCCCCCTTTACTCTCCCCCTCATCTCTGGGCACACTCCCATAAACAAGCCATGTACACTCTTGATAGTCAATGCCTTGCATTTACTGTGCCCTCTTTTTGGAACATTCTTCCCTCTGATGGGAGCAGAGCTTACTTGCTAACTTCTTCTAGGTCTGTTAATTTGTTCAGTGAGTAAATATATACTGATTAAACATAGATTTTGAAATCAAAGATGATTGATTATACACATTTTAGCATACGTATATTTACTTTGAGGACTGCCAGAGTACCTTAAAATACTTATAAGCTGAAAAAGACCACATATCTAGCACTCCATAAAATTTGCCTTAAAACATCAAGATTGTTTTTAATAGGAAAAAACCCTGATGATTTCAGGTTGACAGAAGAGCATGGGCTCACTGCATTGAGCATAAATGAAAAGGTGTTTCATATTTTTCCACCTGTAGATATTTTCATTTTCTATTTATATAACATTCCATGAATATGACTGTGAAACACTGACATTGTCCTTTATTCTTGAGATTGTGATAGACTTTTTACAGGTGTTTTCCAAACAGGATCCAAAAATGACATTAAAGATCTAAGTTGCTGATTCACTCACACTGGATCCTTATGTTGCCAAGTAGAACTCATAATACTTAAGTTTATTGGGTGCACATTTACCTTGGTTATATATTTAATTACTTATTCAGAGAAGCTTGGTGTGTGCTGATCAGTCCTCCAAATTATGTCACCAAAAGTAAATTTATGTCAAAATACGGTAAATGTAAGTTTTCAGCCAAACTATTAAATTAGAAAAACACTGCAATCAGTTAAAATAAATTCAACAGTTTGCATTATTTCCTATACATAAAAACCAAAGTGTTAAAATATTTTTCCAAGTTTTTCTATCAATTTCCTGAGTCACTCTGTAAAAATACATCTATAACAACTCCCGCAACACACACGCACGTACACACATACACACATACCTCAGACTACATATTTAACAACTGATAATATCAGGGAAACATATGTTCTAATTGCATTTCTTTTGACAAACATCTGATAAAATTTTCTATATAAACCCCCAAAACTACCCTCACACTTTAGGTTCTATCAAAATTAGTATATGAAAACATTTTACCCAACTCCCTCTAACACATTAAAATTTTGCACTTCTACATTGAAGCCTTCACTTTACAAGCCTCAAGGCAAACTTTCATAATAAGAGTAATTTTCAGTTTTTCTCAAGTTTGATAAATTAGTATTTAAGATGACAATTTGATTTCAAAACATTTGTATTAGATTTCTATGTCAGCTTATATAGTACGGGTCTCAGATATGGGCAAAAAATGTCAATTCTACAAAGTATGTTTCTTCAAATAAGTATATTATATTGGATGGAGACATAAAGTAACCACTTTTTAAAAAAAATCAATATTAAAATTTTGGCTAATTATTGCTTTAGTCTATAAATGGATGAGTTTCACTGAGTAAGTCAATGATTTGATAAAGATAATTCTAAGATATCCTCTTAGTTTTCCTAAGTTTTCTGAATCTACTCATTTTCTAATAAAGACTTTTAATTATATAAATACAATTTGACAAAAGGAGAAGAAATAAGACTGTTATCAGTTACTACTTCCTGAGTATTACTGACTCCTTACCAGAACACAGATTAAAACCTGAAGAAATATATGCACCCATATTTAAATTTGAGATAATGAAGAAATTTCAAAATGGGTTTCTGATCAAAAATGAATCACTAGGTTTTGTTTTTTTGTTAAAAGTTAATCATTTGTAAATTACCTCTTTTTGAATTCAGTGGCTAGTTTTTAAGATTCAGAAATTTAAAAAAGCAAGTACATTAATATCCCTTAATTATATTGTTTATTTACTTATTAAGAACCAGTTTCTGAAATGTATTGCTAAATTAGGTTTTTTTTTTTTTGCTAAATTAGGTTTTAATATGAAGATGTCACAGTTAGCTACAATTTAAAGACTAAAAGTATAAAAACTGATATTTATGTTCCTTCTACATGTTCCTCATTGAAGCACTCAAAGTTTTCTGAAAGTAGGTATTTAAATGTAAATTAGGTCCTGTTTTGTTCATCATAAGGAATGTTCAACCATAAAGGAAGGAAAGTTAAGGTCTTTAGGAAGCAGCTAACATTGCATAGATGAACATTTTAGATAATGAAAAGATGGAATCCCCTGCATTTGAGGTATTTCAATCCAAAGTTCCTGAAAGAATACAAGTGACTTTGAATACTCACACACCCTTCAGTGTGTGTTTGTAAACACAAGCACAGGCACATCATTAACCAGTGATCAGTGAAGTAGAGCACACTTTTTAATCATGAATATCTGAAAAACGAGGGGAGTGATAAATATGGGTACCCTGCAAATAAAACCAAGAGACTTTCAATTATTTCCAGCATATAAAATGAAAACATATAGCAATAAAAATAAAATGAATTTTGGGCAAAGACAGAACATTCAACTTTCTCTAATTTTTTTTTGAGATTTAATACTAGCATCGTTTATGAGAACCTTATGTGATCTTTCAAGTAACTTTTCAGAGAGAAATACTCAGAGATTTTATATATGTGTGTGTTTGTGTGCGTGTAATGTACATCACCTATTGTTTAACCAATTACCAATATATATTTGTTAATATCTTGACTTTTCTCTTTTTATGACTATTTGATACGAAATATCAACTATTTGTCAGTATGTTTTATATTAAGTCTTAAGAGTGTAAATCTCAAAATACAAGATAATTGTTTCTCTTAGCACTTATTCCATAGTACCATATGAATTTATGTAAGAATCAGAGGAAATAAACATAAATTAGCTTACATTTTTAGTTTGATTTGACTTTCATTTTTTTCAGCCTAGAGAAAATTTCTTATTGCATTAAAATATATTCTAATTATTTTTGTCTTTTGCCAACATATTTTTGATGTTACAGACGGTAATGAATATAGATCACCCTTTCTTTCACTGATATCTTTATGTTACATTTTCCCAGTGCACATAGTGCTCTGGGTTCTGTACCAACCAAGCAATATGCTCTCAGGAAACAGCTATCTTCCTGTTGGCAAATATTACAGAGATGAATGTGCTACAGATAAAGAGGCATTTTGAGGAAAAGAAAAATTTAATATTAATAATCAAACCAATAAACAATTACAATCACCACAATCACAATCACCAGAGTTAGAATATTTCTGTTCCTAAACTTTCTGATCATTGTGGTAAACTCTCACAACTTGTAGGAGAGAGCATACTACTACCTCCATTTAGCAGAGAGACTTAGATCATGTCAGTCCTCAAAACATCTAGGTGGAAGGATTTGGGCCTTGGTATGTCTGTCTCCAGGGTACCTGCTCTTGTAGACTCCATATGACACAAGGATTTTGAAGCACACTGGAGATTTCTTAAGTGCTTTCACCAAAATTAAATTTGGGTGTGGACTGACCATTGCTTTACTTTATCTTATGTATTTACTTCTCATTGGAAATGAATTTGATAATTATTTTCATAATGATTTCATTTTTTTAAGAAGAAAGTTCCATGCAGTGCCTGATGACATTTCAGGTGGAGCTCATAGCCTTCTCACCCATAAACTTTGTTTAGGTTACTATGCCACTCCAGGGGGATTTAACCATTAAATGCTTCAGGTTAGGGGCACCTGGATGGCTTGGTTCGTTAAATATTCAACTCTTTGATTTAAGCTAAGGTCTTGAACTTGATGGTGAGACTGAGCCCTGCCTCGGGCTCTGTGCTGGGCATGGAGCCTGCTTAAGGTTCTCTCTCTCTCTTCCTCTACTTCTCCACTGCTTGTGCTCTCTCTCCCTATCTCAAAAAAAAAAAAAAAAAAAAAAAAGCTCAGGTTAATGGGCTGCCTAATTGTCTTCAAATTATTGCTCACTCTCTCTCAATCCACTTCTGTCTTCTTTTTTTTTTTTTTATTGATGATAGTCACACACACAGAGAGAGAGAGAGAGAGGCAGAGACACAGGCAGAGGGATAAGCAGGCTCCATGCACCGGGAGCCCGACGTGGGATTCGATCCCGGGTCTCCAGGATCGTGCCCTGGGCCAAAGGCAGGCGCCAAACCACTGCGCCACCCAGGGATCCCCCACTTCTGTCTTCTTTAAAGGCCTGCTATCCCCTCCCTTTCTTTCTATTTCTCTGGTTATAACAAGGCTAGAAATCATCATCCTAATAATTTCATGGATTTTTTTTCTTCATGGGAAAAATGAGATATGAACTAAGACCATATTACTTTTGAGCCTGCTCAGCATTTTCTTACATTAATTAAACAACACCAAAGTGACATATAGTGTGAAAATCTTAATAGCGAGAGTGTTAAACAGATTCATAGAAAAAAAATGTGGCTACATTGGCAGGGATTTTGGACAAGTTACAGTAATGATATATTCATCACCACATTTCCTTAGGCACACTGTTCTACTTCATTACACTGTCCAAAACTAACTGAGCTCTAGCACATAAAAAATTTTAACACTTCTGTAACCTAAGAACAATTTCAAATGGCAAATAATAGGTGGTTGGTTTCTAAGGAGGGCTAGTGAATAGTAAAAAATTTAACTTGTCTCTTTTTCAAAATAAGTTTTCAAAGACATTAAATTCTTAGGTGTAGCTTTATTATACCCTTGGGCCAAATTTTTATGACTTCAAATCTCCAATTTTAAAATCAAAGTCAGTTGGAAAATAGTAGTCAAGTGACAGAAATAAGCTACATAGCCAAATTTGTTGGCTCAGATTTGTACCATAAGGGAAAAAAAAAAGAATCTTATAGTCTCCCTTTCCTTTAGTCTCTTCAAATTTATTCATAAATATGTTAGAATCAAAACATTATCTTTGAAATAATTACAAGGAGTTGGTTAAAATCACCATGGTGGAACAATCTAGGGTAATTTCTCTATGGCAAAGGCCAAGACGAAAATGGCATTTAACCAAAACTGAGGTTTACTCATCCCATTCATCCTGTTGGATTACTCACCATTTTATATGTGTCTACATTTTAATTTCTATTACTTTTATCAAAATGAAATCAAAGTTGTTGATTATTTTGAAATCTTGCTTCTGTAGAATTTTAACCTTTCAGCATGGAACTGTTTGAGAATGGATTTACCTGGAAAATTGCCTTTCTATTCATGTGTGTGACAGCTGAATTCAGCTGTTTTCTTAAGCATCTATGGAACAGCTGAGCACTTTCTCCTGGTCCCCAGATTTGAGACTAAAGGAGCTTGAGGCAACAAAGTTCATCGGAATGCATATGACCAAGGAATTTACTTTCTCTTCATCTGCTACAGCTTTAAGTTATTGACCTTTGTGGCACAGCTACAGGCAGAATCATCTTCTATAACTCTTTTCCACCTTCTCTACATATATATTAACCACCATATCCATCATGGTTATGTGTGAGAGGCTTAGTGGAATACAAAATACAAAACAGGCAAGCTCCAAATTGAAAGAGCAGTCTCACAAACTTAGCTAAGGGTAAAGTCTTTATCTATAATCTGGTATTTGTATTCATCCTCAGACAACAGGCAAGCAATCTGGAAAAATGAGATGAAACAAAATTTCTTTTGTGTTGCTACAGTCTCGGAGTTCCTTAGAAGTAGATAAAATGATTTGGTGTCAGCCACTGAAGGGAGTTCATATTATACCATCAATTAAACATGGTTTTCTGAATAATCAAGTATTGATGAAGTGGGAAGGGACAAAGGTAGAACAGGCTTGTGGTGATACATTAATAATTTCATGGTCTTTAAAGCCTATATCTACCATGACCATTGAGTAAAACCAGAGTTCAGTGAAATTCTTGCTGTTTTTAAAAATATTATCATTTTAAATATTAAAATAACTTATTATTTAAAAAGTATTATTGGAGCTTCAGCTCAAATGTATCTTTGAATGGCTTCAGCTCAAATCTATCTTAAAGAAGAAAAGCGGGGATCCCTGGGTGGCGCAGCAGTTTGGCGCCTGCCTTTGGCCCAGGGCGCGATCCTGGAGACCCGGGATCGAATCCCACGTTGGGCTCCCGGTGCATGGAGCCTGCTTCTCCCTCTGCCTATGTCTCTGCCTCTCTCTCTCTCTCTCTCTCTCTGTGATTATCATAAATAAATAAAAATTTAAAAAAATTAAAAAAAAGAAGAAAAGCGATAAAATAGATATATGTAGTCTAATTTTATTTTAGTTCTGTTTTTGCTATAACTATTAAAGATGACTCACTGTATCTTTTTCTATCAAAAAATAATAGCTTAAATATCTGGATTAGTCTATATCACTTTGTGTTGGATGGAAAGTGCCTAAACTGTCCCACTGAAATTATGGTCATTTATTTCAGCTATAATCTACAAAGAATTAATGATAGAGAACACACTAGTCCTCCAAAAATGCCATACCACAAATGACCATTGACACGAAACTATATTGTTCTCCACAAAAAAAAAAAAAAAAAAAGTGGTACACTTTCTAGAGTTTCACTGTGGTACACTGCATATTATTTAAAGGATCACAATAAAAGAGAATCCTCTTGAGAATGATGAACTTTGTTAAAGTAGTGCAGGTGAGTTCTACTCAAGGACAGCAACTGGTAGCTCACATGATTGCAGAAAGGAAAGTCTATTCTGCAAAGGGAACAATGTCAGTTATATGTTATGACATCAGTTCTGCCTTTTTATCTTCAAAGAAGCACATTATGCTTTTTCTAATAGGGCCCAATCACCCCTGTAGCTGTTCATGGGCAAATCCTATCAGCTTCTCATGTGTCCAGTTGTCTGCATCATACTGTCAGTTTGAGCATATTGTAGTTTATCTGGGATACTAATCTAAACTTCTAGTTTAGATTTTTTTGGTATCAACCTCAGTATCTGACCACATGGCAAGAATATTTTCTCTTTGAGTCTAAAACAGGAAAAAGAAATAGTAAAGACTCTGCTTGTAATTTGGTGTTGTGGATTAAAGTGATATGTTGTTTTAACTTTTAACTTATTGAAGTGTTATTTCTTTACAAGAGTTTTTTTTTATTTTTTTTCTAAAAATTCATAGAATGTGAAGAGTTGGGGAGGAGAAGAAACAAAGAATAAATGGAGAAATTGTTTTTCAGTAAAAAAAAAAAGTAAGTCTATTTAAATGGCTCATAGTTTTACAAAACTAGTATTCTTAAAGAGTTAGAAACTGTTTTGCAGTAATAAGCTCTTGGGAGGATTGTGCGGTATGTGATATTGTCAATTAAGTGACAAAGATGAACATAAAGTTGGAGAAAGAGTAATGGTAGCCAAGTTTCGTGTTAAGCTTTTTAAAATTCATTTTAAATAATTTCAGAGCATCTCTGAAAGACCTGCCCTGAGTAATCCTAATATTTCAAAATTTTACTGAGGGAAACATTTGACTTACACCTACTGATAGAGGAAAAGGAGCAGATGGTTAAAAAATAACCTCAGAGAATTCATTTGAAAATATTGAGATGGGAGGTTAAAATATCAAAATAAGAAATGCATTGTGACATATTTATGGAGGGATTTGTTTTGGTTTTTCCCCCAGAGGGTAGAAGTTTTGGCAATCCTAACAGGAAGTCGCAGCATGCATGTGTGTGTATCTGTAGTGGTGGAGAGTTCTATAAGTGAGTGGGACAAATTAAGCTTAACAGTTGTCAGCCACAGCAAATTATTGCTGGAAATATGTGTGTTAGGTTTACAAATTTAAAGGCAAGAATAGAGTTCACATTTGGAGCATTTGTATAAGGATTCTGGGAACTATGTGATTAAGTTAGAGATCTAATAATGTGATCCAGCTTTTTTTTTCCTTTATACATAATGCTTTTTTTAAATTATAGTTTTGTAGAATTCTATCTGCAAATTGGATAGAAACATGAGGTTACCAACACATTTCTTGAAATATGAAATTACAGACTAGAAAAGTCAATGTGGATGCTCAAACAACTTACATGGCCGTTCAGAGGTGGCAATAAATAGATGGTATACATAGATTCATAGTTCCAAGGCCTCATCGTGTTGAAAAGATACTAGAAACTTGATTTTCCTATAATACAATGAAAGCCTGCCTTTATAATTTTGGGGGGGAAAAGAATAAATGATACAAACACGGCACTTTTTGTGTTGAGTTCCACTTGTATGAATCTGAAGAATAAATATCATTACCTTAATAAAAGTCTTTCCAAGTCATTGTTGCATACTTCATTTCTTTTTTTTTTTAATTTTTTTTTTATTTATGATAGAGAGAAAGAGAGAGAGAGAGAGAGAGAGAGAGAGGCAGAGACACAGGCAGAGGGAGAAGCAGGCTCCATGCACCGGGAGCCCGACGTGGGATTCGATCCCGGGTCGCCAGGATCGCGCCCTGGGCCAAAGGCAGGCGCTAAGCCGCTGCGCCACCCAGGGATCCCACATACTTCATTTCATTCTAGCAATGACTTCCTTTCTGTGTGTTTCCCTGCTTAGACTGTTATTTAGCAGATGATATTTTTTTAAAGATTTTTTTTAAATTTATTTATGAGAGACATAGAGAGAGAGAAGCAGAGACACAGGCAGAGGAAGAAGCAGGTTCCATGCAGGGAGCCGGATGTGGGACTCTATCCCGGGTCTCCAGGATCAGGCCCTAGGCTGAAGGCAGTGCTAAGCTGCTGAGCCTCCCCGGCTGCCCTAACACATGATATTTTAAGAGGTTAAATTTCTTTCCCTAGTAGAGTCTACTACTAAAGTTTTTGTAGTTGTTTTTGTTGGTTTTAGTTCCCATATGGTTTGTTTGGAAAAGATAAATGTACAAATAACTCGTTTTTTTTTTGTTTTGCAAAATGGTAAGTAGGTATTTATTATAATGTTTTATTTATTATTATGCATTTTAAAGACTGAGGAAGATAAACATAAGCACATTTTATAAATTAAAATAAAATAGCCATTAAGGTATATATATCATTAACCATCAATGTTCAGTGAAATTATGGCACATCTATTACTAATGTTATATTTCTTTTCCTTGTCATATTGTTGTTAGAATTATATGAAGTAGAGACTTATATTTTCTATATAAAAATATTTTCTGGGCAGCCCAGGTATATCTATATCTATATCTATATCTATATCTATATCTATATCTATATCTATCTATATCATCTATATCTATATCTATATCTATCTATCTTACCTAAAGGATCAAATATATCTACCTACTAGGACTATGATCCAGTCTTTTCCATGGATGATGTGGCTGCTTTTTTTTTTAATTTTTATTTATTTATGATAGTCACACACAGAGAGAGAGAGAGAGGCAGAGACACAGGCAGAGGGAGAAGCAGGCTCCATGCACCGGGAGCCCGATGTGGGATTCGATCCGGGGTCTCCAGGATCGCGCCCTGGGCCAAAGGCAGGCACTAAACCGCTGCGCCACCCAGGGATCCCTTTCTTTTTTTTTTAAACAAAAAAATAGGGCAGCCTGGGTGGCTCAGCGGTTTTGTGCCTTTAGTCCAGGGCCTGATCCTGGAGACACAGGATCGAGTCCCATATCGAGCTCCCTGCATGGAGCCTGCTTCTCCCTTGGCCTGTGCCTCTGTCTCTCTCTCTTTCATGAATAAATAAATAAAATCTTAAAAACAAAACAAAACTGGTATGTTTATTTAAAAAAAAAAAAACGAGAAAAGCCTTAAAGAGCATCTTAAAAATAAGTAGAAATTGTACATAACAATAATACCTAATGAAAACTCTTCTTAACCTGAAGCAATTCTTTTTCATTGAATTTCTTTTCAAACATTATTTAATCAAAAAATATTAATTGTATTACTGTCTCGCCTATGTTCTATAGTAAAGCTGAGAAAATAAACAATAACAAGTAGGAGAAAGTTCCTGGCTTATTGGAGATTATATTCTATTAGTGGAGAAAGAAACATAGAAATAAATATTTTAAATGCAGTTGGATAGTAAGTACTATAAAAAAACAGAACTAGAGGATTGGGAGTTAGATGGCAAGTAGCTCTTACTAATCTAAGAAGGCCTATATGAGTTCTTGTTTTGAATCGTAATGTATATAAATCTGTGCAGTTTTTTTTCACCAAATGTCACATTCAAGCATTTTTTTCAATGCATTATTTCTTAAAACTTACTTTTTTAAAAAAACCTAATTTTTATGTAACCTCTACACCCAATATGAGGCTCAAACTCACAATCCTGAGATCGAGTCACATGCCCCATTAACTGAGCCAGCCAGGTGCTTCTTTTAAAATTCACTTTTAACAGTTGAAAATGATTATGTTGGATGGATAGTTTTGCATGAAAGCACTTTCTGTCAAAGAATAAGACTACTGATTAAGACTATCTTTAATAATTATACAGATTCTAAAGAATTTGCTTAAATGATACATATACTAATTTATATACTCAAATTGATTGATATTGTTTAAGAGTCCATTTATTTAAGCAAATGCTCATTGAGTTTCTACAATGTGTCAAGAATTCTACTAAATGTTGAAATTAATCAAGAAATAGCTTTATTAAATCCATAATTTCAAAAAATTTGGCAAAATTGTAAACAGATGCAGAATATTGGATAAATACTAAAATAAATTACTGAATTCTACTTACTGAAAAAAATGTAAACAAAAGAAATATTTAAGGGCACCAAAGACTCAAAGAACATGACCAAAATACATTTTGAAGTAGAGAAATGGTTTTAACAATTTCTGAAATTGTCTTAGCCTTTTTGAAGTACATGAAAAGAATATGACAAAATATGTACAGTTACAGTTACTGACAGAGGCAACAATGAATATAAATGTTCTTAGACATTCAAATCTGTACCCAAACTTGTGAATTGATGTTCTTTGGCAATCAAAAATTCTGATTGAGATACTTACCTTAACTTTTACTCTATCATGTAAAGTATATAACTCTGAAGTTATTGGGAAATGTAATATCTGCCTAGACATATGTCACAAATTCCCTCAAAAGAGATTTAGTTGAATATAAGCTTTCAATTACAATTTACTCATTGTTGGGAATCAACTGATCTGTATTTTCTTAGCTGAGAAATTCTCAATTAATTGCCTCGGGTCTTCTTACCCAAAGTATGTAAAGCAAGGGTGTGTTTGGATTATTCAATTTTATGTTTCCCAGTGGTTTATCTAAAAAGTAAAAGGCTGAGCTACAAGAGTTTAAGATTTTGTATTGGCCTGTTTTTTTTTTTTTATTTTGGTTTTGTTTTATTCCTTTTTCTTTTTCTCTTTCTTTCTCTCTTTCTTTCTTTTCTACCACCATAGTGAAGACCACCATAGTGATCATAATACAGGAAATTACAGGGCAGTAACCACCTGAGAAGTCATATAATCAAAAAGTGGAAAAGCGTACCTGTACAGTAAGAATAATTAATCATAATTACATCCCCTTTTTTTTCTGAACCCAACCTCATCCCCATATTTTCCAAGCATTATTTCCTTAAAAATATTTTTTTAACTTTGGAGATTATCAAAATTGCTACTTGTAGCTTGCTACTGGTCCTATAAAGAAATTTATTCATGTCCAATCAGAAAAAAGACTTTGAGAGTGCCTACATAAAGGAATAGCATCTTGAATATCCTCTGACTTGTTTTGAAGATACTGTTGTAAAAATGGACCCAAAGCTCTCTCTGGAATTGGTGTAGGAGTTTTTCACAGTCAGGCTGTTCTCTGAGGGAGCTTTGAACCATGGAAAGTACCCTGAATTAGAGGTCTAAATACTTTGGTTATAGAACTGTGTCTGCAGGTTAACTAAGTGAATATTCTGGAGCCAGTCATTCAATTTCTTGGTATCTCAATCTCCTCTTCTTTAAATGGAAGTATTCATACAGATCCTTGTTAATCATGAGATCACTGTAGATATATTATCTTATAATGGATATGAAAATATCATATACTTACAAGGCTAGACAGGCAAAAACTGTAACAAACATTATGGACTGTAGTGATCAGATTTAAGTCCAGGGTGTGTAGTAAGGTGGGTGAATCTTGGACCTTGGGGAGAAATGAATTCCTCTTTTAGCATTCTTTGGTGAGCATACAAAATTCAGACTTCTTAGTCCTATCTTAGAACATTGAGAGAAAACATTAAAGCAATCTGCATAGACAGAGAGGAAATGGTCAATAAGACCAATCACTTATTTTTAAATAGCAGATCTATAGGTAAGCATTTTCTGTGTCACAAGAGGCAGGAAAAAGAGACAGATTAAAGAGGAAAGAAAAGGAAAAAGAGAAAGGAAGACAAAATGCCAGTAATAACCGATTACTGAAAAATTTGACTGGAAGCTGAGTAGTTAAATCAATTCTTTTCCAGCTTGTGTGGCTTCCAGTTCCCACTGATCTATCCATCAGAGCATTCCAACTCCTACTCAAGTCAGTAAAACAGAACCAAAAATTGGCCAAAGACATGGTTGAAGCAAAAGACATAAGCTTAGCAATTAGCTTTAAGGTTACTTAAAATCTTCTGGAGGAAGTTCCTGTGAAATAAGCTCATTGGCATGCCTCCTCTGAGCATTCAATGACATATAAGTGAAGTTTTCCAAACAGATTTCTGGGACCATTTCTGTATCTCTTTTTTGAAAGGAGACTTCGAAGAGAGGAAAACTTCTATTTCTAACGTTGGAGAAGAGAAATATTTCTATGGGTAAGCTTTCCACATGCACACATGCACACACACACATAGAAGTGGGGCCTATGGTGGCCAATGGGATGGCAAAGAGGAGAAAGGACAGATCTGGCCAATTAGCTCAGAGGGAAACAAATGTCAAATCCATTTATCTCTCCTCCAATGATACCAGAAACAGATTCACTTCTAAAACTACAATAGTGGGGATCCCTGGGTGGCTTAGTGGTTTAGCGTCTGCCTTCAGCCCAGGGCGCGATCCTGGAGTCCCGGGATTGAGTCCCGCGTTGGGCTCCTGACATGGAGCCTGCTTCTCCCTCTGCCTGTGTCTCTGCCTCTCTCTCTCTCTCTCTCTCTCTCTCTCTATGTCTATCATGAATAAATAAATAAAACCTTAAAAAAATAAAACTACAATAGTAATTTAAACACTGTATGCCTTACGTACATATACAAATTTAATAGCGTGATTGTGGAGGTCTTGGATTTTCGTAGGGAGAGAATAAAGAACTGACTGTCTGCAGAGCGATACGTTTATCAACCTGCAACTCCCAACTATAAAGAATCAATTCTTAAGTTATTCAAATCAAAGCTCTCATCACATTTGCCACTTCTCATTTTCCTTTCTCATTACCCTCAAAACAAAATGTGTATATGTAGGAATGTTATTACACAGCTAGCACTTGAATATCAACAAATGTCAGCAACACATTTGAACTTTCTGTACAAGAGGTGACATTAATTTACATACATGGCCTTTGGATCTATCTGCTCAGTCTTTACAAGCCTCCGGAATTGTAAGAGTTAACGAGGAAAGCCAAGCAAAAGTCTTGCAATGAAATCCAGAACAATATTGCAGATGTGTGGAGCCTACAGAAGGTGGAGGCCATTTATTCTGCATGCATATTTAATGTGTAAAATTATTTTTAAGTCTTAAAACAACCTCTTGGAAATGCTGTGAACTGCAAAGCGAGGCAAAGCCGATGCATTCTTAAATAAAAAGAAGAGAGATAGAAATGCACCAAGAGTAAAAAATCCCAGTTACTCACGATTCTTTTCACCTCTCCACCTTGACCCAGCCTTCATTCTGCCCGAGACACCCCCAGGAGAAGTTATTTCTGCCATCGAGAGCAGCAGCATCAGTAACAGCACAGCCATGCCAGGTAAAAATAACCTCTATGGAGAGTCCTGTCACAGCCGAACCTGAGGCTTTTCCTGGGAATAGAAACCTGGAGCCAATCCTGTCCTTTCAGTCAGCAGAAATGCAAAAATGCTGTTTTCCCCATACATTTTAAAAAAAACAGGTACGTTCTCTTCAGGCTCTCCATCTGAATTATGCAGGAATGTTAAAAAAATTAGAAAAGGATGTAAAGCCTTCCTCTATACATAAGCAAAATGTCAGGAGAGATAAGCTGACAATTTTCTCTGGTCTCTGCAGCTACCAGTTCCTAACCTGCTCCTGCCAACTCTCACTTCTTCCAAATGTTTGTCAACATTTTTCATAACATGATAACAAGAAGAAGCTGAGGTTTCAGCATTTTCCCACCTACCCATTTCTGTACCACAGATTATAGTACTTGATGAACCTGAATATTTAAATTTGGCACTGCTAACACACCTCATTTCAAACAGAGGTGGTTGTTAAGGAGAGGAGGAAAAAAAACACACTTGTTCTCAAAACTCTATCTTAGCGTCTTAGAGAAGGGATTAGATATATAAATATCTGCTGGTAAGGCGTGATAAAAATACCTCTGAAAAAAGGGAGTGGTAAACAATCTATCTTTCCTACTTAGCTTGTACTATGTGTTTTTTTTTAATATTTAGAGAATTCTCTGAATAATGTCGAGACAATCGGCCAAAAATATCCCAAGTCCAATGGAGTAGGTTAAAATGCAATGTATGCTGCATATTCAAGGATTATCTACATTCTAGCATATACACTCGTTTGCTTGGTAAATACAAATGGGTATATCCTATCTCTCCTGTTTCCTGCAGGATTATCTTTATCACCTCATAAGCTGAACTGATTTTTCAGCAAATTGTACTTCTATGTTTTACAAATAAGTCTATTCCCATGGACAAATTGCAATGTTGTCTTGATTATTTTGCAACTACACTGCAATGACATAGGAAGCTTGCCTTCACTTCACGGCCAAACTGATATATATATTTTTTTAAATAATAAAAATAACTTCATGCTCCTAAGAACATTATAGAATAATCTACATCCATTTAACAAGCATATAAAGCTATTTTAGGATGCTGCTAACCACATAATAATATTCTACAACCTGACCTACATCCACAGTGAAATGGTTCCAACAACTGCCAAAACATATTTCTAGAACACATTCCTGAGAATGTACTGTTTACTGTTAGTCCCTGCACTGCAGCAGAGGAGGAGGAAGGAAACAAGTCTACAGCAGCCAAGCAGATCACATAGCTTGAGGAAACAGGAGGGGTGGAAGACAAGAGGGGGAGGTGGGGACTGGGGCATGTGCAGAGAAAGTTCCAAGAAAGATGGCAGCCACCACTTAACTTCAGCTGCGAGTTGCCGCCTCCTGGAGTGCCAGGTGTTTCAAATTTTCAGGAGAAGATAGGAATTCAGGTTATTATGAGGAATTGCCTCAGTTTTAAAGCAAAAACAACACAACTCTAAACATTTTAACTAGTCCTATGACACAGAGCATTCTGAATGTGGTTCAAACATAAATTTTCTAGACTCTTTGATTCAATAAATATTCTTTGAGTTTCTATAATATATCAGTACATCATGAATAGTAAATATTCATATACTAAGCTCACAGTTTAAAGGGAAAGCCATATGTAAATGAATAATTTTTCATGCGATATGTTTGGCAAATGCAGTGAAAATATATATGCTATTTCTGTGGAATCACAGAAGAGAAAATAATCTGATTGACCAGGGCCATTAAGAAAGGCTTTTTATTTTTTCTCATTCCTGTTATGACTCATCAAATCTAGCCATCTTAGGAAACTCCCTGTTCTCTAAAGGACATGAACTTCCAGACTGTCAGGTCTTTTTACATATTATCTTTCTACTTGAAATAACTTTCTTCCACCACTACGTTGTATAATCCTATTAATGCTTAACAGCTAAATACAAGTTTATCTTCTCAGACTTTCTCAGGTACAATTATCCATTTCTCCCATGAAGTATTCACCTGGAAGTAGAGATCTCAACAATTATTTTAAAGGTTAGATCTGTGTGTGTGTGTATGTGTGTGTGTGTGTGTGTTTTCAATACCAGGTATATACCTCATTGTGGACCTGATTGTATTATATTTTCTTTATATCCCTACATTCTGTAATGATTGCTGTACACAGAAGAAACTCACTAAAAGTTTGAACTAGATGGTACATTTTTCCCATGTTATGAATTTTAATTTGAGTTGGTAAGTCTTAAAACTAAAATGTAACTCTTTTAAAAACAGTAAAGATAACTTATTTCATGCTCTGGACATGTGTTTATTTATATGTTGTCATCTGCTTTCCTTGGGCATGAGTATTATAAGATATTACAAATAGGAAACTATACTTATAATTCTTCTCTTTCAGTTAAAGTCAGTTCTAGGGGTGCCTAGGTGGTTCAGGCAGTTAAGTGTTTGACTCTTGATTTCGGCTCAGGGCATAATTTCAGGGTTGTGAGATTGAACCCATGTAGGGCTCTGCACTGGGTGTGGAGCCTGCTTAAGAGTCTCTCTCTTTCCCTCTGTCCCTACTCCCTTCTCTCTCCCCATCTCCAATAAATAAATAAATAAATAAATAAATAAAGAAATAAATAAATAAATAAATAAATAAATAAATAAATACTTTAAAAATGTAAAGTTGATTCTAACCATTAAATGAAAGCACATCTTAGTCTCCTATGGTCTACACTGCACCAGTAAAAGCTTAAAACTTATATTCTGTATTTTATGTGGTAAGAATCGAGAGCTCATCAAAGGGGGCAATTATGGATATGGGATATGCCTTTATTTATATGCTATCATTTGCTTTCTTTGGCTATTAGTATTACAAGATGTTACAGATAAAAAGGAAATCATAGTTACATCTAAGACTAGCTTTCTAATCTGCAGACATATTCTAAAACCAGCTTTCAAATATGCAAACTTTTTAACAGAAAGGCACTGAAGATTATCAGCAGATGGGCCTAGTCTGCTCTAAAATTACAAATTGGTACTAAGCCAGTTATTTGGCAGTCACATCCTAAATTCCCCATGTCCACAGCTATTTCAACTTAAGACATCAAATAGCCAAAGTGCATTTCTCCACCTTTTCTTCCTTCCTTCTTTCTCCAAGCACTACGTCCACTTGGCTGTGCAAACACACTCTGGTCTGAGCCAATCGCGTTAAGCAATCTCATTTTTCCTAAGTAAAAGTGATCAGTCAACTAATCAAATAAATCAATCCTGAGTCAAGGAAGTTAATGGGAGCAGTCAAAAGACTCGTATTATTAATTCATTCAACTAATATTTTCTGAGCATCCAACATGTGTCAGGTACTAGGCTAATTACTGGAGCATTTATAATAAGTCAATGGATGTAGTCACTTCAGGGAGCTGATATTCCAGTGAGTGGAAAGAGACACCATATACTACAATCTAACCAGTAGATACATACTTTTATTTTATTTATTTTTAAGACACATACTTTAAATTGCTTCTGCAATGAAGTGAAAGAGAAGATTTTAAGTGGGAAAAGCAGAAAATAGTTCCAGCCAGACATAAAGCTTATGTAAAAATTTCTCAGGCATAAAAGAGCTTGGCATATATTAGGATGAAGGAACAGCTAGGGAGATAGGGGGAGACCTTTTCAGTTTGGGTCCTGGAAGCTACATTAAGAATATTAAGAATACATTAAGAATATTAAACAATATTCTAAGGGACTTTCACATTAAAAGGTTACTCTTCTTTCAAGAGAATAAGTTGGAGGGTATCAGGATGTAAGAGGGAAGACTAGTTAGGAGACCATATCCTTAGCGAGTGATAACAGTGCTAGAAATAAAGTAAAATAAATAGAAAATGAATAGATTAGAAACACATTCTGAAGGCAGAATCAACAAGATTGGCTGGTGAGTCGCACATAGAGAGTGTGGCAAAGGGGTTCCAAGGTTGCTGCTGGCTTCTGGGATGCTGACTTCTCCAACTTATTCTCTTGAAAGAAGAGTAACCTTCTTGGGGTGGAGCTATCTAAGTAGACCTGAGGGAGGATCAAAAGTGAAGAGAACGGTCTTTTGAACTTAATATTCTCCTCCTCCTCTTCCCTCCTGCCTCATCTTCCTTCTTTTACTTTTTTGTTGCATAACTTTCCAAAACATCGCTCATTTCAAACCAAAAAGGGAAGAAATTAATGTGAAATTTGTGTGAGAAGAAAAACATACCAATGTTTTTCTTATAAACAACGTATAAAACAAACATATAAAATGTTTGTCTTATAAAAATAAGACCTTATACCTAGTGAGAAATGGTACATTTGTCCACAATATGTAAAAGTCTTAGTTCACATATAAGGCAGATTTGAATTTAAAAAAGCACAATGGTTACAGTGTGCTAAATGGACCTGAAGGGGTGAGAGTTCTAATCGGAACACCAGTGAAGGTCTATTGCAGCAATCCAGGCAAGATACGGTAATGGCCTAGGGTATCTGGTTGTGGAGGTGGGCAGATGCATAGATTTGAAAGACATAAAATTGATAAGACATTCTGTTGCTCTATGGTTGGGAAACATGTAAATATAATGTCAGTTATAGACAGTCTCACCCAACCATGAGTAATACTAGTGGTCATTCTTCAACTATAAATCAATGATAATACCAATAACATGTGAGATACTCCCATACCGTATTTTACAGGATAAAGCACTTGTCTAGAGGATAATATCACAACTACAATTACAGATGCTACTAAAAGATACATTTTTTTCCTATAGCACTTTGCAAATTTTTTAAACATTACCTCCATTAATCCTCAAGCCAGTTTTGTGAAATCAGTCTGATTGTTAATAAATACATTTTTCAGTTAAAAAAAGAAAAACAACTGGTGAGTAGAAACAAATAAACTAATAAACAAAAGCCCCTGAAGTTTGGGAGGTTAAAATACTTCCCAACATCAAAGATCTAGACTAGAGTGATTCCTGGGTGGCTCAGCTGTTGAGCGTCTGCCCTTGCCTCAGGGCATGATCCCAGCATCCTGGGATAGAGTCCCGCATGGGGCTCCCTGCAGGAAGCCTGCTTCTCCCTCTGCCTATGTCTCTGCCTCTCTCTGAGTCTCTCATGAATAAATAAATAAAATCTTATTTAAAAAAAAAAGATCTAAACTAGAAAATGCCAGAGTTCCTGTGGTGGTTTTAAAATATTTCCACAAATTCTTTAATATTCTTTCCTTTCCAGAAGTGAACATTAATTCCCATTCCACAGTATAGACTGGGATGCTGTTGAAAATAAGGTTGAAGCAATGGTGTGACAATGAGATTAGGTTGTAAAAGACATCGAGTTTTTCTTCTTGTGCACATTCTCCCTCCTTTTGATCATTTACTCTGGGGAAGCCAGTTGCTATACTGTGAGGAAACTCAGGTAGATTATGGAGAGAGGCTCACACAGTAAGAAGCTGAGGTTGGCCGACAACCATCTGCCTCAGCTGATGGACCCTGATGCCTGCAGCCCTGGCTGCCAGCTTGATGGCAACCTCACAACACCCCACCCTGGAACCACCAGCTAAGCTGTTCCAGCTTCCTGATCCTCAGAAACTGTATGTTTGTTGTTTTAAGCTGCTGAACTTTGAGGGTAATTTATTACACAGCAATAGATAATGCCTATAGCCTGAGTCACAACAACCCACTCATTTCTTTTCATCACAACTACTTCCAAAATCATGATTTTGGTGCCCACATCAGCTTCCTCGTAAAGGCTGTGGCTGCACCCATAACTCCAGTCAACCGCATCACTTTCTCATCTCTTTCTGTGAGTGAGGTCAGGTGAAAATATATGAATTTGAGGGACATCAACTGAAAAAATTCTATTTTAATCAACAATATAGATTTGTGTTTTTTATTTGGTTTGCTTGACTAGCAAAGTATTTTTGAGAATTTGCATTTGCATGTGTTTAGAATGGTAAATAGTCACTGTTCCTAACTGTCTCTAATTTTCCACTCCAGCTAGATGCCCATGCACAGTTAGGCTACAGGTCTAGTTTTGGAACATATTTTATAACCGGATTATTACAAAAATGTCATCATTCTCCTACATAAAATTCTCTTTTTTTTAAAATGACCTTCCCCAGTTTTTTTATTTATTTAATTATTTAATTATTTATGTAATTATTTATTTATTTATTTATTTATTTATTTATTTATTTATTTATGATAGTCACACACACAGAGAGAGAGAGAGGCAGAGACATAGGCAGAGGGAGAAGCAGGCTCCATGCACCGGGAGCCCGACGTGGGATTCGATCCCGGGTCTCCAGGATCCCTGGGCCAAAGGCAGGCACCAAACCGCTGCACCACCCAGGGATCCCAACCTTCCCCAGTTTTATTGAGATATAAATAGCATAGAACATTGTGTAAGTTTAAGATATACGATGTGTTGATTTAATACACTTACGTATTGCAAAATGATTACCACCCTTAGTTAGCTAACACCTGCATAATGTCACCGAATTACCATCTGGTTTTGGTGGTGAGAGCATGTAAGATTTACTAGCTTAGCAACTTTCAAATCTATAATACAGTATTATTAACTATAATCACTATGCTGTACATTAGATCCCTAGAACTTACTCATTTTATAACTGGAACTTTGTATTCTTTGATCAACATCTCTCCTTCCTCTCCTGCCCCTGACAACTATCATTGTAGTCTCTGCTTCTATGAGATCAATAAAATGCCCTATTTCTAAGGAATCTCTGTCCATTGGGTCCTGAGGACAGCATCAGACACATCATAGACCTCAATATCCCCATTTGATAATCCACTGGTATGAGTTTCACCTGCGAGGAATATCAATGTGGAACAAAAACTGTGAAAGGTGATGTTCTCATTTTTTTAAAACTTTCTCCAAGAAGCCCTAAATCCATCCCTGGCCCCTGCTTTTTAGAACGACACCAATGAATTTCTTTCTATATCTGATGAAAGAGGACTCCCCATTTCTTAAGAGCATTCCACCCACTGCTTTTTTTTGATACCACATTACAATAATCAGTAGTAACCTAGCACATTAGAGAAGGGCAAGAATTTAAAATTCTTTTTTTTAAATATTTTATTCAAATTCAATTTGCCAACGTCTAACATCTAGTGCTCATTCCATCGAGAAAACTTAAAATTCAGTCACAATTAATTTTATATCACCTGAAGTGGATTCCACCAATTTGATCTATAAAGATATATGGGGGCTAAAAAGACTTTTGCAGAAATGATTTCATTGTGTTCCTAATGTCATGATCAATGAAAAACATGTTCAGCCATGACAGCATCTCATTCTTTCCACTGGTAATTAGAACAGCTATTTATACAGTCTCAATAATTGTTTAATTGGATGAATAAATTAACAAACAAATAAAAAGAACTGTTTTATGCAAATAACTTTAACACCAAATTTTAATTGGACACATGGATATCCAAAATAGGCTACTAGCAAGCCTGAAATTCTTTTAGTATATAAATAAGAATGATAGTTACATACATTGACAGATGTGTACAGATGTTATTGTCCTAAACAGATATTAGACAGAACTATACCCATCAACTCATGATTTAGTTAATTAGACAGCAAGAAAACTTAGAAAAAAGGAACAAAACCACAAATGAATCAGATTCTAAAGAATAAAAGACACATTTAATGCTAAATGGGGTCTGGAAAGTAGATTAAGTATAAAGGAAATGTGTACAGGAAGTTTTAACATAAGCAGGATTAATATTAAAAGTTCATCAAGGACAACTGATGACCAGTGTTAGAATATTTAGTACCGGAGTGAATAAATGGGAAAAAGAGACTTGAATGTGCATTTGTAAGGCCACATGAAGGGCCCCCCTGTAGCTGTGGCTGACACTCTTTATAAGAAATCCACAGTGAAAGGCAGGTTAGTGTCACAGAACCTCCAATGCTGATTCAAGGAGCATTGAGTTACATCCGAGAACTAGGAGAAAATGTTACAAGTTCTGAGCAAGGCAGTGTGAGGAAGAGGCCCACCGCCATCATAAATGGAAAGGTGCAGCCTCAGCAAATTGATAGATCCTTAATGTTTAATTGGACAAACAAGATAATATCCTAGTCATGTATTTTTCTAATTTTGTTTTTTTAAGTAGGCTCCATATCCAGTGTGGAGTCCAACTCCGGACCCTGAGAGCAAGACCTGAGCTGAGATCAAGAGTCAAATGTTTAACCAACTGAGCCATCCAGACACTCCTTTTATTTTAACATTTATTTACTTTTCTCTTTGTTCTGTATTTAATCACACCCCTTACATGTAGGAGTCACCCGGCTGTAGTATCATAGGTTTCTCTTTCCTGAGTATTCCGAGTTCCACCCTCTACAGGTTTTCAAGTAGATTCTAAGGGTATGTCTGTATAAATGAAAACTACAGTTTGAACACGGTAAGAAACTAAAGAGTGTCTTTAACATTGCTAGTGTCTGGTGAGGTCCACTCTCAGAACTCGGGGTCCTTCTCGCACAGAGTTTTAGTTAAAGTGAAAAAGGCAGGGATCCCTGGGTGGCTCAGCGGTTTGGCGCCTGCCTTTGGCCCAGGGCGCAATCCTGGGGTCCCTGTATCGAGTCTCGCGTCGGGCTCCCAGCGTGGAGCCTGCTTATCCCTCTGCCTGTGTCTATGCCTCTCTAACTGTCTATGTCTATCATAAATAAATAAATCAAGCTTTAAAAAAATAAAGTGAAAAAGGCTTATTTTGAATTCCAAGTCTGTGGTCTGATTTTCTAAAAGTGTAATGCTATGAGAGGGTTCGGGTCCACTAACTGGCAACTGACAGGGAACTGATGTTAATCCTGACACTTCTCTGGAAAAGGCCTTGGGAAAAAGAGACTGCAGGTCAGCCATAGTGCAGGAGGCATGATTACACCATGGTCAAAGCCTATCTGGCATTTAGGTTTGCATATTACTGATTAAGACTTTTCTTAAATACAGTAATTCGCAGGCTAACTTTTGGAAGACTAATCTTTTGAGTCTGGCCTTAAAACAATTCCATAATGGAATAATAGAGCTATGACTATCCATAAGATACATAGTACTTCCAGTATTTCCAATTCTTACCCATAAAATGTACTACTGGCCTTCTAATAAACCACTGAAAAGCATGACAGCATTGACAGAAAAACGAAGATTTCTGCTGGAACTTAAAAATAAATACTCATGAAACTAAAAACCATGTGCGACTTTGCATGACATCAGATTTTATTTAACTCATTCTAAAAGTATCAGTGTTTTCCTACATGAACAGGTGTTTCAGAATTCACAATATTCTGCACTTTTAGTATAGTAACAGTCAAAGCTCTAATTTTTATCACTGGCAGAAGAATTGAGAGGTTTATATACATCGGAATATTGAGTAATGGATATTCATGAAAAAAGAGAATGCTTTATTCAATTTAATTTTCCAGTTATGAGAACAAACTAATGAATCTTCAACTCATGTTAGTAAAACCTCTCTATGGTATGCCTTACCAATATATATTTAAGCTAGCATACCAAATTCAGTTTTCCATAGCTGAGGTTCTCATGGTACCTGAATGTCATCATGTTCTTACACAGAACTGTGAATGTGTCCACTGATCAAAATTGAAGGCACCCCTGAAAAATCTATGGTAGTGTTTGCAAAGATGAACGCAGCAGTTGCTGTCGATCCTAATGATCATTTACATGTTGCTCTGGTGATCCTACCCATGAATAAGTCGAGTCTATTTCAACACGACCTGACACTGGATTAGCTTTGTGATTCATTTTGACCAATGGAATGCAGCAAAAGTGACATGCCTGACTTCTGAGGTTGTGCCTCTGCCTTTGTCTTCCTGGAACTCAGCCTGAAGACTGCCACAAAAGGCACCTGGTCTCTCCTACTGGAGGCTGAAGGGCTATGAGGAGATGAATGAGGCATCGTAGCCAATACCTTGCACCAGGTGCCAGACAACAGCAGGCACAGTGCACCTTCCACCACAGCTCTTAGCAGCAGTGTGTGTTCTGCATGTAAATCCATACTTTTACCTTACCTTCTTTTGGCCTGTATTTTCTGCTCTGTAAAATGAGGGTAACGATACTATCTACTTGTAGGTGGTTGAGAATATTAAATCATTAAATGAGTAAATGCGATGAAGCATCTTAAAACATTACTGAGGATAAAGCAAGCGTTAATAAAATGTTAGTAAGCAATACCATTATTGTTGTTATTGTTGTAATTTTTAAAAATTTTCCATTTTAACTATTCTTTTAAAGATTTTATTTATTTATTCATGAGAGACACACAGAAAGAGGCATAGCGTGCAGAGGGAGCAGCAGGCTCCCTGCAGAGAGCCCAATGCAGGACTCGATCCCTGGGCCGCGGGATCACACCCTGAGCCTAAAACAGATGCTTAACCACTGAGCAACCTAGGCATCCCTGTTGTTGCAATTTTTATTTGTCTTTTACAAAAAAGAAACTGAGACTCAGAGAGATCACATGTTTTTCCCAAAGCCCCAGAGCTGTGGAACTAAAATCCAGAACAAGACTTTTTGTTCCAGGATCCAAGTTATTAAGCACCACACATTTTTGCATCCACTCCATGATCTGTT
This sequence comes from Nyctereutes procyonoides, assembly GCF_905146905.1. Taxonomy (NCBI): domain Eukaryota; kingdom Metazoa; phylum Chordata; class Mammalia; order Carnivora; family Canidae; genus Nyctereutes; species Nyctereutes procyonoides. The sequence continues at coordinate 618,930 of NW_026575158.1, read as the reverse complement.
TTATTCAGGATACAATGTGCTAGCCATTGTGGTCAATGAGTTCAAGCAGATAATATCGTTAATATTTTAATTACCTTAGTATAACAAAATCAAGCATTTTAATATGACTTGGCACAACACGGCAGCCTCTCCCTCCCTATCTGATACTATCTTCTATGACTTCTTTCCTCCTACTCACCCTAGATGTCAGCCCATATTTTCTGTGCCACCTCTGTGTGCTGTTCTCTCTGGTTCTGATGACCCTGCCCTCCTGATTCTGTAGTAACTTTTACAGTTACTTCTACTACTTGGCTCTGACTTGAATTTCCTCTTTTGTGAAGGTCCACTTCATCACTCTTTGAAGGCTATTAAATATTATCTCTGCTCCTAGAGATATTGTCAACATGTTATTGCCAAAATGATACATGTTTTAAAAGTCTTTGTTGACTTATGTGTTTCCCATTAGATGATGATAAAGGCAGGACCATGTCTTACCTATTTTTATATTCACAGATCTCACTAAATACCTAGTAGAGGAGTGGATTCTTGTGGTACAACCCATAACCATTTGGGTTCATATATCTCTTTCTTATGTTCATATTTTAATTCATCTTGATGTTCCATTGTGAAAATTTCCACTTGAGATTCTAGAGGACCATACTGGATTAATGCAAAAACCTGGGTTTAAAGAATCAGATATGCTTAGACCAACTCCATCAGTTTTTAGCACTGCAGCCTTGGACAAGTGGCATAAATGTTATGTCTCAGTTTACTTCTGCACAGTAAGGAAAATAATAGCTATATATTGCAGAATTCATTTATGTGTATACGTATATGTGTGTGTATATATATATATATATTTAAGTGTGAAGATGAATTGCATAGATGTATGTAATATGCACTCAGTATGTAGTAGCTTAATTTTCTGTAGAAATTACTATGGTTAAGAAAGACTTTATGAATGAAGCTCTATTTTGCTTTATTGTTTTCACATGTGTGAAAGAGGTCAAGTTTTGTTCTCTTGTCCTAAGAACACTAGTTTAGTTTTAATAATAGTGCATTCACTAGAGAGTCCAAGCATTTATAAGAAAAATGAGCTGTTAGCAGACTCAGAAAATAGTAGAATTGAACATCTACATATTTCAATCAATGTTTAAACTGATAAAATTTATTTTTTTTATAATCCAGACTTATTTTTTTTAGTATACTTATTAATATAAGCACAGCAAGGGGCTCCTGGGTGGCTCAGTTGGTTGGGCAACTGAATCCTGGTTTCAGCTAAGGTCATGCTCTCAGGGTGGGATCCAGCCCCAACTTTGACTCTGTACGTAGTGGGGAGTCTACTCCTCTCCCTCTCCCTCTGCTGCCTGCCATCACCCCCTACCCCCTGCTCATGCACATGCTTTCTCTCTCTCTCTCTGTGTCTCTCTTTCTCTAAGTGAATGGATTGATATTAAAAAAATACAGGCACACCAAGACAAAAACTCCTGACTGTACAACTATGAAAAATGCAAATCTACTAAGAAAGACCAAAACTAACAAATGCCATCAGCTACAAAGTATGTTTACATTTTATTTTCCCTATTATTATTATTTTGTTCTTGAAAAAACATGGCATACAATCAATTTAAAAGTTAAGATACTATCAGTAGAAATAAAATAATATAATATCTAGGAATAAATTTAACCAAGGAGGTGAAAGGCTTGTATTCTAAAAACTACAAAACACTGATGTAAGAAATTGAAGATGATACAAACAAATGGAAATATCCATGTTCATGGATTGGAAAAAACATTGGACATTGTTAAAATGTCCATAGCAGCCAAAGCAATCTATGGATTTAATGCAATTTCTATCAATATACCAACAACATTTTTCACAGAACTAAAACAAACAATACTCAAATGTGTATGGAACCACAAAAAAACCCAAGTAGCCAAAGCAATCATGAGAAAGAAGAAAAATCTGGAGATATCACAATTCCAGATTTCAAAATATACTACAAAGCTTAATAATCAAAACAGTATGGTACTGGCACAAAAACAGGCACATGGGTCAATAGAAAAGAATAGAGTTCAGAAATAAACTCATGCATATATGATCAACTGATCTACAACAAAAGAGACAAGAACACACAATACAGAAAACAGAATCTCTTCAACAAACTGTGCTGGGAAACTGGACAGCTACATGCAAAAGAATAAATCTGGAACATTTTCTTACACCAAAAACAAAAATAAATTTGAAATGGATTAAAGACCTGAATCTGAGACCTGAAACCATAAAACTCCTAGAAGAAAACATAGGTAGTAATTTCACTGACATTGGTTAGAGAAACATATTTCTAGATATATCTCCTCAGGCAAGGAAAACAAAAGCAAAATTAAACTATTGGGACTACATCAAATAAAAATCTTTTGCAACAGCAAAGGAAACCATCAACAGAATGACAAGGCAACCTATTGAATGTGAGAAATATCTTCAAAAGATGTATTTGATAAAAGGTTTATATTAAAAATATATAAAGAACTTACACAACTCAATGCCCCCAAAAAACCCTCTCAAATAACCTGATTAAAAAATGAGTAGGGGACATGAATAATTTTTTTTCCAAAGAAGACATACAAATGACCTATAGGCATCTAAAAAGATTCTCCATGGCACTAATCATTAGAGAAATGTAAATCAAAACCACAATAAGATATCACCTCCCACATGTCAGAACAGCTAAAATCCAAAAGAGAGGAAATAACAAGTGTTAGTAGGAAGTACAGAAAAAGGAACCCTCATGCACAGTCAGTGGGGATACAAACTGGTGCAGCCACTATTTCTATTAAAAATAGAATTACCACATGATCCAATAATTCCACTACTGTGTATTTACCCAATGAAAACAAAACCAGAAACTAACAAAGAGAAAAAAGAGACAAACGAAAAATCCCAGACTCTTAAACATACAGAACTGGTGGCTGCCACAGGGAAGGATGTGGATGGGGGATAGGTGAGATAAACAAAGGGGTAAAGAAAAAAAATACTAGATACAGAATGTAAAATTTATGTATATGTATGCATATGCATATAGGTGTTTGTATATATATGGAAATGTATATATTTATGCATGTGTATACTTGGAACATATTATAAGTTGAATTACTGAATCATAATCTATGGGCTTATGAAAAAAGGAAGTCATTTGTGTTAGCTTATTGATACAGGCACACCACTTCTATTGCGTCTCTTATGTTCATATTTACAACTCTTACTTTGGTGACACTTTATACATCCCATTGTTTGCTCTTAAGATAGCTTTTACATCCCTATTTTAGTCAAATATTTAAGCTACAGTGCATTTCAGTGCCTTTGTTCAATACAATTGAAGCCAATAGGGTTTCTTTGTAAAATCCAGGCCTCTGTCTATGGAGCAAGAACAGTACAGCTCTTCATATGTTTTGTGTTTCAAGCTATCTAAAAAAGATCTGTATATCCTTTTAAACTTAAAAAAAATAGCTACATGGCTGAAATTGCCAAGTATTTTAAGACACTATTTTTTACAAATAGAAAAACATTTTGAAAATAAATACTATAGATAAAAGTTAACACTAGCACCTGTAGCTTATTTTATGAAGCTGTATGAAAAATACAATATTGATTTTTGGAGAAGTATAAACAAACATTCAGGCAACAGGCGAGCCACCACACACACAAATGCAGAGAATGATAACACTTTACCCTCAATTGCTTTAATTACTGTAGTTATTTGATATTTTATTGATAAATTATTTCCTGGAGGCATGAAATTGTTTTATTATAAACTTAATTTGAATTCATGTCTAAATTATGTTTCTATCAACTTTCTTGGGAGTACACACACTCTATTCTACACTGGGTTTGCCTCCTTTACCCCAGTCACCTTTTGAAAGTAGAAAAGAAAATAATGCACTTGAGTCACTAAAAACATTTTATTTTTTTAAATTTTTTTTCTTTTTTTTTTTTTTTTTTGCCCTCCCACCCTTCCCACTAAAAACATTTTAACCAGCAATGGAAATTTGGCCTATTTAATTTCAATCAAACAATGTAGCCAGGGCATTTCTGGCTTTAACCTGATTAAAGACTTAAAAGAACTGGAAATTATGGTAGTGACGGAATAGGTAATCTTTTGCAAAGGGTGTATGACAAACATTTAAAATCAAACCCCGCGTTAAGTACTTCAGCAAATGTACTAGTTACGTTAGTTTAACCATCTTCAGGAGGATTGCCTGACTGTATCTTTGAATCTTTCACTATAGAATATAAAAATATTCATCTATTTCTATGTTTGTCAAAAAGTTTGAATTAGCACCTTCATGAAGGTACAGTATAGTAAAAAGGAATCAGATTCTCCAATGAGTTTAGAAATAGGATGATCTAATGGAAAATGAGGGCTCTATTTAAATTCTAGCTGGATGCTGAAATCAGAATTTGCTTGGGTTTTGACAGATGATATACCTAAGTTCCCATACTACCTTAAAGCTATTGGTATTATTCTTAAACAGAGCAAAACAAATGTGTGAGGATGTAATACTGAAGTACAATCAAGACTTCTGTAGGTTTGTCCACTGTGTATGTTTTTGTGTGTGCACATGGTAAAACTCCCACTCACTGAGTTTTCTTTCTCCCTCTCTTTTGGTTGTGCTTCCTTGAGCTCAACTTATATTATCCTAGTGCAAGTCAGTATCTCAATACAACTTTGCTTAGTATATTGCACAGAAGAAAATACCTTGAAATGACTTGAGAGAATTATTTGTTCTGCTGAAGTGTCTAATATGCTCTGAAACAAATTTATGAATTACAATGAAAAGAAGCATTCAAAACAAACTCCATCTACAACACTACAGAAATAAAAATGGGCTAAATTAAAATTAAATCAGTATTCTAGTTTCACCATTTGCAGACAAAGAGGAATCTGGAAATCAGTGAGATTAATCAGGGCTGAGTCAACTTCACCCTTAGGAAATGGAAAGATAACCCTCTCTACCAGTAAAACATCTAGAGTTGTCAAAATATTATATTTTTTACTACTAAGGAAACTTTGGGTTATACATTGCCAGTCTTTACTTTCACATTAAAGTGTAAATATTCATAGGAAGTAGTGACATGTTAAATTGTTATCACACTTCCATAAAGTGTAAAATCTCAAGAGACAGCTTTAATGGTGTTATAAGGCCTACATTCAGATCATGATGATCCCACTTGTGGATAAATAGATCTGAGTAGGTCATTCTTTCTAAGAGAGCCTCTGTTTTCTCACCTGTGAAATGTACATATTAAGAATGCTCATCCAATTTTTGTGTGGCTCAACTGGTATGAGACATGGGCATATAATTTATGACTGTAAATAAGCATACCAGTACTATTTGTATTCGTTTTCCTAACAGCGGAGCACTGAATGCTTTAGCATTTAGCATTTTGATGGAAAATGTACAGAGTAGCTTTCAGGAAATACAATGTGGAGATTCACAGGTATAAATGCATAGAGACCTCTGGTTCGTAGAACTGCAGGGAAGAGTGAGAATAAGGATGGACATAGATGAGATGAATGTCAAAAATACTTCTTTCAGGATTCTCCCAAGTGGCCGTATAAATATACAGTTTTGTCCATATGATTTCCCTTCCTTCTTGGTAGGGTTCCATTTGAACCTTCTGAATATAGAGATTTAGAAGAATTTTGTTTCTGTGCAATTATGATGCCTTGGCTACATCTTCAGTAACATTACTCTTGAATTTGCTTTTCTTACAGACCTCTCTGAAGCAACATTTCTAGTAGTTAGCTGCATGTGATTCAAGAGATAGTGTCTGCATTCTGTGGGAAGGCCTGTGCTCTTGTTTTTATCTTTTTCTACTATAAACAACAAATTACATATATAGAAAATATATAGAAGAGATATTCAGATAAACATGGCCTGGAAGAAGGTGACTGAGGTACTCTGTTCTCTGGTCTGGGTTAGTCTGAGATTTCTCTCACATGAATCACGCATACATTTATTCACTGGATCCATACCTAAGCAACTATTTAAAGCTGGTTCACAATGAACATGACCTGGAACAGGCTGGATCCTCTGGCTTCACACCATCCTCAAGCAATCCAAAATGATCCATTAGTCATTTCTTTATTCATGCATTCAATAAATATTTGAATGTAAATATTCACAATGTATCAATAGTGCTCTTGGAACAGGAGACATAACAGTGTGTCAGAAAAAAAAGTAGTCCTGGCTCTTATGGAGCTTCCATTTGATTATCCTTTGGATTTTCATGAAAACATCCAAAAGTAGTGCTTCTCCACAGCACAGCCCCCGATGAAGGAATAACTCAGGGCAGTATATTTTTACTATGTCACTTCCTCTGAACATCTGGTGGGAATTTGATCTAAGGAAAACCAATCCAGTTGGCCCATGATCTGTTTTGTGAAGATGTACTGGGTTGTTAGATTTTAATTATTACGAATATGAATGAAAATACAAAGAGGCAATTGAGAGAGCAGAGGAGAAGAGGAAACTAAGTAAAAAATATTTTTTAGAGAGCAGAGGTCATGCTAGGAGGCAGTAGAAAGCCTAGAAAGCCAGGAAAGAATAAACTGTGAAACCAAGAAGAATAGAAGCTGGGGAAACCAGCAGATGGAAAATTCCTGAGATACCTAGAACAATCCACCATTCTAGAGTGAGGCTCCACATGATCTAATTTTAAAACATTCCATACACTTCCTGAAAAGTAGATATCATACTATTTCTCCTTTTCCTGAAGAGTATCCTTGGGAAGCCATGGGTATGTGTCCTTATAATAAACTGATTCTTGGTGTTACCTTGGGTTGGATTTCTTCATCTTGAAACAAATAGCTTAGATTAAACAAAGGGCATATCTGCTAAAGATGCATATAATTATTCCCTTCCATTTCGACTATGCACCCCTCCACATTGTATTCATTCACTAAGATGTACATTTATACTGGATCACATGGAGAACAAAGTCCTGGAAAAAAATTGTTAAAAAATGCTTCCTTGATAACACAGTATCTATTTTAATTATAATTTATTTCAATTGGTCTATTCAAGAGGCTACCATAACTGCTTTATAAATAAATGGTGTTCAAGTGACACAAAGAACAAAATGCCTAAACATCCTTGATCTATGGAAACCAGGAGAGATATTGACATGTTATGATAGTTCAGGTTTCAGCCTGATTTAGGATTCTTTTCAACTTGTTTCACAACAGTACCACGTAGCAGAAATAAAGGTGGAGAAGACCACTGGCTGGTTAGAGATTCCAGATTTCCCCTAATTAGCATGAGACACAAAAAAATCCAAGACAGATATAAAGTTTTATGTTGATAATTCTACATAAAGCACAGACTTGAAATCTGAAAAAGTCAAGACCATGTCTCAAAAAAGCAGAGAATAAGAGCAGTGTGGGACACACAGACATCCAAAAAACACACACACACACACTCACAGAGAAGAAGTTCTAAAATTTGGGTGCTACAGACCAGACCAGAATCCTAGAGATCATTTCCCTAGTCTCAAATCTGTATAAACAGGAAATTAGAAATAAAAACCTGGATTCTGCATTATCTTGCTTGTTGTTGGTGCCCTGTTTTGTGCTCTGGTAACTGCATATGTTTTGGTTGCATGCCATTACTGTTGCATCAGCCATTCTCAGTTTTTTTAAATCTTCACAAAGATTTGGAAATCATTTGAGTTTTGACAGAAATCTAGGCAGAGTGCCCCCTACTTGTCTACATATATTTAGCACCCAGAATGAACTGATGAGCTAAGTAGCTGCCACAGTTGATTAATTCAAGCTAGATATACTATTGTTATATAAACACATATTGGACCTTAAACTCTGAATTTTCATTAAAAAACAGTAAGGGTGAACATAGACTTGCATCAACACCTGATAAAAATATTCAAGTAGGAGAGAAGAGGTAATAATGCCTTTTTATATTTGTGACTTAACACATAATGTATGTAAAACACATTAATCTCAGGCCTTATAGATACCAACATGAGTGTCACTTTATTTCCTCTTTTTTCATATAGTTTTGTCATGCCTGTCTCCAAAGATGCTATTACAGCCAGGTCTGCCAGAAACAGCTTCATTGTTTGTCTCTTTGCATTCAACTAAATTACAAGAAAACCATCTAATGCAGTTTGAGAAAAAAAAATTGTTTAATACATATACTGTCAAAAAATAGGCCCTAATCAATTTCCAAACTCATTAACTAATATGTGAAAACAAATAATTCTGGGCAACACGAGGTTGCCAAACTTATTTAGTATCCATCAATTGTTGTGAGCAGTTTTATGTAATCTGCAAATAAAAGTATAAAGTTTATTTTAATTGTTCCATTAAATTCTCCTCCTGCATTTAATAAAAATATGTCATGTTCTATTTCTTTCTCAGATTAAACAGAATTTTCTTTGTGTTTTGGAGTCTGACTCTTTTAACCGCTGTTCTCATTCTCCAAGATTGAAGTTATTTTTCTTTCTGATTATAAATTTAGGTCTTTTATATTCAATCCAAACTTCACATCAGCTTGCAGAGAATAGCTTCTGTTTGAATAGGGATTGTGGAAACACAGAAAAAATAGGGCAACTTGTACACATGAATGGCTATTGTACACAGTTACGAATGGTATTTTCGTGAGTTCTTGGACGGTAACTTTTCAGTTTATGTTCTGCTTGAGATGCCTTTCAACACTCTCCATTAAAAAATATCATTTTTAGAATTCTTCTATTTTTCTTTAAGGTGGCCCACTCTGCATTACACCTCATGTCTATTTTACCAGTAAATGGAGAGACAACAGAACGCTGTGCTTTAGGGCAGGCAATCCCACAGGCACACTCTCCAGTTTGACTATCAGTCTACCCCTTGTAGGCTGAGATGACTTGGGCAAGTCACTTGACATTTTTTTTTGGCTTTCAATTTCATATTTTATAAATTATTTATAAATAAAGATGATAATAGTATCTACTCCATGTATCTCTAATGATGAAAGCATTAACAATATACAAAATGCTTATTAGCATAGTGCCCGCCTCTTCCGGCTGCCCTGCCCAACAGTCTGAGCTGGGTGGAGGGGGGAGGGTGCGCCAGCCACCGGGCGGGGGGGGGGGGGCAAGGGTGCAGCTGGAGAGGATGAACAGACCGCTCATGCCAACCAGGCTCAGCTCCCTGATCTAGCTGTTGCTGCTAGACATCTTCAAATCCCAGGCAGCCAGCTGGAAGATGACCCCAGGTGCCCACAAGTATGAACACAGCGAGCTGACTTGGCCTCCAGATCAGGCTTTCTCACCAGCAGCTGCCTTTGTCATCCACCTCCGAGCTTGGCAGCAGAGTCTTTGCATCTCCCAGAGACATTTTGCCTTCCAGACCTTTAACAGCCCCAGGATGTTTTCCACTGCACTGAAATCCTGCCCTGGGCATTTTCTGTCCCCTATTCAGGGGCTGGGACAGACACCAAAAGACCTGCCCCCACAGCCCCACTGGCCTCTGTCCCATTAACCTCCTACCTGGGCCAGGCAGAGATGGGCAACTCCTAACAGTCACTACCCTGGGCAATCACTAGTGCAATAGCTAGCTTCGTGCCTCGGTGTCCCCATCTGGAAAACAGGTATCCATAGCCATTGATGGGATGCTTTGGCATGTCAAGAGGCAGAGGCAGAGCACAAATCACACCAGAAACTGTTTTTATACATTTTGTACAAGGACCACTTTGGAAGCAAGCATATTTCCAGTTGGTTTCAATAAGTGGCAGTACTGTATCACGTTACGCTAGTTCAGGGAGAGAACTTTCTAATAAACCTTTTCTAAGACACACACACACACACATGCTACAGACTAGTAGAACATATTTACAAATCATATATATGACAAAAGAGCTGTATCCAAAATATATAAGGAGCTTTCAAACTCAACAATGAAAAAACAATAAAAAAACAAGCAAAACACAAGAGCAGATATTTCACTGGCAATAAACACGTGACGAGACATTCAATGCCATTAACTCTTAGATAAATGCATACTGAAACCATGATAAGTTATCACTACACATCTATCAGAAGACCATAATGAATCATATAACCTTGAGTGTTGGTGATGATGTGGAGCAATTGAAAGTCTTTACATTGTTGGTGAGGATGCAGACCTTGAGAACAGTGTTGCTGTTTGGAATTAGATAGTTTCTCAGTTAAACATGTCCATACTCTTTGCCTCAGCAACCCCACTCCTCTATTTACATAAAACCTGTGCACAAATATTTGTTTGTGCAGCTCTGTTAATAACTGCCAGACTATAAACTACCCAAATCTCATTTAATTAGTATACAGATAAGCAAACAATAGTATAGCTATACAACAGAATACTCTGCCAGCAATTAAAAGAAGCAATCTATAAATGCAAAGACTTAGATGAATCTCAAACACATTGTATTGAGTGAAATAAGGTTCCATATTGTGTGATTCCAGTTACAGAGTATTCTTGAAAGATGAATTATAAGGATTGAAGAACAAATCAATGGTTACTAGAGTTTGTGGAGGGAAGAGGGTAACTATAAAAGAATAGCACAAAAGAGTTTTTTGACATATACTTATTGTGTTGGTGGTTACATGAATCTACATATGTATTAAAATTCATTGAACTACACAAGCCCCAAGAGAGAATTGCTAGCCTGGGAATAGGTCAAAATTCAAAATTTGAAATCTAATTTCTACCAAGTGCATAGTGCTTTTGTAGCATCCTGAGCCGAAAGATTGTAAGTCAGAGCATCATAAGTAGGGGACCGTCTGTAGTTAAACATGTTGTAAAGTTAGCATCTACATTCCCAGATTTCCTTGCAGCGAGGGTTCTAGATGTCAGTAGGGATCCCTCATGTAGATGTGCTTGCATGACCTTCGAAAAGCAAGAGAAGGTGGCAGGCATTTGCTGCTCTCTGTGCTACAGGTGTCCACCTAGGCACCAGCAACTTGGCATGAGAGCCCACCGTGGTGGAGGCAGCAGTACTAGATTCTTAATCTCCTATCACAGCAACAGAGGTGATCTGTGTTCCAATCCTGCAGGTGCTCCCTCATTATCAAGGCCCCAGCTCTTCCAGCAAGTTTGTAGAGCACTCTAGTCCATTAGTTAAAATTTTTTCTTTTTGAAAGAATATCAGTATTTTCTGTTTTCTGCATTGATCCCTGACTATGATACCACAGTAATGGAGACTTCTGTTTTAAAAAAAGAATTAAAGGTGAGAATTCAAGAGATTCAGAAGACAAAACATGATACAGAAAAAGGAGTACAAAGCATTTACTGGGTAATATAATGAGGATTACATCACATATGCATTTATTTGCACAAGTATTTCTTCTTTTTTTAAAACCACTTTATTGAGGTATGACTGATATATATATAAAATGGTGTACATTTAGTGTATACAACTTGGTGAGTTTGAAGATAAGCATACACCTATGAAACTATCATCACATCTGTGCCGTAAACAGATCCAACACCTCTGAAAGCTCTGACTCTATTTTTTTAATGTTTTCATGCGTGTGTGTGTCTGTGTGTGAAAGAGAGAGAGAGAGAGAGAGAGAGAGAGAGAGAGAGAGAGAGAAGAATACTTAACATAATTTTTTAAGGTTTTATTTATTTATTCATGAGAGACACAGAGAGAGAGGCAGAGACACAGGCAGAAGGAGAAGCAGGCTCCATGGTGGGGGAGCCTGATGTGGGACTTGGACCCCAGGATCCTGAGTTGAGCCAAAGGCAGACACTCAACCACTGAGCCACCCAGGTGCCCCTGTGTAGGAATTTTTTAACTATACAGTATGGTATTGTTAACTCAAAGCACTACACTATACCGTAGATCTTTAGAACTTACTCATCTTGTATAATTGAAATTTTATACCTAAACATTTCTTCTTCTAATTAGCCTAAATATTTAAAAATTTTTAAAGATTTTATTTATTTATTCATGAGAAACAGAGAGAAAGAGAGAGAGAGAGAGAGAGAGAGAGAGAGAGAGGCAGAGACACAGGCAGAGGGAGAAGCAGGCTCCATGCAGGGAGCCGATGTGGGACTTGATCCCAGGTCTCCAGGATCATGTCCTGGGCCGAAGGCGGGCACTCAACCACTGAGTCACCCAGGGATCCCCTTAAATATTTAATTTTTAAGGAAATATAGAAAGTAACAAATCATATAATGAGAGTAAAATACTATGCAGACATCTTATACACCAAAATACTTTCCAGAAATACGCACTTCAAATTTTTACAACAAACAGTGAACAGAAAATGTCTGAATCCTCCATGACTGAGTTCCAACATTACCTGTTCAAGCATGACACATCACAAATTCTGACAATTTATAGCTGAAGCCAGAATGTGCTACACCATTACAGAATTACTCACTTTCCAAGCTTGCACTATTTGGGACTAAGAACAAAGTAAATAGAAAAGGTGCCACTTTTGAATAACACTCTTCAATTTTTTAAAAAAAATGTGTGCGATGATTTTAATTATGGCATCGGTAAAGAAAGTTTACACTTCATACACCAGTAAATGTTAATAATTGTGCTTGCTAATATCCCTAGTTAGAATGTAAGTTTAGTGTGACACGATTTATTCTTCAAATAAGTAGCAAAATAAAAATATCAGTGATAAAGTATTCAAAATGGTAAGTGACCATCTTAAAATATATGAAATATTATGGAAGTGTAGTAAATTAGATACCTGATAGAAAGGAAATCTGATATTCATATAAACATATTTTTCCTCACAGAAAATCTTGCGTATAAAAAGTTCATCCATCTGAATTACTCATTAAATGATAACATCACAATAGTTAATCTAATGCAATCCAGGCCACTGAACTCATTTCTGTTTTGAATTTGATAGGAAGAAATGGGACCAGAAAACTCTCTGGTAATTCACACCAAAGTGCATTGTCAGAGGAAGAATTTTTTCAAGAATTTATGAGCAAGTAACTTTGAAAACAATTTTTGGAGGATAGTTGTTGGCTTTAGAAGAAAGACTCATTTTGATATTTTCCAGCAGCACAATAAAATAAATTACAAATTTGCAATGCCCAGGTGAAATTATATCAACAAGTATAAACAAAGTTTATGGAGTCAAAGTAAAAATTCAGTTTTGAAAAAAATCAGGGTAAAAATAGTTCATCAACTATAAATACAAAATAAATTTACTGAATCTTAAAAAGTTATCAAGAGTAGTGGCTTCTCTGGCAATATTTGATATGGAAAAAACTGGATTGAATTCGAAGTCCTTTCACATTATCACCAGATATTTCAATTCAAATTTCAAATTTTAGTTTCAATGTTGCATTTGTCAAGAAGAAAATGAAGGCATTCTTAAGCTTAAAAAGTAATCACATGTTAAATTGCACTTACGGAGACCAAATTACCTGAATTCTTATTAAAAGTAAGAAAGTGGGGTACCTGGGTGGCTCAGTGGTTGAGCGTCTGCCTTTGGCTCAGGTTGTGATCCTGGGGTCCCAGGATCGAGTCCCATATCTGACTTCCTGCATGGAACCTGCTTCTCCCTCTGCTTATGTATCTCTGTGTCTCTCATGAATAAATAAATTAAATCTTGAAAAAAAAATAAAAGTAAAACATTCTTTTTGCTAAATAAAAAAGAAGTGGTAGAAGAAAAAAAGAAGTGATAGTATTTTCGTGACATTTGCTACCATTTACTTATTTGTTCAGTTTGTCCAGTGACTATGATGACTTTGAAAGTTCATTGTCAAAATCTCTGTATCTAAAATGTAGTAACTATTTCAAAGACACAAAACATATGAAATATTATAGTTACAAAACCAAGTTGATTTTTCATTGAAATGAAAATATTCTATTTGCATAGTTTTATAATTTCAATATTAAAATTTCTGTTTCACATTTTATATTAATAGTATCAAGAAAACATAGCATTCTGTTTTTCAGCAAACTGTATATAGATACTCCAAATTCTCTCCAATTTGTTTTTGATTGCCATATAAATATTTCTATGTGTTCTATGTGAAATGGGTTGAAGTATTTTGGCCCAAAGTATAGGGAATAAACTTGAGGACACTGAATCACTCAGAGGGACTTCACATCCAGGTGGAGGATAATAGGTTAAATTGTTTAAATTAATTAGTTACCTAATTGTTTAATAGATTTCTACCATGAAAAGTAGTATTTCACATCTTTGGTGCATAGTTCTAATCTTGCTACACTTAAAAATATATTAGGAGATAACAAAGACAACAATGAAAAAAACCATGATTAACTATTTTGAACTACTTCATTCTACTGCAAAGAAGTATCTGGTGCTTCTTAAAGATCTTCATGAACTACAATCATAGACCATGATTGTACCATCAAACAGAGAATGAACTTGTCTTAAGATCTCCCCCGAAATTACATGACCCTCCCACAAAGTTCTGATTATTGTCATACTGGTTACTGAACCATACCTTCTTTTTTTCCTTAATCAATGCTAAAATATTTCTCTTTGCCCAAGGGTCACTAATGACATACTGGTTGATTAAATATTACCAACACATGTATAATTTATGTAGGCTCTAAATTATCATGGGCTTTGAAACACTGGAAAGCTCTTTCCTTGCTATTAAGTGCAAAATTGTTTCCTAAGAGTTAATATAATCTAGAATGTAAGTTAAGTATAGTAACTTTAAAGAAAATTTTTGTGTTTTTTAAATTGTTTTGAATTATATTTACTTCTTCATACAGTTTTTCCACTACAAATCTCAAGTGCCTCCTATTAATTTTCAGCCTACCAGAATGGCAAGCATACTCTTCTTCAAGTTAATTCTTCTTTTACCTAGGTAGCAAAGAGTAGTTTTCAGAGTACTTGAGGTAGAATCCAATGTAGGAATGACCATATTCTGCACAAGATTAGTCACCAGCCATACTATTGAGTTTCTAGAAGTAACAACCTAGATTTGGGTTCTGTAAAATATCGCTCCAATTAAATAAGAAATGCACTTGGGACATTTCTTATAAAATTCTGTCTCTCTGACATTGTGGGTATCCTCTCAATGTGAGCAAACTTCCTATGAAACGGGTACAAGGGCTGCCCTTCCTTCGATAGCTCCTAAGTAGGCCAAGAGCAGAGTGAATGTAAGATAATTGAGCCCTCCCTAAAATAACTTCTCTCTTGAGCTTATTTCTTTAAAGGGAGGAAATTCCTCCTTTAGATACGTCTTTTAGAAAGCTTATTAATCCTAAAGTTTGAAGCCTAAAGAAAGGAAGAAACTACCATGAGAATTGGAACACTCATGAAGAATTCAAACCACTGTGGCAATAAAACCCTGTGCAAAGGGTAATGCTTCTATTTACCAAGAAAACATACTGGGCCTTTGTAAAGAAAGGATAGGAACTCCTCAGGGAGGGAAAAAGGCAACTTACATTTTAATCCTATAAATCATGGTTCATTTGAACTAAATAATATGTGTTAATGAATAAAAAATGATTTCTTAAACTAATTAAATGAAACCAAACAAATTGCTTATGATTAGTTTGAATTTCAAAACTCATTTTTTTCCACAGTAATGTTTAGATTTCTACAGTGATGGACAAAACCTTTTATTTTTAGTCTACCAATCTGTACTACATTTGATTTACATTTTTGGTGAACGTTACAATTCTATATTAAAAATTATAATTCCTCTTTACCAAGGACTTTTATTTTCAATCTTCTTCCAACACTGATAGCAACAGTATCTTCCATCTTCCATTTCAAAGTATTTATATTCAATGTTTATTCCCAAAGAAATAGAAGACTTAGGCAACTCCCTGTTATTTATTTATTGTGCTTTGATCTACAGGTTGTCATGTAAACTAAGCAGCACATTTTTTTCTCACTTACATATGGGCTTGCTGACTGACAGAGCTCTCAGATTTCTTTGTGGCTAAGGAAAGTTATTTTTGATACAGTGTGAGATATTTTAAAAGAATGTTTGAAGTGTTAAAGCAGATATCTGGGCCAACAAAAATGAAGATCATGTTCTTAATTTTGATCATTCCAAAAACTTAAGGCTGAGCTTTTCAGTATCAAAAGAAGCATTGTGAAAAGTGAATGTGGTTATAAAAAGATGCATGCAGCATTTTGGGTTCTAAAAATTAGCTTTAAAAATTAGAACATTATCTTATGCCCTTAATGTCATTTTTAGAGTGTTTATTTTTTTCCTCTCAAATCATGCATATGGTTTCACCTCTTCTGTCCTGTACCCTGTTTTCCCAATCAGGTTAATCTCTGAGTTTTCTCTTTCTGGATTCTAAATTGTGACTTAGTGTAAAGACAGTAACAACTAATTTTGTGCATTTAAAACATGCATTATAATGGTTCATCTACATGTCATCATTCACCTTCAAATCATAATACTGGCACAGACAATCCCTTTCCCATTAGTGACTGCTAACAGAAGTCAAGGTGAGGTCAGAGTACAGAGAATCAAAGAGACAGATCTGCTTTATAAATAATACACAAAAAAAGGTCATCAGCTTTATTCAACCTTACCAGCAGAGTAGAACCAAATGAAAGAGATGGAGATAAGTGATAAACCAGGGATCAATGACCATTAATACTGCCCAAGTTAATGTGAACAGCAAGCTTGTCTGCATATGTAGCAAATTCTGGTCTGTCCTTCCTTCCTTCCTTCCTTCCTACCTTCCTTCCTTCCTTCCTTCCTTCTTCCTTCCTTTCTTCCTTCCTTCTTTTCTTCCTTGCTCCCTCACTCTCCTCCCCTCATGTCCCCTTCCCTTCCCTCCCTCTTTTTCTGCTGAATATAGACATAACATGACCCAGCAAATTTACTCCCTTGAGAAATTTACACATATGTTAAGGGAAGTATATTTGCAAGAATGTTCATAGAAATTGTATTGGTCCTAGCCAAATCCTGAAAACTATACAAATGGTTACCAACAGTAAAATGTGTAAATTGTGATACATTCATACAATGGGATAATATACACAAAACCATGGGCAACTGTTATACACATATTGTTGAATGAAATGAGCCAAAAACAAACAAAAAAAAAAGGTACATCCATTTCTTCAGAACTGAAAAACAGCAAAATGCATCTCCAGTGAGAGGTGTTAGGATAGTGGTTTTGTTTAGAGGGGGACTGAAGTTACAGTGGGGCATGAGAGGCACTTCTGGGGAGCTGATAATGCTCTACTTATTGAACACAGAAAATATGTGTTTACTGTGCAAAAATTCATTAAGTTGCACATTTGGGGTTTATCTACTTTCCTATGTATACTATACATCAATCCTATGTATATTATACATACAGAAAATATGGATAATAAAGAAATACAAAAAGTAAAAAAATCAGAACCTCATAAATATAATTACTATTAACATTCTGGTATTTTTTTCTTCTGGTCTTTGAAATAAAATAAATGTTAATACGCACAGACATAAATTGGGCTATCTCTTCCCCTCACGGTTTATTTCACTTAATGTTGTATAAAATATTTACACTTTTAAGTAAAATATTTAATATTCCATCAGGTCAATGTATCATAACTTAAATTTCTGCATTTTTATTATTTCCTTCAGATTCTTGGAAGAATAATTTATGAATCAAAGACATGTACAGTTACAAGAGTCTTGATCTTTTAAGATTTTTGATATTGCCAACCAAAATGTCTACTTCGATTTCTATTAACACTAGCATCATGGCATATTATTAAAAAAAAGTCATAAAAGAAGGTGTTTTTTTCCCTCAATGCACTTTTACAAATCTAAATGTACAATATTATGATGTTCCTTAAATCAAGTATGGATGAGAAAATAAGGGCAGCCTGGGTGGCTCAGTGGTTTAGCGCCACCTTCAGCCCTGGGCCTATCCTGGAGACCTGGGATCAAGTCCCACGTCAGGCTCCCTGCATGGAGCCTGCTTCTCCCTCTGCCTGTGTCTCTGCCTCTCTCTCTCTCTCTCTCTCTGTGTCTCTCATGAATAAATAAATAAAATCTTTAAAAAAAGAAGTGTACCAAGAAAATAAAAAATTGGAATATTTATATTTTAAAATATTCTTATTTTATAGAATAAAACATTCTGACATATGATCTTTGGTACTTATAAGTACAGATGCACCCTGTACATCTGGTGTAAATTGCTTTGTGTGAATTCTTAAGTACTCACATAGAAACCAGGGAATGAAACTCAATCGTTTATTTCCCATTTTATAGACAGGAGTGGTAACAAATTGTTTATTTCTCCAAAGTTATCATCATGTGTTCAATATACTGTGTCGATCAGAATCCTTAATTTTCATTTAAATCAAAATAAAATATTTGGCTATATAAAACCATTTTAAACCAATTAGATCAAGATTATTTTTTCTTTCTTTCCACAAGCAAGAGTTGGCTGCAGTGTGGGCTACCCGAATAATCAGTAGCTCAAACTAATTCACAGATCTCGCAAATTCCAATGATGTGTGCCAGGTCTTTGCTAATACTCCAAATGGCTATGAAATCATTCACTTTAAGCATTGATTCGTTTGCCTCATTAAATCACTGCAGTTTCTGGGAGCTTAGAAATGTGGAGGGCCACCAGGATAGCCGGGCTTCCAGTAGACTAAACTGAAAGACAGAGGGTATTCTAGATGCGTTAGGGTAAATGAGAAAATCTGTCCAATATACTACATCTTCACCATCAGGATCTTAATGTTTAGATAAGAGAATGAAAAAAATTAATTTTGTGTTTTTTTTTAGATACTTGGAAAACAATTTAAATAGGCTTAGGTTAGGCTTCATAAATATTAATTACTTCTAAGTATGGAACTTAATATAACTTCAAAGAATATCTCTAAAACACTTATATAAAAATATGATTCTGTTTTACAAAGTGAAGACAGGAAGATCTGTTACCACAGAACATGACAATTGGTAATTAGCTTAAGTCAATAAGATCCTAGATTTAGGGGAAAATGCTTCAGAGGCAAGGCAGCCTTTTATGGACAATCTATTTTTGGTATAAGATTCACATTTCCTCCTCATCTCAAGAAAAAAGTAATTAAAATATCTGATGGAAATGAATTTACTAGAAAGCATTATTAACTAAATATATTTTTATGCTTGCCTACATTCTTTTTAATGCACTAAGTAAATTGAGAGGCCATTTGGTTTTTGTCTTTGCTTTCTAAATCAACAATTATTTGACAGAAGAGGAGGTTCCCTCCCCAACTGGTACATTGCAGAGAGCTAGTGAAGTAACAACAGAAACAAACCTAAAACTACAATATAAATAACATCTAAAATTAATAAACTATATATGTGAATATAGTTTCCAAAACCTCTCTTCTCTTTTAAACAGTCCATTATTTTCAGATTTTAATGTAAATCTATGAATTCTAAAACTTAGTGAAAAGTGCCAGTTCTGCAAATATTTATTGAGTAGCTACTATTTTCATTCCTAGCTGAAAAGACAGCATTATGCAAATTTTAATTCAAGAGTTAAAATGAAGATTAGAGAGAAAAAGAGGGAGGGAGGGAACAAAAGTTGTGGGAATAACTGGAAAAGGGGGACAATATTTTGTTAGAAGAAAAGATCTAGGAAGACACTTCATGAAATGTAACATTTGGGCTAGACTTAGAAAGATAGTTAGGATTCCAACATATGGAGCTGGAAGACAGAGGGTATTTCAGACACGGAAGAGTGAATTGGGAAATTTGTTCAGTACTCTATTTCTATACCACCAGGGTCTTAACTCTGAACTCCATCTCACATTGTGTGAGAGTGATCTTTCAAGGAGACAAAGAACATCAAGTCACACTTCCTACTGGCTGAAAATACAATAACAACCCTTTAGTAAGTCATGAAAATGTTTATCATCAATTTGACTCAGTTTCTCTCTCAGCCCTATCTCCCATTACTAGCTCTTCCTCTCCCCCACCACACTCATCCTAGACACACCAAACTACTGGTAGTTTCCCAGAGACGCCATATTGTGGCATAGCCTTCATCTTTGTTCTGCAAAGACTCTTTGCTCATTACTTACATCCCTGATTTTTACACATCTTTCACAATTAGCTTGACTAAAACTACAAATGCTAGGAAGCCATAACTAAAGTAAAGATAAAGGTAACTAAAGATAAACTAAAGTAAGATGAAAATTGCTCATCAGCTTTATGTAGCTGCCCCCATGAGGACTAGAATAATCCTTGTCCTCAGAGAAGTTCTGCTTATATGTCACCCTAAACACACCTTTTAGCTCTAATGACAAATGTATTTTCTGCTTGTTTTGTTCCTCCCCAGGTCCCTAGCTACTGGCCGACTTGAATCTTCTTCATTTAGAACCTAATACAAAATAGGAATTCATTTGTTTTGGTTGACGTTAAATTAGACTGAATTGAGCAAAGAAATGGAGATGAGAGAGAGCAGACATTGGGGATTAAAAATTGATTCTCTTTGGTTGAGGTATAGAAGAATAAAGAGCCTTAAGAATGGTCAAGAAAATGGTTGATGGACATAGTGGTCTGATGTGGAGGGCTGTGGATGCCATCACAGGAAATTGGATCTCTATTCT
Organism: Nyctereutes procyonoides; assembly: GCF_905146905.1. Classification (NCBI taxonomy): domain Eukaryota; kingdom Metazoa; phylum Chordata; class Mammalia; order Carnivora; family Canidae; genus Nyctereutes; species Nyctereutes procyonoides. The sequence goes on along the minus strand of NW_026575158.1, from coordinate 598,373 downwards.
ATTTTCATGGGCATTCTGGCAAATGTTTTCAACAGATGACTGACCCAATTTATACTTTAAAATTTTAAATAGGGAACATTCATGTCAAATTAGAGTTTTATGCAGAGAACAACACATATTGCTTTTATTAACTAAAGTCATGCTTATATATATTTTGTCATCGTAACACATATATGCTATGTGGATGTCTCTTTAATTATGGTTGTTAGAGTCTCTCTAGTGTCTAGACACTCCGTAAGAGATGTTGAGATGGAGTTTCAAAAGAGTGTAAAACCTGTCAGAGTATAATATATTTATTAGTAACAGAAAATCTCAACCATTTTTTAAAGGCAATTGTTAACAAAATGCTTGACGTAAAATGGCACTCAATGAGCCTTGACAATTTTAAGTGCAAACGGAACTCTAATTTATTAATCAATCAGTGAACTGTAGGTAACTGAACACTAGGCTGGCCACATTTTGTCTTTTTTCTCAGATATTTTGTGTGTGTTTATTTGTACCTGTATGATTTCAACTATCTTAGTGTTACCCTAAGGTAGCTCCATTACCATATCTTATAATCTGGCCAGTTTAGAGTAAATAGCGTAGTATTATTTTTACAGCATCTTTTCGTGATTCTATTCTATGAGACAGTCTATGGAGCTGGAGTAGATCTGTTTTAAACATTTTCACAGCAAGAAAATAGACAATGAACATGTGAAAAATTCATCATTATTCTCCTTAGTCCTTCAAATGGCCACATCTTGAATTACTAGTCTCAGAAAAAAGCAATTGGTCATCCTAGATATAATGATATGACTCTGGAGCTCCTACATGTATAGTATGTCAAAAGGAAAAAAAAAATGAATCTCATTTCCCAGAGTCTGCAGATGGCTAGTGTAAAGGAAGGTTAAAAGAAAACTAAAATGATTTCGAAGTAGTAATAGGTAGGGCACTCCAAAGGCATGAATATGTGCTCCAGAGATTACTTCAAAATTGACTGAACTTATAACCACAACATAAAATGATTTTGCATTTAACATAGTAATAGTTCTGTAAATTTATCTGCTGTAGGCATATCAGAATTTGATTTTATGAAGTAATTTATGCTGATCACATAGTGGCTTCAGAGAAAATAAAAAGACCAATTTCTCCAAGAGGGGGGAAAATGTAATTGAACTCCTTTTACATTATTCATTATTATACTTTTAATCAACAAAAACACAGAATATTGGCAATCCTTATAGAAGAATATAATCTCTCAGCTGCCTAATTCTTATTTTTGATTTTTCTCAGATGCAAAATATAAAGAAATAAATAATATTCATAGAGAATTGCCTGAATATATGTGGTCCATCCTTATTTTTATGTTCTAGGTGATGCCTTTGGATCAACTCAAACCATTAAGAGTAATTCAGGTACCATTTCTCAGTCTTCTCATAGATTTTCTTTCTCTGGATTGCATTTTGGTATGATATTATCAACCAGTATTGAGTGGAGATATAAGAAAAGTAATATATTATGTATCACTGCACTTACTATGGAGATAATATAGATAATACCATCTCATATATTTCAGAGTATCTTTTAATGAAGATTTCTGGTGGAAATCTCAGGCTTTTTTTCTGGTTTCTATTTATCTCATATTCTTACAGAATAATATAACTAATCATATGTTCCTTCATATATGATACCTAAGAGAACAATTTCACCTACTGATTTTCAGACTTACAGAGTATAATTTGCACCCAAATCCTTTTTCTACAAAGTACATCCATGTCTCAGCTGCAGGGACTTGTGGCTACTCCCAACAGGGGCAGTAGTACCTTCTACAGAAAAGTGCTCCTTGAGAATTTGGGGGAGCACTTTTGGTGATTAAATCATACAGAGAACTATTAGAATTTAATAGAAGGAAAGCAAGCAGGATAGTCCTGCTTAATAGTCCTGAACAATTAACCATTTCAGAAATCAGATTGCCAAAGACCACAAAGTTTTTGAAATTTAAATCATTAATACAAAGCATGACTGTCAGTGTTTTAAGCTGTCACATTACTGACATTGGACTCATGAGCCTAAGGCAAGTATCTTACTACTAAATTAGATCTTCTCATATATTTTGCTTCAGAATTTATATATTAAAGGGAGTACCTTTATCGTTATATATAATTTCCCTTAATTTCTTTTTCATATATTAATTATAGCACTGAATTATATTTTTAAATAATTTATGCAATTAGGTTATATTAACTATGAATTTCCTAAATATAATGAAAAGAATATTTTTCTTCACAAAATAGTAAACCTGGATTAGATACATTTAAGGAACACTAGTATAAGAAACTCAAGAGTATAATACTAATATCTTTGTAAAACAGAAATATGTACACTTAAAAATTAGTTTATGTACTAGAAATATATTATAAAATACCTGAAAGCCAGAAGAATCTATAAATAATAATAACAAAATAAATATTTGGTTAGAATAATAGTTCAGCAATATGCTGAATTTTTTAAAAGCCACTTTCTTTTAAAGATTTATTTATTCACTTTAGGGGTAAAGGAGCAGAGAGAGAGAGAGAGAGAAAGAGAGAGAGAGAGAGAGAGAGAGAGAGTCTTAAGCAGATTCTAAGCTGACACAGAGCCCCACCTGCAGGAGGGTTGGATTCCAAGACCTTGAGATCACAATATGAGCTGAAGCCAAGAATCGGCTTATTTTTTTTTTTTAATTTATGATAGTCACAGAGAGAGAGAGAGAGAGAGAGAGAGAGAGAGAGAGAGAGAGGCAGAGACACAGGCAGAGGGAGAAGCAGGCTCCATGCCCGGTAGCCCGACGTGGGATTCGATCCCGGGTCTCCAGGATCGCGCCCTGGGCCAAAGGCAAGCGCCAAACCACTGCGCCCCCCAGGGATCCCAAGAATCGGCTTCTTAATAGACTGCACCACCCAGGTGCCCCCCAAAAAAATAATCTTTTAAAAAACATCTATGACATCAACAAAGATATTAGTGGCACCAATTACAATAATAATGAAAATTGATATGTATCTATATATTATTTAAAAAAAAGATATATATGCCCTTATGGATAAAATGAAAATGCTTTATAGAAATACATTAAAAATACCTTAAGTAAATGGAGAAATATACAACACAATTTTTCATTAAAATAATGAATATTACAATGATATGAAATCTTGACAAACTGATCTAAGATTTAATACTGTATCACTGAAAATCCCATCAATGTTTTCCATTGAATTTGACACACTTGTTCCTACATTTACATGGCCCCAAGGGCCAATTATAAATATAACAAGAATTTACTTACTGAAAATAAAAAGTTATTGCATCTTAGACAATGGTTTTGCTACTGAAATAGAAAAACTTACATATGGAATGGGATAGAGAATTTAGAAAAAATTAAGCATATATGGAATCTTAATATGTAATAGTGGACATTTCACATCAGTGAAGGAAAAGATAGACTTCCCAGGAAATAATTGGCTGTCTGCATGAAAAAAACGGAGTCTCAAATCTGCATGAAGAAAGTGAAATGAAACACCAGTAACAAAAATGGATTCCAACTGGATTAAGAATTTGAATATAAAGTTAAATGATAAACTTTAGGAGAGCATATATAACATCTTTATCACCAGGAGATAAAATGTTTTTTTTTAAATTTTTTAAATTTATTTATGATAGTCACAGAGAGAGAGAGAGAGGCAGAGACACAGGCAGAGGGAGAAGCAGGCTCCATGCACCCGGAGCCTGACGTGGGACTTGATCCCGGGTCTCCAGGATCGCGCCCTGGGCCAAAGGCAGGCGCCAAACCGCTGTGCCACCAGGGATCCCTAAAATGTTTTTTTTTTAAAGATCACACAAGTACAAATTATGTAGAAATAAACTGTTAACTTCAACTATATTAATAACTTCTCTTCATGAAGGACATCATAAAAAGAATGAAAAGTAAAATGACAAACCACAAGAAAATATTACAGGCAAATGATTAATATTGACACTATATAAAAACTGTAACCAATCTAAAATAAAATGACAAACAAAAGATTTTTTTTTAAATAGGCAAAAGTCTTGAATGGACATTCAATTTAAAAAGACATCCAAATGGCCTATAAACATATAAAGAGCAGTTAAGAAAATGCATATTTTTAAAACTATAATGGGATACCATTTCACAATTACCAAATTGACAAACATGTAAAAGCTAGTCAATATCAAATGTTTGCAAGGATAATGAGAAACTTACATTCTTATCCATTGCTGGTAAGAGTGTAAACTTAAAAAATCGCTATGGAAATATTTTGCATTACCTAAGAAATCTGAGCATTCATATGTCCTACAATCAAGCAATTTCACTCCTAGATTTATATCCCAAAGGAACCTTTGAACATAAGTACTAGGAGATAACTATGTTAAAAATCAAAAAAGTTTTGTTTAAATTTTGTTATTTTAAAATAATGGCAAATAAAATGTCCATGAATGGAAAGATGGATACATAAAAGTCATGTATAGGTAGTTGACTATTGCACGTTAATGACACAAATTTAATAATCCTGTTATGTATCAACACAAATATCAAAATAATGTGGAAAGGAAGGAGTCATGAAAGAGTATATACACTGAGAGTTCATTCATGTTAAGTTTAACAACTGGCAAAGTAAACAAGTCATACACATTAGAATAAGAAGGTGCCCGGGTGACTCTATCGGTTAAGCTGTGGACCATTGATTTTGGCTCAGATGATCATGTTGGGGTCTGGGATCCAGCCCTGAGTCCGGTCCCATGCTCAGTGGCTAGTCTGCTGAAGGATTCTCTCTCTTTCCCTCTTCTTCCCCCCAACCCCTGATCATCTTCTCTCTCTCTCTAAAATAAATAATAAGCATAAAAATAAAAAAAAAGTCAGGAGAAAGATTAACACAAAGGGATGATTGTAATGGAAGGGGGTGAGTCAGAAAGATGTTATCCAAGAAGAATGGAGAAGGGTGGATCCTAAGTTATTGGTAATGACTGTTTTTGTTGTTGTTTTTGTTTTTTACCTCAGTAGTTGATACTTCAGCAGTGTCTGTTTTATTATTATCAGTTCTATTGTACTCCTTTTGCCTTATCCCAGTTACTTACACACATGTAAATGCCCATCTATAATCTAGTTTAATTTCAACCTTGGAATCCCATCATTTTTTTTTTTTATTGATGTACAAAACATTGGGAAAGGTGTTTCCAGTGCATGCAGTCTCTTGGCTCCAACACTTGGCCATGTAAAAATTGGTCTTGGGGAGGCTTGCAACACTGCCTCACTAATCATGAGCCCTTATAACCTGTGCTGGGCTTATCCTCTTGTGTGGGGATATCTTTATTTGTTTCAGGCTCAGTGAATGTTCTTTTGTCTCTGCTTGAAGCATGAGCATCATATGGCACCTGGCCAACCCCAGTATTATATCAGTCTTCCATGGGGAGTGCACAGGGTCACTCCACTGCAGCACAGGAATGCTGGGCATAGACAAACTGCCCTGCAACATTTGCTGGAAGAGACCCACTGGCCATGTTAGACCTAAGCACATTTTTTAAGGTTCATCTTGCTCTGCCTCTTCTTTATGTAAGTAAAGCATTGTTCCATCCAGTGCTCAACTCATTGTTTTCCTTGGTGACTGCAATATCAAGATGCAATGGGCAGGAGAGGTAGAGTCATGTCCTGGGGTTGGTAACTGACATAAGTACCCTTCTTCTTTCAGAATGATAACTGCTGTACCATACTCTGCTCAACACCATAAATACAGTTACACATGTCATATCCAAATTAATGTATACATAATCTATATATAGATTATACATATATATTATTATATAATATATAATATATAGATTATACATATATTATACATACAGATATATATATAATTATACATATTATGTATAATACATTTATGAATGTATTGAGCTGCATTATTTAACCCCAGAGTAAACTTTCATTTTATTTTTTTTTATTTTTTAAGATTTTTAAAAAATTTATTCATAGACACAGAGAGAGAGAGAGAGGCAGAAAAACAGGCAGAGGGAGAAGCAGGCACCATGCAGAGAGCCTGACGTGGGACTCGATCCAGGGTCTTCAGGATCACACCCTAGGCTGCAGGCGATGCTAAACCGCTGCGCCACCAGGGATGCCAGTTAACCCCAGGGTAAACTTTTAAAGTGTTTATTTCAAGAAGTTACATTGATTACACCAAAAATATATCAATGGTCTTGTTCATCCCTAGAAATTCATGAGTAGAATTATGTGCATAGTAATTTTCATAGATCATATTCCACTTTCGATTTGGGTATCTTTTCCCAAACAATTTAGAAATTGTTTTTATCATTATTTTGGCTTTTTCCTCTGTTATTTACAAGGACATAAATATCCATCTTGCCTTTTTATTTTACCATTTGGATCTCCTTATACTAAAGAAATCTTGAGTTAATGTAAGTAGTGAATTCAAAATTTAACTTCTGTTGGTTAACATCAAAAGCAAATTTCCCAAATTCCTACAATTCTTTAAAATTTCATTTATTATAAATCAAATTATAATTCCTGAACTGCAAATTACTTTTTTGTGAAATAAATGTGTGAAATTTTGCTATGCAACATGACCTGTATAATAATATTTCAGTACATTATTTGAACAGTCACTTGAACTTGGCACTATGTACATTATAGGCAATTTTTAATGTTTTAAAATAATTCAGATCGTGATGCAATTACTGTTGCTTATAATAGATATGTACAAAACTTAATTAAAATATGATAAATGGAGGATTTTCCCCCATCAAGATGTCACATTATTTTTGGAGAACATCTGTTTATTTACAAATCACGGTGTATATTTTGTTCTTGATGTGCATGCTAATGATAATATTACAGTATGCAATAGTGAACTTCTACAAGATTTATGATGCTATAAACTACAAATTTTGGAGTACATCTGTATTTTTTTAATTTTTTTATTTATGATAGAGAGAGAGACAGAGAGAGAGAGAGAGAGAGAGAGAGAGAGAGGCAGAGACACAGGCAGAGGAAGAAGCAGGCTCCACGCACCGGGAGCCCGACGTGGGATTTGATCCCGGGTCTCCAGGATCGCGCCCTGGGCCAAAGGCAGGCGCCAAACCGCTGCGCCACCCAGGGATCCCATATCTGTATATTTTAGATGACATTCTATTCTCTTAATCTAGTATTCTTGGCTTAAGAATATAAATGTAAATATTTTTAACTGTTCTCTATACATATTTTAAAGAAAATAAATTTTAAAACAAGAAAATATGTTTAACTGGGGGTGCCTGGTGGCTAAATCAGTTAAGTGTCTGCCTTGGGCTCAGGTCATGATCCCAAAGTCCTGGGATCGAGCCTTGCATGGGGCTTCCTACTCAGTGGGGAGCCTGTTCCTCTTTCCCACTTGTGCTCTCTCTCGCTACCTTTCTCTCAAATAAATAAATAAAATATTTAATAAAAAATAAGTTTAACTTGATAATAAACTTCATAATTTAATATATTACTGTAATAACTATAATATGACTTCATAGTGACAACATGAGTAGAGGGATATATTAATTAAAAGGTCCCCTGACTTACTCAGCAGTTCAAAGTGGAAGCATGTCCAAGGAAAGTCAAATGGCTACCTGTCATGTAAAATCCTGAAAACAGATCTATATATTAACTACCCAAGTATAGGGATCCCTGGGTGGCGCAGCGGTTTGGCGCCTGCCTTTGGCCCAGGGCGCGATCCTGGAGACCTGGGATCGAATCCCACGTCGGACTCCCAGTACATGGAGCCTGCTTCTCCCTCTGCCTGTGTCTCTGCCTCTCTCTCTCTCTCTCTCTCTGTATGACTATCGTAAATAAAAATTAAAAAAAAAAAAACATTTAACTACCCAAGTATAAAAGAGAATAAAAATGCAAGTTAAATGAATACATGCGGAAGAGACTTTAATTTTAGTTAAATAGTGTAACATAGATGCAAATATAATGTTAAACAAACAAAATGAAATTCATGTGACCTTGGGTTTCATTTACAGAGAGAAATACTGTCTAGGACAGTAGTTGATGGTATACAATTTAATATAAAGGTTGACAAAATGGACCTCTTCCAAAAAGAAAGACAAGTGATAAGATGAAACAATATTTTAAGATCATTAAGAGGCTCACTGAAGAAATGAGACTGTGTGACCTGTACGACAAAGCAACGTGACAGACACAAGAGATTTCCAATTACGTAAAGTCACTCCTACAGCTAAATGCTGCACTTGTTTTAAGTAGCTCCATGGGGTAAGTTCAACAGAAGAAAGTATTTTCTTTTTTTTTTTTTTTTAATATTTTAATTTTTATTTATTTATAATAGTCATAGAGAGAGAGAGAGAGAGAGAGGCGCAGAGACACAGGCAGAGGGAGAAGCAGGCTCCATGCACCGGGAGCCCGACGTGGGACTCGATCCCGGATCTCCAGGATCGCGCCCTGGGCCAAAGGCAGGCGCCAAACCACTGCGCCACCCAGGGATCCCCAGAAGAAAGTATTTTCTAACAAAACAAACTGCTTAAAAATGGAATAGATAATGCTGTCTACACCAAAGGATGTTCTGTCTGAACCAAATCAGTGTCACTGTGAAAAGAATTCAAGTGTTGGACAAGGATTCAATGAATAAACTGTTAGCCTCTCTTCAGACTTTAGATCCATTGCTTTATAACCACAGATTGTTATATAATTTAATTTAGTTGCTTAAGGCTTAACCAAAAGCAATAAGCTTCTAAAATCTAGACAATTAAGATTAAATGGCTTTGACTACAACACGAGTTACTTGAACCAAGCAATTATACTTGGGATGGCAAATATAAAACTATAAAAGCTAGCCTTAAAAAACGAAAAACAAAAACCAGTTCTTAAGTATGCTAATGTTACATATACATTTTGGGTGGAGTGGCTTATTATTCCTAATCACTAGGTAATACTAATTACAACGTATGCAATAAAAAAGATGCAGCTTGTTGAGCTCTTTCAATTTTTGTCAACGACAAAACAACAAGCTTAGGTTGTTGTAATAATCTGTACCTCTGTACTACTGATGTTGCAGCTACTAATCATACCACCATGGTTACTACTAAGACTGCTTTTACTACTGCTACTGCTACTATGACTACTGCTTCTATTACTACTAACACTACTACCAAGAAGTTACATGTATCGAGTTACTATGATATAATATGCTACTCTGCTTGGAATTTTATATAAATTGAGTCATTTATCCTATCAAAGAGGTATTATTATTATTATTTGCCCATTTTATTATTTTATTTTTTTTGCCCCTGTTAAAAGATAACTATACCACAGCAAATTTAGGTAAGCAACATATCCTAGATTTCACAGGTTAAAAGTGTTGGGATCAGCATTTGAAAACAAGCAATAGTTTCAGATTTTATGCTCTTATTAATCTATAAGCTAGTCAAAGAATAGACTCAAATGAATTATGAGTGTGATCCTTTAACATAAAAGTTAAACATTCATCTACAGAAGAAAGTTTTCTCCAAACAGAGCATATCATTCTAATCACTTCTTTAGCAACTATATTCTTAGCAACTGTAAGCTCAGTCTCTTTGGTAATTCTGTTCATTTATTTTTCTCATGTTTTTCAAGTGTCCTTTACATATACTAATATTTTTATAGCATTAGCAGTTTATGATTAAGTCCTGTTATTTGGTTGATCACACTTTGTATTTGTCTTCTACTATGTTTTAGTCTTTATGGTTTAGTCTTCTTGTCTATGATAGGGTACCCATAGAACTCAAGTTTACATTTCTGCAGAGTAGCTCTCTTTATCATAATATGAACTTGTGTCATTTAAATACCAAATTTGATAAGGACCATTTTCTTATTTTATTAATATCAAGAAGAAGATTAATGATTTTAAAAAGTCAGTCATGGTTACCATATAGTTTTTAATTAATTAATTATTTTTTGAAAGAGAGAGAGAGCACGTGTGCACGAGTTGCAGGGGTAAGGGCAAAAGGAGAGGAAGAGAAGGAATCTTAAGTAAGCCCCATGCTCAGTGCACAACTCCACACAGAGCTCCACCTCTGGACCCTGAGATCATGATCTGAGCTGAAATCAAGTGTTAGATGCTTAACCAACTGAGCCACCCAGGCACTCTGGTTACCATGTAATTAAATAGGGACAAAAGTAGTGGCTTCCATGAGTATCAATATTTCATAGCCTGGGAAATTATACAATTAAAGAACAAAACTGTGATTGAATGAACTAGCATCATATACCTAGTTCAGTGATAATTCCTTTTCTTTTTTTTAAGACTTTATTTACTTATTTGGGAGAGAGAGGGCACGAGTGGGGGGAATGGCAGGCAGAGGGAGAGGGAGAAGCAGACTCCCCACTGAGCAGGGAGCCTGATGTGGGGCTCGATGCCAGGACCTCAAGATCATGACCTGAGCTGAAGGCAGATGCCCGACAGAGCCACTCAGGTGCCCCTAAAACATATCTCTAAAAAAGGAATAATCATTATCAACAACAATCCATGTGCCACTGAATTTAAGTCTCTCATTAGTACTGTAAACATTGGATGCGTATAGTATGTCCATGGGGTACTGGGTGATGAGGGGTTATTATCATCCTCATTACTCACATGAGGAACTGAGGCAGAAAGAAGTTAAGAAGCTTATCCAAGGCTGACTCCATACTCTGAACTGAGAATAAATACCTCAAGTAGATGAATCCATAGCTTTCCCCCTTAAATTTATTTTCAGAGAAGCAAAAACTTTTTCAAAAGTGACTTTATAACTTGAATCTCACCAATGAATTTATCAGTAAAGTTACTGAAAAAAAATGTCTGTTCTACAAATGGGCATTTACCTAAGTTGGACCAATTAGAGAGAATAAATATGATTTCAGAGACTATTATTAATAGTATTGAGAGAGAAAGTCAAACTTCTTTCCCTGGGTCTTCAAAGAGAAATCAGTGCAAGGCCAGAGAGAATCTCTCCCTTTTTGTTGTGAGGCATAAAACAGAAGTTCTTAGCCGACAAGATATATTTCTGGCTCTTGTTTTCCAGAATCCTGATTTTTTTTTTTTAACAAAGAAGGAAAGGATATAGAAAGAGAGAGGAGCAGGAGAATAACAGGAAAGAAAATAGATAGGAAGAAAGAAGAAGAAAGAAAGAAAGAAAGAAAGAAAGAAAGAAAGAAAGAGAGAGAGAGAGAGAGAGAAAGAAAGAAAGAAAGAAAGAAAAAGAAAGAAAGAAAAAGAAAAGAAAAGAAAAGAAAAGAAGAAAAGAAAAGAAAAGAAAAGAAAAGAAAAGAAAAGAAAGGAACCCATGAAAGGGATAGAAAGAGAAAGAGGTTGACTGATTTTCCAAAGAATAGAAAGAAGAAGGAGGTGGGCAGGTGCCTCGAGTAACCAGAATCAAGCTGTGAGCCTATGCTCATCTCTCAAACAGTCGAGGAAGGAAAGTAAGACCTCAAGCCACATGATGCTCCTATGGAAGCTCATTCTAAGTATAGGACTTCCATATGAAGCAAAACCTCTGTGGTCAACTTCAAAAAGATCAATTGGCATTACCAAATGGGATATCAAGTCACCATGATGGTCTGAATAACTGGAAGTCTTCGTCCATTTTCCTTACCTCAGGGAACATAGCATCAACAAAAGGAAGGTTAACATATGTCAAAAGGTGGTCATTAGATCACAGAACTATGCAGTTATGGTCAAAATGCAGATATCTAAGAACTAACTGAGACCAACTAACACAGAGTCTTTGGGGCTGAAGCTCTAAACAATATATATATATATATATATATATATATATATATATATATATATATTTAAGCCTCACTTAAGCATAATGAAGTTTAAGAATTATTTTGAGAAAGACAGGTTGGGCAGTCATGGGGGAGGGAGACAGAAACTGGGCCACTATTAGTAGCTTCAGAGACTAGTTCAGGATTCAGACTGAATTCAAGCCTCAAGGAAGACCCACATCAAAAGTAGAGGGCAAAAAAAAAAAAAAAGTAGAGGGCTGAAAACCTGGGAAAATGAGAAGCAGCAGGCTTAGAATAAATCACAGCAAGAGACATGAGGTGGTCAAAAGGCCAGAGCAGAATAACAGCCTTGGAAGAAATAACTATCCAAGGACAAGGCAAGGTGGCTTTTCAAAAGACTGCACCAAATCTCAGAAACCAATGCATCTTCATGTAATGGACAAAGTCATGGAAGATGAAGGATCAGACAACACCAACTGTGAGAGAGAGATTTTGTAGTAATTGTTGATCACAACAGCTCAGCCTCTTCTAGACTTTTTCTGTTGAGTCAGGAACCCCTCCCAGTATTTGGTCAGCCTGAGCTAATAAATGAAAGTATGTGACTGGAGTCAGATAAGACTTTATGAAGAGAAGTCTGTGATGCCTGGGTGGTTCAGTGGTTGAGCGTCTGCCTTTGGCTCAAGGCGGGATCCTGGGATCCAAGATCGAGTTCCACGTCGGGCTCCTTGCAGGGAGCCTGTTCTTCCCTCTGCCTGTGTCTCTGACTCTCTCTCTCTCTCTCTCTCTGCTCTCATGAATAAATAAATAAATCTTAAAAAGAAAAGAGAAGTTTGATTCTGAGCTAAGGTCTCATTGGCTTTTCAAAAGGTGAGGAATGTCCTAGTTTATGTAACTATATCCAAGTTGATTTCACCAAAATATTAAACACGGCTTGCTTTAGTAAGTACACTATTTAGGACAAACCAGAAAAGGAAATGGAAAGGGTTTCATTATAGAAGGAAGAAAAATTAAATATTACAGCATACTATTATTGAGAAATAAAGATAGGAAAATGAGTACTATAACTATTAAATTTCTATTAACTTGGTAAGGTCTTTTTTTTTTTTTTTTTTTTTTTTTTTTTTTTTTTTTACTTGATATACTATTTTCAGATGTTCATTCAGGTACTCCATGATTACAAAGGGAATCTATTATACTTGACATGACCTTTACTTAGAGCCATAAACTGAAGAAGACAATAAAAATACAAACATTAAACACAGATAAACAATTTATTCACCTTGTCTTTCAGTTGATAGACAGCTTCAAATTTCTCATAATAGGTTCTAGCATGAATTAAGGAAATGTTATTCAAAGGTAAAGGAAGATTTAAAACTTTGGAGAAGGACACTGGTCAGAAACGTTAATCTCTATGAACTAGTGCCCAATGAAATTCCAAAGTGGATAATTTGTCCTTAAACTATTATTCTCCTTCACATATTTGGTTCTTTCTTATTCTAAACTCACATGATCTCACCTCCATTCATTTTATCTGTTCTTACATTTGTTTCACGGGTTTCAACTAAAAAATTGACTCTCCCTGAAACAAGTGAAAGGCTTCAGATAAAACATGCTCTTTAAGCAGGAGAGCCCTGATTGTTCTGGTAGGGTGTCACAAGTGGAGCAAAGAACAGAATTTGTTGATTAACATGTGGGATCTCAGAATGGTCCCTTATTCTCCTTTGACTGCTTCGTCAGCCCTGTAGACACCCCTGGGGAAAGACAGCAAAACCAGTTTTCAGAGGTTGGCACAACTTTCCCAGGGAATATTCTAAGTATCCTATTTTTCAAGAGGGATTACAGTTTAATATGCTCACTCTAAATATCTTTTCTTATTACCTAATTGGTCAAAGTTATTAAAAACTTCTCAGAGAGTTGAGTTTCAGTTCACACCTTGTAAAAAAAGGCTAAAATATGCACACAGAAGACTTCTGCAACAGAACAAGCAGTGTTGCTCTTTAGAGTGACTCATTAGAACACAGAAAGTAGGGCCCGAAGCTAGACCCTGAGATTTAACACTCACCTCCATGGAATAGGTGAGGTGCAACATTTAACATCAATCTTTAGTTTTCAGTTAATACAGCTCATTATGAACCAGATGGCCTGACTGTTCTGCCATTTCCTGCATAACTTTTTTTTACAAGAGTAGAAATGTAGCTCTCTTTAAAAAAAAAAAATAAAACATCATAATAGGTGAGTAGTTTCAAGAAGAAATGCTAAGAGTAATTTTCAATGTATCAACGAACAGTTTCTAAAAAACAGGTAAAATATTTCAGTAGCAAAGAGTTTTATGAAAACATTTAAGCACTCATCTGCAATTCCCTTATATCTATCATTATAATTACCTTGATTGTAAGGCTCTGAGTAATTTTCCTGCATTGTGGTTGTAGATATAGTGAAGAGATATAGTGATTCGTGAGTTCCTCAAATCAAATCTCCAAAGTCTATGAATGAAGATGCCCTGGCTATTTCTCTATGCTCTCAAAACAACTGCTAAAAGAATTTAGTTCAATAAGGAGCTTTTTTTCCTTCCATGATGCCTATTTGATAACTAGCATTTTTCAATTATTTAAGAAAAGAGTGTATTTGAGCATCACATAGATAGAGGTTTTAAGGATGATCATGGGATATGAAACATGACACTCTAAGATGTTCAGATTTCATATAATTAAACTTTCATCTGTATATTAGATGTAAAAAAAAATAGCACTACACTTACCTTCGTGATTTTTCTCTCCTGAAGCCACCCTCCACTGAACAGCTCTAGTTTGTATTAAACTTCTTCTATCTAAGTTTCATTTTGCATTCATGCTCCAGTATTAATAAGTACATTTTGAAATCTGATTGAGCATAAACTTAACAGTTTGATTCTCTTAATGTGGTATCTTTTAACTTCTAATGCCCTCACTGAAGTGAGGTATTAATTAGAAATGCAAATATGTCTAATGGAAAAGTAAGGTGGTCTTGAAGATCAGCAGGTAATCAAGCATTTGGTCCTTATAACAGTTCGTTTTATTTTATTTAGAATTTTATTTATTAATTCATGAGAGAAGAGAGAAACAGAGAGAGAGAGAGAGAGAGAGAGAGAGAGAGAGAGAGAGAGGCAGAGTCACAGAGGAAGAAGCAGACTCCATGCAGGGAGCGCGACATGGGACTCAATCCCGGGTCTCCAGGATCACGTCCTGGGCCGAAGGCGGCACTAAACCGCTGAGCCACCCAGGCTGCCCCTTTTAACAGTTTAATCAGAAAACCTTTTATGATCAGACTTTAATAATTTTTCTTAAGCCTTTAATAATTTTTCTGATTTTAGTAGTTCAGTCTGTTGACTTACTAGGAAGTCTAACTTACTTTGGTGAAAACATCAAAACATTTACTGAGACACAAGAAAGTCACTTTTTTACTCAAACTGAGAGCATCAAATAAAAGTTCTGCAGGCTGCAATTGAGTATTTTTTGGAGGTAGAGACACAGCATGGTAAGTGGTTTTTCAGTGTGAAGAGAAGGAAGCTGTGATCATTAGTTCTGTTCTGTTCTCTCCTTATTTTTAACCATTTTTAGTTGACTGCTTTAAAAGTACAGTAAGATTATACTACAAAAATTACAAAAAGAAGCGACATGAAGTTTTCTCTACCTAAATCAGTTACAGCAACTTATAGCATTCATTTAGATTTACTTCTGACTCCTTGTGCTAGACTTAAAAATAATTAGGTCTAACTACTACTAAGCACTCAAGAAATAGTAAATAGTCGCTTTAGTCAGTTTTTTTTTTATTAATTGCACATGCCATTTTAACCTTCCAATATTCTCCCCCCTAAACGTTTAGAACATTCAATTTTCTTTCTTCTTTATAAGATTTTTACTTATTTATTCATGAGAAACACACAGAGAGAAACAGACACAGGCAGAGGGAGAAGCAGGCTTCCTGAGGGGAGCCCCATGTGGGATTCCATCCCAGGACCCTGGGGTAATGCCCTGAGCAGAAGGCAGATGCCCAACTGCTGAGCCTCCCAGGCATCTAGAACATTCAATTTTCTAAATCTTACCACAAAATTGCCACACGGGGAAAAAAAAAAAAAAAAGAGTTTTTTTTTTTTAGGGAAGCTCCTGCCTCACTTTAGGCTTCCCCTCCCCCCACCTGCACACCTTTCCCTCTAGGCAGATATATTCCCCTGAGTTAATATTTTATTCCTCAGAGTTAATGTTTCCCCATGTCCTACAATAATGGTGTAATATATTTCCACTCCAGAGACTTTCACTCAAGTATGGAACACTTGGCCACCTAGATTCTCAAAGCATAAATTCACAGTCTACAACACTAATGACAAATTTCACTTTGGAAGAAACAGAGGAAAGTAATTGATTTTTGTCATGATGTCCCAAGCACACTGTCACAAACATATTAACATTTAGGGGCACATAATCTTCAGTATAAATAAGTGAAAATAATTGGCATTTATCAATTGAATTTATTTTTTCTGCAAAATAATACTTTGACTCAATTTAACATGAATCATTACATTATGTGATCAGTTTCTATGTTATTAGTTTTAAACGTTGTGACTAACGCTACCTTATTAGTTATGTGTTGTTTTCACTTAAATAGAGTATTATTTTTATGAAGATCATTGTGAGATAAGATGAAAACCTGTGCCTGTGTATGTGTGTGTGTGTCCTTGTGTCCTTTGCTTCTTATGTACACCCTCAGGTCAGATCTTTGGCACAGATGCTGACAATGCTAAATTGTCAGCTAAATGCTAACATACTCATCATTATCTCCAATAAGGAAGGACAGTAGAAGTGATCCAAAGAAAGAAGAGGGAGGTGAAGGTCAGCTCTGATCTGGTTCACAATTTGAGTCTTCAGAAACAATCATATTATAGTTTTCTACCAACCAATTTTCCATGAAAAAAGAAAGCTGCTAAATGATTCTATAATTTAAGAGGCTTGTAGGAGTGTGGGGGGAAGCATCTTATTTTAAATGATAAGAGGAAAATCTTTTTTGTTGTTTATTTGTTTACACCTAGAGGAAGGTGAAAGTGAATGGGAAGGAGCCAGCCAATGTGGCAAGATGTAAGATAGATATATTTCACCCCACCCCACCCCCTCTACCAACTCCAAAATAAAATTAACCAGCACTACAATGAGGAAATGTGAAAGGGTAATGAGATAGAGTTGACACACAAGAACTTGGACTGGGTGTTAGTTAGTAGCAGGCACTGCAGAAATGTTTGTCTAGGAATGTTCCTCCCTTTCAAGAAACCAAAGCAACTGTTATGTTCTTAGGAGACCCCATGCTTTCTCCTCACAGCACCTGTTGTTCTACAACAGTGAGTGTAACTAATTTGGAAGAAAAATACACTCTAAAGGGCTGCTTGAAAAAGGATTACTGGGTGTTATTCTGTATGTTGGCAAATTGAACACCAATAAAAATAAATTTATTATTTAAAAAAAAAGAAAAAGGATGGATGAGAGGGTAGCTATATTTTAAATCTATATACCCAGATGTATTTTTGATATTAACAGTATCCTAGGTCTACAGGGGGTGCCTGGGTGTCTCAGTTGGTTAAGTGTTGGACTCTTGATTTCACCTTAGTGAGTCATGACTTCAGGGTCGTGAGCTCGAACCCTTCACTAGGCTCAGTGCTCAGCACACAGTCTGAGACCTTCCTCCTCACCCTTCCCCCCCTGCCCCTTACCCCCTGAAAAATAAATAAATAAATAAATAAATAATAAATGAATAAATAAATAAAACTTTTTTTTTAAAAAAGCACTGGGGATAAAGATTTATTATGTCAAAAAAAAAAGAACAGAAAAGACACCAAAAATGTATCTATGAAACAAATATGTATATATAGATACACACGTGTGGTGGTGTGTGTGTGTGTGTGTGTATAGAGATGGGGGAGGACTTCCTAAGCATAACATAAGAGAGAGACATATTAAAATAAAACACTCTTTGGGGGAAAAATAATGTTGAAAAGTGCGGTGGGGTATTTCTAGCCTAACAAAGTGTTAATAACATTTAATATGGGAAAAATATTCTACATCCATCAGATCAATACAAATTAAAAGACCCCAACTAAAAGAGAAAAAAAGAAACAGAAAAGAAAGTACATATTCAATTTGCCAGAGTAATATAGTAAAGATATTTAAAAATCAGATAGATCTTTTTAATCATCAAAAATGCATACACAAAATGCAGAAACTTCCCCTATGAAAGTGCATCTTTTTTTTAAAGTGATCTCTACACCAAATGTTGGGCTCAAACTCATGACCCAGAGTGAGTCCCATGCATGTTCTACCAACCGAGCCAGCCAGGCGCCCTGAAGGTGTACCTTTTTAAAGTGGTAATGACCAGTTTTTGACTAAGGATTCTAGAATATACAGCACCTCATATAATTCTCATTAGTATTGATATAGACTTTCTGAAAGAAATTTTCAAAATGAGTTTTAAAAACTACTAAAAAGTTCACTTCTAAAAATCTTAGGGAAATAATGTAGATATGTAGAAAGATTTAGCTACAAAGTTGTATATCTTGTTATTACACAAAACCCCTGGAAGTGATATGTTTAAATATAGATATCATATTTTACAAAAAAAATGAAATTACCAGAGTACCAATATTCTTAGTAACTCATGTTTACTGGGTGCACCATGTATATTTAATAAATTTTAAAGATAGTACAATTCAATGAGTTATACTTCATAGTATGAGTATAGTAAAATACTGGGTTTGGATCATTGCTCTCCCCATTAATAGATTTGTGACTATGGAAGAGTTACTTAATTTCATTCAATAATCATTAAAAAGATTTAAAGGGCTGTTAAAAGAATTAAATGAGATAATAACTGGAAAGTACTTGGAAATGTAAGGTTTTTGAGAAGTGATTAGATCATCAGGGTTCTTTCATAAGTGGGATTATTGCCTTCATAAAAGAGACCCCACCAAAAAAAGAGACCCCAAAAAGCCCCCTCACCCTTTCCATCATGTGAGGCTGTAGTGAGAAGACAGCTATTTATGAGCAAGTAGGAGTGGTTCTCACCAGACACCAAATCTGCCAAGATTTTGGATTTGCCAGCCTCCAGAACTATGAGAAATAAATTTCTGCTGTTTATAAGCTACTCAGTCTATGGTCTTTGGTAATGAACTATACAAATGACTCCTGAAAGTCAGGAGCTATTTTCTTATAGCAGGTCAAACAGTCTAAGACTGTACCTAAGAACTAAAAAATTATTATTATTATTATTATTATTATTATTAAACAATAATAATATAAATTTACAGTGTCTTTATAGCCTTCATCATTATTCTTATCAGACCAGAAGTAAAGTTCTTTTAACTGGACTTTATTTTTTAAAGATTTTATTTATTTATTCATGAGAGACACAGAGAGAGAGAGGCAGAGGGAGAAGCAGGCCCCACGCAGGGAGCCCCACGTGGGACTCAATCCCTGGTCTCCAGGATCACACCCCAGGCTGTAGGCGGCGCTAAAACTCTGCGCCACCGGGGCTGCCCTTAACTGGACTTCAAAAGTGTGGAGTTATTCAATAAGTTAAAGCGTCTGCTTTCAAGTTCAGGTCATGATGTCCTGGTCCTGGAATAGAGCCTAGGAGGAGCCTGCTTTTCCTTCTTCCTCTGTATCCCCCGCTCCTGCTTGTGCTCCCGTTCTCAAATAGATAAATTTTTAAAAATAAATGCTTTTTAAATAATGAGATTGAATTCTACGTATGGTTATGTTATTTTTCCATTAAGTAGAATATCATCAAAATGCATCTTATTTGTACCTTAATCGGGAAAAACATATACCCTACTTAAGATATTTTTCTATGTTCACTTATTCCTTAATAATGCCTTCCTTATTTTACTTATTTTGTTATTGCTTACTTAATACAAAAAATTATCTTGAAAACACCAATCAATCAATCAACAGATATCATACATTGGCTTAATGGCCACACAAGAAGCACTTGAAATAGTTATTATCTACAGAAAATCATGGCATGCATTTTTCAAATGCATTAAGTATGTGATGCATAAGTTTCTTTGTTATTGTGTCTAATTTACTATTCATGTTGAAAGTAGATTAGGTGAAATCAGTTCTGATAAAAGCTTATATGAGGAGGACATGGAGGCTCTATATATAATAAATAAAATTTTATAACAATTTACCAAATAATTATGCCTCACTTTTCCCCAAATGACTGATTAATCTATTTATATCTATTCTTCTCTAAAAATACTATCACTTTAAAATAGTCTTTCAGAGCCTGGTTGGCTCAGTGGTTGAGTGTCTGCCTTTGGCCCAGGGCGTGATCTTGGAGTCCCAGGATCGAGTCCCACATTGGGCTCCCTGCATGGAGCCTCCCTCTACCTCTCTCTGCCTCTCTCTCTCTGTGTCTCTCATGAATAAAGAAATAAAATATTTAAAAAAAAAGTCTTTCAATGAAAAAAACTTGTTGAATTGGACTCTGAGTTTTCTAAGATGTCTTTTCAGACAATGGAAAACTATACATATTAATAATAAACCCAGAATAAAATGATCTACATTCTGGGAATATTGCATCTGCGACTAATCATTTTAAAAAGAAGTAGAAAGAAATTTCATAAGGTGTTAAGAGGAATAAAATAATAAAGTAAGGTCCTATGACCCAGTCCCTGGCACAGGGAGGAAAGAGAAAATGTTGGTGAATTTCGATTACTGCTATAATTCTGCTACGAACAATAAAAAAAAAAAAGTAAATACTTGAATAAGTTGAATAAAGCTGCATTAGTAATAAACTTAGTTTTTTATAATTTTTCCTTAGAAGTGATAAATTATAAGTAATGTGTAGAATTTATAATGAAAATGAAATTAAGCATCCATTTTTGATAGAGAAAACCAGGACTATTTGAGATACAGTTCCTTTTATAAATTCTAATTCTTAGCTCATAAAATAATATAATCAGCCCCCTGCCTGGTTATCTTTCACTTTAAAAAATGTGTCTGGTTAGAAATAAATAGGAATGTTGATAATTTAGATTTAAATGGATAAATCTAATGTATGCTTCCCATTTGCTAAGGAGTTTTTGCTATTATCATATGGTAATTCTGCTGTAACACAGATTGTAAATACACAAACGTATTTAAAATTTATCATGTAGTCTGTGGCCCAATTTAGAAAATCTACTACCCATCTAATACACTTTCTCCAAAGTAGAATAAAAGCTTTTCATAAGTTAAAGGTATTTTAGGTAGTGTCCCAATGTGATTGCATAATAAATTCACAGCAATAAAGCAAATGCTTACACAAAGAAACAGCCACATTTAGGACTAAACCACATGCATTTGTGTGGCAGTCTAATGATCCTTGAATCAAGAATATTTATAGATCTGGAAGAGAAATCAGAATTCAGCAGCAGACAAAGCATTTAAAAATGTACCAATTTTTCTGAGCCAGCCAGAAAATTTAAATTTAGCCTTTTATAATCCTAATGGGAACAATCTCTTAATGACTAACATACAACAATGTAAATAGCAACCTCGCCTGCTTTGGTTGCCATAGCATATTTAAATTGGATGATTAAAAAAATGCTAAGTGCATATTTGCTTGGCTTAGCGATAGTGAAATCGATACAGAATTAATACAATAGTAATGATTTTATCAGAAGCACAAAGCATTGTATCAAATCACTTCGTTAAAACAAAAACATTTATAAAGGTTGTTAGTCTACAATTTTAGCAGAGCTGAAGTTTAGCCAAAAAATATCTATTTTATTGATATATAAAATCATTATGTGGTGGACTTTAGGTCACAAATTCTTTGACACTCTACCAAGAGTTTGGGTCTGTTTTCCCTCTCTCGCATCTGGGTCAGCCTATGATGCTTTGACCAACAGAGTGGGGCAGAAACGACAATGGGCCAGATCTGGGACTACTGATGAGGTGACTGGAAGTTCCCATCTTTGCCCTTTGGAACTGCCACATGAGAAGGCTAATAATTCTGCCAGAGAGAAACACAGGAAGTGACCCTAAAAATATAGGAGCAGAAAAAGAACACAGCTGAGCACAGCCCCCTAGATATCTCTACCACGTCACCGTAAATTGGAGTGAGGCTGTCCATCTCCCTGATTGTCCGCATCCTTTCTGCCCAGCTGCTAATGGAATACCAGGTGATCTTAGTTAACATCACATGGACTAGAAGAAGAATCACTCATGCAAGCCCTGTCTGTATTCCTCACAAAACCATGAAATATGATGGGATGGCTATTGGTTTTAGTCACTAAATTTTGAGGTGGTTTATCAAAGAGTGATAACTAACCAGAAAAACATAAGTTCATAGAACTAAGAAAATGGACAATGATAGCAAGAGTATTGTAATACTAGTACTTATCCATTCTTTTTACGGTGTAATGTGCACATATATTTTAAAAAGAAGTTTGGTAAATAGTGAAGTGTTTCTAAAGCCATGAAAATTCTCTCTCCTCATAGTTTTGTCCAAAACTAAAACAAAACAAAACAAAAAATATCGGAAGGATTTGACATTAAATCATTCAAAATTAAGAAGTATATATATATATATGATTATTTGTAAGTTTTATATAAAACTATAAATTACTTATAAAATTACATATGATACATATGTCTTATTAAGTGAAAACTTGCAACTGTAATAGTAAAAATGAGGTTATAGCTGAATGAATTATAGCATATTGATGAGAGAGTATTAAGTAAAATATAAATTTGAAGGCTTGCTATTTGAAAAGTATTTATGCATATATTAGACAGTAGAAAAAGCAGGCAACTCACTTGTATTTATTCTATTATTAACAGATATACAAATTGCATATACTACTCCAGAAAAGAGCATGGAACTATCAAAACAATATACTCATAAAGAAATTTTGGAGAACTTTAATATTTTGTTATATTACGTGTATTATAAAGTAGATTTTATTTTATTTATTTTTTTAAAGATTTTATTTATTTATTCATAGACACAGAGAGAGAGGCAGAGACACAGGCAGAGGGAGAAGCAGGCTCCAGGCAGGGAGCCCGATGTGGGACTCGATCCCGGATCTCCGGGATCACACCCCAGGCTGCAGGCGGCGCCAAACCGCTGCGCCACCAGGGCTGCCCTATAAAGTAGATTTTAAAATGTCATTGTGGAGTAACTAATATATATAAAGCAAATATTAACAGACATAAGGGGAGAAATTGACAGTAACATAATAATAGTAGAGGACTTTAACATGCCTTTCACATCAATGAATATATCATCCAGACAGAAAACAGCAGCTTTGAACGACACATTAGATGAGGTGGACTTAACAGATACAACATTCTATCCCAAACCAGCAGAATACACATTCTTTCCAGGTGTACATGGAATTTTCTTTAAAATAGATCACATGTTAGGCCACAAAACAAATCTCAGTAAGTTTAAGCTATTGAAATCATATCAATATCTTTTCTGACCATAATGGTATGAAACTAGAAATCAATACAAGAAAATAAAAAAACACTAGAAAAAAACACAAACACATGAGGCTGAACAACATGGTACTAAACAAGCAATGAGCCAACAAAGTAATTAAAGAAGAAATTAAAAACACAACCTGGAAACAAATGATAATGGAATTACAACAGTTCAAAATCTCTGGGATGCAGCAAAAGCAGTTCTAAGAGGTAAGTTTATACAATATAGACCTACCTGAAGAAGAAAGAAAACTCTCAAATAAACAATCTGACGGTATACCTAAAGAAACTAAAATAAAGACTACACAAAACCCAAAGTTAGTAGAAGGAAGGAAATGATAAAGATCAAAATGAAAATAAAGAACGGGATGCCTGGGTGGCTCAGCAGTTAAGCACCTGCCTTCAGCTCAGGATGTGATCCTAGAGCCGGGGATCGAGTTCCACATCGGGCTCCCTACATGCAGCCTACTTCTCCATGTGCCTATGTCTCTGCCTCTCTCTCTCTCTCTCTGTCTCTCATGAATAAATAAATAAAATCTTAAAAAAGGTAAATAAAAATGAAAATAAATAAAATAAAGACTAAAAAATAATAGAAAAGAGCTACGAAACTAAGAGCTGGTTCTTGAAAATGTTAAACAAAACTGATAAACATTTAGCCTGACTCATCAAGGAAAAAACAGAAGACCCAAATAAATAAAATCAGAAAGGATAGAGAAGTTACAACCTACACCATAGTAATACAAAAGATTATGAAACTACTATGAAAATTTATATGCTAATAAATTAGACAACCTAAAAGAAATGGATAAAGTTCTAGAACATACAATTCTCTAGGATTGAATTAGGAGTAAGTGGAAAATATGTACAGATTATTACTAGTAATGAAACTGAGTTGGTAATTTAAAAAAATACATTCAACACAAAAAGTCCAGGACCAGATGGCTTCACAGGTGAATTCCACCAAACATTGAAAGAGAAGATAATACCTATCTTTCTTAAGCTTTTCCATAAACTAGAAGAAGGAATGCTTCCAAACTCATTCCATAAGGCCCTCATTGTCCTGATCGCAAAAGCAAACAAAGACACTACAAAAAAAGGAGAAAGAAAGAGAAAGAAAGAAGAAAGAAAGAAAGAAAGAAAGAAAGAAAGAAAGAAAGAAAGAAAGAAAGAAAGAAGAAAGAAAGAAAAGAAAGGAAGGAAGGAAGGAAGGAAGAAAGAAAGAAAGAAAGAAAGAAAGAAAGAAAGAAAGAAAGGAAGAAAGGAAGAGAAGTTAAAGGCCAATACCCCTGGTGAACACATATGCAAATGTCCTCTACAAAATATTAGCAAACTGAATTCAAAATTACATTAAAAAAATCATTCTCCACAATCAAGTGGTATTTATTCCAGGTATGCAAGGATGATTCAATATCTATAAAAATCAACCAATATGATACAGCACATTAACAAAATACAGGATAAGGGTACCTGGGTGGCTCAGCAGTTAAGGCATATGATTATGATCTTGGGGTTATGAGTTTAGGCCCCATGTTGGGTTTAGAGTTTATTTAATACGAAATTTTTAAATGAAGGATAAAAATATGATCATCTCAATAGACGCAGAAAAGGTACTTAAGAAATTCAGCATCCATTAATAATTAAAAACACTTAACGAAGTGGGCTTAGAGGGAATATAGTTCAACATAGTAAGGCTTTCATCAAAAACTTTTAGGACAAATAAGTGAATTCAGTAAAGTTGCAGGATATAAAATAAAATACAGAAGTCCATTACATTTTTATATGCTAGTAATGAAGGAGCAGAAAAGAAATTGAGAAAACAATCCCATTTACAATTCCATAAAAAAAATGC
Organism: Nyctereutes procyonoides; assembly: GCF_905146905.1. Classification (NCBI taxonomy): domain Eukaryota; kingdom Metazoa; phylum Chordata; class Mammalia; order Carnivora; family Canidae; genus Nyctereutes; species Nyctereutes procyonoides. The sequence continues at coordinate 573,250 of NW_026575158.1, read as the reverse complement.
TAGGAATAAATTTAATAAATTTAACCTATACTCTGAAAATATAAGACCCTGATGAAAAAAAATTAAAGATGGTATAAATAAAAATGAAAAGGTATAGTACCTTCATGAATTGGATGGATTAATATTGTTCATATGTCCATTTACCCAAAACAATATGCAGATTCAATACCATTCCCATTAAAATACTAATAGAATTTTTCACAGAACTAGAATAAATAATCTTAAAACTTATATGGACCCACAAATGACCCCAAATCACCAACACAATCTTGAGAAAGAACAAAGCTAGAAGTATCAGAGTTCCAGATTTCAAGATATAATACTACTACAAAGCTAAAGTAATCAAAACAGTTTGGTTCTGGCACAAAATGGACACAGATCAATGGAACAGAATAGAAAGCCCCCAAATAAACCCATGCTTATATGAACAATTAGTCTATGACAAAAGAGGTAAGAATATACACTGGGGAAAAGACAGCCTCTTCCAAATAAATGGTGTTGGGAAAACTGGAAAGTTACATGCAATATAGGCAGAAAATTCTTACACAATACACAAAAATAGATTCAAAATGGGTTAAAGACCTAAATGTAATATCTGAAACCACAATATTTCTAAAAGAAAACACAGGCAGTATTCTCTTGGATATCAGCCTTAGCAATCTTTTTCTGGATATGTCTCCTCAGACAAGGGAAAAAAGAACAAAAATAAACTATTGGGACTACATTAAATTAAAAAGCTTTTGCACAGTGAAGGAAACCACACACAAAGTAAAAAGACAACCTGCTGAATGGTAGAAGACATCTGCAAGTGATATATCCAACATATCCTATATTGACAGGAATACAAACTTGTGTAGCCACTATGAACAACAGTATGTAAGTTTCTCAAACAAAATAATAAAAGTAAAAAAGATAATAAAAAAAGTAGAAATACCATATGATTCAGCAATTTCACTGTTGGCTATTTACCCTAAGAAAATGAAAACACTAATTTGAAAAGATATATGCATCTATATGTTTAGTGTAGCATTCTTACAATAGCCAAGATATGGAAACATCCTAAGTGCCGATGAATGGATAAGGGAAACATGGTATATACATGTGCATGTGTGTGTAGACATTCATACATGCACACACACATATGCACACAGGAATATTACTCAGCCATAAAAAATGAAACCTTGCATTTCACAACACGGATAAGCCTAGAGGGTATGCTAGGTGAAATTTCAGACAGAGAGAGACAAATACCATATGATTTCACATATATGTGGAATCTAAGCAAACAACAAAGAAATGAAAAAACAGAAATAGACTTAAAAATAGAGATCTGGTGACTGTCAGAGGGAAAGGGGGGTGGCGGGATAGATCAAATAGGCAAAGAAGATTAAGAGGTATAAATTTCCAGTTATAAAAAATTTTTAACGATTTTATTTATTTACTCATGAGAGACAGAGAAAGAGAGGCAGAGACACAGGCAGAGGGAGAAGCAGGCTCCATGCAGGGAGCCTGATGCGGAACTCGATCCTGGGACCCCAGGTTCACACCCCGAACCAAAGGCAGACGCTCAACCATTGGGCCACCCAGGCATCCTCAGTCATAAAATTAGTAAGTCATAGGAATGAAAAGGACAACATAGAGAATAAAGTCAATAATATTTCACTGACATGGTGACAGATGCTAACTATACTAATCATGGTGAGCACCACTTAATGTACATAATTGTTAAATCACTATACCATACACCTAAAACTAACATAATATTTTATACAAACTCTAATTCAATTAAATGTAAAATAAAATAGGAAAAAGAATCATTGCTTGATGATATGGATCGACATATCAAATGGTCTATATCCACGGCCTTTTAACAGGTTGGTAATTTCAAATAGTTTTGTTGAATTACCAGACAATGAAGCACAGGGAAAATAAACTTCCCTGTGAAACAACATAAGGAATATATAACACTTCAAACCTAAGTTCTCCTCCATGTTATTTTAGGAAATCTGTCATAAGCTTGGAGTTTAATTGACAATTTGGCAACAGGATTTACACCCTAATCACACCGTTATTTCTTGTATCTTCCAAATCCTACCATGTAGTTAGCAGTCGGAGTTTTATGAATAAATGAATGAGTGAATGAATACATGAAAATCTGTGGCATATCATGTTACCACTGAAATAGTTATCAGTGTTAGAATTTGCATATATGGCATATGGTACATATAGATGCACTATTCCTATACTTCAGAAATGATTTATGATACATGTAATTTTTTAAGATATAGAATATTCTATATGTGACATAATTTGACTTACATGTTATTTATTGCTACTCACAGAACCATTCTGAATGCTCCTTACATGTTGGCTTTTTTTTCTACTGTATACCCTGTCAAAATTGTTGCAACAGAAATCAGTAAGATAAGTCATTACTGAAGTGATGAGACTCTCTTCCCCACTGGGGGAAAAAATGTTAGTTAAAAGAAAGAGGAAAAGGAATGATTTTTAAATTTTAATTCTTTCTCTGGTGATCTATTTCCATACAACCATAGCTGGAAGCCAACTTTAGATTATAACTTTATTACTGCATAGCTTATGAAATAATCTACTAACCAAAGCAAAAGAAAACGAAACAAACAAAAAAGGAGTGAATAATCAATCTTAAGCCTTTATTTCATCATTATTCTTATCAAAGGAATACTGAAATAGTTGAGCTGGTGTCTGTTTGAAAATATTTGTATAGTGTCTTTTTTAAAAAGATTTTGTTTATTTATTTGAGAGAGCGGAGCTAGAGAGAGAAAGAGAGAGTGAGAATGCACAAGCAGGGCTAGTGGCAAGTAGTGGGAGAAGCAGGCTCCCCGCAGAGCAGGGAGCCCAGTGCAGGGCTCCCTCCCAGGACCCTGGGATCATGACCTGAGCCCAAGGCAGATGCTTAACCAACTGGGCCACCCAGGCATCCCTATAAGTTTTACTCACACATAATTTATAAACTTTACAATTCACCTTTTAGAACCATATAACTCAATGGCTTTCATTATAATACAGAATTGTGCAACTGTGGAATCATACAACATGTGGTCTTTTGTGACTGGTTTCTTTTACTTCACATGTTTTCAAGGTTCATCCATGTTGCAGTATATGTCAGACCTTCATTCCTTTTTATTGTTCCTGTAAAATGTGGTATGGCTATATAGTATTTTATTTATCCCTTCATCAATGATGGATTTTTGATTTCTCCCCCCTACTTTGTAACTATTATAAATGGTGCTTTTATAAACATATATGCATAGGTTTTTGTATGCATGTATGCTTTCACTTCTCTTGCAATATACACAGGAATGGAATTTCTGGGTCAGAAGGCAACTCTATGCTTAACCTTTTGAGGAACTGCCAAAACATTTTCCAAAGTGGCTGCATTACTTTATATTCTCATCAGCAGTGCATGGTTTCCATTTCTCTATATCCTCGGTGATACTTGTTATTATCTGAATTTTTGATTACAGCCATCCTAGTGAGTGTGAAATGGTGTCTCATTTTGGTTTTGATTTGCAAATCCCTAGTGACTGATGATGTTACACATCTTTTCATGTGCTCATTAGCTAGTGTATATATTCTTTTAGAGAAATGTCTATTCAGATCCTTTGCCCATTTTTAAACTGAATCGATTGAATTGTCTTTTATTATAGAGTGATAAGCACTCTTTACATTTTCTAGATACAAGTCTCTTATCAGGTATATGACTTGCAAATGTTTTCTCTCATTATGTATGTTGCCTTTTCACGTCTGTGATGCTGTTCAGACATGAACAGACATGCAGACAAAAATATATGTCTGATAAATTACAATTAATCTATATATTTTCTTCTTTTCTCACTTGTGTGCTATAGCCTTTTGAAGAAAAAATTATGATCAATACTTTGGGCAAACATTTTTACAGCAAGAGGCCATGAGTTCTGTCCACAGAGCACAGTTGTCCTGCTTATGACTCTAATCCTCCAGCAACTTCTCTGGTCTTAATCACATACTAGAGTCTCTGGGCAGCTGTAGATTCATGGCACCTTCATGGGATTAGAAAGCAAAGAAGAAATAAAAGCCCTAATCCTTATGGAATGTGATATGTTTCTTGTAGTCCAGAAAGGAGAATCCTAAGGCTGCTCCTGGTTAAACTTAAATTGCATTTTTAATAATATATACATGGAATACCTGTTGTATATGTTAACTTGCTGGACCAAGTAATTTTTCCTGTTGTATGACAAATTTTTTGAAAAAATAGTAGTATTTCATTCACTCTCTATGAAAAAACTGTAAGTTATCATTAGCTGTTCATATATGTAACAGTGATGATTATTATAAATCAAAGAATTATACTTTTAATATTCCATTTTTAACAATGGGTCTCTTGGAATATCAGATAGCTCTCTAAACTATCACCATTCAGACTTCTCACAAAATGAGATCGTTTCAAATAAAGTGATTTATGTCTTCTAATTTCATTTCTTAGTAGTGTTTTCCTTTACTTTGTTGGTTATGCATTTCTGTCTATAATAGTAACCAACTCTTCAGAGGCTTCCACATTGTTCTGCTTCAAACTTTAAAGTTGGCAACTTCTTGAATTCTTACATAATATACTATTTCAATATCGAGTTATTTATTGTCACTCTGGATACAGTACACTTGCTTAGTGATTTGGGATACATTTTCATCAATTCTTATAAAGTATTTCACTTTTTATTAACAATTTTCAAAGATGACATGTCAATTTCAATGTGATCCTGAGTTTATACTGTTTCTAAAGTATTTTTAAGTGATTCTGCTCAATGCAACCAGGAGGGTCTTTTGTTAAACACATTTACATGATCAAATTCTCCAAAGTCATAAGAAAATATTTTTTCATATGTCTAAATCTTCTTATCTGAGAAAAGAGTTAAAGTCCTGGATTGTTTCTTGATGGAACTCCCATTAGTTATCATGCAAAAAAAGTTAGTGTTTTTACTCCCCCATTAATTTTTGCTTAAGAAAATTACCAGCTTCTAAGAATTCTCTTTCGTTTTTCATCTGGTCATTTTTCAACTATCTTAACTCTCAGTAGCTTATACCTGTGATAATGATTTGGTATTAGCATTGTCAATCTGCTTTGAAAGAAACCAGATCTGTGTCTAAATTTAAAAGCCCAAGATCCACCTCAAATCCTCTCTCCTAAATTGCCATTTATTTCTTTTCTCTCTGATGAAAAGATTGCCTTTGCTACTGAAGGCTATGAACATATACTTAACAAAGCCTCAACTCTTAAAAAACACATACTTTTGTAGTAAGGATTTTTAAAGAATTCACACTATAATTACTAACATTTAAAACAATCTTCTTTTAAAGAAAAGTTTTCAGTGTGATTATACAAATATCCATATGCAATTCTGAACTACTATGTCATTTCTATTTGCATGGTATAATCCTTCTCTATTGTATTTTAGCCATAATTTTTCTTAGATTTCTTAAAAGACAAATAGCACTGACTCAAGCCTAATAAGGATGTCTCTTTAAATTCTAATGACAAAGAGATCAATATAGTTCATTTCACAAGTTAAATGACCTAGCTTTATTTACAGAGTACAATGAAGCTCAATTATTATTATTCAAAAGGATTTCTATTAGATAATATATTAAATCTGTAGGCAAGAAGCCTGATGTTTCCACACAATTAGTAGATTCAAGTGGATCTTCCTGTGTCTTTTTAAAAAGACTAGACACTGGAGTAATGAAGCACCTCAGAAAACCAGGCATTATGAGAAGCTGGGAGCATGAATGACTTTATGGTTTATCTCTGAAAGTTTGCCAGAAAAATGTGATTCACTTAGCAGTTTATTAACTCAGATGAATAAATTATTACTATTTATATTATTTTGGTGTCAATTATCTTCAGAAAAGGGCACTGGAAATAGTTTTATCTCCAGGAGTCAGACTATCTCAGTGTTTAGAATATATTCAGAGGAAGGTAATCAGGATGACTAAGAGGCTAGAAACTATGATATAATAAAAGGTTTAAAAGTATTGTATTTGGGACACCTGGGTGGCTCAGTGGTTGAGTTTCTGCCTTTGGCTCAGGGCAAGATCCCAGGTCCTGGAAGTCCTGCATGGGGCTCCCTACAGGGAACCTGCTTCTCCCAGGGCCTGTCTCCGCATCTCTCTCTATCTCTCATGAATAAATAACATATTTTTAAAAAATTTTTAAAAGGATGGTATTCACTTCACCTTTAAGAAAAATGAATGGCTAACAAAAACAACCAAATATTTTATTTGCTTGGCTCTTGGACAAGGTACATGGCACTACTGGGACAAATGCAATAATTACATGAAGAGGAATAGTCACACCTTGTGAAGAACTTAGAACTGCCCAGAAATGGGAGGGGAATCCTGGCAACAGCAGTCTCTAGAAGTATTCAAGTAGATCCTAGGGAAGGGGGTTTTCCAATGGATATTGACCTGAGAATATCTGAGAAATTATGATTCTAAGCTCTCATTTTTACTTTGGTGCCATAGCAATCAACCAAAGGAATTTTTTTAAAGATTTATTTATTTATTTTAGAGTGAGAGGACAGATTTCCTGCTGAGGGCAGGACCCCCACCCCCGCCCCCCGCCCAAACTTGGTGCTCAATATCATGACTCTGAGATCATGACCAGAGCTGAAAACAAGAGTCAGATGCTCAACTGACTGAGCCACCCAGGTGCCCCACAATCAACCAAAGGATTTACTGGATTCCTATCATTTGCCTCCCACTCCGCATTGTTGGGAGCAAAATCTGGACTCTATCTCTAGAAGTTTAAAACATTAATTAGAAAGATGAGCCTAGAACTCATAAAACAAATTTCATAAAACAAATACATAAACTATTTGTTATATGCTATGTACAATTGTTGCATAGTAACATTTATGTGGCAGATTAAAAGTTTCATAAAATAAGGACTCTACTGATTATATTCACTGTTGCAGCCTCAGCACTGACAGTCCCTGATGCTGAATAAGTTTTTTATTTATGTAACAAATATTTATAATGTGCCAGAAATTATTTTGAGCCTATAAGAAATCATAGCCACTCTTTGATACTTTGTAATCTTATGCAAAATGTACTGTAATTATCCATATTTCATATTTGAGGATACTGAAACACAGAGAGGTTAAAGGACTTTTCCAAATCATATGACACAATGGGATTTGAACAGCTGGTTTAGAGTCCATGTTTTTAACAGCTACTTACTCTACTTCTTAATTCATAAAAAATAATTATGTTAATTATTAGAGGTAAGTCATATGTAATTAGGGGACAAGCTTAATAAAAGAAAGAGATTGGGCAGCCCGGGTGGCACAGCAGTTTGGCGCCTGCCTTCAGCCCAGGGCGTGATCCTGGAGACCCGGGATCAAGTCCCATGTCGGGCTCCGGCATGGAGCCTGCTTCTCCCTCTGCCTGTGTCTCTGCCTCTCTCTTTCTCTCTCCTTGTCTCTCATGAATAAATAAATAAAATCTTAAAAAAAAAAACACAGAAAGAGAGCTTGAATTGGGAGAGAATTTAAACAAGCAAAGTATAGCCAAAACAGAAAAAATATGAGAGACAAGAGCATTCCTTCATTTACTGAAACCTAAAATAACCAAATATTGTATGAAGAACAGGGAAAATATGAGAAAGATTAACAGCTGTTCTTGTCTTCAAGGAGGAGGTATGATATAGGAAGAAGTTGAGATTGGATTTGGACAGACCTTGATTAAACACATCTCAATCTCAGTGTCTACGCCTAGGGAAGCTCTTGAACTTGCCCAATTTCAGTCTGGGCCATTCTGAAGATTAAAGAAGATAATTCAACAAAGATCATTTAAAATATAGGAGTACAATAAATGTTAATTACCTTGACCTTTTCCTCTGCTTCATAAGAGTGTTGTGAACACCAAATGAGACTGTGCATGTAAATTTCACAAAAAGGTAACTGGCACTTAGCAAGTACATAAAATCTACTTTAGAGGCTGCTTAAATGACAAAATAGAAAGGCAAAAAATCACTCAGTGCATGCAGATGGGCCAACTTGGAGATCACTGTGAGCTCACAGTGGAGGATTTGAGCTGGGAAACCATGGGCATATGCTTAGGTAAGAGACAAAGAAGAGTTCATAGAGAATTTAGAGCTGAAAGAGTAAGTTATGGAGGAAAGTTAAAGGAAATTACAGAATAGGAAAATAAGTGGCAGAAAAAGATTAATCTGGCAGCAGTATACAGAGTAAGTCGAATTTTATTCAGTTTATTACTATGGAATAGTAAGAAGTAATTAGGATTTGCTGCAGAAGACCAATAGTGAATTGATTAGGTAAGAGGCCAGAATGGTGGTGGGGCTACACAAAATCACAAACAAAACCTAAACAAACCAAAGCTCAAGAGGAGGAATTGCTATGTTTTCTTTAATAACTGAATGATGTCAGGCATTGATTTACAAAAGTGAGGAAGGAGAGGGCCGCCTGGGTGGCTTAGTCAGTTGAGCATCGGACTCTTGCTTTCAGCTCAGGTTGGGATCTCAGGGTCCTGAGATGAGGACCTCAGGCTCCGCACTGATGGAGGAGTCTGTCTCTCTCCCTCTGCTCCTCCTGCCCTCTCTCTCAAATAAATAAATAAAATCTTTTAAAAAAATGAAGAAGCAAGATACAGCATACATGTATATTATGAGTTTAGAGTGAAAAACTACATTCAAATCTGGTCTGAGTCTCAACTGTGCAGACAGTTGTGCTTGTCGGGGCAGAGTTCTTGATGGCTCCAAGTTTAGTTTTCTTATTTATTAAAAGAAGAAAATAATTTTGAATAGTTGTTTTAAGAAGGAAATGACTAAAATAATATACACCCAACACTGTTTAAGATAGCATTTAATAAATAGTTATTCTCTGGCAATTTTTGATAATTCTGTTGCTATAATGTTCTTAAATTTATTTTTTTTTGTACCAATCACTACAGATTTTGGAAGTTCTCGGTGGCCTTTTCTTTATTTATTTTTAAAGATTTTATTTATTTATTTATTCATGAGAGACACAGAGAGAGAGGCAGAGACACAGGCAGAGGGAGAAGCAGGCTCCATGCAGGGAGCCCGATGCGGAACTTGATCCTAGGACCCTGGGATCATGACCTGAGCCGAAGGCAGACACTCAACTGCTGAGCCACCCAGACATCCCTCTCTGTGACCTCTACTGAGAGGCCATCCAGGAGTTAGGGTTGGAACAGTGCCTAGTGCTTCATGTTTTTAAAAAGCGTTCCTTTTAAACAAAGTGGCATGTAGCCCTTGTATATTCTCTTATGATGAGATGTATATATATAATTTTTATTTGGAGGTCATTTTACAAATAAAACATACTGTGTTGTTGTAGCTTTAAAAGGGGGGGAGGCAATTTGTACCAGTACTGCCTATATATACTGTATCTGACTGTATGTACTGCGGTTGTGTGTACAACCCCAGCCCCAGATGTGTATCACACATCTTTTTCTGACTCTGAGCAAGTTACTATATAAAGAAAGAAAAAAATTTGCATTTTTATATCTATATATTTCCTTTTACTGATTATTTAAAATTTGGGTATTTGAAATAGGACATCCAGAGAAACCACCCAGAATGGGGAGCAATATGGCAACAATGAACTATGAGAAAGAGTTAAAAGATTTTTAAGATATTTATCAGGGAAAATACAAATTTGCTGAGGATAGCTGTCTTCAAGAACTTAAGGGACAATTATAATAAACTGGTATTAATTTACTCAGTATACACTTGGGGAATGTTCAGGACACTGAGTAGAAATGCTACGAAAATAATATTTGTCATTATATTTTCATTAATTTAGTATTGATATAATGTTCCTGCTTTAATTTATATTTCTTTACTGATAAGATTATCAAATATCTTTCCAAGTTTTTGAGTGTTGGTTATTCACACTTTTCATCCACATAACTGTGTCAGTCTTCATTTATTTAAAAATTATACATTGATTAAAAATCTAGTGTTAGTGTTTATAAGACTTTATGCTTGAGCACATATTAATTTATATAAAATCAGATGTATTATGAATTGATTTATTAAGCTAACAAGGATATTATCAGTTTGTTTACCGCAAAATTATGCTAACATAGGGATCCCTGGGTGGCGCAGCGGTTTGGCGCATGCCTTTGGCCCAGGGCGCGATCCTGGAGACCCGGGATCGAATCCCACGTCGGGCTCCCGGTGCATGGAGCCTGCTTCTCCCTCTGCCTATGTCTCTGCCTCTCTCTCTCTCACTGTGTGACTATCATAAATAAATAAAAATTAAAAAAAAAATTAAAAAAAAAATTATGCTAACATATTATCATGTAGGGATACACTGTTGATGATGTGTTCATGGGGAAATGGGACATTTGTTGAATTCAATGATTTTTTTAAAATGCTCTGCTGCTTAGAAAAACTTATTTGAAAAAATTCATTTTTTAATTAAGATTTTCTGAATTTAGATACCATTTGAGTCTTTTTTTTTTTTTACCATAGTTGAAAATTTCTTTAGAAAGAAACACCAAGAGTAAAACTTGTTCCTAAATGATTACATGAAGATTGTTCTATGGAGAGAAAATCTACTCATCAGAAATCACTTGATTTGTATGTAGCTCCCTCCTCCAAATTCAGAGACAGTTTCCTCAAATCCTGAGAAATGTGACAGTTTTTAGTTTTAAGTAAACATGGAAATCCTGAAGCACCCAAGAAGTGGACAATTTCAGAACAACCCAGAAGTCTGACATCTCTCTAAGTCTATCCAAAGATCTAAGTATCATCCTTGAGTTTATCCAATGGTAAACATAACCTTTGGTTTATATCTGAGTGTGAATTATTTTTCTAACTAGAAATCACCTACTTTATGCTGGGGCATATAAATAGACATGTTGTAAGTAGTCATCAAACTAGAATGAAGGGCCTTTTGTATTGGTGAGAGTAGTATTTTTTTTTTTAAGATTTATTTATTTGAGAGAGAGAGAGAGAGAGAGCAAGCACAGAGAGGTGGGGTCCGGGGAGAGGGAAAGGGAAAGAGAGTCCCATGAAGACTCTGCACAAGCAGAGGCTAGACCTGGTCCGATGCTTGATCTCATGACCCTGGGATCACGATATGGAATCACGACCTGAACCCAAACCAAGAGTCGAATGCTTAAACAACTATGCCACTCAGGTGGCCCTGAGAGGTGTCTAATTTGTAAGGCCTTTCAAACTATAGGAGCTGGGGTCTTTAACCAAAGGAGGAGAGGAAAACTAAAATACAACATTGTTATATTCACTCCCAAACTCTAATTTTCAGTAAACTTGAAAAAAAATTAGTTGACTTTAATTAAACTACTATTTACAGTCTCTACTCTGTTCCTGGCTTTTAGTTACCACAAGAAATATGGATGTAGGGCATTTCCTGCTCAATCAGAGTTTACAGTCTATCTCAGAAGGTAGCATTAAACAAGCAAATATAATGATCAGGATTAGGGTGGAGGGTCACTTATCTATCAACTCAGAGGTTAGAGAAGGCCTCATTGAAAAGGTTACTTTTAAACTAAGATCCAAAGGAAAAGTAGGAATTAGCAAGATTAGGGGAAGGTGTTACGGAGTGGGAATAGAAGTCAGACAGTGTTCAATGTGGTAATAATGTTCAAGCTTTTATATTTCTCTGACTTTGGACCAGACTTTTCACTTTGATATCTCAGTTTCCTCTAAGATGGAAATATTATCAGTATCAATTTCAGATAGTCAGGTGAGGATAAAATGAAAACACAAACTCAAAGTTCTGAATGGATTACGTAGTAAGTGCTCAATTAACATTAGTTTTATCTGGTAAACTATCTCCAAACCAAAGGCTTACTTTGAGGAGCAGCACCTAAAGTTTTTCAACTATTTTGTATGGTTTTTTTTAAGATTTTATTTATTTATTCATGAGGAACACAGAGAGAGAGAGAGGGGTAGAGACACAGGCAGAGGGAGAAGCAGGCTTCATGTAGGGAGCCTGATGTGGGACTCGATCCCAGGACTCCAGGATCACACCCTGGGCTGAAGGCAGGTGCCATACTGCTGAGCCACCCAGGGATCTCTGTTTTGTTTTGTTCTTAAATAAAGATTTTATTTATTCATTCATGAGAGTCACAGAAAGAGAGGCAGAGACACAGGCAGAGGGAGAAGACGCAGGCTCCATGCAAGAAGCCCACTGCGGGACTGGATCCCAGCACCCCGGGATCAACCCGGGCAGACGCTCAACCCCTGAGCTACCCAGTCGTCCTTGTATGTTTGTTTTATGCTTGATACTAAACTACAAACATTTACAAAATGTTTCTTGGAAAACAAAATAATCTGTGATGCAAATAACTTTGTGAAGGACCAAGGACCTGTAGATTTAGATTGCATAATAATGTTAAAAGACTCTAAATCCTATAGCAAAGGACTTTGTTTAACCTAGCATCTTCCAGACGCATTGAACCACAAAATTTGTTTCCCATAAAAGGTGTATTAGTATCCTGAGTGAAGAAAAGGCACTAATCTAGGAAATCAGAGGACTTGGTTGTGAAGTTCTGCTTTTGAATCATTAAGTGATTCTGGACAAATTCTCACCATCTGGGAAACCTGAAGAATACTAATACCTACAGAAATTGTGTCAGCCAGGGAGGGGTATGCTGTCAGCATAGTATGGTCGATGGCCAACATGCATCATTTTGACTCCTCTCTTCTCTATACAACAAAATTACTGTCAGTAATAATCACAAAATGAATACATACTCCAAGGAAATGACAGAATCGAAGCAATTCAAATTCTTTTTCCATCTTTACCTCCACTAAGCTGCAGTTGTTTACATCCAATCAATTTGCAAGTGCAGGAATGTTCAGGATCATCAGGGTCAGAATCATGAACTGTGCCCAAAGTGAGCTTGGACATTTCTCAACTATTAGATCCTTTATCTTGAAATGAACACATGCAACTTAATCTGTATGCAGCTGTGTTTTGGGGTTCTCACTCTGTCACTGGATTTATTTTATATTAATTTCCATGTTGAATATATTTATTAAAGGATAACATAAAAGTGTGTTGGTTTTTTACCTCTCAGATGTATTATTTTTTTCCTCTCACATGTATTTTGCTCTCAAAAATATTAATATTTGAAATTCAAATAACTTGTAACGAAGGAAATTCCTCAGTTACGCACTAAACCACAGACAATAATAGAAGCAACTATAACCACATAAATGGATTAGAACTTAGCACAAAAATACTTTTTAAAGGAGAATAGTTTAGAATAATTTAATATTGTATTGTTTTAAATTGTCAAGCAATAATGATAATAGAAAATAGGACTTTTAGTAGGTTTTATTATCGCTTTTAAATAATAAAGAGAATGTCCTTCTTTATTGAATGTACCAGATATGTGTGCTGTGGTCCTTTCCCCTATTCTCACCAAAAATTTTACACACAGTGTACATGAAAATTTTTTGTAAATTCTCAAGTATAACATAACAATAAGGTTGTTGTTAAAGTTTTAAAAACCCCACAATTAGAATTTACTGAATTCATGTTCCTTTAGTAGAGGGTTTCTTGCATGTCTTTTGAACCAACACTCTCTGTGGAAGCTTAGTGAAGCCTACAGATCCTCTTCTTAGATTATATCCAATGCATAAAATTAAAAATACAGGATTAAAGTGATGCTGAAATTGCTAATGAGAATATTTTTTAGGAATCTGTGATATGGTAATTAATGTACTTCTTTACATTATATAATATGATCCAGCGAGAGAACATCAAATTATAATTTTGAAGTAATATGGAGTACAAATGGTATATTTTGAAACATCTACAGCAATTACAATGTATGAAAAATAGAAAGTGCTTTTTATTGGTGGCAAAGTCACTGGTATCATTAATATTACTATAATTTATTGTTACATTCATAATTGGAAAAATGCAATATTTCAATAAAGTAATTAGAAAAATGATGTCTCATTTTTCCCATTCAAATTCACGAATTCCCTGAATTCAGTGACTTCTTGGGAATCTGCGAATCTCAGGTAACACTCCCTGAGTAGCTTACAAGAAAGGTAGCTTCCAACAGGCATGCCTTTGAGGATCAAATGTAGGTGCATTGCATTATTGCTATGCTATACAAGAGGTTAACTGTGCAGTTACCAGTTTAAGAGCCTTGGATTGTTTCCTTACTGATTTAGAATTGTCTGGCATATTCTTGTTCGAAGGCTTATGCATTATTTTAATATTAACTAGTCAATAAGTTCAATAATCAGTCTATATTATATTAAGCTACATGCATATCTGTCTTAACCCAATTGAATCTACAATGTTAAAACATTAATGAGTGTTTCTTTTCTTTCATCTTATATATATTATAATCTTACTTCTTGTATGATAAAGAATGTAATAAGTAATCTATAATCCAGTATACTGAGATCAGAAAGTAAAAGCAAATGAAAGCACCAAATACAGTTCTTAGAGCCCTAGAATCTATGAAAGAAAACAATCAAGTGAAGACTTGAAGCTAGAATCTTGATTAAGAAAGGTACAGTACTGAATAATCAAGTTGGAGTACTAGAGGAATGTCTGGATGTTCCTAAGGGCACAAGCACTGGTAAAGTTGCACTTGATTCTAGATAGAAAGTATTCTTCAACAACTGAGGGCTAGCAAATATAGCTTAGCCAGCTTGGAGCTGAGTCAGAATAAACCAAAGAGAAACCATACATGTATGTTAAGCTTGTCAACATGAGACTGTTACTAAACAACGTGCCTGTACTATTTCAGCAAATGTGGTTTGAACTGCCTTCACCCCTGATTCCTCACACATCAATTGAGAGCAAACTACCTTTCCAATCACATATGCTACTCAATTCCCAGAAACCCTCAGCTTCTCAGTAGGGTTATTTAACTTTCTCAGAATGTAATGCAGACTTAAAGTTTCTATTCTTTTGTTTTACTATTTTTAATTCATTCTATCTCCATCTCACGTTCCAATCATTTCAAATATTACCTGTTTTGTGAAGCCTTCCTCATTACTTCCCCTTCCTGCCAGGTGGTGCAAACAACCCCCTCTTTCATGAAGCTTTGCTTAGTGTTTTGTCACAGCCCTCCCCTGATTCATGTATCCATGCACTACTGTGTTCCTACCACACATATTTGAGATTTTTAAGCACTGGGTATGCAATAGAGAAACTAATCCAATTTGGTGCCTATTATTAATGCACCTAAAATCTAGGGGGAGCTACAAAGAAATAACAGAAACGAAAGAGCATAATATTAGGTACTGAGGTGGAGACAATGTAGAGTGCTCTAAAGCAATATCAGAATCTTAGAAAATCACACGTTTTATAACGTAATATATTTTAGTCCCTTTCTAGACTAACCTGGAAGTGGAATTTAGTCAACAATTATTGTGCAAATCAATCAATAAATGATGATAGAAAATAAATTGCACTCACAAGTATCTATGATCTAGAGCAGGAACAATACAAAGGGAAATCATTCAAAGCTGGTGTCTGGAAGTCACTCTTACAGAATTTACCTCTGTCAAGTCCGTGTATAGTTACCTCACCATGATGAGTTGGAATATTGGAAATGTACAGTATCAAAATAACCTTAATATTTTAATGGAACTCCAAACAATTCACTGATGAGTTCCCATTAGTTCAGTTAAATGGAATTGTTGTTCCTTAAAAATGAATCAAATACATTATTATGTCAACTGAACTGATGACTGGTCCTCTGGAATGAAATCTTTCATCAGGCATATTAGGTTATTTTAGATCCTAAGCATAAGCAGTATAAGACACTTCATAATGTTGTCATGCTTTATTCAGTTCAATGTGCCTTTACCTACCCAGGCCACCTAAACACTGAGGTTCACATTTCCTAGTTTTTGTATTAAAAGTCAAATAGGAAATTTGCATTTATATTAGGCATTTTGACTCCATTGACATTGAAATCTAAGGAAACTCTGATGATAAAGAAAAAGTAAATATAAATACATACACAATATAAAATACCCAAAAGGCTTTTTGTGCACAGATCCCCATTTGTTTCCATAATCAGCAAAGTCTAATTTTAACTGATACTGGTTTTTTGAAAACAATTTGAAAGCTGATTTTATTGTCAGGCTGCCAAAGAGTCATTTTATTAAGAAACAAAACAATTATTTAGAAGATAGTCATCCTTTCCAAAACATTATGGCACTTTTGTAATTGGCATACTTTATATACACATCTTGATTCTTTGACACAGTAAACTTGAGTCTTATAGAATATGTTAGAATGTATTATTCAAATGAATTCTAGCTCTTGCCTTAACCTTTACATTACAATTCCTCAAGTGTATCTATAGGGCATTCAATGAAATCAATATGGCCCTAAAGATCTTTTTATTTTTTTAGATTGGCACAATTCATATGCAATTTCCCCCCTTGATTATAGTGAAGCTCTGTGGGATGGACTAAGTAAATTTTTTAAGCTCACTTAATGCATCTTACTGTACACACTGGGATTATCATTTTTTCAATATTGCTGATATGTCATTTCACTAACTGGAGATTTCCGGGAAATATACAAAGTGTTTTTTTGTGTATGTGTACATGCATATGTTATTTGTTAGACAAATATAAGTTATTAAGATTCTCGATGTCATTTTCAAAACAAAAACTGCAAAAGTTTACTGTGGAAATTGATGCATATTTAAAAAAATGGTGCTTGGTTCAGTATGGAGGGGGAAGGAAATTGGCTTTACCTTAACAAAAGAACCATTTTTTTTTTTGTTCTTAGATCATTCTAAATCATGCATTACATATGATTTTATTTAATTCTAATAGACGATATACATGCATTTTCAGAACCATGTGTAATATAGCAATTTTTCTCCAGCACAGAGAGGACATGTGAGATCATTTTTTTTCCTCCATACATTTCCTATTTTAACACACAGTAACTAATATTACTTGCCAGGTTTTATGGCCTTTTATTGGTTATGCAGTTTTATTTATATTCTTGCTTGCTACTAATTATCTCATTCTGCATAATTTATAATGTATTCTACTGATGGTGAAGTCTGAATAATGAAATCCATCTATAGAAGAAATCGACTGCCTCCCAACAAAAATGCCAAGGAGAGTATGAACAGATATTGTAAGAGACTTAGGAATTTATACTGAAAGTGAACTCATTTCCTTTGTTCCACAAAAGAAGAAGAAAAACATTGGTAGAATGGAGCTCAGTTTAATTTTATCCAACACAATTTTACCTACTTTCTATAAACAATGTGAGTTCTGTATTGATAGTTTTGGGTCTTTACTTCTTATACACAGCTACCTAGAGAAAAGATTTTTAAATAAAAAATAAAAACCAAGTGTAAGTGAACATTTTATCAGTTGAGTAGCCTAGGTACACTCATATGACCATTAATTACATTAGAGCTACCAACTGGGGGGTGGGAGGGGGCCTGATCCCAGGATCATGATCTGAGCCAAAGACAGATGCTCAACAACTTTAGAGAACCAGGCACCCCCTCCTTTCCTTTTCTATAAACTAATTCAAGCCATTAACATAGGAATCTTAATTACAATAAAATGTTTGCCAAATCTAATGGTCAACTCTTTCTTGAATTGGCCACTCTATGCTACTGAAACTAGGCTACATTTTTAGTTTCTACCTTGATCTTCATTGATCTCTGTTATTTCACCCCCAAGTTACTCCTCCTTGTTACAGCCTCACCATCTCTCCACTTTGGCTTGCTTTCAGTTTTTGCAATTGTTGGACATCGTTCAGAATTAATTTTAATTTTTTTGTATCAAACTTAAAAAGTGATGCAATGCCTTTTCTTTTCTCAATATCATGGAAATTCATTCTTTTATTTTTACTAAATGGTAAAGACTATGTGTGCTGTCAGATTTATAGGAATAGAAAATAGAGAATTATGGCTGATAATGTGAATTTACATAGAAAGTACACATTCTATATTATATTACTGACTCAAAAATTCAGATTTTTATACTCTAGGTTCATTTGAATCTTGACTTATGAATATTTGGGAAAGGGGATAAATATTCATCCAATCAGTCACATATTTATTCATTCAAATACATATTTTATTAACTTCCTGTGTACATTATAAGAACACTGTCAAAAAATATTGATTCTATCAGTAGTATAAGCAAAACTAAACTTTTGTGTATAATTTTATTGCTTATTTTGGATAGCTGACCAATAGATCCTGCCTATGCAAGGAAATATAAAATGTACTCCCTGTTTCCGAAAGCTTAAATTTTGTTTGTGAAGGCATATAAATAGTAATAAAGATCATTTATAAAGAGCTATACAGAGGCTTATAAAAGACAGTATAAAATAGATGCAAAATGAATGGGAAAGTAAATGTTAAAAAACAGAGCTGCTGGGATGTCTAGGTGGCTCAGTGGTTGAGCCTGCTACTTCCTCTGTCTGTGTCTCTGCCTTCTCTCTATATCTCTCTCATGAATAAATAAATAAAATATTAAAACAAAAACAAAAAACCCAAACCAGAGCACCAAGGACTGTTCTAACCAGAAAAGGAAGTAGAATTGGGTTTGATCTTGAAGCCTCATAAATGAGGGAAACAATATTCATGGTATATTTGGGCAACAGGGTTGATTAGTAAGACAAATGGTTACTTATACCCCCAAATCCATTTTCCCCTTCTTCCATAATAATTATTTTCACTGTACCGTTCAGCTTCTCAGCTGGACATTACCCAGCTTCTCTTGCAGCTGGGAAGGCCAAGTGACTGCCTTGCCAAAGAAAAGTGGACTGAAGTTATGTGTGCAACCTCCATATTTTTTCCTTCAACCTTCATATCTTTTGCTTGCTTTCCATGAACTGGAATGTATCAGTATCATTCAGTCAATACCGACACTCCAGGGGATGATTGAACAGTGGAAGAAATCACAGGGTGCCTAGAGAGTTCTTGTAGAATGGAGCAACCTTCTCACAAAGCTCTGCCCACTGAACAGGGCTGCTTCATGTGGAATACATGGGCTTTTCTCTTGTTGGAACCAATGTATTTTTTTTTGTTTTCGCCACAGCTTGGTTTTTGTCCTGTTTAACATAACCACTGGTGTGAATGGTGAAGACCCCATCCAGAGGTGAGGCAACAAAGGTCAGATGGCTAGGATGAAATGAAAAATGGAACATTGATAGTTCACTCATGATAAAGAGCAAGGAAAAGAGAGTGAAAAAGAAATGTTAGAGATTAATAATCACAGTTCCATTGAGCTGGTTAAAGAGATAGAAGATTCAGAGAGGCCTGCTTTGGAAAAACAAAAGCTAAAAAGTTCAGCTTTTGATATATTACCTTTGAAGCAATGATTCTACATTCAGATGAAAATACATAGCAAGAAATTATGGATCAGGGCTGGATGTCAAAGGGAAAAAGAGGTTGGGAATTCCAGATATGGGATCTGTTCATGTAGAAGCAATTATGGTAACCAGGAGAAGGACTGCTTTCTCAGCCAGATATGTGGCTATCCAAAAGATATCTCAGAAGAAGTGTGGTTCTGGCTAAAGATCAAGCTTTGAAGGACAAGGTAGGTGTCAGGAGATCAGACTACCGCTTTCAAAGACATAATCAATAATTAACAACATCCCATTTGTTACTTGTGGTCACTGCATGAAAGGGATGATCTGCTGATTAGGCCTGAAGGTTCTGGTGACTAAGTCACAAGTCTCTTTGTACCTCAAAGTCCTTATTTGTAAAGTGGGATAATATATGTTTAAAGTGGTGATGAAATGCTGGACTATTAATTTCTGTCTTCTCTGACTAACAAAACTCTAGTCTTGGTTCAAGAAATCTTCCAGGTACTAGCACCTTGGGATGCCTGGGTGGCTCAGCAGTTGAGTGTCTGCCTTCAGCCTAGGGCGTGATCCCGGGGTACCAGGACTGAGTCCCACATTGGGCTCCCCACAGGGAGCCTGCTTCTCCCTCTGCCTGTGTCTCTGCCTCTCTCTGTGTGTCTCTCATGAATAAATAAATAAAATCTTAAAAAAAAAAGATATTAGTACCTCTATGAAGCCTGACCTCCGAAGAAAATTTCCCAACTTTGATTCTGCTCTATTTACAACTTAGTGTTTTTTGGAGATAAGCTTTCATCTATTCTTGTGGATTTTAAGTTACTCTGCTAGTTATGTGTTCATTATAATAAAGTTTAATTTTTCAATAGATGGCACATATAAGGATTTCAGATATGCATGATAACATAATAAAATTATAATAGGCTGGGATTTAGAAAAAATGCTTTTATAATTTAGAAGCAATAATTTGGTGCTGTCTGATGAGAATCCAAAAAGCCTTAAATGCATGTAATATTTTACTTTACTTGCTCTACTGTATTTGAAGATCATCTGATGGACTGGTCTTCATGGGATGCTGCTGTCATTGCACTGACCATCCTTGCTCTTATACAAGATTCTGAACTCTTGGTGAGGAACATTGACTTCTCAGCACTATCAACACAGTGTTGAGCTGGGTGACTGCTGGCTAGAGATACTAAATCTGTGTTTGTTGAAAAAAAGACTGAGTGACTGCTTTGAATAAAAATCAGATAATTTAGTAATCGTTTTGTCAGTAGAGTTAGTAAAAGTGCACTTTAATTCAAAAGAAATGAATTACTTAAAATAATGTATAAGATTTGATCCTGCTTCCCTCTGATCTAAGTTAGTGATATTCATTGTAATTTTAAATTAATAAACATGATCACATATATGGAAAAATGTTAGAATAATTAATAGTACTTTACAGAAGATTAAATGTGAAAAACCATAACTAGTTCTTATACCAATAAAGGTTAAAATACATTCAAATCAAGTTAGAAACTGGCCTTACTGAATATACAACTTAGTATTTACTTCTGGTCACTCCAAGGTACTTAAGGTTTATAAATGTAATTTACTTGTTTAAGAGGCACAGATCTTAGCTGTGGAATGAGTTGCTATTTTTAGCACAGTTTATTAATGCATTTAATCCTCATAATAAATCATCCCCATTTCACAGATGCAAAAAACGTGACACAGAGAGGTCTTATATTTTATCCAGTATCAAACTGCTAAAAAACATAAACTGCAGATACGTTAGCAATTAATATGCTCCGAATGTAATGTGTTTCCTTCTCTCTAACACTTAGCTCTATGACTCTTTATTCTATCTCTAGTTAAATGCTGTCTGAAACTCAGCCTTTGAAGACAGCAGCTTGGAAGTCACCCTCAAAACCTTTTTCTCATATCCCACATCCACTTTATTGCAGGGCTTCAGTGGTTTCCTATTATCTACAAAATAGAGGGAAAAACTCTTAAGCAAAGTTCTTTCCCACTTTGATTCCCCCACCTCCACAACATCAAGTAGAGGATAGATTCTGGAACCACACAGCCTGGGCTTGAATTCCAGTGTTGATGCTTGACAGTCATGAGTTGTTAAAAAATAATTAGTATACCTGGGGTGCCTGGGTGGCTCAGTTGGTTAAGCATCTGACTCTTGGTTTCAACACAGGTCATGATCTCGGGGTCCTGGGATCAAGCCCAGGGCCTGCACTCAGCTAGAAGTATGCTCAAGGATACTCTCTGCCCCTCTCCCTGCTCTCTGTCTCTCATAAACAACCAAACAAATAAATAAACAAATAAATAGATATATATAAAAATTATTATTCCCTCAATGCCTCAGTTTCCTCATTTATAAAAAGTGCTGACATAGAAGGGATGTGGTGAGGATTCAAAAGTCTCAGAAGAGTACCTAGCATTTAGAGAAGAACCACAAAATAATAGATATTCTTATAACTTTATTGTCCCATTATTACAGCTCTTTGTGCATAAACCTCTCAAATGCAAACAATTCTGGACTCCCTGCAGTTAAGTATATATGTTCTTTAATGTACAAAAGTAAATGTAGGGAAATACCTTTATACTTGGTGTTTCCATTATCTGGTAAACTCCTACTCTTCCTGCAAAATATTTCCTGGCTACCCCAGAGACTGTTAGGCATGTGTCTTCCGCTTTCCTAGAATAAGTACTTTAATTAAAGTATCTGTCATAATGTATTGCAACCACTTCATTTTTACTGTCTGTGAACGCATTTCATCTCTCTGTCTCCAGGAAAATGTCTAATGTTCCAATACTCTTCGATGGCACAAAAGGCTAAATGAGCAAATGGACAGTGGAATAGCTCTTTATTTTATTCTTTATAAAACAATTTCACGAGTAAGTACTAACTCCTGGATTGTCCAGCAACATTTTCAGTAGGATGTCAGGGGCTCACCTATATCAATGACAGCTCCCAAATAGGTTTTTACCAGTATGTACAATACTTGGGGTTGATGGATAATAAGAGATGACAACCACAGTCTGACTTTCTGTTTCCTGGAGACCCTTTGTTTTATTTTCCCCCATCAGGAAAGGGTATAGACTGAGAGTATAGCTGAGGTTTGAGTTGACATCTTAATCTTCTTCATTTCCCTAATACCAGGGTTTGAAGTCTATGTTATTAAGAGAGCTTTAACTCTCAGCCTTCACCTCAGCCTTCTGGTGTCACCTGGCCTAAGGGCTTAATAGGCTCCTAAGCCCTTAAGTAAATAATTTAAGGAATTTACCATTCCTCTACTGAATGAATTTCAGAGGCCCATGGATAGGGCATCTCATTTGAACATTCAAGATTCATTTCTCAATATTTAGCAATTGAGAAATTAATGAGAAATGATCATTGCATGTTATTTTCCTTATGTAAAAAAGAGGAAAAGGAGGACAGTAACTTTCCAGTTGTTTTAAGGATAGTACTATTTAAAATTGTAGAAAAACTATGAAGATATTAAAAAGCCAGTAAAAACACAAAGTGACTAAGGAATTAAAATGAGTCACCTAGTGGGCATTATTACCTTCTATGGGACAGAAATATTAATACTTAAATATGTTAGCCCTTTCTGACTACAAAATAATCCATTCTCTGTTTTTTTAACTAAAGAAAAATATAACAATATGTTAAAGTAAAGTTAAAGAAAAGAAAAAAACCCTGAGAATTATCTAAATCTGTATAAAAATTAATAAATCTGTATAAATAAGACCTAAATGAATCTTTGAGTGACACAATTTGAATAATCTCAATATGGGATAATCTTAATATAATTAGCATGAAAGAAATACATTAATGTCCAATGTTCTTTGTTTCTCATGGCTTCACAAATAGAGAGGGATTTTATTTTCCCTTAAAATATCATCATATTGCTAAAATGTATTTTTTAAACATTTTAAGAATTTATTCATGAGAGACACAGAAAAAGGCAGAGACACAGGCAGAGGGAGAATCAGGCTCCCTCCAGGGAGCTTGATGCAGAATCCGATCCCCGAACCCTGGAATCAGGATCTGAGCCAAAGGCAGATGCTCCACCACTGAACCACCCAGGCGCCTTAATGATAGAGACTTTAAATGACATTGCAAACAAATGTCTTCTTAAGGTTTCCATTGTTTCATAAAACAACCATATTCTTCAAAATAAAAATGATAGAAATCATAACCAAACAAAAATAACATTTTCCATGGTTTTTTAAAAATATGCATTGCTATTTCAAAATTATACCATACAATATTTTGAACTTATTATTGGGGAAATAAAATTCTTTTGGTTTGGAAAACACTGTGATGAATTAATATCCTCAGACTGTTTTACAGAGCTCTAATTAACTGCTAAAGTCAATAAATACTATTCTATGAACCTAATGGACATACACTGAAAATTAAGAAACCACCATCATTAAATCTTCTAAGAGTCATGTACAAAATAGATTTCTTAGTTTAGACCAAGATCTATATACACTATATACAATGACAAGGAAACCAGACTTAATTTGTTATGAATCACCCTTGGATGCTTTATGTCTAACTTTTGTAGAAATCAGTTAGCATATCCGTGATCCCCAAGATCCTACTGGATCTCCCTTTCCCATTTTCCACAATAATCAATAATGAAGAACAAATGGCTGTAGCCCTAAACATTTAGGCTTCATATTCAATATAGATAAGCAATCTTAAGTGATTTAACATACAATATTAGTATGTAATTTGCATGTGTATATTTAGTAAAAAATATTTATTTAGTAAAAAATAAATCTGAAAACCTACACATGCAAGCAAGTACTAACATATATTGCTATGGGTGAAACTACAGTCAAAAAAATTTTGTTCAAGAGGGATGCCTGGGTGGCTCAATGGTTGAGCATCTGCCTTCAGCTCAGGGTGTGACTCTGTGGTACTGGGATGGAGTCCCACATCGGGTTTTCCGCAGGGAGCCTACTTCTACCTCCCTCTGTGTCTCTGCCTCTCTCTCTGCATCTCTCATGAATAAATAAATAAAACCTTAAAAAAATTTTTTTGTAGAAGGATTTCAGACTTACAACTCAAGAGACATAACTGGCAATTCCAATTCTGAAGTCAAAAAAATATGGATTTAGCTCTTCCTTAACATGAGTTTGCATATATAGTATAAACATTAAAAAAATGGACATTAAGGACAGGTCAATAATATCACAGATAATGATCAGAAAGAGTTCTCTACTGTAAAGAAAATAGATAATACTTCTCTGTTGTCATTTTTCTTTTTTAAAGACAAAGTTCTACTCTACAAACAGTTTAACCAGATATTGATACCAAACTGCCTTTGTTTAATCATAGCTTTCTTCTGGTTATGTGTAGGTTGTCTTCCCACCCCTCCACCCCATGTGAGCAGCATATTTTCTTCGCCCACTGCTCTCCGAAGTCACCATTCCTAGTGCGTGGCATCGCAGTACAAGTACTCATGAGTATATTTCTGTAGGTGGAGATTTTACACAGTGTGTATTTCAAAGGAAGCATTCACACACTAAGGAAGAATGTGGCAAGTCTTCTAACAACTCATTTCTGATCTTTGAAGTGGTCTCCCTTAAGGACAGATCCAAATAATCAATTTTGTCTTGGTGCAAGGAGACTTTAAACCCCACTTAAAAATTGAGATGCCTCATTATTTGTTTTCATATTTTATTACGAGTTCATGCACCAGCCTAGGCTTAGACATTTTCTTCAATGTGAATGTGCTTATATCATTTGCTATTAAAGGTTTTCAACACTTTTCTATCTTTACTGGGGAAAAAATTTAAATTTTGGTATGGTATATGTGCTACTTCATATTTTGGCCTCCTAAAGGGATCTCTTGGCTGTCCTTGCCTTACAGTGTGTGCTCTGGTCAAACCCAAGCCATATAGTGCCCTCACTGGATCAGTACCTTTGTACATGCTATTCCTGTAATGACTCCCTTTCCCGGACCTCTTTGAGGTGGGTTCCCCCTCATCTAAGAAACTCACTTCACCTTCTGACCCTAAATCTTTTCTGAACTATTTCAGTTGTTTTGACCACTCTCCTTAGGCACATACATGTTTAAAAAAGAAGAGCCAAAGGTGCCTGGCTGGCTCAGTCTGAGGAGCATGTGACTCTTCATCTTGGGAACATGAATTCAAGGCCCATACCAGGTGTAGAGATTACTTAAAAACTAAGTAAAATAAAACTGAAGGAGGAGGAGGAGGGACACCTGGGTGGCTCAGTGGTTGACCATCTGCCTTCAGCTCAGGTCATGATCTCAGGGTCCTAAGATCAAGTCCCCTATTTCCCTTTGCCTATGTCTCTGCCTCTCTCTTTGTCATGAGTAAATACATAAAATCTTAAAAAAAGATTGTATTTATTTACTCATGACACTGAGAGAGAGAGAGAGAGAGAGAGAGAGAGAGAGAGAGAGAGATAGGCAGAGGGAGAAGCAGGCATCATACAGAGAGTCTGACGTGGGACTCGATCCCGGGGCTCCAAGATCATACCCTGGGCTGAAGGCAGCGCTAAACCGCTGGGCCACCGGGGCTGCCCAAATAAATAAAATCTTTAAAGAAGGAGGAGGAGGAAAAAAGCCCACACAGATACCTAAGAAGTGAAAAAGAGAAAGTGAAAAGAGCTAGAGTAAAGGAGGGGGTGAGGAGTCCAGTTGCTGGTTAAAAACCTTTCTGGGGTTATTTAGGCCTGACCTGAATTACAATTACAAAGGCAATTACAAAAAGTCTTTACCCAGCATCCTGCAACAAAGAAAGCTGCCCTCCTCACACCAGACTTAGTACACAGCTGATGCACCAGCACTGCCTAAAGGGACTTGCAACCAATGGCTCAGCCTTTCTGGTTGGCATAGTGCTCCCTGCATATTTGTGTCCCTAGGCTGGGCTCCTTCATCCAGAGACCTATATGAGGTGAAATCTTCAGCTGAGGCCTCCTTCAGTGCCTCTCCCTTAGCCTCCTTTCTGAGGGGTCTGGGGTCTGCAGAGAAGAAGGAGAATTCTTGATACTTCCTCCGCTCTTAGTACTCTGTCACTCTTCTCTTCTACAGCTCTCTACCCACTCCATCTCCTTCTCATAGAACCACCTGAGCCTTTTGCTTAGGGCTCCCTTAATGGTTCGATGGCCCTCAGGTCTATGCGGATCCATGCTGTTCAATGGGAGGAAACCAAAGGGGAGAGATGGAGAGGCACTTTCTCCAGTTCCAGCCTCATGCTTGTATTACCTCTGTAAGTTATCAAAGACTTGACTATGAACTTTCACTTTTGGCTTACTGATTAACTATTCCAACACCTAGAAATTCAGCCCCATCGTGCTCAGCTGAGCTCTTGACAGTAGGATGGTAAGACAGCTAATGGCTTCCAGGAACCTTCTGTACAACTTGGAGAGGGCAATAAATGGAGAAGCAGTAGAACTGTCTATGAAATTTTACCCTGGCTCTCAATGTCATTGATCACTGTTGCCAGTAATTGATTTGCTCAATTCATGACATTCTAGTCTTTAGCAAATACATAAAAAACTGGAGAGCAAAGTTGAAAGAGTGACAAAAAAATTGATGGAATTGTTTATTCTTTTTCCTAGTAAGAGAGGTACCCTATATTTACTTTGGCCATTTTGGGGGGGAATGAATCAGTTTAGAGTTCTGATGGAATCTTTTTTCTACAGGGCAAGTGAGGTAGTAAGATGCGGAAAAATACAATGGCTAGGTTTTCTTGGAAAATGATTGAATCTTAAAGATTTTATATTTTATATCTGTATTTTATATTATGAAAGCCAAAAAAGAGAAATTACCAGATTCCTAGGAAGAATAAGGAAAGAGGTATAGTGATCCGAACCCTGCGTGGACAGTTAAGCCTGCCCTGGCCCTAGTGTTTTCAATGACAGGTCTGCAACTTGAAAATGGCTGTTCACATGAACAGGGGAACGGGCACTTGCTATAAGGCATCTGCCAATACCTACAGCAGTAGTGAGAATAGAGGCCATTAAATTCTAGCCTAAATACTCTAGGCCAGCTGTTATTTTTCAACTGTCACTCACATTTGAGGTTTCTTCAAAATATAGGGTATACCAGATATCCTACCTGTCAAAAAGACTACAGCTCGGAGACCCCTGAATTTGAACTGGGACATGTTTTGCCCTACAAAAGAGGTAGTAGAGTGCAATCTAGAGTTACATATTTAAACTTCTGTAAACCATTTATGAGTTATTTTTTCCATAAACTTGGCAAAGATATTTATCTTAACATTGCATGAAGTAGCATGAGACCCACAACTTAGAAGCTCTTTAATTCCACCTGGAATTAAAATATGTATTTGGGAAACTGATATAATAGTTCCAAAATAACTTTTCAATGAAAAGTCACATGACCAAATCCTCAAGACTATTATTATTAAAATTCCTGGTTGCAAGTCCTTGACAGTCATTTCGAGCCAGAAATTTAGTGCTCAAATCAATATTAATTTGAGTAACTAGATATTTTAAAGTATAAAATAAATCCAATGTACTAATATGCAAATGCAAAATTTTTGGAAGACAACAGGTGTCAGGTATTATCTAAGTCAGGGCTTTAGTAAACAGATCTGGAATTGAATGATTACAATGGGAGAAAATTGCTAAAGAGAGTAAGAAAATGTACGATATTATGACAATGATTCAAGAGCACAGGCTTCTGGCTTTATGGGCCATACATACACACTTCCTCTTTTACTGCTTAAAATTCAGGAATACATTTCCTACAAAAACATGAAACATTATTTTGGATTTAAAACTTTGTAAGTCCAAACACAAAAACAGCACTTAAGGGCTATACTGTATAATTTATAATATGTATTAAATCTCTACACTGAACATTTTAAAAAATATTGATAGATATAAGCTAAAATCTTAAAAATTGATATGCTAGGACCTGATGATATCTGTAGACATCTATGTATATATAATTTAATTTCTTTTATAAACATATTCTTTTTTATATACAAAATTTAATTTCTGAAAGATCAAATTAACCAGTGACTCAAAACCTGGTCCGGCTATCATCTCTTTGTATAATATGCATGTTAAAGATGATAGTTTATTTTTTTATTTTTGTAAAGATTTTATTTATTTATTCATGAAAGACATACACACACACACACACACACACACACACACACACACACACAGAGGCAAAGACACAGGCAGAGGGAGAAGCAGTCTCCATGCAGAGAGCCCTATGTGGGACTCGATCCCGGTACTCCGGGATCATGCCCTGAGCCAAAGGCAGGTGCTAAACCGCTGAGCCACCCAGGGATTCCCAAGATGATAGTTTATTAAGAGGATGATTTAATAACAGTGAAAATAAATCTTTGCTGCTTATTTTTTTATGTAATGAGCACTTATTATTTTTGTAAATTTGAAGAGTGTAAATTATGTTATTAACTAAACAATAAGTAGAAAAATTTCACTGTTTCATTGCAGTAGGTGATAATTATATTTATTCCTGCATAATATCTGTCATAGAGAAAGTACACTAAGGTGTGTATATATTTTGTATTTTGTTTCTTTCTAAATATAATTCTATTTAAACCCATATAATGATTTCCAAAGCTAGTTGTGTACTTCCTCCCCAACTTTAAATTTTACTTTGCTTTCTCTTACAGAAAATTTATTCGTAAACAACAGCCCTATGCTCTCTAAAATGTCAGTGTCTTAAGGAAAACCACCTGTATTTAAAATATTTCCCTTTAGTCATTATTAATAGGTAAATGGAGAAGTAGGAGATTGAAGAGCTCAAGCTGTAAACAAAGCAGTGTTTGGAAAGACTTCTAAAATATGGTGAGGCTGCCACCTTTGAACAGACCCTCTTTCTCAGCAAGGGTAAAGCAATACTGAGCTGACATCATTCAACTAGTCTTCCTACTCATGATTAAATAATCCTTGAGGATGTATAATGAGCAAATTCTTTTATTTCTTCAAAATTGAATTTCAAATTTTCTACCAAAGTCTCCTATGTTTTTTTTTATTTTTCTTTAACCTAGAACCATTTATATATGTTTATAATTTAAAACATACATGACATTAAATACCTCACCACATGAACTAATCAACCTATAAAATAATGCTGTTTTTACTTGGTGTTTATTCTTGTAATTATGGTAACTGAAGAGTGTTGATCGTAACTAATTAAAACCAAGAGTAACACCCATACTATTATCTTTTATAAAGGAGATAGTATTCATTCGGACCACATGTGCATCATAAAGATAACAATTAATACTGCTAAATATTAAATCAATGACATTTATTCATGATAGAGAATAAAACTGGCTATTTCCCTGAAACTGCAAATGAACAACAACAAAAAATCTTGGTACATGTTGCCCTCTAGTGGAATTTTTAAAAGAGACAGTTGAATTATATTCGGTGCCCTTCCATTACTTGAAATACAAAGTTAATACAATACAAATGTTAACACAGATTAACTTCTTTCTTTTAAATGATAGGTATTATAAAATACTTTCGTCATTTTTGTAATTGACAGGTTTTATTCTAAAAATTCAAAAATTGTTAAAAAAAAAAGTCTCTCCTAGCCATTAAAAACCAAGAAGGTGTGATTTCACGTAAAATGAAAAGTAGAAACAAGAAACTCAGGCATATAATTTCATTTTCTTAGGATTTTTGCCCAGGAATGCTATCCAAGCTGATACTGTAAAACTATCCTCAGAAACATATCTCTCTACAGCTAGGATGACTAGAGGGTATTTTAGTTTCTTGGTGGAAAACCATAACTTGAAAAGCCTATTATATCAACAAATAAGAAATAGCATTCATAGAAATATGAAAGGGGTAATTTTAAGAAGCATCTTGTGCCACCTTTTGATTTGTTTTCAAAGTATTTTATTGTGCTCTAGTTCCATCACATTATTTTTTTTCAGTTTATAGCTTCAACACATATTGATAAAGATACATTTTCCTAAGTTACTGTCTAGGATAAAAGAGGTGAATGGAGAAGAGTATATAAAGTATCTTCTATTTCTGAAGGGCATTTTAAAATGTTATCATTAATTTACAAGTTCACATCATTTTTTTGATGCCTGCTTCAACTTTACTATTGCTTATCTCTTACAATAGTTAATTTAAGCACAGATGTGTTTAGAATACAAATACTCTTCAAGAATTTGTGCAGAGTCCTTTCCCTAAAAAACAGTTTTAAAATATGGTAGCACAATTAATTGTGCATTAAATGTTTGTGATTTCACTTACCCTATGAAACATTATACAACAAATATTTAGTCAACTATATTTCTTATTTACTCATTAACAAATACTCCCATTTCAGAATTTTTTTAAATTTTTTTAATTTATTTATGATAGTCACGGAGAGAGGGAGAGAGAGGCAGAGACATAGGCAGAGGGAGAAGCAGGCTCCATGCACCAGGAGCCTGACGTGGGATTCGATCCCGGGTCTCCAGGATCGCGCCCTGGGCCAAAGGCAGGCGCCAAACCACTGCGCCACCCAGGGATCCCAATACTCCCATTTCAAAACCAATCTTTAAAAGCAATTTAAGCTAGGGAATTTATAAGACAATCAAGAAGTTATAAATAAAATAAAATTAGCCCTGAGCTATTGAAAGAATGATAAATATATCTGTAATGCATACTGAAGTTGAAAATGACCTAAACTTGTATATAAGAAAAATCTATCCAATCATTTAATTCTTCAGTTCACTTTTTTAGTTCATTTTGTCCTTTTTCTTTTTTTTTTTTTTTTTGGAAGTAGATGGGGTATATTTATTTTTTCTTATAATCATTTTCATTTCATATTTTCACATTACAGTACACTTATGATTAAGTGCTCACAGTTCTCTTTATTCAGTTTATAATTAAGATCAGTGACCACAAGCAAATAATTAAACACAGATATGATTAGTAATCTCTCTTAAAAGTAAGACATCAATAAAATAAAGAAATAAATATTGTGTTATGGTTATGTGAGTTTAGCCATGGGACATGTCAAATAATTTCATTAAGTACAAAAGAACAGAGCTTTTGGTGGACCTGGCAGGTTTTAATTTGTCTTCAGTGAGTAGCTGGGCTAAATTTCTCATTTTCCACTTCCTTTGCCCCTGTAATGATCCGGCAAGACCTTTACCATACTTTCCCCTCCTCCCTGGTTGCTTCTGGCTCCATATCATCTTTTCCAGCAAAATCTGACATAAACCCCATCACTAATATAAGTTAAAGTTCTATTATTCAAACTATCTTCAGAAAGTGTTTTTTTTTTTCCATTAACAGATTTTTAAGTGAGAAGGGAAGAAAGGGAATAATTGTGAGGTCTATATTAAAATAAGCTGAGAACCTCCATGTGCTTTACCATAGCTTTCCACTTAGAACACTTCTAGAGAAGTTAAATATTAAAGGAGGATAATGGGCTAATACTTCATCAGTGTCAAGGTCCTTTGCATTACCAATGCATTTCTGTAAGAGGATTCTAGCAACAAAACAGGCCTATGAGGTGAAATTTAAAGAGACCATCTCCAACTAGCCACGCTATACTGGTGTACTTAGAATATAATGTCTTTCTGTCTCGTCTCTGTCTCTCTCTGTGTATCTCTCTCCTTCCTCACATCACACCACCCATCCACATGCCCTAAAAAATGATATACATTTGGCTAATTTTTGGAGACAACATGCCTCCAAAGCAAGGTTTGGCAAGCCACAGCATAGCCCTTCACCTCTTTCGGTAAATACATTTTTACTGGTATTGTCATACTCTTGTTTATGATTGCCTGTGGCTGCATTCCTGTTACAATCGTGGAGTTGAAAGGTTTTGTCACAGACAATATGGTTCACAGAGCCTAAAAGATTTACAGAAAACATTTGTACAGCTCTGCTCTAAAGTATTTTTGTTTTCTCAACCAGTACATGAAGCTCTCCATCAATGACTTTTTCGCTGTCCTGACACAGTTCTAGAGATCCTGGTTTTCATGTTGCAGAACAGAGCAGAGAAGGCTAATTCTTGGCACTGATATCCTCTGGGGAAATACAGTATGAAAGCAAAATCTGATACCATGACTCTTCAAGCTAATAATACTGATAACCCTTAGAATAGAGTGACTCCATGCCAATTTGTTCATTCTGTCAATGGACAGAGCAGCCATGCAGATCAAATGAGGTGAAAGAAAAGCAGTCAACTATGTTCTCTCCATTCCAATCCAAATTTTTAGGATAAAGTAGGATGAAATTTTCACATGTCCATCAAATTCAGTTAAAGAGTTAGTTTTTTAGTCTGTAGTCATTAAATTCTTTTTCATATGGTGCTCATATTAGTTAGGCAAGAAGTATTCTTTTTTCTTTAAGATTTTATTATTTATTTATTTATTTATTTATTTATTTATTTATTTATTTATTTATTATAGAGAGAGAGAGACGCAGAGATACAGGCAGAGGGAGAAGCAGGCCCCATGCCACGAGCCCGACGCAGGACTTGATCCCGGGACTCCAGGATCACGCCCTGGGCCAAAGGCAGGCGCCAAACCACTGAGCCACCCAGGGATCCCCGGCAAGAAGTATTCTTAATGCCACCATTGCAGATACATATACATCAGTTAGGCCAGCAGTATTCTAAATGCAACCATTGCAGATACACACACATACACACTCACACACATACACATATATATGTAAATTTTTTACAAACCCAATCTCTCTTTATCTCAGATACACATAGATATGTATATTTATGTATATACATATATGATGTTTTTCACAAACCCAATCTCTATTTTCTTAAGTCTCTCAAGATACATGTTTTCAAGACCATACAACTACCACTTACTAACAATGGTTATTTCCATTTCAACTATAGGCAACAATTTTCTTTTTTCCTTCAGTTGTTTCTAGGAAATATGCACAATTGTTTTAGGTAACATTACACTATATTGAGTTTAAAAGGTTAGGCTGGACATAGCTACTTGAATCAGCTAACTCCAACTGTAACACACATCTGTGTAGAGACAGCATAGTCCTTTGCTTAACTTCTACGAATGAAGCTAGTAAAACTCAGGGGAATAAAGCATGATGTTGTCCCATGATAGAGAAGCTCTCATAAAACAGGGAAGCTGATGTTGAGTACCCTCAGCTAAGTGACTTCAACACTTCTTCATTTATCCCGTCTCTATAAAGAACAAAATTATAAAAGCCCCCACTGGTGCAGAAGATGTGTGTAGAGGGAGTGACATGATACAGTAAGATGAAGAAATAAGTGAAAAAGCAGCAACTACCAAAGCATGTTTATAACTTCATAATTGTTTCAGGGAAATCTGTTTTCAGTCTATTGTATAAAATCATGATAAATGGAAGCATGTTTTTCCCATCATCTTTGAAGACAATGGTCATTATCTGGATTTGTCTATAAAAACTGAGTAATTGTAATCTGTTCAACAAAGATGCCTTTCAGTTGGGATAAACTTTAAGAGAATGGCCATCTTATGCTTGGTGAAGGAAGTTTTATGTTTTTATAACCAAAATTTACCAGCTTTACTTTTACAAGGCAGAGGAGTTTGCTCTGGAGTGATAGAACGTCAAAGGCCTGTATTCCTTGAGGTCTTATAAAACTGTGTCTTTACATAAGCCATAAGTGATGTTGCTCTAAGGATTCTGAAGACTTTTTAAATATTTATTTATTTATTCATTTATTTGAGAGAGAGCAACAGAGAGAGAAAAAGGGAGCAAGCTGGGGTATGTGAGTGGGGGGAGGGGCAGAGTGAGAGAATCTCCAAGCAGAATTCCTGCTAAGAGCGGAGCTCCATATGGGTTTCCATCCCAGGACCCATGAGATCATGACCTGAACTGAAACCAGGAGTAGGAAGCTTAACTGACTGAGCCATTCAGGTGCCCCTAGGTCATATGTTTAATATCAAAGATGAAATAAACATTTAATAATCACATATAAGAATCTACCAGTTAAATTTAGACATAACATTATAATGGTATTGAATCAATTATATTAATTCTATTGAACATTATATATGGAAAAAATTATATATGTCTTTTTTATCTATCCCTTGATTTTGTGAGGTAAATTTTATTACCCTCTGGGCATAAACTCTTATGGAAATATTTTTGGCTAAATATCTGCTAATTAAATGAGGAAATATTAGCAAATGTCCAGATTGTAATATAAGTGTGCAAACATATTTTCATATTTTTGTTAAAAACAAAATGTAGGGATGCCTGGGTGACTCAGCAGTTGAGCATGATCTGGAGTTCCTAGATCAAGTCCCACATCGGGCTCCCTGTGAGGAGCCTGCTTCTCCCTCTGCCTATGTCTCTGCCTTCTCTCTGTGTCTCTTATGAATAAATAAATAAAATCCTTAAAATAAAATAAAAATAAAATATACATTGTAAAATGCTAAAAAAAAGCTCTATTTTCTGATCATTTTTTCCTGTGAAGAATGCATTATTATAGGACCTGAAACCAAAAAAAAAAAGTTTCAAGATATCTTTTTCTAAACTTGAGAATTGGAAAGAAAACTAAATCTGTTTAGTTTAAATTCCACTAAATGTGGAATGCCTGCATTCTCCCAATAAAATTTTGAGTGAATTATTTTCAATGACTATTACTGATAGATTATTCCATGCTGTTTCAGCTAACAATCAAAGGGATCATGATATGAATGGATATTTATCTGTTAATTGTCTTAAGCATACTGGAATGGATAATACAGATTCCACATTTCATGCTGTCTTCCCAGATTTCTGTTCAGAATTTTGTTCTTATTTCCTGCTTCCTGAGACAGACACCCACAACTGCAACAAGTTTACCAATGATACCAAATCTTTAGTAAGACAAAGTAGCTTTTGTGTGTATGTGTATGCATCTCTGTGTGTGTGTGCACGTGCGCGTGTGTGCATGTGTACTCAAGATGCTTGACAGGGCATCTGAAATTCTGGTGTAACTTTCTATATACGCAAACTGTTACATAATTGTAATAGAAAGTATTTTTATTTTATTTCATTTTTTGTATTTTATTTCATTTTTTAAAAAGTGCTTTTTAAAGATTTTATTTATTTATTAGAGAGAGGGAGAGACAGCACATGCAAGAGAGAAAGAGAGGAAGAGAGCAAGAGCAGGAGCCGAGAAAGAGGGAGGAGAGGGAGAAACAGACTCCCCGCTGAGCAGGGAGACCAGTGTGGAGCTCGATCCCTGGACCCTGGGATCATGACCTGAGCCAAAGGCAGATGCCTAACCAATTGAGCCCACCCAGGCACCCTGGCACTTCATATTTTATAGCTCTTAAAATACTTTACAGGTGCTAACAGTATTTCCCTATAATAACTTTTTGAATATTCAATCCCTGAAAATGATGTTATTTTGAAATGAACTCTTGTGTAATTCATTATTGAGATGGAACTCGTGTTAATTTGCTACATAAAAAGTCATTGTTAACTGAAGAATTCACCTCTACATTAAGACATTCTGATTTATTAAATGTCTTTCTATATGTTTTTCTTTTCTTTTAATTAACTTTCTTTTTCTGTTCATATCCTCTTCAGTCTTCTAGAAAAGAACAAGGAGGGACAGTGAAGGAGGAGAAGAAGAATGAGAGAAGACAGAGCAGGAAGAAAAGAAAGAGGAAATAAAGGGAGAAAGAAAAGAGGTAGGGATTTTACCCTGGCCTTCAAATACTGATGGTTTGGAGGAAAAAAATGAAATGACAGCCTAATATCAAGGGGGCTGGCTACTTTAATTCAGAATAGGGTCATCAACTATCATGGTCATCGGCCTAACAGTCTCTCTACTAGACAACAGGTGGAAGAGGAAAAATAAATATGAAAAGGACACACAAACTTTTGCCATTCATTTTTTTTCCTCCAGCAAACAAATGACAATAACATAAGAGGAAAAGCTGTAAGGAAGTAATGTACACAGTGGGGGGTTTACAGAACTATGCAATTATTTGTAGTTATAATTGTAAGATACAGTTCAGAGAAGAGTTAGCATTGTAAGTGTGCCTTAAAGGATGGGCCCCACAGGTGGGTACAGGTAAAAGGAGGAATTCCAGGCCATAAGAACAGTGTGTGAGGGTGCAGACTGAAGATCATACCAGGGGCATCTGGAGGATAGTAACCGACTCAAGTAGAACAACATGTAAACCATAGTAAGAGAGTTAGTATTAAGATTGGAAATCTATTTAGGGAAGAGATTGAATGAGTAAATAAAAGTAGGAACAAGCAAAATGGGTTGAATGTAACCCATGACACATCAACAAAGTTTCAAAGAAAAGTTATAGAAAAATTATGAAATGAAGCAATTTTTATTTATGTATTTATTTAACAATTTTTTAACTAGGCTTCACACCCAGCATGGAGCCCAATGTGGGGCTTGAATTCACGACTCTAATATTAAGATCTGAGCTGAAATCAAGAGTTAGATGCTCAACTGACTGAGACACCTAGGCACCCCAAGTTAAGCTATTTTAAAAAAGAAGTTGTGAGTTTGGTTTTGAATATGTTGAATTTCAAACATCATGGGGACATAAATAAACTTTTATACTTTAGGTAAGTGAAAACATGAACCTGCTGAATAAGAAAGGATTTGAATTTGCTATCCATCATCCATATACCTGAGCTCTGAAAAGTTACAGAGTTCATAGAAGGTTGTTCCAATTATATGTCAGGTAAAACACACTGCCAGTACTTTCTAGGGGTGTCAG
Source organism: Nyctereutes procyonoides (assembly GCF_905146905.1). NCBI lineage: Eukaryota > Metazoa > Chordata > Mammalia > Carnivora > Canidae > Nyctereutes > Nyctereutes procyonoides. Next base: position 536,159 of record NW_026575158.1, on the reverse strand, counting down.
TCATACCAATCAATCAACTGATACTTGCAGAGCTTCTCTTGAGACCTAGCACTGTTTTTTTTCATAATGAGCTAAAGGCACATGATAGATCATACCTCCAGAAATTAGACTTAGGTGAATTAACCAGTTTGTTAAAAAATAAGTAAGGAATATTATGGTGAACAAAACTAGGACTATGCCTTTCATGACCTAATAGTATGACAGCTTGGAAGGGGGCTCCATAAAAATGTAGCCTAGAAGCTGTCTACTAAGATCTCTATAGGCTCTGCGCATGATCGTGCAGGAGCTTTGAGTACACATAAGGCCGGTTGAGATGGTGGAGATAGTTGGATCGAGAGAAATCTTAGGAAAATTTTATCTGATCATCTTAAATCTACCAACAGATTTTGAGTTAGCAGTTTCATAGTTATTTCAATCATATTTTAAGGAATTCTAGTTCTATTTAGCCTCCAAATCTTATAAACCTTATACTACAAACAATAAAAAAAAGGGAGTATGAACCTGCTTAGTCCTCTATTCCACTAGCTGGATGGCACTGCTGCCACTAAGGGTCATAGCAAGTGATAGAAATTTGTGGGAAAGGTCTTCCGACCTTGCAGCAACCTTTCCAAATATCCATTCCTTGTGTTTTGAGAATTAGAAGTACAGAATAGTTTTGATGGTCCTTTAAAAAATTTATTTGTTTGTTTGTTTGTTTATTTAGAAAGAGATAGAGCATGCACAGGGGACAGTGGAAGCAGAGAGAGAGAATCCCAAGTAGGCTCCATGCTCAGATCAGCACAGACCCTAACGTGGGGCTCGATCTCAGGACCGGGAGATTGTGACCTGAGCTGAAACCAAGAGTCAGATGCTTTACCAACTGAGCGACCCATGCATCCCCGACAGTCCCTTTAAACACTTTATTAGTTTATTGTATTGTTTGTCATAGAGAAAAACTGATGTATTTTTAATATTGCAAATCTGTATATTTCCACATTTTAATTTCTCTGAAACGACATGGTTGTGCTTATGTGATGTTGGCTGGTGGTAGTGTGGTCTTACGAATCTTTACTTTTTCTTTAAAACACAATGTTTAGTAATACTCATGAAGGTACTCTTCCAAAATCCATGGTGTGTTATGGGCTCAACTGTCCTTGCCATATTCAAAAGGTGGGGACCTAATCCACAGTTCCTCAGAATGTGAATATATTTGAAGCAGGATCTTTAAAGAGGTAATTAAGTTAAAATGAGTCATTAAGGGTGGGCCCTAAATCCGTATGACTGGTGTCCTCATAGGAAGAGGAAATTATGGCACAGACAGGCACAGGGGAAGAACCTGTGAAGACCCAAGGAGGTGATAGCCATGTAAAAGTCAAGGAGACAGACCTTAGAAGAAACCAACCCTGCTAATACCTTGATCTTGGATTTTAAGCCTTCAGGATTGTGGAAAATAAATTTCTGTTGTTAACGTCACCCAGTCCAACATTTTGTACAGCAGCCCTAGCAAACTAATATGCATGGTAACAAAGATACAAGCTCTGAACTGCCATGGCTCAGTGGAATGTAAGCACTGTGATCCACCTTCCTATTGTTTGAATAAATGCATTTTTCATTTCCATGAAAAAACTAGTTTTCCATCATCCCAAAGGGGCATTTTAGAAATTATGTTCTGATTTAAACTTGTATTAGTATACAAAATGCAGTATCTAGTATCAATTTCTAATAAGAAATTGGACAAAAATCAAAATTATAAATGAAGTCACTGGATTCTGGTCATCAAAATGAGTGAGCTTGCATTTAGCACAGTTTTGTTGTAGGCTGCTCAGGTGAATTACACACCCTCTGACACTACAAACAGCCAATGATTCAAGTGCTTTGTTGGCATATAATAGTTTGGTTTACTCTTAGAATCCAAAGATTTCACTTAAAGAAGAAACTGATATGGCAAAATGTAAATCTCCTAGAACACTGTTGGAAAAAGATGCATATTGGGCAGCCCCGGTGGCGCAGCGGTTTAGTGCCGCCTGCAGCCTGGGGTGTGATCCTGGAGATCCGGGATCGAGTCCCACATCGGGCTCCCTGCATGGAGCCTGCTTCTCTCTCTGCCTGTGTCTCTGCCTCTCTTTCGCTCTCTCTAAATAAATAAATAAATAAATAAATAAATAAATAAATAAATCTTTTAAAAAAAAAGGAAAAAAGATGCATATTTAAGAAAAGAGTATTTTTTCTTGAGGTACAGAATGTGCCTAAGCATATTTAATAATATAGTAATAAGTCCTTAGCAAAAGCAACTTCTACAAATGTAGGGACACATAGCTAATGTATTACAAAAGTGTAAAATATTATTTTGGAGGAGTTACTTCTATCATGGAATCGGATCTATCTGGAAGCTAAAGCAGTCACCTAGACTTGTCTTTTTCCTTTGAAAGAACTAGTCCAGCATACCCTGTGATTATGGCTGGTTCTATTTCACTTTTTTCCAGGAAGGCAGCCAAATTTCAGTACTTAACAATATTTACGGCTAAATTAAATCTCACTTCCTATAGTTTAAACACCCTTCTTTTTAAAGTTCTTGTGTATGCTCATTTTTAAATGTGATCTCCTGTTTACTTCAAAGCCAGTCTACAGACTATATCCTGTCTGAAGAAGCAGCTGGGCTTTGGGGATTATCTATCCAGGGGAATTTAGGAAATTCAGAACTTCAATATTCTGAACTTTCATTTCCTGTATAGTCATATATCGTATAATTCTAGGAAGTTTTGAATTTCCCATTATTTCATATTTTCCTTTTTATTGTATAAATTATATATTCATTTACATAATGATTTATCTCTCTTGTACACTAGAGTATGCATGTTTTTGCTTAACAGTGCCCAGCACTTGGCACAAGCTGGACATAGAACAAGCACTCTAATACATCTTGGTTTCTGTACAAAATTTTACAATTTTTTTAATTCTTTCTTTCAAATTAAGCTTTATGCCCAACATGGGGCTTGAACTCACAATCCTGACATCAAGAGTTGCATGCTCTCCAACTGAGCCCACCAGGCGCCCCATGGTTCTACAAATCAACGAATAATGTAAAATAAACTCTTCCTTGGTCTCAATTCCTCCATGAAACATATTAACGTATTTCTGTGAAAAACAGATTTGAATCGTGAACACTATTTTGGTAATTATGCTTATTATTCATCATAAATCATTGGATTTCCACTGTAGGATGTATACCTCAGGGTCATAATACTCTTCTCAGTTATTAAATATTTACTGTATAACAGGCATTATGCAGAGCATGTGTGATGACACAAGTCTTCTGAGGTATGAACTACTACAACTCCTAATAAAAAACAAACAAATCAATAAACAAAAAAAGGATACTGATGCTTAGAATCAATAAGGTAATCCTTAAGACCACACATTTAAGAAATGGGGACAACCTGATGGGGAATTAGGTCTGACTAAATCTACATCCCTGAAATTGATGAGCAAATTTCCACTTCAGACTCTATGGGTTTTTTTACTCATAGAGACAGAGAGAGGCAGAGACACAGAGGGAGAAGCAGGCTTCTCGCAGGGAGCCTGAAGCCAGACTAGATCCCAGGATCCCAGGATCATGCCCTGAGCCAAAGGCAGCCGCTCAATAACTGAGCCACCCCAGGCATCCCTATATGATTATTTTAAACATCTTTCCTCTTCTGTTTATTTTTTGGGTGGGTAAGGGTGGAGGTCATCTTTCATTGCTTTGTGATTCCGGCATCCACAGAAAATTTCAGTGGTTAGGTCATTCCATTCTAGGAGAAATTATGTACACTGATTGTCAAATCCCACAAGCAGAATTAAATGAGCTGGGATAAAATAAAATCTGTATAAGATCTGAAATGTCTGTGCAATAAGAGAAGTCATGAAAAGGAAAATAAACATTATACAAGCTGTTATAGGCTTAATGCAAAGACTCTAAGATTCAGGTGGTAATTGCATTCAGATATTGTTGGATTTCAAGATCATTAATCCTACAGTAACTGAAAAATAATGTATTTTAGAATGAAGGTGAAATAAGAGTAAATAATGTTTAGAAGTTTTAATTGAGTTATAAGATTGTCATTGTCTCAAAGCCACTTTTGGTAAGCATGCTTTCCTATGCACAGTTTTTATAAAATCTATATACTTTCTAATCTTACAGAGACTAGAAAATATTATTGATTTTAGAATAAATTGCTGAAACTTCTCTTTTTAGTCTAATTTGAATTTAGAGTAACCGTGGACTAGTTGCTGAATCCTTATATTAAAAGTTGGGAATACTTTTCTATCAGATAAAAATTTTAGGCAAGATCTACATAAAATTAAAAGCAAATATTTTTAAAAATTAACTTTTTTTTGCTTTTAATATAATGAAATGTAGAAGTAGTTCAATAAATACTTATAGTATTTATAGCACCCACCTCTCGATTTCAGCTCAGGTCATGAGTTCAGGGTCATTTCATATGTGCTCTGCCTAGAGTCTGCTTGGGAGCCATCTCTTTCCCTCTCCTTCTGCCCTTGCCCACTCATGTTTTCTAAATAAACAAATAAGGTCTTTAAAAATGAATAAATAAGTACCATAAATATGAATATTGTTTTATTCAACCAATAAACACATGTTGTGTGCACGTTTATGACAGGGACTCTTCAAGGCACTGGTTATGATCATCAGCCCAACACACAGTCTCTATTGGACTTTTTCACATTGTGAAACAGGGGTAATGGCCAAGAATAATTCACAGAAAATATACAATAAATTAATTGTACATATTGATTTTTTTGTATGTAGTCACAAAAACCTAGGTTAGAATTCCAGCTTTACCTATTGCTGGCTCAGTGACATTGGACAGTTAAATTATTATCTCAGAATCTCACATTTTTCACCTTCATCTGTATGGTAGAAGCAATTCTAGCTACCGTAGACCATTATTTTGCAGATTATATGAGATAATCCATTCACCTAGAGGAGGAAAAACTTCCTCTTTCTTTGGGTAAATATATGAGTTAATTGCTCTCCTTACTTCCTACTATTCTCCAAGGCTCTTTATCTTCATATAACCGATTGTCTACTTCAGTGTTCTTTGAAATTCTTAGTATTTCATTTGCCACCATTCATACATTCATCATGTAGATACAAGAACCAGCTCCACAGGATGACCAAGGTGGCCGTTTCTTTTTGACTTTAGGGAACATTTTTTTGAGCTTCAAGTACTGGCTGATGCCAGACTTAAGACCAAAGAGGCATCAGAAGCTCTATATTTACATAATACTGGTGCAACCCATTTTTTTTAGAGAAGATACGGAGGCCTAGAGAAATTAATCTGTTTTTATCACATGAATGTGTGGGTAGACTTAACACGAAAAAGGAGAGGACTCCAACTCTGTTTATGTGAACATAGCTAACATGAGTTGAAAAGTCCCACCAAGATTTAATAAACAATGGGGGAAAAAACTCAAAGATATTAAGTTGTATTTAAGATTAACTATGATTCTTTTCCTATCCAGAATTCTTTTTTTATAATTATGCATTAACTTTTAAATTTAGAATACCTACATATTTATTTTAGTTTACATTTTTCAAGAGGACTCACATATATCAATTTGTTCTCTTAAACCTGTAAGGTAGCTAGATGCTGTTACATGCTGTGGTCCCATTTATAAAGATGAGAAAAGGATGTTCTGAGAACCTTCGTGATTTGTTCAAGGTCATTCATAATAAGTGGCAATTAAGGCTTCTGTTGCTAGATTCTTTATGCTCTATCTCAGTCTTTTTTTCCACAAATTTGAGTGTTATGTTAACGGACCTTATAAAAGGAAATCAACCAAACAAATGCTAACAATAATTTCCTTTTCCTAAACAGGAGATATTTTATCACATAAACTTTCATTACTATCATCATACTAGAATAATATATTCCAAAATAAAGGAAATTGGCACCACAGTGAAGCAAGAGAAACAAACAAAAGCCTGAGAACTCACAGGGAAATCCTGGTGTGAGACAATCAGAGTTAAACAGTCCTAAACTGTAAGTAGTACCATAAAATCAAAATACACAGTGCAGAATTTTAATCCAAGCCTTTCAAAGTTTTGCTTAGAAAAATGTAATATGACTTTCTTCAATAATGCAAAAAGCATTTTTGCATTTCTAAGTTCCCATTATGTATTAAAAGAGAAAAAAACAAAAATGAAGAAGTCATGATTTAAAAGGTCCTAAAAGCTGCTATTTGTATCAAGCACTATGAATCAACCCTAACCTGACCTTCACATGGAATATTTAATATCTAGCAGAGTACTTGAGCTTTGAACATCAAAATCTCATTTCAGATTACTGATCTGTGAAATTCTAGGAGACATTAGAAAATCCCATGGAAGATCACAAATAACCAGAAGGAAATATCAACAAACAAACCAACAGTGTATTTAATGGAGCATAAGAAACCGTTTTTAAATGTTCTAAGTGATCTGTGCAACTTTCAGTCTCAGATTTTATAAGCAAGCATTAAAGAATGTAGTAAGATATTATATATTCTATAGAAAAATAGCAGCTATTTTAAAGTAAACAGAATATGTAAACATATATCTATAAACAAATACAAATAAATACCTTAATATATTTTCTTGAGATATAATAATGCTCAACCACATTTTAAATAAAATAATCTGTAAGTTTCAGGGACCATCAATAAAGAAAAAAAGTGTTACATTAGGACAACTATCATGAACTAAAACCATACCTTCAGTTACAGGAAAAGTAATTAAATTACTCTTCTCATGCAAGTCCCCTCCTTACCCTCTAGTAAATTCACAAGGCTCACTACATAACTGAGAGGTAATTCAATTTATAATGACATCTTTATAGAATGATTAAGTCACTTTTTGACCTACATAAGGCAAGGAGAATGTTGCCTATCAGAGTCAGCATTAACATGGAAGAAAACTGAATAAGAGTAACTTGAATTAGCCACAGTAAGGAAGAAAAACCTCACTCTCTGGGCCCATACACTGCCTATTGTTGGGTTTATTGATTTGTCGACTTAAGTATAGCACTGATTTTTAGAGATAGTGTTACTGCTTAATCTGTGTGAACTTGATAGCAAATTTGAATACCTTTCTTGCAAAATTATATTGCTAAAAGGGCCCAGAAACGTGAGGTTTTTGTTGTTGTTGTTGTTGTTCTGGTATTTCAGAAGTTTTAGGAAAAAATATTCCTATACACCCAAAATATTAGACATAAGGGTCATGGAGAATTTCTTTCCACTCTTTTTCCCAATGAAAACCACTGAGATCAAAACCTTTTGTTTTCTAGGCCACAACTTTTACCCATAACATTTCATCATGCTTCCAGGCACTTGCCCCGTATGTTTTGAAACAGTGGGACCCATAGGGAAGTGGGCCTGAAGGATCTAGGAGAACACAGGGAAAGGTAAGCTTTCTACAGTGGGAGCAGGGAAAAGGCTGGGGCATAGAATGAGTAGGTCAAGGCTAAAGACAGCAATCACAGAGACCTACCTGCTCCTTTGGAGAGGAGAGTAAAAGAACAGAATTTTAACACTTATTTGTGGCCTCTGTTTCAAAAGGCACATTTAACTCCACCATCTATAGGGAGTGTATGTGAGTAGAAGAGGCAGATGAGTTTCTCCGATACTCCTACAGCATGGTTTATAGTCTGTTCCTTTCAAGGTATTTCCCAAATAATTTATTAGGTAAAGCAGAAGTATGTTAACAGCTGTGACAGCAAACTGGTGGATATGACTGACCTGTTGTAAGCTCATTCTGGCCAATACTACGTCTTACTTTTCTTTTTTTTTTTTTTTTTTTTTCAAATTTAATACTTCGGGGCCATGCCTTTGTTTGTTGGGTCCATAGAAGTCTCTTTTGTCTTATATTTAGTCCTCTTCAAAAGGGCTTGAAGTTTCAATCCTGTTTCCAGAGCACTGGACAAGAAGCCTCGTGTTAGAGAATTAACACCAGGAACACACCTTTATCCCTGAAAAAACTTATCACCTTTTGGGGTGTGTGTGTGTGTGTGTGTGTGTGTGTGTGTGTGTGTTTATGAACACTTGATGTTTTATGCCTAGAAAGAGATGACAGCACTAAAGAATGAGGAATGAAATTTTTGGCTTAATCCATATATTCAGCAAATTCATAGACAGAGACTAACATGTACACATTTAACATACACACGTAACATTTTGAACTACTCGGTGAATTTTTACAGAATATAAAGAAACATAACTTTTGTCCTTAAATTTCCTTTTCTCTAAATCGAAAGAGTTTCCATCATTTAGATAATTTTCAAAGCTATGTTCTCACATTTTTAACTGCATTTTCTCATTTTACCACATTAGAGAAATGTTTCTGTATAAGTCAAACAAATGCTTGGCTACAGCCTCACTATTTCTTCTTGAATATATCTGGTTGCAGAAGAGGTTCAGTCTGCTAAATATAAAATTCTCTAAGCCTTGTTTTTTAATGTCCCCGTCCAAACAGAGCCTGGAAATGGGAGACTTCATGGCTCATGGCAGCATGCATGCAGTCAACACAAGAGGGTGAAAAATAGCCCAGACCCATCTTCCCCCCATGCCTCCTCATGTATTATTAAAGTCAGCAAAGCCTCCTGGATTGCTGAACAAAGCTGACCGTCCTCCACCAACAAATTCAATCCGCAGGCTTCTGAATGTTCGCCAGCACTCTGTGTTGCCTGCACATGGCAGATATAATTGGCAAACTGAATGAAGAATTTCCTATTCTTATTAGGCAGTATTCCAGATAGAAGATAAGAATAGCCTGTAGAGCTGGGCTGGCATGTAAAAAGGGCTCTGCTTTTCATATAACACTTATTATGAAGATGCAAATTTCCTCTCCACTAGAAACGATGTTTGTGGCTGCTCAGTGGACATTCCTTTAGCCGTTAGCAGTTTGTCCTTGGAGTCTTAGTTTTCACTATTTTCCAACTCCATGTTGAGACAATATTATCTTCTCAGAATTCTCCCTAAGCATATATTTAACAAATATTCATAAATCATATCCTCAGTGTTGTATTATTAGTAAGTATGTATATTCAAAATACCATATCCAAGGATTTGTCCTACTCAATGTTCATTGGACCAAGACCCAGGTTAGTGAAACTGACTAGAGTCATTGAATTAGACCCACATTTTCATCAAATAATATTCCATAAAAAGAATCTTTTAATCTATGCATTGTTCTAGCTAGCCAATTGTACTAAACTATTTTTTCAAAGGCATTTCATTGATGTGTGTACCCGTGTTACTTTGTAATTTTGTCCTCATCAGTATATTTCATTTATTGAATGAGTCTGATCTGCTGTGCATACATGCTCTAAAAAAATCACAAGGCTTTTACATGGAAGGGAAAATATATGTCTCACATTTGATTTACACTCTCCAAGTTTCTTCCCTCAGTATTGTTGTGCAGCAACTCTGCAAAACATGCTGCTAAACCTGCAGATTATACTTTGTTCTAAAGGGAAGCCTTTGTCATCTCGGACTTCAGAGCCAGGGAAGAGATGCCTAGCTGCTATTCAGCATACCAGGCTTCTTCTTAAATTGTGTAATCTCCCTCTCTTCCTCTCCCCTTCTTCTCTTTGTCTCCCTACCTCTCTCCATCTAGGTGTCTGTGTGCCCTTTTGCTTTCCTGAGCATGTTCCTTTCTCATCCTGTGTTCCTGTGCCCACAGGTAGACCTTTCATCTCTTCTTTGTCTGTGTTCCTCGATAGACCTTTTTTCTCACTCCCACCCAGCTCTCTACCTTTATCTCCTTTTTTTTTAAAAAAAATATTTGATCCTTCATCATCTTTTTAAAAGATTTTATTTATTTGAGAGCAAGAGGGAGAGAGAGAGACAGAGACAGAGAGAGAGAGCGAGAGAGCACACAAGCAGGGGACAGAAGCAGAGAGGGAAAAGCAGACTCCCCGCTGAGCAGGGAGCCCTACATGGGACTTGATCCCAAGACTCTGGGATCAGGAGCTGAGCTGAAGGCAGACGTTTAACCAGCTGAGGCACCCAGATGCCCCATCTTCATCTCTTTCTCTTCTCTTTTTCTGTCCTTCACTCTCCATCTTCAGAAACACACCATCTCGCATCTCTTCTCTCTGTTTTCCTGTCTGTCCAGTTTCTTTCTCTTCCTCCTCTCTGCTTGCCTCTCTCTATTCTTTTTAACTGAATACCCACTTGCTGGGCACATTCTCAACCTCCCCTTCACCTGCTCCACTGCTACATACACTTCAAGCCTTGGCAAAAATGCTACTCACCAGAAAGCCATCTCCTTCAACTAGATTAAATTCTGCTTACATAGAATCCCATATCCCCCTCCCCTTCTTCATTCATAGCTCACCTTCAAGTACGTTCTAAAAATCTATATTTCTGATGTTTCATATGAAAAGTACACAATCTTAAAACAGAAAAAAAAAAAGTAATGCAGTGGAAAGTCTCCCAACCAACTCTGTTCCCATTAGGTCAATTTCCACACCATCCTCCACACACACATTACCATTATTCACAGTTACTCGTCAATCTCTCTTTCCTTAGTCCCTTTGTCTACATACAAACAAAAATGAATTTATGTTCTCATTCTTTTTTATTATACATAATATATTAGCAGCTGATATATATCATCAAACACTATTTTAAAACAAATATATTCTAGATATCTCTCCATACAAGTCAATAGATCACTTAGTGCTTCTTAAAGCTGTATTCTGTTCAACTGTCTATAGATATCATAAATTGGTTAAATCAATACTATTGATGGATATGACAGCTCTGTTCTGATACAAATAATCATGCATATATATCAATTCACATATGCATGAGTTTAGAATGTATTTCAAGAAGCAGAGATGCTGGATAAAAAGTTATGTGCATCAAAAAAATTGTGTGCATTTTTTAAAAGAAAAATATAGAACAGTTGTCCACAATGGAAGCTACAACAAATTTACAGTCCCATGAGCAATATATGAGAGTAGCTGCTTTCCTCAGTTTTGTTGAGAATGTGTAATAAAACTTAAGTCTTTTGTTAGTTGAATAAAAAAATGTTATGTCACAATTATATCCCCTGTAATTAACATACAACCCTCCCAATCTTTTTTTTAAAATATTTATTTATTTATTTGTAAGAGAGAGAGAGAGGGAGTGAGAGTATAGGGCAGGGGCCTGAGGCAGAGGGAGAGAGAATCTCAAGCAGACTCTGCACTGAGCTCAGAGCTGGATGCAGGGTGGATACCACGACCCTGAGATCACTACCTCAGCCAAAACCAAGAGTCAGGTTCTTAGCTGACTGTGCCCCCCAGGTACCCTTGATTTCTTTCCATTAGTCTAAAAACATGCTCAGTCTTTCCTTTAAAAAAAAAAAAAACTTTATTTTTTTAAATTATTTATTTATTTATTCATGATAGTGTGTGTGTGTGTGTGTGTGTGTGAGAGAGAGAGAGAGAGAGAGAGAGAGAGAGAGAGAGAGGTAGAGACACAGGCAGAGGGAGAAGCAGGCTCCATGCCGGGAGCCCAACGTGGGACTCGATCCCGGGACTCCAGGATCGCGCCCTGGGCCAAAGGCAGGTGCCAAACCGCTGAGCCACCCAGGGATCCCCGGTCTTTCCTGATAAAAAACGAAAAAATACTTTCCTAATCTCATGTCTCCCTTTAATTACCACTCTATTTCTCATTTTCCTTCATGACTTCACCCTCAGGTATTCTGGAACGCATTTCAATCTGACTAGTATACTTATCACTCTATTATTAATGCCCTTGTGAAGGTTACCAATAACCTCCTGATTTCTAAATCTATTGAGCATTTTATGTCCTTATCTTACTTTATTTTTCTGGAACATCTGACACTGACCATCGTGCTCTCCTTTCAAAAAACTTCTTGCCATTGGCTTTTGGGAAAAACTCTCTTCTGATTTTTCCAGAAATTCTGGCTGCTTTGCATCAATCTCTTTAGTGGGCTCTTTATTGTCCCATTGACCTTTAAATATTAGTAGGCCTTAGAATTTGTTCTCTTCTTATTTAAAAATCCCTCCAGACCCATCTTCTTTGTACCTATGGCTTTTCCTGCATTAATCTAATAATGTCAATGGCCCCAAATCATTATTACCAGTCCATCCTTGCATCTGTTTACCCCCTGCTTGAGTGTTTGTTTAATAGAGAGGGGCAAGATATGGGAAATGTTAGTCATGGTTTTCAATTATGAAGACAGCAAGAAAAAATAGGGTGTATAAATGATTAATAATAAGTAGTACTCACCTAGTGCGTGGTATGTGGAAACGACTAACGTATGAGTTTATACCAGGAAATAAGCTCTATCACAGATCCTCATCAAGCCTTCAATTGTTAAGGAATGAAGGAGAAAGCAATGACTGAATGAGTATTTATTATTCTAGGCAATGATTAATCTCTTCTGGAAAACTGAAAAGCTGATCTCCTGAAAATATACTGAATGTTAAAAGGTCTAGGGAAGATGTATTGGACAGGTTGGCTTGGAGAGCCACCTAGTGGTTAGACAGTATGTGAGGAAAGGCGGAGCCTGCAATGAATCTACCATCAAATCACAGAGTAGCCTTCCACTTCACCCTGACCGACTAGAGCCAGTCTTAGGATCTGACTACATGTCAGACAGGATTCTACTCTTACAACGTTGCTGTCCCAGCGTATTTGATTTTCCTTATATATTTTCAGATAAATATACTTATTTTCCTACAGGTTTATTTAATTTACCAACCTGGCCATAGATACTCAGAATTTGGGAAGAGAAATGCAGGAGAGTGAGGTATGTAAAACAAAAGAATCCAAAACTGATGGTTATGCTTATCCAATCAGAGATGGTTAGAGATGGGGGCACTATTGGCATAGGTTGTGGCTACCAGCCCTCCTTGCTTCCTCCCCACCCCCCTTCTGCTCTCCAACATATTCTCTGAGTTACTATTACAAAAAAAATAAAAAAATGCAGCTTCTCAGTATATGCCAGAAATAGATTCCAAATTGTCCATGAAACTCCAATGAGTCCGAATACCTGAGATAAATCCTTTTAACATATAAGAATGGGAGGCCAATAACAGAAACAACCAACAAAAGGAACAAAGAAAGCTTTTGCTACATGATGCTACTTTTTTAAAATCCCCAAATCTCACTGGCTCTCAAAAGCATACATTTCTCATTCGTGTTCATGTAGATGGCAGCTTTCCTCTATTCTATAATGGAATGGTCCATGATCCAGAACATGGGCTGAAGGAACAGCTCTGATGTGAGGCCATGATCCTTGTGGCTGAGGGAAAAGATCACGAGACCTCAGAGAAACATGCAATGGCTCTTAGACCTTCTGCTCAAAGGCAGCACTGGTCTCTTTCCCTCATATTTCATTGGACAAAGCATGCAACATGGCCAAGCTCCTGGCTGATGAAGATGGAAATATAGTAGGAGTCTACTATGAGAAGTGGCACTGAGATGCAGAGGTGTACTCAGCATAGCATAGTATATTATCCAAACCAGTAATATGTTGAGAGTGAAAATGTTTTTCAATAATTAAGCCAGTATAACATAAAAACCAGGGTTTTCCTGGCAAACTGGGATATATTATCACCTTATAAGTCTCTTACAGGGAGAAAAGGAGCAGGCAATTGAGAATACTTGAGTTGATCACAAGCTTTGATGAAAAGATCTGGCTTATACATGTGGATGTATACACACATGCTGAGGCAATGAAGGAATAAGAGGCAGGAACAGTAGATCAGGTGCATCAGGAAGTTAGATATTAGCCTCAGGCTGTGAGATCACTTCTGAAATACAGGTCAAGACAAAGGATAATGGACTAAGAAGAGCTCTACTTAAATGATATCCTGCTGTAAGTAATGGTAGGTAATGGCAAGAAAAAGGAGCATCTAAGGTGCCATTTCTCTCAGTAATTGAGTCACATACTTGGGGTCTCAAGGCATCAGTGGGAGTACAGAGGACAAGAGAAAATAGAGGACCCAGTTTTGTTAGGTCCAGAAATTGCAGGTGAGGAACATGGTAAAAAGTTCTTAAATTATATTTCCAAACGAGGGAATTGGCAGTCATTTATAGATAGAAAATTTAATGAATTACAATAAATATAGAAAAAAATCCCACAAATCCTAAGGAGTCTAAACTATTTTTTATTAGGAATTCAAAATACAACAAAGATTAATTCCATAGATGATATGTAGATTGATATGGACTGGAATAGTGATCAAGAACCATGTGAGGGAAGAACAAGTAGCAAACAAATGAATTGGAAGTTAACATATTTCTATTGTCAACGTTTGGAGTTAATGAAGCTAATGTTTCTAAACTCAGAAGCAGTTTTAAAGTGCTAATGTAAAAGCAATCTTGAGTCACTTAAAAAAAAGTGTTGTTTGTGAGAAAAAAATACTCTATTGAGAAGATTAAAATCATTTTTTTAAATTCATTTAAAGTGTAGGGTAAAAACACCTGGCTTAAAGAAGAGACAGCTATCAAGTGAAGTTTTCTAGACCACAATTTACAGAATTAAACAGAAAATATGTATTTCGGATATTCTATAGATATCAGCTATTGTGTCACTGAATGAAATACACTTTAATCCTAATGCTACTGCATGTTCTGTTTTTTGACCTCACTCTAAGAGCAAGCCTCAATGAGTGGAGGCTGGCCCATCCTGGGAAGGTATCATCCCCTCTCCCTACAACTGCTCATTTACTTACTGCAGTATTTAATTATACCAGTTCTCTAACCTTAAATGTGTCCCAGCCAAATAAGATTTGATTGTTTTCTGTCCCTTGCTTTTAACAAACATTAAGCAATTAAAAGCAAGCACTGTATAGCCTTAAATATCTTCATACTTGGGCAGCCCAGGTGGCTCAGTGGTTTACGGCCGCCTTCTGCCCAGGGCCTGATCCTCCAGACCTGGCATCAAGTCACACGTAGGGCTCCCGGTGTGGAGCCTGCTTCTCCTTCTGCCTGTGTCTCTGCCTCTCTCTGTGTGTGTCTCTCATGAATAAATAAACAAAATCTTTTTAAAAAAATCTTCATATTTATCCAGAAAATATATTTTAAAATATGTCCTTAGGGATTCCTATTTATTAAAATCTGGAAATTATTTCCCTGAGGTCGAGTGCCTGTTAGATTATTGGTGTAATGAAAATTTGCTGCTTCAACCACACGATGGCAGAATAAGCCAGGAGCTCTAGGGGCCTTTTCCAGATGGCTCAAGTAACTTCAGGCACCCAGCTTTACCAAATTAAGATGAAAGATGCTTATATAATTGTACTATGTGCCTTTGTGAACCTAAATACATTTGTAAGACAGGAGTCTATACAAGGAAGGGCTTTTGAAAGAAGCTAAAACGACCTAATAATTTTGTCATATCTTTAAGACAAATCTATTTTTTTTAAAGATTTTATTTATTTATTTGAGAGAGAGAGAGAGAGCACACACTTGAGAAAGCACGGGGCAGGAGGGGGGCCAAGGGAGAAGCAGACTCACCACTGAGCAGGGAGCCAGATGCAGAGCTCCATCCCAGGACCCCCAGAACCCCAGAATCAGGACCTGAGTTGAAGGCAGATGCTTAACCGATGGACGTACTCCTTGAAAAGTTATTCTTAAGTTGGTTTCTATTAACATGCAAGTTGGTTTCAAATAAACAGTCTTTCTTTGCAATTTTTTCAAAGCACTGTGACCATATTGGCCCCTGCATGGTGAACCCAGAGGGGAGTTCTTTCCATTGTCTGTTCCCAAGATCACACAGAAGGTACCTGGTGAGGCATCACTAAAGGTATCTTAGCAGAAAACGGATTCTTAATGATTGACAACAAACTGAGAGTTACTGAAGGGGAGATGGACAGAGGGATGGGCTCCATTGATGATGGGGATTAAGGAGGGCACTTGTGACGAGCACAGGGTGTTGTAAGTGACAAATTGCTAAATTCTACCCCTGAAATATTGCACCATGTGTTAAGGAACTGGAATCTAAATAAAAACTTCAAAGAAGGGTACCTTAAACATGTCTTAAACATCTCTGCCAGTAGAGAGGCACTTACTTTTCATCCTCCTCCCCAACATGATCCTGTTTGTGAAGACATAAAATGTACGGTTGCCTTTGCAAACTAATCCAAAGGAAGTAACACTGTCATATTAAAAGAAACTCATTGGGGATCCCTGGGTGGCGCAGCGGTTTGGCGCCTACCTTTGGCCCAGGGCACGATCCTGGAGACCCAGGATCGAATCCCACATCGGGCTCCCGGTGCATGGAGCCTGCTTCTCCCTCTACCTATGTCTCTGTGCCTCTCTCTCTCTCTCTCTCTGTGACTATCATAAATAAATAAAAATTAAAAAAAAAAAAGAAACTCATTGGTCCTAACCTCCAATACAAATATATGAAGTGCACAACAGTAACAGTAAAACATTCAAGCTGTCACCTATCAACATGATATTTCAGTTCATCTGAGGCAAGGATACACCAATACCTGTTTTGGTGTAATAAATGCTGACTTCTGTATTTTAAAACCATGTTGGTAAATGTATTGTTAAAACGAAATCCAAACTTCTTCAAATGGCATTTGAGATGCTTCGTTATCTGTAGTTCCTGTGCTAGTTCTCTACATTCATCCAGACAAACCATGTCTTGTACACCACTGCCTTTGCCAAAACTGATTTCTTAGGGTTCCCTCTTTTCCTCTGTTCCTACAACTGGCAAGTTGCCATTTCTCCTTCAAGAAATGACTCAAAGATCTCTCTCTAGAATGTCTCCTGAATTCTGCCTTGAAATTAGAAATACACAATCATTTCCTTTTCTGAAATCTTAGAATCACAGTTCCTGTTTTCATCATATTGATTATTTAATTCTACTTGCCTTTGGACAGTTTTGTCTGCTGGGGAGGGAAGCCTTATTTCATCACCTTTGTGCATCTAATGCCTACTGGGAGGTTTAAACAGAAGGGGCACTCAATAAGCCCTTCGGTAAAGGAAGGAAGGAGTCAATCACCCCCATAAATTCATGCAGTGCATAGGTTAATGTATCTTCAACGTATCATTTCTATTGGAAAAAGACATTTATATTCAAAGATGAGTATGCTTTTAAAAGTTTATCTTTAGTTGATTTATTTTTACATTAAATTCAGAAAAACCTTCAAATTCTGTTTAAGTCATGGAGCACAAACCACCAGGGCCATTATGCTTCAACTTTCACAGTCTCTGTTTAGTCACACATATATAAGGATTCAGCAGCATATTAAAATGGTAATTTAAACAAATCCTTAGGAAACTATTGCTCCTAAGTACAAAATTTCAACAGTTTCTTAATATTTCAAACAAGTAAACACTTATTAAATGCATTAAATGTTAAAGGTACTATGTTAGGTTCGTCTTATATCAAATAGATGGTATTTTATACTTATGGAAGGTACACTTGATCTAGTTGTTTAAAGAAAAAACTAAGTTCTTGAAACAGTCTCAACTTGACATTTTGAGGGGTCTCATAAAAGGCAAGTACTACATTATATATGCACATATGTATATGTGTATATATGTCTCCAACTAAATTAGTACACATTGATAGAATTCTTAATCCTTTAGTGAAAAAACATCAAAATAGCATCCATTCTAAAATAATTGAAAATAGAGGACTTCCATTCTTCATGCCAAATACACCCCAGAGAAGAGATTCTCCTAAGAGAATGGTAGAACACTGATTTTATACAATCAGAAAATCATTTAGGATTACTTCCAAATGATGCAATAGCCTCTACTGGCCATAAAAACTATGACTCTCATAACCTTTTGCTATATTTGGGGATATGTGGTTTGATATTCTTATCTGGGCGGTAGGAGATTAACGTTTTGACAAGGTAATTTACACCATCAATGGCATTAGTTTCTTGCCTGAAAATAAGTTTTGATGGCAAGAAGAAAGAATCTCCTAAAGGTACCTAATGGGAAAGGAGCTTGTGATCAATTCAAAGAACTTTGGTCAGAGTAGGCTCAAATACCCCCACTTACTCTCCTCCATTTGATGTACGTATCAGCCATTATCTAGACTTTTTTTTCTATAATAAATGAAAATGTAATAATTAAATGTGAACTACAAATTTCTTAAACAGAATTTTGAAATTCCATTTAGGGGCACAAAGGTGGTGCAGCTGGTTGAGCTTACCACTCTTGGTTTCTGCTTAGGTCGTGATTTCAGGATGATGGGATGGAGTCCTACTTTAGGCTCCATACTCAGTGTGGAGTCTGCTTGAGACTCTCTTTCTCCCTCCCTCTACCCCTTCTCCACTGCACGCACATGCTCACTCTCTCTCAAATAAATAAATAAAATCCCATTTAGAAGGTACACTTTATAAAATTTAACACTCTCCATATATAAACATCTAAAGTAGTGAAAATAAGCTATCCTGTAATTTTTAATAAGTGACTGGATATATGCAGAAAAACGTAGAGTTGATGGTTCCTACTTGTATCAGATACAACACTATTATAAAAACAAAGTCTGAATAGCTGTGTAGCTATGCCTTGTTAATGGTGAATTATTTTCTGTGTCAAAAATAGAAAACATAGCTGCTCAGGTAACAATCAAGTAACTTCTAAGAGTTTTCCAGTACTTTTTTTTTTTTTTAAGGCAATGAACAGTATTTGCCTAAATTGTTTAAAACTGAGAAAAAAGCAAAGAAACTGGACCCACCTTAAGTATATTTTATTGAATTGATATATGCATATTTGTTTGTACCTTCCAAATCAGGCTTGAAACATCTTCAAAAATGGAGAATACGTTGGGGTGCCTGGGTGGCTCAGTTGGTTAAGCCTCCGCCTTCAGCTCAGGTCATGATCTGAGAGTTCCAGTATCGAGTCTCACATTGGGCCCCCTGCTCAGGCGGGAGTATGCCTGTGCCTCTCCCTTCGCCCCTCACCCCACTCATGCTCTCATGACAGATTTGCAGATGCTTAGTAGATACTTATTTGAAACCTCGATAAATACATAATAAATACATATAACCAGAGAAATAATAGCACTTTGTACCTTTATATTAGTGAAGTAACAAATGTTATGTTGATTCAGTTAAAAATATATCTTTTATCTTATTCATTATGATACAAAATGAATGACATATTCCCTATTTTTAAAAGATTTTATTTGTTTATTTATTTATTTGAGAGAGAGAGAGCGCACACAAATAAGGGGTCAGAGGGAGAGGGAGAAGCAGGCTCCCCGCAGAGCAGGGAGCCCAACACTGGGCTCAATCCCAGGACCCCGGGATCATGACCTGAGCTGAAGGCAGACAACCAACTAAGCTACCAAGGAACCCATCATAAAAATTCTTATTGAACAGAACTTTGTTGCAACGAACAGAACAATATATTTCTCTACCTTCTATTTTTCACTTTCTGCCACTATAATCACATTTCCTCAATGAAAAAGGTCTGTTATTCTTGCTATTTTTATCATAAATATATGTCAGTATAATAGAAAATTGGAGAGAGCAATTAATGTAGAAATGTTTTATTAAAATGTTCACCAGAAAAAGGTAGTGTTTAAATATTTTAAACCCCAGTACATACACTATAGCAAATGGTTCTTACAAAACAATAATTTAAATAATTTTAAAATTTAATTAAAGCTGTTGTGAGAAATAATACAAATTTACAAATGTTATCATGTCAACACAATATTTACACCTTTAGGTATGTAAATTCTCTGACAATTTTCTACTTAGGTAATTTCATTTTACATACATATTTTATCAACAATTTTAACATTTATTTTTTATCAATTTACTTGAGATAAAATTTTTACTAAAAAATAAGGTTTTTCGTGTTTAGTTTCTTTAGAATTTCCTGTTTCTTTCAAAGCTTTTATTTTCTAAGTTAATTTTCTTTCTTAAAGTATGTTACTGCTCATAAATTGCCTCCAGATTTTTTGTATTATCATAATGAAATCCCCTAGATACCTGCAAATGCCAGAAACTTAAAAGGGCAGCTAGTCATATCTTCTAATTGGAAGAACTTACGTAAGTGCAAAATGTTTTAAAGTATTCTGAATCTTACAGTTTCCTTAAATTAAAAAAAAGTCATGAAATACTTAGAAACTCACATTAATGTTAGCAAGTGTATTGCAGAAACAGCCAAACAGGAAGGGGAGTAAATATCCCTTAAGAGTTCCTATGCTATTGGGAAATAAGGTAGGGGAAAGTTATACATGGGTCCAAAAAGCTGGCTCTGTCACCAGTTTTGTGACCACCTGGGAGGTTCCTTATGCAGTAACTGACACTTGACTATGTCAAGTATTAGGTGCAATGATACTTGCCAGGTTGGTAGAGTTGTTAGTTCAAAAAGAACATAAGTAAAGCTCATAGCACAGTGCTTACCAAGTAGTAAATATTTTTTAAAACCGTACCACACATCATATGTTTTTTATTACCATCATACATCATTTGATTTCGACAACAATTCTATGAAGAAACAAAATTTCAGAAATGGTGGCTTATTTATATCTCAACACAGCTGGACATAGACTTCGAATCTAAGACTTTGTGATATAGAGCCCATGTCACTAACTCCTCTGCAGTCCTCAAGGACTCAGTTTTTGTCTAGCTATTCACTGAATCTTGTGACTTAAGTAGTTTTTTTCTCCTTTAAGGGCTTCCATTTGTAAAATAAGACGGTTCAATTAAATAACTTTTTGCAATTATGATTCTAAAGAACTGGGATAAATCCAGAAGATAAAAACACATCCAGGTGTTAAAAATGTATGAACTCACTTCCTCCCCTGGCCATGTTGCACTCTAACAGGTTGTCCATGCTAGGACAGAAATTTTACCCTCTGATAGTATAAACTGGGGTTTATCACTGTTTCTACACAGGGAAATCAATTTTCTGCTAAATCCACAGGAGATTTCCATGCATAACTTACATGAAACTAATGGTAATTATCTGAAAAAATCAGCTTTATAGATGCCTGGGAATATATTCCAAAACCAATTTGAATAGATATTAAATTATTTAATTTTACTCAAGCAAATCCATTCAAACAAGAAGCACATTTTTTTCTAACAGATAAACTGAGGTCTGTACAGCTCAATGTTGATTTCATCACTTGATTTTCTAATTTAACATGATTAAATTTTCAATAAATTTTGCAAAGTCTTAACCAAAAATTAAAAAGAGCATTTCACTTAAAGCACTATGAAACCTGTTATTAAAATATGATGCAGAGTTGTTACTAGGATGACCAAAATAATTCAGCTGTTAACTGGTTTGCTAACATTACTGCTTAATCAAATTTTCCAGAATTTCTTAATAACTAATACTATTTATTAAACAATGAGATTTACAACAGTACTTTAACATGTCAATATAGGGAAAAGGAAAAAAAATTTCCTTTCTTATTTATTCAGTTCACTTTTCAAGGAGTTATCGATTATTTCAATGACAAAAAGAGAGAATTACAGTCTCTTTGAGATTATCAAGGTCCTTTTGGACAGCTAAACTCAGCAAGAGGATTAATGACATTTATAGAAACATTATCAACCCTCAAACTAAATGCTTCAAAAGAAGGACAATTGGATTTGCTCATTTCAGTAAAATACATACAAATTGCATTAAACAGCTAAATGTTCCTATATATTCAGGGATGACTAATATGAGCACATGTAAGATTAAGTCATCTCTCTTGCTTTAAACTGGCCTTTCATAAACTGCTGATGGAGCCCCTGGAAGGATATTGTGCCAATTTAATGCAAATATCCATTTTCATTGAATTGCTTGAATATAAAGCTGTGGGATGTTCTAGTTCACAAATGCTAGCACTAAATGCAGTGGGTACAGCAGAAAGGAGTCTTCCCTGTTTATGCCTTGGACATATCCATCCCCTGATCTACTAAACAATGTCAGACTCACTATCATAGAGTTCTGTCATAAAGGGGCTCAGTGTGGATGGATTAAGTGGTTTCTACCCAATATCCTGCCCTGTGCCAAAAGAAAACAAGGGAAACAGACAACACAGAGGACTACTGTATCATAGGTAAGTGGGTTAATGCTATCTGATTTCTCCCATTCAGTTGTGCATGCTGCAAATTCTTTCCTCCAAAATAGATCCATGAGACTTACCATCCTGGAATAGGAGAGAATGGCTACCATACCTCTTAAAAAGAAAATAATCTTAAAGATAATCTTTGTTTTTTAGTGAGAGGACTTGTTACATTTCCTTATCTTCTTCAACAGAGTCGGAGAATATCCTGGAGAATTTAGTTTAGAATAATCTAGCTAACTCAAAGAGAAGATACTTATCCCCTCTTAGCTGGAGTCAAGAAGAAATGAGAATATAATATAGGGGATGAAAATGAAAATCTAACCATTTTTTTCCTGTCCCTATTTTTTTTTTCACAAGAGGGAAATAGAGAGCAAAGTAAAATCCATCCCATGCATCAACATTTTTCTCATTTAGAGATAACACAAATTTGTAAAATTATCTCAAGGAAGTACATCATATGTTACAAGGTTTGGGGAAAGATACTTCAAAGGAAGGCAAAAGGGAGCCTTAACGTGAACTCTCTTAGGCTGTCCTCAATCTCTTATAACAAAGGCACGGAGCTGAGAATATAGGAGCTTGCTTTGCATTCAGCAAAATCACAACAGGAAGGCCAGTGATTCTGGCTGGAAGGTGTGCCAGACATACACAGTTATGAGCAAATATATTAATGGGGCACTCCTATACGTGGCTAGAAAAGAAGTTATATGTGAACCGTGAATCTCAACAATGAAAATGAAAAGATATCTTACTGTCAAAAATATAAAAATAATTGTCTGAATATGAAGAATCAGATCTTGTTTCTCAGCTTTTTGGTAGATGACTGGTTGGAAGATTAGATTATATGGATCTTTCTATCACAACAGATGAATGTAGGTCTAATTTCTTATATTTTACAGCAAGTTAATAAAACACCTAAAAAAGGATTTTATCAATTACATTAAAATGAATGAATACCAACAAATCAATTATGCAAAATTACAAAGCTCATTTGTTTACTGCTTAGTAACAAGAGATCTTATTGACCTACTTTCTCCTTTTCTTTTTGCTTTGTTTTCATTGATTTATTTTTGTGGAAAATACTTTCTGGATAATCCTACAAGCTTTTGTTTTCATAACATCGTAATGAGATTTGTATTAAATAAATTGAGATGAAAAATGTATTAAACCATGTTCCTGGCAATATAAAACACTATTGTATTTCCTTCATCTACATTTTTCGCTGTTCGGAATACCTTAGGTAGATAGCAAAATAATATGCATACACAAATAGATATGATTTTATCAAAATATTACACAAACATTGAAACTGCTTTGGTTATTACAGCAAAACAGCTAAATCCTTGTCTCAGCACTGAGAATCTTTCATGTTTTTAATGGGAATTTGAAACCCAAATATTAGTATTTACTAGTCCCTACACAATATTTGAATCACTGCAACCATTATCATCCATTGAAATAAAGGAGGCTTCTGCTCCTAGATTGCTTCTTAGACCAAATGACAAGGTTTAAAATGATGCTCATTTACAATCATGTAATTTAAAAATCAGTTAATAGAAATAGCCTCACATTTTTCCTGATAGAATTCAGTATCTTTTAGAATATTGTCAGTGATACAGTTGGCCCCAAGCATAGAAATGTGGGGGAAATACTCTGGTATCATAAAGAACAAAAACTTGACCATCTTTCTGGAATATTCCATTTAAAAAGAAACAGTTTATGATAAGCCTTCCTTATACCTTGTGTATTTATAGACACATTAATGCCTCCAAGATGCCATATAAATGCACGAAATTATTTCAGCAACAACTACTTGAAATCTGACAGTAATGTCAATGTCATAACACTTTTTGTTGGTTTTACGATAATGCCCTGCAATACTTATATTTACTACTCAGCTAGTATTCTGTAGTTTCCATTTATATTTCATATATAGCAACAAGTATGCTGGTTAGATATTAATAATTTCCTGTCTAAAAATGGTTTCAGAAAGGTCAGTCCTTATTAGGGATGTTATTTAAAAATAAAGAACTTAAAGATTTGGTCAGGATTTTTTTTTAAGCATTTTTTTAAATTTATTTATTCAGAGAGAGAGAGAGAGAGACTGAGAGGCAGAGACACAGGCAGAGGGAGAAGCAGGCTCCATGCAGGGAGCCTGATGCAGGACTTGATCCTGGGTCTCCAGGATCAGACCCCAGGCTGCAGGCGGCGCTAAACCGCGGCACCACCAGGGGTGCCTGATTTGGTCAGGATTTAAGAGCAACAGTATTGGATCACAATGAGTTAACTTTCAAAATTTCTATAAAAATTGAATAAAAGTACTGAAACTGCATTAACTGAAAAACAATGTTTCAAAATATCCCAATAATAGACTTTAATATATAGATCTAAGAAGCACCTGCACATTTTAAAGTAAAATAATTAAAGACATTAGATGGATATTTGGAGAATCCTCCCCTTCCCGCCATCCTAACATACTAGATATATTTGTTGATATGAGTTAAAGCTCTCACATTATAATTTGCTCTAATAGTATAAAACAACATTACAACATAAAAAAATAGCTTTAAAATGAAATAGTATTTCTGATTCTAACTGCAAACCTTTTCTAAAACTATTAGAACTATTTTAATATTGCATTTTATTACAACCATGGCACTCATAGCACTAATATTTTTCTTCTTTTTTTTTTAAAGATTTTATTTACTTATTCATGAGTCACAGAGAGGCAGAGACACAGGCAGAGGGAGAAGCAGGCTCCCTGCAGGGAGCCTGATGTGGGGCTTGATCCTAGGACCCCAGGATCAGGACCTGAGCCAAAGGTAGACGCTAAACCACTGAGCCATCCAGGTGCCCATAATATTTTTCTTCTAATTTTCTTCTAACTCCCTCCCAGGTCCTACTGCAGCAATAGGTATGAAATGAGGTTCTACCTACAAACAATGACACTCAAATATATATCATCAGCAGAGTTCTCTTCTGAGTTCCAAGGAGAGATATTTCCCATTTTCCTGTTTGACACTGATGATTGGATTTGACATTCTTAATTCAACATATCCAAACCAAGTTTATGATCCTCTGTCAAAACACTGAAAGAATGGCATTATCATCTACCCAAAACATAGGTAGAAACCTTCAAGTCATCCTAACACTTCCTTCTTTGACCTACTCGTATGTAAATATAACCAGGTCTGGGTGACTTTGCCTTCCAAGCACCTTTCAAATTCATGCATTCTTAAAGAATCCTGCCTGGACTACTCTGGTCAAAACGCGGCCTTGATTATAGCTTCCTACCCAACTTGCCCTCTACTCTAGTTCCCTATCAAGTAGCCAGAATGACCATTCAGAATTGGAAATGTATAAGTCACCCATGCTCATGTCCTTCAGCAACATACACACACAAATCCTTCCATGGATTCTCAGTGTTCCTAGACTGAAGACAGAAGTCCTTTCCATCACTAACAGATCTTACATGGTATGTCTTCACTTTCTAGCAGAACATCTTGCAGGATATAGCCCCTTATTCTGTGCTCAGCCACACCTGCCAACTTTCACTTTCTTAAATATGCATTCTGCATCCAGCTAAATATTATCTGTGCAAACATTTTCCTTTGCCCGGAAACCCTTCCCCTAGCACTCATCCCAAATTTCATTCTTCAGGTCAGATTTCATTTCTTTTTTTTTTTTTTTTAAGATTTTATTTATCCATGAGAGAGAGAGGGCAGGCGGAGAGACATAAGCAGAGGGAAGAGCAGGCTCCATGCAAGGAGCCCGATGTGGGACTCAATCCCGGGACCCCAGGATCATGCCCTGAGCTGAAGGCAGACACTCAACCTCTGAGGTACCCAGGTGTCTCCAGACTTCATTTCTTTAGAAAACCCTTCCTTAACCTCTCTACGTTGGTTGGTGTATTTTGTTTTCTACTTACATGTCAGCAGACATGCTCTGCAATGGACCAAGGACCATATGCTGAAATTTCAACCTCCAATGTGATAAATTAGGAAGTGGGGCCTTTGACGATGAAACCCTAATGAATGGTATTGGCACCTTTATAAAAGAGATCACAGAGAGCTCTCTAACTCTTCTTTTCCCGTGTGAAAATACAGCAAGAAGATGACCATCTATGAACCAGGAGTTGGACCCAAGCCAAACACCGAATCTGCTGGCAACTTGATTTTGGACTTCTTTCCTTTGTAAGAAAGAAATGTGTGTGATTTAGGTGACCTATGGTATTTTTTTTATAGCAGCCCAAATGGAGTAAGCTACTCTTCCTCATAGTATTTATTATGCTTATGTTTGACATCAATTTGTAGGAGCTGTTGATTAATTAGCATTTTCCCACAGATCTTAAACTCCTTAAGAATAGGAACCAATAGTAGTCATAGCAGGTGCTCAATAGCTCGATCTAGCAGCAATATAAATGCTTGCCCCATCGAATTATAATAATTAAATTTAAATAGGGTGAACTTTCCCCTATGTCTTAACATTTAAATGTACACACAAAACGTGAATGTTAAGGTACTATACTGGAAATTCTGAGAAATATAACAAATTATCCTTGATTTCTTTTGTGTTTTCTACAGGAATTTGTAACTAATCCTAGTGCTGGGTTCAGTAGGATGGTAGAATTAGACACCCATTCATTCAATATGTAAACCCACTAGTATAAACATGGTATTTGCCTTAAGGATAGCATATTGAACTAGGAAAATCAGACCCTAAGGATGAAATATTAGTCACAGTATGAGTTTCAAAGCATAAATAAAAATTATTAGGAAATATCTGAATTATCATCAAATGAATCATATAGACCATAGGAACAGGAAAAGTGAGAGAGAACAGAGATTATTAGAACTTGAGAATATATATGCTGGAAGTCAAAATCTTTAACATATGTCCTGAAACCTTCAAGTCAGATGACATTGAACATTGATTTATTTATTTTTTAATTCTACTTATTTTCTTAAAAAGATTTTATTTATTTATTCATGAGAGACACAGAGAGAGAGGCAGGGACATAGGCAGAGAGAGAAGCAGGCTCCCTGCTGGAAACACAATGGGGGACTCCATCCCAGGACCCTAGGAACATGCCCTGAGCTGAAGGCAGACACTCAACCACTGAGCCACCTAGGGGTCCCTATTTATTTATTTTTAGAGAGAGAGGGAGAGAGCGAGCATGCACACTTGCATGCAGTTTGTGGGGGTGGGATGGAAGAAGCAGAGGGAGAGGGAGAAAGAGAATCTTAAGCAGGCTCCACACCCAGCACAAGGCCCACTTGTGGCCCAAAGCAGGTCTCCATCTCACAATCCTGAGATCACGACCTGAGCTGTAACGAAGAGTCAGATGCTTAACCAGCTGAGCCACCCAGGCACCCTTGATTGGCCTTGAACTTTCCGTCAATGTAGATGGTGTGTGAATAGAGAGTCTGAGCAGCACTAAGGTTAGGAGATGCTGCTAGTTGACTCTGGAGACGAGTTTGAGTGATATAGTTTCACTGTGTTCTAAAGGCAGTGAGAGATTTTCAGGGCTTTTTGGTTATGATAGCACAAATTAGATAAGAGAGAAATTGACATCAGACTATCACAATAATTCCATGAGAAGTGATAGTAGTTACAGAATAGCAGTGGGAATGAAGAGGAAGGGTAACTGGAAGATACTAGAACCAAAAGAAAAGCAGACTACATCTACTTATGCTTTAACACACATACTGACCTCACAGTTTTATGCTTTCTGTATTTTTCCAGATAAAACTTAAAGAGAGATAAGCTCAATTATAGATGTGTAATAAAACAGTAAGGCATCAATTGGAACTCCAATAGCCAATAACTAGAAAAATGAGTCCAAAATTTGGTTAAATAGGTCAGGCATGATTGTGTTATTGAATATAAAAAAAGGTCAATTTGAATCCAGTATTTCTCAAACTATAGAGCTGGAAAAGGGGTAAGACCATCAGGTCCAATGTTTAAAACACTGGTATTATCTCATAGACTGCACAAACATATTCAAATACAAGTGCACAGCTCTAATCTCTATATCCTCAACTACTGGAATCTGTGTCAGTATGGTCAACTAAACTTTTTTTTTTAATTTTTATTTTATTTTTAATTTTTTTCAACAAAATTTGGAACTTTCCAAGAATCTATAGCTTCAGCAATAAAGGAAACAAGGAAGCAAAAATCAGGAAAAGTCCAGAAAAGGGTTGGCTCCTACATTGTTAGGAATTCTATCGTTTGTGGTTTCACTTAGATTAATCCTTTCATATATAATATATATATATATATATATATATATTTTATTATTCATGAGAGACAGAGAGAGAGAGAGGCAGAGACACAGGCAGAGGGAGAAGCAGGCTCCATGCAGGGAGCCAGATGTGGGACTCGATCTCAGGTCTCCAAGCTCATGCCCTGGGCCAAAGGCAGCACTAAACTGCTGAGCCACCCGGGCTGCCCTAATCCTTCCGTATTAATTACACCTATGGGGCTATCACTTAGTCCTCATTTGTCATAGTTACATTAAGCAAACTGCATTTTTAAAAATGTCTTCATCGGGGGCGCTTGCATGGCTCAGCTGGTTAAGCGTGGAACTCTTGATTTGGGATCCGGTCATGACCTCAGGTTGTTGAGATCGAGCCCCATGTTGGGTTCTGTGCTGGGCATGGAGCCTGCTTAAGATTCTCTCACTCTGGGGCACCTGGGTGGCTCAGTGGTTAAGCGTCTACCTTTGGCTCAGGTCGTGATCCCGGGTCCTGGGATCGAGCCCCACATCAGGCTTCCATGGGGAGCCTGCTTCTCCCTCTGCTTATGTCTCTGCCTCTCTCTATGTGTCTCTCATGAATAAATAAATAAATAAATCTTAAAAAAAAGATTCTCTCTCCCTCTCCTTCTGACCCCTCCTCCCCACTTGTACTCACTCAAAATAAATAAATAAAATGTCGTACTTATTTGAAAAGGATTGGGGGAAAGTAAGTAATAAAAAATAAATAATGGGGACATTTTTCTTGTAGTGTAGAATATTTGCCGCTGCTTGGGTAGGCCTGGGCCATGCCAAGGGTTTATGCAGGGAGCAGGCCCGGTGATACTGCAAAAAACACAGAAAGGAACAGAAGGAAATAAAATATGGACTCTACGATTTACATCTTTGAGGTTACAATGATGAATTACCTTGCAAACACTTAAAATATTTTCTATGTCATCACTTTGATCATTAATTATGCTGTACCGAGTGCTTTCTTTTTGCTTGCTTTGTAAAACTACATTTAAACATTTATCCCATAGTTACTTAACTTTTCATGTAATTCCTAATTCAATAAGATGACTTGATGGGATAAGACTATTTAATTTTTCTTACCTTTTATCTTCCTCTAGCAAGTCAATAGTTGAAATTACATCAAATTACTAATAAATATTTAACTCGTGGGATTAATATTCTTACTGTTCCTTTTGTATTGGATTTTTTTTTTTTGTATTGGATTTCCATAGATCCAATGTATGGATCCAATGTATGGAATTGTATGATACTTTTCTAGGCTCTAAAAGTGAGGCTAGGGACTGGGTCAAATCTAAACTTCCTTTCTTGCTCTTAAGTGCATACCATGACTCTGAAGATATATTAGCCCCTCAGTATGTATTAGCTTAATATATTTTGCCTTTGACCCTAATTAACATGTTTTAAGCAATTTGTACGCTCCTCTGAAATTCAGGAATGTGTTTTAAGTATTAGGACTCTAGTATATTTACTATCTTCTATAGATGCTTTGAAACAATGTGTCATAGGGACTTTCATACCTTGGCAGTTTTTCCACTGTAGTCAGCAGAAAGACATTCAAATCCTAATTCAAAAAAACCTATAAACATGTTATAGTGCGTGGAAAATGGAAATTAAGGTAGCAAGTGAAATTAAGTTTGCTATTCAGCTGACTTTAAAACAGGAATACTATTTTGGGTTATCTGGTTGAGTTCAGTATACTCAACAGATCCTTAAATGTGGAAGGAGGAGGAAAAGAGTGAAAGTCAGAGTTTCAGGATGCGAGAAAGACTCAAACACCCATAGCTGGATTTGAAGATGAAATGTAGGCCCATGATACACTTGGGTGGCTCAGTGGTTGAGCATCTACCTTGGCTCAGGGTGTGATCCCAGGGTCCCGGGATCGAGTCCTGCATCGGGCTCCCCGCAGGGAGCCTGCTTCTCCCTCTGCCTGTGTCTCTGCCTCTCTCTGTGTGTGTGTGTGTGTGTGTGTGTTTCTCATGTAAAATAAATAAAATCCTTAAAAAAAAAAAAGATGTAGGCATATGGGCAGCCTCTAGAAAAGGCACGAAAATGGATCCTCCCGGAAAGGAACATAGCTGTACTAATACCTTGATTTTACTCCAGCGAGAGCTGTGTTGGACTTCCCACGTACAGAAATGTAAGATCATACTTTTGTGTTGTCTTAAGCCTGTAAGTTTTTGGCGATTTTTGACAAGTAATAGAAACCTAATATACCACCACCTCTATATAGAGCACAAAGGAATTCTCATAGCTTCCGTAGTTGGCACTGTCTAGCTAGCTCACTGCAGTAAGTTCCTACATGTCCTTCCTAGTTTCCTCTCTGGTTTATTATTTTCATGGTTCTAGTAGAAATGACTCTCTGCTAATATCAGCTAAGGCAAGTCCTCATGAGTATATTATTACATTCTCTACATAGGTAGAGCCTAAAAATCTCTGTAACTCTGCTTTAAAGAAAGGAAGAAGATATTTTTATTTCTTGGTGCTTTCTCCAAATAAGGAAATCCTAAGTTCTCCTTTCACATAATTGCTTTTCTTCTGGATGGTTTTCAAAAGAACTAAATGTATGGCAAATTCCTGGCTCAGTCCTCAGCCTTGGGGGCTGTTGTTCCCTCATCAAACTATTGACAGATTTATTAAGGCTATTCTAAAAATTAAGCCTCCTAGATTTCCTGTCTCCAAATAGAATCTGAATGTGATCCTGCAGGCACTCACCTGACCTCCCCTTGAACCGCTATCAGGGGTTTCTTACTTTCTCTGCATCTGACTCCCCCAGGATGCATAATAATGACTGCAGCTTTAGTCAGTCCTCCGCTGGATTTATCTTCTGGTTCTTATGATCTGTTCAGCGTCGTTTGTGCTTTCCTTAGTTTAACGTTAAAATAAATAATCTTTTACCCAGTCTTGGCTAGAAAACACTTTGTAGGACTAACTCCCAAACCTTTTGCCCTAATTAGTTCACTACTATATTCCAGAATTAAGAAAGGGTTAGTGAACATTTATCCAGAAGTCTTCAATCCTCATTCAGAATATTTAGGGAAGTACCCACCATCAACAACCAAACTCTCAGAGAATCTAATTGATATCCACTTTAGGAATCCTGGGATGTTTAAACAAATCAATCAGTACATTTTCATGAGAATTGTAATAAAAATATTATAGTAGAGCTTGGTATCAGATTTCTTACAATAGGCTGCAGATATTCCTCCCTGAAAGTGTATGCACCACTGTTATTTAGGACACCATAATTCAAGATAAGTTACTGAGTTCGTATGGAGGAAATAAAAAACTGTTGTACTTCTTCCTGACAATGTGTATGTAAGAGTAATGAAATGTGGCACACACTGTTGGTGGTCTATGCAGTAATTATTTGCTATTCCTTCCTTCTTGGTAATAGAGCTTGTCTGTGATGACAAAGGTACAAATTCTCAACTATTTGCTTTGCTGCTTTCTCTTTTGCAGCAAAGTCACATGCATGATACAAATATTAATCAATGAGATTTTAGGAAAATTGTGCTAAAGACTTCTCAAAAACAGATTACATATATTATACAACATATATAACATAATAACATGTATATTACATATAATATGACCAAACAATATATATAGATGGATAGATATTTTTTGCGTAGTAAAAGAGATTTAGCAGATTTATTCCCTGTCATTCCTTATAAGTATGTTGACATTTAAGGGTGTGATATCTGGAGCTGTGGCAATCATCTGGGACCACGAGGAAAATGCCATTAATTTCCTCTCTCAACCTCACTCCTTTTACCAGTATGGGGGTGCTACAGATTGACTATGTCCCTCCAAAAGTCATATGTTGAAATCCTGACCCTCAATGTGGTGGTATTAGAATGAGGATTTTGCAAAGTAATTAGGTCCTGAGAGCACAGCCTGCTTCTCTCTCTCCCTCTGCCTGCTGCTCCCCCAGCTTATGCTCTCTCTCTTAATAAGATCTTTAAAACACAAACCATAAAAGAATTCCTATATTTTGAAGATGTTAAGGTTTAAGCCTATGAAAACATACCTCACTAAAAGGAGATATAAAAAGAATATTTCATTTGATGGTGCTAAAAAAAACCCCTCAGATTTGTCTATATGAAAAGGTAGGGTATGTTATAATTGATACTATTACAAAAATCCATGCCCCCAATTATCCAGTCATGTCAGTTGTCCTCAACTTAGGTAGTTGCCTCCAAGCTTCCAATGTATTCACTGCTGGTCATCTGCAACCCAAAATGTACATTATTGATCTTGGCACATCAAAGACATCAAAGCTATACGCAATATTAGCCAATCTTTATCTGATAATTTTTTAGGATCTGCCCTTTCAAGCTACTAACATTTCAAATGACGTGTCCCTTTCCCTGCCATTTGGTAAAAGTGCTTTATTGTTTTAGAAACTATTGTTCCCAGTAATAATAATAAATACAAATCTTGCATCTCTCCAATGCCTGAATTTTATTAATAATGTTTCCTTTTAGAATTGTATGTAAATGCCATGTTAAATTTTATTGTTTTGTAATCTCTTTAATCAGAAACAAGGGAATTAGCCAGCTGTTTGGAACTCACGTTAAGAAGTAATTAAACATCTGATTGAATATCTGTGCATATCAAATAGGAGAGGCTAGTGTTTGTACATAAGGCAGACTACATTGATTATAATTTTAAAAGGCCCTACCAGATGACAGCGGTGGAGTGGTGGTAAAAGATGTGCTCCAATATTCTGTGTCTATGATAATTCTTTCTCAAAAAAAGAAAGAAAGAAAGAGAGAAAGAAAGAAAGAAAGAAAGAGATGAAAGAAAGAAAGAGATGAAAGAAAGAAAGAAGAAAGAAAGAAAGAAAGAAAAAAAGAAAGAAAGAAAGAAAGAAAGAAAGAAAGAAAAAAGAAAGAAAGAAAGAAAGAAAGAAATAAAGAAAGAATCCCATAGTTTGGCAAATAGTTTAGCATAACATGTAAATCATGGAAATAAAATTTTTCACCAATTGAAATATATCTTTAGAGCTGAATACCAATATATATTTTTGGGTCATGTAATTTTTTTAAGATTTTATTTATTTATTCATGACAGAGAGAGAGAGAGAGGAGAGCAGAGACACAGGCGGAGGGAGAGGGAAAGAAGCAGGCTCCATGCAGGAGCCCAACGCAGGACTCGATCCCAGGTCTCCAGGACCATACCCCGGGACGAAGGCAGCGCCAAACTGCTGGGCCACCGGGGCTGCCCAGATCATGTAATTTTTTCAAAGCAATGGTGCACATTTTGCAAGTTTTACAAAATGAAATTGTCAGATATTTTGTTCTAAAAACATTTCTCAATACCTTTTGCATTTTAAGGTAGATAAATAGAAAACAGCACAAGAGGGATCCCTGGGTGGCGCAGCGGTTTGGTGCCTGCCTTTTGCCCAGGGCGTGATCCTGGAGACCCCGGATCGAATCCCATGTCGGGCTCCCGGTGCATGGAGCCTGCTTCTCTCTCTGCCTGTGTCTCTGCTCTCTCTCTCTCTGTGTGTGACTATCATAAATAAATAAAAAAAATAAAAAAAAAAGAAAACAGCACAAGAATAATTTTTAAGTTCATATATATATTAGTTGTTTTAGGAAAGATATATGATCTATTTTCTTTTAAGAGTTAGAATGCATAGGCCATGTCCAGAATAGCTGTGGAATAATTTAATATCACTCTAGGTCTTTTGATATAGAACCATGCTGTGATATTCTTTGCATTTTAAAGTATATGTTTTGAAATATAAATATGAAAAAAATGAAAATGAAATATGCATTTTGATATTTTTAGTACTAAGTCTTTGCTTAATTGATATGGTGCTTGAAAAAGTCAGGGCTGTTTATAAAAATGCTATACCTTTGAGTTTTATATTAAGACTTGCATAGTGGACCAAACTATTAATCTTTTTAGTCCAATACCACATAGTGGACAATTTTTCATGCTTAAGAAGAAGATAAAATCCTCCATAACACATATGCCCAATCGTGCAATGAAATTTTATTTCCTGGACTTCCTCAGAGTAAAAAGTGTCTATTCATCATTATGTTTCATTTTACGATGTAGACTGTTGCCCAGAGGAATTCTGTAAAGATCCAAAGATTAATTTTACATGTGGCACCAAGTTGGACTTGAGTCTAGGCTTAGAAACTTGTAATAATTCTTTCACTAATATGATTATTTTTCATAATTCCCTAGAGGTTACTGTAATTCTAATACATGAGTCAACATTGTTTGATAAGTTGCAGAAATGATGTATTTCAGGGCAATGAAATTTGGCACATTTTACAAAAGATTTTCCAATCTTACTATTACAACAGCTGATAAAGTTACAACATAGCAGTTCAAACACTGCTATCTTACTTGTATCCTAAAAGATTGTGGAAACGTTCACCAGTACTCTGCAATATTTTCAAAAAGTATGATTTAATTTATTGCCCTGACTTTAGAGGGTTATATTTGCTGACTGTAAATTCAGAGTTGTCCCAAGACTGTCTTAGAGGTTCAGTTGATAAAATACTCCTTAACTTAAACTATCTTTTATAATTTATTATTATTTTTTTATTTTAGTTGCCACATACTGTTACATTAGGTTCAGGTATACAGCATAGTGATTCAACCCCTCTATATGTTATGTTGGGCTCACTGCAAGTGTAGCTACCATCTGCCATTATATAACACTATTACAGTATCATCGAGTATATGCTGAAATTATTTTTTATTTTATAGACTACATTATAACCGTACTAAAGATGAAGGTTTTCCTGGGTCTTTGCTATCTTCTAACCTCGCTGATTGTGTAATTGTATGTAATTCTATATTTTCAATATCAACTCACTCCAGGTCCTACAGAGAACATATGTACATGTTAGTATGATTTCTAGAATGCCCGTGTAAGATCATCACTTATTTTTTCTACTTCTTCAACAATAAAATTAGGTAAGTTCCTAGACCCAGCTAGTTTTTCTTGATCTTAGATCATGCTGACCCAGAAAGGCTGAGGACCAACAGTGAGGACTTCATTCCTAACCAACTATACTGTCCTGCACTCTCTAGTCATGCTGTTTTTAGATTCTACCAATATTGATGAGCTTCACCTGATGTAGGTTTTGTGGGCACCAGCATGTCCAGACTTGCTTCCATAAGCCTGGGCTTGGAAGTAGGGGCTAGTTTAACTTTCAGAAGATCTGGTCTGCAATAATATTGTGCTGATACGATTTCTTGAACATACTTCTGTACTTTTTCTATGTGTAAATGTAGTTTGATTTACCAACGAGGTGTTCTTGTCTTATCTGTCTCCCAGTCTAAACATATTACTGATAAGAGTCACTAATAATTGTGTACCGGCTAAACATAGACAATACCTACATCTGGTTCCCTGGTCCCCATGAATGTGTGTGTGTGTGTGTGTAAAATATAAAAATTTCAAAAAGTCAAGAGGACTATAAAATAAATCCTCATGACCCATCACCCAACATCAATAATTTTTATCTAATCCAATGTACGTACCCTCCACCTCCCACCATGGTATACCCATGCCCCAGTCATAATAATCTACTCTCTGTTTGATAAACACATGCATTTCAGCCTTTCCTTAAACTAATTTCTCTGCCTCAAGTGCTTATAACATCCCAGTTCTTTACTCTCAGCTCAGCAGACTCCTTCACTGTCTAGTTTCACTTTAATCTTCCTTGAGAAGTGTGACCTGAAAACCAAACTCCTTCTTTAATCTGTCCTCGCAGCATTTTGAAGTAATTTCATCATCTTTTAAATCATACTTTTTGCAGGCACCTATATGATCATATTAGGTAGCGGTTACTTACAGCCATGAAGATCATCCTTTTTTCTTTTCTTTTCTTTTTTTTTTTTGAGATCATCTTTCTAAATATTTTTACATTCTGTGTAAAACTCTTAGGGCTGAAGCATGTTTGAATGAAACTGTGACAAATCCTTAATAATGCAGTATTTATTATATCTTGCATAATCATGTATATTAAGTTTTCCACTACATTTCTCCATTAGATTTAGTGGGTAAAATATTCCCCTATTTGAATACATTTCTGGTAAATATGTTACTATTGTTCATCCCAGTGTCCTGGATAAAATAAAATTCTGAAACAGTTACCAACTTCATATTGGTTATAAAATATGCATATTTGTTTCACTTTAAAGTTTATGTCTGGGAATCATATTAAGTCTAAAAACAGTATCAGCAATCCCACCTACAAATTCCGGTGATGTTAATCCATATACATTCATTCACCCACATTTCACTACCTGGTTCATAGGGTTATTGAACTGCTTGTTGTAATTTAAGTGAAGTGACAGGTCAATTCAAGCAACTGATTTGATCTTGTTTCTGCTACTTGATTTTGACTGAAATTACCCACAACAGCCAATGTGTTGACACGGTGTTAACATGGCTTCCCACCCATTGGCTTCTCTGACACAGAGCAGGGTAGAAATTCAGAGGGATTTATTTGGGGGAAAGTGGGTAATGATAGGGACATATTAATTACTCCACAGTTTTAGGACAGATATAGTATTTATTTAACGAAAGTAAAATGGTGCAGCTGTATACATGCATATAAAATATGCCTCCCTGAACAATGTTTCTTATCAAGCTTTGAAAATTAAATTTAAAAACCCACCAAAATACTTTGTTGAAATCTGTCCACTTTCTGCTGCTCCCCCAAAATTTAGGTGTGCATTCTGTAGGGGAAATATATCATTATATGTGTCTCATATTTATAAGATATAAAAATTTAAATATTATGTCACTATATATAAATTTATTTATATATAAACATATATATATATATAAATTTTCTAATTAAAAAATAATTTAACCAAGAGAATGGTGGTTTTTATTAGTTGGATTCCCAAATTACATTTTACTCTAATAGAATTACTAAGCACATTAATCCACCAGGTTATCAACTCTGATTTTATAGGGTTTACTCTTCAGTTAAATTAGATCATCCACTGGTGAGGAATAATATTTTTCCACAGCCATTGGGCCAAACCTGAAAATAAAATGATCTTTCATCTCTAAAGGACTGTCGGTAGCAATTAACAGGATTTATTATTAAAGTGTCTAAAATCACAGATTCTAATTTTCTGCTTCAGTGTATGAGTCTGTACTATTATTATTTGCTCACAAATTCGCCTAATTTAGAAGTTTAAAACATTCTCAAACTTCAGGTATTTGTTCTCTGTCATGGCAAATGTACTACCACATATTTCTAATCTGCTTTTTCAAATTAATAATTGTGGCAAGAAAAAGTCTCACTACAACTTTCTGAATAAAGGTATTTATCAGATATGCAGAACACACTGACTTTTTAAAAATTTTATTTTAAGCTAACTTTAGGTAATTAACATTAACAGAAATTCTTTCACAGTTCACCTACATCTTCAATATGTAATATATATTCAGAGGTTTATAATGGATTTATGGTTTAGAAATAAAATTACTAGTAATAATGAATGATTTCGATTAACAAATTAAAATGTCTGCTTCTTAAGGGGGAACATCTCATTTAACCCTCACAAAAGCTTTATTATTTGCATTCATAGATGAGGTTACTGGGACTTAAAGTGATTCAGTTTCTGATCACTCAGCCAATGAACTGATGAGCCAAGATTCCAACACTGTCCTGTTTCCACAGCTTGCATCTTCCCCGTTGCTTCATTTTGCAGTAGTCAGGAAGGCTGTTATAGGGGTTGTACTTTGGACAGTCTACCTAAATTGTTACTTTTCCCTTTATTTTTTTATTTATTTTTTTTTACTTTCCCCTTTAATATATCAATATACTTTAATTAAATAAAATACACGTAAGCATAATGGAATTTCACAGGATTACATCACATCATAGAACATGACAATGTAAAACAGATTACACTTCAGAATAATGTAAAAAGAGACTTTAAAAGTTTTTGATCTTTGCTTTATTAAAACACCAATCCCTCTGCGGATTTATTACATATAGTGAACTGAATACTGTGTCTGACTTTCTTGGAGAATATTTGTTCATCGGACATGCAGGAGGGAGAGAAGCTATTCATTAGTTGTCATTTTCCCAAGTAATTATAAACTGGAGGACATGCTTGGAATCACTTTGGGGGAATATATTTCTAGGAGAAAAATAGGCAAATGTATATGAAACAGCTAAGCATTCCTAAAGGGTGAGATTTTGCAGATTTACTTTATTCAACACTTTGAGTCTTAGAAACTGTCATTTCTCTTGTTCTGCATAAAATATGGCATTAAACCAGCCATACTCTTCCTTTCAAGTTCATTTGTGTTCCCTGACACAGGGGCATCAAATCACGGTGGGGTACCATCCTGCTCCTGATTGTCTGGGAGAATAAAATTGGTAAAGAGATAATGCATCACTGGAAACCCAGCAGAAAGAAAACGCAGAGCAAAACCATTGATTTGACCTGTTAAATGGATTATTCAAGCTACATATAAAATTTTCTTATAGTTTTAAGTTGACACTAAATTGATTTATGATTAATGCTGGGTGAAGAGTTCAGCATAATAAATCTGGACTTAATCCATACAAAAGCATGCATATATATTCTGTCTCCCAACAGAAGCAAGGTCTTTTTATTAGCTCTGTTCAGATCTGACTCATGAAATCTTTCACTCTAAAGAACTCAGATTCAAAAAGAGAACTCATCTTGTCCTTATTCTATTCCTCTGGAGACCCTGGGAGATTTTCTAAGTGCAGTTGTGGAAATAGACTCTAGGATCCAAGATAGTAATGTGTATGCAAATGTGGTGTATTTTTCAGTTTCATCACCTATTCCCTCTTTATATTTGTTGTCTTTCCTTTTAAGCCTGATGGAAACGGGAGTAAGCCAAAATATATGGCCTAAAAGGAAAAAAAATGAGAAATGATCCCAGAAAACATGGGAATCTCACACAGAAAGATCCTTGGGTCCAGACTGCATTGAAGAATACTTGATTCAGCATACACACTATTCACCCAAGTTTTCATTAGGCTTACCCAGTTGAAGACTGAAAACTACATGCAACATTAGTAAATCAAAGGAATAAAACAGATTTTCAAATTTAACACAAAACTTGTTTCTTCTTTAGACTACTTAAAGGCTACTTTTAAGTGGGGAAGAGTAATTTTGGCTATCATATTCTTTTTCAGAACCCCTTATCTAGATATATAATATATTTTTAAGAGAAATATTTTATATCTCACTGTCTGGTTTTAATATGTAGTAACTTTTTTATGTTTTTAGTCATTTTGTATTTTAGTCTCCACAAAATTTGACTGTTTACTGCAATTATTTGAATACTCTATCCAGAGAAAATTTTTTAAAAATTTAGACCATTTTAACCTACAGTTATAGATTATTTTGTCTTCAAAATTGATTTGAAACTAATTAATCAGATGAGATGTTTCCCAATAAAAAAGTATTCTACCTTTGAATGGCATTGAAGATATTAAGATAAATACAGAGATAGGCATATTCACAAAACTTTTGTATATGTCCTTGGAGATATTTGAAATACTATACATTTCTTATACTGGATACGAATTATAGGCTGTATGCTTTCTAACTTTTTTAAATCTTTTTTTTCCTGATAAAAAAGCAATATACATTCAAGTTTGCAGAAACATTAACCTAAAAACATTCATATCTTGAATAACTGCAAACTGCATTTTCTTGGTCTAAAGCATGCATCTAAATAACCATTCATATTAGGGTACAGAATGAACATTAAGATTGGAATCATGCGCTAATTACTTAGCTTTGGACTTTGCATAGTTATTTAGCATGACCTCCAAGAGTCTTTTATCTCTAAAGTGATATAATATCTGTCCAATTTACCTAACAGGCTTTTTCTGAAACAAAGGAAATGAGATAACATGTGTTAATGCATTTTCTAATCTCTGAAATGCTATTTGAGGATGATTTCTTAGAAATTTATGTTTACTATGTTCCTGCCTTATATATATACCAAAATAGCATTTCTGTAGAAACGGATAGATTAAGGGGAATGTTATTCAGTGAGTAGCATGTGAACAGAAATAAAACAAGCTGCAAAGTTCCAAGGAAATTGCTGGTGGCCACTTAAAGAACTCCCTCATACCTCAAAGAATGCAATGGTTACTGAAAAGAAGTGATGGATGGTGAGAAGCACACACTAAGTAAAAGTCATCAAGTCCTGAAAATCATATACATATCCTCTCCCAATCTGTAATTGCCTTCTCAACCACTAAACCAGTCTGCATGGGAATGTCATTTCCTATTTTCTCCCAAGTACATGGCCTGTACAGATTAGATAGCAAGTAGACATCATCTAACCCCTTGATCTGTTGCTACTATCTTTTGTCCGAATCTTTGCATTGTATAACTTTAACCTGATTTCATGAATAGCAATATTTGGGATCAGACTAAATGAGGTATTTGTCTGTCTCCTGAATACCTCAGTGATAAGCTAGTTTTGGGGGTGGGTAAAGGGAGGAGGAAAAGCCGTGGAGGAGGATTCTGAATGATAGATTCTGAGAATGAGGAATTGATGGGAACATCCTATGAACATGTCTGAGGTAGGAAAGATCGGGCTTTGGACTGCAAGGGAGAGAACTGACAAAGCTTACTCCATTGCCTTATAAAAAGTTATACCTAACAATGGAAATTACAGTTAATGATCATTGTTTCACAACACAAGAGAACTTTAAAATAATCACATTTTCTTATTAGCAATCAATACAACACACAGACATCTACCAGTATAATTTTTTATGTCCCCAACAGAACAATGGTTCTATATTTCCATGAGATTGATTATTAAGGAACAGAACAATTCAATCTAAATTTTGAATGGCATGTTTGATTTATGAGGACTCATGGAATAAAGACAACTTTATGAAAGTGTTCAATTTTGTACGCTGCAATTTTTCTTTCTTTTGGAATGTTCATCCATTTGCGATGTAAATTAAGAACTGAATAACGTTTGCTTTAATTTAACAAATATGGAAGGACATATTTTTAATGAAAAAAAAAACAGATACCTTTCCAGCAAGTATCTGAGCAATAATAAAGTAATAATTATAACAACATAAAAATGCTGTCGAATTTTTACTGAAAATGTAGAGACTCAATAATATATTTGCCTATATCTCAGTCTATGCTCCCCATTTGCTTAGAAGTGCTACAGTGTATAAGGTTATTAATATTAAACCAGAAGCCTACCCCGGAGGATCGGAGGATCAATTCACTGCCTTCTTTGTTACTTATAATAAAATACAAATGCCTTTAATGTGGTTTCTATGGCCCTTGTCTAACTGCTTAGGCTGTTCTAACAAAATGCCATAGCCCAGGTGGCCTTAACATACATTTCTTTTTTTTTTAATTTTATTTATTTATTCATGAGAGATAGAGAAACACAGAGAGAGAGAGAGAGAGAGAGAGATACAGAGACAGAGACAGAGATACAGGCAGAGGGAGAGGCAGGTTCCCTGCAGAGATCCCGATGCAGGACTCGATCTGGGCACTTCAGGATCACGACCTGAGCCAAAGGCAGATGCTCAACCACTGAGCCATCCAGGTATCCCAATAATATACATTTCTTGCACACAGTTCTTGAGGCTGCAAGTCTGAGCTGAGGGTGCCAGCACAGAGCCCTTTCCCTGGTTTGCAGATGTTTTACTTCTCACTCTGGCCTCACATGGGCAGAGACAGGGTCTTGTATCTATTCCTCTTCGTATGAGGTCTTATGAGGACACTAATCCTACCACAAGAGCTCCATCTTCATGACCTCATTTAAACTAAATTATGGTCCCAAATTCCATCTCTATTTAAATCATATACATATGAACTTGGGGCAGGGGAACACAATTCAACTGATCAACTCTATAGGTATAGACTCCAAATTCCTCATGATGTACTGCTCTAATTTTTGTCTGTAGATTCAAGCTTCTTTGGCCTTTTGTTGTTGTTGTCATTCTAAAACACAAGAGCAAGTGTCTCTTTCCTGCCTTGGCACCTCTGCAATTGTTTTCCCTCATCCTACAACTCTTTCCCTGCCTATGTTTATCTGGTATCTCCTCTTCATTTGGTTTTCTAGTGAAACAGCCTCATTCAGAAGTCTTGCTGACTCCAATCTCCTCCAGCCTCTCTCCTACCACGCTGTCCTGCTTTGGTGCTTTAGAACATTTCTCAGTATCTAACACTAGCTACTCTGTACTTTGATTTGCTGATTTTTTTTCTCTATATCTCCCACAGAATATAAAAATTCCCTGAGAGCAGTCTACTTCTCTGCCCTGTCCCCTGCTTTTCATCTAATGCCTAGCATACAGTAATCACTCAAAAAATATTCACTGAAGGGGTTAGTAAGTGAAAATTTACTTATGGCGTAAAAACAGTAACATTCTGAATCTTAGAATTTGAAGCTGCCTCTCAGTGTACACGTGACTTCTTTTCTACCTCCGCTGAAAAAAGCTAGGTAATAAAGCAGCAGTTCTTATGCTTTCAGCCACAACAAGCACAGAGGAGGAAAAAAAAAAAATCAGAATGACATCAGTATACTTTATGAAGGCTCATCTACTACGAAAAAGGAAATTAATTTTCTTATTGGTAAATACTTTTAAACAGAGCCTTTTCTTGTGAAAGTGGAAGAGAATAAGGGAAGGGGCAGGTGATGAAATGTAAAGAAAAAGCAGCAGAATATGGACAAAAAGAGAGCACTTCTCTTAGTGCTGGGGATGACTGGAATGGGTTGGTGTTGACTTCTAGGTTCCTATGCCTGGGAAGAAAAATGTGAGGGCAGAGAAAGGTTAAACCCTGAGAGTGGGAGTTAGAGGGCTTGGTCTTGGCACCTCAACATGGCCATTCTTGCTGCTCCTGGTAGAAGACACCACATGACAACAAGGAAAGATCATGGCTCCAGAGTCAGACAGCATTGGCTTCAGTCCCAACTCAGCCACTCACATGTCACTTAATCTTCCTGAACAAATGTCATCTGCGAAATGGAGGTTTTATCTTGGGGGTTGGGGGAGTGCAGCTATCTTAATGAATTTTAAGTCCAATACTTTGTAGTATTCAGTAAGTGATTACTATGTTTCACACTATTTAGTCAATTCATGGGTAAAAGACAGGGAGATAGGCAAACCTTACAAGACAATATTTAACATGACAGGTTTCTTTATAGCAATTATACTACTGCTGCAGATATTAAAATGAAGTTGTTAAAAACTCCAATAAAAACTCACTAAAATACAAAACAAATAAATATATAAACAAACAAATAAAGAAGGCAGAATCAGACCTGTAAGTACAGAGAACAAACTGGTGGTTTCCAGAGGGGAGCACGGTGGGGATGGACAAAATAAGTAAGGGGGAGCTAGAGATACAAATGAGTAAGTCACCAGGATAAAAGACACAGCATAGGAAATACAGTCAATGGTATTATAATAGTGCTGTAGGGTGATGGATGGTAGCTACCCTTCTGGTGAGCACAGAAGGTATAGACTTGTTGAATTACTATGTTGAACACCTGAAACTAAGTAACATCATGTGTCAGTTATACTTCAGTGAAAAAAAAATGTACATCTTTATCCTTCAAGATAAATTATCCTTTCAATTCTTAAAGGTTGTAGGTAGAAATAAATAAAGAAAATGAGGTTGCTTGTAAGTTTATTACCCTACTTTGAAAAAAGATCTGGATTCACTATACCCAAACACTGTCTGATAATAAGGCCTATGTAATGGTTTGAGTACGAGGCCTGGCAAAGAGAAAGCAAAGCATGTGATAGAATGGTTCTAGGACTATATACAGCCAGGAAGCCCAGTCCCCTATAGGAAAAAAAATAAAAAGGACAAGAGTTGGAGAGAAAAAAAAAAAAAGTTTTCTTTGTTTCTCAAAATGAGTATTTGCACATGATTTATAAGCACATAATTTATAAGAGTCAAAACTAGACAAGAATTTTCAAAGTCTGGAGATGCCTGGGGCTCAGTGATTGAGTCTATGCCTTCAGTTCACGTCATGATCCCAGGGTGCTGGGATCAAGTACTGTATCAGACTCCTCACACAGAGCTTGCTTCTCCCTCTGTCTATGTCTATGTCTCTGCCTCTCTCTTTGTGTATCTCATGAATAAATAAATAAGATCTTACAAAAAAGAATTTGGAAATTTTGCTGTTCCATGATTAAGAGGAGTCTTGTGATTTTATGCAGGGCATACTCCACTTTTCCTGGGAAAAGGAAAAGGACAGAAAACCTTGCTGATAATAGGGAACGTTTCTTTGGAAGCAAATTCCAGGACAACTATTACAGACCACGTCCACATAGCATCACATCCTACTCCATCAA
This sequence comes from Nyctereutes procyonoides, assembly GCF_905146905.1. Lineage (NCBI taxonomy): Eukaryota > Metazoa > Chordata > Mammalia > Carnivora > Canidae > Nyctereutes > Nyctereutes procyonoides. The sequence continues at coordinate 491,512 of NW_026575158.1, read as the reverse complement.
CCGCAGATCACTGTACCAGATTATTTAACGATGGCCTCCAGTCATCAAGAACAGGTTACACTCAGTGTGCTCTAGTTAGAACAGCTATGTTTAGAAATACTTACCAAGTGCAATTACAATAGAAAAGTGCTGATTCTTAAAGTGAAATAATTGAATTAACTGTAATCTTAGCAAGATTTTATGATGTGATGTAGAAAATACCAAACCAGTTGTGATGAAAGCCAAAGCTGTTTATTTTAGAATTTCAAGTAAGAAACACAAGCCGGTAACTATCACAGATACCAATGGCGGTTTAAAAAGCAGAGAACAATCATTGAGAGTGGGACTCGAAATAGACTTGCAGGAGTTTGTGGTGTTTATATAAACATGTGGGGGAAATGAGAACTAAGTTCATTGAGCATTAATATGGGTCCTTCCACAGGTTCCCATATTTAATTTCATTCTGAAGTAGTTAATTTTACCTTGCAAATGATGAAAGCATGATTACAAAGTGTTAAGATTTTTTCCAGTATATTTAATTTAGCCTGACTGTAAAGATTCTGTTCTATACTGTACTATTTTTTAAGCTCCCAACACATAAAATGTTATGAGGTGATGTTTAGGTGTGAGGGAAATTTATACAGACATGAATATAAAGAGTATGTTACATATTGAGGATATTGTATAATCCTTAATGATTTTGAAGGATTCTGGGAATACTCCATAAACATATTAAGATGTCAAGAAGAAAAAAATCTTTTCTAAGGTACTAGAAGTCCAAGGAAATGGGAATTTGTCTTTTTATTCTTTCCTCAATTAATGTTTTTTAATAAAAGGGCATGCCCCACTGTGCCCTCCCAGGGCTCTACAGGTGTTTTAACAGAGATGAAACTCAATGATAAGGATTAATATCTAAAAATTCAAGAAAATAAATGCCCCATGGTGTGACAACTTTCCTTCCCTTCTGCTTTTCCAGAGAGATGGAGATTTCTAGAGGAAAAAGCACAGCAGTTTCACTGATATTGAGGACATATGGGAGACAGATTTTGGTTGCATGCAAAGCAATTCACATACTCAATGTCACTCATAGTTGAATCACTAGTAAAATGCCCATAGGGTGTCCCGCCAGTCATCTGAGAGCAAAGCACTCATTAGGAGATAGAAACAATCACCTTTCTCTCTCAGTAAGAGAAAGACTGTTTACCTCCCCTGTCCTGATCCTTACTGTGCAGGTCCAAAGGCCCCTGACACTGAGACTGAGACTCAGGCATCAAGTAAACCATTGATGTTTTTTAAAATGAAGCATAGCTGGCACATAATGTTACAGTAGTTTCAGGTGTACAGCATAGTGATTCAATAAGTCTATATATGATGCTGTGCTCACCACAAGGGTAGCTACCATCTGTCACTATACCACACTATTACCATACCATTGACTATATTCCCTATGATGTACTTTTTATCTTTGTCCTGATCTACTTTCCTTTCATTAAAGCTCTTAAACAGTTTCTGGATTGTGTATTTTTAAAAGAGAAGCACCATACTGGGCAATGGGATTCCCATGGCTCATGAAGCATTGACTACTCATCATAGAACATGTATTTAGGAGTTTCTCTGGGTATGAAAAACCTACCAACATGGTTTACATAAAATTAGATAACAGAAGTAGAACCATGCTGTTGAGTGAACTGTTTGGATGAGGAATATGGCACTGATCTGAGTAAAACAAGCACTTGTTTATTATATAAATGCATTTGATGTGAAGAGGACTCAATTAAAAAAAGTTTTTAAAAAAAATTTTAAAAAAGAAGAGGACTCAATTATTCGTAGGCACATCTACCAGCACTCGATTCTGCAGTAAAAAAGAAGCAGATCCTCCAATTCCAATGTGCCATTCCTGAGTATGATTTTGTGCTACTCCCTGATGGGGGGGGGGCGAGTTAGATTTCAATATTGTCTTGGAGACAGCAGGATGTTGAATTTTTGTCTGCCTCCACCATTTTGTGGCAAGCCATCAGCGCACTAAGAGTAGTGGTCAGTGCATGGATAGAACAAAATGCTGTAGGGGCTTGTGTGACGCTCTCCACCTGTTTGGTCGAGAAGCTGAGGTCATTATCAGTGGATTCAGGGACAGACTTCTGCCCTCAGAGTTAGTAACTGAATTGTTCTTTCAAGGGAAGGTTTTTGCTTTGCTTTCTCATTGGCTGAGAAATCTTAAAACAACAAAAAGGTTCTATCCAAATAAGTGTGCTTGGGAGGGAAAAACTCAATATTTCAAGCAAAGTAATTTTGAGTGGATAAATGTTATTTGTATGAAATTCACTAATTCACTCTATATAAACTGAGCACCATTTATATTTTGGACATGAAAACAATAGAGATGGTGGGACGCCTGGGTGGCTCAGGGGTTGAGAGTCTGCATTTGGCTCAGAGCATGATCCTGGAGTGCCAGGATTGACTCCTGTTTCGGGCTCCCCACATGGATCCTGCTTCTCCCTCTGCCTATGTCTCTGCCTCTCTCTCTGTCTCCCATGAATAAATAAATAAAATCTTTAAAAAAAAAAGAATGGAGATAAGAACAGAAAGACCATATTGCCTTCAAGGAGCTTATGATATATAATTTTTTATATTGGACACAATAGATGATGCACATACACAGGGAAACATAAATAAGAGCACTAGAATAGTTAGAAAACATAGTTCATATTACAGAGATTGGGAAAGTAGTTCCACAAAAATGGAAAAATGACAATTTGTAATAAAGTAGCTTCCTTATTCTTTATCTTCCAAAATAAAGGCTATCAAAGTCAAAGATATGTGAGGAGTTCTCCTTCTCACCTCTTATATGTAAGAAGCACTACTCCTCAGTTAACACTAACATCTTTTTAATGCTGACCTGACTTCACTAAAGAGCTATCACTCTGAATCAGGAGGGTTGCTAAGTCAAAGTATATCCCAAGCATGGCTTTCATAGAGCTCTCCCACAGTCTAAAGAGGATGAGAAACACTTTACTAAATGGCTTTCTACAAGTTATAAGATACCATTTTCAATGTGAAACATCTTAAATTTATTCAATAGCCAAGTTTGAATCTGTGTAATATGAACAGATTTGATTGAGTAAAGTGGACAGCAACCACTGTCCTCCTAAGATTATGGCGTAGCTTCAATATAGGCTTAGAAAATTTGAAAATTCTGTTGCCCCATTCTGAAATATTGGGGAATATAATTCCCAGGATTGGTAAAGAGCTGAACAAATAGTCCAGTCACTTTATACCCTAATACACTAATATCCTTGAAATAAGAATCAGTGAAATTAGAGAAACTTTCTAAAGGAGTTGATAACATACAAATGACTTCTGCACAGGAAGTAGAATTTGGAGATAGGGTGGCAAAGAGGAGGTTCTCTTAACAAGAAATACATTTACTTTGCAGTTAGAGTTAAAACCCTTCTTGGATTTATACTACTCTAAGTTTTATAAAATAAAAGCTGTTGCTAAGTTTTCCTTATTCTCTACTTTTAGTCAAGAATGGAAAAGTGCAGACCCTTTTGGCCATCAAAACAAACAAAGCTTGGGATGGGCTGGAGAAATATATTAACCTAGGAAAAAAAAAGCTCCTAACTATGCCCCATTCATGTGGTAGCTGCTGGCAGAAGAGCTGGTTCCGACTATGATGTCCCTGGGATCGTACTCCCAACATCCTGTCATTTACATGACAAAATAAATGTAGAATATTATGTAACTCAAGAGTAAGGTCTTTCAAGGGACGATTTCTCCCTTCATGCACATAATATAAAATCAGCCTATTTTATAGGCGAGTAAACTGAGGGAATTCACGAATTTAAGGATTTTTTCTCTCTTTTTGCACAGTACCTCTCATGTACTGTGATCCCTTTACAGAGCAAGGGAAAAGTCTGAGATTATTTTCCTAAAGGTGAAAAGAAGAATCTTCTTTCATGTTAAAACTATACTATCACTTAAAAGCTTGCCTGCTGCAATGGAAAATTTATTAGACAAGTGTTACCCAAAATATGTTGGGCAGAATAATAATCCCTTTAAATCTGCACACATATATATGCTAGACCTCTGGTCAAATATGCTTGGACAATGATACGATGCTTCACAAACATTCATTGTGAATATTAACATATTAAAGATGCAAAAAATACACCCATATTTCCCGATGTGATTCAAGGTATTTTTAGTTTCACATGTTACATGCAAGTAACATTTACATAAATTTCCTTTCTATGACTTGTGCAATGAAAGCATTCATCTCTTCACTCTCAGTTCGGTTCTTAATGCATTTTATCTTTTTTAAATTGAACGAAGACATTAAAAAAAGGCTGTCATGATACAGAATTTCATAGAAGTAATCCCTTTCTCTTCTGAAATGGTAAATTCATAAATTTAAGAGAGAGAAAAATATGGATGCATTTCAAATATGTGAAGTATAGCCATGTGGAAACATTCTAATATTCATTGCCAACTGAATTCTCTGAACCAATAAAAATTATTTTCCAATTTAATAGTTCAAGTTACCCAATCATTAGCTTGGCATTGGCAGGTAGTTGGCAGTTTATATAGAGAATAAGAAGCAGACTATTTCTGTTTGTTAGGCTTCAATTCCTGCCTGCCTGGATGTGTTAAGTCCCAAGAAAATGCAGCAGTGTTCAATATATGCATTTTGTGAACTTATATACTACAATTCCCTAGGGGCTCAGGTATTTATTACTGCTACAGTCAGTACTTAGTTCCCAGGATATAACAAGTGATTAGGGTATTAAATACATATATATTGAACATTCGCCAATGAGTAAAGCTATCAGGGATCACATAAACAAATGGAAATACAACCTCTGCATTATTTTTCTAACCTCCATAACTAAAGAAACAGACTATTCGTTCAGTCGGTGTGAAATTCTACTTTAGGTACAAGCTACTCTAATTTCACAGTTGAATCGTGGAGTTGTCACAGAGCCCCATTGAGTAAATCTCACATTTGCATGCACTCAAGGTCATTACTGCATGTGATCTAAATGAGTTTCAACACCTCCATTTATTTGTTGTCAGGGAGTGGGTTTTAAATTTGAACAAACTCTAATTGTGCTTATTCCACAGCTAGCTAGCGTGATTTCAGCCCTGTCTTGTCATAACCAAATTTCCACTTCTAAAACACTATCTTTCAATAATTCTACTCTGATCAGATTTCCAATGCAGTATTCTGACAGATACCAAATTTATATCATGCCACATAAATACACAGGATTTAGGTTTATCATTTAATGTGATTTCACCCTGAGAAGGTAATAATATAAGCTTTTCCCATTAGACTATGCATAAAATTCTCATTCAAAAACAAATCTTGATATCAAATAACAGAAATGTAGGAGAAAGGAAAGTCTTTCATTCTGTGGTCACACAATCCTGTATATCAGGTATGCACCAAATGTCATCTTTTGAACAGTACAATTGATGATGTAAATAGGGTCTTCAATAAGAAAGTAATTACTATTCAAAATTTTATTAAATCCTAAACCATTACTAAATACTATCATTTTAAAAGCATGATGTCTTTTTGAATGTTAAAAATTAAAGAACTACGGCTTCCTAATAACATATACAGTCAACCTAGTTTTACATATTATAATATTAATCCCAGTGAAGATCTCAAACAATGCAGAAAGCATCTGTGACATAAGCATGCTATTGTTCTTTTCCTTGTGTTGAGGAGGGCCTAGGCTGTTGTTTTTTGGCTATTTCAGTATAAATTAGTTCTTACTGCATGCAATTACAAAGCACAAAAGGAAATATTGATTCTATCACTTGTTATAAAATTTTATGTTGAGCTATATAAACAGTGAACTGATGAGTGAGAAATCAATAAACTCCATGCCTTTGAGCATTTTGGGTTTCACAGATATAATAATAATGATTATGTCATTCTACCAATAGATTTTAAGATTAGCTTCACTCTAATCACTACTTTGAGAAATTAAATAATCAGGATATCATTAGCTCAAAATGTCTCAATACATACATTTAATTTCTGATAACACATTGTCTATCCCATATGCACTTATTAGTTCTCTATAATTTCATGATACTAGGCTAGATATCACAGGACCCAGAAAGGGGGAATAAAATTGGAACTCAAACTGCTTACATTTCAATGTGTAATAACTAGCAACTATAAAAACGATAGTTTCTAAGTAATATAGTATTAAGTACCCTAAGCATTGCACATTAAAAATGCTTTGGAACTGCAGAAAGAAATATTACTACCTGGTTATGTTAATCCAAGAGGGATTGGGAGGAAAGTGAACATTTAAACAGTGTATTAAAGGATGGTTCATATGTATACATAACAATATGTGCAGAAGCTTATCCCAGGGAGTGGAAGTGGAAGTGGCACTGGCAAAACCATGGACAAAGAAAGACACGATACATATGTGGGTAATTATGTGTATGCAAAACTTAAGATACATGATAAACTTGAAAAGACATGTTGAGCAAATCTGTACAAAAATGGAGTGATGCTATAAGACTTAACTTATTCATAAGGCCAGAGAGTCAAAAAAGGAGAGATTTGGGTGGGTTGTTTGACATGGTGGGAAGAGCACTGCTCTTGCCAGAAGATGTACACTTCAGTTCGCTCGAAGATCTGGACAAGCCTCTTACACTTTTGAACTTCACAGTTCTGGTCTGTAATGCAGAGCAATCAATATCTAACTCAGGACTTACTAGGAGAAGTAACTGAGAGAATAAAGACCAGATATTCTAACAATGAGCACGCACAGAAGATACATCTTTGTTCCAAAAATACAGAACAGCCAAACTAGCCTAGTGCGTGTGATGCCTGAATTTGGGTTTATTGGTCAAATCCCGAGGTACACTGTTCCTACGTTTTGGCATTACAAACGCAAAAGAAAATTTTAAAAAACTACCACTGTGTGTCTACAGAGACTGTTAGTCACTACAGTTTCATGTTCAGTTTTGAGTAGACAATTTTTTATTAATTATATTCAATATTTTGTCATTTGCAATGTTTTACGTATTCTGAAAATATAAATTAGAGTGTATCTGAGATTACCCCTCATTTTGCCTCTTATTGTTCAGTCCAGTCTCAGAATTCTAGCTGAACTCAGAACCTCAGTTGGAACAAATACCAAGGTTGCCCATTGTTGGTGACTCAGGCCAAAGCTATCTGAACCAGGAAGACAACTGACTCTTGGGCCATCAAATTACAGGAAGAATAATGATTACTTAAACCGGTTAGGCAATTTCTATTTATTTCCAATTGAAATACAGAATCTATTAGATGATAGAGGGAAAAAATAGCAGAATGACACAGAGGAAAAAAACAGAACAGAAAGTTGAGGATTTACATTAATGTGCAGTCAAATAGAGATGAATTAAATTCTGGCAGCGGGGCAACGTGTTGGACCCAAGCCAGACCGATCTCTCAGTTTGAGTTGCATTCTCATTAGGCCCATCAGCAAAAAGAACTGAGATTCCTGCATTGTTACAGGGCTTCTCCTGGTTTTCTGTCAGGTATGGTTACATGGTTAGAATTCCAGTCTTCATTGCCTTTCTTTTCCAGTAAAACCTTAAAGATTTCATATAACTTGAAAATTGTCCTTAGCAGAAGAACCTTGGCAATAGCAAAATTATAAACCTCTAAACGAAATCCATTCTATTATGCTATCTCGAGTGACAGAATGGTGATGTAAAGTCATATACCAGAAATCGTGTATAACCTGCAATTTATCCAATCAATGGGCAGATCCACCAGAGTATGCCATGCATGCTAATGTGATTTGTCATGTGTGTTGAAGCAGATCAAAATATGTGGCTTCTTTGTTACATAGTTCTCTAAGAATTAACCTGGTTGTTTAGTGAATTCATGCAAGATGATATGTTCTACATTTGCTTTCATAAATTCACATACCAAAGTCTCCTTCAGTTTCTAAACCATATCTATAAATCATTATCTTTTATTCCTGGAATGTATAGGAATCAGAAAACTTCAATCCTTAAAGGGATTTTTAGATTTCATCAAATCTAAGTTATCATCATTTCTAAGATATATCATTTACGTACGTCCTCCCCAAAATTAACACTGCCAAGCATGACTATAAAAATAATTTGAATTCAGATATGTTAATATGTGAAAAAATATGCACCTTAGAATTGTAGAAAAAGTGTGCAAATAAATCATCTAGCTGTCAATATTTTTACTTTGATGATGATTAAAAAGTAACCATCATGGAGAACTGCCTGGTTTTCTTGCTCTTGACAATCATGACTCAAACTGGAGTCTCCTTAACCATAATCCGGTGTAATTTCCACCCACTGTATTACATAAAATTGTATGAAATCTGCACAATCAAAAAAGATAATTTTTTATAACTTACTCCAATAAATTAAGTTGTATTAATCTGCCTATTTATTCATTCATTAGACTTTTATATTTCACTTCGTATATACATAAGTTTATAAATACATAAATACAATATATATTATATAAAAGTAATAAAACACTATCATTCCTATCACTAAATGGAATATTCCTTCCCACTTCTGTTGATAGCATTTGTGTCAGATTATCCACATTCTAATGAGTAAAATTTAGAAAATATATTTGAAATTTCACTAAATTGACAATTGACTTCTCACTTTGCTCCATACACATAACTTTTAGCAACATTTTCTTCTACAGGTATACTCAATGCAGTTTTTATTTTTATCTTTTTTTTTATTTTTTAAAGATTTTATTTGAGAGAGAGACAGAGCAAAGCTGGGGGAGAGGCAGGGGAAAAGGGAGATGCAAATTCCCCACTGAGCAGGAAGCCCAAGTTGGGGCTCCATTCCAGGACTGTGAAATCATGACTTGAGCCCCAGTCAGACACTGAACCAATTGAACCACCCAGGTGCCCCTGCGATTTTTATTTTTATTTTTTTTTCAATTTTTATTTTTAAAGAGATGTTTATATCAATTTTGCACCACTACAAATTTTAGTTATCTCCGTCTCGTAGAGAAAATTATTATTTTTCATACAAGAATTTTGTCATTTCACCCATCCTGTAACTCTTTGCTCACTGTCCATGATGTTTTTTAAGTTTTTATTTATTTTTTTTTTTGAGAGAGAGAGCACACGCAAGAGAGAGCACATGAATAAGAGAGAGGAGGAGAGGTAAAAGGAGAGAGAATCTTAAGCAAGCTCCTGATGCAATGCTCAATCTCAGGAGTCTGAGATTATGACCTGAGCTGAAATCAAAAGTTGGATGCATAAGTGACTGAGCCACCCAGGTGCCCCATCATCCATGACTTTTAACTCAGAGTTCCAATGATATACTACTTCCAATGCCTTTTTAGAGGATGAATAAATTTCCCATAATTGAATTTAAACTGTTTTATTCTAGGTAGAGTTTTAGCCTGCCCTAACATCTGTTATCATATCTGTGTGATATCAAATATTTTGGTCAGGGAATTTTAGCTTCAACTCTAATCTTTTTTTAGATTTCTATTTATTTATTCATGAGAGACACAGAGAGAGAGAGGCAGAGACACAGGTGGAGGGAGAAGCAGGCTCCATGCAAGCCCAACAAAGGACTCGATGCCAGGACTCCAAGAACCATGCCCTGAGCCAAAGGCAGCCACCCAGGCGTCTCTCAACTCTAACTTTTAAAAAGTTTTAATTAAGAAAACCACTAACTTCAATAGGAATTTTTTTTTGTTCCAAAAAGATAAAATGTATTTTTTATTCTGAAAATTATATATATACCTTAATGTGAGAAGAGAAATGAAACAACTGAATTTTAAAGGAGTATCTTTATGTTTCCAGTTATTAAACTATTTGATGATCTTTCCAACTAATGTTTGGCCTACTGTCTAATCTATTTATTTTTGTGTATATAGAGAAAATCAGGTAGATTTTTTAAATGCATAACCACTATAGTCTTCATTAACTTCAACTATGGATTTATTACTCAGTTATGAATTAAGGACTATAAAATCTTTAAAAAGCAACATAATTAAAAAGAATATTTTTTTTTACATCTCTGGTCTGTATTTTCCTATTAGATTTGGAAAGACAGCATAGGTTTTTTTTTTGTTTTGTTTTGTTTTTTATAAAAAACTGCTTTTCCAGAGCTCTCAAGCCAAAAACAGCATGACAAATGAGGAAAAGATACAGAGGCCTGTTAAATCTCATCTTTGATAAGTAGTCCATAGGGCTCATGCTTTGAATCTATAAAGATTAACAGACCTTGAGTGGTGCATTCAAGCATGCAATCAATGTTTGATTCATTGTTGTTTAGTTATTGTGTAATAATGAGCATTAATAGAAAAGACTGTCCAAGTTATGAAATGTTTTAGTGGATAGGAGCTAATGCATTGTAGTATTAGCTCTAAGTAAACTGGTGCTTGGAGATAAAGTTAGATTTTAAGATCTGGACTACAGTGGGTATATAAAAATAATGCTTCAAAATTATATAATTATGCTTTTCTGTTACGATCATTGTCTTGAGTTAAGTTAAAACTCTGTAATATAGCTACTTCAATATAATTTTAAAATAAGATATGATTCCATTAGCATAGCAGGTGCTGAAGGAAAAATACAGCAATCTCTTAATATAGCAAAGTAATAAATCTTTACGAATACTTATTCCCCCTTGAGTGAAACATTTGTTTGGCACACACACAGGAGCTTGATATAATTATAAACCATCAATATGCCTGTTGATCATATTATATTGTAAATATTTAATTTACAAATAGTTTCAAATAATTTTAATATACCTTCAATGAAAATTTTCTATAAGGCAAAAAGAATATGAAGTGGAATGCTCTTGGATTAGGATTCAGAAGACCAAGCTTAATTCTTGCTGTACCATAGTTCTGTGATCCGTAATTTGGAGGTAGAAACGCTTGTTCATTCTATTCTAGATTTCTTGTGAAGATCAAAAGGGCAAGACCTATGTCTTCATTATAAACATAGCTCCCAGGACAGCGAATTGCCCACTGCCAATTTTAAAAAAATATTTGCTGAAATAATTAACATGAAATCTCATCTTAATAATTCAATAAGTCAAAAATGTACACCAAAATTAATGTACGCTGAGATACTCATATAAGAAGATACTTTCTTTACCTAATGTTAAATAGAACGCGACTAGTCTTGTTAGTAATAGCAAGTAGCTTTTATCCTGCCATTCAGGTGATTAATAGAGGATTTCTACAGCATTAGGGAAGGAATGCCAGGACTCAGAGATGTTTGCCACAGATACACCATTAAGTTGTGGCAGTGAATCAGTCATTCTAGGTCTAGAGGTCCATGTCATCTTCCCACCATGACCTCACAGTTAAGGCTTAGGATTGTAAAATTACATCTAACCTCTTATCATCAGCAAGAAATACAGCAAAGAATATCGTGTATCTCTCATGTGTCTTTTATGATGTGCAAAATTACGAAGTCAAATCCTTTGTTATAACATGGACTGTAATCAATAAATATTAGCCTATCATCTAAGTTGCCAGGCAAGAAAAAATATTAATAATTAGTATGAACTGTATATATCATTCACTGGCTCTGCTTCGGGCTTCCAGATGCTTTCAACATTTTTTAGAATTACTTTTACCTGTTCCCCTCCCCTCCAACTGGTATTTGACTAGCCAGTCCTTTTGTGTAGAGCAGGACTTTTTATCCAGTCAATCTGACTTTTTGAAGGTGGGAGGGGATTGTTGGACTTTGCACTGTGGCTATAGTCCTCTTGCTAGAGTTTGTAAGATTTCTACACCAGAGAAGGAAATTATGTTCTCCCCATCCATTTCTTGACTTGGACTCTAAATTTCTCCTGAAACTTTCTACTAAAGTACTGTCTTACTTGAAGTAAAATATGACCCTTGCTCCCAAGAAGTTTTGAACATGAATTATAGCTAACAATACTAATTATATATTTCAAAGGTGCTAAGAGACTAGATCTTAAGTGTTCTCACCACACACACACACTCACAAACACAAACACATACACACAAAGATAATTTTGTGACATGATGGAGATATTGGCTAATGCTATGGTAGTAATCATATTTCAACACATAAATGTAGCAAATCAACGGCTTTTACACCTTAAACTTACACACTGTTATATGCCAATTATATTTCAACAGGGGAAAAAAAGAGGAAAGCAGGTTTTGAGCAGATAGATTTCAAAGTATTGCAGGGAAATACTTAGCAATGTGGGCCTCGGAAAAGAGGCATAAGGTTGGGAGATGTCTGAGCTGAGTCTTGACACGGGAGGCATGGGCTAGGTTTTCTGTGCAGAGTATCTGCATACGTGAAGCCCTAGAACTGGGAAACATAAAGTAGGGTTTGAGGGCTTTCAAACGATGGCTTTGCAGTGCCCCTGGAGCTTGGATTAAAAGAAAGAGGTGAAGATGTAGATTTAAACATAGATCAGGTCACAATGGACACTGTAAGCCACGCTGTAGACTGTGAATTTTATCACTAAGGTTCTGAGAAACCAGTAGGTATTTTTAACCAGGGAAGTAACTTAGTCAAATTTATTGTTTTAGAACACTACCCATGACATTGTTGGAGAATGAGCAGAAGTGAAACAAGACAGGTGGCAGGTTGCTGCAAATTTCAAATAAAAAATGATGAAGGAATAAAACAAATGAATGTCATGGTGGACGAAGAGATGTGGATAGATAACCATTATGTTCCACAATCACTAGAGGAAGACTGCAGTGAGACCACAGAATACAAATGGCTGGGTTTAGAAGAATTCTCCTTGTCTATTAGACATAAAATGCCTGAGGTAAGAAGAAAGAGGGAGATGAGAGAGAGTACACAGATGATTCCTATCATCTTAGGGTTCTTGATCTCCTGAGGACAAATGTCATTTCTATATGATTAGAATTAATAACCCTCAGGTGACAACTGGCTTTACTTCTTAATCCCAGTCTAAAGCTTTATACATGTGGCCTCCATAGATAAACTCAGCAATTAATCTTTATCCTTTGACAAATGGCTACCTCTTGTCAGGAGGTTCAACGGTGAAGATCAAAGGCCAAAATGTTCTATTGGAATATAGTCTATAAACTGTGTCACGCATTATGGTCATAAGATATCACTTAACCATAAATAAAACCTACTTTGGCCACTTTGTTTTTTCTAAAATCATTCCCATCTTGAATATGGCAAACATTGCACATACACACATAAATGCGCACACATGCATGAAAAGAAAAAAAAAAGAAAAGAAAAGAAAAGAGAAATAAATAAATAAAGAAAGAAAGAAAGAAAGAAAGAATAGAAATAGTATGGCAGAAAGCACAAAGATTTGAATACTATTATTTCTTTCTGTATATCATTTAAAAATCATCTGGCAAAGGGCATTTATAACTTCTATCCTGATGTTCAAGTGAGGTCTAAGTTGAAAAATGTCCAAAGACAACAAATTTAAGACTAGATGGATGCTTTCCTGAGTTGAGAGATGCATATATTCAAAGAATGTTCAGCATAAACAGTAATAAGATGCAACCAAAAGAGTTTTTCAATCAAAACAACATGCTGTTTCATTGAGTATAGGGCTCAATGATATACATGGTACTACTAAATTGGTTTTTAACTTGTCTCACATATTTCCCATTGATTTTTTCAATACAAGGTGGTAAACACTTCCAGATTTTCACCCAAGTTTTCCTACTAACACAAGGTTTTCATTTCTAAAAGGAGATCAAACAAAAAATAAAACCTCCAGTGGATTTTGTCCTCCTTATATTCCTCAACATTTTATTTTTATACAAATATTTGAAGCAGTCTTGTGACAAATAAAAAGACGTTGACATATTTGAAGATATTCAGTTTAAAACTAACAAGGTTATAAAAGTGTTTGAGATTGCATTCCCAGTACCCAATTTATTTCATCAGAATGCTTCTGACATTTCCCCTGGGAATGCATATATGACTAGCATGAACTACGGTTAAGGGTCCGAGTGTGATCATCTGTAAGCTAAAACACTGTGACTGGGCATTTTATATTCTTTTCCCTTTGGTATTTCTTGTTTTGTTCTACTGCAGCTCCCTTCTACTCCCTTCTAGACAAACCTGATTTGGAAATGTATAAAATGAGCTAAATAAAATTGTCACCCTACAAATTCTGTACATAATTAGATGATGGTTTCTAAACAAAATGGACAAACTTTATCTATAAATGGTGTAATGTAATGAGAAACAGCTCCAAAGAGGAAGTCCATTTATTTATGCCTATTGCTTTGCCTTTCCTTCAGCATTTATTGCTTATATCTTTGTTACTAGTCTTATTCTTTTGGCATTGAAAGGTCACTTTGGTGATAAGTATCTTCATGCCACATGACTTTTTACAGTCTTCATTCCAATAAAATTGCTATGCTCGGCATAGAATCTAAATATAATGCAAATTAATTAACAGGGGTAAAAAAACAACAGTAGTCATCAGTAATAATCTGTTAAAATATCCAATAAAAGAAAATTATTTATTTACAGCTTGGAGCTTAATTATGGAACCTAAAAGATTCATTGTAGAAAGAGAAATCATTTTGTTCATCTTATAAAATCACTTAAATTTCATATATTGCACAGTATATCAGGGAGCCAAATTTGAACAATTTTACCTAAAAATTTTTCACATCAAAGTAAAACATGGGAGTTAAGCTTACATGTAATTTTTGTGTGTGAAAAACTAGACCTTAAAAGTGATTTAGTAACATTTATTATTCTTTCCTGCTGTAAATATTAGTTGAAATATTAAGATTTTTGTTACAAAATGCATAACAAGTGAAATTAAGTTTATTTTGATGTGACATTTTTAAAATTAAGATTTAGTTTATGCAGATTCATTCTATCATACAGATCTCAGGTCATTAATACTGAATTTTGAAATCAAAATTATATAGTAGTATGCCAATCTATAAGTAGATGGTGAAATAGAAAACATAATGGAAGGTGGAGAAGATTTTGCAAAGACTACAATTCCACAGTAAACATACTTATTTAAATGGAATATTGTTGTAATATGTAATTAGAAATTTTAGGTAGAAAGGGATAAAGTACATTGAAAATATTGTACTTTTTCCTGTATTTATTCACATATAAAAGAACACTTATGGTAAAACTGTAGATTTTGTGGTGAAATGGTTTTGCCAATTATCCATTTACTACCAAACTGTGTAGGCCTTCCATGGTGCAACCCACAGCATATGGACTTTCAGTATCCAGCATGGTTCACCGCACTGCATGATCCTTTACCTATTTCAGGAAACAGTAATCATATGTCATTCTGTGATCTACTGCTGTGTTCTGCTACTGGTTTCATAAATAAAGTTGAGAGGTCATTTCCACCATAAATTTGTTTGTCAGAAATTTTCAGCCAAAGAAAGTAGGTAATGGAGTATGGAAGGCTGAAGTCAAACATAAATTTATCACTAAGGTGATCGTCTATATATTGAATACTAGCCAATTTAACTGCAAAGTGGCAAAGATTAAATCAAAATTATTTCTATTATAATTTTGTGATTATAATACATGCGTTTAGAGGACACATGTTAAGCTAGCTGCCTTTGCAAGAAAGTTTTACATTTTTTTTGGAAATAAATTTGCTGCTTTGTATATGAGAGCTAATTCATTAAAAATACATTTTGGAGATTTAGATAACACTGATAAATTATTAAGCTATCTGAAAACCTCATGCTTACAATTAAAGAAATTTATCAAGTGATATTAGCTTTGGATATAGAAAAAGAATGTCTTCAAAGGCATCCAATTTGCAAGCGAAGCTTATGGGATATAATTCATAAGTTTACCCTGTATAAATAAAGAGGAAAGCAGAAGAAATTATAATTTTTAAAAAAGTTATTATTTATTTATTCACGAGAGATGAGAGAGAGAGAGAGAGAGAGAGAGAGAGACAGGCTCCATGCAGAGAGCCCGATGTGGAACTCGATCCCGGGACTTCAGGATCACGCCCCGGGCTGAAGGCAGGCGCTAAACTGCTAAGCCACCCAGGAATCCCAGAAATTATAATTTTTATTAGTTTTTAAGTTCATCTTTATCTGGTTTACTAATAAAACGAGTAAATACATTTGTCAGATAGGATTTAATTGAATGCAGTACAACAAAAAGGATTTGGTTTAAACAGATTGGCGATGACCTGCAAAGCTTTACGCACAAAATGTTATCATTAAAAGAGGAAAACCATTTAATCTTGATGTAAATAAATATTTCGATGTCACAAAACCCGGAAGGGGATATTGCAGTTATATTTGGGACATAGTTGTTTTTTTTGGAGCATTTTAAAAGGCAATGATACAAACTCAGTCATCTGAGTATTTAAAAAAGAAAACAGAATAGTGATGTGCACAATTTATTAGGGCTCTCAAAAGTGCAAATGGTATTCTATGAGACTCCGTGAAAACTAACCTACTGTTTTGATGTCTATTCATACATGGCCAATATCCACATATCCTTTCTGGTATTATTAACTCTATTATCCAAAATATCCCATCCAATACTGTCACTTTTATACTATTTTTCTTTAACACTAATTTGTAAGGTCTGAATATTGAAAAGGAATTAACTGTACCCATATGATAATTCCTGCAAACACAAGCATCATTGAGTGATATGATACCTGGCATTCTTGCCACTTTAAAATGTACTGACCAATTAAAATGGTTATTTTGGTCCTGCCTTGACTTAAATTGTTTTCAGTACGTACATGAATTATTGTAACTTCCTGAGGAAGTGGGGTTAAAGTCACTTGTTATACTCCCCTCCAGGTATGTTCCATTCAGGATTTTCAAATTAAGAAACTGACCAGATATTTCTTCCTAGAATATTATGCTTTTTATCCATATCACTCTGTTTAAACATATTTTAAGATTTAAGTGGCCCATGATTTCTGTCACAGCTAATAAAAAAACAATATTCTTTGGTAAATTTAAAGTCTGGTGCAGTGAACATAAGGCTCATTCCTCATTATGAAGTATTGGCAATCCCATCTCTCTTTATACATGCACTTTAGAAAGTAGACAGATCAACTCTGATATTTTTGTTACTATTTTAAAAAAGAAACCAGCAAAACCAGTTAAACAAAAGATAAAATTTGTAAATAATTTATGCTAAAAACTAATGCAAATATAAATCATTTTCTAGGGAACCTTACTTGTCAATCACCAAAGTAGAGACCAATAGATCATATACTTATGAAGGGGCAAAAGGAAAATTGATTTGAGTGTTTTAATGGACCATAACCAAATCATCTCTCTCCATGTTCAAGTATTCAAAAATTAGAAACTGAAAAAGTTGAATTTGGTGATTGTTGATGCCTGAACTTCAATTTCAGCCTTGACTAATCCATAAAGTTTTTTCCTTTCTATTTTCTACATGAAAAAGAAAGACTGCATATTTTTTCTAATCTTGACTCCTGCTTTCTCTCTCTCATCATTGACTAAATATGAAGTCTATGAATCAACTTTGGGGCATCCCTCATCTTCCTAAAATTATATGCAAAATTCTATATATTTATGCCTGCATGTCTTTTGTTCTGGGAGAAAAAAACATAGTTTCTAGAATTTAAGCATAATCACTCTCTGCCCAAAAGTTTACACCCTATTTGGTTAAAATTTCTTGCAATGTCATAGTGCAAAATAATCCTAAATAATCCCAAATAGAGAATTACTTCTTAAGTAAAATTGTTATGAATATAGTATGTTATATTACCATTATTTTATACTGAGTTTTAAAATATATATATATTTCCATTATTGTATACTCTGAGTTTTAAAAACTATATATGAATATTATGTTATATTAGTATTATTTTATACTCTGTTTAAAAACACTTATGAATATAGTATATTACCATTATTTTAATATATTTTTAAAAAAGAAAATCCAGCTACACTTCAGAAAAGGGGTTTACAATCTACTTATACTTTTGTTATACTTTTATTTTAGGTAATATATTTAACTCAACTCTTTGGATAATATAACATGCTAAGGGGAGACAGATGGACTGCATGCTTACCTAAAAACTTACAAGAACAGAGTACCATATTTTAAATTTGTACTCAATATGTTTCTGTTTGGTGATCCAAACTCTTATCTTCCTTATTAACCAGGGTATACCTTTCTACGCTTCCCTAGACACACACACACATACACATACACACACACAGTTTTTTTTGAAAGAAGAAATGAATGCTGGGTCAGTTGGCAACCTTTTGGTCATGAATTTTAATTCTATAGTTTAGTTTCTTTGGACTATTTGTTCAATCAAAGCCCCCCAAACCTTTAAACATATTGATTTCCTTTGGTGACAAATTATTAAAGGTTCATTTCCGCAAACGAATGAAACTAATGTCATGCCAAAAGCATGTTTATTAAAACTAGGGACTAACATAAAAGTTTGAAACTCAAGCTAGAAAATACAAAAGTGCTATTAATAGCTTTTTATATTTATGCTGACACAGTGATTAAGCCATTAAAATTCTCATAGGATGGGATCCCTGGGTGGTGCAGGGGTTTGGCGCCTGCCTTCGGCCCAGGGCGCGATCCTGGAGACCCAGGATCGAATCCCACGTCGGGCTCCCGGTGTATGGAGCCTGCTTCTCCCTCTGCCTGTGTCTCTGCCTCTCTCTCTCTCTCTGTGTGACTATCATAAATAAAAAAATAAAATAAAATTCTCAGAGGATAGTAATTCAATATATACTATAGTCTTCAGTCATATTTTTCATTACTTAAAATTATCTTCTTAATTCTCTACAGTGAGTTCACAGTTGCAGGGGTATGCACTCTTCAGTCATTTAAATGTACATGTTCCAATATTTACAGGTACAATATTTTACCCAATACTGAACACATTCATAAGCCGGGTCAGTTAAAAATGAAATCAGTGACAGAACTGGTAAATATTAATAGGACTAAACAAACTCATGTGAATGATCTTATGGGATAGATACTTCCTGAAGCTTTGGCTCACCAGATTTCTCTGTGGTAAGCTGAAAGCTAAGGAAGCAGGCAAAAATGATGGCAAGCACACACCTCAACTGCGTAACTGCCTAAGTAGATTGTGTTTAAACAGATGAGCAATTCCCTATTACCTCTAGGAAACCAAATTACTCAAGTGTGTATGTGTGCATACACACACCAGTGGGAGTGAAACTGATTGAAAATTGCAGATAACAGGATTAGGATCATAATAACAAAAACTATTTTCTATTGCAGTTATTTTTAAGTCCATACTTAGTTTCCCAAGAGAAAAAGTTTCCATTTTTTCGATCAGAATCATAATGCTAATTAAACTCTGGATTACTGGAAGCACTCACATTGTCAAATATTGATTGTCATAACATGCATCAAAAAAGCAAATGTTGAAACTGACTGCCAGCTGAAGCATGGACAAGAGAATGTGACTAAGAGATCAGAGCATCTGTGTATAAAACTAAAGAAAACTAAGGGAAGAAAATCTCACAGAAGTGGATTCATATATGAAAATGACTTTTTAAAAATCTTCAATGTGATAGTAAGAAAGCTAAGATGCATAGAATTTGCATCACACAATTTTTGATTAAGGAAGTCCGATTACATGGTAACAGTTAAATAATTAGAATAAAAATCAACAGCTGTATTGTATTAGTTTATGATCTAGTTGATATGAATTATTAGAATTAGTTTATGCCTATGATTCTGAAATTATGCTAGTAATTAACTAATTCACTGCCCTTTGAAAATAGAATAAAGTGATTCATCCTTAGAATAATTCGAATCAAAGGAAAATTCAGATATGATTATTGTCATGGAAAACCATAATGAGTTACTTCTGTGGCCTTGAATAGAACTATCTGAATGATAACTGTCAGTGGCATTTCTACCTATAAATTAAAGAGGGTTGTAATAGTGCTGAAATAAAATCATTCAAGCAGAGTCTTGTTTCACAAACAGTACCACAGGCTGAGGAGTCGTATCACATGTATATTACTGTTATGTCTGCAGTCCTGGGCAATAACGATTTTGACTGTAATTCATGGTGTGTTTTAAGATGTAGAAGCAATAAAATATTGATCATCAGCATGTCCAGCCATTATTCAGAAGATTAGATCAATTTATGAGAAGCCGAAACTTGTAAACGAGTGACCTTCCAAAGGCTAAAAGTAATTCCAGGGTAAAACCATCACATATCTAGCACTCCAGATGAAACCTAAGTTACTAAAATTCAGATGTTAAAATAAAATATAGTTTTGAGAACAAATCATGTAATAAGTTCTTGGGGCCATTACTCCACAGATATTATATATATTTCCAGTTTTTCATAGCACATAGGAAGTTAAAAACCTGTGTTGAAGATAAACACATTTTTAAGCTAAAGGTGAAGACAAAAGTAATAGTCAAATTTTAAATACACTATTTAGTGTGATTCAGATTCAACTAGTAAACTTACAAAGGAAAACAGTTTTCTAAAAACACAAAAATTAAGTAAACAGTTAATTAAAAATATATTACTATTTCTTCATTTGTGAAAATAGGACATTGAATTTTTTTAACATAAAGTGATATATATGCTCTCTACATGTTTTGATTCAGTGTAAACTTCAGTTTAAATTGGGTCATTGCACATTCGACTATCTTAAATTATAATTAATACACGTGTCTATATGATAAATGCTCAGGGGATTAACCCTCAGGGGAAGGGGTCTATTTAACTTGGGTCTGTATGAGATCTACTAAGGGACAATTCATTGAATATTCTAAAAAACTACGGAGTATTTTTCTAGGCTTTCTAAATGTAACATACACCTCTGAGCCTTTGTATTACTACCAGAGATTAAACGTCTCAATAGAGCTTTTTGCAAATCAAAGAAAAAAAATTAGTGGAATTGAAACACATTTTAACATGGCAGTAAAGTTATAAAATAAAACACGCTACTCTCATTTTAAAGTCATTCTAAAGAAAGGGAAAATTATTTTAAAATTGTTAATACCACATATTTAACATTAAAACTCTTTATTAAAAGAAATAAAGTGATACCTCAAAAAGACTAAATATGCAATATTCAGTGAAAAAATCTTATTGTCTGTCAGTATGCGCATTTATAAATATAACACAACCTTTTTCTGATTAGATGAAACATCTTAATTTGATGAATATAATTATAAATAATGAAGTAAATATTCATGACATATAATTCTAGCAATGTTAAGTTATAGCTGTACGATACATGTCTCAACATCACGATGGCTGAACTAAAACGGCAGAAAATTTATGATTAGGTAATGAAAATGTATCTGATGAAAATGGATTACCCATGTATGAAATTTAGTTAAAACTATGCTGATCTTATTTTAAAAGCAAACTTATGACATGGCATCAGAGAGGAAAATCATGGTATTCCTAAATGATAAAATGCAATTTAAATCAATTATAAGTCTTTATAGCATGTGTATATGATATTCTCAATTATAAAACCCACTATCAAGCTAAAAAAGAAGTAGTGTAACAAAGGTGTAAAAGTTAGAAACACAAAAGTAGGTTTCTTAGCTAGTAAAATAGAGAAAGGCCAAAAATCAAGAAAATTAGTTAAAATATTAAATATGATTTTTTTTCTGGCAAGAAAGAGATGGGTTTGATTCAGTGAGTTTTTAGTCTTCCAACTTTTCTAATATAATATGTAGGCCAATTCCTATCATGTCGCAGAATGGACTGGTATGGTGTAAGCAATATCATCATTGGTTTTGGAGTCAGATAATTCAAAGTGAGTTTATTTTTTTTTTTTAAAGAAAGGTTTTTTTTTTATTTTTTTTTAATTTATTTATGATAGTCACAGAGAGAGAGAGAGAGGCAGAGACACAGGCAGAGGGAGAAGCAGGCTCCATGCACCAGGAGCTCGATGTGGGATTCGATCCCAGGTCTCCAGGATCGCACCCTGGGCCAAAGGCAGGCGCCAAACCACTGCGCCACCCAGGGATCCCTCAAAGTGAGTTTAAATTCTGGCTCTGTTAAGGTTAAATAGGAAATAATAATTATTTTTTTCACAACGATTTTTCAAGGATTAAATGAGATCATCGCAGAGAAAACAAACAGTGAGGGCTCCAGGAATGCTATCAATTGATGGTAAATGTATTATTTCTTACCCAGAAATTAAATATACAGTAACTAGATATATTACAGTCTTTAATTACATTATTATTAACTAATAATATTTGTTAATAAAATTGTTTCTCAATTATTGATAGTTAAGCATTGCAACAGTGCAGATCGATTGTTCATGAAAATATTCTTATGCAAAAATTCTGCAAAGTTGTCTTTTAAATTATAAATGTGAAATTATCCGTAGTGAAAAGAATGTGACAAATTACCAACACAATAAGCTTTAGTTTTTTGCTTCCATTGAAAATAGATATTTTTATTTCTGCAGACCTCCCGAATAATCTTAGTTACCTCAATAAAATTACCTCAAATCCTCAAAATACAATTTGTAAAATACTTCTTGTTATCCATCAAAAACCTAAGATACAATAATTAAACAGATATCTTACAGTAGATTGTGAATAAAGACCAGATGAAGAACAACACGCTGTCCAAATATGCTATGGAATTTGGCTGTGTTTGACTGACTTATAGTGGAAAAAAATACATAAAGGGTGATATAATACCTCTATTATAGACATATAATGTAATAAAATATATAATTATATAATTATATAATGTGTATAATAAATTAGCCTTTTTCTTTTCTTTTTCTTTTTTTCATTTCTTTTCTATTCTTCCTTCCTTCCTTCCTTCCTTCCTTCCTTCCTTCCTTCCTTCCTTCCTTCCTTCTCTTCCTTTCTTCCTTTCTTCTTTTTTGTGGAAGAGTGGTTATGTGGAATCAAGTCTCATAAATTTTGTTATTACATGACTTCTCATGTAATGTGATACATTCACATACAATATCAGACAGTGCCAGACATTTCTAAGTCAACATTTCATGATTTTAATAGAGTATTTTCTATATTTTAACTGAATTGATCACACTGATTCTACTGATTCCAATTTTCCAGTTGATTCATGCATTTAGATACATTTTGGTTGTTCAGGTTCCTATTTTCATTTTTTTTGCCAAACCTTTTCTTCAGCCTTTATTGAAATTGTGACAACTCATTTTAACTAGTTATTCTAATTCTCAATAATCTCTTTGCTTTAAATTTTGTTTTCTTCTTTTTCTTAGTGGTCATTCAATTAAACCATACTATGAATTTATTATCCAATTCTTAATACTACTAGTGTCATAAAAATTCAATTAAGTCAGTGGCAATTCTACTTATCAAATAATTATTATAATCATCTTCACTTTTGTCTTTATCATCTACTTTAATCAATCAGACTGATTGAATTCCTCTACTACTATGTTTTGTTCCTTTCTATTAATATTTTAGTTGAGATTGATGGATCTGTGACATTTACATCAAGTCAGCCCATCCCAGTCTATCACATAATAAATTTAACTGAAAAAATGCCACTATTGAAAAATTATATTTTCCAACTGTTGAAATAAAAGTCTCTTATGATATACCATAACAGTGAATCAAATTTTATTTCAGTAATTCAACTCTGACAAAAGTCACAATAGATTCAACACAAATACAGGTACACACGGATAAACACACAAGGTAAAACTGAAAACTTACTTCCTACCAGACAGCAAATGACTAAATTTTCCCTTGGCCAATTCTAGTCAACATTTCAATTTCTGGTTATATACTTCTATAGTTTCTTTAATGACTTTCAAACATCTTCTATAATCAGTATATAATTTCTGTTTTTGAGGTTTTTTTAACTAAGATACAAAGAAATAGTTTATTGCCATTAGCTTAATTTTTGCAAAGTATTTCACTAAAACAAACAAACAAACAAGAAGACAAAACAATAACATGAAAGTCCTTCTATCACCATGATGCCTCAGGAAATAAATGTTAACTTGTAGGCATCCTTCTGTTTGCTTTCAAAAACCGAAATTCTGGGTAACATATTTGAGAGCTTTAAAATACTTATCATGCTAAACAATCTAGCAATAATTATAAGGAAATCAAACACAGTAGTCTCAAAATATGTCACCGTGTCTATGAAAAGCATTCACAATTATCACGTTTCCCTTGTTTGCCCTGAAGCATTATGTTACTAAGTAGAACTGTCTAACAGTTGTGACTTAACATTCTTACATACTTTAATTCCAATATATTCCATTAAATTTGCATTCTTTTCTTTGATTGAAGGTTGTAGTGAAGTTGCATCATGTCTGTTTTTCATAACAAATGAAAACTTCTCTACATTGCTTAATATTTTCTGTTCAATAAATACTGTGACTTTACACAACAAATAATCGGTTGGGACTTGTGGAGGGGGTTCGAGGCACTGCATAAAATCTATTTTTCTGAAGAAGAGTAACTAATTATTCTCACATCCATAAACTCACCATAAAATTCAACTCTTTTATGTTACATTGTTTTCTAACTCCTCCCTTAATCTGGAGCAACTCTCTTTTCCAAATATTCTTAGCTCCAGTCATGACATCATTGTCAGAGCCTGATAAACTTGCCCTAATCTACATATACTTCCTGTCCCCTTCATAATTACAAAAACTGACTATTTTTTTTAAAGATTTTATTTGTGTAGGGGCCCCTGGATGACTCAGCAGTTGAGCATCTGCCTTTGGCTCAGGTCATGATCCTAGGGTCTTGGGATCTAGTCCCACATCAGGCTCCCTGCAGGAAGCCTGCTTCCCACTGTGCCTTTGTCTCTGCCTCTCTCAGTGTCTCTGAATAAATAAATAAAATCTTTTTATTTGAGAAAATCTTATTTGAGATAGACAGAGCCAGATCAAAGGGAGGTGTAGAGGGAGAGGGAGAAGTAGACTACCCACTGACCATGGAGTCCCACGCTACTCGGGGCTGGATCCCAGGACCCTGGGATCATGAGATCATGACCTGAGCCCAAGTCAGATGCTTAACTGACTGAACCACCTAAGCACCTCTAGCAATACCTATTTTTCAAATAATAGTAGCTACTGTTTATTGAGCGCTTTCCATAAATAAGGCAATGTATTACATACTTTATGTAAGTCTTTAAATAATGTTTACAATCACAACGTATCATCTTTTTTAAAGAAACCAACAAAGTAAACAAACCAAAAAAAACTTTTTGCCAGTTGCTCAAGTCCATACATTTCATACAGAATCCAGGTAATTTTGCCACTAAAGCCAGTGCTTTGTTTATATCTTCTAGCCTATTCACTATAAACCTATCAATCTGGGAAAATGACTGATTCTTAGCCACACTTAATTAAAGCTTCATTCATAAAAATGAAACATCAAAAAAAGATAGCACATCTTTAAAGAGAGAGCATGACACAGAGAGAAAATTGAAAGAAAGGCTAACTCTAATATTATAGTTAAAACTTGAATAAACCACCTACATCTTCATCATAAAAATTCAACTTCCAGTTCTCCCAGAGTGTGAAGCCGCTTCTGTGTGTCTCCAGAGCACATTAGATGCTTGACCCACATGAACTTGTTTTGCCCAAATAACACTTCTGAATTGGTCCTCTTATCCCCACTAAACTATTGGTTTCTTAAACAATTGGCATCTCTTTTCATAGAAACTGTCTCTGGTCTTCTTTTTCTTTCTTCTTTTCTTTTTCTTCTTCTTCTTTTTTTTTTTTTAAGATTTTATTTATTTATTCATGAGAGACACAAAGAGAGAGAGAGGCAGAGACACAGGCAGAGGGAGAAGCAGGCTCCATGCAGGAAGCCCGATGCGGCACTCGATCCCGGGTTTCCAGGATCACACCCTGGGCCAAAGGCGGCGCTAAACCGCTGAGCCACCCAGGCTACCCCTGGTCTTCTTTTTCAATTTTAATTTTATCTGTCTCCTTTTCAGCTACATTCAATATTTTTAGATACCAAAAACTGGCTTTGTGATTAGACAATCATTTCTATATAATGCTCAGTAAACAGTAAGTTTCATCCTTAACATTGGCAAAAATGGTATTATTATTACCCTTTTCACATTTGATTCTGTTTTTATATATCAGTGCCATGAGATATGTTCTTTCCAGTATCATTTCTTTGCACTGAAGTCTTACAGGAAACTATTATTCTATAATTAAGGTATCTTATGTAAATGAAGACAATGTCACATATTTAAAATTCTAATGCCAGTTTTATGTGTGAATAAGTACATTGATATTTTTTTCAGTGAGAATATGTTCACACAATGGTGTTTCATTTAGTATACTTTAAAAAGTTATTATGTACAAAAGGTAGTTCTAAGAATGGTAATTTTATATGTGAATAATTAAAGTGTTATCCGGGGAATGAATGTGTTTACCACATTGTGCTGTATTTAAAACATTCTGCAAAGGCACGTAAATAAAAGACATTTCTAGGAATGGTGGCTGTATACATGAACACAAAGTGTTATTAAAGTGGATAACTGTGTTCACACAATATGTTGCTTTAATACACCTTGAAGAAACATATGTGTAAAAGATTTTCTAAGAATGTTAATTAACTGTTTATGTGAATTAGTACAGTGATATTTTATCGAATGAATGTATTCACCAGTGTGTGATATATGGAATACATTATGCAGGGTCACATGTATAAAAGATGTTTCTAAGGGTAATTGTATTGCATCAGGAAAAAAAAAATGATCATGAAAAAAAGATTTGATAAGTTGGACTTTATTAAAAACCTGCCCTGCAAAAGACAGTGTTAAGAAAATGAACAATAAGCCAAAGACTAGGAGAAAATATTAAACAATATGTATATGATAAAGAACTTATACTCGACATACACGAAGAAGTCTAAAAACTCAACAAAAATGAAACAAACCATCCAATACAAATTAGGTGAAAAATCTGAATAGACCCTTCACCTGAGAAGAATACAAATGTCAAATAAACTTGAAAATGTTTTCAATGTCATATGTTTCTAGAGAACTACAAATTAAAACAACGAGTTATCATTACACAACTATTGGATGGCTAAGATGCAAAATACTGACAGAACCAAAAGTTAACAAGAATAATGTCATATGTTTCTAGAGAATTACAAATTAAAAATATTCCATGCTCATGGATTGGCAGTTTTAATATTGTGAAAATGTCAGTGTTACCCAGGGCAATTTACACGTTTAATGCAATCCCTATCAAAATACCATGGGCTTTCTTCAGAGAGTTAGAACAAATTACTTTAAGATTTGTGTGGAATCAGAAAAGACCCCGAATAGCCAGGGGAATTTTAAAAAAGAAAACCATAGCTGGGGGCATCACAATGCCAGATTTCAGGTTGTCCTACAAAGCTGTGGTCATCAAGACAGTGTGGTACTGGCACAAAAACAGACACATAGATCAATGGAACAGAATAGAGAATCCAGAAGTGGACCCTCAACTTTATGGTCAACTAATATTCGATAAAGGAGGAAAGACTATCCACTCGAAGAAAGACAGTCTCTTCAATAAATGGTGCTGGGAAAATTGGACATCCACATGTAGAAGTCTGAAACTAGACCACTCTCTTGCACCACACACAAAGATAAACTCAAAATAGATGAAAGATCTAAATGTGAGACAAGATTCCATCAAAATCCTAGAGGAGAACAGAGGCAACGCCCTTTTTGAACTTGGCCACAGTAACTTCTTGCAAGATACATCCATGAAGGCAAGAGAAACAAAAGCAAAAATGAACTATTGGGACTTCATCAAGATAAGAAGCTTTTGCACAGCAAAAGATACAGTCAACGAAACTAAAAGACAACGTACAGAGTGGGAGAAGATATTTGCAAATGACGTATCAGATAAAGGGCTAGTTTCCAAGATCTATAAAGAACTTATTAAACTCAACAGCAAAGAAACAAGCAATCCAATCATGAAATGGGCAAAAGACATGAACAGAAATCTCACAGAGGAAGACATAGACGTGGCCAACACGCACATGAGAAAATGCTCTGCATCCCTTGCCATCAGGGAAATACAAATCAAAACCACAATGAGATACCACCTCACACCAGTGAGAATGGGGAAAATTAACAAGGCAGGAAACCACAAATGTTGGAGAGGATGCGGAGAAAAGGGAACCCTCCTACACTGTTGGTGGGAATGTGAACTGGTGCAGCCACTCTGGAAAACTGTGTGGAGGTTCCTCAAAGAGTTAAAAATAGACCTGCCCTATGACCCAGCAATTGCACTGTTGGGGATTTACCCCAAAGATTCAGATGCAATGAAACGCCGGGAAACCTGCACCCCGATGTTTCTAGCAGCCATGTCCACAATAGCCAAACTGTGGAAGGAGCCTCGGTGCCCATCGAAGGATGAATGGATAAAGAAGATGTGGTTTATGTATACAATGGAATATTACTCAGCCATTAGAAACGACAAATACCCACCATTTGCTTCAACGTGGATGGAACTGGAGGGTATTATGCTGAGTGAAATAAGTCAATCGGAGAAGGACAAACATTATATGTTCTCACTCATTTGGGGAATATAAATAATAGTGAAAGGGAATATAAGGGAAGGGAGAAGAAATGTGTGAGAAATATCAGAAAGGGAGACAGAACAAAAAGACTCCTAACTCTGGGAAATGAACTGGGGGTGGTGGAAGGGGAGGAGGGCGGGGGGTGGGGATGAATGGGTGACAGGCACTAAGGGGGGCACTTGACGGGATGAGCACTGGGTATTATTCTGTATGTTGGTGAACTGAACACCAATAAAAAATAAATTTATTATAAAAAATAAAACAACGAGTTATCATTACACAACTATTGGATGGCTAAGATGCAAAATACTGACAGAACCAAAAGTTAGCAAGAATGACGAATAGGAACCTTGTTCATTACTAGTAGGAAAGCAAAAATGGTACATATAAAGTTTGGGAGTTTTTTAAGAGGCTAAAACTTAGTTTTACCATAAATGTTCTTGGTTAGAAAAATCTAATGAAACTATAGTTTTGAGCAAAAGATGCCAAAAATAAGATTCAATAATATGTTTCATTTCATTGACAAACTGATTCAGTGAATATAACAATACACTAGTTACAGGTTGGTTAAGGAGTACTATTACTTTCTAATCAGGATGAGCCAATTTTTATTATATCTACCTTTTAATCGCTAACTACTTAGCAACTACTACTTTCTGTACATAATTAACTTTTAGTATACTTTTCAAAGTAAAGTATTACAAAGTCAGTTCTTGTTATTACATTGGCATTATCTAGAATCCAGCAAACACTTATGGAAAAAGAGCACAGTTTCTCCTGAAGCTACTTCTGTCTACCTAGGAACTTCTGTGACAAAGAAAAAAAAAAAAAACTATACACTAAATTTCAAAAAAATAATGCATTATTAATTTCAGCGCTGTGCATACTGGTTAGGAATTTCAGCTATCTTAGTGGTAGTAAGACCCAGGTATACATGCTGAGTTTTCTGTTAAAAGATTTCTAAACCTAAGAAAGACACTTCTACCAGGAGGAAAGAAATGAGCCTTTAAATGGATATATTTTAATTGCATTTGTATTCTTACTTATTTCTTCTTATTCACCAAGTGTGGGGCTTTAAAATAATGATCTATTAAGAAGATTGGTTGCCAGTGAATATTGGTGCCTTTACATAAAATAGCTTTGAGGAACATGAGGAATCTGTCAGGCTCAATTTCTTTCCATATATCCTATTTCATTGATTCAAAGATACTTTTTCTCCCATATTCTGACTCTGTATTCTTATAGTTCATGGCATTTCACAATCGTTATGAGCCAGACAGCAGTTTTGATGTGACTGTCATTGCCCATGATGTGATTACTTGGTGATAACTGTTGTACTATTGTCATTTCGATTGAGTTACATGCATCATGGGGGATACACAAGTTGAGTTTAATTATCATTTTAAATGTCTTCCACAAGTACACTATAATTGACCATTGTCAGTAACTATAACTGTTACTTGAAGCTTAGAAACAAAATTTCAGGGGATCCCTGGGTGGCGCAGCAGTTTGGCGCCTGCCTTTGGCCCAGGGCGCGATCCTGGAGACCCGGGATCGAATCCCACGTCAGGCTCCCGGTGTATGGAGCCTGCTTCTCCCTCTGCCTGTGTCTCTGCCTCTCTCTCTCTCTCTGCGTGACTATCATACATAAATTAAAAAAAAAAAAAGAAACAAAATTTCAGAAATAGATTTGATATTATTAAAGAAAATATTTATTGTTGGAGGAATCCTTGCAGATCTACATTTTTTTTGTGAAGCAAAAATTAAGCTACTAGAGAAAAGAGGATACAATATGTCTAAATAGAATATGTCTACTTTCTGAGAAATTTCAAAAAGATTGCTTTCACCCACCAAATTAAATGCAAAAGATATTGTTCCTCTAGGAGGGATGAAAAAAATAACTTTAAAGCATTAAGAGGCTGGTCTTATTAATGCACCACACAAAACTATACTTAAGACATTGCTCAAGGCTTAAGCGCTAGTTATATTTTTCCTTAGCCATACATAATGGCATATCTTACGATCATTGTCACCTTACTGTTGGTGACACTCAGTTTCTTTAAAGAACATGAAATCAGCTATAAAACACTTTTTATTCTACAACTATTTAAAAGCCACAATTTTCTCATCATATTAGAAAATAAGAATCCAAGAAAATAAAAAATATATGTACAATGGAAGAGATAAGAATTTACTACTGTCACAGGTTCCAAGGAAAATCTACAACCCAGTAGGCAATGACATATCAACAAGGATGGCAGCACAGGATTCTGGGCACCTACCCTCAGTTTATAGTAAGAGTTATACCAGGCTCATGCCTCTAATTCAATTCCATGTCATGCAATGGAACTCTACAGAGTAAACATTAAAATAAAAGTGAAGGTCCATTTCCATAGAAAAATGAGAAATTATATATTTCTGTAGAATGATTTTCATATGCAAGGAATTCAGTCATCTGTATATATACGTAGTATATATATAGTATTATACTATAGTATATATATATAGTATACTATATATATAGTATTCTAACTAGTTAGAGAATGTTGATATCGATGGGAAAATATCATAATTCTTATCTTTTATGAGGATTAAAAAATTAACCTCTATGTCAGTCTGTATATATTAATCAGACCTATATGAATAATTTAGAATACACACAAATACTTTCGTATGCACACATATATAAATACATATTTAAATTTATGTATTTACATACAAGTGTTATATATGCTTATGTATGCACACATAAGATGCATATCATGACACAAATTCATGTATATGTATATAATGTCATATCTTCTTTTTCAAAATTTTCACAGTGGATTTTTTTGGAGAGAAGTTCAGTTTTTATGCTTTCAAGGTTCTCACATGCATTCAACTTTTCATGTTGAAGTATTTACATTTTCTTTGTATTTTAATAGTTCAAAATACTCATTTTGCTTATTAGTTATTTAAATGTAAGAAATGATTTTCAAAGCCATTCTCCCATGTGAAAACATGGCAGAGGCTGGGTCTGTTTATACAACAAAGGACACAGGCATGTAGACAGAAGAAATCCACAAGTAAAGAGAAAGAATAAATGAATGCTCACTAGGAAATCTAGGGTAAAGATTTGAATGAAGTAATGACAGCCTCTCAGGCAAACAGAATTTTTTACAAAAGGTTTTCTCTAGCCTCAGGCACAATTACAAAAGCTGTACCATATAGCCTCTATCACTCATAATCTAGAATAGTGCCTCTTTCTATTAACCAAGCAATAGAGGAGCAAAAATTATTTATACTATCCCATATGAGGCACTCTGTTTGCTGCAATGCATTCGGATAGCTTAATTAGGTGGATAGTGTGGCACATGAGGTTTTGCAAGCCAGGTTAATCACAAAGGCCGCGTCATCAAAGCAGAGTAGTCATGGGCTCTACAGCTAGATTACAAATAGGAGTTTCTTCATTGAGTGTCTTGTCACTGACTGTGTCTGTTAGTTTGCCTCCATCTACTTAAACAATTAGATAAAGCCTCACACTAGTAGTCCAAGGCTAATAAAGAGCCATGGAATTGAGTACAGCTGGCAATTTCTCCAGTTATTAAGATCTCATCTTCTACTGAGTGGTGGTCTCTAGAAAGTAAGGAATGCATTTTATTTTTTTTTAATATTTGTTCCCTTTCAAGACCTGACACACCTAGCCATAGATTTTCTAATCCTATTTAAGACCCACAAACACACAAAAACTTAGAACAAAAAACAAGGTTACACCACAATGTCAACTGATTTAACAATCAAAGAATTTTAAAAATGTGTTTTTGTCAGTAGTAATATAAAGGAAAATCCCGATAAACACAATGACACTGAGGGAATAAATGTTATATACCAGATTTTTTAATAACCATGTACTCTACAGTTTGGTTATAGTACTCCTATTCATCTTCTGAGTGCTAAATTTAACTTGGTAAATTGTCCAGAAAAATTCTAGTAGTGTTAATATATACACAAGAGACAATAGCCAATAATACCTATATACATTCATTCATATATATGTATATATGTTTATATACTCATAAATAGGTATACATTCATATATATGTGTATATACATACACACACATATGTGTGTGTATGATGAGTGACTCTAAATAGCATAATAGATAACCATTTTGAGCTTACGTCCAAAAAAAAAAAAAAATGACAAAGCAATTTGCAGTTCAGAGACCAAATGGAAGTATACTACCACACTCATATATTTTTTACTTGATCTCTTAAAATAATTATATATTGTAAATCATTTAACAATAAATACGCATTAAATCAAATCATAGTGTAGATTCTATGTCCACCTCAATTTCATTAATAACACTTTCATTTAACCATCTTCCAACAATGAATCTTAGGGTCATTCTTGACTCTTCTCTTCCCTTCCCTTCCCGCCATCCCTCAGTTTTTCTGACTCTCTATCCATATGTTTTGCAAATTTCATTTCCTTCTCTGTTGCCTGATCTCTACCCAGGATTCTGCCTTTTTTTTTTCCTGTAATCTCTTCCTGTAATTACTTATCCATTTATCAATGAACATTGAATGAATAATTTCTACATACTACTCTTTTTGGTATTGATAATACTTTTGAAAAATTCTAGGAGTGTTTTCCTGTATTCTATCATAACGATAGCTTCTTATAACTAGCAAATTAGATTAATAATAGATTTTCATTATTTTATCTCCTCCAGAAAGACAATTTTTTCTACATTTACATTTTTACATTTAAAGCTTCTTGGTGTAGTATAAAGGCTCCTCAAGATTTGAACTTCAATCTCTCTGGACTCATCTCCAAACATTCCTTAATATGCACTTTTCCTTTCAACCAAATCATACCAGAGTCCTTCTTCTGATCTTCATAACTCTGTCTCCTGGCATGAGCCTGGGATTTTCTCTCCCACTCATCCCTCTCCAAAACTTGTAAAACTAAAGTACATAGCTTACAGTAAGTGCTTAACAGGTGTTAGCTTTCCAATAGATTCTTATTTTTTTGGTCTGCTCTGTGAATTCTGTGAGGTTTTCAAGTTGCCTGAAGGGCATTTGGCAAAGATCTTATTGTAGGATCTCATCCTTGATTACAGGTCTGTTCTCCCTCAATTGCATCTGTAGTTATTGTCCTGCTACAACCATATTTAGGGATTGGGCTCCCATTAGTTACAGAAAATGTTCATCATTAATATATTATTCTAATTTGGACACAAATGCCCAGAACTTAATGTCTGAATAAACATTTCATTAAGGCATGGTCAAAATTTAGGAGAATTTGTACTAATTAGGCAAAACTAAATGTATTTTATAAAGTAATTTTAAACTACATAGGTTAATTTTCACTGACCTATTAGTATAATACGTTCCTCCAGTGTGAACAATCATATTTCTGAATCTCTAAATATTACTATGAAATAAAAATAGCAAGAAACAGAGGTAAAAAAGGAAACCAGCAATGGTCTCAAATATGCTCCCCCAAATCCTTGAAATATCAAAAAGAATTATCTTCAAATACTCCCTCTCTCATGAGACACCTTCCTCAGAGAATTAATGTTTTTTTAATGTACTCAACTATTTAGCAACTTAAATTTTGTCAAAAGCAGTGTTTCTCAAATTTTCTGTGCATTAGATTGATTTGGGGTATTTATAAAACTTCAGGTTTTGAGGCTACAGATCCAGGCTCTGTTTCAGTGATTCTGCCAGAGGCCTAGAAAACTTTACTTTCACTAAACATTTAAAGTGCTTCTGAAAAAATAATCTATGGGAAATACATTAAGAAATAATTCTATAATCACACAGATTTGTCAAGTAACATATAAAGTCATATCACTTTTATTTACTCTTTTATATACACATCTTTTTATTTTTGTTTATAGTAACACCTCTATTAATGTATAGTTGAAAGAGCTAAGTAACCTGTTAAAGTACTTTGTAGTTTAAATGCTATATTCTAATAGAAGAGACTTTTTAAGTTTTTAAAATTAATTAATTTCTGAATAGTCAATCCAGCTTAAAAAAAATCAAACTGCCTATGAACAAGTAATTTTTATAGACTGAAAAATCATATGTATTTTCCTTATCACTGCCCATGGATACTGTGCTCTAGAAACTAATAACAACCATTAGAAAAATCATGCTTGTAGATAAAAATCTTTGGAGGATGTGTACATGCAACATTATTAATTAAATAGTATACTCCAAAGGAATCGTTTGAAGATTCTATCACATTTCTGTTTCAGAAATACACTTTCTATTTTATTTTTTTATATTTCAAAGGAGAGTTTTAAGATCTGAAATAATTCCTCAAATCTATTTAAAAACCTGTTGGGCATGTGAAAAATAAAACACAAAAATAAATATATATGGGAATTGTTATGTATATAATTATATATATTACGTCTAGATTTTATATGAAGAATTCTTTCTTTAAAATTTATAATTTCTCTATAGATGATTCAAATCCAAATAATACGTAGCTCCTTGCAATTACCTTCCACTGGGTAAAACAGCAAGGTACTGAAGTGATGGTGGATGGGTAGGTGGGGAGGGGAAGCAGTAAATCATTTCAGACAATTTCACACTCAAGCCTTGTTGACATGAGGCAGGGCAAAGGAAATAACCCTGTCAGCACCTGCATCTTTAATGAGGGAAAATGCTGCTGCACGTGTAGAAAAGAGAGAGGGAAAAATAAATCACGTTTAACTTGAAAGTGGGCTGTCGGATTTATTCAAATAGAAATACAACCTTGTGTGTGTTTTCTCCTCCTCATATATTTCCACTTAAAATCTTTCAATACACACCCAGAATTCAACATTGTCGTTTTTTATTTTTAACCTTGTTGTTCTTCAAAGTTTCAATTCAACCCACTATATGCGAAATGTAGACTTTTAAAACATATCATTTAGCATTTGTCTTTCATTGTCTTCTGACATCTGTTGCAATCAGAGGTGGATGTTTAAAATGTAAAGATGGATATCTGTCAGATTCCTTTGTAGGAGAGATTAAATAAAGATGTGGCATAGCCCAGATACAGCAGGCTATTTCTATAGCCTATATGGGAGATAACCACTGTTGGCTTAAGAGTACTTTATATGTAAATAAGAGATGAGGTAAATTGACAAGAGAAACATCTAGCAGTGGTTTTCATTCAGGGGTGGGTTTTCAGAGGCTCTACATGCAATGAAGGGCAACCTCTGGAAATTGTTAGAGTGGCCTAATCATTCCTAGAATCCACCTTTTAATTACTTCTTTCTTTTAAAATTGATTTACTAAAAAAAAAATTGATTTACTTTCAAGCAAAAGTATTTCTTGATTTAAAATGTGTAAGTAATTTCTAGGCACCTCGCTGACACACCAACCACTTCCCATACAATATTGTAAATACACAAAAATGTAAATATGATAAAACATAAGCAGTTTTTAAAAAAGCATTATCTAGAGAGACAAAAAAGAAAATTAAAAAAAAAAAAAACAACACGAGAGCTGGGTAATCCATTAAGCCAAGCATTATATTCAAATAATATTTTAATATT
Source organism: Nyctereutes procyonoides (assembly GCF_905146905.1). Classification (NCBI taxonomy): domain Eukaryota; kingdom Metazoa; phylum Chordata; class Mammalia; order Carnivora; family Canidae; genus Nyctereutes; species Nyctereutes procyonoides. The sequence continues at coordinate 455,425 of NW_026575158.1, read as the reverse complement.
TAATTACACCAAGTAACTAAGTCACAGCTTTACCAAACACCTCTTTATTACTGTGGGTAATAAAATAATTTGCATTATGATGGTTATTTGCATTGTTTTTACTTTGTGCCCTGAGGCTATATACACCTGTCCCTGTACACACTTCTGTTCATGTGGTAAGTCATCAAGTTAAGTTCTAGAGACTGCTTACTTCTCAGTTTTTCAGAAACTTATTAACGTTTTTTGATCTGTCTGCCTTTGAAATCAATTTCTTGTGAAGGAGAATATTCTTTCGTCAAGGTGAAGAGAAGGTGAATGAGAAACTGTTTCTTCAAAAATCACTGAGATGGATCTTCCCGTCTCTGCTCACTCTAAACTCCAGTAGCCTCACTCCAGGTCCAGGTCTCTACTAAACATGAGAAAGCTAAAAGCACAACAGCAAAAGGAATCAGGGCCTCAGTTCATTCTAAGATGACTGTGAAGGGTGGGGGGCGGGGGGGGGGGGCGAACCTGAGGCTGACAACTCCTTTCAGGAGGTTTATAATCTCCATAGCCTGAAACCAACCATCCTGGGGGCAGGAGTTATGAAAATGGCTTCCCCTCTGCAGGTGTTCCTTTTGAAATGCTAACAGTATATTTCCTCTGGCAGGTAAATTGCTTTGAAATAATTCTTGAAATCTGTGGTACAGAGCAAGATGGATAATTTTATGCAACCCCTTTTCAATACTCGTATTTCTTTTTAAGGTGTTGTTCCAAAACAGGCCCTGAGTTACTAATCTGTATGACATATTATTAACTAATTGATAACTGATCACCTCTGAAACCAATCTATATATTGTATGAAGCAATAAATTCATTTATTTTAAGCTCTCTTTTAGTTTTAAAAATGCTTAGCTATAGGATAGTAATTGCAGAGTCTTGACAAATTTTAGGCCTAAATGTTTAGGTTGATTGGTCTACTTTGGAATGATACAATATCCTCTTGAATGGAAAGGTAACTTTATATTTCATACATAAACCTTACTTCTTTCCACCACATACATTAATGGATGTATCCTTCTTCCAGGTATCTAGGTAAAGATGATTCAAGACACTCCTGCTCATTTTGAGATCTGACCACCTGCTGGATAACTAGATCATGGATTAAATTTGTTGACCTGCAACAGGTACTGGCTGGCCAGATAAACAGTTTAAGAATACTTAAGCTGTATCTCTACCTGTATGTGTCAACAGTCATGGTTTTCAAAACATTTTCATAAAAATGCCCTCTTTACCCTAACAACTTGAAAAACGGGTTATTTTGTACTTAATTTGCATTTTTTAAATGCATATTTTTCATATTGTCAATCTTTGACATTTGGTTCATTCACTAATTTTAATCAATACTCAACAGAGTTCTGGCAAGAGAAGGGACTGTAGCAACAGATTAAAAAAAAAAAACTTTAGTAATTTCAGTAGTGTATTAAGTACAAAGTAGCTAAATGTACTTTGCTACACCAGACTAATTTTTCTGTATACTTTCACCTTATGGAAATGCTTTTAACAGACATAATTCCATTTGTTTTTTCACAGCTCCCTTACCTGCCAAGTCAGCGTATCCATTTTAACCCAGCAAGGGAAAAAAGTCAAGCCCATAGATGATTTAAGAATTCCGTTTCATGTGTGGATACAAATGATAATTACATATAGTTGCCGGATATTGAAATATGACAGTAAAATAAATAAAAATCAAACTTCAAGGTTTAATCTAATGAAACACCATATGCCACTCTTTTATGAATAATTTGTCTAAATTATGATGACCAATTAAACCTATCTAAATGAACTACAATTCATTCCCATAGATTTAACTAGAGGAAAGTTGACATCTTTTCATTCTTGGATGGATATTTTTTCTATTTTCCTGTACCATAGCATTGGGTTTAGTTAATTTCCCATAAAAGAGGCTAAGTAAAGCTTTTTGCGGCTATGTTATTCTAGCATCATTAATGAAATTATGACTTCAAGGAAACCAGTTTCTAACTTCACAGAAAACAATAGTAACTATGGCAGCATGTTGCATTTTTTTATTCTGACATTGTTCAGCCTGTTAATTAACATGTCACTCCTCTAAAGGCTTTTCAGGTTTAAATACTTCACTTGTTTTGATGGTCCTTTTCTACAGTACTAACGTGAGTTGTAACTGCTTTTCTTTTTGTGTCACACATTTCTCCCCTGCTATAATTGTTCTTCTACCACTCCAATTCACTAACTTAATATAATAACTCTTTACATGTTTCAGTTATAGTGAATATTTGTCAAGTTCCTCACTTTCTCTAGGGAATTAATAAAGTGCTCTGTATTCAAGCATATTTGATCCCTGAAACATATCAGCATACACACTTAAGAAACCATTCACACAGACTTACAAGTTTGAAAGCAAATGAACAAATTTGACTTAAAGACATACAGTGAAAAACAAATTTAAAGCAAAAGAAAGTGCAGTGGTCATGATTTGATAAAACAAATGCATGGCACTTACCGGGAATAAGCTGCGCCAGGAACAGGTGATCTTTGGACAAGCTGAGGAGTGATATTATGACCAAAAAAGGAACATGTTTCCATTTCATCTTTGTCCCTTCCTTGCATTACACCCAGCCAGTGACAGATAGGCTTTATCTGGAAGAAAAAATAAATAGCAAATTATTTGTTAATAGCAAATAATTGACTACAGATAGTCTTTATATTGAGATAAAGACAGTATTAAAAATAATTTGTGAAAAATTACAGGTCAAATGCATTTGAAATACCATTTTTCAAGATGATAAAACACAAATTACACTGAATATATCTTAGGCTATACATTTTGAACAAATATAGTATTTATTAATTTTGAAATTGCATTTTCAATCAGACATAATTAGCAAATAATTCATTGGTTTTCTATATCATTTAGGCAATGCCAGATAAATGTTTCTATTTTCTCACCAATTTAGTGATTTCATCAGGTCTAGAAAATTTTATGGTTATTCATTCTCTAAGTAAATATTTACAGACAGCTTATAATGAGCCAGTCAACCATGCTACTTTGAATATAGAACAGAAGACAAAACTAAATATTCTCTCTTTATTCAAGTAGATAAACAATTTGAGGATATTTTTTTTTTAATTTTATTTATTTATTTATGATAGTCACAGAGAGAGAGAGAGAGAGAGAGGCAGAGACACAGGCAGAGGGAGAAGCAGGCTCCATGCACCGGGAGCCGGATGTGGGATTCGATCCCGGGTCTCCAGGATCGCGCCCTGGGCCAAAGGCAGGCGCCAAACCGCTGCGCCACCCAGGGATCCCAATTTGAGGATATTTTATATCAATTTATAAACACATTAAAATTTTCTGTAGATGTTCTATTTTGAACAAAGCATGCTGTATGAGTCATGAAGGACCGAAGAAATATAAAATAGTGCCTTGTAGATGATGACTTTCACAGATGGCAGAAAAAAACTACAGGAATTCAGGTGGAAGACCAATCAGTTTTGCTTCAGAAAACCAACCAAACTTACACTAAAGACATGGCATTTAAGTTAGATTTAGGAGATATGAGGTAGATAAACATGTGTTCACTTACTCAAAAATACATAAATAAATCTAGCACAATAAAAAATGTAATTTGTCTCCAAAGAAAAAGAAAGTTCTATCAGTCATTTTGTGACATTCAGAGTGCCAGCTGGAGAAAAGGATGACCTAATTGATTCTGTAGGTTTATCTACACAAAGCTATTATCAATTTGTCCAGTTGAGCTGAGCTGTCCTTACTTTATTACTTATCACTGTACAGTTAATTGCCAAGTCTTCCTTTAGCAGAGCCTCCTAATCCTCCTGCCAGACACCTACAATCACTGAACATATAAGATATTTGAGGATTATTTCTTCTCTTTAAGAATTCTGCAAACCACTCTTGTCTGGGCTAGAACCTTGCCTACAGAGAAATACCCTTGCTACTGTAGGTTCATATTTGTTATCCTTTTTCCTTGTCTTGGAGCCAATGCCTTTGTAACCCTCCTTACCCTGGTATAGTACTCATAAATGACATCATATGTCCACAACATTATCTTCCATGTATTATCTGTTTTAAGTGTCAAATGAGAGTAGAAGGTAGTTTAGATTTCAGATAATCACAAACCTAGTTGAACAGTTCCTCTCTTCAATCCATACTATGTAGTTGTTACTACATAAAAAGGCTCATTCTCAGAGTAATCCATTAGTGTTTGCTTATAGTCACATTTTTCAGTGATATATAGATGATTAGTTATTCCAGAGAAAATGTACAAATACACTGCATCCTAGTAACTTCTGCTTGACTGGGTTTCCATATAACAGTCACTCTGTCATCTTGGTTTCTGTTTGCCTAGGGATAGTTTCATTTTCCTCCTCACTCTAACGTTTGATTATTATGTGCGTCTAACTAGACATCAGAGTCCCTGTTTTGAGATAAACCCTAGATCTTGTATTCTATTTTTTTTAAGATTTTATTTATTTATTCATTAGAGAGAGAGAGAGAGAGAGAGAGAGAGAGAGAGAGAGGCAGAGACACAGGCAGAGGGAGAAACAGGCTCCATGCAGGGAGCCCGATGTGGGACCCGATCCCGGGTCTCCAGGATCACACCCTGGGCCGAAGGTGGCACCAAACCACTGAGCCACCTGGCCTGCCTACAGATCTTGTATCCTTTATATGTACCTGAGTAGTTTTGCCTCAGCTTTTGATGTAAATAAAAGCAAATATGAATCTAGAAGCTGTTTATACTTTGCTTATTATTTGAACCTTTAGAATTATTATAGTAGGTAAATGATACTTAAAGGAGAATTATTGAAACTAAGATTTTCATATCTGTGGTTGGTGGTTGGTTATATTCTAACATTTTTTTTAATAATTCCATAACTTACTAGCTGCCAGTAGCCATCGATAAAATAAAGGCCTGTATCAAATATGTGCATTCTTCTTTTAAAATCAGTGAAATAGGGTTGCCTCAGTGGCTCAGTTGGTGAAGCCTCTGACTTGTGATTTCAGCTCAGGTCGTGATCTCATGGGTAGTGAGATGGAGCCGTATGTCCAGCTCTGTGCTCAGCAGGGAGTCTGCTTGAGATTCTCTCCCTCCGCCCTTTCATCCCCCTCGTGTGTGCGCTCTCTCTCTCTCAAAAAAAAAAAAAAAAAAAACAGCTTTTAAAAAATAATATAAAACCAATGCAATAATCATAAGAAAATAAACCTGGAAGGAAAAATATTTATTATAACTAGTTGAACTCCTGCCAGGTATATTAACAAGCAGATATTTCAAACTTCAAGAATGTTTTAGTATATTCATAAAACCAAATTTTATTAGTTAAGGACAATTCTGTGACTTTATACGGTGAGTGGCTAGTACCACAGCATGATTTTAAGGTACAATCATCAAATCAGAAGTGGCAACTACCACTTGTGTACATTTGCTATGTACACAAATCATAATAGCTTGGAATTTTGATCTTCAAGAGGCCTGTCTAAAAATGAACATACCCTAAAATTACACTAACCTCTTATGTAAAATCACATCTTAGATATATTAATAATAAGACAACTGATTCTAGTGAAGAATGTGATATAACTGCATTTGGAGCTGAGTATTAAAATACAGTAAATTCAACAACCACAAACACAACTCCCTATGAACGCTTTTCTCCATAGCTATATATATAAGTAGGGCCTCTCAGCAACATACTAAGAATGTATATTCATACAGTTTTGAATTAAAGAAACTAATATGACATGAGAAAAGAGAAAAAATGCAATATCCTTTTCTGTTGTGAAGTATTAGGCTGGATATGAGGTTACAGAATTATTTAGGGTAATATAATGCTTTAAAATTATAATTTTGGTGGCTGGAGTGCCTGAATGATGCAGTTGGTTAAGTATTTGACTCTTGGTTTTGGCTCAGGATTGTGAGATCAAGCCCTGCATTGGGTTCAATTCTCAGCATGGAGTCTGCTTGGGATTTTCTCACTCCCTCTCCCTCTGCACCCCTTGCTCGTGCCTCTTTGTCTCTCAAATAAATACAAAAAATCTTTAAAATGTAACATACATATATATTTATATTATTTGGGAGGAATAATAAATCTATGGATGTAATATAGTGCACTATTTTAAAAGCATAGATGGCAATACTAAATTTTTGGGTATGATTCTCAGCTCCACCACTCAGATGTTGACTTTGGGCAAAAAAATTAAGCGCTCTTAGTCTCATCTTTCTCAAATATAAAATATGAATAATAACAATAACAGCTACATTATTGGGTAAGATAATATGTATGGAGTGTCTAAAAGAGTGTCTGTTTCATCACCTGATATCTAATAATGTTAATATCATCATGACTCCCAACTTCAAATAGCATCCAGTGAGGTTCCTCCAGGTGATGATGGAACCAGTCTTAGATCTGTATTTACATGTTGCTTCACATTTGAATAGTGTCTGCTTTAGGTTTAACTTGTAAGACTTTAGGGGTTTTGATTTAGTTTAATGAACTTTTTATTAAGTTAAATTTATATATGTTAAAATGAACCCATTTACAGTATAGGTTTAAATTTAACAAACATATAGAGCTAAGTACTGACCCCCCCAATGATGACATAGATACTTTCCACAGGGCCCTTCGTGTTAAAAGGTAATATGTTATATGCATATACTTTGCATGTATTTGTGCTGCTATTGTACATTTTCATATGAAAATAAATGCATTGCCTGCCTGCTTTTAGGAGGAGGATTGCCTTAAAGAGACTTTTTAAAATACATATTTTGGGAAAAGTCTGTTCTGCTGACTAATAATGAAATTTCTTAAAAAGTATAAAAGTTCCATAAGAAATTAATTTACGTAAATGCATGGTACAACAAAGTCAAAAATACTTATTTGTGCACACATTTTGGATTACTTAAGAACACAAACATTTCCTTAGCAATCAGTGTTATCACGATGAGTAGATTTCAGTTTCTTCTGAGACTCTTCAGCATAGGTAGCTCTCTCTCTTGCTCATATTTAGAACAGAAACTATATTTACCAAAGCCTTCCTTGTTACTAACCAAAATTTGTTCTTCTTTAAGCTACACTACCCTCTTATTTTTTCCTTTTCAACTGAAACCAAAATAATTTCTGGAGTCCGGTGGATAATAGGTGAGCCCCAAACCTGGCTGTCCTTGTGAGATCAATGACCAGAAAAAAAGGCCAGGCTCCTTTTGGATTCGTATATAATAGATGAATCACTTGGCAATCTACACACAATAAGGAGATAGTCTCCCTATTTACAAATGAGATAGATGAAATTTGGTCTACTCACAAGGGACTAACCTCTTAAAACACTGAAAGGAAAATCAATCATGAAAAATTAAAGATTTCTACCCAAAATAGTCTGGAAAATTTTGGAAGTTAAAACAGAAATTAAAAATCCAAAATTAGGTTTGATGAAAGAGCTATAAATAAACAAATAATTCATAAATACTTTTTCATAGTGAATACATGGAGAACTCTGTGCCAGGCAGTGGAGATTCATCTAGATACAAAATAAATCTATACTCTTCAAGTTAGAGCAGATAATTATGTATGAGTGACAAAGACACAAAGGGCAAAGTGAGCACTGGAGAAACTGAAGGTGGGAAGGGGATTGGGCTGGCCTAGGCTTCACAGGATGTGTTGAAGTCACATAGCTGCAGAAACCAGGACAAGACACTCAGTGGGGGAGACAACCAATGTGTAGGTAAGTGTGGCTGGAATTGAAGAGATGTGTAAAAAAGAAAAATAAATAAGACATAATCTATATGCAGCATCTCACAGTTTACTTATTTATTGGCCCATCTGATTTAATCATATCAGGAAAATAATACATAAATTGTCATTTTCCACATGACAACATGAGTTCAGAATCTTCACGAGAGTTGTCTGCATGAATGTATGTAGTTAGCACATATACGTGAACTGAAATCAATTCATATAAGTTAACTGAAATCAACTCTATTTAATATTTCTTTCCATGAAATTAAGATGTCAGAGAATCGCAGCATCCTAAATGCAAGGCTAATTCATGTTTTTTTTTTTTTCTTATCACAGCGTGATGGCATATGGGAAGATAAAACTAGGTAACAATTATATAACTTGGAAAAGAGTGAATCAAGACAAAAGAACCATGTAAAGGACTATTAATATATTCTAAAATGATTGGTGAGTAAGATCATCTATAAAGGTCTACTTAGTGGGATAAAAAGAAAGTATAAATATTAAGACACTGCAAAGGAAAGGCAATAGAATTTGGTGAAGCACATGACTCTAGAACCCGAAAAAAAAAAAAAGGAAATGTGTGCTGCTGTTTTCAAATTATCCACCTAGTTAACTGGAAAACTTAAAAGAAATGTGTGTGTATTTATAATTTTCTTAAATGACTAGCTAATTTATTCTTACTTTAGAGTTCTCTACAATAATAATCTATATATAAGTCTGTAGGGAACTCTGCCAAGAATTTATTATTGCTTCTATTTAGGTGGGGGTGCTTTACATTTGAAATAATAATAAAAAGTATATAGTACCTTCTAAAAAGCTGATTTAGTGCTTTCACATAGACAAGTTAAACTGGACAATTTATTATCAAATTCTTGTTAATGTCACATCTCTTATAAAAAGTATACTATTTGAAAATAGCATACTACGTATACAAGAAGGGCACTTAAATAAGTAATGGGTATTAAGGAAGACACTTGTGATGAGCACTGGGTGTTATGTGCAAGTGATGAATCACTAAATTCTACTCCAGAAACCAGTATTACCCTATATGTTGACCAACTAGAATTTAAATAAAAACTTGAAACAAAGAAATAAACAAAAAGCAGAATACTTAAAGCACACATTTGGGGTTAAGGCCTAAAACATTTATACACACACATATACATACACACTTGCCTTAATACCTTCACCTTCTCATACACCTAGGGAACTCTTCCTTCTTAGAAGGATACAGGTACTATACATTTTGTCAGATGTTTATGTTATCCTAAACCTCAAATTAATATCCTAAGTTTAAAGTGTCATCATTAACTTTCTGACTTCATTTATATATACAGATTTTGTAAAGAAAGAAGAAGAAAGAAAATAAACTAAAAACAAAAGACTCTTTGGAAAAGGAGTTTGAAATCAATACTGAAAATAAAATACATGACTGGAAAATACAGAAATGAAGGCAAGATTAAGGAGTACATGGAAAACAGCATAGAGTTAATCAGGAATAGCAGAAGTAAGGGAATTAGTGAGATTTTCACTGGTTTGCCTAATTTCTTAAAGTTCCTGAACATGTAGGCAGAGCATTATTACTATTCACTCTTCAGTTTTATTTGGATGGATCATGGACCTTATATCCAATTATGCCTCCATTCATTTCATAAAGACTAATTAATTCTCATTATATTTCCAGAAAACACACCATTTTAAACATACTGTGAGAAAACTCACGGCAATAAACCTCAGGCTGTATATAAAGCATGAGATGAGTTGAGACTCTTTATTCTGATTCCAAAATAAACTGAAATATGTTGCCAAGTCAGAACAAAGGGTCAAAGAAACTAACTTTTTATTTACTTGGTCAATTTACTTAACATAGTCCATCTATTAGTACCATGTAGTCAGATATGTTGCCATGAATTAATAATTAGAAGATAAAGTAATCTGTGACATACATTCTTTCAGAATTGTTACTCTTCAACCTATACTAATTTTTTTTTTTTAATGCCATGGACAATGTTTCTGTCTGGTCAAAATTCATTTGTTGAAACTTAATCATCACATGCCCAATTGGATGACTTTAGGAGGTGGAGTGCTTGAGAGGTGATTAGATCATGAGGATGGACTCCTCACAAATGATAGTAGTTCCCTAAAAGGGAGCCCCAATAGTCACAGAGATGGGAAGCCCGCTGTCTATAAATCAGGAATCAGCACTCACCCTAAACCAGATCTGCCAGAGACTTGATCCTGAACTTCCTAACCTCCAGAATCATGAGAAATAAATTTCTGTTGCTTACTATCCATGTAGTCTAAGGTACTTTGTTACAGCAGCCCTAAAGGTTTAAGACAGTAAGCAATTCGCCATAATGTGAAGTATCTGCTATATTCCTAAAGACTTCCAAAATACTCAACTTCTGATTGTTCCATACGTTTCACTGATAAAGGTGTTTAAAGACATGGCAATGAAGCTGATTGCTAATATTATTTAAAAGAAGACATCAAAAGAAATAATCTCAACTAATAGTAAAACTGAACTTCACCCTCCCTTGAGGTATTGTTCTAAGATTATTACTATGTTACATTTCTAAGAGAATCATCACAAAGAAAGGACAGATAATTATTTTATTGCTACAAAATGATACCTGAAGCATTAGCTAGTTCTTAAAGCATCGCACATGGCATATTCAAAATGCTGATTGACATCTTCACACAGTACTATGAACAGCCTGAAGACAGTTAAATTAACAATCACCAAAAGTTCAACTTAATATTTGGTCTCCTTTCAGCATGTGGAAGCCAGCACTTCAGCTTTGGCTTTAAAGCAACACTAGCATGACTTTTGAGTTAGATATCTTAACACAGCAAATGGCAAGAATTCATATATGCATTTCAAGATCAAAATATAAAATCAATAAAGGCAGTAAGATGGCTGTCAACCACTGGCTAGAGTATCTTATCTAAATTATGGAACTACAGTTATGTATAAAAATAAATGTAATGTGCTATCTACAGGGCATGATGAAGATAAACACCAGTCTCTCTACTATAGCTACTGTAATCATTAAAGAATCAATGCCAAATTAAACTGCACAAATCCTTAGGGAGAGAAGGAGGAAAAAAAGCACAGCAGTAACTGCAGAAAGGTTCAAATCAATTTTTCACCCTAAACATAGTGAAGTTCATTAGTATTGCTAACATAAAGGCAAAGGTAAAGACAGCAAAATGGAGATTTTTATCTTATTTTTGCTTTAATCATAGGGTTGCTTCAGGCAACCTAATTTTCAGACTTGTTTAAAAAAAAAAGATTGTGTTTATCTACTAGTGGAATTATATTAAGAATAAAGACATTTAAATGATGATTTAATGTAAATAAATGCATATAAAGATGCAGATAGAATGTAAAGATTTAATATAAATAAAATCTACCAGAGGTTTTTTTTTTTTTCCTTTTTCTTATTTGCAGCTAAAATGATAACTGTCTACATCAGGCACTCTTCAAAATCAATGTTCAAATTCACAAAGATGATCCCTTAAAAGAATACTCATGTACACAAAGACAAAAAGAAAGCAATTTTCAAACAAAAGCAATTTTCAAAATGCTCTGCTCACGCTAGCTCCATCAGATGAATTCTATGCCCACTTGACCTTCAATCATATTTTTCATTTCATCATTCTGATGAAAATTAGTGGGACACATGATGTTTGGTCATCCCAGCTAAAAGTAAATCCACTTGCAGACATATTTTTTTGGACAATATCATCTTCCAAGTAACATAACGTGGAAATAAGCATCAATGGCCTCAGTATTCTAAAAATGAGTGTCGCCTCCGATAAGTTAGATTTATCTTAGCACTGATAACAGAAATAGAGGAAATTTTATGGGCATTGGTTTGTTCAAAGAAAAGTTAAGTATGAAGCTGGTCTGGCTTGACACTTTGTTGAGAGGGAGAAATGCAGAGCAGTGGAGAGGAGAGAAGGGGAGAAAGCAAAAAGATGAGAGAAAATAAGAGAAACTGAACAGTTGATTTAGCAAGCATGTTCTAGTGGCAGTTCCTGGGAGTAACAACAAACCTATTGTATATCAAGTGAAGTTAGTTATCTTCTGAACATCCTCACCTTTCAGAGTGCTGCCGTGATCATTCTCTTCTCTCTGTTCAATCTAATTGAAAAGGAATGCTGGTGACTCATTTTTTCACTTTAGAGACCAAGACTTGAATTAAACTCAGCTATTCGCAAGTTAAAGGTAAACAGCACAAGCTGTGCTACTATTAAGCTTCAATAAATACAAATACCAGATAAGGTTTTAAAAATGTATTTAATGGAATATGATGTCACTATTAGATGACTTTCTTTAAAAACAAAGAAAGCAAGAATGTACCAAAAAAGGATGCTAAAATGACCATAGCTGTGAACCTATGCTTCATTTATTGAATAATATTTCTTTGAGAACCTATTATGTGCCATCCTAAGATTCAAAAATGAATACCACACAGTGTTTGCCCAGAAAGAGCTTGTAGTATGGCAGGGAGAGGTAGACCCAGGTAAGTTACACAGAAGATGGTTGCTTCTATCAAAGAGTTCAACAGAGTACTGTTTTGTGAATTTGAAGCAATTAGGTTTCTGGCAAATTGGAAAATGTTCACCACAGAAGTAAACATTTCAATGGATTTGAAGGAATGGTAGTTGTTCATCAAGCCAGAAATTTTTAAGACCGCAGAGGAACAGAATTCTAAACAAAAGAACCAACTGCACAGAGGCATAGAGGAAGGAGTCTGTGTGTTTTAAAAAACAATAAATGTTTGTATTTGGATGGGATTTCAGGTGACACATACATGTGGGGCTGTGGTTGGAGAGGAAATTGAAAATACAGAATGAAGCCATAATGTAAAGAGCTCTGTGTGCAAAAAGACATTTAAGTAGAAGAAAGAATTGAATAAATGTGGTATAGGATAAAAACTCTGGAAATCACAGGCATGAAGCAAGCAAATCTGAAGATCATGAGGTATATAGGTCACCGTTGCAAGGGTCTACAATTCTAGCACCATGGCAAAGTCTGTCATTTAGCAGACACTAAATATTTGTTGAATAAATGGATAGATGAATGCACACAGTAATATGAACACAATGATATGCACCTAAACTAATGTACTTACAGAGAGGTTGTAAATACAAACATAAAAGCTATTACATTCATAAAGTCCATCTATGAAAACTGCCATACATCAGGCAAGAAATCATGGTGGCTAAAGACAGAAAATGCTTATAGAAACATTATAGTTAACATAAAACTTAACCAGAGCAAAATGTAGTCATTTTTTGTTGTTTGCTTTTATTTTCTAAACAAATAAATTTCAAATGCACTGCCTTGAATGTGTATGGAGTCCTAAAATTGGTTCAATTCCATTGGGAGATGAGTCACAGCATCATTTTTAAATGGATGTGACATTTAAATTAAAATCTATTACTTCAGGTTTGAATTTTTAAGTGCCTAAATAACTGTGTTTTTTACAACTATTCATATTAAAGTTTGATATTAATTTCCAAACTGGGAGTAGATTACACATTAAAACTTAAATGAGCTGCAAAATTTTTAGACTGCTCAAGAGCAAATAGCTCTAGAAATAGCATTACCCCAAATGCACATATAGTCTAGTTAATTTGAGCAATTGTTTCACTTTGGTTGGGTTAGTTTATGAAGATACAGCAGTGGAGAAGGAACAAAAGGAGCAAGCATTAAATTTCAGACTGGCTATTAGTAATGTTATAGTAAGAAAGACAAAGTAGCAGAAGAGCAGGTCAGGGGTAATTTTAACATGTCAACATACACAAAGGCTTATAACAAAAAGATTCACCCACAAAAGGCAATAGGTGAAAGATGGGGAAAATTCTGTGATTGGCAACTAACCATGTTGCATGCATTCTAGAAGGCAAGGGTTTTTGAAAGGCATTTAGCTTTAAACCACTCAGTGTTCCTGTGAATGTCCTCAGCAGGACCAGAAATGGAGGATTCAATTTTCAAAGATAATTGTGTCAGATAACTGTCTCATGCCTTTTCAGCAAGAATCTGATAAACACCTAATTACTAACCAAGTGATTTTAGAGCTATATAGCTGGGCTGGTATGCAAGTTACCCAGAAAGACCTGGCCATTCAATATATCAGGAGGGAAATGCAGTTGGACTGTAAATTAATTTCATTCATTTGGCTAATGAAATCTTACCAACTATCCTATTTTAAACAAATAATTTATTATGTTAACAAAAGAGCAGAAATTTCAACATAAAATCAATCATAGTCACATAAATAACTTCTTACCACAACTCATCCAAAACAATCTTCTGAAAATAAAAATAGTTGCAGTTGGAATTTGGGTTGTTTATTTTTTTTGGGCAGGCCTTGTACAATCATACTGATGCTAGGTTGTTATACTGCAAAAAGAAAAATCTTAATATTTCTGGGGGTTTGAATTTGGTTCAACTCTTTTAATAATGATATAACCAGGGCTGCCCAGGTGGCTCAGCGGTTTAGCACCGCCTTCAGCCCAGGACCTGATCCTGGAGACCCAGGATTGAGTCCCACGTCAGACTCCCTGCAAGAAGCCTGCTTCTCCCTCTGCCTGTGTCTCTGCCTCTCTCTCTCTTCCTCTGTGTCTCATGAATAAATAAATATTTTTTAAATGATACAATCAGAAGTGCATGACTATTCATCTTTAAACATATGTCGATGAACACTTAGCTGGACTCTTAACTACTTCTGATTGTGATTCCCTATCATATTCATAGCGATCCCTCACTATTCCATGTTGTCATATATATTATAAGGCATAGAATTAAGATCCAACATTATTTTCTGTCTTGACACCTGTGAAATTGGGATAGTCTCAAATGGCCTAACTTTGGGGTGCCTGAGTGGTGCAATCAGTTGGATTTCCTACTCTTGGTTTGAGCTTAGGTCATGGTCTTGGGGTCCTGGTGCTGAGCCCCATGTCAGGCTCCACACCTAGGGGTAAGTCTGCTAAAGTTTCTCTCTCCCTCTCTTTCTGCACCCCCCCCTCAAATATTTCTTTTTTTAAAATGGCCTAACTTCATTTGCCTCTCCATTCTACTCCTGTGGGGTAAGATCCTCTAGCAAAACACTCTCACAAAGGGACAAGACACTGTTCTTGTTTCTCTATGAGTATAGGTTTCATTACACAGCCTGCCCAAGAAATTTAAACAAGCCAATTAACTCTTTTCCCCCCAAAAGGCAGAGGAGTAGGAGAACTCAGTTTTGTGTGGTCCCAGGAATTCAGCTAGATAGCTATCAAATCATTCTGAATACCTACAAACTCAACCAGAGATCTAAGAAAAGAATCGCTGCAACTCTAGAAATAGAAAGTGACCAATTTTTGCAAGATAGGAGGTGCGGAGAAGTGAATGCGAGGGGATATATGGGAAGACAGACGGGGGGCTAAGGGGGTGGGTAGCCTCTGGCAATTGGCTACCAGAAAGTGACAGAGCAGTGGAGCACAAAATCAGCACTTTAAGGAGTCTTGCCTGAAAGACACTCAAGCAGTGAAGCTTTGGTGGAATCCTGGGTGAGACCGTGTGGTCTCAGGATCCTCGGGGGTCACAGGAGGACTGGGGGTACGTGGAGTTCCCAGGCATCAGAAGAGGAAACTGGCTGTAATCAGTGAGCCCAGGAGTGGGTTCTCATCAATGTTCTACCCTGAACTGGAAACTGGGGCTGCCAAGACTGCTGAGCAGGGGCCCAGCAAGTGGCAGAACCCCACATCCCCCTTCCTCCTTGGGGTGGAGCAGTACAAGTGTGCCTCAGGCAGCTGCAGAGTTCAGAGACTTGAAAGGGGGTCACGTGCCTGAGACAGAAATGCTTGGTCATAGGTGGGGTGAGCACAGGGTGCAGAGTCAGGGGTCACAGAAGTGATGGACTGCTTCTCCCTGGGGGCGCACTGAGGGGTGGGCCCCCAAGCTTTCAGCTCCCGGCCTGGAGACTGAGGCTGCATTTCTATCCTCATCCTCTAACGCTGCACAGAAAGCCCTCAGGGAACAAAAGCCACCTAGAGTAATCAGCACAGGTCACTCAGCCTGGGCCCTGGCAAGGACCCTGCAATTCCACCCGTCGGAGGATCAGCAAAAACATCTGCTAACACCAAGTTTACGGATCACACAATCGCAAAACTCTATCTAGCACTAGGGGGAAACAGTATGCAGAACTCAGGGTTTTGTTTTGTTTTTCCCTATGACTCATTAGTCTTTCAATTTTAATTTTTTTTTTTTTGCTTTCCTTTTTCAACCAATTTCTTACTTTATCAATGCTTTTATTAAGCCTTTTTAATTTTCATTTTTACAGTTACATTCAGTCTTTTCATTGTATTTAATTTTATTTTTGTACCTATATAAGGATTTTTTTCTTTATAATTTTGGGATGCAGTTTCTTCTAACAGACCAAAATGCACTCAGAATCTATTGTGTTGCTCTGTTCTCTTCACCTTTTCATATTCTTTTCTTTTCTTTTGAAAAAGAAAATTTCTTTCTTTTTTCTTTTCTTTTGAATCTTTTAAAATTTTCATCTTAAAAAAATAAATAAAATAAATTTTCATCTTTACAGTTATATTCTATCATTTTGATGTATTTAATTTTATTTTTGTATACATAAGTAAGTTTTTCTTTCTTTAAAGTTTTTGGATGTCATTTCTTCTAAGGATCAGACCAAAATAGACCTGGGATATAGTGTTATTGGTCTGTTCTGTTCACCTGTTTATATTCCTTCTTTTTTAAAAATTGTTTTTGTCTTTTAATTTTCATTTATACAGTTACATTCTATCATTTCATTGTATTTTACTTTTGTACATATATAAGTTTTTCTCTCTTTACAATTTTGTGATCTAGTTTTCTAACAAACCGACCAAAATATACATAGGATCCAGCGTATGGCTCTGTTCTGTTCACCTGTCTGACCATATTCTCTCTCTCTCTCTCTCTCTCTCTTGGATTTTGAGTCTCTTCTATTTATTTGGCATATACGTCTCTGTGGTTGTTGTTGCCATTACAGTATTTTGTTCTCTCATTCATCTATTCTTCTCTGGACAGAATGACAAGACAGAAAAACTCACCTCAAAAAAGAGAACAAGAGGCAGTACTTACTTAATCAGTATAGATATAAGTAAGATGTTGGAACAAATGTTCAGAATAATTATTACAAAAACACTAGAGAATCCCTTTCTGGAGAAATAAAGGAACTAAAATCTAATCAAGTTGAAATAAAAAAAAGGCTATTAATGAGATGCAGTCAAAAATGGAGGCTCTAACTACTAGGATAAATGAGGCAGACAAGAGAATTAGTGATATACAAGACAAAATGATGGGGAATAAAGAAACTGAGAAAGAGATAAGCAATTACTGGATCAGTGGGAGGAATTCCACAAAGCAAAACAATATTAGAATAATTGTGATCCCAGAAGAAGAAAGAGGGAGAGAGTAGTAGCAGAAGATATACTGGAGCAAATTACAGTGGAGAACGTCTCTAATCTGGTGAAGGAAACAGGTATTCAATTCCAGAAGGCACAGAGAATTGCCCTCAAAATCAGTAAAAATAGGTTAACATTTTGACATATAAGAGTGAAAACTGCAAATCTCTGAGAAGAGAAAAACCTGAAAGCAGCTCAGGACAAGAGACTGGAAATCTACGAGGGTAGAAACATTATCCTGACAGCAGACCCATCCACACAAACCTGACAGGCCAGAAAAGACTGCCATGATATATTCAAGATTCTAAATGGGAAAAATACATAGCCAAGACTACTTTATCCAGCTAGGATGTCATTCAAAATAGGAGAGATAAAAAGCTTCCAGGACAAACAGAAACTAAAAGATTCTGGGATCTCCTAATCAGCCCTGCAAGAAATATTAAAGGGGATCCTTTATGCAAAGAGAGAGCCCATAAGTAACACAGACCAGAAAAGAATAGAGAAAATATACAGAAACAGTGACTTTACAGGTAATACACTGACACTAAAGTCATATCTTTCAGTAGTTACTCTGAATGTAAATGGGCTAAATACCCCAATATTTATGCCCCTAACATGGGAGGAGCCAATTATATAAACCAATTAATAACAAAATTAAAAAACACATTGATAATAATACAATAACAGTAGGGGACTTAAACACCCCACTCACTACCATGGCCAGATCATCTACGTAGAAGATCAACAAGCAAATAAGGGCTTTGAATGACACAGTGGATCAGATGGATTTCATAGATATATGCGGAACATTCCATCCTAAAGCAACAGAGTATGCATTCTTCTCCAGTGCACATGGAACATTCTCCAGAATAGATCACATACTGGGTCACAAATCAGGTTTCAACTGGTACCAAAAGATTGGGATCATTCCATGCATATTTTCAGACCACAACGCTTTGAAACTGGATTTTAATCACAAGAGGAAATTTGTAAAGAACTCAAATACTTGAAGGCCAAAGAGCATCCTACTAAAGAATGAATGGGTCAACCAGGAAATTAAAAAAGAATTAAAAAATTCATGGAAACAAATGAAAATGAAAACACAATTGTTCAAAACCTTTGGAATGCAGCAAAGTCAGTCCTAAGAGGGAAGTATATAGCAATACAAGCCTTTCTCAAGAAATAAGAAAGGTCTCAAATATACAGCCTAACCTTATACCTAAAGGAGCTGGAGAAAGAACAGCAAATAAAGTCTAAACCTGGTAGGAGAAGAGAATTAATAAATAGTAGAACAGAAATCAATGAAATAGAAATCAAAAGAACAGTAGGACAGATAAACAAAAACTATGAGCTGTTTTTTTGAAAAAATTAGTAAGATTAAAAAACCCCTGGCCTGACTTACCAAAAAGAAAAGAGAAAGGATTCCAAAAAATAAAATCATGAATGAAAGAGGAGAGATTACAACCAACATTCAAGAAATACAAACAAATATAAAATATTATGAGCAACTATATGGCAAAAAAATGTGGCAATCTGGAAGATGGATGCATTCCTAGAGATGTATAAACTATCAAAACTGAAAAGACCTATAAACAGCAAGGAAATTGAAACAGTCATCAAAAATCTCCCAACAAACTAGAGTCTAGCACCAGACGGCATTCCAGGGCCATTCTACCAAACACTGAAGGAATAATTGATACATATTCTTCTGAAGCTGTTTCAAAGAATAGAAATGGAAGGAAAACCTCCAAACTCTTTCTATGAGGCCAGCATTACCTTGATCCCAAAACCAGACAAAGACCCACCAAAAAGGAGAATCACAGACTAACATCCCTGATGAACATAGAGGTAAAAATTCTCAACAAGATACTAGCCAAGATGCTCTAACAGGATGTTAAAAGGATTATTCACCACAACCAAGTGGGATAAACTTCTGGGATACCAGGATGGTTTAATATCCACAAATCAATCAATATGATACACTACATACATAAAAGGGCAAGAACTACATTATCCTCTCAATAGACGCAGAAAAAGCACTTAACAAAGTACAGCATCATTTCTTGATAAAACTTATCACAGTGTAGGGATAGAGGGAAACTCTCACTCTTCACAGATGACATGATACTCTAGGTGGAAAATCCAAAAGACTCCATCCCAAAATTTCTGGAACTCTCAGGAATTCAGCTAAGTGGCAGGATATAAAATATAAGTGGCATTTCTATACACTAACAATGAGACAGAAGAAAGAGAAATTAAGGAGTTGATCCCCTTTACAATTGCACCAAAACCCACAAGATACCTAGGAATAAACCTTACCAAAGAGGCATAGGATCTGTACTCAAAAAACTATAGAACATTCATGAAAGAAACTGAGAAAGATACAAAGAAATTGAAAAATGTCCCATGCTCATGGATTGAAAGAACAAATATTATTAAAATGTCTATGCTACCTAGAGCAATCTATACATTCAATGCAATTCCTATCAAAATACCATCAACCTTTTTCACAGAGCTGGAACAAAGAATCCTAAAATTTGTATGGAACCAGAGAAGACTCCGAATAGCCAAAGGAGTGTTGAAAAGGACAACCAAGCTAGTGGCATCACATGTCCAGACTTCAAGCTTTATTACAAAGCTGTGATCATGAAGACAGCGTGGCACTGGCACAAAAACAGACACATAGATCAACGGAACAGAACAGAGCACCCAGAAATGGGCCCTCACCTCTATGGTCAACTTATATTTGACAAAGCAGGAAAGACTATCCACTGGAAAAAGGACAATCTATTCAACTACTGGTGTTGGGAAAACTAAACAGCCACATGCAGAAGAATGAACTGATGATGTCCTTACACCATACATAAAAATAGACTCAAAATGGATGAAAGACCTAAATATAAGACAGGAATCCATCAAAATCCTAGAGAGAACACAAGCAGTAACGCATGTGACCTTGGCTGCAGCAACTTCTTGCAAAAAGCCTGATCGGGATAGAGGAGGGGGAAAAAAGTAGCTATAGGAAGTAGAAGAAAAGTACATAGTATAAGTTTCTCTGTTAAAATTGGTGTATGATAATTATTTGAAGGTACTTACTGCATGTCTCCACATCTATATATTAAAATAAAGCACTTGAAAGTTCTTCAGCCTTTAACATAGTGAAAAATTACAAAGCAATCAAAGGTAATATATTCAATTTTACCAATAACATGATCATAGGAAACGTAGGTATTTGGTTATTCATTATACCATTTTAGTAGCTTTTAAATCTATAAAATGATTTGAGGTTCAAGGTATAAGGAGTATTTTGCTGTTGTTGGAAAACAGATACACAGTTAAATAGAATTTGTAAAATTATGATCCTTTCCTGATAAATTAAATCAAAGATTAAAATTTATGGTGTAGGTAATACCATTCCCAGTACTAAAGAGAAGTCATTACTTTCCACTTACTTTGTCTTTTGCATGGTAAAATAACATCTGAATAAAACATGATGTGGTTGATTTATTTTTTTTTCTAGAAAATTCCACCCCAATAACAATTATTTTCTTTTTTGCTTTATTCAAGCCAATCATATCCTCTCTGTGTTTTTTATCTTTTTGTCTCAACTATTTCCACCAAAGTTCAAACATGTTCTATTATCTTATAACTTCGAGCACAATACAAAAACAATAACAACAATGAAAAGTAATTGTTCTTGACCCATTCCAGTTATGGCCTTATCTAATTACGGCCCTTACACTATTAAGTTCCTCTAGAGTTGGCTGTGTTCACCCTCTCTATTGCCTTAATCTTCCTTCACTTTTCTTACCACTCCAATCTGATTTCTGCTCCATCACAGTGCTAATTTTTTTTTCCTGGACATTTTCTTAAAGTATCCAATGTTTCCTTCACTTTAAATAAGAACTTTCACAAATATTTAGCACAATTGCTGCTTGTTATTTTGGAAATCTTCTCTTTTCTTGGCCTCTGTTTTGCTACACATTCTTGGTTTTCCTTTTATCCGCTGGCCTGTACATTTTAGAGGGCTTTTTGGGATCTTTTTCCTCTTTCTCTACCTCACTTTTAAATAATGAAGTCATTAGAAAGATACCCTAGGCCCTCCTCTCTTCCTAGGTCCCTTTTTTAGACAATCTCATTGATTAATCTTTTCTATGTGCTGGCATTTCTCCAGCCTAGCCCTCTATCATGAAGTCCAGGCCAATGTATCCAAATGACTGTTTGATATATATTCACTTGCCTGCCTCAGGGACATGTTCAAAACTGAACTCTTAATCAAGTCCCTCTTGCTCCCATCTCTAGTCTAAATATATTTATTCTCCAGTATTTCCCAACTCATCCATTCAGTTCCTCATGCCATATTTCCATTTCCCATCATCGCTATTCTCTATTGAATTTACCCAGGTTGTCAGAGAAACTTGAATTTCATCATCCTTCTTCATACTTCCCATAGCCAAACCATCACCAAGTCCTATTGTTTCTATCTCTGAATTGTTTATCAAATCTTCTAATTTCCATCCATCTTCAATATATCCACTGTTAGCAAAAATCACTGTCATCTCTTATCTGGATGTGAAAATTACCTATGTTTCCATCTATTCATTCTCTAAAACAATGAGTTTTTTTAAGTTTTTGAGTAAACTATATTAAATATGCATAAAGTCCACTGATCTTAAGTACACAGATCAGTAAGCATTTACATGTGTATATATACATGTAGCTGTTACTGTTATCAAGACATATGGTATTTCCTCCATGTTCCTTTTCCAGTCAATTCTCACCTTCGCCATCTGAGGAAATCACGATTTTGACTTCTCTCATAATCAATTAGTTTTATTTTGAATTTCATAAAACTAAGTCATATATACTAATATATGATTTATGTCTCACTGTATAATGTCTATGGGATTCATCCAGGATGATTTTGGCAGCGGTAGTTTGGTACATTTTTATTACTAAATAATATCCCATTATATGAATCTACTAAAATTAATTTATCCCTTTTCCTTGTAATAAGCATTTGGATTTTTTCTATGTTATTGGCTTATGAATACAGTTCATTCAGCAATTCTTATATACGAATTATATAAGATTATATTTTAGATGGGCTCTTTCATTGGCCTTATCTGTTACAATGTAAATAAAATATATCTGTCTTGTAAATTCAGGAAAATCTTAAAAGTTTGATTTCAATAAATTCTTTCCTCTCCAAAAAAGTTTTACATTGGCCTTTAAATGTTCATCCCATTAGATCTAAACTTGGAGGTTCAAAGGACTCAGTAACCAAATGGTGTACCCACTCATGTTTATTTGCCACTACTCTTCCATATGGATCCTTCACTCATCAGACCAGTCTTTTTCCCCCCTTCAGTCACCTCTTTTTTCCCTTATTGTATCCAACTGTATTTCTTTTCTCCACCTCTTCTTTTCCTCTGGGATACCCGGTGTATCCCCTCTTTGCCTATTCAAGCTATGCTATATTTCAATTCTCCTTAGTGTCTTACTAAAGCAACATTTGCTTTGAGGAATTTCCTCTGACCCACCTGGGCAAAACCACCATTGAGTATTTTATTTTCTGCTCTTCCTGTTTCCTATTTAACAATTATTCAACTAGAAAAGCAAGACAATAAGACCAAACCATATGAATACTTTTTCTAACGTTTGAGAATTCTCCCAGTCAAGTCTGTCATTTCATCACACTCTGATAGGCATCTTAATTTTGAGATTACACATCAGTATCGTTTCAAGTAGTCCTGAAAACTGCATCAATTAACATGGCATCACTTTGTGATTTAGCACATGTTCTTCATCTTTGTATTTTTTAAAAAGTAGGAACAGAAAGCAAGACCTGGTGGTATAAGTCTGAGGAGCTGAGATAAAAGACCACAATGACCACTGTGTCTAACAAAAAAAAAAAAAAAAAGATATATGAACAGAAGATAACACAGTTACAAAGACAACTTGCAGAGGGCTCTGTGGATACAGATCAGGGTAATAAAATGTTAAGTGCTATTCAGTCAGAGGAAACTATCAGAAGGAAATTCAGTTATCTGCCTTTCATCATAGAATTATTGAAGACTTTAGCAGAACATGAGCAGTTAATATCACAAGTAGAAAAGGCCAAAGAAAGAATGCAAAGACAGCACCAGAAACCAAATTTAAGAGGATGCTTTGGGGTGTGTCCATACTTTTGCTCCTGCACTTCTTTTAAAGGAAATCATTAAGTATATAGAACTTTGAATGACATCCCAGTTGAATTAGTGCATGATTGGCAATAGTGCCAGTCTGTCTTGTCCTTAAGGCATGGATTCAGAAATTTTTCCCCTCCCTGTATCATGTGCATGTAGTACATATGAAATAAAAGTGATGTTAAGGAAAAAAAGTCATACCATAGAAAGAAGTGGTGAGTCCACTGAGCAGTGTGACCGTTAAGTGAGGACACAGTAACTGTTGAGGCTTGACTGACCAGGCACACTTAAGGGCAATCTGTTGCAATGGCCACTTTTCTCTCAACAGAATTTTGTAAACAGGGTAGACATGGGTTCTTCACCCAGAATTATGTGT
Organism: Nyctereutes procyonoides; assembly: GCF_905146905.1. Taxonomy (NCBI): domain Eukaryota; kingdom Metazoa; phylum Chordata; class Mammalia; order Carnivora; family Canidae; genus Nyctereutes; species Nyctereutes procyonoides. The sequence goes on along the minus strand of NW_026575158.1, from coordinate 431,653 downwards.
GTCATCTACCATCACCTCCTCAGGATCACCACTACCTCATACTCAACAATTATTTCATGAGTTCCTGGAGACTTCCTCTGTATATTCTCATTGAAATATTAAGCATAAGTAAACTATTATCAGCTTATTTTCTAATACTCTAAATAAACTTTGAACTTTGGACCTTCTCTGGATAGCATTTACTAAGCCACAGTTTTCTTCTAATGCTTCAGCTTCTTCCTGTGTTCTCATTCATAAAATAATCTCTTTTGAACACTGTGATTCATGAATCTAAGTCATTTTTGCATAGATTGATTATGAATTCCCCCTCTCCTCATGTCAGTCCCACCATCTGTGAAATCCACCTGGTCTGCATTGAATGGACTTCGTTTTGGTTTTTTTTTTTCTTCTTTTTTTGCACTAATGGACTTCTTAACCTGTGACCCTATCATATCCCTGACATGTCAGCCCTGTGACCCCTGGACTGACTTATTCACTTCCTATCCACTGGGGACATATTACTAGACCAATGGTCACTTTTGATCTCATGCCTGACAGATTTCTATCTTTTTGAGCAATTAACGCTCCTGTTTTTATTCATATCAGTATTATTCTATGTTTCAAGATGTAATAAACATTTACAACTCCACCATTTCAAGGAAAAATGTTATTAATGAAGAATAAAAAAGAATGCATTTCTGAAATATGCTGACTTTTTTTTGAAAATCAGTTATTGTTTTACTAACTGTACTTCTACCACAGCACCATCAATAAAAATACAGCAAGAATGTTTATATAAAAAGCCACTATTATACGTACTCAGAATCCCATGCTTGTCCTCACTGTGATTCCAGATAGCAATTTCCTTGACATATAATTCAGAATATTTGCATACTTAATTTTATCATTACCTTTTTATTTCTCAGCAAATGCTATAAAAATATGCCGTGGAAGTTAAAAACACTTACCTGCTAAAAACACTAAAAACTGGTATGATTTTGCTATGTGGAAACAAAGATTTCCTTTCTTCCTTTCCCTAGATTTCTTAAGATTAATATCTTTTAAGTTTCTTAATAGAAACTTTTATTCTCATGAGAATATTATTGAAAAATATCTATTCACAATTCTACTATTATTAAGTATTTCAGTGAGTGAAAACACCTACATTTGACAAACCTGTTGATTTTAAGTTACCCATTAAATATCAATGTTTTCTTCATCTTTGTTTTTAATGTTTTCTTCATTTGATGGACTGTTAATTTAAGTTTAAAAGATCAGGAAAAATAAGATAAATGTAAGGGTATAGTTAAGTATTTTAAAACATATTGACATTAAAGAATTGCCTACTCTCTAAAGGAAATTTCCAATATATTTATTTTTCACTCATTGTATTACAAAATTATCTTTAATCGAAACCTTGACATTCGTGTTTTCCAAGATATTTTCATTTTCTGGCTGGGCAATCAGTTCAGCTGCAGCCATTTTTTATTTTCCCTAACTTCTTGAAATTAATTGTTTATTGTCAAAGCTGAATTTAAATAAACATGGCAATTTAAAAAGCTGTAAACCTGGAAATGTTTTAAATAGCTTTTAATTTCTAGAATTAATTCTTCCTCACTCAGGCGATCTGTTCAAATGCCGACTCACATGCACTGCCTTCCCAGGAGAGGAACATCTAATTGAACATGATATTTTACAGCCCTAAGACATGTTTGTCATACCCAGGATGTTGAATATTTACAGTCATTATAGAAGTGGCTGTGTGATAAAACTCTCAGAGGATTTAAAACTACACCGAATCTTGAAGCTAAATCACATTTATGCTGTATGTATGTGGTACTATACTGATCAATTAGTCTAATTTCACCAAATAACTTTGTTAGCTGTATTCTTTTCAAAATTTAAATATAAATATACCTGTTGTCGAGCATGAGCTCTTCTTTATATATAACAAAACTATGTTTCATGAACATGCTCACAAGTTCGTCATTTGGAAACTTGGGTTGTATTTTCTTTTCTTTTTTTGGGGAGGGTTGTATTTTCTTGCAGAAATTATGATTAGATTTATTGTGTGGCCCACAAAAGTCTCTTAAACCCAAAATGTGGCTGTAATAACTACAAGCTCTTTACCCTTCTTTGACACTATGTTTATTCAAATTCCTACACTGGTTCAAGGCACTGAAATCTTTTGGTTCTGAAGTACTTTAATGTTAAGCCTTATCTTTTTCTTTTTTTTAATATTTTTTTTAATTTTTTTATTTATTTATGATAGTCCTAGAGAGAGAGAGAGGGGCAGAGGCACAGGCAGAGGGAGAAGCAGGCTCCATGCACCGGGATCCCGACGTGGGATTCGATCCTGGGTCTCCAGGATCGCGCCCTGGGCCAAAGGCAGGCGCCAAACCGCTGCGCCACCCGGGGATCCCTAAGCCTTATCTTTTTCGAGATGTGATTATTTGGAATTCTGTCTTCTCTCTCTCTCTCTCTCTCTCTCTCTCTCTCTCTCTAAAAAAGAGCCTGAAATGAGGTGTGAAAGCATTGCCATGGGTACGAGAAGAGACTCACATTCCAGCAGTGAACGACATGAAGGATGGTTTGAGTTGGGTGTAAATGTATTGGCAGAGAGTATTTATATGTACTGAATAAGCAATTCTTATGATATTTACCTAAATAGACTTCATTAGATTTTTTTTCTCCATTTAATTAACGAGCATTTTTACTGAATAAAAGCAGGTTTACCTGCTGTTTTGGCAGCATGTAAATAGAGCCACACTCAAATAAATGATCAAATTGGACAAAGTAGCAATTTTCTTTATGATTCCAAATCTCTATGGGTTTAAAGCATTTCATTTGTTCCCTTATATGCCACTGTTACCCTGTGGTAGATTTTACTACTAAAAAAATGCTCACCTCACATTTCAAACTGTTGCTATTATCTTCTTCAAATAGAATTGTTTTGCCTGCTAGCAATTTACTTGGGGGAAAAAGTGAGAAAAAGAAAGGACTACCATTTCACATCCATTAGAATGGCTATTATCAAAGAAACAGAAAATAACCAGTTTCAAGGAGGATGTAGAGAAATTGGAATTCTTTTGCATTGCTAGAATAAATATAAAACGATACACCCACAATAGAAAACAGTATGGTTATTCCTTAAAAAAAGAAAAAAAAAGATTTACCATATAACCTAGCGATTCCACTTCTAGATATATACTTAAAAGAACTGAAAGCAGAGCCTTGAACATTTATCTATACATCCACGTTCACAGTGGCATTATTTAAAATAGGCAAAAGATGGAAGCCACCTAGGTATCTTATTGAGGCGGATGAGTGAGTAAACAAAATGTGGTACATATATAATGGAATATTATTTAGACTTAAAGAGGAAGGAAATTCTGACACATGATACAATCTGGAAGAAGTGTGAAGGCATTATACTAAGTGAAATAAGCCAGTCACAAAAGGACAAATATTGTATTATCCCCCTTACATGAGGTATCTGGAATAACCAAATTCACAGAGATATAAAGTAAAATGGGGGTTATGAGGGGCTGGCAGGAGGAGTGAATGGGGACTTATTATTTAATGTGTATATAGTTTCAGTTTTGCAAGGTGAAAAAAAAGTTGAGATAAACGGTAGAAATGCTTGCACAATGACATTAATGTACTTAATGTCATTGAACTGTACACTTAAAGATGGTTAAAATGATTAATTTTATATTAAGTGTATGTTACCATAATTTAGGATATATAAATCAATTGATTCATTAATGGCTAAAATATAAATTAGGTTATTTTAATAATATGTTGCTAATTTATGTCATTATTAAACTCCTCATGATCAATACTTAAAAGAACTGGGGATTTTTTTCATTTATAATTTCTAAATCAGGTCTGCCTCCATTACTTTCATACTGCTGTATAATGATTGAAGCCGTACTCTTAAAATTTGAAACACAAAAGTCACACAGTAGTACACACTTCTAAGATTTGTTTTTTCAGATTATGCTGAAATGTAATTTCAGCATAATCTGTAATTTTAGAAAATAACAGAAATTCACACTCTTAAGAAACAATCACTATATTATAGCTTATGATACATAAGAGTATTACAACATAAAACGTATGTTCTTAGCTGGAGAAACACTGAAATAAAACTATAAACAGAACAGAAAGAGGAGCTTGAAAGACAGTCAAGTAGTAGTAGCAATAAGAATGTTTTCCTCATTGAGCCACACCATTTGATTTGAAAAGTAAAGCATTCTCAAAGAAAATATTCTGATACCCCATGATCACTGTTCTATTTTCACTAAATTTTGAACAAAGGAAATAAAATAAAGGCATCTGGATAGTTTTCATTTATGCTACACATGTATTCCTCTGTAAATTCAAATTAGTGTGCTTGGTGATTCCATTTTAACTAAAGGTATATAGATGTAGTGATGGATCATCTCCTTCTGCAAATTTGAAATTTAAAGCATTAAGAAAATAAGCAGATTTAGCAATGCCCCAGGATTAAAGGTCAATGTATAAAAATCAATTGTTTTATAGAGTCTAGTAATAAACACCTGGAAATTAAAATATAAAAAAACCTACTTTTTATTAAAGCAAAAAATCTTGAAATGCTTAAAGATACATTTAACAAAATAGGTGCAAGATTTTTATGCAGCAAACTTTAAATTGTTGAGGAAATGAAAGCATATCACCACAAATGAACTATAATTCCAAAAATCAAAATACTCAATATTATTAGGTCAGTTTTTCTCAAATTATTAACAATGTCAATGCAATTCCAGTTATAATCACATTTTCTTTTTTTTTTATAGAAACAAAGATACTGGTTTGAAAAATTCACATTCAATGCTAAAGGTAAGTAACTAGATTAATACAGTTCTAAAAAGAACAAAATCAGAAGACTCACACTAGCTGATTTCACCATTCCAAAGTTAACAGTTTGATAAACATGCAAATCAAAGAAATAGATTAGAGAGTCCTGAAGTAGACCAAACACATTTAGACCCATAAATATACAGATAGTCAATAGGCATAAATGCCAAAGTAATTCAATGGGAAATGGACAGTGAAATGAATGAAAGCATGAAATGAATCTTGACATTTACCATATAAAATATTAATCTTAAATGATCATAGAAATAAACATAAAACCTAATACCATATGTATACTAACAGACATTTAGAAAATAAATAAAATAAACTCCCTCAAAATGAAAATCTCTTGTTTTTTCAAAGACAACACTGAAAAAAAGGAAAAGATAAGCTTCAGATGAGAAGATATTTGTAAAATAGATTCTCATAAAGGTCTTGGATCCTGAATATATAAAGAATTCTTCCAACTCAATAATAAGAAACCAAACAAAATCCCCCAAAAATGGTAAGAAAACATTTTGAGCAAACACATTATTGAAGAAGAGATACAGACAGCAAAAAAATCAAAAGGAAAAAAAGGATCAACATTATGAGCCATAAGCGAAATATAGATTAAAACACAATGTTATACCATCACAGACTTATGATGGTTTGTCTTATAATTCTTTGACCAAATGATGGTGCAAAAGCAATATACATTCAGTGGAAATAGTGCTTTGAATTTTGAGATTTGCTGTCTTTTTGGACTAGTGATATGTGTCTGATCCTCGCTCTGATCCATGATGTTGGGCAATGGCAGTGAGCTGCAGTTCCCAGGCAGTCACAGGATCACAAGGATAAAGAATGGATAGACTTACAACTCTTCTGTACTCATACAGCCATTCTGTATTGTGCTTTTGGTAGCAGTCATAAATTGCATTAGGATATTCAACAGTTTATTATAAAATAGGCTTTGTGTTGGATTATTTTGCCCAATCTATGTTCTGAACATGTTTAAAATAGGCTAGTTCATGCTATAATGTTCAGTATGTTAGGTATATCAAATACATCTTTGATTTAACAATATTTTCAACTTATGATGGGGTTATTATTGGGACACAGCCCCATCATAAGTCGAGGAATCAAGCATCAAGTCAATTTTTCTATGATCAGAAAAGAAAGGTTGGGAGAAAATTAATGACTTCTTTTGCACATCTATTTTCATATCCTCTATTCATTTTTATAAAATATCAGTCCTCTTAGGTACATTTTTATTTTGGATTAACATTTAAAACATCAATAGACACAGCATGGTTTTTACCTAACCTATTAAAATTCATCAATAATTTATAAATTAATTTATAACTATGAACAGATTGAAAAAAGTGCAGAAGTCACTTAATTTCTTATACATTACATTACCTATTGGACTGAAAAAAAAGTGTTATTTTTGTACCTTCAATATTTGCAATGCAGCTATAATTTAATCATGTTTTCCCATCTGGTAGGAGAATAGGAATATCAAAATAGAAACCATTTGTATGAAACCTTCTAGCTCAGTTCCAAAGAAAATGATAACAATTAAATGCTATGGCACTTAATATGTATCAGGCACTCTTCTAAACACCTCACATATATTCAATCCTTTTATCTTTATAACAACACTATGCTATAACAACAGATGGGATTGTTTGAGGATAAACAAAGTGCCAGACTTCCTGGATGGTCTATTTCAAGTTTTAGATGCAGATGCTTGAGTATGGACTTAAATACAACTAGCCCCATTTTCATCTTGGTACATTTAGCTGACCTGTATTTTATAGGCCCTTTGTCATTAGTAATTTGTAGTTGGCCTTTGGATCATACTCCCCTGCTACATGCATGATGCTTACGCAATGAATGCGAATAGTAAACCAAACAGTTTCCCAATTCTGTAAATTTGAAGAAAAAATTAAAACTTTGATTTCCAATATATTATATAAAACTGTCTTCATAGAATTATAATTTTCTTTTTTTAAAAGATTTTATTTATTTATTTGTTTATTTATTTATTCATAGAGACACACACACAGAGAGAGAGGCAGAGACACAGGTAGAGGGAGAGGTAGGCTCCATGCAGGGAGCCTGATGTGGAACTCGATCCTGGGTCTCCGGGATTGCGACCCTGGCTGAAGGCGGTACGAAACCACTGGGCCCCCTGGGCTGCCCAAATGGTAATTTTCTACTCCAAAGCCCACAGGTCTCTCATTATTGCTAGTGCATATGGCTGACATCTCCTCTTTCTTACCAGAAAAGGGAAAATAATAGCCTTTATTTTTGGATGGCAAGTTTTGGACTCCTATGTGGAATAAGGAATAAATATCATCTTCCTGAACTACTTAAAGAAAATATTTATTCTGAAAGTGTAGAATTTTTTTTTAATTTTTTTATTTTTATTTTTTGTAGAATATTTTTTGAATTGTATTTTTGTTTCAGTTCCATGGGAACTACTTTCCTTCCTAATATTCTACAGGGTGATTATAACTTTTTAATAAAGTCAATTGGCAATAAAAGTTGTTAAATTCAAACAGGCACACAATCACACAAACCAGATGTTAAGCCATAATACAGGGAGGTACAGACAAAAAGAAGTGGAATGTGAAGGAATATAAGGCATAGATGAAGTTGGGATATACCCGGTTCTTCATTACTGCACTTATTCTTAAACCATAGTTTCCTGTAACTAAGGGAAATTAGCAGCAAATAAATGTCAATTGAGAGGTATGCACATATCTTCCTTAATCATTTTGTTCCCAGAGATTTTTCTTTCACTTACTTTTACCATTTCTATTATGTTCATTAGGCCAGCAGTAACCCCTAGCCCCCATCATTTAATTTTTATCTAATTGAAATCTTAACTAATTTAAATATGGAGATCCTTTAGAACAAATTATGTACTATAACTGAAGTATTCTACTGATGGGTGCTGAGAATAATTAAAGCAGGATTTCAGTACAGAATAATTTCCACACTTTGTACTTTGGCTTTCTCTTAAACCTGGAGATCTTGATATGAACACTGAAAGTGATGTTAGGGGCTGTCAAGTTCATCATTTCATCAACTACAAAAGTTCTACCCTTGAATATATTCATAAGGGTGAATGTGCTAGAGAAATAACAACCAAAAACTGGGGCAAAATCTCTTGAATTTATGTTGCATCTGGAAAAAAATTTGTGTTTATATGAATTTTAATAAGCCACTTATTAGGTATTCATCTCAAAGTTCCTGAATAAATTGACTTACTACAGGTTTGCTTCTCCCCTATCTTTATAGTACAATCCCCAAGGCAGTCACAATGCCCATCACAGTATCCTGTCAGAAAGCAGTTCTTCTGAAGCTTCCTATGACAGCTTCTTACTTTTTCTCACTGCATTATTGGTGAGGTGTTTCTGGTTCAGGACATTGACAGAACAAGGCTCCCTTCGCATACACTTTTTATCCCTATCCTATAAAAGCCTATTTTGAGGATTGAAAGCGCGCTGGATAACACAGGCAACAACAAATGGCTTGCCTCTGACATAAGTATTGCAGGCACTCTCGCTGGTTTCAAAGGAGGATATGAGGTGACAGCAAGGATGCTACTGAAACAACTTTACATGACTAGGATTTACAGGAATGACTGAAACACGTTAACTATGTAATAAAAATCCAAACGATGAAAGTAGGAGATTTTATTTTAATTATACACCCACCCTGCTTTTTCACAAATATCAAACATTCTTATCTGAAAAAATATGGGTAAAAATTGCTCTCTGTTGAAAGCTAAGAAGAAGAGGGTTAGCTCTGTTGAACATATTAAAAGTGAACTCATGAAAGACTGTAATGAAATAAAACTAAAAACTCAATCACACTAATTTCAAGAGCTCAATAGCCACATGTGGCTATAGGCTGTGGTATTGAACACCATTGTGAACATTTCCATCATTGAGGAAAGTTCCACTGGAGGGGCTCTGGGTGGCTAGGTTTGTTAAGCATCCAACTTTGGATTTGTCTCCAGTCCTAATCTCAGGAGTGAGATCCAGCCCTGCATTGTCCAGCTATGTGTCCAGCGGGGAGTTTGCTTAAGATTCTCTCTTCCTCTCTCCCCACCCTGTCCCTGGGGTCTCCCTCTTTCTCTCTCAAATAAATAGCCTTTTTTTTTTTAAAGAAAAATCTACTGGACAGTCTTGATCAAGAAGAACTAATATGAAATGGCAATTTTTCAGGTTTTATGTAGCAATCTTGCAAATATATATGCACTTATTTATAAAGACAATCTAAAAGATTGGGGCATTTAAGTGGCTCAGTGGGTGAGCATTGGCCTTTGACTCAGGTCATGATCCTGGGGCCCTGGATTCAGTCTTGCATGAGGCTCCCTGTGGGGAACCTGCTTCTCCCTCTGCCTATGTCTCTGCCTTTCCTTCTGTGTCTCTCATGAATAAATAAATAAGATTTTTAAAAAATCTAAAAGATCACAGGAAGAGTCAGAGATACTTAGTAATTGATTGCTACAGAATGAAGAAAAAATACTTTTTAAAACATAATATTCTGATAAAACATTATTAAGATTTGAGGGAAGGGCAGCCCAGGTGGCTCAAAGGTTTAGTGCCACCTTCAGCCCAGGGTGTGATCCTGGAGACCCAGGATCGAGTCCCATGTCAGTCTTCCTGCTCCTTCCCTGCAGGAGCCTGCTTCTTCCTCTGCCTGTGTCTCTGCCTCTCTCTGTGTGTGTGTCTCATGCATAAATAAATAAAATCTTTAAAAAAAAAAAAGATTTTAAGGAAGAAACACATAATTTTGAAACATTTATATTCTAAACATTTATGCTATGTTTCCCACCACTTCCAAATGTATTATACCTTCATTGTATAAGTAGCAAAAAACAAACCTTAAAATGTGACCCTCCTTCCCAAACTCCCAGCCCCAAGCCCTTCTTAGAGAAGCAACTTAGGACTGATTGAATTTTATACTAGAAAAAAATGGTCTCTCAGGGCTCTTCCAACTTTTAATATGCACTGTTATGAAAAGTTTTAAAATATAGTATGTTGAATACAGCACAAGCAAGTAATACTGTAGGGCGCTTTGGTCTCATTTGCATTTACAACTTTAGAGCTGATGTACAATCTCATTTTCAGATACCTTTAGTTATGCTTGCTATTTTATACTGTATAAAATCTGTATAAAGGGGACTGGACTGTGATCCTGTGGATGGTTTAACACATATTACAATGCTTTATTATTATAGCATGACTTGAGAATGACTCCATTTCTCACAGGTGATAGGGCTGTCTTTGAGTTACACCAGCAATTCCAAATGAGGCAATAAAAAGCACTCTGTTTATTCCATAAACAGTATAGCACTCCTTTAGCCTTCTTTTTTAAAAAGATTTTTCATGAGCCTATTTTCATCTTTTTTCTTGATCTATATATGGCTAAAATGAGAAGAATGTTGAATTTCCTCTGAATTATTTCCTTGTAAGAACAACTTAAAAGGAAGGAAATAATCACCAGCAAAACAGGAGCAAATACAAACAGATAAGGTATTTTCTAATTTTGACCTAAAGCTTCAGAACGCTCAATTGACTCAGGCTACTTTATTAAGAAAGAAAGATTAAAACACTGGAAGGGCAGCCACTGAAATCAACATAGACCATATAACAGAGTATTAGTGCTATTTAACACCATTTAAAAGAAAAACAGCCATATTTAGTAAAATATCCAGTATCAGATGAGCCTCATCTGCCACATTACACTTACAAAGGCAGGAAAAAGCAGTCTGATTTTCCCTACAGTAATTCTAATTTATTTAGTGTGAATCTTAGTTTCTAACTTGCCAAAATACAGCCATACGTATCTTCTTAATTATATCATGGTCTGATTTGGGAGAACCTGGCAAGCAGAAAGATAATTCCTGTATAAGGAGGTAAGTCTCATTAGTTTTCCAAGAAGGAGTAAAGGAACAGAATTGATTCTTTAAGAGAAAGGAGAAGCTTTTTCAATTTTAGAGCTTGACTAATGCTAAAAAATACCACCCCCCTTCCTCAACAGGCTGGAAAACCCACTCACTAAAGAAGAAAAAGGTGCCTTTTGGTTCTCTTCCAATCTACCTCCCATTCTGGTCCCACATAAAACAATATTGGTACCATAGAAAGAACCATGTGCTTAAGACCCTAAGTTTCAAGAGAAACATTCCTTACTTTCAGAATATCAAGAACCACCACTGTAACACATCTTGTGAATTTATCTTTGTTAAATTTAACCTTAAAAAGCCTGATAATATAAAATGGAAGAAGATACAGTGAATGAATAGAAAAAGTAAATATTTTTCACTGGCATCAAGTCAATGTTATCCAATGGAGAGCTTCGAAGGCAATTTTATCTGGCAATGATAAGCTCAGTTTCAGATTACATTAATAATCGTACAGGTAACATTTATAGATACTTCAATAGAATACACAATTAAATGATATTCTTGAATTATCCCATAGTTTAAAGATGGCGCAGCAAAAATAAAAGGTTTTATGCAGTGTTTCTGGGTATCTGTATGAGGAACGTACATTTTTTTAAGATTTTATCTATCTATCATATATAGAGAGAGTGCAAGTGGGAAAAGGGGCAGAGGAAGACAGAGAATAAATTTCAAGCACACTCTGCCCTGAGCACAGAACCCAGTTGTGGGACCCAGAAAATTTAACAAAAATCCCCTACCCCTGGACAAGCAGAGCAGGATTAACTCCATTTTGTGCAGCACCCTCCACCCTCCTGTATGACCCCCACATGACCTGACCTGCTTATTGCTTAAGGCGCTGCCCACCCTAGTCAGGCCGCTGGGCACACCCTTACCGGAAATCGGCTCATAACAATGTAACCCCGCCTTGTGCCCACCCAAACTGCGCACCAATTCTGACCAGAGTGATAGGCCAGTTCAAATGGTCACTATAGGGTAAACTGTGATTCAATTGCCCACCTGCATGTGGACCGACATGACTGTGCAACTTTCTGTGTGTGTTGCAATCCCATTGGCCACTGGCCCCTATAAAGCTGCTACGCCTCTTAGCCTCGGGGTCCAAGTCCCTGTTCCACTGTGTCAGGTACACTTGGACTCAAGCTCCAGCTTGTAAATAAACCCTCGTGTGTTTGCATCGGTGTCGGCTCCTTGGTGGTTTCTCGGATTCGCAATCTTGGGCACACCACCAATGTGGGCCTCAATCTCACAACCCTGAGATTGTGACCTGAGCTGAAATCAAGATGTATAACCCAGTGAGCCCTCCAGGCACCCCAAGGAATGTATTTTCCAAATGAATCTCAATTCATTCATTTCTGTTTTTTTCCTCAAAGTAGAAGAAACTTTCCTTTCAGAAGGACTCTGTAGTATATATCCGCTTTAAAGTGAGTATTACAGGAATGCCTGGGTGGCTCAGTGGTTGAGCATCTGTGTTCCTCTCAGGGCGTGATGCTGCAGCCCTGGGATCGAGTCCTACATCAGGCTTCCTCTGCCTATGTCTCTGCCTCTCTCTCTGTGTGTGTCTCTCATGAATAAATAAAATATTTTTTAAAAAGTATTGTGTTCACAGTAATTAAGTAGACTATAAGAAGAAACAATACTTTCCAGAGAGGCATAAATTAGTAGCATTTCACATTAGATAAAACTAGGTTGGAAACAAATATTCATAAGCAAATGGCAAGAATTTTCTTTACCTTTAATTCATACTACCATAGAAATGTCTAGCATTTTCTTACATAAGGCTATTAGTTAAAGATGATGCCACATGTTACTATATTGTTTTATTATATGAACTTTATTAACTACAGAAAAGGGAACCCACTGATTTGATGTCTGCACTGAAGATTTAACTATCATTTTATGATATTTATCAATACAGTAAACGTAAATTTTTCAGGAATGAAAAGCTAGCCTGGGTATTACAATGGGACCTCTAGCTAGTGCTCTTATTATTATGCCTCAGCTGTTTGAGATCATTTTTAATTTCTCCTAAATTACTGAATTAATACATTTTTATAAGATTATCATCCATGCTTCCAGAGGTTTCAAGGTTTGATTCCTTAATATTTACTGAGTATCTGCATCAGTAGCTTTTAAGATTTAAAATGAATTTTTGTCTTTTAAGTATGTGCATATGAAAGTTGTCTTTGTTCCATCAGAGAGGGGGAGAGAGAGAGAGAGAGAGAAAAAAAAATGGGTGTTCAGTCAGCAGTTTTAATAACATTACCATTTCAGGAATAACACTATGAATTAAGTCTACCAATTTTCCCTTTCTCTCTTGTTCTCTTTCAGGTTATTTAGAAATTAAGAGAAAGTTAGGTTGAGGCACTGTGAGGGAAAAAAATGATAATTTGGGAGAATACATATTTGATATATGCATTGGAGAAGTATATCTTCATTTTTCAGCATGATCATGATAGCCTTGCCTTAAAAGTTATTAAATACTCATTTTCACTTGGTGTATTCATAAGATTTTCTTTTTTTTTTTTTATTCACTTATGATAGTCACAGAGAGAGAGAGAGAGGCAGAGACACAGGCGGAGGGAGAAGCAGGCTCCATGCACGGGGAGCCCGATGTGGGACTCGATCCCGGGTCTCCAGGATCGCGCCCTGGGCCAAAGGCAGGCGCCAAACCGCTGCGCCACCCAGGGATCCCCTCATAAGATTATTTTCTTTAGAATTATTGGAAATGACTCGTTTTATTTGAAGCATCTTCAGTCAAAATAAAGGTAAAGTAGCTAAGTTGTATTTTTAAAAGTACAAGATTAAAAGGAGAAATTTCTTCCCTTATGTTCAAATGTAAAGTGCTAGTTAGCTTAAAAACACCCTAAACACAAAAGTATTTTTATGGTTGTAAAAAATGAAATCAAGAATGGTTCAAGGCTATGAGTGGGAAAGAGAAAAATGGTCTCTTCTTAATCTCAAGTATTTTCAGATTCTGGGGCACCTGGTGGCTCAGTGAGCTAAGTGTCCAACTCCTTGACTTCGGTTCATGTCCTGATCTCAGACTCGTGAGATCAAGCCCCACATCAGGCACCAACCTCAGGTTGTAGTCAGCTTGAAATTCTTGCTCCCCCTCTGCCCCTCCCCTTCTTGTGCTCTCTTTTTCTAAATAAGTAAAATCTTAAAAAAAAAAAAAAAGAATATTTTTAGATTCTTTATGATTTTATTTTCTCCCCCTTCATTTATCCTCCAATCTTTATTGTTATCACTTTCACTTGGGAATTGAATGAAATGCAGACAAGGCACATGATATATATATAAAAAAAAGAGTCTGCTAAACTCCTCCTCTAAATTGTCCTTAGCCCTCCCAAAGGTGTGTAAGACAAGGTCATCAAAGGGCTTAGAACTTCTCAACAGAAAGATAATCAATAAAGCATTATTACAGTGGGCTCTGACATTTGCATTTAGAATCTTTTATCTTAAAGAAAACTGTTCATCATATAGAAGTAAGTGAATGCTTTAGGTTGAATTTCCTAGGATTCTGAATTATTTACTCTGGATCTTATCTCAAGTGAGATATTTTTTTAAATGGAGATACTTGTCCAAGCAAGGTGATAAATCGTTATGATGGCACTTCAAACAGACTGATAACCAGTTTAAAAATATTTCAAGTTTCTACATCACCTGGAACTACACCACCACTTATGTCTTATCTGATGACACTTCTGCTTTTATTATATACCTTTTCCAGCCCATGAGTTTTTGTTTTAGTTTGCTTTCACACAGAATCCAATTCAATTTGATATCAATGTTCACTCATTTCAAATACTAATCATTCTTCAACGTCTAACTCATATGCTTCAACTTAAAGGAGTTTTTAGTGTTCTATCTTGACTCAACTACCATGCTACTTTGCAGTACTATTGTAGCATTGAGCATATGCTATTTTGTTTTCTGGTTATTTCTGTAAATATTGCAATTCTCTACTGGATTATAGTTATGTTGAAATTGTCTGGATCAATGCCACTGTGGAATCTCCCCCCTAGGAAACATCAATGTCAAAAGTGGAGAAACCTTAACACCTGGGCTCACTATAATTTTGCAGGCTATACCCTCAACTAAACTTCCAGAGAATACAAAATTGAATTTTACCTCCTTGGCTTTTGCATTCCTTGAGCTTTCTTTACTGAGATATCTGAAACTATTCTCTAACTAAAAGTAAGCCTGCCTTTGCTCTTGTTCAGCTTAAGTGGATATAGAGAAGGCTTATTTCTCCCATCTATCTCCCATCCACATGGGATTTTTAAGAGTAGCCTTATGCTACAGGAGCAAAGGAGGTCAGTAGTGACAGTGGTGTGGTGGATCTAATCATGGAGTAACTGGAAATGGTATCCTTGAATTTTCTCTGCCCAAGAATAATAAGCGAAGGCATCCGATTAGATATTTTTCTCCCTGAAATGTTCTGCTCAGAATGTGCTGCTCTTTTCATTCTCCACTTTCACTAATCAAAACCTAGGTCATGTTTTAAGACAGAATTTGATTGGTATCACTTTAACTAAACCATTACTCATCAACCCCCCCCCCCCACTTCTCCCTTTCTCCTTAAACTATTTAAAATAGTTCAAATGTGTGAAACTTTTTACACTTGTAAATGTTTTTATTTTAAAAAATATCTCCTTTGTGGGGTGCCTCGGTGGCTCAGTTAGTTAAGCATCCAACTCTAGATTTTGGTTCAGGTCACGCTCTCGGAGTTGCTGAGATGGAGACTGCATCAGGCTCCATGTTCAACAGGGAGTCTGCTTGGGATTCTCTCTTTCCCTCTCCCTCTGCCTCTCCCCCTACTCATGCATGCTCTCCCTCTCTCTCTTAAATAAATAAATCTTTAAAAAATATATCTGCTTTGTAATTTCCATTACAGTGAAACAGTAGGCACTGTTTTTTATACTTAAATCAGATGGGAAACATTAAAAACATATAGTAAATGACTGAAAATATTTATATGAATCGAAGTTCATAATGTATCATAACACAATAGCCATTTAAGGGAGATAAATATTTATATGAATCGAAGTTCATGATGTATCATAACACAATAGCCATTTAAGGGAGATAAGGGTATATATTTCATAGATACTATCAATTTAGTATTCATAAATTGACAAATTATGAGTCTGATTTAGTATACTGCAAACATACCTGTCCCAGATAAGGGACAGGTAGTAATTAGTAAACAAGAAATAAAATCATAGTATAAAGTAAAAAATAGAAGAACGGAGCTATTTACTTGATTGTAGTCACAAAGCTAGTTGGAGGCAAAGCCAACATTCAGAAGCCAGGTTATCCAATTCACAGGCTATGCCTGACCACTGGAGACAGCATTTGCTGTACTGAAAACAAATGAACACAGGTGTTGTGTCTATTCATGCTTATCCAAATTCTACATCAGAATTACTTACATCATTAATTAACCCATGGTCAAATATATCTTCTTGTCACATTATTGCAGACTTTAAAAATAAATCAGAATCTCAGTTTTAGCCATAGAGAAGAGTTAAATACTTCAAAATTCTCTTGCTATAAAAATTTCTCTACAAATATGAGACAGACCCCTCCCCCATTAAATATGTAACTGATCTGACAGGAGCTAATTTCTAGGAGCTATAAATAAGAGGCAATAGACCATTAGGTACATGAGCTAATTTAATCATGAGGTTGCTCTGAAGAGCTTGCTGATCTCAATAATCTATGACAGTGGTTCTTAAGTGGAAGCAATTTTGCCCTCATGGGGACATTTGTAAATGGATAGAGATATTTTGGTTGTAACAACTGAGGAGAGGTATATACTACTGGCATCTTGTCAGTAGAGGATAGGTTTACTAGTAAGCTTCCTATAATGCACAGGATATAAGTCCCCCACCCTTGCCCACCACTACCACTACTAAATAATTATCCATCACAAGTTGTCAATAGTGTTGATGTGGAGAAATCCTGCTCTTGTAGCTTAGATGCTAACTCCCAAGTGAGGATGTGAGAGCAGGTAATTGGGCTAATAAGATCTAGGGAGTTAAAGCAGATATACTTTATGTTCCAACATCAGGACTTCTCCAGGGCTAGCTCTAAGGGAAACGGAGAGCCCACTATTCAGGCAAAAGGAAATTTGTGTGTTTTGGCCTGGGCCTGAACATCTGTAGCCATGATCTGCCCTGGGGCATGTTTCCATTTCAGGCATCTTCTATTATGAGATCTCAAATAACTTCCAGCCATAAAATTTACTTCTTGTGGTAAAACACTTAGGATTCCAACAGAAGCAAATGCAAAGAGCAGTGGGAAAAGCACTTTTCACAAAGATGTATGTAAGGGCTCACTAAAGATAAACTCATAATCTAAACTATAAAATACACCAAGATAAAAAATTTACATATAATACAACAGGATTCAGTCCTTCAGCACTTAAGAGAACAGGTTTTTTTTTTTTGGTTTGTTTTTTTTGTTTTTGGTTTTTTTTTTTTTTTTTTTTTTTTTGGTCCTTGTTTTTCAAATAGATACACTTAAAATAATTAAAAATATATAAACTAGGATTGGGAAATAAAAGAAAGTGGCACTATTTTTAAAAAATTAACTTGGGCAAAAATGGGTTGGGTGATATTCAGAGTATATGGATGAATTTTATTTACTTTTGGTAAAATACATGAATTCTTAGATTTAAGTACTGTGCTAGTCCTGAGAAAGACAAATACAAATAATCACATATCAAGAGACACTGCAGTGAAATTGCAGAGGATCAAAAGCAGATAGAAAATCTTAAAATCAACTAGGGAAGTAAAGAAGAATGCCTAGAAAAGAACAATTATCCCAACTGCAAGTTTCTCAACCACGATACTAGAAAGTAGAAGACAATGCAGCATCTTCCAAGTGCAGCAAGAAAGTAACTGCCAACCTGGACTTCTGTCTTGAGAGCCTAAAAATATTTCCAAAGGAAATTTGAAATAAGCTTTCCAAAAGTTTTTTGCTAAAAGGACTATACAAGCTTGTTTTTAAAATGTGACTAACCAGTTAAAAACACCTGGGAGGATTTTGAAATTTTCAGTTATCAAACCACAGCTCAGGTTTATTAAATTAGGATCTCTGGGAGTGGGGCTGAGTCACCAGTTTGTCTGTTTTTAAAGTTCTGTAGATAATTTCAATATGCAACTTGGTTGAGAACCATCAGTTAATAAGAATTATAACAGGAAGGCAATTAAAACCAAAGGTAGAAGCAAGAAATTGGCAAGTAAATTGCTAAATATATAATAATAATACCAATAACAAAATAGATGTTCTTTGTCTTCACATATGCAAGTGTGTATACATATTTATATTTATCTATGTAAATACAACATATATTTATGTCAGGAAGTAAATATTAAATGAAAATAGAGGCTGGCCATGTCTTCCAACTGTAATATAATAATTCAAAGTCTAAAAAAATTCAAAGTATAAACATGTTTTATAGACCACATTTCCTAACTATAATAATTCAAATATTAAGTCTAAATATGAGACTTAAATGCACATATTTGAGAATTTCAGAAGCAAATATCTGAATAGTAGTAAATCAATACAATCATAAAAAAATAAAATATCTAAGTTAGAATGATAATGGAAATACTATTTATCAAAAAATGTGAGATACACTTAGGTATTTATTTATTTATTTATTTATTTATTTATTTATTTATTTTTACTCTTAGGTATTTAAAGAGAAATTTAGAATTTCAGAAGTTTTACTTGAGAAAAAGCAAATAGAGAAATATTGATATTATATCTTTCCAGGGCACCTGGGTGGCTCAGTGGTTGAGCATCTGCCTTTGGTTCACGTCATGATCCAGGGTTCCTGGGATTGAGTCCCACATGGGGCTCCCTGTGTTGGAGCCTGGTTTCTTCCTCTGTGTCTCCATGAATAAATAAATAAAATCTTTAAAAAATTTTGGATTTCTCTTCTCTTTGGAAGAGAAACAAAGTAAACATAACCAATGAAATTTGTAGGAAATTAGCTAAGATGATCATAAAAAGTGAAGATAAATAACAGAGAGGGCATCTAAAATTAAGTGTAGGGTTTTTGCAAAAATTAGGAAGAATGCAGAAAAAATGTCAATAGGTTCCTACTGGACTGAAAACCAGGAAATGTATAATACAATGTAAAACTATATAATGTTGGTGCTGAGATCACTGGTTCTACATAATGAAAAAAAAATTAGTTCCTCAAACCATATAAAAAAGAAATTTTAGGTGTAAAAATTTTAAATCTTTATCTGAAAATACAGAAGGAAAAAACATGTGAAGTTTGAGTACATTAAGAAAAACAGTAGAAACAAAGTAAAGAGACAGCCTATCTAAAGAAGATAAAAGGATATAAAGAAATCTCTAAATCTGTAAGCCAAAGACAAGCAAATTATGGGAAAGTAAGCAAAGCCTATTCAATAGGAATATTGAGGTGAAAATATAAATGGCTAATATAACATTAAAATAGGCTTAATTTCACTAGGAATTGGGAAAATGAAATTAAGCTATGAGCAAATATGTTTCTCAGTCATCAATCTATAAGAACTAATTCTTGTCACAATACTAAATTTTGACAAGGATCTTGAATCATGGAATCTTCCATAGGCTGCTGATGGGAGTATAAATTTTCAAATAAACTTGGAAAGAATTTTATCAATATCTAATACAGAAGGATATAGTATGATATTTAATTTGGTAATTTTACATTTACATGCGATTTATATCATATATATATATATATATATATATATATATATATACTCCCAGATACACACTCAGGATAAATGTATGATAGAGTTAATTGTAGCACTGTGTTTTGTAGTGAAAAACTAGAACAAACTTAATTATGTAATAATAGGAGAATGAATAAATTTAGATACATGCTAATAATAGAATTATATAGCGAAAGTAAAGCCACGTGTATAAACAGGCAGGGATCTCAAAGCAGTAACTGAGTAAAAGAATGTGAAGACAGAAAAAAAAAAAAAAAAAAGAATGTGAAGACAGGCATGTATACCATGACATTGTTAGAAATTATTTGATAACACTGAAACTATACATTTATGTGTGTCCATTTTTAAACATATATGTAACAGAAATACGGTATTGCATATCACATCCAAACTTGAGATGATCATTATCTCTCAGAGGTTGGAAGGAGAAGGAAATTGCAGGGAGGTTTGAAAGCATCTTCAACTGTGTCCCTCATCATTTATTACTTCTAAAATTTTCAGAAATTATAAAATGATGGGAAAATACTAATTTTGACGGAACTGGCTGGTAGCACATGAATAGCTCTTATTTTTTTCTGTGCACTTTTATATCTTACGATGCTTCCCAATATTAAAAAACAACAACAACAATACTGCTATTTAAAAAAAAAAAAAAAACACCTATCACTAAAACTATGTGTAAATTAATTCTGGAGCAGCATCATCTATATAAATATGGTTGTTCAGATTTACTTCACAAGCCGGCAGGTCAAAATTCTTCTTCCTGAAACTGAAGTCAACTGATTTATTTGCAGAAGTCAGCGGTGCATTGTGTAGTTGGCCACCTTTCAGCCCCTGTCTGCAGTGCGAACGCCCCAGGAGGCCAGCCACGGCACGGCTTCCCTCCACACTAGGTCTGGAGAGCCCGAAGCGTTCATGGGTGAAATGGACACATCCAGAGGCTCTTTCCTTGGCTTGGTTTAATGTTTCATTTGGTGCCAAAAAGTATTATATTTTCATTCCACTTCCATTCTTCTTCTATTTGTGCATGACTGAAAAATCTATTAAATGTCAAAAAAGACCACTGAAAAGAAACTACTATTGCTCAGAATAAAATTTATTTTACCATAATTCACCGGCATTTTTCTTCTCTTATGGCATTATGACTGAAGTCTAGGTCACAGTACAGTTCAACTTATGCTTTTGCAAGGCCAAATTTTTACAGAAAGCAAATGCTCAACTTTCCACAGATTAATTTCACATGTAAAGTTATACATGCGAGTGAAGCGGAAGCCCTCAAGTGTCACATTCCATATATGAATGATTTATTATTTTATTCTTTTATTCTCAAGCTGATTTTTTCCTGTAATTTTTTAATGTATCACACTAGTTCTGAGGATCTAACAATTATCCTCGTCATCCAAGTGAAATTGCTGGGATTCTTTAGGGGGAATTCGAAGCAGAACTACGTAAGTCCTCTTTGAGGTGACTGAGCTCGTAATAAGCTCCTGTGAATTACTGGAGCATGTCACTTCATCTCCCTTGTCCCCCTTCTCTGAAAACTCTTTCCATCCTCCTACCTTTTGCAGGCTTGTTATCATTCTAATATTTGCTAGTGAGAGTTGCCACCAGAGTCATCTTGGATATGTAACCCTCATGCAGAATTAGAATATTATGGTGCTTAAAAAAAAAAAAAGAATATTATAGAGCTTAAAAGCACTCAGACAATCTGGGACCCTCGGGAATTGGTTTTGGTTTTGTACAATCGCAATTGCTTTAAGTACAGGATTAACAGTGGAGTTCTACTACACATGACCTCTATGAAGCCTCAACAAGGTAGTCCACATAGGTTATTTACTTAGCTCCAGGTCTGGCACATGTTTTCTATGCAACAAATGTTCCATTTGAAAGCAGCTGTGGTGGTGGTGGAATGCACAGTGGTAGCTCAGTGGGGGTGATGGTGGAGCAAAGCACGTTTGTTACTGCTTTCATAGTAACGGGATGCTAATAACAGGGCAAATTGTGAAACAAACTGCCCCACAGGAAACGATTTTTGTTGTTTTATTTTCCAAATTTGCTATTATTCTAAAAGTTCTCTTTCAACTACTCTGTTTTAAAGCAGATAGCTGTGGGGCAGCCCGGGTGGCCCAGCGGTTTAGCGCTGCCTTCAGCCCAGGGCCTGATCCTGGAAACCCGGGATCAAGTCCCAAGTCGAGCTCCCTGCATGGAGCCTGCTTCTCCCTCTGCCTGTGTCTCTGCCTCTCTCTCTCTCTCTCTCTCTCTCTGTGTGTCTCTCATGAATAAATAAATTTAAAAAAATAAAAAAAGAAAGGGATGGTGTCCTGTAAAAAAATAAAGTGGATAGCTTTATTTTAAGGAACAGATAGTCCTTATTAAAGAAAATAATAAAGCTTAGCTGTCACCAAAGCATTCTGTTTGTGCTACCATAAGGAGGCTTGCATATCATCCCAATAAATACTAAGTATATCTGCTCATTATGGAGACAAATAGACCCCTAAAACTGACCTGAAGAATTATGAATTTTATTATATAATTTCTAAAAACGCAATTCTACATCATACAATAACTTACTGGATGGTTATTATACATAAATTATTATACATATGTCTCTATATTACCCACATATAGATATTATTACTATTTTAATATTATCTCATGAAAAAAAGAAATAAATTCACTAAATAATAATAATTTTCATACAGAAAACTGTCCTGTCAAATGTAACTCTTAACAAAGAAACTGTATCTTTAGAAGCTAACTGACTCATATCTAAGAGTGGGACACATTTTGCTTCTCTTGTTCATGTTCATTTCCCAGGAAGCCAAAACCTCTCTCATATTTCACTGTCATTTAAATTGAATAATAAAATGTTAATTTGTATTTTATGATTTTATGTCAAGGTCCCCATCCCCCCAAAGGATTTGGCATTGATGCAAATGGTCATTGTAAAAGATCCTTCAAAGAACCATACAAAAGAAATATTTTTCAGGCTTTTGACTAAGATTTCAGGATAAAATTATTTGCATTCCCATTAGGGCATCTTTTCTAAAATGCTTAGATCAGTGTCTCGGATTGTTCAAAGGCCATCAGAAGATCTTTTGTGTAATGTGTCTGGAGAAGGCCCGGTAAGAAGCAATTCCTAGGGTAAGAGGTTGTTCAATAATGTCAGATGAATCCCTTGAGTCTTGCACTCTGTCATATTATTTTCTGCTAATGTTGACACAAATGAAATGAATCTTCTGTTTCTATTCATCTATATGGTATTATCAAAGGGGACAGCTGATAACTATATCAATATGATAATTTAAGTTTGCATATTTTAAGTGGGAGTAGGGGTACATTTCCCTAAAATTCCACAAAGTGAAGGTTAGGAACAATATATTTTGCTACGTAATATTCACAAAGCTTCCCCACTGAAAAACTGAAGCTATAAATTTCTGAGTTTAAAAACAGCATGACAAATCAAAGATTGAATTTGAATTTTGCCTTATATATCAGTTATTAGGCACAGACATGGGTCTACAAATAAGTGAAAAACACACTAATAAAATATTTATTACAAGCATGGATATATTAATCCATGTACTTATGAGCAGATGTCTTGGGCTTGTGGATACAATTCGAGATTTAAAGACAATTCACAGGGATCCCTGGATGGCTCAGTGGTTTAGCGCCTGCCTTCAGCTCAGGGCATGATCCTGGAGTCCCGGGGTCGAGTCCTACATCAGCCTCCCTGCATAAGGCCAGCTTCTCCCTCTGCCTATGTCTCTGCCTCTCTCTCTCTGTGTCTCTCAGGAATAAATAAATAAAATCTTTAAAAAAATAAAGGCAGTTCACATGTAATTAATCACCAGAGAGGAAATCTAATAGAGCTTCACAAACAAATGTTAATAAAAGTTCTGAAAATTTTCAAAATAAAACGCTTAATATGACTATAGTTGGGAAGGATGGAAAGGTATCTCACTCCAGTGGAAAACTGTTTTTCATGGAATCATGCAAATCTGAACCCAGAAGCAAATATGATGGGTATCTATTGCAATGCTGTCGTTTTACATAAGAGAAAATTGAATGTCAGAGAAAATAAGTTACTTGCGTTTTCAATATAACATAAAATGATTTATTTTTGTTTTACCCATAAAACAACCATAATGAAAAGTAGAAATTGCATTCCTTATGTTTAGGGAAGGTATGTTAAAATTTACATTAAAAATAACTTTGTTATGCCTATTCAACTTCCTTTTAAAAGATGCACATGAAAATAAAATTCTTAGATTTACACAATTCAGACTATCTTTCTAATTTCATAAAATCATTAACATATGAATTCCATCTGTCTAGGTCTTTCTTTTATAACAATATATTTTTCCTCCATTGCTCATACAGGGCACATTTTCTTTTAGCCTCTCTATTATCATTTTGATTTAAATCCTTGGCTTCCTTGGATTGACTGGTTCTGATAAACTATTCCTATTTCATCTGCTTCTGTTTGACTCTGATGATCCACAGTAATTTTGTAGCCTTTGCTACACCACACCACCTCTTAGGTCTGAGTAATGAGGTATGCAGTGCCTTCATTTTTTCCCCTTTATGGTTCAATCCCAAAGTATAATGTGAGGAGGGAGACTGGTATTTTGTTAGTTAGGAAGCCCACAGAAGTCACATTAATATCACACTGCCTTATAAACTGTCAACTGTCACAGGAAAATTTGAGCATAATTGTCCTTCTACATAATTATTTCCTCCCTTTCCTTAAATAACAAATGAATTACTTAAAAAAAATATGAATAATTATTCTTAGACATTTTATCACCAAACCATACAAAGTGAACCCCAGGGCATTACTGAATATTCACAACCAAAAATATAATTGACATAAGTTTATCTGGTTTGGCTATCATACGATCTCCTACCCGCCTCCATGAAAGAGGTTAACCCAGATTTTATCCAGGACTACTGCAATGAGGACAAAAGAAACCTCAGTAAAGAACAGGAATCAATTCCAAACACAGGACAGGCAGGTAGGAATCTATAGCCAAGAAGCAGGTGGGTGTTAGTGGATAGAAAGTTGCTAAGCGGAAACATCAGGGGTCAGGGGTTCTGGCTAAGTCCACCTCACACGCTTCCTGCTGAAAACAGGCCAGGATGATCACACATTCTGGGGGATAGTGGAGAATTAGGAATCTGATCAGATATCCAGGGAGATCAGGTACTGAGTAAGGGGGTGGAGGAGGTTCCTGCTAAACTGCCTTAGAAGCATTGTTGGTAAAAATGGATTTTACAAGGAAGTACAAAGATTGGCCTAGAAGTTTTAGGATCCTAACTGAAGTTCAGTCAAGCAAAGAATCTTTGTTATAAACTAATCTTAAAGTCACATAGTATCATTTCTGCTATATATTTTTGGTCACAGAGAGTAACCCTGGTACAATGTGAAAGGGGATTACAAAATAGTATAAATACCAGGAGGTGGGAATCCTTAAGAGCCATCTTGAAGGCTGGCCACCATAAGCTTCCTACTTTTAGCATCAGCCCAGTGAAGATACAATGATTTGGAGGAATGGGAATTAATGAAACATACCCTTTTGGAAAGAAATTTAAAAATACAACATAAATTGTCAACCACCATTTCATCTTTAAAAAAAATTTTTGAATACAGTTGACACACCCAATGTTATAGCTATCATACCATCTTAATCACAAATGCTATCTATTAAAATTTACTCAATCTAACCTCATATTCTCTGATAGTATCAACAGAGACTTCGCTAGTATAAATGGCAGACCATAGGTAAACATAAATACTGTTCTAACTGAGCATTTTTCTGACACAAGGGAATAGAGAAAACATCAATGTATCTTCAAAAGAAAGTTACAAAGCATCTACTGCCCTGACATGGACAATTAGCAAAGTTTTCAGCCTAAGAAATGCATAATGGAGTATAAAAATCAATCAATCAATTTTCAGAGCTCTAATGAAATGTTCAATTGAGTTCTTAACAACATTAAAGGCAGATACTGGGACTCCTGGGTGGCTCAGCGGTTTAGCGCCTGCCTTCAGCTCAGGGCATGATTCTGGAGTCCCGGGATCAAGTCCTGCATCAGGGAGCCTGCTTCTTCCTCTGCCTTTGTGTCTGCCTCTTTGTCTGTGTCTGTCATGAATAAATAAATAAAATCTAAAACAAATAAAAGCAAGAGATGAAAAAAATAAAGGCAGATACATACCTTACTACCTCACTTATCTTAAGATCACTTGTCTAGCAACATCAATTATCCAGAACACAGTTGAGAACAAAGGAGAAAATAGGTAATACTTGAGTGTTTAACATGTATCACAACTTTAAATATATATTAAATGTAAAACTTCTCAGGAACGATTTGAGATAAACATAGTAGTAGAAAATAAATCACTGGAATTAAATAACTTATCCATGAACATAACAACAAATTGTATAGTTAAGACTCAAACTTAGGTATTCTGCTCCATTACCCATGCTTAAAATATAACCCTAACCTGGAACCTATACCTAATCTCTATAATGCAAGAAAAAAGGAAACAAAAACACATTCAAGCATACATACATACATAAATACATAAAGTAAATGCTGAGAAATGAGGACACTTGTCATGAGGAGCACCCAGTGTTATATGGAATTGTTGAATCAGTATGTTGTTGTACACCTGAAACTAATATAACACTGTATGTTAACTAAAATGTTGACTTTCCCACACAGGAACTTTAATTTCACCTTACTTTATTGGCTCATTCTCTATCACTCTCCCATTTACAATACAGACTTTGCAATTCAGACAACCTGAAATTTCTTAAATGTAACATAAAACTGCTTCTAACTATTGCATAGGTCATTTTTTTGACCTTTGTCAAGACTTATCAGAGTAAAAAAAGTGAGTATGTCCACTGATCCAAAAATACACAACAAAAACAATCCATGTAGAGTTATAATTCTAGGGGGTAGGCAAGAAGATACAAGAAGTGACAAGTAAGGAAAGGAAATGCTGGAATCACCTGGGCTGCTTTTTCAAACTTCACATGCAGAGTTAATTCCTCTTTCTCTTTTTGTTCCAAGGTGATCTAATACTATCCACCCACTCAAACACTGTGTCTCCAAGATTCTTAGAGTCCTTGGATGGACTGAATGTAGGTGTTCCAAAAAATTCATGCACTGAAGCCCTAACTCCCAGTGTGATGGCACTTGGAGGTAGGGGTTTCTGGGACATGATTAGGTTTAGATGACATCATGAGGGTGGAGCACCTATGATGGAATTAGTGTCCTTATAAGAAAAGAAATTGAGACAAGAGCTCTCTTTCTCTCCTCCATGTGAATATACAGCAAGAAGGTAGATGTTTACAAACCAGTAAGAAGGGTATCACCAGATACCCAATAGTATGGCACCTTGATCTTAGACTTCCCAGCCTCTAGTACTGTGAGAAATAAATGTCTGTTGTTCAAGCCACCCAGTCTAAGGTACTGGTTATAGCAGTCTGTACTGACAAAGACAGTTTCTTACCTCATTTAATTCCTAAATTTTTAAAAGTCAACAAAATTCGTTCTTTTGTAAAATATAACTGTTGTCAGTGCTTGTTTCCAAATTCAGACAAATTCTTGATGTTCTCCAGATTAGCAGCTGGATCACCCTCTCTCCAAAACCACAGAATCCTAGTAGGGAAGCACCTCATTTGCATTCATTCAGCTATCATTGGGGTTCAGAGTTAACATTTGATTTCTTTTCTTTTTAAAGATTTTATTTATTTATTTATTTATTTATTTATTTATTTATTTATTTCAGAGAAAGAGAGTGGGGGCGGTTAATGAGCAGACAGAGAGGAACAAGCAGACTCTGCAATGAGAAAATGAGTACTGATGTGGGGCTCGATCTCACAACCCTGAGATGATGACCTAAGCTGAAATCAAGAGTTGCAAGCTTAAGTAACAGTCACCTAGGTGCTCCTCAGAGTTAACACTTACTTTCAACAAAAGTACCCTGACCTACTTGATAAAAATTTTGCAGCTGAGAAAGATGGATCCATGTTGTGGTCATTTATTGATGACTTTGTATAATCCCTAACTTCTTTCTTTTTTTCAAAACCTATATTAATCTATGCACAAATTTGATAGATTTACTATTCGACATAGATCCACAATCCAGCCATTTATCACTTGGCCAGTGCTATCCAAAGCACTATGATCTCTCACCTGGTTTATTTCAATAGCTTTCTAACTATTCTCCTTCTTTTCTTGCCTTACCCCCATTCAGGTTTCTGGTTTGTAATACAGCAATAGCTAAGTGAATGTTCCTTTTTTTGTTTTTTGTTTTTTGGGGTGTTTTTGAAAAAGAGATAGCAAGCTGAGCAAGTGTTGGGGAGAAGCAGAGGAAGAGAGAGAAAATCTCAGGCAAATTCCGCCCTCGGCACAGAGCCCAACATGGGCCTTGATCTCACAGACCCTGGGATCATGAACTGAACTGAAACCAAGAGTTGGTCACTTAAACAACTGAGCCACCCAGGCACCCCTGAGTGTTCTCTTTAATACATAAATGAGATCGTTATGTCCTGTGTTCAAAGCCCTCCAGTACTTCCTATTTTAAAGTAAAAGCTGAAATCACAAAGGCTCTGTATGTCCAGAATGCTTGTTACTTCTGTAACCTTTCATTCTCCTTCCATATTTGCTCTAGTGACTATGGCTTCCCTTATGTTCTCCAAGACATCATGTTCTTAGCTCAGGATTTTTAGTCTTGTTATTCTCTCCTAACGAGACTTTCTTGGGGGCACCTGGGTGGCTCAGTTGGTTAAGCATCAAACTTTTGGTTTTGGCTCAGGTCATGATTCTGCCCTCATGGGGCTCTGTGCTCAGCAGGGAGTCTACTTGAGATTCTCTCCCTCTGTGCCTCCCCCTCTCTGTTTCTGTCTCATAAATCAATCAAATCAATCAATCTGTCTCTCTTTAAAAAATAAAAAAATTATTTCTCCAGATAGTTGCATGACTCCTTCCCTCAACTCTTCACATACTATTTTCCCAATGGAGCAATTCCTCATTGCCTTGTTCAAAATTATGGATGGGGATCCCTGGGTGGTGCAGTGGTTTGGCGCCTGCCTTTGGCCCAGGGCGCGATCCTGGAGGCCCGGGATCGAGTCCCACGTCGGGCTCCCGGTGCATGGAGCCTGCTTCTCCCTCTGCCTGTGTCTCTGCCTCTCTCACTCTCTCTCTGTAGCTATCATAAAT
Organism: Nyctereutes procyonoides; assembly: GCF_905146905.1. Classification (NCBI taxonomy): domain Eukaryota; kingdom Metazoa; phylum Chordata; class Mammalia; order Carnivora; family Canidae; genus Nyctereutes; species Nyctereutes procyonoides. The sequence continues at coordinate 402,835 of NW_026575158.1, read as the reverse complement.
AAATTTAAAAAAAAATCAAAATTATGGATGGCTTCCCCACAAACATACATATATGCCTTCTTAGGTTTCTCCATCTGTCAGATCCTCAGGTGAATTCCACAGACCCAACAACTGCAGCCTCATGCTTACTCCTGCATTTGCCCTGTGACTTTGTTACCCACTGCCTTCCCCAGACTAATATGCTTCTGCCTACCCAAACTCTCTCACCCAAGTCTCCTAACTAAGCCTTGTGCACTCATGGGTGAGGTCAAACAAATAGGGATGTATCCTTACATCTCTATTTCTGGAAGGTATATGTTGGTATATGCTTTTTATATTCTTCAATTTAGTTTTCATATTCATCATGCTAGTTTGCCTGATTTTTCATTCTTTTGTCTTTACCTTTGTAGTCTCTTTTCAAGCTCCTTTCTCTGGATAAAATCACTCTACCTCTGTCTTAATGCCTCAGATAAGAAAGGGATATAACACACCATATTCTCAAGACTTAACTTTCTCTACTTTGACTTGTTCTTTGATTTCCAGCCATCAGTCCAGGGTATTACTCTTTTTCTCCTGTGCATTCTCTATTCAACTCCTGCTGTTCCCTCTTTTCCTTACACTCAGTGTCCTAAAAGGTCTTCACAGCTCTGGACTTTGTATATGCCCAACAAAATATTCTTGTCAATAATGTTTGATTTTCTCTTATTTTTCAGTGTAAAACTTATTTTTTTTAATATTTTATTTTTCAGTAAATAAAAAATAATAAATAAAAATAACTTATATAATAAAAATAAAAATAACAATAAAAAAACTTATTTTTTTAATATTTTATTTATTTATTCATGAGAGACTCACACAGAGAGAGAGAGAGAGAGAGAGAGAGAGAGAGGCAGAGACACAGGCAGAGGGAGAAGCAGTCTCCATGCAGGGACTTGATCCCGGGACTCCAGGACCAGGCCCTGGGCTGAAGACAGCCACTAAACCACTGAGCCCTCCAGGGATCCCCTCAGTGTAAAACTTATTAAATGAAAAAGTGGAAGTCCATGGTATTAAACTGAATAGAGTGTTAAAAACTTCATCTTGATAATAAATTCATTTCCTATAATCCTTTTATTTTGGGGTTCACTCTACACATCTATGTGTAGATTTCAGTTGCAGTATTCTGCAATGATTAGGAGAAACCGTATAAAAACATACATCCTGGGATGCCTGGGTGGCACAGTGGTTGAGTGTCTGCCTTTGTCTCAGGGCGTGATCCCAGAGTTCCTGGATCGAGTCCCACAACAGGCTCCTTGCATGGAGCTTGCTTCTCTTCCCTGTGCCTCTCTCTGTGTCTCTCATGAATAAATAAATGAAATCTTAAAAAAAAAAAAAAGAAAAGAAACACATCCTTCAGGAAGAAGGCTTAGCGGTTGCAGCAATTCTCTTCTGCAATAAGGCAGCTAAGCCAAACAACTCTTGAAAATCTAAAAAGAGTTTTGAGATTGACTTAAGAAGTCTTTTATAGCAGGTGATCAAACTATGAAAACCTAAAAACACCTAAGCTATTCCAATATTGCACAAAGGCATTTGTATTTACAAAATAGCTGATTAACTGATAATTGTGGTTCCCCCCACCCAAAGGTGTTCACATCCTAATCCCTAAAATCTCTGAATATGTTACCTGATTTGAAAAAGGTAATTGAAGATCTAATTAAGGTCAAGGACCTTTAGATAGAGAAATCACCCTGGATTATATCCTGTATATTATATCCTGAACTATCCGAGAATATAATTCTATACTTACATTAATAATTAATATAATTATTATATCTGAGTGAGTGCAACCTAGTCCCTAGAAGGAGAAACTTTTCTGAAATCCACAATCTGAGATTGCTGAATAATGGCAACCAGATGAAATAGGAGTATGACACTGAAATTCAACATTACTGGTTTTAAAGATGGAGGCAGGGAGTCAGGGGCAAAGAAATGCATGTGGGCCTCTGGAAGTTGGACAAGGCAAGAAAACAGATTCTTCTCTAGAGTCTTTGAAAAGGAACAGAGCTCTGCTGACAACTAATTTTAGCCAAATGAGACCCATGTCAGATTTCTGTTCTATAGGATTGTAAAATAATTTGTATTGTGGTAATTTGTTGCAGGAAAAAAAAAAACAATACTATCATTGTGATGCTTTAAAAAATACAATTTAATGGTTACATTAGGCTCATTATACTTCATCTTTAGACTTAAGTATGAAAGCAAAGAAATTTTTTCAATAAATTCTTAAAATAGAAAAAATAATGATAAAAATCCCTCTTCTCTCAAATAATAGGTTTGATTAGCTAGTAAATTTACTCAGGTCAATTGTCTTATTATCCTAGAATCTAGATTAAAGCCTTATGTTCATTTTGGTTTTTTTCCAGCTATATTAAGATATAATTGACATATAACATTGTCTAAGTGTAAGGCAGACAACATATTACTTTCATATACTTATTTATGGCAAAATAAACTTCATCACTTCATATAACCATCATTTTTCTGTGTGGTAAGAACATTTCAGATTTACTCTCTTAGCATCTGTCAAGTATATAATACAATATTATTAGCAATAATCACCATTTTGTATATTATATCCATAAAATTTATTCATCTTATCACTGAAAGTTTGTACTCTTTGACCAACATCTCCTTATTTATCCTATCCTCCATTTTCTAGAAACCACCATTCTAAAAGCCCCAAGCTTTTTTTTTTTTTTGATACTTCACATAAGTCATATCATACAGTATTTTTATTTTCTCTGTCTTACTTTGCCTAACATAATGCCCTCAAGGTCCATCCATGTTGTCAAAAAATGGCAGGATTTCCTCTTTTCTGATGGCTGAATAATACTCTATTAGATATATGTGCCACAAATTCTTTAAACATTCATCTGTTAACAAGGACTTACCTCATTTCCATATCTTGGCTATTATGAATAATGCTACAATGAATACAGAAGTTCAGATATCTCTTCAAGACCTTGATGTCAAAAGATGTGGGATTGTTAGATCATATGATAGTTATATATTTTTAAATGTTTTTTAAAAACCTCCTTAATGTTTTCCATAATGGCTGTATCAATATACGTTTCCCCCAACAATGCATAAGAGTACCCTTTTCTCCATATCTTTGTCAACTCTACTATCTCTTGCCTTTTTGAAGACAGTCATTCTAACAAGTGTAAAGCAATTATTTCATTGTACTTTTGATTTGCATTTATCTGATGATTAGTGATGTTGAGCATCTTTTAATGTACCTGGTGGCCATCTGTTATGTCTTCTTCACAATGAATAACCACAAATAAAATCACAAACAAGAAGGGAGTAACAACAACCAACATCAAAGAAATATAAACAACTCTAAGAGAATAGTATAAAAAATATTTGCCAACAAATCAGACCACCTAGAAGAAATGCATAAACTCCTGGAAACATACAAACTTCCAAAACTGAAACAGGAAGAAATTGAAAACTTTAAAAAGTGACAATCAGGAAAGAAACTGAATTGGAAATCAAAAAACTCCCAACAAACCAAAGTCCAGGGTCAGAAGGCTTCATAGGCAAATTAACCAAAATTTTAAAGAACAGTAAAATACCTATTCTTCTCAAACTATTCGAAAAAATGGAAAAGGAAGGAAACATTCCCAATTCACTTTATGAGGCCAGCATTACTCTGATACTAAAACTGGATAAATTCTCCGCTAAAAAAAGAGGTCTATGGGCCAATATCTCTGATGAACATGGATGCAAAATTTCTCAATAAAATATTAGCAAACCAAATTCAACAATACATTAAAAAAATAATTCACCCCAATCAAGTGTGATTTATTCCTGGTCTGCAAGGGTGGTTCACTATTTACAAATTAATCAATTTGATGCATTAATAAAAGAAAAGAGCCATATGGTCATTTCAATAGATGCAGAAAGTATTTGACAAAGTACATCATTCATTCATGATAAAAACTCACGACAAAATATGTTTAGAGGAACATACTGGAACTTAAAACCTATATATAAAAAATCCACAGCTAATATCATCCTCAAAGGGGAAAACCTGAGATCTTTTCCTCCATGATCAGGAATAAGACAGAGATGTCTACTCTCAACACTGTTTTCAACATAGTACTTGAAGCCCTAGCCACAGCAATCAGACAACAAAAATAAATAAAAGGCATCCAAACTGTCAAGGAAGAAGTGAAACTTTCACTGTCTGCAGATAACATGATACTTCATATAGAAAACTCAAAAGACTCCACCAGCTAGAACTGATACACATATTCAATAAAGTCACAGGATACAAAATCAATGTACAGACATCTGTTGTATTTCTATACACTGATAATGAAGCAGCATAAAGAGAAATTAAGGAATCAATCTCATTTACAACTTCACCACAAACAATAAGATACCTAGGGATAAATCTAACCAAGAAGGTGAAAGATCCATACTGTAAAAACTATAAAAGGCTGATGAAAGAGACTGAAAGTGACACAAATAAATGAAAAGTTATTCCATGCTTATGGATTGGAAGATGAAATACTGTCAAAATATTGTTAAAATATCTATACCACACAAAGCAATCTATACATTTAATGCAATCCCTATCAAATCTCTATCAAAATCCCAATATTATTTTTCACATAAGTAGAATAAATAATCCTAAAATTCATATGGAACCACAAAAGACCCAAATAGCCAAAGAAACCTTGAAAAAGAAAAGCAAAGATGGAGGCAGCACAATTCTGGACTCAAGTTATATTACAAAGCTGTAGCAATCAGAACAGTATGGTACTGGCAAAAAAAATAAACACATAAATCAATGTAACAGAACAGCAAACCCAGAAATCAATCAACAAATCTAAAAGGCATCCTATGGAATGAGAGAAGATATTTGTAAATGACATATCTTATAAAGGGTTAGTATCTAAAATCTATAAATAACTGATACAACTCAACACCCAAAAAAACAAAAAATGGGCATTAGACATCAACAGACATTTTTCTAAAGAAGACACACAGACAGCCAAAGACACCTGAAAAGATGCTCAACATCAATGATCATCAAGAAAATGCCAATCAAAGCTACAATGAGATGTCACCTTACACTTGTCAGAATGACTAAATCAACAATACAAGAAACAACAGGTGCTGGCAAAGATGTGGAGAAAGGAGAGCCCTCTTGCACTATTGTTGGGAATTCAAACTGGAATAAGCACTATGGAAAACAGTATGGAAGTATCTCAAAAAGTTAAAAATAGAACTATCCTAGGATCCAGCAATTGCACTGCTAAATATTTATCCAAAGAATACAAAAATAGTAATTCAAAGGGATACATGTATCCCAATGTTTATAGCCACATTATCTACAATAGCCAAATTGTGGAAATAGCCCAACTATCCATCCACTGATGAATGGATTAAAAAAAAGGTGGAATATAGATACATGGAATATTACTCAGCTATAAAAAAGAATGAAATCCTGCCATTTGCAATGACATGGATGGAACTAGAGTGTATTGTGTTAAGTGAAATAAGACAGAGAAATACAAATACTATATGATTTCATTCATATATGGAATTTAAGGAACACAACAATGAGTAATAGTGAAAAAAGAAAAAGGGAGGCAAACCAAGAAACAGATTCTTTAACTACATTGAACAAACTACTGGTTACCAGAATGGGAGGTGGGTGAGGGGATGGGTTAAATAGTAGATGGGGATTAAGTAGTGCACTTGTTGTTTTATTGTTGTTGTTGTTCTTAGAGACTATTTATTCTGGAAAGAGAGAGCTTGAGTGGAGGGAGGAGCAGTGGGACAAGTAGATTCTGCACAGAGCATGGAACCCCATGTGGGGCTCGAGCTCAGACTCTGAAATCATAACCTAAGCCAAAATCAAGACTCAGACGCTCAACCAATTAAGCCACCCAGGCACCCCAAATAGTGTGCTTGTGATGATCACCAGGTGTTGTATGGAAGTTTTGAGTCACTATATTGAACACCTGAAATTAATATCACACTACATGGTAACTAACTATAATTTAAAAAAAAAACTAAAAAAGAAAGAAAAAATTTATTCCTCTATTGACTTTTTAATTGGGTTTTTTTTTCTATTCAGTTACATGAAGAGTTCTTCATGTATTTGGAAATTAACCTCTTACCAAATATATGATTTGCAAATATTTTCTCCAGTTCCAATGCCTTTGTATTTTATGAATCTTTCTTTTGCTGTGCAGAAACTTTGTATTTTATGAATCTTTCTTCTGCTGTGCAGAAACTTTTTGTTTCTTTTGTATGGCTCTGCTCACAATATCCTGGTAAATTGGACTAAATAGAATATTTGCAATGTCTCCATTCCAAAACACCTACTTTCCTGGCTTTTCTCAGGTCTTTGTCCATGTAAGAGGGAGCAGAGAGGGATTGTGAGAAGGACAGGCACACTGGCTCCAGAGACCTATCTGAGAATCTCATTCCACAGGTTTTCCCTTATTAATTAGCAGTGCAATCTTGGAAAGTAAGTTTTTGGACTTTAGTTTTCTTTTTTATTTTTATTTCCAGTTAGTTAACACACAATGTGATACTAGTTTTGGGTGTATAATATAGCGATTCAACACCCCGTTCTCATCATAAGTGCCCTCCTTCATCTCCATCACCTATTTAACCCATCCCCACCACCCTTCTCGCACCCATTGGTTTGTTCTCTATAGTTAAGAGTCTGTTTTTTTTGGTTTGCTAAGTCTACCAAATGGGTTAATTATTAAATAGGCCTACACTTATAGAATTAAAAGGAAAATAGAATCACAATTAATACAAAATACACAAACACAGTACGCAAATATAGTAGCTAATTGTTATGTCCTCCATTGTCCCTTCAGATTTTTATGTTATATCATGGCATATCCTCCTCTATTTTCATTTTAAAACCAGTGAAATCTAAAAGCACAAAGTGATTGTTGGTAGAGCAAATATAACATATAAGATCTATACTTTATATTTTTATAAAAATGTTAGTAAGTGGGATATTCATTTGGGGGAGTCTGGGTTTGTGAAATACTAAAACAATGACATTATCCTTCTTGGCACATATAAGAACATAGAGGGAAGGCATTAATCTGTTCATTGTTGCTTCTTCAAAGCCTAGAACATCAACCAGCATAAACTGTTTGGTCAATAAATATTTTTAGAAAAATAAATTTCAGCAGAGGGCATAAAAGACAGGTTTTTCATCTAGTTAGACAGGATAGAGTACATAAAATTTACATTTTAGGGGCACCCAGGTGGCTCAGTTGGTTAAGTGTCTGCCTTTGGCTCAGATCCTGATCCTAGAATCGAACCCCATATCAGGGTCCCTGTTCAGGGGGAAATCTGCTTCTCCCTCTCCCTCTGTACCTCTGCACCATTTGTGCTCTCTCTTGCTTTCTCTTTCTCTCAAATACATAAATAAAATCTTTTTTAAAAAGTTATATTTTATAATGTAGTAGGATTTTAGACTGTTTAATATGAATTGCAATACCATTACCACAAATTGGTAATTATCAATACCTCAAATAAATATATTTTTATATTGAAATTTATTTATTCAAGACAAACTAAGATTTTTGAGAATTTAATTTCACATAACTGTTTATCATTCTATTGAAACTATTCCCTCTTTTTACATCAGTATCTTTATTTTTTGTATATGCTTTTTTTAAGATTTTATTTATTTATTCATAGAGACAGAGAGAGAGAGGCAGAGACACAGGCAGAGGGAGAAGCAGGCTCCATGTAGAGAGCCTGACATGGGACTCGATCCCAGGTCCCCAGGATCACGCCCGGGCTGCAGGCGGCGCTAAACCACTGCGCCACCGGGGCTGCCCTTTTGTATATGTTTTTATTGGAGTTCGATTTGCCAACATAGAGCATAACACCCAGTGCTCATCCCGTCAAGTGCCCCCCTCAGTGCCCCATCACCCAGTCACCCTATCCCCCTGCCCACTTCCCCTTCCACTACCCCTTGTTCATTTCCCAGAGTTAGGAGTCCCTCATGTTCTGTCTCCCTCACTGATATTTCCCACTCATTTTCTCTTCTTTCCCCTTTATTCCCTTTCACTATTCTTTTATATTCCCCAAATGAATGAGACCATATAATGTTTGTCCTTCTCCGATTGACTTACTTCACTCAGCATAATACCCTCCAGTTCCATCCACGTCGAAGCAAATTGTGGGTATTTGCCGTTTCTAATGGCTGAGGAATATTCTATTGTGTACATAGACCACATCTTCTTTATCCATTCATCTTTCGATGGACACCGAGGCTCCTTCCACAGTTTGGCTATTGTGGACATTGCTGCTAGAAACATCGGGGTGCAGGTGTCCCGGCGTTTCACTGCATCTGAATCTTTGGGGTAAATCCCTAACAGTGCAATTGCTGGGTCGTAGGACAGTTCTATTTGTAACTCTTTGAGGAACCTCCACACAGTTTTCCAGAGTGGCTGCACCAGTTCACATTCCCACCAACAGTGCAAGAGGGTTCCCTTTTCTCCGCATCCTCCCCAACATTTTTGGTTTCCTGACTTGTTAATTTTCCCCATTCTCACTGGTGCGAGGTGGGATCTCATTGTGGTTTTGATTTGTATTTTCTCAATGGCAAGTGATGCGGAGCATTTTCTCACATGCTTGTTGGCCATGTCTATGTCTTCCTTGGTGAAATTTCGGTTCATGTCTTTTGCCCATTTCATGATTGGATTGTTTGTTTCTTTGCTGTTGAGTTTAATAAGTTCTTTATAGGGGCAGCTCAGGTGGCTCAGTGGTTTAGCGTCTGCCTTCGGCCCAGGACCGGATCCTGGAGACCCTGGATCGAGTCCTATGTTGGGCTCCCTGCATGGAGCCTGTTTCTCCCTCTGCCTGCTTCTCCCTCTGCCTCTTCTCTCTCTCTCTCTCTCTCTCTCTCTCTCTCTCTCTTTGTGTGTGTGTGTGTGTCTCTCATGAATAAATAAATAAAATCTTAAAGAAAAATAAGTTCTTCATAGATCTTCAATACTAGCCCTTCATCTGATGTGTTGTTTGGAAATATCTTTTCATACAATACCATTTATATTGTAAGGCACAAATAGGAATTTTAACTCATAATAATATAGTAAAAATACATAAAATGTAGTCATAGTTTCCCTTTTCTTGTACAGAATTACTAAATGACATAAAATTTCAGTCATTCAAATAAACACAAGTGAGTCAGTCTTCCATCACATAAGTCATATTGTGAAAACAATCAATCAATAGACATAGCTAATTCTGAATTTTATATGTATAATGGATTTAAGTAGGCTTTTCTACCCTCTTTCTTTGGAACAAGAAGAAATGTCAATCTCTCCAATTTTAAAACGCTACAAGAGCTACATAAAATGTTTGAGGTTTAATCTACAGAATACAGGAAACAACACAATATGAAGATCAGAAAACAAAGTTTCTATCTGGTACCTGTGGGATGGCATTATACATAAACATTGTATATACATTATACATGCATAATTATATATATATATATATACACACACACAATGTATATAATTATACATAGATGTTTGTGATTATATTTGTGCACTTAACAGTCTTTCCATTGGTTGACGAGGGTGACTTTGCTCTGGCTAATATTAAAACAGGTACAATGTCACATTTTACAAAATAGGGCCACAAGAAATCTATATTTACTTTTGATAAATTCTGTATGACACAATGAACATATATGTTGTTTATCTCATTATGCTACTGACCTCAATTTAAAATTTTTTGTTTCTTGGAATTGGGAAGAGTGAAGAGAGACAGAAAGATCGGGCCCATTCGTAGATACTAACCTCTGTTAAATAATCAAGAGTGTTTTGATTCCACTTCCTATAACAACCTTACCATCACCATCTCCTCTTCTTAAGTGTCAGTTAGGTAAAACCAAGGGTAACTTCAATAGAATAGTCAGTATTTGTAGGATACACTAGGAACTTACACAGGATCTCTAAGAAACATATAATAGCTATAATAGAAAGACTATATATTCCTTTTTGGGGAATAAGGGCCTTTATTTCCAATAATTAAGAAACAGTAGAATAGGAAGGCTGATTTGGAGCCTAAAGATTTTTTAGATAAAAACCTATATTTCACAAAGCAGGCAAGTGAATTAAGGGATGTGTCTCAAAACAAAGAATTATATTTAGCAGTGTTATGTCCACTAGAGTATTATGAATACAGATCCAGACATTCTAGCAGTAGTCCTTTTAAGCTGTTAGGGTTATTAATTGATGTATCAATAAAATGATAATACACATAAGGGTGGGAATTTGAAGTTTTGGTGGAAGAGGGGCAAGATCCCAACTGAATCACCAAAGTATATTCATTAATAAGTCAGTTAACTATTTTTCAACTTTTTTATTTGTAAAGTGAAGATAGCAACAACTCCTAGCATAACTGCTAAATAAGAAGTATATAAAATATTATTTTCCATCACCTACAATGACTTCACATTATTTTTATCACATGTGGTTAAATACTGCAAAGGAAAAGTGATGTTCTGGTTTTTGTTTTTGTAAGTACAATAAACAAGTAAGTCTGGTAAAAGTGGATTTGTTTTTTGAAATAATAATGGGGAACATCCTACTCATTTAAATATACAAAACTGGAAAAAAAGAAGTTCTAGGATAAAAAAGAAGCATTAGGAAATGCTTTAAAAATGTTAGGATAGTTAATTACTCTTTCTAAACTCCTCTGTGAATAGAAAGCATAACTAAAAAACAAATTTCTACAATAACAGCATACTTCATTTTTATAATTTGTTAACTTCAAAGGAAAAAGAGATCATATTGAATGAGAATAAAGGTGACTGATAAAAGGATAGAATGGCATCATCTATGAATGTTTAAGATATCTTTTAGAGGATTCCTATATGAAAAAAAATTCTTGAGTTTAAAATTAACTTGAAGATGTAATTTTCTGCCTATTTTTCTATATAATTTATATTCTCCAAGATAAAGGGAATCATGTCTAGCTTCTAAGTGAATCCAAATGCTGATAGAATTAATTTGGTATTTTGCTGCTTGGAACCTAGTTTGAAGCTTATATATTGAAACACTGCTCCAGGCAGCCATATGCCATTGATGGAATTAGTAAGTCAATCTACCTTCTATGACTTGAGGGAATCATAAAAGAAATCTATCAATGATGGCAGGCAATGACGGAAAAATTGTATGTAATGTCAGGTGGCTGAATACAGGAAAAAGATATATGGTAATGACAGTATAGGCAAACAATTGCAGGTAAGGAAGAGGATTACTTAAAATGATAGTCAAAGTAAAAATATATACATTCAGCCATCGTAATTTACTTTCTTTGATTGAAAAAGAGAAAATCTTACATCCTAAAGATAATGTTTAGATCAAATTTGACAGCTTGAATAATGAGCACCTCATATAATAATTGTAGATGACTTGATGGAGTACCCATATGTCAATGATAGAATGACTGTACTTTAAGAGCATAATTCTTCAGACTACAATGTCCCTGCTGTCAGAGAAGGAATGGTTAATTATTTCTTCATAGTAACAGTGGGGATATTTCTAATGATGAGATTGCTGCAAAAATATAAGCATGTAATTATTTTTCTAAGCTTCTGATAACTTCAAATATCTTTATTATTTTCTCTGACAAAAATATTATTAACTTCTACCTCTACATTTGTGCTTTCCAGTACAGAATACCATGATATCCTTTAGACTTCACTTGCCATGAATGCATTTATTATGTTTCCAGGGATGCTGTTTTTTTAAATGTTGTTAATTAAAATAGCATTAACAAGTGTTCACTTCCACATCTGCATATAATAAAAGCAACAAATTTAAGAAATTAAATTTTGTAGACTTTATTTATATTAGCCACCCAGATTATTCAAAATGTACTTATATGTTAAAATGTTAACATATAAATCATGATGTTTAAAATTACTATAGATTTCTTGAGTATCAAAATTTTATAACACAGGCACCATAAAAACTTGTTTTCAGATGCAGTAACTTAGCCATGGAACTGTCAGTGAAATTACAGAGTTTTAATAATTAAAATGCAAGGCAATAAATAGATTCTCAGGACTTTGATTTAGTGACTTTAAAAATTCAAATTAAATATAAAGAAGGTTAGAATTTACTTGTGTAGGTATTGGTTTCTCTTTGAATCACTCACCCCAAATAATCATCAGATAACTTTCACTAGACTTTTTCATGAAATTTGATAAGGCCTATGAGGCCTACTTTCCATAAACAATTAAACCTGAGCTGCATCACAGGGCATGCATCAAAAATTACAATGTACTATAGATTTAGGGTTCAGAAGGAAACATGCTTTTTGGTTTCATGGACCTCACCAAAAATAACTAGTCACTACTGCTGGATAACAGAATAAATAAGAGTAATAGCAGCTTGCATGTTGTGCCACTTATGTGCTAAGTAAATTAAAATTAACATCATATCCAATGGATAGGCATGGGAGTGGGCATAAAGTGCAATGACCTCTGTTTCTCATGTTCATTTCTACCATCAAGCACCCACCATGAAAGAGGCACTAAACCACCAAATAGAATGAAATGGCCAAGTGATCTCTAGCCTCTGTCACTGGCCACCTCAGTGCTGACCCAATGCATATATGAGCAAAGGGACAGTGGTCGCAGGGACTGAGGTTATGAATAAGCCCAGGAACACAAACATATCTATCAAAACTGATCGAGCAAATGCTGCCAAGGGCCCAAGCTGCCAGAAACAGAGACCAATGTTCAGTTCCCAATATGGCACATGCCTCAAAGAGACCACATGGTCACTTAGTGGGAAGTTGATTATATTGGGCAAGATTGCATTCTGGCAGGAGGAGATACTTCATCAGATGTGAGTTTCTCTTTTTGCCAATGGGCCTCAGCTTGCATCACTATCCCGGAGCTTACCAAATGGTGTATACCGCCACAGAATCCCGCATTGTGGTGCATCAGACCAAGAACCTACTTCATAACAGAAAGGTGTAAGAGTAGGTCCCAAAACACAGGATCATGTTCCACAGTACCCAGAAGCTGCAGGCCCAAGACAGCTTTAACTGTGTCTTCTGCAGGCTGTTCTCAAGTGCCAGACTGAAGACTACACATTAGAGGATGAGATACCATATTCCCAGAAGTAGTACACACTTGGAATCAGACTCTTAAATAATGTTGTCTCCAAAAGGTAAAACATATGAATCAGAAAATCAAGGGATGGAACCCAGAAGTGGGAGCACTGCAATCAGTCTCATGACCCCCTTGGGAAGTTTTGCCTCCTCTTTCATCAAATTTAGGCTCTGACAGTATACGTGTCCTGATCTGTAAAGCAGAAACAATTTCACAGAACAAGTGTCTAATACAGTTATAAGTTATCTGTGTCACCTAGAGCCTTACATTCCCTTTGCTAAGGTATTAGTTGGCAAGAAAATAAACCTCCACCTGGCAAGGATAATTGACTATGATTGTCAGAATATCAAAAGTCTGCTCTAACACACAGGGGCAGGGAGAAAGAGGTTTAGCACCTAGGCGATGCACCTGAGTGCCTTTTTGGTACTCCAATCTCAAGCAGACATGTCAGCGACTTCACCCTTAAAGAAGCAAAATGAGTAGAGATTCAGACCTCACAGAGATGAGGCTCTTTGCCTTGCCACCAGGTAATCACCAAGACCATCTGAGGTGTTGGCTGAGCATGAAGGAAATCTAGAATAAAGAGTAAAATAGGAAGCAAAAAACCTTATCAGTTGTGATCCAAGACAGGCTTCAGCCTTAGGGGCTATATTTCATCACCTTACCCTTCCTTTTCTAATTTTCTCTAGAGAAGATGGCCTTTCAGCTATCCTGAGAGATCTGCTATAAGAATGTGCATTAAGAAGTTGAGAGAATGAAAAAAAAAAAAAAAGTTGAGAGAATGGAACAAGGGATAGACTTTGGTGGGCACTTTGAGGCACTCACTATCCACATGGTCCCCCGAAAGACTTTTTTTTTGTCCTACCCCCTGACAGTGTGTCAAAGGACAGCTTTCAGATGTCAACCCTCACGGATTACCTAACTTCAAAAATCCACTTCACTCGGTGGCATGCACTTGGCTGGGGCAGCCCAAATCAAATGACCAATAGCTGCAGAGGTTCTGAACTTCTATCCTATAATCAGGTCCTCTTTGTCCCTTGGCTTTGTCAGTGTTTATCTGAGAGGCACACCTTAAGAAACCTCAAACATGCCACAATCTGATTCAGAGTCTACCTGCCACAAAAAGCGGTATGCAATGACTGTGTGACCACTGTATCATGGATTATTTTAGTCTTATTAAAGTGTTTTCTTCTGATGGCAATCCAAGAGTTCTACTGATTCAATCATTCAATTTAACAGTCTCTCCTGGGTTTTGTTCCCTTCCTTTTTATCCTTTTCTTTTTTCCCATCCTTCTTAGTGTTTTTCTTTGTTCATTCAATGACCAGTCTTTCCTACGTTCTTTATTCCATCCTCCCTTTCTCTCTCTTTCTTTTATCTTCTTAGAGTTTAAATCTTTACAGAAACAAGTCTACATTTAGATATTTTCCAGTGCAACACAATATTCTACCATAAAATTGCCTAGACACCTATTTTGCCTATAAAAAAATTCCTTGTTCCAAAGCAATGTATCTTCTATATCACATTTTACATATTGAAATTTCATGTCTTTGAAAATAACTTAGATGCTGTCAGCTGGTTAACAGTGGGAAATATAGCAAATACTCCAGTAAAGAGACAATGCAGAATGATTTTTTACTGCATTTTTATTGTACTTTGTTTATATTTTTTTCTTTTTGTCTCTTTCAATGCCTAGCAGTAATAATCATTTTCCCCCTGAAAACTGCTAAAATCTGAGCAATGCCTCTGAAGTTTAAAATGCAAAGAGCAGTCCTTTTTTTTTTTTACAGGTTTTCTATGATAATACTTAGAATGAGTCACTCATCCTGAAAGTGGCCTTCTAAATTACTGTGAAATAACCATGAATGCTATTACACACACTTACAGATGTGATTTAAATTCTCTGGAACTCCTCTGCACTTTGAATGAGAATTAGCAGCTTTGAAAGATTTAACTTCACATTGAAAAACCATCAAAGCAAGTGGCAAAATGAACTTGAGATTATTCTTCAGAATTGAGATCCCCAACGCTTTTCATGCCAAATTGCAACCTCCAAAATGATTCACTCTCTCTTGCAAGTCTTCTACATTATAGGTAATTTCACTGTCTTAATCAATACCTGTTAATGAAGGTTTTTTTCCCTTTCATACCATTAAACTATCATTCTTGACTATCAAAATTCATTTTAAAAAAATCAAATCTCAAAAGGAGACCAAAAGTGCAGATTCAGTCATATTTTAATTAGTGTTTGCCAAAGTCTCACCCTTGTAAAGAAGCTGGTTTCTGCTAATATTCAGAAGGCACCAGCCAGGTAATAATAAGAATTAGAGGATCAAAGACTTCATAAACATCACCATTTTATATATCTTTTTGTCTGGCCTTTTCCCTCAGCCTCCTAGATTCCCAGCGAGCCCCCCACCATCATCATTTGCTCAGCTAGTAAGGTTGATTGACAATGGCAGGGATAGGAACAGAGGTACAAACTATGTCTTAAAGCTGCCATGCAGCTGTGGAAGGAATGAGTGTCTTTATAAGACTATCACATAGAGCCCTGTGGGAGAATCTGAAAGGAAGACTTGAGTCTAAGAAAATGACATAGCGTTTTGGCTGAACTGCAAGATAAACCAAATTATATAAAATCATCAGGGCATATAAGATGGTACTTCTCATTGACTGCTGGAAACAAATATGTATGTGTGTGTATATATATATGTATATGTATGTATATATATATATATATAGAGAGAGAGAGAGACACACACACACACACACATATATATATATATAATATATATATATATATGATGTTCAAACTCAAAAGTTACAATTCTGACAAGTGGGAACCAATAAATATAGCCATTTTCTTTATAAATAAATATCTGCTAATGTAGACATATCTGTTTCATGCTATAGGGCATCACTTACTGAATTCCAGAGTTTTTGCAATTTTATTTACTCCACAGCAACACTGATAATTTTTACATTGCTTATATAAAAAAGCAATGCCACTGATTATTACAGAAATATTCCAAAAAACTGTAATGATAAAATAGAAAAAAATTAAGGTATTTATTTGATTATATTCTAGTCAGAAGGCAGGGCTTGCAATTCTATATTGATATGGACATATACCATGGTGCTTTGAATTTCCTATCTATAAAACTTTAAAAATTTTTTCCCAATTAGTTATTTCTGTCATTTTCTTTCTAGTCTTGCTTTTATATTAACCTATCATCTGATCAGTTGTACTACATGCTCACAGAGAATTCTTAACACACAGTCTTTCCCCTTTTATACCTTCATAGCTCTTTCCTGTATTTCTAGAGCACTTGCTATAATCTGTCTCATTATGTCATTTTATAGATGATGACACTATTGATTGCTCAGTCCCAGAAACCATCTATCCTATGGTTCTATTCCTACATCTTTCTCAGTTGGCCCCTTAAATGTTGCTGCTTTCCAGAATCCTGATCTTGTATTCTAATCTCCTCAATATATAACAATGCTGTCTTACACTAAATACTTAAATACCCTAAGATAGGTTCCAAATCAGTACATCCTCTACATAGATGCTCCTTCTCTTTGTTCTACTACCTACCAATCACTCAAGCTGATCATTTTAGATATAATGCTTTCAAAGATTTTATTTATTTATTTATTTATTTATTTATTTATTTATTTATTTATTTATTTTTATTTTAGAGACAGAGAGATGGGAAGAGAGCCCACTTGTGTGCATGGGGGGGGGGCAGAAGGAGAGGGAGAGAGAATCTCAAGCAGATTCCATGATTAGTGCAGAGCCTGATGTAGGGCCAGATCTTATAACCCTGAGATCATGACCTGAACTATAATCAAGAGTCAGACACTTAACTGTCTGAGCCACCCAGGTGCCCCTTTGAATTACTTTTCTGTAGTAATCAGTAATTTTCTGTAGAAAATTGAAAGTTTGCTTTGAATCATTCAATTTTTTTTAACTCCTACTACTTCGTAGGTATGCTACAGGTGCCTCTAGAATCATAATGAATTAAAACTATGTATATCTTCTTTCATTAGTCTGAAAATCTGCAAGGAGTGGTGAAAATAGCATTTTAGTAGTTTCTATTTGTTTTGTTTTTAATTCCGATGATTATAAGCAATGGGGGGCAGGGATGCTTGTTTTATCTTTGAATCAGTAAGTGTAATGCCTTGCAATTATTAGACAATCGGGACTAGATGAATTGTGTTGCCTACATCCACATGAACTCCTACTTTGTTATTTTCGCCCTTTTAAGCTCTACGTACTACAGATTCCACCGGGCAAATGTATCATGTGAGTTTCTTTGGCAATAATTGTTGCCCTTTCTATATGTCCATGCATTGCATAGACCATTGCATGCCTTATGTGTGCCAGTCACATTCCTAGATACTCAAGATTAATAATGTGCAATTACAGATACAATCTCTACTCTCACAGAGATGAAACTTAGCCAGTTGTTCAGAAAACATCTTGTGTTGAGAGCTGAAGTATTTGGAGGGAAGTCGACCTGATATCGTAGAGCACTGATGATGGCTCCTCCTGAATCCAGCCCCCTGAAGAAGACAGTCTGGTTTCTACCTCTGTCATTTGAGGAAGCAGGTTGCTCCTGTCCTTGTTCCTATAGGGAGCTCTACATTTTCTCCTCACTTAATGACACGTGCATTTTGTAGTGTTTCATTCCAGCTAACATTATTCTGTAGGACTAAGTTAATTTTCCTTTTTTTCTCCCTAATAAGGCACCATTTCTTCTCCACTATTTGAAAATAAAATTTCTGGCTCCATCAGGGCACATTCCTTTGATTATACTGTCAGTACAAAATGATACTAGAGAAAATACGATACTATTCATTCTTGGTGTGTGTTATGATGTTATGGTGTTTAAGTACCATGTTGGACCATTATATCCCCTTTACTCCTATCTTTGACTCCTCTGCTATAAATTTTCCAGGGACACAAAACTCACAGGCAAAAGACTAACAAAAATAAACATTCAATGCCTTCTAATATTGTAAGCAGTTTTTCTAAAAATTAAAGGTGACATAATGATAAGCATGTTTGACCAACAGATTGTATATCTATTCCTGAATGAAGAATACTAGATGCCTTCTAGGTTAAGTCATCTAAGAAATAAGGGAAGCATAATAAATGTCTTAAGTATTGTCATTATTTTTACACATATATTAAAATTACTTGGACTTTCTAAAAAATATTAAATCAAGCTACATAATGAAATATGATGAATTTGAATTTTTTGCTCTAGTAAGTTTTCCTTTCATTACAAATATAGTTTAAGAATGTTTGTGGAAAATATTCTGTTTATGTTTAAAATAAAATTACCAACACATATAATATGGCTATTTATTTTACAGACATTTTATAAGATTTTGAAATACAGCACATGTCTAGAATAGCTGTGTGTATTTATAAAGTCAAAGAGTTCATATAATAAGTATACACTTTCATCTACTGTTACTGTCTCCATTTAATACTTTGTTTGCTGTGGCATTTTATTTAAAACAATCCCCTCAACACCAATTCTCTTATTTGATTTCTATTTGTGGTCCCATTTTATTACTATATATTAACTGCATATCCAGCATTTTCATAAAAACATTTTCTCATTTCTACAAGCAATAATCATTCAGATATATTGTGGGAAAAATACTGGAAGCTAAAATATTCTTTGGTTGCTGATTCTTCTTTAAATAACATTTAAAATAATAACGCTGAATTGTGTTACAATATCTTTAAGGTCTTAATTTAAATCAGATAGTCAAGAACAACCTTTGAGGTTAAAAACATGATGGAGCAGGAGTAACTCTAACCCTTAATAGAGATCACCAACTCAAAGTCTGAAGAAAAATTTTGGCATAAGAGTAGATTTGAAAGAAGAAAGGAGGGATGCTTACAAAATGAGAGTTTTTCTAAAATCAAGCAAAAAGAGGAGACTTAATAAGAGAACAGTTGAACAAAAAGGTACCATGGATAAAGACAGAGGAAACTGTGAAGTCCTTGAAATTGCAGGAAAGGATCTTAAACACAAGCTTTAAAAAGACATTAGTCACTTAGCAACTCAGAGACGTAGTCAGAAGAAAGCTTCACTGTTGGAGCAGTGAAAGATGATACTCCCCTTGGTTTGTGGCTATTTGGAATGCTTTTTAAAAATCAAAAGAGGACAGAGATGCCCAGGTAGCTCAGTCAGTTGAGTGTCTTACTCTTGATTTCTGCTCAGGTCATGATCCCAGCATCTTGAGATCAAGCCCCAAGTACTATTCTGCGCTCAGTGTGGAGTCTGCTTGAGATTCTCTCCTTCCCTCTCCCTCTGTCCCTTCCACTGCTCACGAGCTCGCTCTCTCTCTCTCACTCTCTCTCTCAAATAAATAGAAGTCTAAAAAAAAAGTACAAAATCTTTTTCTAATAAGACTAGTTTGATTTAGGTTTAGTAAAAGAGTATAAACTTTCAGTTATAAAATTAATGAGGTCTGAGGACCTAATGTATCAAATGACTGCACTTGATAATAAGTACTGTCTAACTGAAATTTGATAAAAGTAGGACTTAAGTATTCTCATAAACACACACACACACACACACACACACACACACAAAAGTGGTAAATATCAGGTGATAGATGTGTTCAAGTAATTATGGAAATTTTTTCACAATATATACAAATACCAAATCATCACATTGTATAATATGTCATAGTATTGTCAATTATACTTCAATAAAGCTGAGAAAAGGAAGGAAGGAAGGAGAAAAGGAAGGAAGAAAGATCAAGAAAAAATATACAAAATAAAAACATTAAAATTATAATATATGTATATATATGTGTGTGTGTGTGTGTGTGTGTGTGGCATGCTTATGAATAAAATGATCCAATCTCATAGAGATAAACTTTGAAATTGCAAAAAATCTATTTTATAATCCCTGGTATAAAATTGATGGGGAATCCTAAGAATGGCCAATTCAAACTTAATTTATAAAAATCTAGCTGAAAGTAGAAAGCAAAATAAAGAACTCATCTGTGCCAGTGGTCAATCTAGTGAACCTAGAGCAGAAGTACTTAAACATTTGCCTAAATATATTTGACCACATTTTCCTGTGGTAGGAGTTGAATTGTCTTTCATTTCTTATTTCATTTCTTATTTCCAGTTTAGTAGCCATTCATTTCCCTTCTCTCATGTGGCTTTTATTTCACCTTAATTTCTGTAATATCACTAACTTTCATTTTAGAACTTTGAATTAAAAATCCTTCTTTTAAAAAAATCCCTTTAAAATTTCAGTTACTTGTATTGATTTGGTGAGAATTCCATCACTGAGTAAGACATGAATGAAAACTTTACGCCCTCAAATCTACTTTCTGTATACTCTAGATGATTCAGTTTCTTTAAATGGTCATTTAAAAAAAAAAGATTAAAATAAAAATAAATGGCCATTTTGACAATTATAATAATATTACTAAATTTTTGACCAAACTTTATCTAAAATGATATAAACATAATGAAATAACCCCACTGATTATAAGCCCTTTGTATTCATGTGTTAGTCTAATAAATGACACATGTTGCGTAGCTTTCTTGATTTCCCATTTCATGTCAATATGCCACAGAACAAAATTCTATTTTCTTTTTAAAAGATACAGCAACATTTTAGAAAGTTTAAAATGTTTTATTGCATTTTTAGAAAATGTCCATAAGACACCATTTCTGCAGATACACCATACTACCTCTTCCCATATCATAGCAAGCTCATATAATGAGAATCCAGTGAATGTGGTTTTCATCTAATCTGATCTGTTGCTAAAGCAGTTGTTTCCTGGGTGTAAAACATATTATTGTGCATTATAACTAAATAATATTCTTTGAGACTTTGGAATATTTGAGTAAGAAGGATTCACAAAGATTTGAGTTGTAAAAGGGTTATCTGAAGGAACACTAACATAGTCTCAAGCACTAACTCTGAACAACATCATTTTAAAGAATCCTAAGACTATTTGAAAGACATAAAAACATTTTACCTTTGAACATTTTTAGTGAAACAAGATAAACATGTTTTACTTATGTAGGGCCTACAAGGTTCCAGATAGCTTGATATCATTAAGATGGCTGATCACATAATGATATCAGATATGTCATAAGGAAGCTGTTAGGTCATGTTTTGAAACTTCTTAGGCTGGTTTGATCTGTATTTTCAGTCCTTATGTTTTTACTTGAGTTTTAAGTAAAAAATTCCAATTTCCTTAAAATCACTGAATTTTATTTTTAAAAATTATATTCCTCCAAAGAAGAGGTTCTTATTATTTGGAAACTGAAAAGAACCCATATTTCCTAACAAGGAGAAAAATGTGCATTAGGATTTATGATATTATGCCTTTTAGCTATTGGCACTCTCAGTTATGACTGGGAGTTACTTCCTTTTGCTTGTTTCAAGTTTTTATTTAAATTCTAATTAGTTAACATATAATGTAATATTGGTTTCAGGAGTAGCATTCAGTGATTCATCACTCACATAGAATACCCAGTGCTCATCTCAAGTGCCCTCCTTAATACCCATCCCTCATTTAGCCCATGCCCTACTCACCTCCCCTCCAACAACTCTCAGTTTATCCTCTGTAGTTGAGTCTCTTTTTCTTCCCTTCCCCTATACCATATGATTTCATTTATAAACGGAATTTAAGAAACAAAACAAACATAGGAGTTACTTCTAGAGCACCTTCAGAATGGACAAAGCCAACTGTTCTTTTTCCCCCCAGTTTTATTTAGATATAATTCAGATATAACATTGTGCTCATCTAAGGTGTGCAACATATAATGATTTGATATATTTGCATATACAGCACAGCCAATTGTTCTGATTGATGGCAAACTAATGCTTATACAACATAATGGATTGTGAACAAGCTGGTGATACTGACAAACTTTAAAAAAAACACAAGTTATAATAAAAATCTTCAAAACAGAGTATCTGCAAAGCCTTATTTTCTACACTGGTATGAGTTTCAGTATGGAGACATGTTTAATTATTATCAATTCAATTATTATCAATGCTGTAAGTAAGATACAGGATATTTTCATGAAATACATTTTACTTATAGCTAAGTAATTTAAAATAAGTCATAGTTCACACTCAGTTAACTTTAGGAAATTTTCACAAATGTATGCCTTTTATACCCCACGTAAGTACATAAAATAGATTTAAATCTGCCAGAAATACAGTGAAATAAGGAGAACTATGGCTAATGATCCTTCACATGAGAATGAGCAGCAGCATTTTAAGCAAAATATTCTTTGCGTGCAACAAAACAGTGTCTTAAACTGTAATTCAGATGAGGATAACAGTTAACTAATGATTCACGGTAACATCCTAAATGGTCCTCAACTCAGATTCTAACCTTTCCCTCTAACACTCTGACCCAGACAACTTTATGGACTTCATGGCAGAACTGGTCAAACATAGCTATCAGGGTGATCTGCTGTTCTCCATTTTCTGACAAAATCAAAAAAACATGCGCACACCCACTTAATAAGCCGACCTTTTAGGTGAACACTGACATTTTTCAATGAAGACTTAAGAAGCATAGTATGTAGGAAGTACAGGCTTCGCCATTCAAACTGAAGTGGTTTGGATAGAATTAGAACACAAAGCCACATATGGGCACTTAGTCCAGTCAGATAAATATAAAGAATAGATTAAAAGGCTACCGAAAATGTTAGAAAGTTACTTAGGATTCAAGTCCCTGGAGTGGGTTTGGGCATCAATTTACTGAAATATTTCAATGATACCGATTCTATAATTCACTAGGAAAAAACTCTAACTGCTTTAGTTACCTGGTTTGGTTTTGACAACCAACTCACTCACTCAGAATGTTTGATTAGCTTTCTATGCTTCATCTTATATCATGTGTGTTTATACCACGAGAGGAGTTGATGCAGAGCTGATTGCTAATTAACAATTAGCAGGTAAAAAAAAAAACAATTAGCAGGTATATGGAATTAAAATAGTCAACACATTAACAGGTACAGAAATGAGATACTCATATATACTGTTGTAGACTTATCACCTATAACTCATTCTCATCTGGTGACAGCTAATTGCATAAATTATTATAAAAATGAACTGCAAGCAATATTTTAGAAGAAAAAGTTTAAATTAAATGTCTTTCAATTTGGTATGAATGTGATAAAATATTACAGTAAGGGAACCAAGGAAAATGTCGGAGAAATGAATTGTCCTTCAAAAAGATAGAAATCTTCCACATTGAAGTGAAGCACTCTTAACTGTGAAAGAGAGTAAAAACTAGATTTCCTGACAACAAATATGTATCCTGTAAGAATCTTTGATAAAATTTACAAGGGAACATTTTTTTCTAAATTCTCCCATTGAGCATCTAAAAATAGGATAAATTTTAAAAGCCTAAACTGGTCCAGCGTTTGACAAATTGACAGAGCTCGTGCTTAGAAATACTTTACATGAGGGATCCCTGGGTGGCACAGCGGTTTAGCGCCTGCCTTTGGCCCTGGAGACCGAGGATCGAATCCCACGTTGGGCTCCCGGTGCATGGAGCCTGCTTCTCCCTCTGCCTGTGTCTCTGCCCCTCTCTCTCTCTGTGTGACTATCATAAATGAATAATAAAAAAAAGAAATACTTTACAAGTGTACTACTCAGTTTCTATTGAATTGGTCCAGAAAACAGTAGTGTTTATTTCTAACAGAGACTTTGGTAATGTTAGAATAAAAATATATATATTCAGAACTAGAAAAGAAGTTGAATTTGAATGGAACGATAGCTTAAATATGGTTAAGTCTCTTATATTGGTTACAATATAAAAAGTATAAAAAAGGATACAAAGTACTGAAATTTACTGTATTGGTAATATGTAAAATCATCTGCGTGTTCTATATTTGTTCTTAATTCTCACAGATAAATATATACAGTAAACAATAGCAGATGCCAATTAGCATAATTGAGTGTTCAGAAAAATAAAATTAATGCCTTTATTACTTATAATGTATTCACCCAAATGTTTCATTAGCTTACTAATGTAATATTAATGAGGAAAATAACTAAACTGCAGTGGTACCCAAAACTGTGAACTGCAAGCTAATCACAAAATCCCCCCTTCCCCTTTCACTCAGTTTCTTCAGCACAGGTTTTCTCTTAGATTCTCATTCATAGATCACAAAAGACAATTTGGGTTACTTCAAGAATTAATTAGACATTTGTATGAAAGCCACTAGAACAACTGTTCCCCCTGTGAGTTCATAAAGCTGCTTAATTTGCCCTTGTATTTTCATTCGGAGGAGCTGGCGACACCACATTAAGGCCCAGCGTGCACAGACAGTAAGCCAAATTTTGGGCCCAATTGTTCACTTTCACTTACTATGCTCATTTAAAAGGCACACATGGTAACACCTTTTAACCTCACCAGTGACACAGCTGGGGCATTCTTCACTCATAATGTAAAAAGACTTAGGATAATGTCATCCCTGTCAACCTTTGAAGATGATTACAGGTAAAGTTACAGTCTTCATTTGGAAAAGCAGTTTAAGTACCTCCCTCCACCTTTAGACGGCGTTTGAACACACCCGAGGATTCATAACTCATCCAATAAGTTCATTTCTTCTATTTCATTTAACTCAAGGAAGATGTGCTTTCTAATGAAACTTGAAACTAAAGCACATAGGACAAATTTCAGATTCCATTTAAGTTCTTTCTCCTTTTGTAACTAGAAGATTGACTGTGGGATGATCCATTCTACTATCATACATTAACTTTTAGGGGAAAAAACAATGCATCTTATTAGTAATTCTGCAGGTGTCGCCCACCATATACTTCAATTCAGGTAAGACATCCTGAATAATGCCTCAGGGAGAATAAAGTAACCTCAAAAATTGCAATTTGACACTCAAGGAAAGAAATCTAGGACCTAACCCTTGAACGTAATGACAATATTTTCTCTGCATTCTGCCAACACCGGAGTCCATCTGTGAGAAGGGCACTGTGCCATGCAGAAGGGAGAACGTCAATCGCAACAGCATGTAGATGCCAATATGTGGAAGTCAAAGTGATAGCCTGTGGAACTCATCAAATAGCTGATCTTTTGTAAGAAAATCCTCTCAAGAGCAAGCAATGCCAAATGAGGGCCAAATGCTTCATTACTAGTCTTCACAGCTGCTGATGCTTGTGGGCATTCATAACATCAAAGAATATTTTCTCCTCTATTCCTATTTCCAATCTGCCTGAGAGCTAGTCACTCTACATAAAGAAAAAAAAAAACGATAGGACTATTTTCAAAAACAAAGAAATTAGTATTTGTTGTGTTATGTAACGATTCATTAAATTGCTTATTTGATATTTTTGTTAAATGGTAGGCTTAACAATTAGTGATAATGTTGTTTTAATTATGCAGTAATAATTTCTGTAGTTTCGTCAAAAATTCCCTTGAGGATAAAATATGAATATTTTATATGTGTGTGTGTGTGGGGGGGTGAGTGTATGTAAAAATTTTTAGGCTGTAACTAATACATAAAGAAATGTATTTGATGAGATTTGATGTTCTAGAACTGGCTTACACAGGTCAGATATTATGATCAAATAATAGATACAGACTCAATTCAAGCTGAATGATAATGAATGTGGCTAGTATCAATATAGGTTCCATTTGTTTGAGCTGAAGAACCAGACAAGTTTCCTTTGAGCTCCAAGTTCCTGTTTTGGAGGCAAAATAGTGGTGTTTAGAAAAAGGGATGAATGGGCTTTGTTTCTGGAAATTATAGTAGGTCGAAAATTTGGCTCTTTATTTGTAAAGAGCACGAATGAATTTAAGGTTTCCTGGTCTGAGGCATTTTGGTTTTTCTTTCAACTATTTTTGAACCAAAATTTTGTGCTAACAGCAATCTCATTTTCCGCATTAGAAGATATTTATAGTTTTCTCAGTAAGTAAAGTCTCTTTTACTGGCTGAAGACAGACACTGATTCTACTGCATTCTACAGGCTGTACACCAGCCACCGGATACTGTAAACTCAGTTGTAAAGAGAGACAGATGCAAGACCTTCTTATTTTCAACTTCCCTCAGAGGCAGCTTTATTACCAATTAAATTAAAATTTTCTTCAAAAGAAATGAGTAGTTACAAATCAAAAACCTCAGAAAATCCTTTCGGTGAATAATAAAAATCTCATGAGAATAATCCACCTCTTAAGAAATGAGCAAGTGGCTAAAGTTTCTACCAAGAATTCAGAGTAACTAAGAACATGCAGTTGAGACACTCAGCTGTGGGAACTTAACAGGTCACTGAAACTATTTTTAGGCCTCAGTTTCCTCATCTGAAAATGACAGTAATCTCACAGAATTGCAGAGAGAATGGAAATGGTGCAATGTTTGTAAAGTATTTCACACTAAATCCAACACTTGACTGTTCTCAATATAGGTAAGCACTTATATAAAGCCACTTAGACCCTCATAGTGTTCTTTTAAAATAGCATTTTTTGGCTTAGAAATTAATATATCTTCATTTCAAAAACTCTGGAAAATAGAAAAATACAAAAAATAGAAAGTAAAACAATGCATAATTGTATTACACTGAGATGAGGAAAAAGGTGTCTTTTCATGTGTTACAGTCTTTTCCTATCCTTCCCTGACCTCCTTCAATCTGAATATAATCTCTTATAATTATAAAACTTACAGGTTTTGCACAGAGCAAAATGAAATTGGAATTCACTTTGTCTATATATAATTATTTTAGTTCCCAGAGAGTGTTTTAAAGAATATCCACTCCTTTTATTCATTGTACAAGGTAACAATTCTGCACTGCATTCTGAAGCTGTACCAGAAATACACGTTATCTCTCCACATTCATTTAAATGTATTTACGGAAAAGAAGAAACATTAATCAATCAAAGCGATACTTTTAGTTGAAAAAAAACTGGTAATTCACACAGATACAGTATGTATGTAATTTTGATGTTATAACACTCTTAATTATATAACAAAAATGAAAATAGCATTTAAATTTTAATTATGTTTGCATGTAGTTGAGCATGGTGCCTCTGCTGATATTATTACAGCTATTTAATGATCTCAGGCTTGAGCCAAATTTTCAAGTGACTATGGAGAAGAACATTAGAAGTGCATTTGGTCATTAGAATACTACAGTATGTGTGTATGAGCCTGTATATCCCACAGGAATTGGAATGAAACAAAAGAAAATGACTCTTCTCTTTGATTTATCTGTTTGCTTTCATTTTAAAATTTTACATACTTTTGATTCTATTAGTTAGTGTTAAGTGTTAAAGAATGCAAAAATATCTCTAAAATGCATTGAATCCAACTGTCAATTATTCAATGTAATGGGAGGTGGGAATCTATATAGATAATTGAAATTCACAGATGATAAAGATGTCAGACAATAGTTGCTCACTCTTCCCTCACAGCTGCAGTTAGAAGAGCTGCTATTAAGATTGGTTTGAGTTTCCCCTCCTCTCCACGAACTTGGACAGCTTCCAAGGGAGAAGACAAATGACAAAATGGCAGGTAGCTGGAGGGTAAAGAGAAATACCAAGGTGATCTGAACAATCTATATATGAATAATCAGCAGTGCCTAACAGAGAAGGAGCTGACGAGGAAAATATAGGGATAACTTGTAATTAATATTTTAAAAATCATCCCACTTGACCATTGAGCAAATGAGGATGAAGCATATTTAATCTTACAGAATTTAAGTCACAGGTGACTGATACCAATCAGTAGAACACATTAACTCAATCTCTGGAATGTGTATGAAATAAAATACACACACACACACACACACACACAACAACAACAACAACAACAACAAAAACCCAAAATCTTGTGTGGTGTTATGGGGAAGAATGCAAACTCCGAATATAGACTAAATAGGTTGAAATCCCCATTTTGTCACAACTGCCCGGGTTAATGTGGGAAAGTAGCTCAATGTGTCCTATACTTCTGTTATCACAACTATAAAATAGGTCTAAATAAAATTCTTACCTTATAGGGTTGTTGTGAGAATTAATGAAGCTAATACATATTTGTATCTCATGCTATGTCATAAATCACCACAAATTTAGCAGCTTAAAGCAAGCATTTTATTAACTCAGAGCCCCTAGGACTCTGGAGTCCAGGCATGGCTTAGTTGGGTCCTCTGCTTAGGGTCTTCAAAGGCTGCAATCTGAGTGTCTGACAGGCCGTTCCAATCTGGAGGCTCAACTGAGAAAGTTGACTCAGGTTGTTGGCAAAGTTTGTTTCCCTGAGGGCCCTAGATTCATGCTACCTCTTGTCAGAAGACTGCCCTCAGTTGGCTATTGTATGTCTGTCCTCAGCATCTTGCCACAAAGATCTCTCAACATGGCCTCTTTCTTCAAATGCAGCAAGCAAAAAAAAAAAAAAAAAAAAAAAAAAAAAAAAAAAAATCCCTATAGCAAGTCCACCAGCCAGATGGTCTTATGTCATGTAATACAATCTTCTTAATAACATATCATTACTTTTGCCATGTTTTACTGTTGAGAAGCAACTTACAGGTACAGGTCCTGCTTATACCAGGAGGGGAGGGGATGTAGGCATTACACAAGGCACGAACACCAGGAGGCAGGGATGATGAGGGTCAAGTCAGCTTCTGACCACCACAGATCAAGAGGAACTACACCTAAAGGACCTCATCCATATACCTTGACCTGATTTGATGTTGAGATTTTTGGACTTTGAACAAATACTATAAAGGGATGAGACTCTTGGGGACCTTGGGAAGTGGTGAATATAATTTACATATGAAAGATGTGTATCATTTTG
The DNA here is from genome assembly GCF_905146905.1 of Nyctereutes procyonoides. NCBI lineage: Eukaryota > Metazoa > Chordata > Mammalia > Carnivora > Canidae > Nyctereutes > Nyctereutes procyonoides. Next base: position 373,852 of record NW_026575158.1, on the reverse strand, counting down.
GTCCAGAGGGCAGACTGGACAGGGGTGAATAGAATCCAAGGTGGCCCATCCATGATTCGCAGCTTCTGAAGGTCACATATTTGTGTAGTCCACTTTCCCCTGAGTATGACCAGAATCTTTGACTTGACTCTAACCAATACAATAGAGCAAAGGTGAAGGGATGTCACTTCCATCATTATATTATGTTATATTATATTATATTATATTATATTATATTATATTAATTATATTATATTATATCTTTCTTCTGAGCCAACTTGTTTTAAAGACTCTCCTTGATGGTTTGATAAAGAAAGCAGTCATGTTAAGAAATCTACATGGTCTTTACTATTAGTGCAGGAGCTCTCTAGTGACTTTGCCCGGCCTGTAGGATCTGAGAGTGGCCAAGCCCTCAGTCCTACAACCAAAGAAATAAACTCTGAGAATGTACTATATGAACTTGAGAGCGAATTCATCCCTAGTTAAACCTCTGGGTTAGAACGTAACAAGGCCAACGCTTTGCTGCTTTGTGAGATTCTAAAGAGAAGATCCAGGTAAGCCACCAGACTTCTGAGCTACAGAAATATTGACATAATATATATGTATTGTTTTAAATGGTTAAGTTTGTGGTAGTTTGTTATATGGCAATAAATAAGTGTGACAATTCAAAGTTCTTTATACAGAGACTTCTCATAGTAAGAATTAGTAAATATTAACTCTTGGTATTTTTCTTACAGAGGCAGCATAATGTCAGGGTTCAGAGAGAAGATTCTAGAGCTAGTTCCTGAATTAAAACACCTGGCTCTACTATTTACTGGCTATTAAAGAGTGGTTTAATAACTTCTCTAAGCCCTGGTTTTCCATGTGTATAATAGGAATAAAAGCATTATGTATCACATAGAGTTAGACATGAGTATTTAGTGAGTTAATAATGTATATCACTAGAACAATCTCATTCACATACAAAGTCCCAATAAACGTTAAAATTAATACTGTTACACGGACACAGATTTGTTGGAGCTGTTCAAGTAGGTCTTCCTTTCATCTTTTGCTTTCCTAATCTTTTCTACTAAAGTATTAGATAAATTGTTATTTGAAATAATTCGAAGATACTTCAAGGAATATTAGTAAGTATTTAAAAACTATCAGGTAATTAAAAATCTCCAATGCTTGTTTCTGATGGGAGGAGTTCCTTAAAAAATTTTACAACTCTTTAGGGACACAAATAAAAAAGCTTCTATCTTCAGTGTCTTAATAGTAGTTTCTTTGATTTCTCTGAAGTATTAGGTAATGTTACAAAAGGCACTTGATTCCAGTGCATGGGGTAATGTTAATCAAATAATAAATGACAAATATAGTCTTTAATTCTAGAAATGTAGAAATGTGTACTAAAGAATACACAGCTTTTCTATACTCACAAAGCAGTTGATAGACATAATATTTGTACTGTATTGTAATCCACAATTCAGTAATGAGAGGAGCCAAAGATTTATTAATTTCCATCCCCACTGTGATTAACACTAATTAACACAGTTAAATTATCACCTATTACAAATATCTTTCTTTTGACAATAACACAAAATTATTATTCTTGTCATGGTAAAAAAAATATTAAAGATGCAGTGTCTTATGTGGCACAGCTAACAATCAAATTTCTATGTAAAGAGAATCCTACAAACATTAACATGGAAATTTTGCAGATATTTCTGACACTGAAAACTTGGAAGAAAGAAATTGTTAATCCTTAGAATATTTACTAAAAGCACTAAATTGGAGATCTTTTCACTGTGACTTGATAAATTTTTAAAAAACTATAAATTGGGTACACCTGGTTGGCTCAGCGGTTGAGCACCTGCCTTCAGCCCAGGGCATGATCCTGGAGACCCGAGATCGAGTCCCACATCGGGCTCCCTGCATGGAGCCTGCTTCTCCCTCTTCCTGTGTCTCTGCCTCTCTCTCTCTCTCTCTGTCTCTCATGAATAAATAAATAAAATCTTTTTAAAAAATTATAAATTAATGAGAAATAATTACATATTTGGGTGATGGTAGTAGGAGATATGAAGGGAGAAAAAGTTAAAGAATAGTAAAATTTTGTCACGTTTAGGCATTTATTATAGATACTGATTAATTTGAATTGACATAATAGATTCAACATATACGTTTGTTAAATCTAAAAATGCAAGTTTATATAAATAGAAATAGTATTCAGGGTGTTCAAACAATTAAGACAAAAACAACAAATACATTAAGAAAACCAGATCAAGATAGCAAAACTAAGAAGAAAAGGATAGTGAAGAAGAAACAGCATATCAAAAGGAAAATATTCTACCACCTTGAAAGGGACCTGAAAGAAAATTTTATTTTTCAAACTTAGTGCTGAATGAGAAAGAAACATTTCATGAGATTCCATAATCACATGATACAAGGGAGTATCATGAGCGTGCTTAATCCAAACAAACAATACCAAGATAGAAAAAAACCTCAGCATATAAATTGGTTTAAGTCTTTCTGAACTTTCAATCCCCATCAGTATGTGGCAGAAACAAACATTACAAAGAATTTCCACAGAAAATTTTAAATAAATTAAAACAAACAGTTCTAAAACACACATTCACACACACACACACACACACACACACACACACACATTTAAAGAAGGCACAATTGAGAATGAAGGCCCTGACTTAAAATGACCAGAAATGCCAGATACTGAAATCATAAGATTTTAATATATTTTAAGAATTAAAAGTTATTAAAAATATGACTAAACAGTATCTTAAAATACATAATTAATAAGCAGATTTATTTAACCCTCCACCCCAGAACTTCTAGAAGTTACAAAAAATAAGGTCATTAAAATAAAAAAACACATCTGCAAACAAGTAAAATACATAGCAAAAGAAATAACTACCAAAGTGGATTATACATTATCCAAAGAGCAAAACAAAAGACAAAGATTTAGAAGACACAAATAAATGTCAACAGGATAGTCAGAGTAAGGAAGTTTACGGCAAATCTACTTGGAAGTTCCAACCAAAAGGAAATGGAAATTTGGACTGAGGTATTGTTTTAAAGTGGAATGACTTGAAATTTCCCAGAAATGTATTTTCCAAAAATACAACAAATTTCCAACTAATAAAAAAGTAACCAAATGTAACCATATCATGGTGATACCTCGACATACCAAAGTCAAATAATTCTTAGCAGATGCCAGAGGCAAAAGAGAGGTTATCTTCAGAGACTGTTGATATCAACAGTGGCAGGAAAGAAAGTCAGATGAAAGTGGAATCCTATTTTCAATAAGCTGAGAAAACATCAACGATCAACCTAGAATTCTACACCCATTGGAAAGATCTCTCAAGAATGAGGAACAAAAACATTTTCCTAATATAAAATCCAACTTTCATGGGAATAATCCACCAGTAAGGAAAGGTAAAAAGATAATGCAGAATATCAAGGAGAACATTGCCAATGTTCTTGAGCATAACAGAATGGGACCTAAAACATCATTAGAAAAAAATCATGGCATATCAGTTCAACAGAGGTTACACTTCAAACAACTCCAAAATTCTAGTGACTTAGAATGAAAAAAAGTTTTTCTTGTTTATACTATAAGTTCAATACTAATTAGCTAGATATTCTGTCTTTATCTCTACTCACAGAACAGCCATTACCAAGAATGTTACCCCTCTCCAAGTCTCAAGGAAAAAATCTCTAAGAGTCTCTGTTGTCATTAAATGGTCTGGTCTACAAGTAACACATACCATTTTCATTCTCAGTTCTTTGACCAGAATTAACTCATGGACCAACCCAACCCTAAGGGATCATGCAATGTCACCATGTGTGCAGAGAATGAAATAACCTGAATTCTGGGAAAACAGTATTAATGACTACCATGCAGGGGTAGATCATGCAATTTATCTGGAAGGATGTCAAAGAACGAAGAAACAGATACTGAGACATATATAGATAATGCTAGTGAGTGCTAGCAGAAATTGTCTCCTGATAGCTTCATAAGAAACAAGATCACCCGCTGAGATTGAAGAAGGGGCATGAAGTACTGGATAAGACAGAAAACATGGAGGAGAACACAAAAAATGGGGTAAATGAACTAGAGAAATAATTATGATTTGGGGTCAACATAAAGTACCTACTTGCTATTAATAGCCATAAATTAAAACGGGACACAATTCACTGGATTGTGTTTCTCCCAGTCACATTCAGCTAGCACAAAGAGTGAAACAACTGTATTTAACAAGGGTTGCCATTTTTTCCAAGGGAGTGTATAAGAAAGAGGCACAAGAGTTGAGAGTGTAGGTTTTATAATCACAGACCATAGAGAATACCTTGGCAAAGTGGGGAAGAAATGCATGAGGATTAGAAGAGTGAATGTTTTTGAAAGAAAGATTATGAGGCGCTTGAGTGTCAAAGAAATTTATGGAGTTGAGATACCAGAGAAAGTGAGATGTAAATGGTAAAACTGGAGGTCAGAAAGTAAGATGCTTGAAGTCAAGGTTACTGAATTAGTTGACTGGTAATATATGGAAGAAAGTGGTTGGGTACAGCATGAGCAAGATCTTTGCAGGAAATGAATTTGAGAAATTGAGAGGACAGTATATTAGAAGAGTCTCTTACTTCTGTGGATACCAAAATCACCAAGGTTAGAGATGGGGCCAGGGCAAGAGGGATTGGCAATGAGAAGGTGCCAGAATCTTCAAGAAAGAAGGAGGATGGATGGATAACTGATAAAGGTCTGGTAGCTGGTATGAATACATGTGATCCCAAGATACCGATAGGAATGATTTTAAAAGTGCCAAAGAATAGCAAAAAGGACCCCTACCCCACTTCCAAACTCAGTGGCAGAAGTTTAGGGCAGCCCCTTTTCAAGACCTCAGAATAGCTAGATTTCAATCACAGCTAAATAGTTAAATGACCTTTCAGAGAAACACTTGAGTATATAAAAAATATTGTTGACAATGGGAAATAAGTGCCAGAAGCCATGTGAAAGGAATCCAGAAGTTGGAAATGAGTGGGAGATAGGAGTAGAATAGGAAAATGTGGAGTCATAAGATAGTTAAAAAGTGAAAAATAAACAGAGATGTGGAATCTGGGTGTTACTGGCAACAAAAAGGATAAAAGCTATTCTGCTGGTCATGTGGCAGATAGTGATAGCAAGGTGGAAAGAAAGGAAAAGTGCATATTTAGAGCCTAGATCCCTTCCAGAAGAGACATGGAGGCCTATTCCACGGGCATCAGGCTGTTGCCAGATTCTTTCAAATATAGGGAAACTTTTGGGAGGATGGTGTTTTTCACAGACAATAAAAGACAAAGGATATCATTAAAAATCATGAAAACAGATCTTCACTTTATCAAGACCAGTATGTTATATTATGAAGTATTTTTATTTAATTATATCTGTGTGCCTGCTGGGAGTAAAACATGAATAGTTTATTCTTCTATTATATTGTTACTGCACATATAAATCACTTTTATCCTAACAGCATTTTAAAATTCAAACTTAGGGGCTTTAATATTCTAAGCATTTAGCAGAACATGGACCAATCAAAGAAAATGTAATTTTCTTCTTTAAAAGTAAATCTCTGCTTCAGGCATTGAATATCCTGCTAGAGTTTCCATCCAATAAATAATAAACTAATACTATATCTTCAATTAAACGGCAAATTCCTATAGGGCATCTCAAATAGATAACATTACTCTTCAGAAACTTATTTTCTATGGTGGGGAAAAAATCCAATGTACTAATTCCCATACCCTAATCATTAGCATTTTTAGCTCAAAAATTGACACAACTCATATACTCTGTGGAATTAAAAAAGTTAAAAAGCTCAGCCTTTGAAAAACGGCAGTGGCTAACCTAACATGAAACATGAATAACAAGCATAAGATTTTCAATAAAAGCACTGGCTTTCTCCAATTTCTTCTCTTACTGATTTTACCATCAAGAAATGGCTCATAGGAAGTGAACATTAACGGGGCCAGGCTATGGACACAACTCTGCCTCACAGATTTCTGGGGTCGTATATCAGATCCACCTAGCAATAGCCAATATGGGAATAAATGAACAATAATTTGTACAGAAAATTCTGTTATTTCTTCTAAGATCAATTTTCAACTTAAGAAAAGTACACATCGCAAAGTTAGTCCACTTGCTCATGTACATACACACACACACACACACACACAAGATTTCAATGAGTATTTCTGAACAGCAAACAAGAGTAATAGAACTAGCTTATTACATACTGCCTGTAACATGGAGAGAACTGTATTTCTTACATGTCTTTTTTTTCTTTTGGCTTTTAAAGAATATAGTGATATCTCAGAGTTTTTGAAGTTAGCCAATAAAAGAAGTGTAAATAAAGCCCAGTCACATAATTCTAAGTTCAGAGTGGCTTCAAAGTTGCTGTAAGGTGATTATCTTGAAAAAAGTGAATCAGAAAATTAAGAATCAGTCATGATCTTACTCAAAACATGTAAATAATGGATACATATATAGGGTATACTAATAATTTTAGAACTATTTTTTACCATACTGGCCATGGTTGTTTTAAAATATACCATGTAGTCCTGTTTCATTTATTTGTCTACCAATTTGACATGAAAGTATAATTTGGTGTGATTGATTCTTTCTATCCTTGGTAAACTAACAAACCCTCACATTTCAAGTGGACAGAACATGACAGTTTGGCACCTCCAAATTGAATGTGAATTACATTCCTTATCCATGTGATAATTGAGAGATTTGGCAAGATTTCTTTGTTCCTGTCCCTCTCCTTCTTCCTTTCCCCTCTTATAAGATTCCAACATAATGGATTTTTAAAAATGTGTTTGACAATCTCTTATTTTATAAAATTGAAAAAAGAAAACTGTGTAACAAGATTTTAATCCTAGCAATCAGAATATGCAAAAAATGATATTACATGTGAAATCAAGCTGATAATCAAAATATTATTCACTATGAAGGTATTCCCAACACAATTTGAATTCACCCTTTTAAAATTTACGGCTCATTTTTCATATATTCATGAAACTAGATTGCCATCATGATGTTATTACAAAACATCTTCATCATCACAAAAGAAACACGTGCTCAATTGCAGCCATTCACTCTCCATACACTCCAAACTGCAGCCCCTAGAAATCACTAATCTATTTTGTCTCTATGGAATGTGCCCATTCTGGATATTTCATATAAATGGAATTATGAAATATGTGGCCTTATGTGTTGGCCCTCTTTCTTTTAACATGTTTTCAAGATTTATCCATGTTGTATTACGTTTGTATCAATACTCCATTCCTTTTTATGGCTGAATAATGTTCCACCCTATGGCTATACCATAACTTGTGTATCCATTAATAAAGTAATGTACATCTGTGTTGTTCTAATTTTTGACCATTATAAATAATGCTATTAATAGCCATGTACACATTTTTGTGTGAACATAAGCTCTCAATTCTCTTGGGTATATTCTCAGGAGTAGAACTGCTTCATCATATAGTAACTCTATGTTTAACATATTGAGGAACTGCTGACTTGTTTTCCAAAGCGGCTGTGGCATCTTATTTTAGCAATAAATAGCAATGCATAAGGTTCCAATTACTCCACTCCTCCCAATACTGCCCATCTTTTTGATTATAGTCAACTTCATGCATGTGGAATTGCATTTTGTTTTGATTTGCACTCTCCTAAGGACTACGGATGTTAAACATATTTTCATGTGTTTATTGAGCACTGGTATGTCTTTCTTGAATAAATATCCATTCAAATTATTTTCCCCTTTTTAACTACGTTAAATTTCTTTTTATTGTTGAGTCACAGTGTTTTTATATATTCTGGATGCAAATTCCTTATCACATATTTAATTAGAAACTATTTTCTCTCATTCCATGTATTGTCTTTTCAGTTTCTGGATGTCCTGTAAAGCTTAATGTTTTTTCTTTTCCTTTTGGTGAAGTCTTATTTATCTATTTTATCTTCTGTTACTTGTGTTTTTCATGACATATCTAAGAAATGTCTGTCTAATCCAAGGTCATAAAAATTTATGCCAATATTTTCTTTTAAGACTTTCACAGTTTTAGCTATTACATTTAGCTGTTGGATACATTTTTAGTTAATCTGTATGTATCATGTAAGTTAGGGTTCAACTTAATTTTTTTTTATTTCAGCTTTACTGATCCAGCAATCCTACTTCTGGGTATACTTCCAAAGGAAAGGAAAATAGGATATTGAGATTTTTGCATTCCCATGTTTACTGAAGCATTATTCACAATACCCAAGATATGGAAACAGCCTCAGATTCTATAAATGGATAAATGGATCAAGATATGAGATATAAATATATTCATACATACATACATGCATACATACATAAATACACACACAGGAATATTATTTAACTTAATTCTTTTGCATATTGTTATCCAGTTATCCTGACACATTTGTTGAAAAAATTTCATTCCCCACTGAACAGTCTTGGTGTATATATGGAAAATAAACTGACCATAAATGTGTGTATTTATTTGTGGACTCCCAATTCTATTCCACTGATGTATATGTCTATTCTATGCCAACACCATACTATTTTGATTACTACAGTTAACATTAATGAAGATCCTTGTATGTGATGAGCAACCTTCTCTTGCTGCTTGTTTGATTCTTTCTTTTGTTTTGGCTTTCCATAGTTTGATTATAGTGTGTATCTTTTTGAGTTGATAATTATATCTAATTGATGCTCCAACAGATGGTGTAAAATTCTACTTTAACTTTCATTTCCTAATTTTAAGAGTTCAAGGCCAGGCAGGGGTGAGAGTTTAGGGCAGTCTCAAGTCATTTTGGACAAGTGCGCAACTCTAAATATGAGTGCAGTTCTCTGAATTCACAGGAATATACTGGAGCTTTCCAAAGTTCCTAAAGGACAACTTGATACCTAACTTTTAAGTTTTTTTTAAGTCAACTACTAGTCCCAACTGCTATCACTGCCTCGGGCAGATGTGATGTTAAACAACTGCCTCTGATAGTTTCACAAACATACTGGGGATTAAACTGTTTGTAAAGAGCAAGTTCTAAGTTAAGTTAAAAAAAAAAAAAAAAAGCTGTGTGAGTGCAGGTTTCCAGAAAACTACCAAATAGGTCAAATAATGACAATTCCCCGGGGATAAGTCTTAGTGAGTTATGAACCCATTATGCCCACTTCAGTGGCTGCAAGCCTGCTGGTTTTCACAGTGACTGTGATTTGTGTCAGATGGTTTTTAAGGTTACTTACTGTGGAGCTGGGTGGCGGAGATGGAAATAGGGCTACTTAAGCTACTACAAATCTCCTTCTCTCTGAAATTCACCCATTTGTCTTGAAAAACACTATGGCTATTTTTAATCTTGGATTAATATTCAGAATTCTGAAAATTGGGAGCCTGATATTATTTGCCAGTGTTGTAACTGCTTTTAGAGGAGGAGTGGGTTTTTGCTTACTTCACCATTCCCACTTCCTAGGATCCTAGCTTTCAAAGCACCAGTTTATAAGCATGGGAACATTGGTTACATGTGGGTTAAACATTTTAAATGTAACCCTTAAGTATACGTACATGCAGAGGTTTATATTCGATTTAATTCAAAATCACAATGTATTTAAGTCAAAATTATCATTTCTTTGTTACCCATAGTATTTTTATGATTAAAAATTCTCCAAGAATCCTAATATTTTCTTCTATTTATAACTTGCTTTTTGCATTTAACTATGGTACATCTGAAAAGTGACTGGCGTCATTATTTACATATATATATATATATATATATATATATATAATGTATTTGTGTGAAAGACAAAAACAAAACATCTATCAACATTTAATGTATTCTTAATTTCCCTATAATTTTGTAATGTCCTCTTTATTTTATAATTATTAATCTCTCTTCTGAGTTATCTATTTGATTATTCAACAATGTCATGTTTCAATTTCCCCACTTTATCACCTTTGACTTAAAGTTTATCTTTAATGCATGATCATCAAAAGATTGAATTAAACTTGGATGAATTTAGGAAGCAGTAAATGAAACCTGCAAAACACTCTTCAAACTTAATATAGATCTCAAAGCTTTCATTTTTAGGTATCTATATTTAATCACTTAAAAGTTAACAAATGTTCCTGGGAAACGTGATTTGGCATCATGGACAAGACAAAAAAGTGTTACGCTGTGAAATAATGAGATGCTGTAATTTACTGGGAAGCTAAGGCTTCAGAACCTTGCCATGAGATGAATGCCAGCTACATCACCTATCTCTTCAGATATTGGGTGAACTCCTTTCCCTAAGTGTTGCTTCCAGTTTTAAGGAGGAATAAAAGACTTGCTACAGGAAATTCCTGTAAGAATGAAGTGAGATACATGGCCCAATACATGAGCATCCTAAACATTAATCACCATTAAATTCTCCCCGTGAGGCCCATCTGACAAAGACGGAAAGAGCCAACTGCAACAACAGCTGCTAATCAAATAAAGTGAAAAAAGAGATGAAGCAAGAGAGACTACAATTAGTTCAGGAGTGATCCTATGAAAGTATCTTTCTTGCCTTTTCTTCCTATCATTCTATATCCAGTTTACTGTAAGACAACACGTTAACATTTTTCCCTCCAAAGTAATATTATCCTTACATTTATGAAGTTATAAAGACTGGATCCATGTATTTCTGGCTTAAAACATAACTTGGTGGCAAAATGGCTAAATGGGAATAACAAATTTTGAAAAAAAAAATCAAAATTTAATTCCAAACTTAAGGTCTATCGATTCAGAATTGGGTTACTTAAACATAACTCTGAATTATAAAATAATGTTTCCTTTCTTCAGTTGTAGGAAGAGCAGTGAAGTGATTGTTTTGTGAGGCTCTTGACAAACCAAATTGATGTGAATCATAAACATCACTTTCTGTTAATAGAGGTTTTTTTGGATTCTGGCTAAATTTTAATACTGCCTATTTGTTTTGGTCATTCCCAAATATTATCATAAAGTCCCTAGTGCCCTGCCCAGAGATGTCTGCATCTTCATCCTTTGAACCTGTAAAAATGCTACCTTATGTGGATAAAGGGACTATGTAGACATGATTAGGGCTACAGACTTTGAGATGAGGAGTTTCCTGGATTATCTAGGTGGGCTTAATATAAACACATAAATCCTTAAAACCAGAGAATTCTTCCCAGCTGAGTTCAAAGCAAGCAATGTGCCAAGAGGAGAGAACCTGACAGAGGGCAGTGTGAAAAGGACTCACCTGCTGCTGCCAGCTTTGAAGATGGAGGAACAGAGATGTCAAAAGTAAGGAAAGGCAAAGAGGCAACTTTTTACTACAGCCTCCAGATAAGAACAGCCCTACCCACGCTTTGATCTTAGTGAGGTAAGACAGTATCAGATTTCTGACCTACAGAACTCTTAGATAATAAATTTGCATTGCTTTAGGCCATTAAATTTGTGGTAATTTGTCACAGCAGCAATAGAAAATGAATACAGATTGATCTTCCACTAGTCATGTCCGAAGTTGGAAGTACACTGGTACCCGGTACTGTTCTACTGACTTCCAGCTCCATAGCACTTCGGACCTCAATGTCTTCACACTAGTCATGTATTTATTTAATAAATATTCCACAGATTAGACAGGTTGCAGATGCTAGATCTTTGACATACTTTTCCATTTATCCCATTGCATCCAAAATATCCTAAGTACATACCCAGTTATCAGCTATTAAGATAAATGAATGAAAAGGCAACATCTGATAGAAGTATTTTAAAAACAGCGACTGTTTACAGGATGCTTATTATGTTCCAAACACTTTCTATTAGCATTCCCTATTTTCACAGTCAATTGCAAGATAGTTATTATTATAAACATCTTTGAGGTATAACAATTGTGGCTTTAACAAATACAATTTTCCCTTGTCCAGTAAGAGGATTGAAACTCAAATCTGTAAATCCCCAACTCACTTGAGAAAAAATCTTATGCTGTATGTAACATTTTGTGTTAATGGGATGGTCCCTAATGCAAGGCAATAGCTACCTCACTGAATCTAAGGCCAGATACTCACAGCCATAGATTAGAATTTCAGGGAAATCTGTATCATTACCTCTGCCCTTCACAAAGTCACTACATAATCTCAAATGTTCCAGGTCCCAAAGGAGAAAAGGAAAAAAGGCCAACTCTTCAAAATTTATGAAAGAAACAATAGTATGTGACAATAATAGATAAGGTATGATACATTATCCATTATATAACAAAAAACACAGAATAGGCATATTTATATGGAATATATAGTTTTCTACAGAACAGTTATAGATAGATTTATCTATCTGTTCTGCAATAGGGTATAATTTGAGCATGGAAAAATGTATCACTACTATTTCAGATAAAAGTGTCAAGAAAGGAGTACAAACAAACCATAAAACTAAGACTTGTTTTCTATTCTTAAAACCGTGTAGCTAATATGAATTCAAATATTTGGATTTTTAAAATTATGTTAACCAGTTTCTCACTAATTTCTTCTACTTGATAAGCTTCTTTGTAAGTTTCCTTGTATAAAAAGCACAAAGTTGATTTCTAGTCAAGAACTGGCATTATCATGACTTCAAAGGTTATAAGGGTCATGTTAAGATATTCAACTATATGTATAAAGTAATTTTTATGGATCTGATGTTTCTTTTTCAAAAAACCAACTTATGAATCATTTATCTGATTGCTTATTCATGAAAAATATTTTTGTGCTTAGTGTTGTTTTAGCCAGAGAATATAGGAGAGAGCAAAAGAGTTTTGAATCTTGACTTCATCCTACCTTCTAGTGTTGGAAACAGGCATAATTTATTTTATATAAAATTCCATATAAAATTCCATGCTGCTTTTCTAGAGTTGGAGAAAACATCCAGGTGGATAGGGCTATATATAGCTTATACCGGAAGAAAAGCAAGAATTATCCAGAGAAAGACAAGGATGGGAAGAGAAAGAATTATTGACATAGAGAGCAACAATATCTCAGGATGGGGAAGAGATGCATGTCATCTTTAGGAGAAATAAAAGGAGCAGTGATTTGTTGAGTATACACTGGAAAGCAGACAGTGTCCAGAGGCAAAGCTGAGAGTTGGTATAGATCAAACTGCACAGGCTCCATAAGGCCATGCTTATTATTCCTCATAGAATGGAGACACTATGGAGGAGAGAAAAAAGTCTATGAGTAAAATGATCAAATTTTATTCTATACCTTGGCTTGAGTTGGAGAATGGTATTGATGAAACTAGCAAGTTGAGATGGTAAGCTGGACAACCAATTGTTTAGTAGTCTGACTGGTGGATTAGTGTACTGAGACAGGATGAGGCATAGCCTTCAAAACACCTGCTTCTAGGATTCTATCTTATGAAAATAATTACAATAAAAATATACTTTTCTCTATTTTCCTCACTTCTTGAAAGAAAATCAACACAAAAGGAAGAAAAATGTGGTTTTTAAAACTGTAGGACCTTCTATACTAATTATCTCTGGGGGAAGAGGAGGGAGACGGAATCTGAGGCATGTGAACCATTTGTTATGTTTTGTTCAGAGATCTGAAGCATATGAGCTAACATATGAACAACTGATTAATAGGATCTGTTGTCTTTTTTATAAAAAGTAAACATATTTAAAATAAGGCCAATGAAAGACTTCAGCTTTATAAAGTATATAACAAATCAATACAGCATTAAACAAACCCACTGAATATGTAAGGCATTCAGTAAACCAGCTTTGCCTTGCCTTGTTTGATTCATAATTATAAGAATTTTACTTGGAATTCCAATTTAATTATACTTAATCCAATGTGGGGATCCCTGGGTGGCTCAGCGGTTTAGCACCTGCCTTCGGCCCAGGGCATGATCCTGAAGTCCCGGGATCGAGTCCCACATAGGGCTCCCTGCATGGAGCCTGCTTCTCCCTCTGCCTGTGTCTCTGACTCTCTCATGAATAAATAAAATCTTTAAAAAAAATCCAATGTGTATGATTGAATACCAATTTTATATACCCCTCTGAAACAGTTCTGGCTTTCTAGCATTCTTTTATTTTATTAACAACAACAAAAAGAAACTCTTCAAATCTAGAATAGAGTAAGAAATCTTGTGAATGGAGAGTGCAGGAAATTCCAGCAGCCTGAATATGACTAGTGAACAACACTAAGTGTTTTTAGAAATTACAAGAAATTACATAGTGAAATGTCTCATTCCTAAATGTACTATCTGGAGCGAAGAACTCAGCATACAAAAACTGTGTAAGACGTTTTCCATTGTTCATTGTGTTTACAACCTAAAACAGTAGTGGGTAAATAATTTTAGTCTTTAGTCTCACTAAAATTTAAGTGGATATAGTTGTAGCTTTCCTCTCTCTAAAACAAAAAAATATATAGCATCATTGCATCATCTGAGGAGACATTTGTGTCTTAAAACAGACATTACGTACTTTCCTGGATATTAGAATGTAAATGAGAAAATGGCAGAGATTTCATTTCTCTGCCCGCTGAAATGTTAGTGTATACATTTATATATTTATGATATGGTGATAATTTATATGCTAAAATATTCAACTGTACATTTCTTTGACATGTCTCAAAAGATCAATTGGAGCAATCCCTCTAGCCAATTCCCAAGGCCTAGGATGTTTGGTCTCTCCCATTTCCAGATATTACTACTTTTCCTAATTGTTCATTTGTACTAAGAAGAATGTCATCTGTGTAGTACTAAATGGAAAGCCTATTTCATTGCATATAAGATATAAACAATAAATCTTATTATGGTAAGATATATTTGGGGATTGAACTATAACTTATGTGAATGAACTGTATAAACAGAGGGTAGAAGGGGGAAAAAAGGACATCCATGGCAAGAATATGCATCTCAGCATTTGTATTGTTTTCTCATCAGTTATAACCGAGATGAATAAAAACACAGTATTCTGATATCTGAACACTTTTAACTAAACTGATCTCCAAAGATGAAGTAGCAGTAGAAGAAAATGGTGCTTAGATAATCGACTTCCTCATTAAGTCTTTCTAAGTCACCCACTTATACACTGCTTAAATGTTAAGGCAACAGTGTAAAAGAGGCACCTGTGGTAGTCTCAGAGAGATCTTCAGATTGAGATTATATAAAGTAATCACTACCTTATAGTGTTTGAGTAAGGAGATGATAAATATCGTTTTATCATTTTCCAAAAACTATTCTAAACCTTCCTTAGAAAATAAAAAAGTCACAAATACATTGTCTCAAAAGGGATAACGGATTCAGTTCTTTGGGCAAAGAACCAAGGTGCCTAGTGACCAGAAGTAGGAGGAAGGCAGAAAGGTAAATGTCTAGAAAGATAATAGCTTTCTGGAAGCTCTCAGCATGGTCCATGTAGATTTCCTTGATTCTGACCATACAACTAGTTGTAACTGGTGTTGGGCAGACAGGTTGACTTGGGCTATTTCCATCCAAGTGAATAAGAGTGAATCAAAATGACAAAGAATTCACATTGTGTAAAAGACAGTTTAGTCATTCAAAAAATATTTGTTAAAAAAGAATGAATAGATAAATGCATGGATGGATAGATAAATCAATTCACCAACTATTTTTCAGTTTAGCAATAATAATTAAAGAATCACACCGTTAAAAGAAGATGTAGATGTATACTTTATCGATATGTATGATAAAAGCTTAAGATATTTTAAGCAGAATCAATTCAATCGTTTTGAATCATCTAAAAGGGAGAATAAATGCCAAACTTATAAACTATAAGGAATGACAAAAAAGATATAGATATGTTATTGCTTAAAATTAAAGGACTTTCATATGCTAAAACAAATACAAAAAATGGCCAAAGTACAGTATGAAAAATACCTGTAAAATTTTATGCCATAGTAAGACCTATAAAGAGCTATAGCTTAATAATAAAAGTATTAAGAGTCTTGTGGATGATTAGATGTAAGTCCATACAAGGAAATATAACTGAGAGACAGAAAATTTTAATTGAGAACAAAAAAGTATTCACTTAATAATATGCCAGCATATTATGGATTAATTCCTAAAATTTATAAATAATTAGTATGATTTTGTGGAAGGAAGCCTCACCACAAATATTATCAACATTTTACTAAGAACCAAATTGGGTAATATAAAAGAATTAAATATATACTCACTTCCTAAAATTGAAAAATCTCTATCTTAATAAAGTAATCCAAATATTATTAAATGAAGATGTTCTCTGTAGCATTATTTAAATATCAAAAATTAAGAGACACTTTAATTTCTATCCATTAGGAAATAATTCATTTTTACTCCTTCCCTTCCAGTGAATACTGTGCAGGTTAATTAAATATGGGGACTTTGAAAACTGATGTGGCACAAATATTGTTTGACGCACACTTAAAACAGCATTCCAAAATACATAGGTTCTGACTACAACTATCTAAAACTATTAATATTGATGTCCAATGGAGAAATACCTCAAAATTATGATTCTGAGATGTATTTAGTTAATCATTAATTTGTTCTTTCATACATTGTTTCATGTGCTTATTCTGCTGTTATTACTGGCTAAATAAACAATCACAGGCAAACAGATAGCTAAGGCAGATGGATGGGTAAGATGGATAAATTTACCTCCTTTTAATTTGGTTTTTCTCACATAGGTACACACATACAATAGATAAAAATTTCATAAAAATCGAATTACAGATTGTTCTTAATATGGTTTAGCTTTTCCAGAATTTGCTTTTATTGAGAAAATCCTAGAGGGTCAATAGTTGATTTTGTCTGCATTTCCCTCCTGAATTATTTTCCATTTAGTTAACAAAGAGGTAGATTTGTTGCTAAACCACCATTTATCTGATTGCTTATTCATGAAAAATATTTTTGTGCTTAGTGTTGTTTTAGCTAATTAGCTTCAAAATAATACATTTTTGACCTCTCTAAAGAGTTGCCATATCTGATAACAAAATGAAAGTTCATGAAGTGTCTGTAAATTAAGAGCATATCTTTCTGTTCATAAGAACAAAAAACAAGAAAACCCCATCAGTTATGGATTATGCATAAAGCCTAGTCATATTCTTTTTCAAAGAAAGAACATTAGATAGCCTTATTAATAAGGTAACTTATTACTAAGAAGACTATATACATACATATACACACATGCACACACATACACTATATATAATTTGTTTACAGGTAGGGCATGAAATGTAACGGAATCTAAACTAAAGAATTTAGTAAGTTAGAGTGAACAAATACATTTTTAAAGGATGCCAGTGGCTCAGATTTGAAAAGTTTTAATAGAATGACTATTTCATGACCATTTTTCCTGAAGCCTGAATGTAATTAAATTATAGTACGGAAATTCTCTGGGATTCCATAGTATACCTTGGAATTACTAAACAGCACAGTGCTACCATAGAGAGTCCTCTCCTCAGCAACACAGCATGATTTGTGTGCCATCCAGATTTCTGTGACAATCTCAAAATCTTGAATTGCAATAAATACAATAACATTCCAAAACAAACTGAAACATTAATCCCTCTTAACTATGAATTTTTCTGAAGAAAGCAACATACTGAGTTGTTGAGACACCTTGGATTCTCTCACAGACTTTTCCAAGGGCATATGTACCAGGAGTACAAATCCTGCAACTACCTGAGTCCATGGTGGGACCTCAGAGAAAGTCTAACGTAGGGGCTGCTATCTATTCAAACATATGTCTTCCTTTCTTTCAGAATTATAGCTGACCAACTGGTTGACTACAAAAGACAAATTTTCTGAAACTAAGGGCAGGCCAGTGGGATATTAATGGAAGTGAAAAGCAGCAGCTTCTGAGAACATTCTTTGAAAGATGCTGTTTGCCTTTCCCCGTTCTTAGGCTTTCCTTTCTGTATCTTCCCATCTGGAATTAGCTGTCGCTATTTTAGACATGGTTCTTTCTAGACAGAAGAACTGTCTATAGAGAGCTATAAGAGACCTGGGTCCTTGAGGAATTTGTGGAGCCAAGACAACTTAACCTCATATATCTAGGCATTTAAAAAGAGAGAAATAAATTTCTGCCTTTCAACAAACATGGTTATTTTAGGTTGGTGAAACTTAACTGCCAAATACAATTCTATTATGTTATAGATAAGAAGACAAACTTGCAACATGCCACGTGCCTCAGGAGATACACTACTCAATATGGTAGCCACCAGCCACATGTGACCACTGAGTGCTTGAAATATGTGTAATTCGAACTAAGACATATTATAAGTGTGAAATATACAACATAATACTATAATAATATAATAATATTTTGGGTATGTTAAGTATACTACAAAAATCAAATTCAACTAATGTATAAGGTTTTGTGGTTTTTTTTTTTTTTTTTTACTTTTTAAATGTGATTACTAGAAAAATGTAAATTTTTTGTAAGGCTTACATTGTATTTCTATTGAGCAGAGCTATTTTCGGTGTTACAAAGTAGACTAGTAGACTCCCGCCTCTGGAGCATAGCCTCTTTTTGTCAGACCACACCACCTCTATTATGTGGCAAAGAATGCAGATGGGGTATGCTGGTAAATGTCGGCAGGAATGAAATGAGCAACATAAAAAAAATAACTTTAACCAATTAGAAAATGGCCCAAATCAAAAGGATTGGGAATGATTCTAAGAACGTGTATATCTGTAGAATGAGATACACATCGAATGGTCAGAGAATAGAAGCTGAGAGGATAAGCTTTCTGCGTTGGTAAAATTTTAGTAATGACAATGTCAAGGTAGAAAGGATGGATATGGTTTGCTCAGGTGGACAGAAATAAAGACACTAAGAGATGACATGGTCAAGAGATTTTTTAAAAAGTTCTGGGTTAACCCATTTTTGTGTAAGTTAATTCTGGCAAAAATGTATACTTGTTTCTTACTTTTTAAAAATTTATCATAGTGAGAACATACTATGAGATCTACTCTCTTAAAGCTAAGTGTATAATATAGTATTGTTGACTATAGGTACAATGTTGTATAGCAGACCTCCAGAGCTTACTCATTTTGTTTAACTGAAACTTTATGCCCATTGATTAGTAATTCACCATTTCCTTCTTCCCCTAGCAACTACCCTTCCAGTCTTTGATTCTATGAATGTGACTATTCTAGATACCTCATATAAATGAAATATGTGGTATTTGTCTTTTGTGACTAGTTCATTTCACTTAGCATAATCCTCAGTTTTATCCATATTGTTGCATATTGCAGAATTTTCTTCCTTTTTAGGGCTGATTACCATTCCATCGTGTACACACACACAAACACACACACACACTACATTTTCTTTATCCTAAGTGCTTCCTATTTTTCAAACTTAAGCATACACTGTATCTTTCCTGACCTAGTAAAGTCCACTGTCTCACACAGTTGTCCCCTGTATGCCCAGCTACTTGCCAAGGGATCTAATAACCATCTCCTCCTCTTCCTTCAGTTCTTGGTATTGATCTTTCTATTAGTCTTCACACAAACCTAAGAGATAGGTATTATTGTTATCATCATCATCTATTTTAAATGGAAGGAAATCAAAGCAGAAAAAAACTAAAAAATCCCCCCAAGTTCATACAGCTAGGAAATAAAGAGTCAGATTTCAACCCAGGTACAGTGGCTCAAATCTCAAGCACTTAATATTTTATGGTCTACTGTCTCTGACATAGACGCCACTTACTAATTATTTCCGTTAGTAATTAGGATCCATTCTCCATTTTGTTTTTTAGCCAAAAGTTCAAATGTATTTTGGAATCCCTGTGGATCTTAGACAATAGAGTCCACTCTTGAAAAGAAGCCTACTTTTGGTTTCTGATCTCAATAACTCTTTCAATATTAAGAGTGTGGCCAAAGGCAGGTCAACTAAGGTGTTCTCAGAAATTTCCTGGCAACAAGGTGACATTCTGTTCCTCTACATATAAATAATGAAGCATGTGATCTTAGAAACTTAGCATTTAGCATTAAGAAAAAGTAGAGAAAAAGTAGAGAAGATAAAAATACATCTTAAAGGACTAATGTAAAATTTTAAAGGGACCAAATCCATGTAGTGTGTCCTATTTTGAAAATATCTTAAAAGTTTGATTCCTATCATAAATGAGCTCCATATTTTACAATGGAATGCATTCTTCGTTTTTTAAAAAATCTTAATTGTAACTAATTTCTTTAAAATACTAGAAAGTTTATCTCTTTTTAAATACCACCTTCAGTTCAATGCGTATCTGATACATATTTTAAATAATCTTGAATCTCTTAACATAATGCAAAATATTTTTAGTAATGTCGAGGATAGAAAAAAGTAGAAATTATCCACATTTTGTATCAAAAATAAAGTGTTTCTCAGGACATCTGCAAGTCTCAGTGGTTGACCACGTACCTTCAGCTCAGGGTGTTATCTTGAGGTCCTGGGATTAAGTCCTGCACCAGGCCCCTGTGGGAAGCCTGCTTCTCCTTCTGCCTATGTCTCTGCCTCTCATGAATAAATGAATAAAATCTTTAAAAAATATATACTGTTTCTAGAAAAATATCAAACATTATTTAAGAAAAAAACTACTCATCATTACTATAATTTTAAATAGCTCATTATAATAAAGAACCAAGCATTATTTAGTATGCGTATTGCTAATACAGTATCTCTCAATTGTTCGAGAAACATTCACTTTAAAAACCCGTGACAAAGGACACAAGAATACACAGTAGGGAAAAGACAAGAAATGAAGCCAGGAAAACTGGACAGCTAAATGGAAAAGAATGGCACTGGACCATGTTCTAACACCATACAAAAATAAATTCAAAACGTATTAAAGACCTAATGTGAGACCTGAAACCATAAAATCCCGGAAGAGAACACAGGTAGTAACTTTCATCACATCAGCCATAGAAACATTTTTCTGGTCATTTCCCCTAAGGCAAGGGAAAGAAAAGTAAAAATAAACTATTGGGACTACATCAAAATATAAAGCTGTTGCAGGGCAAGAGAAACCATCAATAAAACAAAAAGGCAACTTACTGAATGCAAAGAGATATTTGCAAATGATCTATCTGAGAAGTGGTAACATCCAAAATGTATAAAGACTGATACAACCCAACACCTCCCCTAAAAAAACAAATACTTTGAAAAACAGGCAGAGGACCTGAGTAGACATTTCTCCAGAGAAGACATGCAGATGGCCAACAGTAACATGAAAGGATCATCAATATAATTAATCATCAGGAAGATGCAAATCAAAGCCACAATGAGAGAGGCACCTGGGTGGCTCAATCAATTAAGTGTCTGACTCTTGATTCTGCCTCAGGTCATGATCACAGGGTCATGAGACCAAGCCCTGCATTGGGCTCCACACTGGGCATGGAGCCTACTTAAGATTCTCTCTCTGTCTTCCTCTGCTCCCCCCAAAAAACCCATAATGAGATATCATCCTACATCTGTCAAAATGATTTAAATCAAACAAGAATTCACAAGTAGTGGCGAGGAAGCAAAGAAAAAGGAACCCTTGTACACTGTTGGTGGGAATGTAAACTGGTACAACCACTGTGGAAAATACTAGGGAGGTTCCTCAAAAAATTAAAAATAGAACTACCACATATTCTAATAATTCCACTACTGGGTATTTACCCAAAGAAAACAAAAAACACTAATTCAAAAAGACATATAAACCCCTATGTTTATTGCAGCATTATTTAGCATAGCCAAATTATATAAGCAACCTAAGTGTTCACCTATAAACAGATAAGAAAAGATGTGGTACATATCTACAATGGAATATTATGCATATAAAAAATGAATTATGCTATTTGTGACAACATGGATGAACCTAGAGGATATTATGCTAAGTGAAACAAGTCAGACTAAGAAAGACAAATAAAATATGATTTCACTCGTGTGGAATCTAAAAAACCCAAATGAATAAATAAACAAAAAGCAGAATCAGATCTATAAATACAGAGAACAAACTGGTGGTTGCCAGAGGGGAGAGAGGTCGGAGGATGGACAAAATGGGTGAAGGGAAATGGGACACACAAGCTTCCAGTTATGGAATGAATAAGTCATGGGAATAAAAGGCACAGACTTTATGTTTCTTTGATAAATATGTTTTATGCCATGCTTATATAAATGGAAAGGGCATCTTTAAATAATGAAACTAAAGCTTTTCTTCATGATAAAACTACATGGCAAATTTACCTAATTCTTCAATCTTTAAAGATCATTTAAAAAAGCTTTATTGGACCACTTTGAGATTTTCCTATATAACGCTATACCAGTATGAAAATAGTAGATTTAGTATATTTTATTCATTGTTCTGGTAGAAATTTATTATGTACATTACAGATAGAAACACCTTTCTCATGGTACTGAAATTCTTGGTCCAAAGGGGGGTTTTGAGAAAGAGAAATGGATAGGTGAGTTTTCTCCCCTAGCAAATACTTTCATTTTGGACAGTTTTATTGTTCTTATGAAATCATAATTTTTTAAATCTTTTCCTGACCATAAGGAGGCTTTTGTCAAGATTGAAGTCATATCTTTTTATCATATTTAAATTTTGAAAATAATATTTTAATGCTGAAATCCCACTGGACCAAACTCTAATAATTTACATAAAGCATCCAAAGCTATATGGGGAAATTTATAAACCTTTACATTAAAATACATACATACACACACATAATCTTTTTTTAATGTAAAAGAATAAGAAGTCAATAATCTGCAAAATAAGTAATATTTAATTTTTATATATAAAATTACATTAAACAGTATACAGTGGATTAGTGTAGACCAACAGTTAATATACAACAGATATGTGAAAACAATTGTCTCATATCAATATGTGTCCAAGCTGTTTTTTCTATTTCCTGAGATCTTAATTTTTTTCCACATAATGGTCCAGCCCATTATATTATAGCTGAAAAAAAAACTGTAAACTTGTGAAGACTGTTTTTTTGTAGTTATGTAACTATAGTCTAAAATGTAAGCACTGGGCAGCCTGGGTGGCTCAGCGGTTTAGCGCCGCCTTCAGCCCAGGGCCTGATCCTGGAGACCCTGGATCCAGTCCCACGTCAGGCTCCCTGCATGGAGCTTACTTCTTTCTCCCTCTGCCTATGTCTCTGCATCTCTCTCTCTCTCTGTGTGTGTGTGTGTGTGTGTGTGTGTGTGTCTTATGAATAAGTTAATAAAATCTTTAAAAAAAATAAATGAAAAGAATAAAATATAAGCACTAACTTCCAAAAATAATATTAAGAATTTAGAACAGAGAAACCAGCAGCAATATAATTATTTGAGCAAGTAAGTGGGTAGTCTTCCTTTGATTATAAAATATAAAATATGGGAGGGAATAAATTCTAAAGAAAACATTTTTGCAAATTAAACAACTATTAGTGCTTCAGAAGAAAGGTTATCTAATATATACTGACATCAAAATGGCCTTAATATAACAAGGACATGTCTTTAAGAAATGTAAACTATCAATGAGCCAGATGACTACTTTTACTTAGATACTCCAACTCCATAACTAGAGTCTGTATAAAAACACTTTTGTTGAGTTTGTTTACCCGTAGAAGTAAGAGAAATACCTCATCAGGCAAGGAGATAAAAGGAAGAAGTGAAGACCTGAAACTGGAGCTATTGATGAAAACACATGCAAAGTTGCTAAGAGTAAGAAGCACACCTGAGAAGATCATCAATAGACATTGCAAAAAGATATACATTTGTAAAAAAAACAATGCAAGTTTAGAAATAAAAAAATAGGTGGTTTAAATACCAATTTAGAGCTGAAATGAGAGTTTATGAACCAAAGACAGAGATGAAAAACTTAGAGAATAGCAGAAAGGCTGGAGATAAAAGATTTTAAAGTGAAGTTAGCTTGAGGAAACCCTATCAAGGACCTAGTAGGAAGCCCAGCTTAGAAATTTTCAAAACTGATGCAAAGCATGAAGCTACAAGTTCACTAGTCATGATAAAAAGACATCCACATTTATGTATCTCATGATGAAATTGCACAGCACATAAACACATGCATATACACCATGTTAAAACAGAAACTGACACCTCATATACCAGTGTGTATGTGTAAGCCAGCCATCGACTTAACAGCAAAAATGAAAGCCTAACAAAATCTCCAAACTGTATTTCCAGCAAAACCATCATTCATGAATGGAGTCAAAATAAAGATATTTGCAGAAAAACAAAAGGTGAAAGCATCACCCTCCCTAAGACAACCTAAGGGAACCTTTAAAGATACTGTTTGAAACAGAGAATATGACCCTGAAGGAAGGCTTTGGATAAAATAACAATGTGCAAAGGAATCAGTTAATATGTAAATAAAACTAAAGAAGTATTGTCCGTATAAAATACTTAACATAATGATATCTAATGGTTAAGTGTTTAAAGAACACAGAATTAAAAACTAGATAACATTAGCATACAGTTTGGGGTGGAGTGTTCTAAAATGTATAGTGAAAAGTAGAGATTTGCTGTAGAAGCAAATGGACCTACTCCTCTGTATTTATCTGTTTAATAATTTTTTGAGTGGATCCTCTGAACGTAGTACAAGTATCATCTCTATAATAGATAATAGATCAACCTTTCCTCTTCCGGACTCTGAATTTGGTGAAGGCAGACTGGGTATAAAAGAGACCTTTGAATCGTTAACCCTGAGTATGGTACCTGGTAATGGGTTGGAAACAAGACTCACTGAATTAATGAATGAATAAAATGAATGAACAGTGAACCATTTCTATACTATCACACAATTCAGTAATTTATAAAAACATAAAGAATAAGATTGTTTCATTTACTTTTTATATAAAGTAAGGAATGTTTGTAATTTATTAGTAGTGAAGTGGCATAGTGAATCCTGCATTCAGCTTGCCCTCAATAGATCTAGATCCACGCATAGTTCTGCTCTGGAAGTCATTTCACATCTCTCTGTCTCAGTTTCCTTATGTGTAATACAGGGTAACAGTTGACCTATACTATTCATAAAGTTGTAATTATGAAAAAACACCAGGGATCCCTGGGTGGTGCAGCGGTTTAGCACCTGCCTTTGGCCCAGGGCACGATCCTGGAGACCCGGGATCGAATCCCACATCGGGCTCCCGGTGCATGGAGCCTGCTTCTCCCTCTGCCTGTGTCTCTGTCTCTCTCTCTCTATCTGTGTGACTATCATAAATAAATAAAAGTTTAAAAAAAATTCTCTTTAAAAAAAAAAAAACACCAAAGTATATGAAGAAGTTTAGGAAGTTATAAAAATACTAAAGATATTAAGTAAAGCATTATTATTATACACAGATTACATGTAACAAACTTTTATCTGAGAAATCATTTTTTAATCATATTTAGATATTTCTTGTTTGTACTCTGATGAGAAAAAGTAATTACAGAAGAAAAATTTTATTTTTTTTTCAGAAGAAAAATTTTAAACCAAGTAAGTATAAAAATGGGAAATTTAAAATTCATCTGACATCCAAGTATATACTGATAATTGTTAGTAATATTGATAATATTATGGTCGATTTATTTCCTTGTGTTGGTACTATTGCTACTACCATGCACAACACACACTTTTTTGCAACACACACTTTTATACACAGTGTTAGAATTTATGTATTTACTTTTAAGGATTTTATTTATTTTATTCATGAGAAACACAGAGAGAGAGAGGCGGAGACAGGCAGAGGGAGAAGCAGGCTCTCCACGGGGGACTCAATCCCAGGACTCTGGGATCATTCCCTGAGCCAAAGGCAGACATTCAGTCACTGAGCCACTCAGGTGTCCTCAGTGTTGGAATTTATTATAATCACCTATTATATGCTATTTATCACATATTTGTGCTCTGCTTTCTTACTTTTCATTCTATTATGAGAAATACACCACAATCTTAAAATTTCTCAGCCTACATTCTTTTTAAATGGTTAGACAATATCGCACTAAAATGGAAGAGCCATACTGTAGTTAACTGCTATTCTACTAGATAGGGGTATTTTCCCAATTCTTCCTTATAAGATTAACATGAAAGTAATATTTATAGAATCTTTGTGTAAATTCACTATTTTTTTCTTTGAAGTAAAACAGAACATAAACATAAACTTATTTATTTTTTTCAAAAGTTATACATAGAACCACAAGATGTGTTCAGTAAATTTCCTTCCAGAAAAAGTTAACAAGGTAGCAGACTAACAAAGTATATTATAGTGTATTAAAGTGTCAATAAAAATAATCAAGTTTTATTAGCCAATTTTGAGTTTCTGGAAAATTCAATCATGATCAAATTATTCTATGATTGGTTATTAATGCTAAGATAAATACGGCATTATTGTATCATATTACGTGATAAGAAATAAGCATATAAATGTTTTAATTTAATAGGCACCTAGATTGTATACACAATATAGAAACAGTTTAGGTAAATATATGAATAATAGATGCATTATGGAATACTATACAATATATCCAGAAATAATTTCAGCATGTGATATAGAGGTGATGAACAGTGAGTTCTACAACTCTCAAATAGATTTTTGCACTTCAGTCTCAATACAATAAAGCATTAGTATGTCATATTATCATTTTTATCAGTGGGGCTTTACAACTAAATAAATATATTTTTTCCATTAGTTTGTTTTATTAACAAGCAAACAAAAACAAAATCTCCCAAACTTCCTGACCATAACTGAAGCCAGTTTTAGATAATGTTTTCACTGTGGCAGAGAAAATTAAAAAGAGTCAATCTGTTAATAGCAAACATGAAGATGTAGCAAATATGAATTCAGTTGACCTGGTTCTCAGCCAATAACACCAGCTGCACAAGAACTGAAAAACAGCAGGTGAAACTGATAAACCACAAATAATCTAATAACCCAGCATGCCAATATAAGGGTATTCAGGTCTAAAATTGACTAGTTATTAAGAGAGGTCTGAAGTCTCACGGCAATTTAAAGAAGATTCAACAATATTTTGTGAGTTTGGATGGAAGAAGAATAAAGTGGGACAAAAATTCTAATTGTATGTAATAAAAATTGTAAATACTATCAGCAAAACATATGGCTTAGAATTAAGGACAAAGAAGCGTGTGGATACCTAATTATAGAAATTCTAAGTTGGATTCAGTTTACAATTAATCAATTCATCATGCAGAGAACCATTTATGAAAAGGGTGACAGCTAATATCAATCAAGAAGCCTGAGGAAAGGAGGCTATAAATTTTTATTCCTTCTTATCTTCAAAATAATAGTGTTAGAGTTCTCCCAAATATTTTCCTTTAGAAAGCATATATTGCTCCTTTTTTAAATGTTAGCTATTTTAGTGGAAATCTTCTGAATAAAACTACTGGCTGCGGGATTTACAGCTAAGGGTAGTTGAAATAATTTACCTGTTTTGCTTTCTCCTAAGTATACACAATTTTATAGACAGCATCTCAATCTACTTATGTTGGTATTCTGAGTCTTCTAAAAGGCACTGAGAAAATAAACAATCTGTTCCTCCTAGAATGATTAAATGCCAGACAAATTCATTTTAAGCTGAAAATCTTTAAAACTGTAAAATTTGAACAATCTCAATGAGCTAGGAGGATCACATATTACAAAAAAAAAAAAAAAAGCATTAACCAGGTATGCATGTTTTACGGTGTCACTTCTGAACTCTCATTGCTTGAAATGAAAATGCATATATTCAAAAAATAATTATAAAAGAATTTGAAAAAATATTATTTCTTTCTTAAATGCTTGATACAACTCTATATTCAAATCAATGGTTGCATCTGTGGCAAAGTTATAATCTGTAGTACAAAATTTCCTGTCAACTGCTATTGTGTGTTTCTTTGTTTTTGAAATAGACTCCACACCCACAGGGTTCGAAATCAGGACCCTGAGATCCAGATCTAAGCCAAGATCAAGAGTCAGACATTTGGTGGACTGAGCCACCCTGGCGCTCCGGATGTTAGAGATGCGTGCTCAATCTTTTCTTACCTTATAGCCATATTGCAAATTTAGTGAAAGAGTAACCACAAATAATTATACTAGATCGGGTGCATGCATTCTTTGGGTGTTTCTGTATGTTTGTCTGTCTTATAGGTTAAATTTAAGGGAGAAAAACCAAAGGAGAATGGAATGAAAGTGAATGCCTTTTGACTTTTGGGCCCTTCTGCCAATTCTTAAAAGACCTATAGGATAAAGTCAAACATCAAAAAGAGAGAGAAAAAGAATAGAATAAATTGGGAGTGGAAGTGAAGAGGTCAAGGAGGATCAGGGAATGGGAGGAAGGCAGACAAAAGGGAGATGGGGAAAACCAACAAATTTGAACTGTTTACAAAGATCTGCTGATAGCATCACTTTAATTACTAATTTCAAGTTAGTGTATAAAAGGAAATTCTGATATTCAAAAAACTGCCTTCAGGGTACCTGGGTGGCTCAGTTGGTTGAGCACCTGACTCTTGATCTCTTGATTCTTGCTCAGGTTATGATCTTGGGGTCATGGGATTCAGCCCTCCCCCAATCCTCCCCTCTGGGCTCCATGCTCAGCAGGGAGTCTGCTTCTTTCCCTCTCCCTCTTCCCTTTTCTACCCACACCTCTAAAAATAAATATTTTTTTAAAAAATTGCCTTCATCTTACATGCATTAAATTTTTGTTATCCATAATATGATTAGAACCTAAAGGCAATAAATACCCATTTACTATTAAGTACAGATATCTTCCAAATTTCTGTCAACGTTTAAACAAGTTAAGCATTGAAATAGAATATTTTCCAACAATGTATGGCCCTCCTAAAATGTATCCAGCTCTATGACATTTTAACCTCTGCTAAATGAGAGAACTACCAGAGAAACCGTGGAAATTTTTCTTTCTCTCTGTGACCAGAGATAAACTACATCTATCAGCAGAAAATTTTTAGAAAAGCATGAAAAATAATTTCCTGCACTTAGCTGTGACATGAGGGGTATTAAATTGTGCCAGGGAATAAATAACCATAAGTAACGTGCAAGAAAGAATGTTCTAACAAGCTATAATAGGACGTGTTTCCATTCTTTGATTTTTCTTTCCATTAATTATACTACTGTGGTGTTATAATCATCTATTGGTCACAGTGATAAACTATTGTGTAATTATTTATCTTTCTCCACACTGTGTCTAAAGAATAAAAGAAACAAATAAATTTTACATGTTAAAGAGTAAATAACCTGCTGCTACCACCAATATAAGGTAGGCGTGTCAACAGAATATTACTGAAAAAGGTTAAATGTAAAATTTAGAGATCTTTTATTAAACCATACAAGGAAAATAATGGTATTACTCTTAAATAAATAATAATGTTGCATTTCAGGAAAGAGCTAATGAAATTTTATATTTATGGCTAAAACTCCAATCTGCTGTTAACATTTCTCTAAAATTAATTTCAGCTAAAAGATTCTGTAGCTGGATATCCATTAATTTTGTATTGGTCACTTGTTGAACTAAAGGAAATGCTGAAGCAGAAGGTATCTGCACAAGGAAAAATATTGATAGCTACTGCAACAAGCATAAATAAGAGGGTCTTGCTGAATGTATGTAGAAAATAAAGACATTATTTACACTCAATGGCAGGTTCGGAATGGTTTTTGGCAAGAATAGTCAAAAAGAGATGATTTACAGGCTTCTTTAAGAATTTAAGTAGAGTTCTAAGGAACTCTTGTAAAATGACTTAGTTGGGGCAAAATGATAAAAGCTAGGTAGAAAAATTCTGCTTCCTTTTAATGAGAATTATGCACGTGCATAATTATGCCTAAGCAGCCTATGATCTCAATGACATCAATTTAGGTACATTTTATTAAATGTTTATTTTCTATGAAAACTATTTTGGGAAAAGTAAAGTTAAATGATGTACCCTTGACATAATAGACTACAATGATTAAATCTCCCTGATTCAGAAAAAAAAGTATTCTGAAATATTTAGGTCATGCAATAAATGTCAAAAGACAGTCTGTTTTTATTAATGCAACCTTCAATAATAAAACTTCCATGAAGGAATAAGCTTTCTATAAAATATGTAAGTATGACAGTCTTCATATAATGCTAAAACAGAAGCATTATCCATCATAAATGGGGAAATGGTATTGCAGTCAACCACAAAATTTAGTTCTAACCTTTCTGGCAGCCAAACTAATAAAGGAAATATGAAGTTTTGAGGTTATGTAGCTTTCATATCATATTACAAAAACACATGAAATCATGTGGAGAGACAAAAAAATTCATCAACTCTAATGCTAAGAACTTGTACGTTTCTTTCAAAAGGGAAAACAACAGCATAATTAACATTTGCCAAATGCCTTATACAAATTATGTTTTCAATAAGTTTATATAGAGTAAAATATATACATACTTCTGTGGTATGTCAAAAATTACTGAAATTATTATTTTAAATTTTTTTATTTTTATTTATTCATGAGAGACACAGAAAGAGAGGCAGAGACAGGCAGAGGGAGAAGCAGGTTCCCTGTGGGAAGCGTTGTACAGAACTTGATCCCAGCACTCTCGGATCACACCCTGAGCTGAATGCACACTCAACCACTAAGCCACTCAGGTGGCCCTAAAATTATTTTTATATGAGCTTTTCTGATGTGTATCTCAGAAAAAATCACCATTGTGCTATTACAATATATTGCTGCTAAATCAGGGCTTCTTCATATTTGGAGGAGAGGAGAGACCCTTCAGTGACTGGGTAGACTAGGGGCCCTTCTTAGAATAAAGTTTATAAATGTGTATTCTTCAGAAATAACATTGCGAAGAAAAGTAGA
Organism: Nyctereutes procyonoides; assembly: GCF_905146905.1. Classification (NCBI taxonomy): domain Eukaryota; kingdom Metazoa; phylum Chordata; class Mammalia; order Carnivora; family Canidae; genus Nyctereutes; species Nyctereutes procyonoides. The sequence goes on along the minus strand of NW_026575158.1, from coordinate 343,086 downwards.
TCAAAATACGGTTTTCCAAATATTTTTAAAAATTGTGTTATGCCAGGGGTGCCTGGGTGGCTCAGTCGGTTGGGCAACTGATCTTGGTTTCAGCTCAGGTCATGACCGGGTCATGGGATTGAACCTGGAGGTGGGCTCTGCCCTCAGCAGGGAGAGTGGTTCTCTTGTTCTCTCTCCCTCTCCTTCTGCCCCTTCCTCATCCCTCTTCCTCTCTCTAAAATAAAAAAATAAATCTTAAAAAAAACTATGTTATACTAATATGATCGGTACTAGCTATTCTGCAAAGAAGGCCCTCAATGATTCAGACTTCCCAATATTCACAGCCTCATACAGACTCCTCTCATGTTGAATCCAGCCTGGTGAAAATAATGTCAGGTCATGCAGAGCTTTGTAGCTTTTGCCTTTTTCTTGTGAACCCAGGGATTTCTTGGAACACTCCCTCTCAGAGCTTAGTGACCACAGGGCAGAGAGAAACTATATGTAGGTGCTCAGGTTGTCAGCCCCAGACAAGCCGCCTGCTGCCAATATTAACTGTCGTTCTGACAGTGAGTCACCTTGAACAAGCAGTCCACATGAGTCCTCAGGTACCTGGGGTCCCAGCTCACATCTGACTGGGACCTCATGAGATACCCCCAGAACCACTCAGTTCTGTCAAACTACTGAATTGAGTAGTTTGTTTTAAGCTACTAGCTCTTGGGTGATTTATTAGACAGACATACATAACTGGAGAAATGTTTCTCTGAATGCATTAAGTAACAAGATCATGCAGTGGCTAATAACTCCGTGATTTTCAATCAGTGGTGAGCACAGAGTATATTCCGGATTTTGAATACATCTACAGTGTTCTTTAGAAATATTGAGGATTTCCGTTAAAGCTAAAGTCACCAATACTGCCATACAGTTTTCTGGAATATTGTTCACATAAATAATGAAGGAAATGAAAAATTTAGTTAGAACTTTGTAGAAATAAAGATGAACCTTTTTTCCCTTACTTAAGTTTACGGATTCTCTTGAATTTGAAGCATGACTGGGGACTCCAAATTAAGAATGCCTACCCTAAACCATTACTTTGTGATGCCATAATTTGAAGAGAACTACTCTTATTAATAAGCATTCTTTTCTTAAATAACAAAATAATTGCAGTAGAGCTGATCAAAATTTGAAGAAAACTGAGACTAGTGTTTATGATTTTAAAGAAACCTAAAAACAATCTCTTATGATGAATTCCCCCTCAAAAGCTCAGGAATATTTGATCAGCAATTCAAATATTAATTTTAAAAATAGGCAAGTATCAAAAGTTGCAGGTTGGCATATTATTGTCACCAAACTTAATAACAAAAATTCCTATTGTTACCATACATCTATGCTTTTTTCCAAGCCCACTTTCAAATTTTACTAAAATATATCCCTGAAAATATTAAATGACACAGTATCTTCACCACTATTCCCCACATTTAACCTTTCTTTCCCTACATAGTTTATACACCCAATGACAAATACAGTTCATTTTGAATGCTGAATCTGATTAGTGGTATAAACCTGGAAACATATGTTAAGGATGTGAAGACTAGATCAGGTTCCCAGGGAAAAATAACAAAATGAACCATCAATAATTTCCATGTGTATTGGAAGGGGAGGGGTGGAACTTTTCACAGAATTCCCATCGTTTAAAAATATGAAAACTAAAGCCCACTGCCAAGAAAATTTATCAAGGTAAAGCTAGTTTAAGATTGAATTGAAAATAGACTGTTAGTAAACAACAGTGATTCTAATGTTCTTTCTATAACCTTTACAAACACCTATAAATTGATAATCTTTGCAGAAAAGAAAATTTTTTCAAGACAAGATTAAATCAATGGGCAAGAAAAGAAACTTATTTTTCTATTATTATTCATTAGGATGGTGAACTACAGGAAGCTTTTTATAAAGTAACATTACAGACTATTTCAAAGAACCTAGAGAATATGACATCTTTGGAAAACTAATTTAAAATGTTAAAATCTACCAATGAAAGATTCAGCTCACCTATTCATATATATATATCAGAAGCTCAAATATCTAAGGGAGATCTGCAAAATAAATTGGCTTCCATGCCTTTTCCAAAATCTAATTTTGTTGTCAAAGAATTCAATTCATTCTCTTCTATCTTCCCCCAATTTCCAAGTTTCTGAACTACCATTTTATTAAATGTTTAATTTCCAATTGACCACAAACAATGCAGAGCTAAAAGCAATGATGTCTCTTGCACAAAAGGTTTTACTAAATAAATTTTCCTAGCGATTTTCTCTTGAGTTCCACAGGCATTAATGGAGACATCATGGTTCAATTGCCAACCATTGCTTTTAGCCAACATTTTGCTTCTTTGAGTGGCTGGTCATTCAAGTTAATTATCACCATCTTCAGAAAAAAACTCCTGCTGTATACTGAAAGCCCTGACTCTACTTGGTCAGAGATCATCTCCTATAATTTTCAGAAGCAATATTAACAAACATACTGCAGTCATTTAACCAGCAGGTGATTCTTTTTATCATTAATTATGTGTGATCTCCTTTTCTACCCATCATTTTATCTTTTCATTTCCGCTGTCTTTTGTCACATAGCATTTTTGATGGCTAATATAGTTACCGCAGTGCTCGAAAAACAGCATATACAAGTGAATAACAACATGCAGCACAGTCAATGATCTGGATTACCATGGATGCCTGTAAAGGTCACCTATGCCCTGAGTCTGGAGAACAAGTGCCCGCAGCTTTGTTTATAATCATCATGAGTACTGAGCACTACACTGTATTTGACACATAATTAATTTACTCTTAAAAGACAGTGATACTTGATGTATAATGTTTAATACTTTTAACCACCATCCATAGCTATTTGGGCGGAAATGTGATTAGTATTATTAGTTTTCCTATTCAAAAGAAAGGCCATTCTACACTAATACCTGACCCCCACCATTCTCCTGGCAATGATGAGACATATAGGGATTAAACAATGGAATGTGTTATGAGATGCCCTTATTTATGACCTAAAGGCATCCTTCTTTCCCTTAAAGGCATCCTTCTTTCCCTTGGGATCAAAGGTGAAGTTATTTTCCATGCTAACTCCTGGTCCCGAGGCATAGTCTATGAACTCTGCCACATTTCTGCTGAATTATATGATGGTTTTGAAATGTGAGATGATGCTCCCTCGAGACTGGGCTTTAATCAAATTCATTTCAATTACAAAAAAAAAAAAAAAAGAATCCTGAAATAGCAAAACAAAATGACAATATTTTTTAGGCAACAGACGACCAAATGCATATGATAATACTTACCATATCCTTAAGATAAATTTCTAGGCAAATGTAATTAGTCTCCCTTTGCTAAAAATCAGTCTTTCCAACTTTCTTAAGGGAATTGGACCTACTGTCGAGTACACATGCTTTAATACTTTATGGATTTCATATTTAGATAATAGTCATATTGAGCCTCATTGTTTTAGATATTTTGAAACTTTGGCATCTCTGTATGGCAGCAATATTCCATCAAGATCACATGAAGAACAATTTTATTTTACACAGCAAAAATCAAATGAAAACTGTTCTCAGTAATACGAAATGTAATTAAAACTTAAAATTACTTTTTAGGTTTTTTTCTCAAAAGTTTATTTTTCACGACAGAAATTTAAGTTTAACCTTTTTATACTAGCTATATGGTAGTATGAACCAAATTCAGTTAAGAAATCAATTATTATATGGGAAATATTATTTAAAATACTTTAATAGTAACAGATGTACAGAAGCAAAGCATTTAACTACCTTTTATAGATTAAAAGTTAGTATTTTTATAAGATCTCTCTAGTAATGTCTATGTTATCCTAATGAATTGTATTAATAAAGGATCTTGGTTTAAAATGTTAATTGTTCGGATCCCTGGGTGGCGCAGTGGTTTAGCGCCGGTCTTTGGCCCAGGGCGCGATCCTGGAGACCCGGGATCGAATCCCACGTCAGGCTCCCGGTGCATGGAGCCTGCTTCTCCCTCTGCCTGTGTCTCTGCCTCTCTCTCTCTCTCTGTGACTGTCATAAATAAATAAAAAAAAAATTTTAAATAAAATAAAATAAAATGTTAATTGTTCTAGATCTATGGTCATCTTTTACAATTCTCATTTGTTTGGCTTTTTATGCATATCACTAACATTTGATACTATTTCTAAAGCTTAATTCCAGATCTCCATGCTTTTTATATCAATATTTAACAATTCTTTTATTTCACCTTCTTGACTCTAGTTAGGGCAAAGAACCTTTGAACTATGAAAAATCCCTTTAAAGTTTTTATTTTATTTGCACAGTTAATAGACTGAACTACAGGCAATCAAGAGAGCCAAAACTCATTTTACTTTAAGTATATTTATTAGGTCTTTGTATTTCTGTACTTCTGAACTATTATCTGTTTCCACCTACAGCATGCAGTATCTGAAATGGCCTCCAATAATCACTGCCACCTGGTGTTCATGAGCTTGTGTAATTCCTTCCCCTTGAATAACTTGCTTCCAATCAACTAAATATGACAGGCTGAGGTGATGGCATATCTGTGACCAGGTTACAAAAGATTGGGACTTGTATCTTGCCAGCAGTTCTTTTTATTGCCTTCTTGGCTTATATACGTGAGGCAATCAGCCATGTTAGGGGGCCTATATATTAGTGTAGCCTCTAATTAACAGCCAATGAGAAACTAAGGCCCTCAGTCCAACATACCTGTCAAAAACCATGTGAATTGGCTTAGAAATTGAGGTTACAGATAAGACCTCAGTCCCAGCAGACAACTTGATTGCAGCCTGAGAAGAGACCAAGAAACCAAAGACCAAGTCAGCCTGAATCCCTGATCCTCAGAGAGTGTGAGTCAAATAAATGTGTTTTCAGCCACTAAGTTTTGGGATCCATCAGTAGGTAAAAATACACTTCACTAGACTTTATTTACCTTTACATTTCCTGAGATTGTTCTAAAACCTGGGGTATTTCTACCATCCAACACTGAGTTAGTAGAACCCTTTTGATGTCAATCTTTACCCTCCTTCCTTGCTATCCCATATTCTAATTTTGCTTTATCATTACCTCATAAACTCTAGAAAGATAATTCCTTTTCTAGCACCCTGGAGTTGAACCACTATTAACCCAAAATAATCACATCGTAGACTGTTTTTCCCTGCCAGTGACAAATTGTCGGTATATGGCCCAGGCCTTGTCAATGTAAACTGAGCATAAGTCTACTAGAGAGTTTACAGAAATGGTTTGCCATTACAATGAAAAAGATACAGTGGAAGAAATACTCTCTTCTTACTTACGTCCGCAGGTGATACAGCTATCATGCAACCAGAAAGAGAGCTATTGCCATCTTAAGAGTGGTAGAAAAAAGATTAATGTTATACTTCTGATGTGATGTTGTAATGTAACTAAATTAAATCATCCTAGAATTACCCTGCCACCAGTTTTTTATGTGGCACAATTAAGCTAATTTTATATGGGTCTTCTGTAACCTATGGTTAAGAGCATCCTTACTGACACTTGCTTAAAATGTAGGACATTTAACTGATAGTAAACGTATGTAGTTTCTGTTCATGTCTCAGGACAGACTGAGTCTCCTTTGCAGCACTGCTCACTTAATACACTTGAGCTTACATAGAGATACCTGTTTTGCAAATTAAAAAAAAAAAAGTATCATACCTAGCACTATTTGATCTCAACTTACAACTCTGGAACTTTAAGAGAATCTCATGTAATCAACTCAGGAATAGAAGGCTGAACTAAAACAAGAATCTGGCAGCCTTTCTCAACTGGGTCCTCATCTGAATTTCAGAGCACAATATGTGATGTGAATGACTATTTTATCAATTCTGCAGATGGTACATAAGCATTGCACAATTGCCATTCTAAGAGAGAAGTTAATTCATTATAGACAAGGGGTGCCTTCAGGCATTTGGACTTAAATCTCTCCTGGGACACCAGTTGTGAAAGGATGTTCTGGTTGCTAATCCCATACTTCTTCAGCTACACTTGCTCCCACCTCCCCGACCTTTCACATGGTCTATTTTTCTCCAACAAAACCTGCAACACTGGAACATTCCTGACCCTCTGCCCTCAGGATCAGACTTAAATAATATTTTTTAATCAAACCATCTTCCCCCAAAGTATCTTTTTGTAATGACATATACAGATTCTAATGTATATTATAATGACTGACATATATTAGGATTTTAATGAATGCTCAATATTAAAAGATGAAAAAAGCCCAGCTTGTACATTAGTCCACTCTGATTATGGCACAGCCCAAGTTCTAAACTTCCTCTAAATAAGAAATGATAAACCAATTTCATTATACACGAATTTAGTATCTTATTGTTCTTATGTATTTTGCCTTTAGTTTGTTGATATTATGTCTGAAAAAAATGGCCTTTCACAATGTTCCCTTTTATTTGCCAACATCAAGGCTTTGATGGTGTTTTTAATTAAGTCAAATATATCTGTGCTTATATTTCTTGCAAAGGACAGATATCTAATCCCATGAGAATGATGGATACACAGGGAGTAAAATCCATACAAGGAATGTCTAAAATTAAAACTTGAGTACTTATGTTTTATATGCAGGGAGGAGGGAGAAGACTAATAAGAATATTTCAAATGCAAATTCAAAGGGCTCTTTGTGACACAGTGTAAACTCCATCTCATAGTCTTAGGGTTGACTAATTGAATTGCCATTGATAAGATGTCACTTAAAGAGACATCTCTGCAGTGAAACATGAGTTTGCTGTAAATGACCTGTCATTAAAGCCATGGGTAATGTTCATGTCTAGACTGAATTAAAACGTATCTACTAGCAATCTGCTCAGGAGGAGTTAAACCAGCAAGGATGAGAGGAACTCAGTGTCCATGATCCACTAGAGAATTATGCCTCAGGTGCTATGTTAATTTACTTGCTGGCAAACATTAATTGAAGCCAATCAATAAACCAGGTAGAAAAGCTGGGAACTGCAGCTGCATTAATTGCCAACTACCTCTGGACATATTTTTACATAAAATATGTGGAATATTAGTTTTGAGGTTTTAATTATATCAGTGAAGTGAATATAACTAGTTCCTGTGTAATTTTCAAACAAAAAGTAATAATACTAAAATTGCAATTCAAAGATGTGGTTTTTAAACAGGATTTTCCCAAGTGTCTCATATTTAGCCAGGAACCACTTAGACAACTAAAATTCTAATTTAACCAGTATATAATATTATTCATCAAAACCCACATATTTATTAAGTACCTACTTTGTAAAATGATACCATAAGTGTTTCTATATCTGTGCTGGATTTCATCCATTTTGCTATTAAAAAAAAAAAACTATACAGGTAAGACAATTTTCTACAACCTGTCTAAATAGCAAGATCTCTTTCATAAAAGAAAATCTTATATATATTAATCCTTCACACTGGGGATTAATTAGTCCCTTAAATTGCCTGGCCCCATGTTTGGCATATTTCAGTAGAGACATAAAATATTAAGTATGATTCTTCCTACTAACATGACTAATGTGTCATAACAGATCCTATTACAAAGAGAATAAAACACATTTTCAAAGCAGATTTGAAAGACAACACATATTACCTACAAAAATTAGTAATATATTTCTCCATAAAGCAAAAATCAATTTATTATAACATGCTTTTAGTTGTACACATATTTTACAATTGCTGAGTCACTGCTGGACTAGTATTTCTTTCACTAACTTCAAAGTTAAAGAGAATCATTACACCCCAAGTGCTTATCGCACTTATACACAGCTACAGTTAGGAGGATTTAGCTATGTCAGAAGCAGATTATATACCAATACTGGGTTGTCACTTAATAAGGAATACATGTATAGCTAGTGTCACAGCTTTGACAATTCTAAATTATTTTCATCTATCTTCATATTTATATTAATTTCATTATATCCTCTCAGGCCCTAATATTAACCTTTATTATTAACTGAGGGGGACTAAAAAAGGTGAAAATTTTCATTTAAAAGGTAAAATATTTATGAGTATTTAAAAATAAGACAAATCTTAATATTTTAAAACATATCCAAGTTATATTGCCTCTAGAATATGACTATTTCCTCATTTTGGCGTAAAATTTGTTTACACAAAATTTCTACATATTTATATAATCATTTCTCTTATCTAATTTCAATAGCATAGGCTTTTTAAAAAAAAACCCTCAATTTTAGTCACTTGAAATTGTGGTTAAAAATCATGATTTAACTGATTTTTTCTTCTTATATTCTATATTAAGCCATTTGGTGAAAAATCTTTACATAGCAAGTTTTCTTCCAATAAAGCACTGTAATTTGGCATGATTTCCTTTATTTCTGACTGAAAAGCTTCATAAGTTATATGAGTAATACAAAATACTGTCATCTGTTTTTTTTTATTTATCAAACTGAATAAAACGCTAAAGTACATAAGTTATATATCATCAAATGATGGCTATATTAAAACTACAACAGTTTATGCATTATATATATATTCCAATTTCCATCACACTTCTTACACAGCCCGTTTTGTCTGGGATGAAATTTAATTCTTAACGAATAATACATATATTACTCTTAGTTTTCAATACTAATACTGATACTGTATTATGTTATTGTTATGTGTTATTTCCAATTTTTTTTACCAATTCTTAAAGAAATATCAGTACTTTTATTTTGTTACAACTTCCTTTTATCAGAGAGTCAAACTGTTCTGTCCATCCACTGTGTTATTCTAACAGTACTGCTTGTCCTTGCTCTAGGGGATTAAGTCAACTTGTAGCTGAGAGAAAGGTAGAGGTTATGAGTGAGGGCCAGCATCAAAACCCATACTCTGACACACAATTTCCTGGCTGAAATGAGCTCTTCATGAATTGGAGTGTATGGAAATTCCTATAAAGCTAATTAAAATTCCCATATGAGATAAAAGGGCACAATTAAGACTTGTTAGTACATGTCTCTGTTTTGAGAAAAAACAGACCTGCTTAGAGAAAAATGCCTTATCAGTTTGATCCTGACCCCTTCCGATCCTTGCAAGAACATTGTTTCAGTAAATTAGAACAAACTCAGAAGGCTATTTTATATTTATATTCATATTTAATCTCAGTATTTTTCTCATTTTCAGTGACCCAAAATTTTTACTTGTAATTTGCTTTTCATTTTGTGTTGCATCCTTGTTGAGATTAGGTCAAGTTTCATCATATGAGAGACAGACATTGTGGAGAAGAAACTATGTGCACAAACGTCTGCTACAGGAAAAGAAAGGTTGGCATTTGGCTGTCTGCTAACTAATTAAATGTCACTGAGTCCAGGGGCTAAATATGCATCAGTTGATGATTTGGTAGATTTTACTGCTGCATATGTAGATTTAATTATAGTGATTGAAATTAATAAAGTGGCAGTACCTCCCAGAAACATATTTTATGACCCATGATTTCTCTATGAAAGAGCTTGCTAACCATTGCCCTTTACATAATGTTATACTTTGCTAAATTCATTAGAGAGACAATTAGATAGCAAATTAACAAGTATTCACCTACGTATTACCCACATAGATGATTCTCTAGTTGATCCAAAGTTAACATTTTTGTTATTTCACCTAGTAGGTATCAAGTATCCTCCCCTAACTGATTCTGAGAAGTCTTCCTCATATATATCTATATCTATATCTATCCATATTATCATATATACTATAATCCAGGAAATTTCATACTTCCTCTTCTAGGATATATGTAAACATAAATGTTTTCTTACATTCATATCACCTAAATGAGGGAAGGGGAGATAGGATTTAAAGAGTATCTCCTGGGAAGCCCTGATGGCGCAGCAGTTTAGTGTCGCCTACAGCCTAGGGCATGATCCTGGAGACCCAGGATGGAGTCCCACGTCAGGCTTCCTGCATGGAGCCTGCTTCTGCCTCTGTCTGTGTCTCTGCCCCTCTCTCTCTTAAATATATATTTATATATATAAATATATATTTAAATAAATAAATATTAAAAAATAAGGAGTATCTCCTTCTCAATTATCTTTGCTGTTTTAATATTCTATTAAAAGTGACGATCAAGAATCAACAATAGAGGTTACTCACTTTGCCAAAATTGTGGACATGTACTTCCTATACAATTCTATTGTCAGCCATTAATCATTCATTCTAATGTGGAAAAAAAAGTGATATATAGAGTCAAAATTATTGATCACTCATAATTTGGTATTCATTTTTGTCCATTTTGTGATATCTACAAAGGAAGTTTTACTCCCCAACTCCCACCACCTACACCCCAATAATGGCCAATAGGGAAATTTAACCTGGAATATATAGATTGGTTCAAGAAGAACAACGAGATGGATATATTTGATCTGAGAATGTATTTTTCAAAACACACTTTCCTTAAAGTGAACAGAAATGAGCAAATCTCTAACATCTGGCAGAAGCATGTATCAAACATTCTGTTCTTCCAAAGACCAGCAATTGAAACTATGATTTGTAATCACTGTGGAAATATATGTTTCCTATATTCAAAGTTAGGTCACTTCCTCTTCCACATTTTATAGTCAGAAAACACTCTATAAGGGTAACTTTTAAAACAACAGTGAGGGATCCCTGGGTGGCGCAGCGGTTTGGCGCCTGCCTTTGGCCCAGGGCGCGATCCTGGACACCCGGGATCGAATCCCACATCGGGCTCCCGGTGCATGGAGCCTGCTTCTACCTCTGCCTGTGTCTCTGCCTCTCTCTCAATCTGTGACTATCATAAATAAATAAAAATTTAAAAAAATTATAAAACAGTGATAAAAAAAGAAAAATAAATTAAAAAATAAAACAACAGTGATATCCCTCTTACATATTTTTCCATTTTCAATATGTTTTTGTCTCTTGTGAAGCGAAATTGTAACATCAAATATTTTTTGTAACATCAAATATTAACAAAAGAAAATAATATTTTAAATAGTGTGTGTGAGAGGGGCAATGAGCAATGTTTAAATGTCTATGATTCCTGCTATTCTACACTCATATGCTTAGAAAGATAGAAGGCAATTAAGTATATGTTATTTTAAGGGATCTTTGTCTTTTGCAACAAAATATATGCATCAGTATCATCTGTAAAGAGCATCAAAAATAGGTCCCTGGGCTCATTAAGATCTACTAACTTGAATTCAGGGTTTGGATAAGCTCTGGGTATTAAAATTTTAAAAAGCCTGACTAGGTGATCTGGATACTGACCCCTGGTTAGAAGCCACTGTATTAAAGTGAAGGAGAGGTGAAGCAAATAAAATTACCCAACACTTGCCACTCTGAAGCATCCTAATCGCTGCAAAGTCTGTAATCCCTGCTACTTGCAAAAACCAAAGCAAACAAGAAACAATAAAAGCCACTACCTATTCAGTAGGCCTAAATATTAGCCAGGCCTGCTCTATAAGCTCATTGATGTACAAATTTTCCAAACTGTTACAAAAGGATATAATGTTGATAGAGCACACTCAAAGGACAGAGGAATTACAACTTCTGCCTACAGGGTTTCTAATGTGTATGTTAATAAAATTCAGCTTTGATACTGTATAAAAGCATAACTGTTCAACTGCTTAGAAAGCAAATATGCCAAGGAAACAAAATATTTTTAATCTTAGGAAATCCCTTAGGAAACAAGAGAAATCAAAACAAATATTTAAAATGTGAGACAACATCAGCTGTTCAAATATAAAATACCACCTATATTTAAAAATTATACAAAATTACATTGACAAAAATAAAGATGTCAATATTCCTTATTTAAAATTGTTACTTATAAGGAAATGGTTGTTCTGCGATAAGGAAATAGAACTATTCCTCAAAAAAGGGACCAAAGCAGGTCCTCAAACATGTATGCATGCACACACACACACACACACACACACACATCAGGAAAGGTTTTCATATAAATATTCTGCTGTGACTAATACATACCCTTCCAAATTTCAGCTCTCTCTCCCCATTCTCACCTACACACGTTAAAAAGTTTTCTACTCTTATGATTAGTCAGTCACAGATTCAAACCCGTCTCCATCTTCTCTGCTCCCTCATTGCTCAGTGAAAATCTCCATCTATGGTCAGGAACTTTTCCTTATTTGTAAAAGTGCAACAGCCACTTTTGCTCATCTGTCTTATTTCATGTTTCAGAAAGAGCTGACACTCTATTTGACTCTCAATCTGTGCCTCTTTCCCATGTCTCCACGATGAGCTTCAGACCCACACAGATTAGTGTCCACTGAACACCATTATCTCCAAAAAGAAAACCATCATCTGCACCACCTTATCAGCCCTCCAAATAATTAAAAAACAAACCAAAAGATGTGTGTGCCCTATTCCATGAATGACATCTTCCATGAAGCAGTTTGATTCAGACACCAGAGTGTCATTCTTCCCCATCCCCAATCCCATCAATCTGCAAGAACTACCGTTTCTAGGTCCTAAAATTCTGAAATTTTTGCCATCTCCCCATGCTTCCACCACTTCATTTGGACTACCATTATCTGCCCAAAGTACTGCAAGAACCCAATTATCTCCTTATCGTCTACATTTAGACTGTACCTTTAACCCTACATTTAGAAAAACTCCTATTCAAATAGAATTTTATTTCCACTAACTTAACCTTGTATTTTGAAAAACCTTTAACCTGGGGATCCCTGGGTGGTACAGTGGTTTGGCGCCTGCCTTTGGCCCAGGGCGCGATCCTGGAGACCCGGGATCGAATCCCACGTCAGGCTCCCGGTGCATGGAGCCTGCTTATCCCTCTGCCTGTGTCTGCCTCTGTGTGTGTGTGTGTGTGTGTGTGTGTGTGTGTGTGTGTGACTATCATAAATAAAAAAATAAATAAAAAATAAAAAAAGAAAAGAAAAACCTTTAACCTTACATTTAGAAAAACCTTCTCTTACACAAACATCTCCTTTCCACTACTATTAAGATGTTCTTGTCAAGGGGGAGACATGATTCAGTTTGCCCTGAAGAGAAACACCCAAATACCTGGTTACCTTGAAGAATTCTCCATAAACTCACCTCTTTTCAAATTACTTTTTCACCACACCCACCTCGTCTCCCGTTCTGCATTTCCTTTCCCTTGCTTTCCCTCCCACAGAAGCACTCACTCTTTGCTAAAAGCAGGCTGTATTGGATTCAAAACCTGGAGTGTACTTTGTTCCTTCTCAACTCCAGATAATTTCCTTTTGTACTCCCCTCGCTGGATCCCTCCTCTCATCATCCACTTCACTTCAGGTATAGGTTTAGACATCAGTTCTTCTGGACACTCTCCTTAACCAACCCCAATCATGGTATAGGACTTTTTCTATACTATCCTATTCTTTGCATTAACTCTATTATGTTATTTATCACACTGCTTTGGGTGCCCTGCCTATTTTCCCATGTATTCCGGTATTGCAGAATTCCCTTGAAAACAGAAGCCGTAACTATACTTACCTGTTGCTTAATTTCCAGGTTCCCCATGCCACCCCACCCCATAACTCTACTTTACCTCATCACCTTATGGTCAGATCCACTATCATCACCTTCTTTAATCCTTCTTCTATTTTATTTTTAATGACCTTGTTCTGACTCCTTATTCTTAGTTTAGAAATATGCACATCTCTCTCATTAAAAAAAAAAAAAACATACAAACAAAATGAAACACATACTATCCAGTGCCCCTCTGTACCACCAACTTGCTAAGCTTCACGAAATTTTTACTATATTGGTTATCTCTCATTTATTGTTTGTTTTACATTGAATATTTGTCTGGCTGTAATTTTACTTCCCCCTTCTTTCCAACACTGAAACATTACGCAAAAAGTCACTAGTTGCCATTGCAAATGTAGTGAGCATTTATATGCAGTACTTTACTGTCCTTGAACCTCTTTCACAGATTGTACTGAGCGGCGCCACAGGATTCCTGCCTTCCTATTTGTACCTGAGACTAGAGCTTAGTTTAAAAGGAGGAGGAGGAGGAGGAGGAGGAGGAGGAGGAGGAGAAGAAGGAGAAGGAGAAGAAGGAGAAGGAGAAGGAGAAAAGAAAGAAAGAAGGAAGGAAGGAAAAGAAAAAAATCAAATCTCTTGCTGTAAATCAGTACTTCTCAAATTTTAAAGTATACACACATCACCTAGGGTCTTGTTGATATACGACCATTACTTCAACAGGTCTGTGCTGGGGCCTGAGACTTCGCCTTTCTAACAAGCTCCCACACCAGTGTTGCTGGTCTGTGAGCCACGCTGAGACTAGCAAGTCTCTGCAGTCATGTTGGAATAACTAGGCAGCTTTAAAAATAGCAATCCTCACACCTTGGAGACTGATATAATTGGTTTGGGTGCAACCTGGTTACAGCGAGTTTTCACTGCTTCCCAGGTGATTCTTAATGCAGCAAAGCTTGAAAACCACTGTTGTACCTCACAACTTCTTCCTCCACTAAGGTCTTCCTCACCACAGAATAGACTATGTGAATTATGTGTGAACTAAGGCCCAATAGCCCTTATTTCTCAAAAAGCAAAGAGGGTGGCCCCACACCATCTGCATTGCCTGAAAAAAAGATTGTATTTTCAACAAGATCCTTAGGTAATTTGTGTGCATATTAAATTTGAGAAGCAGTGAATTAAAGCTCTTTATTATCTCAAATAGACATTTCTTTTTTATGAAATTTTTATTGAGATACAATTAACATATACCATCGTATTAGTTTTAGGCATACAAAATAATGACTTGATATATGTATATATTACAAAATGATTCCCACAGTAAGTTTAGCTAACATGCATCATCACACATAGTTAACAATTTTTTCTTAGGTTGAGAACTTTTATTTTTTTAAGATTTTATTTATTTATTCATGAGAGACTCACAGAGAAAGAGAGGCAGAGACACAGGCAGAGGAAGAAGGAAGCACTTTATTATCATGGAGCCGGACGTGGGACTCGATCCCGGGACCCTAGGATCACACCCTAGGCCAAAGGGAGGCGCTAAAAAAAAAAAAAAAAAAATCAAGTGCTCATCCCATCAAGTGCCCTCCTTAGTGCCGGTCACCCAGTTACCCCATCCTCCCACCTACCTCCCCTTCTGCTACCCTTTGTTTCCCAGAGTCAGGAGTCTCATGTTTTAAGATCTATTCTCTTAGCAACTTTAAAATATACAGTACAGGGCACTGGGTGGCTGGGTGGCTCACAGCCTGGGTGGCTCAGCAGTTTAGCACCACCTTCAGCCCAGGGTGTGATCCTGGAGACACAGGATCTAGTCCCACATTGGGCTCCCTGCATGGAGCCTGCTTCTCCCTCTGCCTATGTCTCTGCCTCTCTCTCTCTCTCTCTCTCTCTCTCTCTCTCTCTCTCTCTCATGAATAAATAAATAAAATCTTTTAAAAAATAAAATATACAATACAGTATTGTTAACTACAGTCACCATGCTGCACATTACATCATCACCAGGATATTTTTAATCATGCAACTGGAAGTATTTAGATAGACATTTAAAATATCAAAGATGAAGGTGGCCCTGGTGGCACAGTGGTTTAGCACCGCCTGCAGCCCGGGGTGTGATCCTGGAGACCCGGGATCAAGTCCCACATCAGGCTCCCTGCATGGACCCTGCTACTCCCTCTGCCTGTGTCTCTGCCTCTCTTTCTCTCTCTCTCTCTCTCTCTCTCTCTCTGTAGCTCATGAATAAATAAATAAAATCTTTTAAAAAAAATAAAATATCAAAGATGAATAAGCTAGAGGGCAATAGCTTCAGGAGGCTAATAACGCATTTTTTACTAGTTTCATGCGGCCTATGTGTGTTAGGTAGAAGCTGGCCATGAACAGTGAAAGGACCACCCCGAGGCACAGTCCCAGGTCCCTGGGCGGGGATGACTGAGACTCGAGCTGCAGGCAAAGACGCTCATAAATAGGTTACACCTGAGAAGCAGGATGGGGTGGGGTGGGCGAGGGGGGAGCACAATATCCTGACCTGGTGGCTTCCAAGACGTCGGGCCTGTGGGATCCGGAGGCACAGGTGCAGGACGCGCACCTGCCCTGCGCCCGCTCCGCCGCCACCCGCCGAGCGCGGCGGCCTCCAGGGTTGCGGCACTACCCTGCGCTCCAAGACTGTCCCTTCCCAAAGGCCTGGGGGCAGCCCCCCGCGGGGGGCACCGGGTGCCTAATAAACCTCGGGCTTGCTGCCTCCCGGGCTGCCTCTACTGGAGCAAGGGCCCAACCGCGAATCTCCGCGGGGGAAGCCAAGAAGCGCCGCGGGCCCCGCCCTGTCACCGGCGTGGGCTGCGCCTGCTCGTCGCCTGTGCCTGTCGAGGACACCGTGGAGCAGCCTCGCCCTGGCTGGCTCCCGGCTCCCGCCACTCCAAGCCCGACGCTAGCGGACCTGGCCTTCAAGGAACGAGGTCTCCCCTCCCCAGTCCCGAAGCCTGCGCTCGGCCAGCGCGTTTTAACTCGTTACTTTGCGCCTCCTCTTTATTACTGTTGGGGACCAGCAGCTGGCCAGGGTCTCACTTCCCGGCCCAGGCCTCCCGCCACAGCTTCCTTGCTCCCCTGCGGCCGCCAGCACCATCCTCACTGTAGTCCTTTCTTCTCCAGCCGCTCACCCCAGCCGCCTTACCTCGTCTCTGGCCTGGCCCGGCACACAAGGTACCCCGTGCCACGGGGCTTCCGACGAGGCCCTCCCTGGCCACAGCCCCACCTGGACTTCGGTCAAAGCGCAGGACGGGTTGGGCAAATGCTGCAACAGAGCTTCTTCCTAGCCTCTCTCTTTACCACACTAGAAAGTCTGGCCTCTCTAACTCTCATCCAAGGCTTCCACCAAGACCAAAAGGCCACCTGTGACTTAGAGGTGGCCTATCTGTGGTTAGGTGGGGCCCGTAGGGGACTCCACCCCAACCCTGCACGCATCACCACAGGCCACTGGCCATACGCACAAATAAATATGCAGGAGGACAAAGGAGTCCACCGAGACCCTCTCAGAACTGCCTAAAACCATGGTCATGGCAAAGGCTGAGTCTCAGAGGACCCACTGGTAGGGCCCTAACCAACAGTCTTCCTAGTTCAAGTGGAATGGGACCCCTCCTCTTTTGACGTTGTGAGCTTAGACCTCAGGACACCAAGCTCTCTAACTCTCCAGTTGTATCTCTTACCGATGGATGAGTAAAGGCCTACAATTCGTCCTGAGTCCCCACCCTGGGTGGCCTCCTAGCCCACTGGTTACTCTTCAACCCTGAGACCTTAAAGAGAAGAGTCCCATCTTCTTCTGCAACACTGTGTGGCCCCAGTATAAATTGGATGGCAGAGAGGTGTGGCCTTTAAATGAGAGCTTAACCACAACCACGTACTGAGCTAGCTTTTGTAGACAGCTGGGAAAATAGAGTGAAATTCCCTGTGTCCAGGTGTTCTTTAACTTGAGGAACATGGAGGGTCTCTGTAAAACCTGTAAGACTGACTTGGCTCTCCTTGCAGTTGTCAAACAAGAGAACCCCCCTAGCAAGAGAATCTCAGTCCCTCCTTGAGGAGGAACCTTAAAAGAGCTCTGGCACTACCCAAGCCACCTTCCCCACCCTGTACTCCTGCCCCCCTGCCCCTCCTCCCAGGCCAGCTGGTTTGTATCCACCTCTCCCCACCTGTGACCCTCTTCTTTCACTGTCTCCATATTCCAGGGCTTCCCACCCTCAGCTGTGCCTCCTGGACACAGTAGCCAGGGAATCTGGACACATAAGCCCTACTTCTTAACAGAGTGTAAACAGATTAAACAAGACCTGGAAAAGTCTTCTGATTAACCCAGACATGACGTTAGGGGCCTTCCAGCATCTGACCTTGGCCTATTATCTCTCTTGGAAAGATGTGATGATCATCTTAGGATAGACTCGGAGACCAAAAAGGAAAGGGTTATTCAGGAAGGCAGGGCATAGGCTAATAATCTTCACCTTTCTGATACCAAATACCCAATAGGAGAGACTGCTGTCCCTCTCATGGATCTGGGATGGGATTATAATAAACTTTTAGAGCGAAGGAAAGGAGGCCACTTTCTCAACTATGTTGAGGCAGGGTTAAAAGCCACCTGATGGAAGTCCATCAGCTACTCTAAGGTGGTTATCGTCAGCCAGGGGCCAAATGAGAACCCAAGCGTCTTTTAGAAACACCCAAAGAGGTTATAACTAATTCTCCTAACCTTGATCTGCAGTCTTTTAAGGAACAGTTTATACTAAAAGACAAATTCCTCTCTCCATCAGGTCCAGATACCAAGTGGAAGCTGTAGAAGCTGGCAAGAGACCCGGGCACCACTACAGAAGAACTCCTTTCAGCAGCAACTACTGTCTTTTAGAACTGGGGCCAGGAAGAAGAGGCCAAGGCTCAGGAGAGGCACAAAAGAAAAGAGGTAAGGCAGTGGCCCTCTAGGGCTAAGCCCGCTCCAAAAATGCCCAACTCTGTCCTGAAAGAGGGATCAGGAAAATGCCTGATCTGCAGGAGGATTGGCCACTGAGTGTGAGAACGTCCTAGTAAGGACGAGTCCCTGTCAGCACATGGGACACTGGGTGGCTACTGCCCCCTGAGACCAGAGGACCTCAGGTTACTGTGGCCACCTACTCTGATCCTTCTCTAGACCCTTCTGCCAAGACTCCTGCTAAGTGATGGAATATGAGGCAAACTCAGAAGTAAATGTTGCCTATGGGAAGGTTACGCCTTTTCCCACTCCTTCCTGGCTATGCCGAGGTGTTTTTGTCCCCTAGTGGGAGGAGAAATATTAAACACACTAGGAATCTCACCTCTCATCGGTGTTGCAGAAGGGGCCATGGGAAACTATGGCATCCATGCCCCTCACCAAAGTTATTATAATCTACATACCTGGCCAAGATAAATGAGGATGTTGCAATTGCCTTCTCTGATACCCAAGCACAAACTGATTCCTTGGAGGCTCTGGACTTACAGAACTGTTGGGCCCTTGATATCCTTACAGCCAGAAGTGGGGGAACCTGTGCATCGCTAGAAGAATGTTATTTTGGGGGTTAATCGAAGAGTCCAGGTACAACAGCATATTAAAGCCATCCTAGAAAATGCTAGGAAGCTTCATAATCAAGCTAACCAAGGATAGTCAAATTGGGAAAATACCTGGTCCTGGCTATCATGGCTATTTCCTTTTCTGGGGCCCCTAATTTCCACAATAGCTCTTCTTCTTACAGGACCACCCTTATATAATTTACATACAAAATGTGTGTTCTCCAGACTAGAAGCGATAGAACTCCAAATGGTACTACACTGAGGTTACCAGACCATCTCTACTTAAGACACCTCCATCTCCATGGGACCCCTGGATGGACATCACACCTGGGAATTCCTCCCACTTGACGTTCAGCAAGAATAATGGACACAAACTCTGACTCCCTCCTTCAACCTGAAACAGCCAGAGTGGTCATCGCCCCCTTTCCCAACAATTTGGGTCCCAACGTTTTAGGGGGAAATGTTGGGTAGAAGCTAAGTGAGCAATCGAAGGAATATCCTGAGGCAGAGTCCCAAATCCTTCAGTGCGGAATGACAGAGGCATGAGCTGGAGGCAAGGACAATGATAAATAGATTCATAGAAGCCTGGTGGCACAACCTTCTGACCTTGTAGGTTCCAAGACCTTAGGGGTTAACAGACCAAGAGGCATACATGCAAAGTATGCACTCTCCTCTTCTACTTCTGCCCCAGGGTAACCCCTGGACTCATTATAATTCATCTGCATTGCAAGTATAGCCCCCTTCCCTATGGAAAAAGGCTGCCATGAAGGTTCTGGTACAAAACTTGTAGTTCAAAAACTCTCCCTCCCAATGTGCAGGAGAAGTTCTCCCCAAAGACTGGAAGCACCTCCATTAGAGGCCAGCCCCCTGTAGATCACAACTCCTCCAAGCCCAGAAAGGCTCAATAATATTCAGTGCCCAAACAATCTGGGACCAGGTTCCACCTTGAGGAACTTACCTTCTCCCACCTTGAGAGTGTACTTTTGCTTTAATCAACTGTTTTGTGCTCACTATTTTCCTTCTGGCTGCCTTTATTTGAGCATGGATCCTCACATACATCTTTTCATGGGGAATCCAAGAACCGAGACCTCCCTTCACTCAACACAGGCTCTCCTACTCTTAACATGTCCAATATATTTATGCAAATTCTCCTTTTCCTTGTTATGATGCATGCTGATTCCTACTGAAATAGACAATCTGGAGGCCATCTGATAGAGCAGAAAGAGCAAAATGTTCAAGTCAGACAGACTTGAGTTCAAGTTAATTGCTCTACTTTATTATCCTGTGGAAATCACCCAACTCCTACACATTACTTTCCCTTAAGTTTAAAGTGAACAGATCCTCAAGGAAGTCACGGTTGTAAATTTAAATGAGACTTTTTGTAAAAATGTCTGACATTTCTCCTAATTGAAGGCCCATAGATTCATACGGGTATTTATTTATCTAACAAGTGTTTCTTGAGCATTTAATATTATAGCTAAGAAAATAAAGAAGTTGCAAAGAAAACGTTTTCTAGAGTTTCCATTCTAGAGTGTGTGTGTGTGCATGTGTGTGTGTGTGTGTGTGTGTGTGTGTGTCTAAAATGAACTAAGTAAAAGGGGGCTACTTTACAAAGGGATATCAAATAAAGCTCTCTTTGTGATCTAAATAGTAAGGGGAAAATATCACTCCTGTGAAAATCTGAGAAGTATTCTGGGTAGAGGTCACAGCAACCACAAAGCCTGGAGCATGAGTGACTGTGGTGTGTCCCAGATGCAAACTGCAGGTTACCGAAGCTGACATACAGCAAATGAGAGAAAAACATGGTGGCGATGATGCTGGAGGGTTAGCAGAGGCTCATGTCATTTGGGGTTTCAGTGAAAATGGCAAGGAGTTTACATTGCATCCTAATTGCAAAGGGGAGACATGGGAATTTTCAATTAAGATATGATCGTGATTTCATTATTAAGAAATTGTTCTGGCTGCTGTGAAGAAAATTGACTATAGCAGGGAGGGGCTGAAATGGAAACCCTAAGGCCGGTTACTAGGTTATGACTTACAGCAACACAAGTGAGCGATGGTGATAACTTAGACCAACAAAATATCTAACTTGCAGTATGTGCCATTCATTCTGTGCTTCCTGGGCACACCTCCTCAAAATGTCAAATGCCTCACTGTCCAACAGGTCTTACTGCTCTTAGAGTCATCCAAGTTTCCATTCCATTATCTGGTTATGAGAAACTACTATAAAGACAGACTTATAGAGGCAACCTGGGTGGCTTAGTCGGTTAAGCGCCAAACTCTTCGTTTGGGTTTGGGTGGTGGTGATCTCAGGGTCCTGAGGTCAAGCCCCTACATAGGGCTCTGCACTCAGCATGGAGTCTACTCAAAATTCTCCCTCTCCCTCCCCCTCTGCTCCTCCCCCTGCTCACTGCACCTTTGAGCTCCTTCGCTCAAATAAATAATTTTTAAAAAAGACGCACTTATAATCATGTACTAATAACTTCGAGATGATTTAGAAGTGAGCTCCAAAGTTTTCCTTAAATATATAGTTCAGTCTCCATGCCTCAGCAGGCACTTAGTCAGTGGCAGTGTCCTTGAATTATTAATTGATTTCATTCACAAGTAATGTGGAGAGTTGCTTAAGTTAGTTGTCATTGTTGGCTGAATGTATTTCAGTTTTCTGTTCCTAGTCTCTAAAAAAATTTCAGTTTTAAAAATATTGTGTATACTGTTCATTCATTCAGAACCATTTATTAATTTGGGACATCTGGGTGGCTCACTCTGTTAAGTGACTGACTTAATTTTGACTCAGGTCATGACCTCAGGGTCCTGAGACAGAGAGTCCCCAAAAGGGGCTCTGCATGCTGAGTTTGGAGCCTGCTTAAAATTCTTTCTCTCTCTCCCTCTGCTGCTTCCCCCACTTGTACACTCTCACTCTCTCTCTCTCAAAATATAAATAAATAAATAAATAAAAATTTAACACTTATTAATTTGCTATTATATCCAGGTACCATACTAAATACTAGGGAAAACTCAACTCACTGGCCAAGATAACACACATGGGTATCTTCGCAGATCTTACTGTTTGCTAAGAGAATACACCCAAAATATAGACAGGTGATCCCAATAGAGGACAGTAAATGCACACACAGTTTTAGGAGCATATATGACACACCAAAGTTTAGGGAAAGCATTCTATAGAAAGAAAGGTCCTAACTGGGAAGTAAAAACGTATGACAAAGGACTCAAAGAAGAAAGTAAACAATACCAGAATTGAAAGAGATTATGGCACCATCAATATTTTCTAAATGCATATGTAAGAACTCTCAACTAGTCAAATGGCTAATACTTAATCTAAGCCTACCTACGTCGAGGCAAGAGATCAGACAAAGACTAATCAATTCATGTGCTAATTAATTTCACAAATATTACTGAGCATCTACCACATACTAGAAAATAGAAACTGGAAATACAGAAATGAGCAAGAGAAAAAATTTCCTAGAGCTTAACTTCCCTAGAACAGGGGAGGCAGGGAGGCAGTCAATGGATAAATAAGGCATTCCTGCCCCCCCCATTCATTGTTTAAAGTCAGAAATGTAAAAATATAACAGATGTTCTTTGTTCTATCAACAAATTCCACCTGTGGGATACTGTACAGCTTTTTGAACAGGTCAGAAAATAAGTGACTCATAAAATCACCTGACAGAGCTAAGCACACAAAAGACACATGACAAGGCTGTCAGAGCTTTCCAGCTCACCAAATGATGAATGGTGTAAGGAATACACCTGCTTTAATTATTTCTCCCTAGAGTCTTTCTTCAATCCTAAGGCAGTCTTCTCTCTGCCCCCCAACCCCCACCCTTTGTTTGACTTGAATTAGTTTTTCCTTTTGCCACCTATCTGCACATCTTATTCCCTCCAACTACCACACTCCCACTAGAAACCAGCCTCTTCGCCATCTACTTCAAAGACTGACCTAGGATCCCTTTGAGGATTGGTAATTTATTTCTTCAAATAAGCCAGAGGGTACTGTTCATCCTGGAGAATGCTCAAGATTCACAGGGTCAATTTTATTTTTTCAGCAGAGTCTCTAGAATAATTGAGTAAATTTAACACAAATTAAATGATGAGGTGGTTTCTCCTTTCAATTCAGTAGTAGACTATTTTACAATCCCAGCATCTACAATAAGTGATTTTCCCACGAAGAAAAGAAACATTTTACTGAGATTTAAACACATTGTGAGGTAGAAGAGTCTCCAAAGAGGCATTTAACATTAACTAGTGGTTTAAAGTCCAGAATGGAAAGGACAAAATAAAATCTGAATTTTCTCAAATATAATGTAGACTTGAAACAAATAAATCTTGCACATAAAGTCTTTAACATTCCCATCACCTGAGCCTGCAGATCCAATTATCTTCCAACATTTTCTGCTCAGCCATGCTGAGCTTATTCACCAGCCCTCCAGTTAGAAAATAATAAAAGGTCTGCAGGTGTATTTACACTCAGAGGGAAACGTATAGGTGTGAGAACTGCAATCATTTTCTTCAGAGTTATGAAAAAGAAGTTTGTGATTTGCAGGATATTCATTCACAACGAGTTTGACTAATTGTATTTCACTGTCTTGAGTAAAAATGAAAAGATATTTTCAAAGGAAATGTGACCTGAGATTTTGCCAGAGTTTTTGTAATAAAATAGTAGGGCTATTGTCTTGTGTATTCATTTTTAGAATCTTCATTCATATCATTCATTTGCTTGTCAACAATCCCAGGCAGAATGCATCCTGAGGAATTAGTTTCCTGCCTACAAGTTACTCATGGTCTACTGGAAGAGACAGACTCCCAAGATAGATGAGGCCAGCACATTGCCATACGTATCACAGAATGATGTGTGCTGATTGCCACTAGAACATGGTAGAGAAAACTATTAATTCTGTCCCAGCTGACTTAGGATGTCTGTGCAAGTGCATAGGACTAGAAACATCTGGCGGCTTACTGGGTAGCATACAAACTGTTTCTGATTTTCTAACAATCACCCAGAGTTTAGGAAAAGAAATGCATGCAGATGGATTTATGTTTGTTAACAGGATGTGTTAGTGTCTGAAGTTTTATAGAATTAAGGCAGGAAAATATAAGGTTGTATATAAAGGATAAAAGCTATTAATCATTTCCTGAAGTTTTAAGTCATTCATCTTTATCTCTGGTACAGGTGTGACATGATCAAGAGACTTTTAAAGTCAAGAATTGCTTAGACAGACAATTTGCAGTGAGCCCAAATCTAGAGGGGCTAATAAGAAGGATATCTGGAAAATATTTAAAGGTTGATAGGGGAGATAGAGACATGAAATAAAGAACAAAACTTTTTTTTTTTTTTTTTTAACATGGTGACCCTGGAGCTCATTCTGGAAATACTCCTTCCATGTCAGCTTGTCCTTTCATATGGTCTGTGTTTGCGTTGATTCCTTAAGAGGGAGTTTAGTGACCTCAAAGAAATTATATTCCATTTAATAGATACAATATGTGAATGATGATAAAATACTAAATTGCAATAAAATTAAAAATAGAATGTCAATTGGTAACTGAGGTCTCTCCACATTTACTTTTTCGGGGGCCCCCCGAGTGGCTCAGTAGGTTAAGTGTCAGACACTTGACTTCGGCTCAGGTCATCATCTCAGGGTCATGAGACTGAGCGCCAGGTCAAGCTCTATGCTCAGCAGGGAGCCTGCTTGAGATTCTCTCTCTCCCTCTGCCCCTCCTCCCAATCACGTGCTCTCTTTTTCTCTCTCTCCCTAAAATAAATAAATAAAACAAAATCTTTTTTTTATAAAGAGACGTAAGTGATAAAAGAGAAAAAAAAAACTGAGGAAAGTTTTGTGAGGTTTTTTTTGGAAGATGTTCAAGAAACCTTTCTGGAGTGTATTCTTAGAACCAGTCCTTCTTCAAAACACTGGAGATGGAGCACCTAGAGTCCACTGTTTCCACCAATAGGATGCTCACAGCTTTCTATATGTGAATACTTTCCCTAGAATACTCTGCTAAAGCAATATATCAATAATCAAATCAGGAATATTATCATAGGCAATTCATTTTAATGATTTCATGTTCATAATTCTGAGACAACTTATCTTCGTGCATTGGGAGGGCAGGGAATATCCAGTTTTGAATGACAGCATCAACAACTCTAAGACCTGTTTCATTCTGACAATCTCAAATCATTAATATTATTACTCCATTTTATGACAAACCATCTCTAAAATGCACAAAAGTTCTAATCATTAACTTTGACATAAAAGTAGTAAATTGTACCAATTTTAAAACTGCACTTCAGGAAATCCTACCATATTCATTTAAGGCACTCTTTCAGACCTGGTAATCTCTTTATTACATCCTCTGATTTATAAGAAGCATATATATTGAATTGTATACCCTGCTGAATTCTCAAATTTTAAGTAATATATACAAATATGCCTATAAACAAGTGGTATTGCATGTAGGAATCCATTAAGTAAATGCCAGTGCATTTCATCTGCTATTTTCTTAATTTTTAATTTTTACTGGAAAACAGTATTGAATATCTTATATGGAGAACTTACTTTTACGCACAAAAGTTAAAATTATGTTTCACTCTACCAATTAACATTTTGTACATCACAGCAGGATTGACTATATTGATACCTATCAAATTATATAATTGCTAGACAGATATAAAAGGACTATGCAGAAGAACATAAAAAGGGTTGCAAATTACTCCCTTCTTTTAAATCCACACCTTTCCAATGAGATAGTGCAGATTCTCAAAGTAAGAAGTGGAGTCTGTTTCCTGAAATTTTAAATTTGGGTTGTTATGTGACTTGGTTTGGCCAAGAAAACATTAGATCAGGTTACAAGTGAACCTCGAACAGTTTGTGCTCGGGCTTGCTGTCTTGCTGCACTTCGAAGCATGTGAAGAGTTTGGGCTACCTGCTGGAAGATGAAAGATCCTTTGAGGTGCAGACAAGGCATCTCAGCTAAGTCCTGTCCCCCAAGTCACCTGTTAGCCATTTGGTAGTTCTGGGGTTAACTGCCAGGCACATTTACTCCAGTAAATGGTAAACACACTTAGTTCGGTACTGCTATAGAGGTGTGTTTCTCCTGGCACTTCTCTATCTGGATCTGCTATTTCATTATATTTATTAAGTCTAACTCTGGGTCTCTCATCAGAATTTTTTTTTAGCTTCTGTCCCAAACTAGACTGACTGCTTCCCACTAAATTCAGAAGATATTTCTAGGATTCCTTTGCTACTTTCTTCTCTAATTATTTTTGCAACATGAGCAGTTGTATTTACAGGAGTTTCCTTCAAAAGCAAATGTGCTTAATGAAATGCTTTCTGCCCCAAGCACTGGTGATGGAAAAATCATTTAGACATTACTGGGTTTGGGTATTAGTGCTTAAGAGGGTTAAGTACCTTTAGCTGGACAATGATACTCTGAGGGGGGCAAACAGAGCCAAGAAGGTAGTTCACAGTACTTAAAGTCTCTTTGTCTGTTTTGTTTCATGTTTATTGCAAAGATCTGGCCAAAACCAACTGTCTCTTCCTACTTCAAGTAGACTTCCCTTTCTTTGCTACCATCCAATGGCATCTGAGTGGCATTTGTTTAACAAAATAATATACAAAATGCTAATGTAGGAGCAGGTATCTATATGAAGTGTTATTTCAAAGACTCATAAGAAATAAACCCTATTGTCAAGGAAAACTCTACTTCCATTATAAAAAAAAGCTACATATGGAGAAAAAGAAGTATTAGTAGGGAGCCCTTTATTAAAAATTTACACAATGACTACATTTTAAAACTCCTAACTTTTTGAAATGATGAAAAAGAAAAAAGAAACATATCATTATTGACTACATTTATCTATTTATCTATCTTCTTGATTATACATATATAATCCCTCTCAGATGAATGCCTCAAATGCCCACATTTCTATAATCCAGGATAAAAATTGTACCCAATGATTATTCCTATTCAAACTTTCTATTTCAGCTAGAAGTGTGCTAGTTAAGTGCCCTTATAGTTTGGAAGGATAAAAGGTGGCCCTGCAAGCATTCAAAGTGCTTTTGCTTTAAGTACAGCTTACATCCATTATTCCAACCAGTCACAGAGATACGGTTTATTGTCCTATCGTCATTGGTTGTTCCTGCTCTGCCCTGAAATATTCTAGCTGAGAACAAATTCTTCAATCACAGCACTGGTATCTATGAGATAGAACACCTAAATAGAATAATACTTACAAGGTGTTTTCCAAAAAAGGGAAAGAACTTTGTCAAATCGCTAATGTATGTTATTAGCAGTTATCTAACTCTGGAAAAAATAAAATCCAGTTCTTGCTTTTTTAAAAAAGAAAAAAAGGTCAATTACTGTAATTCCTTCCTTCTTATAACAATTTTTGATGACTGCCAAATAAATGTATCAGAGCAGGCTGTAAGAAGATTCATTTACATTTAATGTAACGGAAGCTATGCAAGGCAGTATGACAGAGAATTTGGGGCCAAAGTCTACCTATGCTTCTTACAGACAGTGTCTTTAGGCCTTTGTTTCTTTATATTTCAAAATGAATGGTGTAATACCAATTCTACAAGCTTGGGAAAAGATTAAATAATCAGGTAAAAATGCCTGCACAAAAAAGATAGCAAAGATTGAACATATGCCATGTGTTTTCTCCTTTTTTTGGAACATAATACTAAAGTTTAGTTAATTAGGATATCATTACAATTATAAGGAAATAAATTAGTCCCTTAAGGACTTAATTGGCTAAAGGCCATGCCAGTTTATTCTTTTTTCTTCATCCATGACTTATTTTCTTTTTCTTCTTGAAAATCTTCCTCACTGTGAATCCATGTTTTTCTTCATATAGGTGTATTTCATACAAGGGTACAATACTGCAAACTGCATCAGCTTTGCTATGGTGCTACTTTATGGATACAGTAGCAACAGCATTCAAAAATATGATTTGGAACTTTATAGCCAAGGTTAAAAAAAGAAAGTAAAAAATTAAATCAATCTATATAACCTTCCCTCTACTTCTAAAGATAGTGGGATATTTAGTTGGATTCATCCTATTCATGATTTACCATAGACTAACTTTATGGAAAAATTTTTCAAATCTATTCTTTTCATATATCCATCCAGAAAGGAAATGGTACACTTTTGTATAGCATGGATGTGATTAACATATTTTCCTTGATCCTTAAAAAACACCAAAATTTTGGAAATCAAAGATTAGAAACAGCTACATTAATTTCTGCAAAGAAATAGGCTGCTATTTAAGAAGACTTACTGAAAGACACAAATAAGTAAATTGTGATACAAGCACTCTATTCATAAATTTCTTGCCACTTTACCATGTTAGTACTTAAAATAAATTTTTACAGTCCATGTTCTAACTTGGAATTTTTCCAACATCTTCTTCTAAAACATGTGTATGGAAAGTATTTTCAAAGCAAGCATTATTTCAATAATCAATCTATAATATGACTTCTTATTTATATTATCTCAATTTCTACCTCAATTTTCCTCTCTTGATGTCACTTTCTACTTCTGGATCCCTGGTTTCTCATCTATAAAGTAAGAGGATTAGGAATACACTCCAGATTCTCTACAATCTCTAATAATCTGGGATATTATACCTCCTACATTTTTAATTTGCATTCTTTATTCCTCAAAACAACTCACAACCATCATTGAACCTACAATACTGCTCAACTTTTTTTTTTTTAGATTTTATTTATTTATTCATGAGAGACACAGAGAGAGAGAGGCAGAGACACAGGCAGAGGGAGAAGCAGGCTACCTGCAAGGAGCCCGATGCGGGACTCGATCCCAGGACCCCAGGATCACAACCTGAGCTGAAGCAGACACTCAACCGCTGAGCCACCCAGGGTGCCCTGAGCCCAGCTTTTAAAAACAGGTATTACTTAAAGTAATAATTTCAATAAATATACACATGTATTTCAGTGATAACTCATAATTGCATAAGACTTGGTTGAGAAATATACTGAATCCTAGTATAAATTATGTAATTTCTAATATATGTATTACCTCAATATTATTTTCATTCCACCAGTTATACTCTATTAAAAAAGGAAGCTAAATCCAAATTGCTACTTAATTTCTAAGTTATTTATTCAACATTATTTTCTTTATACAAGGGTGTATTCCAGCCCCTAAATCATACAGTTCCAAGTAGGGAATATGAATTCACATTCTACAAATTGGATTTTCTTTTTTTAAAACACAAGTATATTTTACTTGCAGATA
Organism: Nyctereutes procyonoides; assembly: GCF_905146905.1. NCBI lineage: Eukaryota > Metazoa > Chordata > Mammalia > Carnivora > Canidae > Nyctereutes > Nyctereutes procyonoides. The sequence goes on along the minus strand of NW_026575158.1, from coordinate 313,796 downwards.
TATTTCTAGTTTTTAATGTTTAATTGAGGAGACTGGAACCTAGAAACACAATCTGTGGGAATCTTGGAGCATTCTGTCCTTTATTTTCATTTATTTTGGAAATATGTTTGATTATCTAGACTTATATAGGATACTGGGACTCCTACACAGATTTTAGTCAGAAATCATAGTTCCTCTGAGTATGGTGTTCTGCACAGTCACAGATGGAACATTCTATTTATTTATGGTTACCTCACAACCCAAAAGATAGCCAAGAAAAACAGGGTGATCAAATAACTAAATGGAGGATGGGACTAATATTTGAGAAATGTGCAGAACAAATATGCAATGGGCTTCAGAAAAATACATCTACCAGTTAGAAGAAATCCACAATGGCAGATAATGGGACAAGAATGGGACAGAATAAATGATCAAATGACATCACTATAAAGAGTTGTTAATATAAGTAAATATATGAATATGTAAAATTAGTGATAATATGGTTGGTAAAATTGTCCTCATATTTTTCTTTCCTTTTATGACCTGGGTTTCTGGTCATAAAATAGAGAGCTGTTCAGTAACCATGAAAACTATACGATTGCAGATTTTGATGGATTCAGGCATATTGATACTTCCAATTTTAAAACGATTTTATGAGTTTTACACATACATTTATATATAAATTATTTCAAATAACAGTGGTAGAAATTCAAATAGATCCGCACATTACATTAACATGAATTTAAGAAACAATCAGTTGTCTATAGTGAATTAGACACTTAACAAAATGCTGATTTGGATATTCAGATTCTGGGCTTATGAGGCAGTAGTCAACAAAAGGAAAATTTGTGATACACTTAAGATATTTGTAAAAATAAATTTCAATTATATCATAAAAAGCACAATTCTATTATCTTTATAGCAGATGGAAGAGAATGATTATAGAACATTTGTAGTCTTTACATGTGGAATTGTATTATTAGTATGGATCTGCATGGTTTAAACGATGTTGTTTAAATTTAATTTGTGTAATTCCAAAATTTTCATTGGAAATAATAGATATGATCCCAAATGGCAAAGCCCTACATTTTTTTCAGGTCTTTTCTGTTTTCTTAAATTATCTTTCTTTCTCTCTTTTGTGTGTGTGTGTGTGTGTGTGTGTGTGTGTGTGGTAGTTAGGGCTACTCTAACATGTAAGTATTATGAAAAACTCTGCATGCCACACCAAAAATTATATGACTTAAGCAATTCATTTTGCAATATACTTAGCTGTTCTAAAGTTCCCTGAGAAATAAGTTTTTTTAATGAGTTCTCCCATGTAGGTATGTGGTCTAAATCTGTTGAGCATTAGCTTGGGAATGTATTATTCTTTCTACTAGGAAACAATGTTGACAGTGAGGGTGGAGAACACAAGTGTAGGGATGGTTTTACTCTTCATGTATGAAAGGAAAAGTCAATAAAATATGCTTAAACCTAAGGTAGTATGCTAGTGTTATAATTTTGTGAATTAAAATTTTCTCTTGCTATTAAAGTTTAATAATTTCATATTTTTCCTGAATTTATTCAGTATCCTGTACCTTTGTACACAAGGGGAAACTGAATTGGTCATTAATTCTCCATAAATATAAATTTTATAGACTATTTGTTATTTACATCACTTCCCATTCTCTTCCCCTTACACAAATAAATGGAAATTAAGTTATTATACCATTACATTTCACTATTAAAGGCAAAGATGTCTGCACATTAACACTGCAATCTAAATGTAGAATAATTAATGTATTATCTACTAGAAATATTAAAATTCAGTTTTTCGATATAATCCCATTGAATTGAAGGAATGGTATTAATAAAATTCAATAATTAAAAGTCCTAATGTGTGTTTGATAATTTAGCTAAGTGTTATTATGCAGACAAAGTCGAAACTACATGCAAAAGAGCAAAAAGCTGTGTGTATGATCTATGGTAGGATGGCAAAACCGAAGATACTCAGTTTGGGCCATTAAGCCAAATATATAATCTACAGGACCCTGGGGTCTGTAAATGGACTATTACACACTATTAAAGGTATAAATGAAGACTAAAAATCATTTATCTCTCACTAAGGAAGTCAGAGACTTTTTAAAAAAATATTTAAGAATAGTGGTCACACTTTATGTTATAATTTTTGTCTATTATATTATGAACATAGGCTTACAAAGCAGTGAAAAGTCTGATTATTCAGAATACAAATAAAACAATTTTTTCTTACTCATAGGATCATTAACAAATGGTGACATAATGTTAGATACCAGTATATTTTTCCACTTCTTTTTCCTAGAGAAAAAGTTGCACAACCTAACATTAAAACAGAGTAGCTGGAAAACCACTGCCAGAGTCCTTGAATACACTATATATAAAACCAGCCATCCATTCATCAAAAATAAGAATTTAAGTATCACTGGGTGCAAGGCACTATAATATGTACAGAGGTAACAAATAGAAACAACATATACCTCTATCTAGTTCTTTGATGTTCTTAATTTAGACAGGAAACAAAGATGATGCAATGCTATTTTTTAAAGATTTTATTTATTTATTTGACATAGAAAGAAAGAACACAAGAACACAAGGAGCAACGGGCAAAGAGAGGGAGAAGCAGGCTCCCTGCTGAGCAGGGAGCCCAATGTGGGGCTCAATCCCAGGACGCTGGGATCATGACCTGAGCTGAAGGCAGATGCTGAACAAACTGAGCCCCCCAGACGCCCCGATGCAGTGCTATTTGATATAACCCCTATTACAGTTGCAGGAACAATGTATTGTAAAGCCAAAAGAAAGCTATTATTTCTGTCTGGTGAAGTCCAGAAAATTTCATATGTGTATGTCACATCAAAGATGGTTTACCAGGTCAGAGAGAGAGGCAGAGAGAGAGAAAGGGTATCTGGTGATTCCACTCAGAGAAAAACGCGTGAAAGGACAGAGATAGGAGTTTCTGCATAGAGCCCTTATATACATTCAACACATGTCTTTTGAATAGCTCCTCTATGCAAAGCACTCTCTTAGCAATTGGAGAAACACTGAAAAACAGAGGGCCATCCTTCCCTCCTGGTGCTGACCATCTGAAGGAGACAGGTATTTGGTAACTGTGATAAGGCTCTTTTTAGGGTCATCTGGGTGGCTCAGTCAGTTAAGTGTTTGCCTTTAGCTCAGGTCATGATCCCAGGGTCCTGGGATGGAGCCCTGCATCAGACTCCTTGCTCTGCAGAGTCTACTTCTCCTTCTCCCTCTGCCCCACTCCCCCAGCTCGCTCTCATTCTCTCCCTCTCTCTCTCTCTCTCTCTCTCTCTCTCTCTCATCATCCCAAATAAATTTTAAAAATCTTTAAAAACAACAACAACAATAAATGATGGAGAGTTCATTTGGAACATGAGAATTTCGTGGTGGAGGAAGAGTGAGGACAGAAAGATGAAGAGATACAGTAAACCCTGAAAGTAGAAATTTACATCTGAGAAGAGAGATCTGTGCTAGAGCAATATACTTGAATATCATCAAAATATTTACTATAAAGCAGTTGTTCTCATTACTGCTGCCCATTAGAAACACCTAAATCACTTTTAAAAAGAAAATCAAAGCCCGTTTCCCAAACAATTCTGATTTAAGTAATTTGGGCTACAGGACATGGGGATTTAAAAATAATAAACAACAACATAACAAAAACAAAAACGAAAAGAAAATCAAAACTGCCCAGGGGATCTAACGTGCAACCGAGCTGAGGACCTCTGCCGTGGAGAGACATAATTGCATGAGGTCTTTTAATGGTAAGAGCCTGGACTTTGAACCAAACAGAGCCATGCTTACATGGAAGCTCTGCCAGTTGGCCATGAAACCCTGCACGTGAAAGTCACGGACTCCTTGCCTGCAACCACTACTCTGTGATGTGTAGGATTACGTGCAAGAAAAGTAGAAAGGTGCTTCTCAGGATGCTCTATAAATATCATCTGTAAGAATCATCATCAGTTATTATTATTCATACACCATCATCTTATTCTCCATTATGTAAGTTTGAAGTTGGGCAGTGAAGGAAATCATGGAGGGAAAATATGCAGAACCCCAAGAAAAAGTTCTATGGGCAGAATCTGGGGAACAGGAAGCATTTAAGAGACTAGTAGAGGAGACAGAGACCAACAGAGCAAGATGTAGAAGAGCCAAATGTATGGAGACCTAAAAGAGAGTGGTGCCCTGAAATTTAGTTGATCTATGTCAAACTTCACGAAAATCTGAAGTAGGATGGAGTCTGAAGCTCGGCCACTGATTTGGCAAATTCTAAATGTATAAAGCCTCAAAGTGATCACATTAGGGCTGCACAGACCTACAGGTGGTTGCAGAGTAGGGGTGCAGAACCAGAGACAGCCTAGGAAGGCAAGAGAAGGCTACTATTTCCAGAAGTTTAATTTTTAAAAGGAAGGGAGAGGATACAAGGGGGGTACTTAAGGAGAAAGGATTCTGAAAACTCTGAAAGACCTTTTTTCCTAAAGTGGAAATAATTATAAAAATAAGTAAAAGAAGGCAGTTATGGAAAGTTGAAGCGATATGGAAGAGGCAAATTGAAGAGCTATGACCCCCATTTCTTTGCTGCTTTGGCACCAGCAACTAAGGCAAAATAAAGAATATATTCACTAATACATTAACTATCGCTACAGCTCTCAAAAAAGGACAAGCCCTTCCTTGGTATTTTCCCCTACCTCTGTCCAAGCTCTCATTCTCTAATGCCACTTTAATAATAGTTTTCATATCCCCAATGCTCAGAATGAAACTGATTGATTAACTTGTCTAGTCGGAATATCATTCTAATAAGCTAATAAAATCAGGATCTTCTTTCCATGCTCTCAAGTTTACTAAGCTGAATTTAATTTGACAGAAAAACACCTGTAATCAACAGCATCGGACAAAAGAACATGACAGAATCAGCCCAGGGCCTTACCCTCCTGGAAAAACAATTCGCAGCTCATGCCTCCTGCACAATACAGGAAAAGCCTTACTTCTGTGTGCTGTACAAAGGGCAGCAAATTTCAGGGCACTTTTTAAGCATGCCAGACCATCATCCATGAAAAAGAGTTATCAGAAGATGTCAAACCATACCTACCTAGAAAATGTAAGGGTAATCAGGGGGCGGATTATGGCAGGAGGTGAATCCTTACACTAAGGAAAGAAAACATGAAAGGAGAGAGTGAGACTGTTGCTCCTCTATTTCCAGCACCAAGAGCAATTGGTGTTCTCACCATCCCCACAAAGCCCCTTCCTTGTACACATCCTGCCCCCCAAGGAGTCAGCAGAGGAGCAGATGCTCCATAATCTGCAATTCACTATACCCGCATGCATTTGTGTCACAGAGTAATCCCATTTGATCATATTACTCTTTCATCTAGCAGTTTGCATGTGCAGGTGACTAAAGCACTCTCTTACTGGCCACTTTGCATCACCCCGACACAACGTCCTCCTGGGGGTTCACGACTACTTCACTGCAACCAGTTACGCAGTCATTTCATTCCAAAACCGCCAGCATACCTCACCAGCTGTCTTACCCAGAAGCACAGTACTCATTGTTAAGGGGTGTTGTTTTTTTCTCCATTAAGTGTACTTGTTTAATAAAGTACACCCCATAGAGCAGATAGATCCGTTGTATTTATGTTCATTTCCCATGAACTCTCTTCTGGCTCACTGCCCTTTTCTTAATATTAATAGCAGAGAGACTATTCTATGGTGCTGTGTTGAAAATGAGCATTTAAAGAACACTGAGAAGCCACATTGGAATGAAAAATCTTTTCTAAGGGGTGAGGGTGCCCAACCACAAATGGGCTTAATAAATATTTTTCAAAATAATTTTGATGTGGTAAAACTACGTATAACATAAAACTTATGGTATTAACCTTTTTAAAGTATACAATTAAGTGGCATTAAGTATATTGACATTGTTGTATAACCATCACTACTATCCATTTCCAGAACTTTTTTTTTTAGATTTTATTTATTTATTCATGACACACACAGAGAGAGAGAGAGAGGCAGAGACACAGGCAGAGGGAGAAGCAAGCTTCATGCAGGGAGCCTGAGGTGGGGCTTGATCCCAGGCCTCCAGGATCACATCCTGGGCCGAAGGCAGATGCTAAACCGCTGAGCCACCCAGGCGTCCCCATTTCCAGAACTTTTACATCATCCACAAGTGAAAGTCTATACTCACTAAATAATAGTGCCCTTTCCCTGCTCCCCTCAGCCCTGACAACTGACAATCACCATTCTCCTTATTGTCCCTATGAATCTTACTATTCTAGGTACTGCATACAAGTGGAACCATACAGTATTTAACTTTTTTGTCTGACTTCTGTCACTTAAGATAATTTTTTCAAGGTTGATCCATGCTGTAGTGTGTATCAGAATTTCATTCCTTTTTAAGGCTGAAATAATAATTAACTGTAAGTAAATAGAACATCTCATTTATCAATTTACCCACTGATGAACATTTTGGTCGTTTCTACTTTGGCAGTTGTAAATAAAGCTTCTATGAATATGGGAGCAAACATCTATTCCAGTCTCTGCTTCCAATATTTAAGGACATACACCTAGAAGCAGAATTGTTATATCATATGATATTCTGCCTGACTTTTTAAGGAACCACGATACCATACCATTTTCCTTAGTGGCTGCGCCATTTTACATTTCCACCATCAGTGCACAACAGTTCCAATTTTTCCACATCCTTGCCAACAATTGGTGTTTTCTACCTTTTTTTTTTTAAGATTTTATTTATTCATTCATGAGAGACACAGAGAGAGAGGCAGAGACACAGGCAGAGGGAGAAGCAGGCTCCCTCCATGCAGGGAGCCCAATGTAGGACTTGATCCCGGGACCCCAGGATCATGCCCTGAGCTGAAGGCAGACGCTCAACCACTAGCCACCTAGGCATCCCACTACATTTTTTTTTTGTAATAGCCATTCTAATTGATTTCTATTTGATATTTGAGAAAGAGTGAGTGAATTTACTTCCACCTGTGAAGGAATCTAAATCTTAAAGAGATGGTATGTAAGGAAATCATCAAAGATTAACTTTAACTCTCCCTTCGTTTCTTCTGACTGAGCCCCCGGGTGCCCTTCCCTTTGGTTTCTTTGGAGTTTCATATTGTTATTACCTTCCTGGTTAGGCTGAGATCATGTGTTTCTTTCCAAGAGATGCTAACATCTGTAAGTTGCGAAATTACCCTTACCAATATGATCATGTTTGACAATCCAACTTAGTGGCACTTATTCACTGAAAATCAAAGGCCAATAGTATCTCCATTCATTCATTCATTTGTTCCAAATTTTATCATGAGTTTATTCTTCCCAGCACCAAGTAATTGAAGTTTCTGAGATGATGGACTATTCCATATCTGCTTGATCCAATATATTAGCCATTAAACACATGTGGCTATTGACTATGTAAAACGTGACTATTTCAACTGAGTAAGTCACGAGATTAATAGGCACAGCATAGGGAATATATTCCCTATGAATATACTTTAATAGCAGGTTTAGACAAATACACTAAGAATCTGTTCATCATCTTTATCCCAGTTAGTATGGTCATTAAAAATGGCACATGAGTACCACTTGTAATAAAGAGGAGTACAGGTGTGCCTGGGTGGCTCAGTCAGTTAAGCGTCTGCCTTTGGCTCAGGCCATGATCCCAGGGCCCTGGAATGGAGACCCACATCGGGCTCCCTGCTCAAGAGGGGAATCTGCTTCTCCCTCTGCTCTGCCCCCTCCACTTGTGTGCTCTCTCTCTCAAATAAATAAATAAATAAATAAATAAATAAATAAATAAATAAATAAAATATTTAATAAGAAGTAGAGTATAGGTAGGTGCTAATTTCCACTAAAACCCAAGTAGAAGAGAGATGAGCTTCCTAGGGGAAAATTAGGAAATGCCTCAAAATGGAGGTAACCATTAAATTAGATCTTGAAGGATGAATATGACCTCACTAAATAGAGGAGAAGGGTATTTTAAGAAGATAGAAAGGCAAAGGCAATTAGCTGGAAACCAAGTACTGTGTTGAGGGACAGTTAAGTGTGTGGTACAGTGAAAGAGACACTATGCCTAGCGGGGAAGTGAGAAAAATGGAAAGAAGTTAGAATAGTAGTCCCAGATCTGAGCGTGAAGGGCAGAGTCCAGAAAGTGGCAACAAAAGGAATGAATAAGAAAAGGTAAACTGTGACTTTGCTCTTTTCCTAAGTAGTTCCTTTCCTTGCTCCAAGTTATGACCAAAACATTAATTGGAAAAACTGGAATTAACGGGCTGGATGTAATTTGTAGTGGAGGCAGAGGCTTTTCTTTAAATGTTTTTGCCTTTTTTTCAGAGAAGCTTATAAATAGAAGATTCTTTCATTGGCCAAACTGGACCATTCTTAAACTCCCTTAAATTAATACCCAATATTTAAATAATCCAAGCCTTGGCTTAGTGCCAAACCACGTTTGTGTGGTATTTTCTTGTCCATTATAGGATAAAAAGCAAATTCTTACAGAAACTATCACTATATATAAGCAGGTAAAGTGGTTTTACAGTCCCTAGTTCCTCATTCCAAGGTAAAATGTAATATAATATGTACAGCACACTGCAATAATTTCCTATCTAAACTTTTTGCCATTGTTTTAATATTTTGAGTGCTTATTCAAGGGATATGCATCAATCAGAAGCTGTTGGCTGTTGTGCTAAAATATCGTTCCTCCTATGGGTTATATAATTCACCTGGCAAATGGTCAATCACGATTCATTCCTGAGTGAATCATGATTCTGCCTTTGATCTACTTTGCTAGTCTTACAAACAAGGAAAGTGTGTCTTTGGGATATTCATTAATATTCTCTGTAAGAACTAAAACTGAACTAAATTATGCTAGGCATAGCTAAAGGACTCATTATGCATGAACAATTCACAAACCATTTAAAGAGATTATACAGTTTGTCATAAAAAGCACTGGTCTTTAATTCTAACTGAATATAAACCTATTTGGGTTGAAATCTTAATTAATGATTTTACTCTGGTTCATTAACATTGTGATGTTTCCGCAAGATAATGGTCCACATACCAACCTGGCAGACAATGACCAGAAAAAAATGTGTCTCAAATGAGGACAGATGCCAAGTAGCCTTGTAGGCAAAAAAGGAATTCAACCACATATGGAACATTCATACGTGACAACCACAGTTCTCAGCACATGAAAACTAAAATCAATTCTAGATAGATCAAAGAGCTGAATGTAAAAAGCAAAATTTGAAAACTTAAAAATATATGAGAATATTTTATGACTTCACCATAAGGAATGGTTTCTAAAACAAGACATAAAAAAGAGAAAACATAATGTAAAAGTTTTATTACTTTTAATGAAACAAAATATACTTTAAAAAAAATAAGACACACTAAAAAACCCAGAAAAAATAAGATGCAGCCCAGGGAAAAATATTTTCAACCAAGTAGTTTAACCAAAAATGAGCTTGGATGTAGGATATATAAAGGACTTCTATAAATCTACAAGAAAAAGATAAATATTTCAGTAAAAAAAAAAGGTAAAATATTTTTTAAGTAATTCACAGTGAAGACAGCTGAATTCTCAATGAAAAGATGTTCACTGCACAATCAGGAAAGAAAAATGAAAACTATTCAATTGGTAAAATTGACAATATTAAATTTTGCCAAGCGTAGACAGAATGGTAGTTCTCACAAATGTTTTATAAATGGTAATATATAAATGCTACATGCGTTGTGTGGGATTTGGGCAATACCTGAATACAGGAAATCAGTAAATTCCACATAATCAAACAATTTCATTCTTAGGCATATCCATGAAAAAAGAATTGTATACATTCCCAGTGATGCATGCACATGCACATGCAAATCATTGCTACACTGTTACAGAAATTGGAAGTGCCTAATTGTGGTAGATTTATAAAATGGAATACTATACAGCAATGAAAATGAATGAATCAAGTCTTCCTGCATTGACTTAAATCACAAAAATCAATATTCCTGAGAATGCACATGATGTGTTACAACTTATTTAAATAATATAGTTATTTAATACAGTACTATACATGAAGGGTGTACATATATCAAAAGTTAATACATGGGGATGAAAATAACAAATTTACAATTAAGTTACCTCTTGGAGGGAGATGTAATCTGTGCACAAAAGGTTTAAATTTTGTTTACATAATCCAAGTGGTAATTTACAGACATTTGCTTCTCTATTTTCTCCATCTCTGCCAAACATGTCATAATATTACAAAGTCAGAGTCAGTAAAACTCCAAATACTCTACATTATAGCATCTCAACTCTACAGGCCATCTTCTTATGTGATTATTGAAACTGTGCTCTTAACAAGTATGTCCTTCTGATGCAGGAGTCTCTTGCCTCATTAAAAATGAATCACATGATTTGACACACTATGCTCTGTGATCAAGTGTTTCTTTGAAGCACAGTAATCCAAGAAGACATGCCCATAGTCCTCAGTGAGATCTAAAAAGCTGCACTGATGGCTTCTCCCAAACTGCCAAATTGAGCGCCAAACTAACCTAGCTGATTTGGGGAGCAACTGTTGTGATAAATCCCACGTGCCTAGTTACATCTGAAATGCTTGTTGGAATATGGATTCCAGAGTCCTATCTGCACATATTTTAATGTATTAAATCTGATCGGGGGTCAAGGGAGTGTTATTTCAGTGTTATTTTTCTTGATTAAGAGGTTTCCTTGGTTCAGTGGCCAAAGTTTGGAAAATACTGCTTTGAGGAATTCAGTCTCTTGATAAAAATGAATAAATAAATACAACAGAATTTCAGAGATGTTATTAAGAAAGCATTAAAAAGAGGTATATTTAAATCTATTTGCTTAACATGAAGGTCTTCACAGAAGGGTAACAGCTGCTTTGTGTTTCCAAAGATCCAAAGATCAAGAAAAGTGAGAACCATTATGAGCCAAAGTTCTAACACACAAAAGCAGAGAGGAATGATATAGCCTCAGTATTTGAGAAAATGCAAGTAGATTTTCATAGTAATTGATAAAGCTAAAAACTGAAGAGAGGAATTCTGAGTCCAAATGATAGAGCACATTCAATAACAAGATAACCTTCATGACTTGTGCTCTAGAAAGAGGACTCTTGCAGATATGATGTATGGATTTAAATGGAACAAGAATGGAGGTGAGTTGTTAGTTTAGAAGGCTAATCCCAAGAATTAAAAGTGGGAACTGGGGACAAGGCTGTCTATGGAGAAAAGAGGCTAGGTTCAAGAAAAATAAAAGCATTGGTAAATATGTATGTGTGTGTGTGTGTGTGTGTGTGTATTTTTGTTGTTGTTGTTGTTACTTGAGTGTAGTGGATGAGGGAGAGGGACATGTCATAGGTGATTTTGTCCTGATGCATGATGGACTTACTTAGGACTTGGAAAACCAAGTAGAAGGTCAAGTATGGTAGGAAAAATGATACATGTACCTTTGAGTAATTTCCTTTACTATATTTTCCTTACAAATTTTTGCAATACATCTCTAGCTGGAGATATCAAGTAGATTTTTGGAAATACAGAAGTAGCAATCAGGAGCACTATGTGGACTAGAGACATAAAATTTGGATTTCATTAGTGAAACTCTAGACACCATCTGGGGTGACTGAGGAGCATGGAGGGCTAAATGCAGAAATACAATGAACAAATAGAAAGCTGAATCTGACAGGTAATTTATGTAAAAAGATATGATATAGAGTGAGTGCTCCAGAAATGTCAGCTTACTCCTCCTAACTCCAAATAAAGACCAAATAAAATGGCAGAAATTGTAATCTATTGGAAATTTCAGAGATGTATAAAACTAGAAGGGTTGGAAATAGTCAGAGATTACATGGTAGAGGAGAAACATGAGGGTTGGAATGCTCAGAGATTACATGGTGGAGGAGAAACATGAACCACCCTTAAAAATGCGTAGGATTTGGCTAAGTTAAAGTGGGGAAACATGCAGATCATAGAAGCCATATGTGTGGAAATATGAAGGTGGAGGTGTACAATTTCTGTCTCAGAATGACGTAATGGACTCCTCCAGATTCCTTGGCCATATTTGTACAAATTTTGAAGTAAATGATGAAGACTCTAATTTTTATGCTTCTTCTTTAACTTCCAGAGATGATGGTACAGTGGGGCAATGATTAGAGAGGTGGGCTTTCTTACTAAAGAAGTTTTCTCTGACTATGACATCCTTGCAAAGTCACTGTTTAGAGAAGACTGGTCTGAGGGTGGTGCCAAGAATGGTTTGGACATGAAAAGGATATTGAGATCAAAACATTATGAGTGCTGAAACAAAATTTTTAAAAATAATGAAACTTCTCTAAATACGAGAGGGAAATATAGTCCCATGGTATACTGGAAAAGCATGTACTCTGTCATGAGCAAGAACTTGTTTCCAATTGTGGATCTTCCCCTATTTGCTGAATGACTGTGTATATTTTGCTTAACCTCTCTGAGCTTCAGTTTCTTCATATATTAAAGAAATCTAAAGAAGATTCTTACCTCAAAAGAGTGATGTGAAAATTGAATGAAATATCTATTGCAGGTAAGATGCCTAATGCTGTGTCTACAGTTTTCTCCTATGTGGCCTTGGGTAAGTCAGCTACTCTTCTAACACCTCTATTTCCTATAGCATTGGAGACTTGGCCAGTTCATAGGACACTAATATGTTTTAGATATTGCCATGAATGCATTAACAGGAATATTGCTCACTCACTTCAATAGCAAGTTTAGACATAAATTATTATGTGACCAGGTAATAAGTCTAGTCTATTGTATGTTATTATGGTTATGTTTCTGAACTCAGAGATCAGAGATCAGAGAGCGAGAGAGAGAGAGAGAGAGAGAGAATGAGAGAGAAAGGTGCAGGGGGAGAGAGAGAGAGGAAATCAGTTGAGTTTTCTGGACTATAAGAAGGAACTCATTCTCTAGTGGACTGGATGGAACCTCACCTCAAGTTACATTTCAAATGGTGCATTGCACTCACTCATTCATCAAGCTGCCAAGGGCTTGCTTTGCTGCCCTGTTTTGTTTTTTTTTTCTTCTTCTTCTTCTTCTTTTAAAACTCACATCTCTGCAGTGTCTTAAGTTGCTCTGCCTCATAATGAAAGTAACATAGTAAATCTTGCTTGAATAAAAATAGCTCCTAATATATCAAGTATAGATGGATGTCAAAAGGTGAGTTCTCACAGCTGAGTACATTAGTTTCCAAATATTGCAAGTGAGCATATAGCTTCCCTTTCATTTCTGACCAATGTTATTTTGTTTCTGAATTGATTCCACTATGCAATAAAATAAAGACAATTATACAGGCCAATATAATTCTCTTTGGGGAGAATCAGGATATTTTTCTTTATTCTGTGCAGTACACAGTAAGAGAAAGTCAGCTTTAAACCTACGGGACTCCAGGGCAGCTGTTGAATCTCTGTCCTCCTCCCATACCCAGACACTGCTTTGCCGCTAGAAATCACTAACCCCTTGCAGAATATAGCCTAGAAGATGGTAACACTATGCTGGTTCAAGGACAGGGGAAGGGAAGAAAGGGGAGGGGAAGTAAAAGGAAGTATGTGGAAAAATCCACCCAACATGTGATTAACAGCTGTGTTCTGAAGCCAGCCTTCATCAGGGATCTGCAGCTGTGTCATTGTGCTTCAATTCTGCAGATCACACAGGGCTAAATTGGAAGACGCATGCAGGAAGATAGGTGGAGAAGGGTTAAAGGAAGTCCAAAATCCATAGTAACGATATGAGGTGAATGCCTTCACTCCTCCATCCTCAGTTTTACCCTCCCCTCCTGTGAGAGGAAGATAGGTTCCTAAGACACACACACAAAAAGTCCTCACCCCACTGGTGTGTGTTCTTAGATGCTGTTGTTGATGTTTTGTTTTGTTTTGTTTTGTTTTCCTTTTGGTGGAGGAAAGGAAGGGACTGATGGAACACCCACTAACCCTTTAATAAACCCATTAATGAAATCAACATGCTGCATGCCTTTCAGAAAGCTTTCAAAAGATATAGAAGAGACACAGGATTCAGAGTAGCAAACTGAATCTCTCAAAATAATAGGTCTGAGGAGCATCCAAGTTTGGGCCTCAGCCTAGCTACCACACTTCTAGCTGGCCTCCTAATAAACAGATGGATTCTCAAAGTATTTTCTATTTAGTATTACATCCTAGTTCCCAAACAACCGTAATGAAGGAGAAAAATCTAAGTGGGAAAAGAATGCAATGATACTGTCTCCATCACCACCAACCCCCGCCCGCCCCCCCCCCCATGTGCTCAAAAACGTATATTTCCTCTGAAAGTTCTCCTTCAAGCAACCAACACCATGTGGGCCATTCTAGAGTCCTTCATCTCTGCCCCTTCCTCCAAATGCTCCCGGGCGCTGAAGACCCACCTCCAAATTAAACCATCTCCCACCACTACTTGAAATACACAAACCATTTCTTCACAGGCCTTTGTAACGCGCAGCCTGACACAATCACTTAAAAAGAAACGGGGCAGATGACCCAGAGGAGTTTGCAAGGTCAGGGCACTCCCTGGTGAGGGCGTGAAAGGGTGGGAGGTGCTGAGGTCAGGGGTAAATGACACCGCGAAATGAAGGGCCCTACCCTGCAGCCTCCCGCCTTCATCTGCAGAAGGGTCCCCAGCGAGCCCCGGGTGGAAGCCTGCCCCCTCGGAGCCGCAGAGGCCGCGGACGCGTATTTCAAAGCCGCATCTGAAAGCAGCGCACTTAAAAGCGCCAAGGAAAGCCTGGCTGATGACCGCACTGCCCCCCGAATCACCTGCTGCCCTTCTCTTGCAGGCTCATCAACGTTCCCCCCTGTCGTCTCCTCTCCTGCGCCTCCTCGAGGGCGCTGGGGGTGCACCCCAGGGCTTTTCGGGGGGCGGGAGCAGCTCTGAACCAAAGACCCGGAGGGGGTGCCTTGCACGCCCCCCCCCCGCCCCGGCCCCTACCCGGACCGCCCGGGACCTCTGCTGCCCTGGGGGCGTTTCCTGCGCGGGGGCCCCCGGGGATGGCGCGGCGCGGGGCCGCTGGGCCTCCCGCATTGTGTCCGCAGCGCCGCGGGGTCGAGCCGCACGAGCGGAGCGGGAGGAGCGCGGGGGCCGAGGGGGCCGGCAGGGGGCACCGCGCTTGTCACTAATGCAGAGGCGCCCGCACCTCCCTGCAATACCTTTTCCAGCTACACGCCAGCCCTGGAGCGCTTCCCCGCACGTCCCACGCGCGAGGTTTTGTGCGTGAAGAACCGGACGCCCCTCGTCCATTCACCTGTCTCCCCCCTCCCCGCTGCTCCCCCAGGTGCAGCCCCTCCGTCGTGGCCCCGAGCCCCCACCTTTCCACATCGGCGCTGCCCGTCCAGGCAGAAGCCGCAGGTTGCAGACGCAGGTCTCGGAGGACTTGGCCGCCCACGTCTCCCTGCGAGTTCCTCGGGGTCCTCTAGCGGCGCGTACTCTCAAAGCCCCCTCGCACCCCCCTTGAGACAGAGGCTCTCAAAGTTGGGGCGCTTCGGCGCCGCTGCCCACCTCCACGGCGGCGGGGCCCGAGGCGCGCAGGCTACGCGGGGAGGCGGCCCGGCTGGCGCCCCGCAGGCCGCGGCGCCCGGAGCATCCTCGGAGGCGGTCCCCCGCGGGTCCCCAGGACGCCCAGGGCCTCCTCGCACACGGGCAGCCCAGCCGCACGCCGCAGACACAAACCCCGAAACTTGTCTGCGAAGCAGGGGCGGCCCTCCCGGAACGGACGCTCGCAACAACTTGCACGGAATTGCGGAAAGCAGCCAACCAACAAAACCCCGCATCCCTGCAGGGAAACTTGTTGAATCGCGCCCGAGCGTACGGCTGCAATTCCCGAGGTGGCCTGAAGGTTTCGGATTCCGCCCCCGAGAGACCCCAGAGCCACCGGTCACGACAATTTCTGGACAAACCGCAGGGTCCGGGGCGCCCCCAGCTCGCGCTCCGGCAAGCCCCCACGCGCACGCAGCGCGCCCCGCGACAGCTCCCAGGCCGGCTGTCGCTGCCTTCGCAGTCGCGGGAGACCTACCCTCCGACGAGACCGCGTCCAGGAGCCCCAGGCCGCCCACTCTGCGGACCGCCGGGCCCTCCCGAGTTGGAAGCCAGCCAAAGCCGCGCGCGACCCTTAAACGTGAGAGCGAGGAAATCGGGAGGGAGGCAAGTCGGGTTTCTTCTCACGGTCGGCAGCCCGGAAAGACCCGATGCTTCTTCAGGAGAGAATTCTTTGAAACCCGCTATCCGTGTCACTATTAATGCGCAGAGCAGACGGCAGCGCATGCAAATGGTCCAAGTGCGCGCTTCTATTGGTGGCTGCGGAGGCCCCTGGGTCCTACTGCTCCGCGCTAGCTCAGGGGCGCCCAGGGGAAGATGGATTTAATTGATTCGTTACCTCGGGTATGGTAATGCCTGCTGCGATGTTTAACCGGGGAGGGGGGGGGAAAACCCTCACATTTAAACTCCTGTCATGTGATCTATCATTTCATTTTGGCTTTTAATTGTCTGTGCAGAGTGGCTTTGGCAATACAAAGGGTCTTAAAAGAACATTTTCTGAAGAAGATTCACAGATACTTTTGGCGGAAAAAGCCTCTTTTCTGCTCCCTCGTATGAGTTATCTGGATCGAAATCCAGGAAATGTGCATGTAGTCAGATACTACTGCACTTCACTTATGTGAAATAATACTTGATTTTATTCTAGAAAACGCAAGGCTACTCCGAAGTAGGTTGAAATGCTAGAAGCTGAAATATGAATGTGATGGTTATTAATACATTTGATATATATTTTAAATGATACTGAAAATTAATGCCATCGACATCATTTTTATTATGCAAAATTAATTCAGAAATATTTTATCTGTGAATACTGATAACTATTAGAAATAAAGGTCAACATGAAGATGTTGGCTAACTGTCACAAGATTTCAAGTGTTTACCCTTAATTACCACATTTTCTTTCTTACAGCTTCTCCTTTAGCAAACCCAATAGCAATGCAAATTGGCGCAACAAGGGGATTTCAAGGGAGGCAGGCCTGTGATGACCAGCGATTTGAAATACTTTAACATTGAGCAAAAACACTTCGGTACATCATCATTAAATGTATCTGTCTTAAAAGTTAGAATAGTAACAGCTCAGTCTTTACATGGGACCTAAAAGCCCTTAAACATGGTTTTCCCTTGACCTTTAATTTTGTGGAGGAAAAGAGAAATTCTCATGTAAACTTAAATGACACAGACTCTCCCCCAAGTTCCATCGAAGATTATTCGCTGATATTACAGCTTAGGAAATAGCACGATTTTATTGTGTTTGAGATGTAATAGTAATGTAAATTTAGTTACAAAATTATGATGTCTGTAATTTACAGCCGAATGCCTGTTAGACAGTGATACACTGAATAAGGTCAGCAACAACCAACTCATAAATTCACCATCCATGTGTAAACCAAATAAATGAAAACGCAAAAGGCAAAAATACAACAGAATTGAGACCCCATTCCAAATATATGTGTAGCATTTGAATTTATGTAGCGTGCGCTACAATCCTTCATTTCCATAACTCCTTCCCCTTCCAGCCCTTTCCCTTCCCCCAGCAGTAACCCTTGACAACAGAAGTGTTACTTTGAGTCAGGGTTGCCTTTGCTGCTTTCCAGACCTAACTTAGAGATTACATCCTTGTAGGATACAGAATTAACTCTTACATGATTGAGGTGGAAAACAAGAGAGCTGCCTTCAGGGTTAGAAGACTGAGCATTCTTACGTGTATGTCAATTTATTTCATCAAATATACATCCCTGAGACATCCATGACCACTAATTTTTGGAGTGAAAAGACATGATCAATTGTCATTATATCAGAGCCAATTTGCTCCACTTCCCCGCTGCTATTGTGTTTCTGGAACAGCCTTTTGGAATGTCTTTTATTCAGGATGATTACAATCACTTTAAGGCTAGGTTCAGAATTTTTCACTTTACAATAAAGTTAACATAAAAGTATCAAGATATTACTATGTTCAGTATAAGACTGTGAAGGACTCATTGTCTGTAAAAGAAAAAAAAAGAAGCTATTATTTGATAGAGTAAGAAAAGGATAATGACCATGCAAAGTTGAATGGAGAAGACTGATACTCAATCCTTTTTTAAAACAAGTATATTATTGGCCTTTCAACTTTCTGCTACAAGTAGACTTGAAAAAATAATCACTTCTTCTAAGTGCAAATTGAAAGTTGTGCATTTAATGAATATCGTTTTACAACTGAGGGAAGATGTGTTTTATGCAGGCCAAGTTCATACAAAATTAATGTGATTTATCTATGACTACAGTTTAATAGAGAATTTGAATAGTGGACAACTATGATAGTGAACAAACAAGAATAAATACATAAAAGCCCCTATTAACACATTTAGCATACGCTTGTTTGATCAATTTCATTCACTTCCTGCATAAAAGGCCCAGGCAAACAAACATACGGCAAGCTAATCAGAAGTATGAATTCAACTTATTTATTTTTCCAGAAAAAAGATCTTCCACATCTCTTCAATGAGTTTCTTGTGTTTATCCAAATTATGCTCATGTTATGAGATATATGGCATATCATACATATATATTTATGAATATTTAAATATTTTACTTGGATACAGGGGTAAAAAATTTTTCAAACAAATACTATTAAAACCATAATAGTGTTCATCATTTCTCAACCTGTAGAAGTATCCTTGATCTATTCTTTACTACTGGAGGTATTCTTGGACTCCTAATTTCATCAGTACAGTTTTCAAGGGCAATATATGTTCTGTCAGAAACTGATTTCCATTATGCCCTTGGATCATGATGACAATGCCTTATTGTAGCTAATGTGAACATCTATAAAAGTTGGAAGGTAAAACATACCTGGCATATCCCTGTATTCAATCACTGTAATCAACTTTCTTTCTAAATTTAAATTGGTAAACATGTAATAGCATATCATTTGGTAATAATTTAATAAACGCTAATGACATTCAGTTACTACCCAAGCTATTTTTAAAATTCTCTGTGTCTTCAATAATTTTGAAATATGCATAGGTTAAAAAATTTCAAAGCTATAGACATTAATCCATTTGTCTACTTTAAATAGAAAATTTATTCGTGCTTGAGTTTTGGCAGATGAAAAGGAAATTAGCAGACATAAATTATACTCTGAAAGTAGAAATATAAAATTAAGGATGTGATCAAATGGACATTTTTTTTCCAGTAGTAAATCAGTAGTAAGTAAGCAGTAATAGTCATACCAATTGCTAACTAGGATACTATGATATATTAAATAATTCACTAAAAGGTCTTCTAAAAATTTTTAAAAATAAAAAAATAAAAGGTCTTCTAAATACTGTAGAAAGTTGCAAAATATTATAAATACATGGCTTATAAATTAATTTGGTGAATCACTAAACAAGGTGAAAAAAGTACAAGTCAAAAGTTAAAAATAAGCCTGTGTAAGATAGTAAGTTTGTGGAGAAATATGGAACTCAAAACGATGAGCTAAACTTGACACTAGACAAGATGAGAAGTTCATAGTACAGTGATTTTGGTAAGAAGATCACCATGAATGGAATGCTCATAATATTTAGAATTCTAGTAAAAATTGGCAAGGAGAAGAGGTCTGGAGGAGGACATATTACTGTCTATGAAATAGGATTGTAGAGCAAGCAAGATAAAAGTTGACAAAAATGTAGAAGTGAAATACTTTGGCAAAACACAAAAGAACAAACAACAAAACAAAAGAGAAATGAGGCACATATCTTTTATAGTATATTTAGAATAGAGTAAGCAAAAAAAAAAGAATAGAGTAAGCATTAATAGTTTTAATTCAAATACTAAGGTCTTAAGAATATTGCTACATGTTAATCCTAGAAAATCTGTAAGAACTATAAGTATTTTTTGTGAAAAAGAGACAAACACATGTCAACCTATCTAAAAATGTTCATAAAATGTGAGATAATATTTAGTCACAGCAAATAAACAAATGGATGTGAGTATAAATATGTAAAATAATACATAACCACTATTTCCAATAGGGGGCTAAACATACAATCGATTTTCTGTATGCTCATTATATCATGGCTAACTAATAGTCAGAGCCTGCCATTTGCCTTTCAAAAGACACAGAATGGTTATGTATTTAGAAGGAATCCTGTACTAACCAAATTCCAACATATTTAAAAGCCACTTGTTAGCCTATTTTAAGGGATCCTTTAGGACTTACTTAAAAGCATACTAAAACAGCAATTATTTTAAACTGTGTTGTTATTCATATACCATAGTTCTTAGATGATTAAATTGATGTAATACTATTTGCTTTTGTCTTAGACCAAACTCTGCCTGAATAAAAATAATATTAAAGTTGAGTCACTTGCTCATTTAGTGATTATTAAATCTACTTCTCACCGGTACTGTGTTGGATATGTAAAAGTAGACAATAGTACAACATAAATTAAGAGCAACTCTTATTTTTATGTAAAAGCTAAGAGAAATGAATATGACAACATCATTTTCTAAGAAGGGACAGGTTGCAGAATATAAATTTTCATGTTAATTAATAGTAATGTTAAATATAGTACTTTGAGTTTCCTATGCTAGAGGCTAGTAACAGAAAATCTACTTAAAAGAAGGTTTTACTCCTTTCCTTATTACTTTTAAAATAATTTTCCATGCCGTATCTGCCAGAATGCTCAGAATGCTACTTTTCTTAAGCAGCATGTAAATGTAGATAATCAGCATGCACTGTTTAGAAGCAGAAAACTAAATTTTAATGGCTTTCGGTTTAAATATCCGTACAATCCTTTGGCCCATAAGTCAGTTTTCATGGTGGTTTATTTTCCTAGTGTAGTAAAGACATGTTATTCTTCAATTGTATGACTCACTTGCCAAATAATAGTTTCCCAAGATTAAAGAATAGATGAGTGGATAGATTGATGGGAATAGATGACAGCATTAGAGAAATAACAGCATGAGAGAGTAGATTAAGAGTAGATTTTGGCTCTGGAAGTGATGGTGGAAATGGCTATGGTGATTTTGATAATATAATTGCATTAAGTATAATTTGAAAAAAATGCTAAATGCTAATAAATATATATAAATATAAATACCCAAATATATATACCCAAGAGACTTTAAAATGGAACGTGGGTTCTGAAGGGCACAGATCCAATAATTCAATTTTGACAAGCAAGCAAATAAACATAAAAAATTAAAAATAGAGTAAGAATAATTTTTAAAATAAAGATTGGCTCCAACTGAAAAAAATAATTTGGGACAGGCCTAGATCTGGAAGTGACTTGAAAAAGAAGATAAAGCAGTCATACCCTACTTCCTGAAAAGTGATATAAGGTGAATAAGTAAATAGAAATTGGGAGCTACTTGAAGCCTAAGTTTTCTTTTCATCTAGTCATGGAGGTAAAATATTTCCAGATTCAAAGGAAATATAATATTCATGATTAAGAAGAGTTTGAACATATTTAAAACTATTAATATCTGTGTGTTGTGAATATAGGTGGCTTTTTTTTCTGTTTTTTGTTTGTTTAATGTTGCAAAAGGCACATGTACTAATTTTTAATGAAGTAAATTTAAAAGGAAATTTTAATATTAAATCAAATAAACACATATTTCAGCTTATCTCTTATTATTTCTGTGCCTTAGGAAGGTCACTAGCCTTTTTAAACTCAGACCACTGCCTTCACATGTAAAATTAAAGTCTTATCATTGTGCAAATACATATATTATAAGGTTTTGTAAACTTTACATTTTTAAAATAATGTTGATTGGTATTAAGAGAACATCTAGCTATTTTAAACTTCATTCAACTATTTAGTATCAGGAAGATTACATACCTTACTATGAGTTGTAAGTATGATCACCAAAGTTCTCTTTAATACTTTTAAAAAACCTTTTAAGAAGATACAAAAATGGACCTCTTTTCTAAAATAAGGAAATGCGGACTAAAACAGTGAATAATAAGAAAATGTCTGGGTAATTTCAAGAATGGGCTTATCAAAATATCTTGTAAAGAATTAGGGCATTCTAGGGCACAGAGAAAGGGCATGGGTTTATTAAGAAGGAATCATATGTGGCAAAACTTATTTTTTACATTTCCTAAGTTAGCTTTTAGATTTTGAGAGTGACTTAAAAGCAGTTTACCTGGATTCCAGATAAGCATTTGACAAGGGGTTTGTCATTTCATCGTATACAAAGTAGAGAAAAACTCGAAAACTGGCTGGATGATAGTACATTTAGTTGCATTTGCAGCTAAGTGAACTTCCTGTATTTTGTCAATGTTAACTTTGGGGGATCCTCAAATGTCCTACCCATAAGCCTGTGTACTTGATCCTGTGAGGTGTAGCATATATATTATCAGCAAAGATATCCTCAAATACACAGCTGAGGTACAGCTGAAAAGAAGAACTAACATATTGAAAAACTAACTGATTATGAAAGTGGACATTCAAAATTCACCAAAAAATAGGTTAACCCAAATAAAAGCTGAAATATAACATCGAAGAATAAAGTATTTAAAAATTAAGTTGAGGGGGATCCCTGGGTGGCTCAGTGGTTTAGCACCTGCCTTTGGCCCCGGGCGCGATCCTGGAGTCCCAGGATCGAGTCCCACATCAGGCTCCCTGCGTGGAGCCTGCTTCTCCCTCCTCCTGCGTCTCTGCCTCTCTCTCTCTCTCTCTCTCTGTCTATCATAAATAAATAAATAAATAAATAAATAAATAAATAAATAAATAAATAAATCTTAAAAAAAAAGAACACCTTAAAAAAAATTAAGTTGAGAACAATGTGAAACCACCCATGAGGTTAAACCAACTATAAGTTCAATAGAAGCTAATTGTGTGATGTTAGAACTAACAAGGAAAGAAAGAAAAAGAGAAGAAAGAAAGAAATCAAGAAAGAAAGAAAAAGAATAAAAAACATTATTTTTTATATTAAATTTATTTTTTATTGGTGTTCAATTTGCCAACATATAGAACAACACCCAGTGCTCATCCCATCAAGTGCCCCCCTCAGTACCCATCACCCAGTCACCCCTACCCCTCACCCACCTCCCCTTCCACCACCCCTAGTTCCTTTCGCAGAGTTAGGAGTCTCTCATGTTCTGTCTCCCTTTCTGATATTTCGCACTCATTTTTTCTCCTTTCCCCTTTATTCCCTTTCACTATTTTTTATATTCCCCAAATGAATGAGACCATATAATGAAAAAACAGATTATAAACTAAGATAGTGTGGATCTGACATTAGCATACGGGAAAAAAATAGGAAAATAAAGATACCTAACCCAGGGAAAGGATTTTTAGTAATTATGATTACTGACTTCTTTTGTAGAGCTATCATAAAGAAAAGATGGTGAGACACAGAAAATACGTATTCTCATACTCTTTGAGTATAAAATTCTGGGGTTCTTATTTCTATAAAAAAATGCATTGGCCAATGGATATATATACATGTATACGAAAAAGATTCTGACCAAGGACATTCATATATTGACTATAATATGAGCTTTGAACCTAAGTAGTCTTCAGATTCCAGCAAGGGTTACAAAATATAAGGTATATTAGAACAAAAGATGCTTGTTTAAATTAAGCTGAGTCTCCCTGATACATTTATGAGAACTTCTCAATTCCAATTATGCACATAAATGTGGAAAAAGCTGCCCAGAAAAAGAGAAGTGGGAAAGACAATAAAGATAAAAAGCATGATATGTGTAAATTATAATGTTAACTGTATCATTCAACAAAAACATGCAAAATAAGTTAACTGTGTTCTTTTGCCAGAAAGTTAATGGTGATGGCATGAATTATGATAAAACTCTGTAAATTCTTGGCACAAAACAGTAATTCTAAGAAGATTTATTTTTTAAAAAATAAAGTATTTCACTGAGATAATTTGGGTATACTTTGCCAAATTAAACAAATGATTTATTACTTCCTAACCAGAATAATGTCTAATTTTTAAAAAGTTAGTGTGTATTTCTTCATGCAGCTATGTTTTACAAACTGAGAAGAAAAGTCGTGCTTGGAAACTATTTAACACACGCTATAACTATGGATACAGAATAAAAAAAATTAAATTATGGTTACATGGAAAAAATGTAAAAGACAATGCTATTTTATGGTATAGATATGTCCAATTGAATGTCTATCACATTTTCTAATAAACTAAATATTAAAGATCTCCACTGAAGGGGCACCCAGGTGACTCAGCTGGTTAAGCATCTGACTCTTGATTTCAGCTCAGGTCGTGATCTCAGGATTTTGAGATTGAATGTTGGGTGAAGCCTGCTTAAGATTCTCTCTCTCTCCCTCTCCCTTTACCCCTCCCTCCTCTCAAAAAAATATTAAAAACAAAGAAACAAAAAACCCTCAATTGAAAAAGAATGGATTCCAAAATTTAAATTATTCCAAAACATCAGAACAAATTCAAGGAAAGATAAACAATATATAACACATGCTGAAATACTAGTATGCTAGGCTTACTAGAGGTAGTAAAGCTTTCATTTACAATCATAACTTGTAAATAATTAAATATATTAATCATAAAAACTATTATATTGTGTGTAAGAGTCATATGTTTATCAAGAAAAATAAAACAAATGGTTAAAGTGAAGGAAGATGGGATAAATACCTTTGCTTATAAAATTGTTTATGAAACACAGGTAGAAGAAAATCTCAATAAGCAGAATGTCAGGTGAATACTCTCTAGAATGAATACTATTTTTAAATTTTAGTTCACTAAATAATTTTTAACAGAATAGATAACACAAGAGTTACAACAAGAATGTGCACAGATATAGGTGTTCTAGGACACAAATACTGTGTGTGTGTGTGTTACAGGATGCAGTATCCTTACATTGATACCTCTCTCTGAACATCTGGTATCCTTTGGCATGGAAAGAAAACAAGTAGTCTAAGCACCTACTAAACAATGGAAAATAATTTTGCTGTGTGTAATAGAGTATATTAATGTTTTACAAATAATCAAGAGTCCCTCCTCGAAGTTCTCTCCTTTCAACAAGACCACACATCCCAATGTGAATAGCTATGATCTATGAAATTTTAGCAGAATTTTTAAGAGCCACCACATGACTTACGATTTTTTTTTGTCCCCCTTACCAAATGATGGGTTGTGTTTCCATTAGGAGCTTCTTAGTCCAGCTGGGTTCCAGTGATGGTGACAAGGAATAAAGTCACATATGACTCACAAAAGACATACCATGTCTGTGAAAAATAAACATTTATTATGGTAAGCACCTGAGATTTGGAAAGCATTAGTTATTGCAGCATAATCTAGAAATCCTAACTAATTCAGTAGAACTGAAGAAACTATCTTCTATTAATTATTTTCTGTATACAGCCATATAGGAACTAGAAACTAGAATCTAGTTTCTAGAATTCTCTAGATTCTCAGGAACCATTTTTGAAAATAGTTGACATATATTGTCCCCATGGCTTTATCTGCCCAGCTATAAAGACAACAAAACAGCTCTAAAACAAAAATAGCCTTAAATATTAAATAGCCTTAAATCTTCTTTTAAATCCTTTCAAAATTTAAGGCACTTGAAATTTCCATTTATGGCCTTTATTTAAAGGATGACATACATAATAGAAACAGTAATTTAGGGATCACAGTGATCTTGCTACTGAATCTGAGCTCATCTTGGATTTGAATTTTCAAACCAAAAGTGTAGAAGGCAGAGGAAATAGAAGTACATTCAACTGATTATAAAACTCTGGTAATCTGAGAACCATAATATTTTGCTATTAAATACAGGATGAAATTCCCACCAATAATTTTATAGACTATTACTGAATATTTGCTTTAAAAGAATCAGAAACTTAAGAATAGAATTACTGATATTAAAAATAAAATTAAAAAAAGAAAAATAAATAAATAAAATTAAGCTCCTTTCAAATTAACAATTTATATGAAAACCAAATTCTTCAAGTTATAGAATTATAGATTGATTAATGTCCCATTAATAAATCACTAAATCCAATCTACCCAAAACAGGGGAAAATGATAGTGGTACTATGAAGGATTAAAAATAAACTATAAAGCACCTAAAAGATAATGGGATCCATAGACTAGAAATAGATGCAGCTTATGAATAATACATCTTGCCAAAATAGAACCACTAATTACTTTGTATTATAAAATTTAAAACACAATGGTTAGTAGACACAACCAAATAAATAACTCATATCCCGAAGTGTAGATAAGTGTTACTGTGTTTGATAATTGTGATTATCACATGTGATAGCATGTGTTGTCATGTGTTTGATAATTGATTACAACTTAAACAAAAGTCATAGAAAATCATGACATCATGTGTCTTACAGAAATATGGTACTCGGGAGGATGCTACAAATATTGATAATAGATTCCATTTCAATGAAGATGATTTATTAACTAGTATAGAACATAAACATAAATTAAGCACATTGCTTAAATTTGCAAATTTTAATGACTTGCTTTTTGATTGGGTATATGTATTTTAACAGTAATTAGGGAAAGGTATGTAAATAAAAGAAATCTATGATTTTGTCATTATCCTCAGGAGAAGCAATGTAGAATCTCTCAGCAAATTTTGAGAACATTTGTTTTCAGAAAATAAGTAACATTAAGCTTAATGTCAACTATAGTAGTTTAACTCCCATATGCTAAATTATATTATCTCTTATTCGTTATATGGCACTCTGAAGTGAATAATTGACCCTTAAAATAAATGACTACTTTGAAATCCCACTATGATTAATAGCTTTTGGATCCATCCTATGATTTCCCTTAGAGGGAATTCTGCTTTCCAAAGAGATACTAAAACACCATAGGAAGAACCATTTCCCCATCTTCTTACATGATCCAGGGAGGATGTGGTTCATCATGTGGTTCTACTCCAGGTTGGCTTTTCAACACTGTCAACATTACTATAGATCATATTCAAAATAAAATCATTTGCTCTATGGCTGGTATACAGAAAGTGCAGCAGAGAACATAAAAAGGCCTTAAGATATTTCAATCTGGGTCCTATCTTTTGGTATTTATTCTTGCCCATGATTTTCAGTGTTTCTATGCCTAAGAAAAATAAAGACTTATAGAAAATTGAGGCAGAAGCATATGCTAAAAGGAAAAAGACATTACTTGTCAGTCTATCTTTACAGCATTATCCAAGCCCTCCAGACTCTTGTAGTAACCGACTTTGTCCTGGACTGTGCAGAGTCTCTCTGCTGAAGAATCTAATCTTGGCTACTATCTTTTCCTGCTTGGAAAAGGAGCTTTCTAGATCTGCTACATCTCCTTTCAATCTGCTCTAACAAATAGCCTACTCTGTATCTCATTCTTATCATGAGTTGTGAACTCTTCATTGAGAGCTAAAATAGTTCACTTGAGAACATTTCATGTTTTCTGCGTACTTCAAAAGATTTGCATTTTATCTGTAATTGTTTTATCTCATCAGCTGCAATAGTTCTCTCATTTAAGCAACAATAGGATGCGAAACACTAGATATTATGGCTAAGTATATTTTATTCTCCCTTGAAGTTACTTCAGGTTGGAAAGCCTGAGCATACTGAGTAGGAGGCTGGGAGATGATTGCCTTGGGAAGAATTTAGATAGGTAAAACCAGTCCAGGGCTCCATTCTTCAGTATGGGGTACAGTATTTCTTTTGGAGCTTATGTTAGTGCAGTTCCTGGCTAAAGTTGCTGACCCAGTTTGCTTTTTAAAATTAACTATACATCGCAGTTTGATGAACACTATGGACTGCAAAAAGGAGGAAAAACAATCTATCCTATTAAGCTAAAGTATACAAAAACACTCCAAAAACTATAGGGTACATAATTAATTATACAGTTAATAAAGTGCAGCCGAAGCACAAATACTATTGAGGACAACAAAAAAAGAATCATTTCTGGGAGGTGAGATTAAGCTAGGCAGAAATAGGACCAGTTCAATTTCTATAAAAACTGCCCATGATACAGAGAAGAAATACAGATTTCCCAATGTGAGAAAAATGCTAACAAATGAAACTTCAGGAAGGAACAATAAAAATGATTAAGGGTATAAATGAAATGATTAATGGACAGAGATTAAAAGACAGTATCTGTTTAATTTGGTAAAAAGACTAATGGGAAATTCAATCACTTGAAAGCATCCGAAGGGTAAAAAAGAGTGGAGAAGGAACAAATTTTAGGTTAGACAAGAGAAAATAACTAGAAGTAATGGGATGAAATTGAGTATAGGAAATTTTTGAGTGACTATCACAGAAAAGGCAGCCTTGTTAGGTCTATTAGGCCAAGGAATTGTTTCCTAAGGGACGCAGTAAAAAGCCCCTTTGCTTGAGCCATTTATGTAGACCAGACAAAGAAGTGGGTAATGGTATAGGAAACAATTCTATATTCACAAAATTATGGACATTATGATCTAATAGCCCCTATCCTG
Source organism: Nyctereutes procyonoides (assembly GCF_905146905.1). NCBI lineage: Eukaryota > Metazoa > Chordata > Mammalia > Carnivora > Canidae > Nyctereutes > Nyctereutes procyonoides. Next base: position 285,301 of record NW_026575158.1, on the reverse strand, counting down.
CCAGCACAAAAAGTCTCTAATGCATATAATTCTTCGGCTTCCAGCTTTTGCATTTTCTCATTTTAGGAAAAGCTGATAGAACATTGAACAGGAACCTTGGAAATGGACTTCTTCCATATACTACTTTGATGGCTTTTGTAACTGAATCACTTTCCTGTTTTCATATTTTTTACTATATTAGTGTCAGTGAATTAAAATTCCTTTAGCAAAAGAGATATTCAAATAAACCAAATAAATGTTGGTTTACAATACACAAATCTTAGTGACACATTTCATAGGTCTCCTAACTGACTAGAACTCAATAAAGATTACTTTTATCCCTTTGGTTTGATATTATTTTTAAGATATCTTATATTCATAAAAAGATATCCTATAATCATAGTAAAGCTGTGATTTATTTAACATTTAAACAACTGAAAGATTTAGCATATAACCCAGTCAGTCTGGAGGCTGCGGCTGCGGAGGAACCACCCGAAGAGAAACTGCAGAGATGCTGTCTGTGCGCATCCCCGCGGCCGGGCCCCGCTGGTCTCCAAAAATGCTTTGGGATCATCCTTCATTGCTGCAAGGAACCTCCATGCCTCTAAGACGCGTCTTCAGAAGACTGGCACTGCCGAAGTGTCCTCTATTCTTGAGCGTATTCTTGGAGCTGATACCTCTGCCGACCTTGAGAGACTGGGTGTGTCCTAAGCATTGGTGATGGTGTTGCCCGTGTACATGGGCTGAGAAATGTTCAGGCAGAAGAAATGGTAGAGTTTTCTTCAGGCTTAAAGGGTATGTCTCTGAACTTGGAACCTGACAATGTTGGTGTTGTCGTGTTTGGAAATGATAAACTAATTAAGGAAGGAGATATCGTGAAAAGAACAGGAGTCATTGTGGATGTTCCAGTTGGCGAGGAGCTATTGGGCCGTGTTGTACATGCCCTTGGTAATGCCATCAATGGAAAGTGTCCAGTTGGTTCCAAGACCCTAGGTGAGTTGGCCTGAAAGCCCCTGGGATGATTCCTCAAATCTCTGTTCCTGAACCCATGCAGACTGGCATCAAGGGTGTGGATAGCTTGGTGCCAATTGGTCGTGGTCAGCGTGACCTGATTATTGGTGACCGGCAAATATTGCTATTGACACAATCATTAATCAGAAACGTTTCAATGACGGAACTGATGAAAGAAGAAGCTATACTGTATCTACGTTGCTTTTGGTCAGAAGAGATCTATGGTTGCCCAGTTGGTGAAGAGACTTACAGATGCAGATGCCATGAAGTACACCATTGTGGTGTCAGCTACTGCTTCTGATGCTGCTCACTTCAGTCTCTCCTTATTCGGGCTGTTCTATGGGAGAATATTTTAGAGATAATGGCAAACATGCTTTGATCATCTATGACTTATCCAAACAGGCTGTTGCTTATCGTCAGATGTCTCTGCTGCTCTGCGGGCCCTCTGGTCCTGAAGCCTATCCTGGTGATGTGCTCTACCTACACTCACTTCTGCTAGAGAGAGCAGTCAAAATGAACGATTCTTTTGGTGGTGGCTCCTTGACTGCTTTACCAGTGATAGAAATGCAAGCTGGTGATGTGTCTGCTTACATTCCAACAAATGTCATTTCCATCACTGATGGACAGATTTTCTTGGAAACAGAATTGTTCTACAAAGGTATCCGCCCTGCCATTAACGTCGGTTTGTCTGTGTCCCGTGTTGGATCTGCTGCCCAAACCAGGGCAATGAAGCAGGTGGCAGGTACCATGAAGCTGGAATTGGCTCAGTATCGTGAGGTTGCTGCTTTTGCCCAGTTCGGTTCTGACCTTGATGCTGTCACTCAACAACTCTTGAGTCATGGCGTGCGATTGACTGAGTTGCTGAAGCAAGGACAGTATTCTCCCATGGCTTTTGAAGAACAAGTGGCTGTTATTTATGCTGGTGTAAGAGGATATCTTGATAAATTGGAGCCCAGCAAGATCACAAAGTTTGAGCATACCTTCTTGGCTCATGTTTTCAGCCAGCACCAAGCCCTCTTGGGCAATATAAGGACCGATGGAAAGATCTCAGAACAGTCAGATGCTAAGTTGAAAGAGATTGTAACAAACTTCTTGGCTGGATTTGAAGCTTAAACTCCTGTGGATTCACATCAAATGCCAGTTTGGTTTTGTCATCATTTATTCTAGTAATCAGTTCCATTTGTAAAAGGATTACTCTTATGCTCCAGTTGTACAGAAATTACCTTAAAAATAAAGGTTCTGTATTGTTTGGTGGTTAAAAAAAAAAGATTTAGCATATAAAATTGTCTTTATATGCAGTCCCATTAAACTGATAGTCATGACAATGATTATGTGATGCATATATTTTAAGATATATTCAGAATCATTTCATTAACAGCATTGTATATTTTGGTTTATTCTAGTGTATTCAGTCTAATTTAAAGGGGGAGGGATCTATGTATTCAATGAACATTAACCATAAACTTTAAAAATTGAAAATCTAAAACAAGGTAGTGCTAACTGTGTTAGACAAACAAGACTTTTTTCATCATGAGGGCTTTTATCCAAGAGCACAAAAGGATTTATCTGACATTATGTATGGAGTAAAATAGAACTGAACTGCTAAAAGTAGTTGATAATACTTTAGGGTTTTTTTAATTTATTATTTTATTTTTTATTGTTATTTTTTAAAGATTTTATTTATTTATTCATGAGAGACACACACACAGAGAGAGAGAGAGAGAGAGAGAGAGAGAGAGTCAGAGACACAGGCAGTGGGAGAAGCAAGCTCCATGCAGGGAGCCCAATGTGGGACTCGATCCCAGGTCTCTAGGACCAGGCCCTGGGCTGAAGGTGGTGCTAAACCACTGAACCACCCAGGCTGCCCTAGGTTTTTGTTTTAATTTAAATTCAATTAGCCAACGTACAGTACATTATTAGTTTCAGATAATAATTCGTCAGTTGCTTATAACACCAGTGCTCGTCACATCTCATGCCTTGCTTAATCCCCATCACCCAGGTACTGCATCCCTCCACCCACCTCCCCTCCAGCAACCCTCAGTTCGTTTCTTATAGTAGAATCTCTCATAGTTTTTATCCTCTCTGATGACTTCACCATCAGTTTTCCTTCCTTCACTCTATGATCCTCTGTGCTGTTTGTGCTGTTTCTTATATTCCACATATGAGGTAAACCATATGATAAGTCTTTTTCTGATTGACTTATTTCGTAGCATAATACCCTCCAGTTCTATCCACATCAATGTAAATGGTATTTATCCTTTCTGATGGCTGAGTAATACTCCATTGTATATATGTATACCACATCTTCTTTATCCATTGATCTGTCAAAGGACATCTCAGTGCTTTCCACAGTTCGGCTATTGTGGACATAGTTACTAAACATTGGGGTGGAGATGCCCCTTATCCGATCACTACATTTGTATCTTTGGGGTAAATATCCAGTGGTGCAATTGCTGGGTCATAGGGTAGCTCTATTTTTAACTTCTTGAGGAACCTCCACACTGTTTTCCAGAGTGGCCGTACCAGTTCCCACCAACAGTGCAAGAGGGTTCCCCTTTCTCCACATCCTTGCCAACATTTGTTGTTTCCTGCCTTGTTAATTTTAGCCATTCTAACTGGTGTGAGGTGGTATCTCCTTGTGGTTTTGATTTGTATTTCCCTGATGCCACATGACGTGGAGCATTTTTTTCATGTGTCTGTTGGCCATTTATGTCTTCGTTGGAGAAATGTCTATTCATGTCTTCTGCCCATTTCTTGACTGGATTATTTAGGATTTTAAAGGTTATTTATTTATTTATTTATTTATCACACACACACACACACACGCATGCACGCACGCACACACACACACAGAGGCAGAGGAAGAAGCAGGCTCCATGCAGGGAGCCTGACGTGGGACTCGATCCCAGCTCTCCAGAATCACACCCTGTGCTGAAGGCGGAGCTAAACCGCTGAGCCACTTGAATATTATCTTATTTCATCTTCACCATTACTCTCTAGGTACATTCCAACTCAACGAAATAAATGACTTGCCCAGCATTACTCATTTGAGGCCACAATAGGATGCTGATATCATGCTCTTGGGCTTTAAACACTGGTTATCTTTACACTGCATCATTTGGTCTCTCAATACTAAAATAGGCAATAAACTTTTTTAAACAAATGTTTCATTTTCACTTTGTGGGATCATTCTTCCTGAGTATGAAGCAACATGGTATAACTAAAGAAGAAACAGACTGTAAATCAGAAGTTTGGAATTCTATGCTTAGTTTTGTTGCAAATTGTAAGATTTTGGATAAGTCAGTGAATTTTGTCTCGGTTTCCTCTACTATCCATATTGAGTTACCTAGAGTTTAACAATATTATTCAACTCTAAAATCCAATCCCAAACTATAATGGCATAGTTTTCAAATGTGAAATTATTTAAAAACCCCATGTATCTAATTTTATCTTTGCAATTTTGTGTTTAAAGCTTTCTCTAGCTCTGAAAAGCTATCCAATAAGCTTGAAAACTTCCTCACTTGTCCAACAAAGTAAATTAATTCACTAGATGATGGGTGTTGTTTAATGGTTAAACAAATAATAATTTATAATGAATATTAAGCAATTTCTGTAAAAATATTCTTTAAATTTTTATTTTAAACATGTATTTACATTTTCAGTGTATGGAATGAGTGAGGCCAATATCTATCTGTATTTTTTTTGTTAGGTACTAAAAACATGAAAGAATCAATGTCAATTTCCCATCAGCTTAGGGATTTATACTTTTCAAAGGCAGCAAGTGATTGAGTTTATATTCTTGCTCTCCTCTGCACTTCTTCTACCACTGTCAATTTCCAGACTTGGCACTTTAAGAAGAATATAATAACCTGGGGTATTTCCAGAGAAGAATGACTCCAAGGGTAAGGAGAGCCAAAATAATATGATATATTTAAAATACTGAAGAAATAGGGAATGTTTATAGTGCAAAAAGTAGAGTCAGATAATTTTTGATAGCCAACAAGGTACTTTCATCTTTAATATGATTAGTATCCTGGAGAAAATAATGTATCAGTGCAAAGAGCTGCATGATAAGGCAAAGTCAGATTTATTCTGTCCCCCTAGCATGAGGGTATATACTTGTGCGACATTATCCACCATCTACAGATTCAATATGATAGTCATATATTAGTGAAAATAATATTTGTTTTTATTTTTAAACTAATCCATCTATCTGGGCAAAAACTGGCAAAAACTGACAAAAAAGACTCATAAATTTATGAAGTTGCCAGTACTATGTTAGTTTTGCAGATATAGCATGAAGAAAACCTACAAACTGCCTGCTGCCCTGGGCTTCTATTCTAGTGGGGTGAAACATGAATAAGAAAACAAATTGAATGCAGGGTAACTACAGACCATGAAGACTGTTGTGAAAAATAATACACAGATGAATCACCAAGAGAAAAAAGGCCACAGTATACAGGTGAGCAGAAAAACATTGTTTGAAGAGGTCACATTTAAGTGAATATCTTATAAAAAAAATAAGTCAGCCACATACAGAACTAGAAGAACCACAACTCAGGTACAGAGTTGATAGAAGAGGAAGAGTGATTTAGAAAACACAGGGGAAAAATAGCAACAGGTGAGGTGAATGGATCTACACAAGGTGGGGAAAAGAGAGAGAGTGGTAAGGTATGGACAGGTGCTTGTTATTTTATCGGAGGCAGAAGTCAGCATGGAGGCATGGAGTGAGTGAATTATTCCTGCTATCTATGCTACAGGTAGGAGAAAAGTGAATTTAAAAATAATACTAAATCTCAGAAAATTATCTCAGTGATACAGGGACTTTAGAGACATCATTTCCTACTACTTCCCATATTCAGTATATTCATAAAAACCTGCACACAAATGTTTGTGGAAGCTTTATTCATAATTGCCAAAACTTGGAACCAACCATGATGTCTTTTAGTAGGTAAATGGATAAACTGTGATACATTCAGAGAGGGGAATATTATTCAGCATTAAGATGAAATGAGCTATCAAATCATGAAAAGACACAGAGGAAACTTAAAAAGGCACATTACTAAGTAAAAAGGAGCCAATTTGAAAAGGCTACACACCGCATGATTTCAACTATACAACATTCTGGAAGAGGGAAAACTGTGGAGACAGTAAACATACCAATGGTTGTCAGGGGCTGGGGAAGAGAGGATAAATAGGCAGAGCATAAAGAATTTTTAAGGCAGTGAAACTATTTAGTGTGATCCTACAGTGGTGGATACATATCATTGCATATTTGTCAAAACTCCTAGAATATGCAACACCATTAGTGAACCATAAGGTAAAATATAGACTTTGAGTAATAATGATGTGCCAGGGTAGGTTCACTGATTCTAACAAATGTACCAGTCTGGTGGGGGATGTTGAATATGCAGAAGGTTATGCATGTGTGGGGCTGGGACTACATGAGAACTCTCTGTATCTTACCCTCAACTTTGTTACAAACCTAAAACTGTTCTAAAAAAAATCAAGTCTTAAAAATTAAAATACAACAATTTGCTTAATAACTCATTTTTCTAAAAGTAATATTTAAAATAAGTGAAAGGCTATGACTGGCCTAGGTCTTGATCATTCATTCATTCATTCATTCATTCAATATTTACTGAGCACTTGTTATGTGGTGGGAAATCTTCTAAGCAAAAGGAACAATAAAGAAAAATGCATCTCTTCTTTAAGCTTGTATGCTACTGGAATAACAACTTATTCAATAACAAGTTAAATATTGTATAGCTGTGTGAGGCATTTTTGTATTTGGTTCAGATTCATTTTCTGTTCTTCTCTGGCACGCTCTGCATATCAGGCAATTACACCCTTAGGGCTTCCTTAATCTCACGGTTCCAGGGAGATTTTTCCAATTGGAGGCACTCACAGAATACTGGAGGGTGTGAGGAGCTGAAAAGATGAGGTACTTCATCCATCTATCCACTTTTGGGGGATTCTTTCACAGCAGCTGTGTCTCCTACTTCCTCCAAATCTGTCCCTCCTGTTTGACAGCCCCTCAGAGAAATGCAAATTAAATGTAAATTAAAAGTATAATGAGATACCATTTCACATCCAGATTGACAAAAATTTAATAATCGGACAAAACCAAATGCTATCTGGATGAGAAGCCCTGAGAAGCTTTACACTTTTTCAGCGGAAGGTTAAACTTTGCAAAAAAAAAAAAAAATATATATATATATTATTATTTATTTTTTGGTAAAAACATTTTGAAAAACAAATCTGAATTTTATAGATAGGTTAAAGATAAATCCTACTATGCATCAGTTCTACTTATACACTGTAAAGATGCATTTTGCATGTGTGAACCAAGAGAAATATACAAACACGTCCCTAGCCTTAGTTATTTCTTATAATAGAAAAACAATCTGCAAATTACCCTGATAAGTATTTTTGAAAGAATAAATGCATGAATCAATGAATTTTGTTCATATACATTCAATGAAATATTCTATTGAAGTACAAATTAATGAGTTAGAGATTCTTGTATTAACATGGATAGAATTTTTAAGTGCACTTTGAAGGAAAATAATTACAGTGTATCATAGAATACATACATACACACACATACAGTTTAATTCCATTCATATAATGTTTTATATGTGAAAAACTAAATATTTTATATATAATTAAACAGAAATGCAAACTATTTTTTAAAAAACCCGAGGTGAAGGTAAAAGCAAAACACATGATAGAATTTGGCCCGAGAGGGATTAGGGAAGAAGATGAATTTGAGGATGGAATCTCTGGGATTTACAAGGTAATTAGTGATCTACTCTCTCTTAAGATGATTAATGAGTATGTTTGTTAAGTTTTTTGTTATTATTTCTCTCTTTCTTGTTTGTTACCTAGACATTATGTTGCATTTTTGTATTTTTTCATAACTAACCAAAGCAGAGCTTGATGCAAATATATAGCTCTATAAAATTATTATTAGCATTGTGATATTACTATTACTATTCACAATAACAGTTATAAATAATACTGTCTGGTACATGAAAAACATTTCAGGAATATAAATATATATATAGGCAATGGACAAGTCAGATATACTAGAGGCTGACAAACCATGGAAGCCACCCTAAGAGAGAAAATACTAAGTATCACGGACATTTCTATGTCTGTTCTGTCATCCTCATGGAAAGTGGTTATTATTGGGTATTTATAATCTCCATTTATCCATTAAATTTTAAGTAGACCCATATATACACAGAAAGACTTTGGGCAAGAATGTATATCACAATTACAAGTTATTTTCCTGAAAGGTTTCATTTTTTCCAAACAGTAGAAATACAAATGAAAAATTGTGTAAGTGTTTGAATCCCCAGGGAATACATCGATAAGATGGATCCAGTTGTCATCGCATATGCACGTCCATTTTTACAATGCAATACATTCCTATAAACCACACATTAGGCTACATTTCCATTGGCATACTATGGGAACCACAGCAATATTAACTTACCCGTTTCAAGATATTTGAAATTAACAAAATCATCAAAAATATATGCCAACTTTGACTTACTTGACCTTTGCTAAGTACTGGTTTCTTTGCTGTGAAAGCACACAGAGAGAACAGCACTCTTTGAAGGCAAAATCCTCCCCAGCACTGGAGAAGATGAAACTTCTCTCTTCTATATCATTTCCCCCAAAGGAGTTGTCATTAGGATCCAGAACTTACTCATGTGTGCAAAAAGGATATCAAAGCGGGAACATATGCAAGGATAGGCAAGGACCTGATGGACCCATTCATCTTAGCTCTCCAAGAAACTTAATTATGGATGGGGAGATAATGGGTTGGTGCAGGCAATGTGTGTTATGGTTAAAAGTCAAGAGGAGAAGCTTAACACAGGAAGGAAAGATAGGTGGAGAAAAAGAGCTCCATATAAAAGACAACGAAGTGAAGTTAGATGAGTATAGGACTGTACCTGGGAAAGTTCCTGGGGAATGTTCAATTTGACCTCTGTGGAAAAGGTCTGCTAAGGCTTTTCAGTTTCACATTTTCTAGGTGTAGAATTAGTTCTCTGTCCTTGTGTACTCAGTATTTGTCTTCTTAAAGACTTTTGTTTGGAAACCCTCTCAAACCGAACACAAAGTTATAGGTGTGTCAAAGACTTTCCCTATCTCTAGAACACTTGAGAGTGACTAGCAGATGGCACATGGTTTTGACTTGTCCCTTTACTGATGTTCACCTTGATTGTTTAATTAGGGTTGTGCCTGCCAGGTTTCTAAACTGTAAAGTTAGTCCTTTCCCTTTTGTAATTAATATGATTTTGTAGGGAGGTACCTTGAAATTATGTAAATACTGACAGATGTAAATGTTAATGTGCACGGGCATATCTCCATCATTCTTTGAGTATTTCCTTGCTTCTGGAAAATAAGATCTTTTAGTCTGACCTTACATGTTCCCTGTCCCAGCCATCAAAATCAATCTTTTCTTCAAAAGAGCCTCCCATTATCACATGTTTCCATAAATGTAGATATATGTTTGTGTGTTTCTCTGCTTGTAAATATACATATGAATAGAGAGAAATCAATCCTCTTATATGTAACAAATCTCCCTTAATTTCTGCTGCCCTGTCCCCCTTCTCTGTAGATACTGTCCTCATCCTGCTAATTCTCTGTCACCCCACATGGAGCCACAGTGCCATGCAAAAGTCCCCGGCCTGTGTCTGGATGCCCTACACTCAATTGTTTTTTAAGACCAAATAATCCTGGATGTGTGGGTGGCTCAGTCAGTTAAGAATCTGCCTTTGTCTCAGGTCATGATCTCTGTGTCCTGGGACCAAGCCCCTTATTGGGCTCTCAGCTCAGCAAGGAGCCTACTTTTCCTTCTCCCCTTCTCCCCTACTCATTCTCTCTCTTTCAGACTCACACTCTCTCTCTCAAATATAAATAAACACAATAAGATAAAAAAAATCTTAAAAAAAAGACCAAATAATCCTAGTAATTCCTTCACAAGCCTTCACATTCTATATTAGGTAGAAAAGATACTTCTCACCTGACTAGATTGCTTAGCTGATGATGGAATAAAACCCCAGAAAGGTATTTTTAGACTACTTTCTAGGCTTCATTATCTTCCTATTAGGTTTTTCATATTCTTAGAAGGACCAAACTTCCTGGACTAGGATTATGATCTCTGCCAAGCTGAGGGAACACGTGTTCTCTTTTATTGGTTGCAGATGGCTGACTTCATAAGGAAGTATTAGGAGAGAGCTTGCAAACTTCCAGTTAGCAGATATGAAAATTCTCATGAATATATGTTATCATAGTTTTCTTAATGGCTTCTTTTTTTAAAATTTTTATTTATTCATGATAGAGAGAGAGAGAGAGAGAGAGAGAGAGGCAGAGACACAGGCAGAGGGAGAAGCAGGCTCCATGCACCGGGAGCCCGACGTGGGATTCGATCCCGGGTCTCCAGGATCGCGCCCTGGGCCAAAGGCAGGCGCCAAACCGCTGCGCCACCCAGGGATCTCCTATCACAGTTTTCTTAAACTATGGAGTCTTTCACTTGTTGAATGAATATTGGGCCATGAGAATCTTATAGTCAAATTGGCAAGAAAGAGAATGGAAGTCTAATCACACCTTCTATGATTAAGGTATTTAATGTTTACAAGGTTCTTTTGTACTTGAAGGATGGAAAGGAAATCATGAAATGGATGTAAGAAAATTAACAATTTTAATATTCTAGGCTCAGAGATATTTTAGAGCTTCTAGAAGTCAATACGTTTATTTTGTAAAATTATTTTTTTGAGAGAGAGAGACAGAGAGACAGAGAGACAGAGATCTTGGAGGAGGGGCAGAGGGAAAGGGAAAGAGCGTGTCAAGCAGACTCCCAGCTGAGCACAGAGGCCAGAAGATCTCATGACCTTGAGATCATGACTTGACCTGAAATTCAGAGTGAAACGCTTAATCTACTGAGCCACCCAAGTGACCCTATTTTGTAAAATTATAGTTTGACTTATTAAAATGTTGAAGCCTATCATGAAAGTTAGCAGCCCACGCACGAGGAAATTATGAGCAAAGGGAGTAAAAATCATTATCTAGGTCATAAATTAAGAGAGCCTATTCACTGAGAGGCTGTGTGCGATATCAGTCCATGAAAGTATAAAATCTCTTGAAGAGACAGAACAGCAATCATATTTTTATCTTGGCCAAGGTCAAGGTCATTGTCCAAGACCTAGTTTGACTGACACCAAATAGTCATACAACTGATGTATATTGAATAAATGACTAAAATAGGCAGAGTATCACTAATCGGAATCTCTGGCATGTTGTGAAATGGACAAGATTCATCCAAATACATACCACAGTGAATAAATGGGCAAAAGTATTTTCAGTCATGAATTCAGTGACATGGTCCATAATGACCATGGACCTTGCTCTAGAGGCACTGTATAATGTTAACTAAGTTCTTTTTTTATTTTTTTTTAATTTTTATTTATTTATGATAGTCACAGAGAGAGAGAGTGGCAGAGACACAGGCAGAGGGAGAAGCAGGCTCCATGCACCGGAAGCCCGATGTGGGATCCGATCCCGGGTCTCCAGGATCGTGCCCTGGGCCAAAGGCAGGCGCCAAACCACTGTGCCACCCAGGGATCCCCTTAACTAAGTTCTTTACATTGTGATTAGCCCTTACTTCCTATGTGTATGTGTGTGCATGTGTGTTTAAGACCATTAGCTACCTAGCACACATCCTCCTAGAATCATAGTCACCAATGGCCAGTATATTCTGATGGCCATATCTGGCATGAGCCAGTGATTGGAAGGAAGTATATCATATCATTGCTTCAGAAAGAAGATTCAACTTATGCATAAGCAAAGCCACATATCCCTTAAATGAGTGTTATCCTTTTGGATCTGGGTATAGCATTAAACTTTCAGTATAAAAATACCCATAGGGTAAATGACCATAGTCTAAATGATGTAAAGTTAAAATTAAAATCACTCTTAGTCTCCTATTTACCCTTTGATGTTGTACTATTTCCATATCTTCTAGTCCCAATGTCCAGGGATAGCAGTGCCATGTTTCAATTTGCTTCTATACGATAAGATTTCTAATGATGAGGATGTATGTTGATGTCCTGTTTTCAAGTGACTTGCAGTTTCTAAATAAGCCTGGTTATCATAAAGACACCAAATAAAAAAGAAACATTACAAGACTAAATCCCACTAATACTCAGAATCTTATTTTAGAGAACCCCATCCTGATATAGTATATTTGCTCAGTGTTAATAATAAAAAAGAGAGAGCTGAACAGAGAGAGCTTCACACTGATGAAAATTTGCTTCAGTAGAAAACAAACATGTTTTCTCAGTTGATAAGCAGACAAAATAAATGGAATACAATTATACCATTTTAAAAATTTTTCTATTGAGCTTCCTTCTTCTGAATTATTTAGGATTTTCAAGATACATTTGATTTTTCACCCGAATTAAGTTTGAATAATTGCATTAGGTGATGATCCTTGGGTAAGCCTTCCATTCACTCGTCCATTCATCTATTCATTCAATGGTTACTTATTAAGCTATTTTTTAAATTTTTTCCTATTCAGTTTCTTCTCATCCTGTACCATAGACTGTCCAGAAAGATTGAAAAAAAGTTAGGAAGTTGTATGTCTTACAGACCATGAATTTTAGTTCAAACATTTCCTTATTTAAGAATGAATAGTTTCAAAAAAAGAAGTAGTAGCTTGATTACAATCGATCTCCTGAGCTGTCTTTGGGTCTGGGCCCATGGCTCTCCTGGGAAAGAATTTTGGCCTGTGACTCTGCTGAGTTACCAGAAACTGTGATTATAGATATGAGGCTGTCACTCTGTCCTAGAAGCTGACTTTAGAGTCAAGAAGATTAACTGGTGCCAGAATGACAAAACTCAGGAACCTTAAAGAAATCCTGTAGAGTTACCTGGGATAAAAAAGAAGTTATTAAATATCTTTTCTAGGTTCTAGATACCATCACACCTGCTTTCACAGGCCAGAATCTCCTTTTTTATTTACATAAAATGATTTTTAAAAAGAAATGAAATATAGACAAAAAATGAAAACAGATGAGTGGCAAGAACCATTTTCCATGCAGAATTATAAATGCAAAAAAGAAACTTTCCAAAGGATCCAGTTAAACTTTTTATATAAATGAAATCATCTAAATAACATTACTAGCAGAAGCCCTGTATCTCGGCCTTAAAAAGCCTCAGACTGTTTTTCTGGGAGGGCACAGAAGACAAGATGAGGGTATTATATCCCTAATAGAATTCTGAGATTTCTAAGTCACAGGCAAAGAATTTTTAGCTTACTCATCCACTTGGTCTGTATGTTCATATAATGGTTTACCCCTGTGGGTGATGAAAGTTTGTGCCACGATTTATTCTGTGAGTCACTTTAGGATCCATAGTTAAATTAGATGAAATGGAATTACAGTAGTCTTCCCTTCCCTTATCTGCAAGGGATACATCCCAAGACCTCTGGAGGATGCCTGAAACCATGGATAGTACCAAACCCTGCGTATACTATGTTTTTTTTCCTATACATACCTACTTATGTTTAATTTACAAATTAGGCTCAGTAAGATATTCGCAACAATAATTAGTTACAAAATATAACACTTAAAATAGTATACTATAATAAAAGTTATGTGAATATGGTCTCTTTCTCTCTCTCTCTCAAAAGATCTTACTGAACTGTACTCACTCTTCTTCTTGTGATGATAATGCCTACATGATGAGATGAAGTAAAGTGAATGACATACACTTAGTAATCTCACATTAGGCTACTGTTGACTTCCTGATAAGTCTGAAGAAAACTCATCTGCGTCCAGACCACAACTTCCCACGAGTGATGAGTAAAACCATGTGTTGGGGGGACTTTTATAACAGTCACAGACTTTTAAAGAGCAGATTCATGGAAATAGCACACTGTTTTAGTTCTTGGAAGATGATATTTGTTTTAATAATTTTGGAATATGAATGTATTGTAGTTATTGATAGATGCATCACAGCATTTAGATGAGGAAAATGAAACATGGTGTTTGAGAGAAGATACTTTTTAATCGTAAAGTCTTCTGGTCTCAGACTTCTGGTTTTCTTTCCATACAACTTATAAATTTCTGTCTGCATGCATTTACTTCTATGTGATCGCGAATTTCATTCTAGCTGTCCACTTTCAACTCTGTCCTCAAGCTCAATTTCCTTATTCTCTTTGGTTATCTTGTTTGATCTGACATTCTTCTATTCCTTTCTTTAAAAAAAGATTTTATTTATTCATTTGAGAGAGACAGCAAAAGAGAGCAGGAGTGGGGGGAAGGTAAGACGAAGGATGTGGGGGGAAGAGAGAAGCAAGCTCCCGGCTGAGCAGGGAGCCCCATGCAGGGCTCAATCCCAGGACCCCAGGATCATGACCTGAGCCAAAGACAGACACTTAACCAATTGAGCCACACAGGTACCCTAATTTCTTCTATTCTTTGCCTCTTCATTATCCAGCTTCCTTCATCCTGGTTTGGAGGGCTGTTTCCACTATCTAGACATCATTGTAAATAGAATCAATGCTTTATCCATGAAGGATATGGGTATATTTATCTTGTAGGCTAATAATGAAAATGTAAGAATTGAGACCTATATAGTTCAGTCAGAAATGATGATCAAGGCTACTTATAACAGAGACAACTATTTTCACACTAGCTGTGGATTGTATTAACTATTCTCAATATAAATAATCATTACATTATTTATAGTTACGGTTAAATTTGAGAAGGTGGGCAGCCCTGGAGGCTCAGCGGTTTAGCGCTGCCTTCAACCCAGGGCATGATCCTGGAGACCCGGGATCCAGTCCCACATTGGGCTCCCTGCATGGAGCTTGCTTTGCCCTCTGCCTGTGTCTCTGCCTGTCTCTGTCTGTCTCTCTCTCTCTCTGTGTCTCTCATTAATAAATAAATAAAATCTTTAAAAAAATTTTTGAGAAGGCAAGGTAGAAGAAAAAATAATAACAATGAGTGATCTAATACATTTTTCAGGGAATTCCAAAACTATGTTAAGGACAGTGACATTGAATGTTGATGCTGTTTTCATGATTGACTTACATTTATCCCAAATGATTCATTTTTAGGTGAAGTGTAGCTTGTTTTAAAAATTAATCACTCTTACAAATAATAAAACTGTATTATATTTATCTTAGATGTTAAAAAATTTATTTCTGAATATGTCTTAATGATCTGGTTTTATAAACAAGATTACAATTATTCTATAGTTCTAAACCTATTTGCTTTACCTCTTCAGTAACAGTTGGTATTTTCCAGGAAATCTAAAGGACACATGCTTTTCTGGATTTCTTCCAAAACAGTACATTAAATGACCTTGATTGTGCTTAGAATTTCAATTTGAAACTCTAAGCTTGGGTATGAATTCCAGTTTGAGGTTTTTGTTGAATTTCTACTGAGGCAATATGTGTAACAATACAAAACAAATTGTGGCAAACAAGCCTCTAAATGACATTTGAGTATAATTGAAAAATAATAAAATAAAAAAATTGGAAATCAATAATTTGGACATTATATAAATATATAAAATGTTTATATATATATATATCAAGATTCTTTCTAATTATAACATTCAGTAAGAAGGAATCCCCTTAATATTTGACTACCTGCAAAGAGATATTGGATTGACTTTTTGGGGGTTGTTTTCTGAGTAATAGTATGCTGTTACAATATAGAAAATCTCTGAGGTGATACTTAAAAAAAAGGTTATCAACAACTTTTTTCTTATTTTAATATCTTTACTTTGTACATGTTACTAAAGTACCATTCCTAAGAAAGCACCTACATTTTCCATGTTGATCCATGTTTGCATGTTTGCAGCTTGCTTCAAACACTATATAGGAATTAATTTTTAAAACCTTTCACTGGGACTCTCTGTGATTATGGCTGAAAAAGTCAAGAGATATGAACATTGGTTTGAGCTATCTTGGGACACTTATGCCTCTTGAAATTGCAGTGATGAATGCAATTAGAAGGTATGCTTCTGTGGAAAGAAAGTGACCTGGCCTTACAAATGGTGTAACAATCTGTCTTAGAAAAGAATCCAAATGAATGACTTTAAAGAGTCTATCTTGGCAAATAGATGGTGAATGAGTAAAGCAATGACTTTGCAAATAACTTTTATAATGTAAAGGGATTAAGCAGTTACTTTATAAAGCATTCTAATTTAAATCTTTTTTAAAAATGCTGAGGAGAATAATTTTTTTTCCATATTGTGCAGTATGCAAAAGAAGTGTAAATTCTTGTCCTTGAAATTCAATCTTACTAGGAAAAAAAGTAAAAACATTAAGGATTAGAATGAGGTAGTATTCTGTTTTTATATGTTAAATTCCTATACTCTGTACAGTGACAATAGTTAATTTTTATTGAGTCTTTTATCTTCTTTATCAAAGAAACCCTATGAGATGAGCTCTCCTCTTACTCTTCATTAAATCTATGAAGACAGGATCAAAACATATTGATAAGCTTACCCTGATCCCAGAGCCTTTAACTCAGTGCAACAGACTTACTACAGCCTCTAAGCTTCCATGCACTGAACTATAGCTATAAAAGTCTAAAGAAGAGACATGAATATATGGTAGAATAGTCAGGAAAAATTTCATGCCATATGTGGCACTTGATCTAGGCCTCAAAGAAGAGTCTGAATTTGGATAGTATTAACAAGACTAGAAAACCTGAGGCAAAAACAAAATTTCTTACCAGATTAACATGGTAAAATTGGAAGCAGAGAGGTGTTTAGGCTGAGTGGGATAAATTGGGTCAGAATTTTATTGATTTGCCAGGTAGTAAAAAATTATAGATTTCACATTCTAAGAGGATATTGACTATTTGAGAGATTTGTACAAATTATCTATAAACATTTCTTGGACAGACCTTGCCAGTCAATGTAAAAGAATAGTCTAGAATAAACTATTACAAAACAGCCTGTAAGGTACAATAATAGATATGTATAAATATGCACGGCCAAACAAGAGGAGGTACAACAAGGCTGTCAGAAGAGGTGACATCTGGCTGACGTTTAGAAGGTAAAAATAACATTTTAGCAAGATTCATCTGACACCAATGTGCAGAGTGAACTGAATAAGAGAAAGACTGAATGTCAGGTAGAAAACATGCATTATATAAAAGAAATTATGTGGTATGGTCAGCTGCCAATTTAGTTTAAGCACGATGAATTGCTGGTCAGAAAGATAATTAACCCTAAAGAATCATAGTTTTAGACTAATATTATATGTAAATAAGATGTCTCTGCAACAGTTAATTTACTTATACTGACCATGATGCTAATAAGAGCAGGGTTATGGGCTTACTTGGTCTGTTCCATGATCTTGGAGGCCCATCAAGAAGTTTAGGAGTCTCTCACAGAGGGACAAACAGAAGTAATGTGAAAACCTCCATAAAGTCTATACCTATGATGGTCAACGTTGAAAAAAAAAATAAAACCCTTTAAAACATTTAGTCAGTCAGGTGTGGGTCACCAGCATCATTACAAAGAATTATAATACCTAATCAATAAGACGTACTCCAAGCTTTCCAGATAGAGTTGAATGTCAGATCATACCTACCTAAGGTTTTATTTATTCATGCATAGTCTCTCTGGCACTATTGTCTATGTACTAATCTTCACTGCATTTGTCTAATAATGACAGTGATAATGGTAACAATAATAAGGAAAATAATATATATCACTCCTCAGATAATTTTGGAATTAGGCAGAGTAAAAACAAATAGCTACAATTTATGTAGCACACAACACATTAGCATTAAATAAATTAATTTTCACATCTTATGAACTAGGAATTTTTACAAACCTATATTACAGATGAATAAACTGAGTTTCTTACAGCTAGTGGGTATCTGAGATAAGATTGAAACCTGGGAATGATTACAATGACCACTGCATTGTCTACTATTTTATATGTCTTCCTGCATGAACTCTTTATTCTGATTTATGATGCTTTCCTGCTCCAACAGCCCAAAATAAATGTTTCAGTAATTGCAAAATGTAGAAATATAGAGAAAACATAGAAGGATTTACTGATAGAAAGTGATTACATCTTAAGCCACTGCAATCCCTATGGTTCCTTCATGACACTCCTAAAATTTAAATTTTAAATTATAAATTCCAACTCCAGAAGCGGAAAAAGGGGAATATCTGTCTTTGAGTCCAATCCCTTGAACACCATAAGAGGCATCCCCGATCCTGTTCCCTACACAGACTCTCAGACTCCTTTTTCTTTTCCCTGGGTCTAGCTCTTGTGATCACACTGGAAAGGGAGGGTGGGAGTAAGACTTCTGTCCTAGTTCTGTTTGCTGTCATCAACAGTGGCATATAAAGCTCCTCAACTGCAGTTACTCTCAACATGCGCATGCTCTCAACATGCCAAGGCAGGCAGGGAATCCTGGGGGGAAAAAATGGTATTTTCCTTTTGGTTGAGCTATCTGGACATCAAGGTCTAAGCCATCTCTAAAAATTTATCCATTTTAAGAAAGTTAATAAGGGTGACTTGATACTATTGATGTCCAGGGAATTGAAAGACTCTGGAATTTCTCTTTCTTTAGCCTCTTGCTACCTCCAGAAATTACCTTGCTGTCTAAAATTTTTGTCAATGATTTCAAACATTTACTATTAATTCATTTAAAACAAATGGTAAGCCTTTAATATATGTCAGGTCTAGTATTAGGCACTGGGGATAAAGGAACCAGAGGAATTTGCTGTCTCAGGAATCCAGGGGGTATATGCTATATTGTGTGACTTACGACCTAAAAGTTTTAGAAGGCTGAGGAAAGCAATCTCAAATTATGTGACAGGTTTTCTTTGACATTTACCCCCCCAGATAGAATGGCTTAGGATGATGGCAAGCAGCAAAGGACATAGGATTCTGATGGGGATGATGGATGACCAGCCACCGAAGTTTGCATTGTCACAATAAAATAAAAGTGTTCTGTTATGTTCAGTAGCAACTTTCCAGGAGATAAGACTTGGTTTGTGAAAATGTAAAGTTAGATAAAAACACACTGAGGAAATCTCATTAGTAGTGCTCTGTTGAAAGGAGTTATGTGATTTAGTTTTTCAGGTAGCCTTTTTTTTTCTTTAGAGGAGGGAAAGAGAGAGAGGAGGGGAGAGGAGCAGAGAGAGAGGGAGAAAGAGAATCTCAAGTAGGCTCTGCATCCAGTGCAGAGCCTGAAACGGGGCTCAGTGTCACAACTCTGAGATCATGACCTGAGCCAAAATCAATAGATACCTAACTAACTGAGCCACCCAGGCACCCCTCAGGTAGAGCTTTTAGAGATGTGGTCATCTTGAATTTTCCAGCAGTACTCAAAGAAATGAAACTGATTTTCACTCTGTTCTAAAGGTATTGTTTTGAGCAGGCTTCCAGCCAACTACAAAAAAAAAAAAAAACAAAACAACCAAACAAACAAACAAACAAAAAAGTTTATTAATTCAATTTTCTGACTAATTGATGATAAAGAGATTCTAGTATCATCTGCCTGGTTAGAATGCTTATTTCTGTTGGCAGGACCTAGAAATTTTCTTAAGACTGGAAAAAAACTTTGGACACAGTAATATAACATGGTGCATGGTTCTTATTTAAGTGAAATCAGGCTGTTATAAAAAATAATGCAACCTTGAGGGGAAAAATAAGTTGCAGCATGGCTGGTTGCTGGGTTACGTGGTAGGAAGATCTAAAGGCTTTTTGTGCTTGAGTGTTTGGAGTGTGGGTAGTGTCTAAACCTTCTTGTTTTTTCGTATTAGCTGTTAGCACTAATATTAATGTTAGTTTCCGCCCCATTCCTCATTAGCTGCCTCCCTGAGGTCACCCCCAAAGTCAGCAAACAGTGTATTTCCAAAATGGGAGTTTCAAGGAATGTTGTTGTGGTCTAGAGAGAAAATATGCTGTGAAATCTTGACAGCAAAGAACTGGCTGGAATACCAGTAGGAGCAGCAATGACTCATGTTTCTCCTCCTGTTTCTGAGGTGATTCTCCTCCTAATATCAATGACATGCATTTATTAATCACCTGTCATGTTTTAGATATTGCCATATGCACTCGAACTACCCATTACTTCATTTAATATTCCCAACATGCATTTGAGGTAAATGTTTTTACTCATCTACTTTCATCAGATGTGGAAAGAAGGCTTAGATAGGTTCAGTAATCAGCCACATTCAATTGACTAGCAAGTGAGAGAAGTGTGATTCAAACTTAGGCATATCTCTGTCCAGGTCCATGTTTTTCCCACTCTATTACATTGCTTCAAATCTGCCCAGACCAGCGAAAGAGAATACTAATTATTATAATTATTTCTCTCTATTTTCATTGAGATAATAGGTATATGAATATCTAGTTATGTTTCTAGAAAGAATAGCTTCTATCTGTACATTGCTTAATTGAAGACAATATATCATATTTTTATATCTGTTAGCAGTGTTCATGAAGCAAAATTAGAACAGAAAGAGTATTGATGGACTATTTGAATAACAAAAGAATATTTTACCTGTTGTATACAGATGTCTTTTATCTTTTTAAAATTACCCATCACTTCAAAACACTAAAAAACTTAACCTTGCTAATAGCACAAACTATCATGGCATTCATGTGTATTTTTATAATAACCCACAGCTATAAGCAGAGAGCATCTTTTGAAAACTGTTCCGCTTGCGATGCTATCTTTTGGGTAATGACCTGAAATTTTTCTGTTCAGTCAGTAACATAACTGGTGTTTGATTATAGTACTTCCCCAATCCAGAACCCAAGAGCCCTGAAGTGTTTGGGTTCTTTAGGTGGACCAGCAGCAGAAACAGTACTGGTCCCAGCCTCACTCTCATTTCCTGGAATTATGGGGAGGAGGGACACCGATTGAAGTCTGTCTCATTTTCCTCAGTTTTAAATAACCCAAGCAAGATTGCTATAAGAATAAATAAATTAATGCATAGACCATACTAAATAAACTCTCTTATATATAAAGGTATTTTAATTGCCTATATTTCAACCTAAATTTCAGTTGCTCTTTTGATTATATTTATTAGCCTTGAATAGTTTATACTTAAACATTTTTTAAGTGTAAAAGAGGAAAATTCTTTTAAATAAAGTAAAAAAAACACTAAATTGAGTCCTAAACTCTGATATGTGGCATTTTTATACAAAACTAAATTGCTACTGATTTTTTGGAAATTGAGGAATTGGGTATTTCAGCTAGTTCTATTTTCTGTTTTTCTGTGGTTGTTTTTCAGTCTAATTTTGCCTGAATAACCACAGAGGCCCCATGCTAAGTGGTGACTCAGATACACTTCGCAATAATAGCTATGTTAACTGACTTTTAATGCTATTTTACTTTTCAGTTGTTCTCCACATGTCCCCGAAGTTTAATAAAGCTGAAAACATTTTATTTTATTGTCTCAAACTATTGATTAGCTGTTTAATGTCATGTTGAAAACTCTGTGATGTATTTCCTTGCCATACCAATTAAATGAATTATCTTAAAGAAATAAGAGTTCTGCTTTAAAGCAAAGAACCCTAATACAGAATAAAATTGTTTCTTTCCAACATTACTTGGAACTCTAACATTAGCAAGCACACAAATCTTATTCTCAGTCTTGCAAAAAAAGAAATTTGATTGTTTCACAACTGATTTAGATACTCCTAGGGGCATCGCATGACAATTTAGATTTCTACTTCTTGATTTTATTGCCAACATAAGCTTATTTAAAGAAATGAATAACAAAGTCACTGACTTCAGAGAAATAGAAACATCAGAAAAGGAAAAATCTTTCAAATTTAGACCTCATTAAAGAAAAACACAACTATTTGAGACAAAAAGGAAGTATCGAGTAAAAAAAAGGATATGTCACTATTTAAATCAATCCTAAAATTTGTCTAATATTAATATAGATTATTAAGGAAATACATAAAGGTGAAATAGTGTATTAGTTTGCTAGGGTTGCTATAACAAAATACCACAGACCAGGTGACTTAAGCAATAGACATTTATTTTTCACAGGCTAAAAGTCCAAGATCAAGGGTACAGCAAGATTGGCTCTTTGGAGGCCGTTCCTTGGCTTGCAGATATCCATCTTCTCCATGTCTTCACATGGTTCCCCTTCTGTGTTTGTCTATGTGTCCAAAACTCCTCTCTTTATAAAGACATCAGCCTTTTAGATTAGGGCCACCCTACCAAACCCTTTATAACTTAATTACCTTTTAAAAGTCTCTATCCCCAAATACAGTCACATTCCAATGTACTGGGTACTAGAGCTCCAACTTTTCAATTTTGGGAACACGCAATTCAATCCAAATAACGACTTAGTGTAAGGATGATATATGTGAGTCTCTTTATCCATCTTGAGAGTATGGTACTGAGACGTGGTATTTGCTAACAGACTTAATTCATTTGCAAGGATGTACTCACCACAGAAACATTTTGCTGACCACATAGCCCTGACCTTGGACATCGTTTTCTTCTTTTTCTCCCAATAACTCCCTCTTCTTTTTTAAAAAAGATTTTATTTATTTATTTGAGAGAGAGAGAGAGCATGAGCACAAGCAGAGGGAGGGACAGAGCGAGAGCAAGAAGTAGGCTCCTCCACTGAGCAGGGAGCCTGAAGTGGGGCTCGATTCCAGTACCCTGGGATCATAACCTGAGCCAAAGACAGCTGCTTAACTGACTGAGCCACCAAGATGCATCCCCCACCAATACCTCCTTTTTATCTTAGGAATAGTATGTATTCCTAATTTTTTCAGGGAATAGCTCATTCTCTTTCACTCTAGCATCTGAACATGTCCAATACCAAATAAGGATCCCCCTGTTCTTAAATATACTTACATTACTTACTACTATGATTGGTCAAGGGAAGATCATTTAAACTAAACCATCCTATTAAATTTTTAGATTCAGAGATAAGGGAAGAGACTGCTTCTCTCTGGAGGAAAAGTTGAGAATATGTAAGCCCAAGAGTACCAAGGTATGCTAGTCTTAGTCTTCTGGGAAAAGCCAGTCTGTAGTGGTGGAGGAAGAAACTGACATGCAAAGATTTTCAAGACAATGGGCAGAGTGAGAGTTTGGAAAATTTTAAATTTTTGGCAGTCTGTACTTTATTGATGCCCTTTGTGATTATATGGATCAAAATTCTCCCTTTTTTCAAAGCTAACTCAAATTTTGATTTTGTAACTTCCAGAAAAAAGATTACTGGTTCTGTCTCCAATGAGTCAAAGATAGAGGTGTGTAGTACAGCAGTAGAAATATGATATCATGTTACTTCATTTTGGAAGCAATTTTTGAAAATACTGTGATGAGTATTTTTATTATAAGTCTTGCTATAGGAAAATATTTCTGCAGATTCTGTTTTCAAACAAGCCTCCAGAGATACCGTTTCTTTATTTTTGCTCTTGTGGAAGGTGAAGAGAAGCAGCCTCATCATGAAAACATGGATTTTAAAGAAATGCATAAAAAGAATGAGTAGGTCTGTGGTTCCCTATCAGCCCCCTGATGCTCAGACTTGCCCATTTACATGGTTTGATCTAAAGTTACATACTCAACAAATTCTTTACTAAAAGCCTAAGACAGTTGCTAAATATATCTGCAAAATACTACACAAAACTCTTTTGCTTTAGTAGTGTTGAAACTTTCTCTTCTGTCTTCATGCTCAGTAAAAACACCCTCTGATTAGTGATCCTAGAAAGAGTTGCATGAACACATCCCATAGGGTAAGCAAGATAGTTATGATTATATATTAAATGAATAAAATGAAAATCAAGATTCCAAATATATATATATATATTTTTTAATTTTTTTTAATTTATTTACGATAGTCATACAGAGAGAGAGAGAGAGGCAGAGACACAGGCAGAGGGAGAAGCAGGCTCCATGCACCGGGAGCCTGACGTGGGATTCGATCCCGGGTCTCCAGGATCGCGCCCTGGGCCAAAGGCAGGCGCCAAACCGCTGCGCCACCCAGGGATCCCCCAAATATATATTAAAGAGGTTGGCATTGGCTTCCCTTATTTAGCCTGCATGGTAAGTACCATGTATCTCCAAATGATTCATCTTGAGGAAAGTGTGTGATTCTGGAAGGATGAGAATTGATAGTAGTATCCTTAATGCATTCATCTGCTTTCAGCATAGTGTAACATATTGCATTTTTCTAATAATATTTTAACTATATTTGTAAATAATACTATCTACCTTTAAGTAACTTAAAACTAAAAATGGACATTTAGCTTTTCAAAAAAATGCTATATAGAGAATGCAGGTAATACCAATTACAAGAGCACAATAAAACAACAATGGCAAAATTAACACCTTTACTACTAGTATAATTCATCCTTCAGCCATAGTAAAAAGGCAAAAATAAAACCTTAAGATGATCAAAACATATTGGCAAATGACTTGGAATAGTAAAAATTTTCAGAAGGGGCAATTTGAAATAGGAAGTTACATGCCTTATGGCAAATGATGAATTTCATGGTAATACTAAATGATGAATCTTCATTCTAATGAATCTCACTTATTCTCACACTTAACACTGGTATGAAGTTATAACAACTAACAAGATATTTTAAAAATATTGCTTATGATATTTTAATCCCATCCTTTAAAAATTTAATGTAACATAAATAATATATTAATATAATTGTACCTGTATAATTTATAAATAAGTATGCATTTTTTTGTGCATGTTCAATAATATTTATTACTGTGGGGCACCCCTGAAGAAGTGTAGATTCCAAGGTATCCAAGTAATGCCAACTCTATGGATAACATACATACAGAATTCGCAATAAATTAATCTCATTTAATTAAAAAATATATATCTAGGTGTGTTCCTTTTCTGTAAACTATTTTAAAGGATAATTAATAAGCAAAAGGTGCACAAGACAAGAATTAAAACTTAAGAGAAGCTTGCTATACTAGTGGTTTTTATCTAGAGTTTACAATAGCCATACCTGGGACACCCATTAAATAAACAGATGCCAGGGTCTCACCAGAATTGTGATCTTGAATGAGCCCCAACAAATGTAGTTTCAAAAAAACTTCCTTGGTATTTCAATCAATAACTCCCATTTACAGCATCATAAAATATTTATTCAGGTATTTTTATATATTGATGTATAAGTCATCTCTTTCTCTCTCTCCTCTCTTCTCTTAGTTTCTGGACATAACACCAAAGCAGATCTAATATAGCTTTGTAATCTTTATAGATTAGAAGGAGTTTTGTGTTGGATGTAGTATTGTATATATATTTTCTTAGTCTGTAACTTATTTTTTTCACTCTCTTAATAAAGTCTTTGGATGATTGGAAGTTATCAATCTAGTACAGTGCAGTTTAGTAATTTTTTTTATCTTTATGATCAGTGTTTTTTTTTTTTTTTTTATGCCCTGTTTGGAAACCTTAGCCTACTACCACATGAAGTTCTCCTATTTTTCTTCTGAAAGTTTGGTTCTGTGCCTTATTCATCTAAATCTGCAACCCACTTGAAATTGATTATTGTGCATTATGTGAGATACTGGTCAAGTTGTAATTGATCATTAATTTTTAAAAATAAGTGAGCAAGTTATGGAAAAGCTAATGCTGAAAATCACTGAATCCACTTAGGTACCAAACTACAACAATTAAGAGACTCAAAGCTGACAAAATAGCTGAAATATTCTATAAGTAACTAATATTAGATTGTGGAGGATCAAAATAATAATGATAATAACAATAAATAAAACTGTATGTATAACATAGGCTATAAATATCAGAAGCAATATCTATAACAAATATCAAGAAGTCAGAGAAAAATGTAACAAATGTTAGTGTGCTATTTAATCTTTCAAAACAAGGAAGCAATCAATTAAAAAATATATAATGATTCCGAGCTTCCAATGGATTTTATAAACCTTTCTTAATCTTAGGACCTCATATAGTGAGGAGAAATGTATATCTAAATTTTAGAAATTTCTCAGCTTAACAAGAGAAATATTTTATATTAAATTTCTTTTTTCTAAAAAAAAATAAAAAAAAATAAATAAAAAAAATAAATTTCTTTTTTCTATTAAATTCAGATAGCATTAAAACTAACGAAAGATATGTAAATATGATCATCTTAATGAAATTATTCCCCCCAAGTATACAAATGGTGTGTATGTCTGTGTGTAAGAAGTTATTTATGGGTGTGTAGGAAGGATTGTAAATGTTTTATTTTTTTTTCTTTACTTTTCATCACTGCTTGATTTTTTTTAAAAGAAAAATATATGCATCATTTATACAAAAAAGAATAAGGCTGTAATTCAATAAATGGATTTACTCTATCAATGGATTTGTACCCTAATGTTATCTAAGCTTACCTTCAGATTTTAAAAAAACTTAATTTTTCTTTAACCCAACAAAAATCTAAATACTTTTATTTTGATGTTGATAATTACAAATGACAAATCATAATTTTATTACAAAAATAGGTTTTCTTATTTCTATGGTGAAATTAATTATGATTATTGATATGTCTCATTGGAATTGTTCTTTCATTATTTATAAAATTTAATTTTTAAATTTCAAATAGTTCTTTTACTGTTTTTATACTTATAGTATGACTGTCAGGCAGAGAGTACTGTTTATGATACTGATAATGGGGTTGATCTTCGGGTAAAAATAACTATAAATTTATCAGCTTTCTCCAACTAAAAAGAATACTATAATAGGAAGAATTAGATATGTATTCAAGTCACTCTAAGAGTAGAACCATATTAGGGGATCAGGGGAAAAAATAGTTAAAATGAGTCATTTGGCATATAGTTTGAGGACTGGGTTGTCTTTCAGGTAGTGAAAATAAGATTAGAGAGAACTGCATGGGAAAATAGTGGTATTATGATGAGAAAATATGTCATTCATGAAGAAGTTATGCATTTTACTTACGCAAAGGATAGAAAAAGGGTAGGAATGATCAAGGATGCTGGCAAAACAGGCTTAACTTAATTGTTTAAGCCTTGATGTTTAAATAAGGACCCTGTGTTTGATTTGTGCTTATATGTAATCTTTCAAAGACTTTACATACTTCATCATAATTGAAATTTATCTGACTGCTGCATATAGCATGAATTAGAAGAGGGAGAGATTAAATAGAGGGATTCCGGTAAGAAGGTTATTTCAGCACAAGTAAGAAATAGTCAGTCCTGCACTAATTTGATAGCATGGAACAGGAAGGATGGGATTGATTTTATATGTGGAGATTAGCATCCAATTGATAGTTGCATGTAGGTGGTAAAAAGAAGGAATCAATTAAAAATAATTTCCTGTTTTCAACTTTGGGTATACACAAAACATGTAACAAATCAAGAGGAAGGAGAGATTAAGATGAGGGAACAGATTGCTCTATTTCAAAGGCTAGTGAAACAGAACTGTTTTTTTTTTTCTTTGTTGATCTTTTTTATTTTATTTTATTTTTAAAATTTTTTAATTTTTTAAAATCTTTTTTATTTTAATTTTTTGTGTAGTGTCATTTGTTTTAGAGAATTTCCCACATCTGGATTTGGCAAATTACATCTCTGTAAGAAACCATCATTTCTTTTTTTAATCCTTAAGCCTAGTATAGAAGGTAGTTAGATCTAGAGGATTAAGGTTCTCATCCTCCTCTATCTCTCCCTCTTTCTTTGACAAAATTTTTACTTTACAGATGAGCTTTGTGCTTCATATTCCTTCACAGTAAGAGTTATATAATTCCTGGATGTTCTGCTTTTATATCTGGATGCTTTATTTCACTTGATGTGAAACTGATCAGAGAGCGAGTTCTCATCTGCCGGTTTCATCCAACATAAGATTCCCCAACAGTCTTTCATCTAATGGTTTTATTTTCCTTTGAAGATATTGCCTAATCATTATTTCACACCACTGTTTCTTGTTCTGTTTTGTTCTTAGTTCTACCATTACTTCCATATTTACTTGGAATTCTCTAAAGAAAGATGTTCACTCATGGACTATTTGGGCACTGTAAAATTCAGGACAAACAGGAAGATCATGACAAATTTTTTATTCTTTTCTTTACTAATTTTCAGAATCGAGTTCATATGTAACAGCCTTCAAAATTGACCAATGGTATTTTTTTTAGCATATAAATTCATGTTTTTTTTTTAAATTTAGTTGATGACATTTTAAAATTCAATGCACTTTCTTTATGGTGCTTAAATTATCTTTGGCCAAAGACAGCTTCTCCCAGTTGACTCCCAGGTCCTTTAACTCGTCTTCAATAGTATTTGACAGCTTCCCTATTTTCTGGAATGATATATACATATATATATATATATATATATATATATATATATATATTTTTTTTTAAGAAGTCCTGGTTTATTTTATTTATAAAAAAAATAAATAAATTTTAGTGGGAATTTTACTTAGAGTCCATGATCTAAGTGCTAGAAATTCTTTTTAAAAAATTATTTATCTATTTGACAGAGAAAGAGCACAAGCAGGGGGAGCAGCAGACAGAGGGAGACAGAGAAGCAGGCTCCCCATGGAGCAAGGAGCCCAATGCCTGGCTCCATGCAGGGCTCAATCCCAGTACGCTGGGATCATGACCACAGTCAAAAGCAGATACTTAACCAACTGAACCACCCAGGTCCCCCTAAGTGCTAGGAATTTTTATTGGTACTAAATATCTTTTTTCTAGTCCCTTTCAGTGTACAATTAGAAAATATGATTTCTTTCCAAAAGAAAAGTAAATAAATTTGTGTTGCAGTTTATAAGTCCCATTAAAGATTACAAGATAATTCCATCTATCTCTCTATCCATTCCTCCAATGATCCAAATTCATTTATTTCAATTAGTTACGAACTTCAAAGGATTCTTTTTAACTTTTATATTTAATTTAGTTTTCACATTAAATACTAAAGCAAACAAAACACAAAAAAAACCAAGATACAATCAGAGAAAGCTGTAGCACAGTGGACTACAAATCAGAAATCATAGAAAAATATATAGTACTACTATACTACATAATTATTATATTTAATTATCATAATAATTATGAATATTTAAAGATTAAATCACTATGAGTATATCTTGTGGGATATGTTAGAAGTGTAGGTTGATTCAATGGAACAACACATGAATAGAACATATATTGTAATGAAATACCAAAGAACCATTTATTATGTGCAGTTGCATATGTTTCCAAGATTTTATTGTCATGCTGTAGTTAGGTCAGAGATTTTTGTAGTTATTAATAGAATTCCTATTTTAAGATTCCTGACTGGTTCCTTGCCTCAGTTTTTCCCCATTCCCTTTCCATTTCTGACCTTATGTTACTTTTCTTGGCAAAACTCTCCAATTGCTTTGACTATCTTATAGTACAAGTCCTTACTATTCTGTTAGTTCCTATATGATCAGTCTGCTCAATCCCTCTAATTCATAGACCTCAGCTCTTATTATTCTTACCAACTCACTCTGTCCATATTGTCCTCAATTCTAAGTATTCCAAGCATATCCCAGTCTCAGTGGATAAGTTGGTTTTTGTTACAGATTTGAAGACACTTAAAATCCTTTATCCCCTAGTATTGTAGATATTATGTATGGTTTATTTTCATTTTATTATTTATTTGTTCTTCTATTTTCTGGTATAGTAACTAGGAGAAATAAAAAATTACCAGTACCATATTTCCAGAATATGATGATTTGGTTTTTGTCTTTAAGTACTCCATAACTAATTATTGAAAGGAAGTAGATGAGCTCATAAAATTTCACAAAATGTCAAAGAGTTAGAAGGATGAAATCTCCTAGATATAAGTCTAACCACTTTATTGGATCATCGATCTGTATGTTTGGTAAGGTCTTCCTATAGGGAACAGGATTAAAGAGAACCCAGGAACAGTTACAAAGAGTTTTCAGAGATATGGAAAGGGACCAAGGAGATGTGGTTTCAATATGTCAGAGGACGAAAGAGGAAACACCTTTCTTCAGAGAAGCTATCACAGTCCTAAATACTTCAGGAGGTAGAGAAGACAAGTGATTGGTGATTTTGGAATAATTGTTTTAAAATAATAGTATAGGAAGTAGAGTCAGGGCTTAGCCTATTGCTGTCCATTTTACTATTGAATAACATTGAACATTAACATGCAGTGGCGATTTCACAAATTTATTTATATTGCATTTATTATTTAATAGGGCTTAATGCAAAGTCAGAAGATGAAAATAGAGGGTCATATGAATGGCACTTTTATGGAAGTTTCATTCTGAGGTTGAATTGAAATGTAAACCATGTCTAAACACACAGAACGTGAGAGACTCCTAACTCTGGAAATGAACAAGGAGTAGTGGAAGGGGAGGTGGGCGGGGGGACAGCGTGACTGGTTGAGGGAGGCACTTGATGGGCACTGGGTGTTATACTATATGTTGGCAAATCGAACTCCAATAAAAAATATACCAAAAAAAAACCCACATTAAACTCAGACCTTAACTAGGTGTGGCTTGTATAAACTGGGAAGATTCAGAAGTCATTTTTAAGCATAGCTTTAAAGCAAACACATTAACATGTTAAATCTGATTAAATGTTCTCTATCCAGATTCATTTTGGAAAACTTCCCATTTAAAATGAACTAATGTAACATTGTGTTTTAACTATACTCAAATTTTTAAGAATTAAAAAATTGAAACAAACATCTATAGCACTATCCATTATCCTTGGAAACATTAAATGAATGCCTCTTCTCAGAAAGTACTGACAAAAAATTTCCAAATAACTTTGAATTACAAGTATGATAGAATATCCAGTATAACCTATATGTATAAAATTATTAGATTTTTAAAAATTTAATTATATCCTGTAATTAGTGAGAAAAACAAATTTACTATATATATTTCAGATATCACATAATTTGACATTAAGAAGCTATTTTAGCTACCACCACACAATTTTTTAGCATAATAATATTAAACAATTTCTTTAAAAATTATTAGAATACTTCTTCAAATGATCTCTCCAAGGCACATTACACTTACTTTATTATTACAATTATCAATAAATTATAAAATCTTATACTGAAAATACATTTTTTCAAATAATGGAAACATGTTTATTTTGGAAAAAAGGGAAATGGAGATAAACACTTATAATATTTTGCAATAACCAATTCTGAATCCCCCTACCACTTTTGTGTTAAATATGCAATTTCAGACTCCTATTTTAAATTTAACATACTTAATCATATTTCCATGTTTGGAAAAGACAGTTTATATAGCCTCTTTCTCAATGGTTTATGGTATGTCATTTGGATGTGCATAAAATAATTATTTTATCCAAGTGTTACAAATTGGTGTTTGTAACTATAAAAAAAGATAGTGTAAACAAGGTAACTATTTTGTCTATATCATGATTTCTTTAGAAAAATATTGAGAAGATAATTTCAAGACCAAAGTGCATTTACATCTTCATGATTTTTGTTGCATAATAACAACATTCCTCTTGTTTTTCTCTCACGTCACTGATTTGACTGTGGCTTGGTAAGGCAGGCTGCAGCTTCAGGCTGGTCTCAGCTAGGTCCGCTTCACATGTCTCCTCATTCTCCTTTGGCCAGATTTTACCTGAGCATGTTCTCATGGTGCCCACTGGATTGCATGTAGATAAACAGCAGTGTAAGATGCTGTGAGGCCTTGACCCTGAAGTGATTGAAATGCTGTTACTTTTGCCCATATCCTATTGGGCAAAATGAGTCATGTGAATAAGGTCCAACACTGGTAGGAAAGGAAAATCTACCTGCTGGAGAAAGTGGGGTGGTATTTGCTTAACTATCTGAACCGTTACTTTTGGTGATTCATTTGGTTCAATTTGCACTATTTTATTGTTAAGGTCAATATTTGGGGACATTTATTTTTTGTGTGAATGGTGCATCCACGACTTAGAAGCTTAAAAAGTATATGCATTCAAATCTATAAAACATTATTCTTTAGGATTTGTGTCACTAATGTAAATGTTTATCAGATGCTTCCTCATCAATATGCTATGAAAATATTCACTTATAAGTTTTGTGGTTTTGTAATTATATATTGTTGCTGTTGTATAATACATTTTTGAACATTTACTTAATCTGAATGTATTTTGGTATATGTTGTGAAGTAGGAGCCTGGTTTAAAAAATATTGCCAGTTGTATTAATTTATTGAATATTTATTTAGTTTATTAATTTTAGTTAATTACTTATTTGTTGAATTTATTTGTTAGATAATTCAAACTTTATCCACTACATTTTGACCATTTTAAATTTATTTAAAAGAATACCATGCATATTATTACTGTCTGCATTTTTGTTTTTATAGCTCTTGATCACCTTAAGCTGGAAGTCTACCTATTGCACTGGTCCGCTCAACTAGTTCTTGTGTAAATTCACAAATTCTTTTTTCTTCTTCTCTTCTCATTAATGAATTGATTCTAATTCCTTTATACAGTAAGCATGTTTTATATTTATTCTTTCAACTTATAGTTCTTATTTATTTTTCTAGCTGTTTGAACCCAATGCTTTGGGCTAATTTTTTATTTTAGATAAATAGACTTAATATTTGGGCTTTTTTCCTTATCATGTTGGTTACTTCCAATAGTTATTGGCAATAGTACACCTGTTGTCATTAATATTTAAACCTTTTGCATATAATTTGGTTTCCTTTTTAGTTCAAAAATTGTTTAAACCATAGCTATCATTTGTATGTGAACTTTTTTTTAATAATATACTTTATATTTTCATGACTTAGAATGATGTTTGCGTTTAATTCTCACAAATTATTTTTCGTCATTTTGCTTCAATTTCTTCTGTGGTTTGAAAGATATTTAGAAGAGTGCTGTCTCTTATTTTTGCATTTCTAAGTTGTTTAAATTTTGGTTTTATTTTTATTACTTATTTTTAATATTTTGGTGATAAGATCAGAGAATATGGCTTGTAATGTTTCTATTAAAATTGCTTGAATTTTCTTTATAGTATATTATCTTATCAGATTTTGTAAATGTACAATACATAGACTTTCTATAAACATGTATTTTCTAATTTGCATACAAATTTACCTATAGATTTACCTACATTTTACTGCTTAATTCCAATCTCTGTGCCTTTATTTATATTTTATTTAATAGACTATTTTGCATTCTGATAGAGATGCATGACAGCAATTGGATTATCCTTATTTTGGGCATAAATTGAGATTGCCCTTTCCTATTCACTTATCATTAGAAGAGCCCAAGTGACTTTTTTTGAACAGTAAAATATTAGAGAAAGTGCTATGCAGTGAAAAATTTTGCATTTTGCAGTGAAAAATTTAATTGCTAAAACTTGACTCCTATATTTCTCTTGAATATAGTGATCTTGAAAGCACAGAAAAGTTTGAACCTCCTTTAGCCCAATCTTTGCGCGACTACAATAAGCTGAGGCTCTTGCCAACCCTTGCTGGCTAAGTGGCATGAAAAAATATATAAATCTGTGTTCTTGGGATGCCTGGGTGGCTGAGCAGTTGAGCACCTGCCTTCGGCCCAGGGCATGATCCTGGAGACCCAGGATTGAGTCCCACATCAGGCTCCCTGCATGGAGCCTGCTTCTTCTGCCTATGTCTCTGTCTCTGTCTCTCTCTCGTCGTTCATGAATAAATAAATAAAATCTTAAAATAAAATAAAAAATAAATAAATAAATCTGTGTTGTTTTAAGCCATTACATTTTTGAGGTTATTAGTTCCCACAGCAATGTTCATTGTTGTCCAGTGAAATTTTGCACATATTTTAAAATATTGGCATCCAATCAAATTTAAAATAAAATAAAACAGTGTGAAAGGTAATGTAAGGCAGCCATAGCAAAGATGATTGTGGGCCAAATTAGAGCCATGTGCTGCCAGATAAAAATCTTTATATCATCTTTTCCCACTATGATTGATTTTTTTTTGCCAGCTTCTCTTTGAATATCTAAAAGGTTTGGTTTTATGTATTTTTATGCCAACATTTTTGTAGATTAATTTTTCAATGCATATTTGTTGAAATATACTGATTCTTTGGCTAAGAAGTTCACAAAACATACAGAGTTTAAGTGTAAGAAATGTACTCATGATGCATAGTGGAAGACACACACACATATGTATATATAACATGCACTTATATGTATGAATATGCATTATGTATATATGCATATATATTCCATTTATATGTACATGTTACATAATACTTCCAGCCAATTAATTCTCAAATACCCAATTTTCTCTCCTACATGTGAAATATCCAATTAGATAATTAGTGAAAACATTTATTTAAAGAATAATGTAAAAAATATATAAATAAACCAAAAAATAATATATAGCATTAATTAGATACCTACCTACAGCCAGGTACTATTAGGCATTACACATGCAAAAGTCAACTTAATACTCCTAAAATTTCAATGAAATATGTCATTATCATCCCCATTTAAAAAATGGAGGTGGAAAGGAGAAAGAACTAAAGATCAGAGATGTAAAGGGTCATACAGTTGATGAGGAAATGGGCACCGAAACAGATTTGTGTGAATTTGAAGCCTGTGCTGAATCATTCTCTGCCTGATCCTGGGCTTCTGGCTTCTTCCACAAAGACCTAAAGACAGAGTACACAGCTTGAAGACGGGTCAGTGTGGGAATGACAGTCAATGGGAGTCTTGAATAGAAGAGCAGCAGCTAGCTCACTTGTTACTCTGTACAACCAATTCCTGGTCACTTTCTTAGCTCATCTATCTTTTGTGCTGGTTGACTCTTTAATTGTCATTCCCTGGTTATCAACCTTTTGTAGCCCTTTTGCTTATTTTTGTTTTCTCCAAATCTGTCACTAAAAAGAAGTACTTCATTTCTGTAGATTAAGATTGTCAGTTGGTGGGGCAACTGGCTCAGTTAGTAAAGCATTTGACTCCTGGTTTCTGATTAGGTTATCAGGGCCCTGGGATGGAGCCCCCGTGGGGCCCAGTGTGGATTCTGCTTGTCCCTTTCCCTCAGTTCATCCCCCCTGTTCTCTCTCTCTCTTGAATAAATAAATAAAATCTTAAAAAAAAAAAAAAGATTGTCAGTTGTCAACTAAGAATTTTACACTTGGGACACCTGGGTGGCTCAGTGGTTGAGCCTCTGCCTTTGGCTCAGGTTGTAATTCCAGGGTCCTGGGATCAAGTCCTGCATCAGGCTCCCCGCAGGGAGCCAGCTTCTCCCTCTGCCTATGTTTCTGCCTCTCTCTGTGTTTCTCATGAATAAATGAATAAATCTTAAACAACAACAACTTTACGCTCGTTTTTTATAATAATGTTTGATATTTGATAAAAATAAAATATTTTGTAGTAACCATAAGAGAAAACAATTTACATGATTTAACAGACACACTGTTGGTATTTAACAGATTATTGCATTTAATTACTGCATTTTAAAATTTTTATAGAAGATGCTATTATTAATCCCTTTTTTTTTCTGATGAAGAAATAAGGCTTCAAGCATTTTTGCATTTGGCTCAAAGTCATGCCACCATGAGGAAGCCTACAGTCAGACCCAGAATTGCAATTGAAATACTTATTTTCCCACTGAATTATGCTTTGCAGAGTAAATGGGAGGAACAATCCAGAATAGTATATACCATTGGCTTCTCTGTTTCATGTCTTATCTCCATTTATTTATTTGTATACACACATTTTCAAAACCAGAGAACATTTATTACCATCACGCCTGTTTACTGCTCAGGTGGTCCTTGTTCTCCCTCTTGCCTCTTCCTTTCTGTTTTCAGAATCTGATTCCATTTTCAACAGTTACATCATCGATTTCTTCAGGGCCAGTGTTGCATTCCTATTATCTATCTTTTTCCTTTATTTACTTTTACTTTTCTCTCCTCTTCTTTTATTTGGTATCTTCTCCATTTAAGTTCAAGAAATGTTATAGCCACAAGCTATAGGTTGTATGATCAGCTGTCATGGTGAAAAATTTGAAATAATGTAAATACTTAGCAAAATTGGAGGATTGTCTCAATTTTTGTATTTTGTTTTACTGATTCCTTATAGATTAACTATTTCTTAGATCAGTTGTGAATATATGTAGCTCTAGCTACTCTTATTCTGGGGATTTTCCAAATTAACATTTTATCTTGGTTTACCATGACTATTTCTTTAATATTGCAGGGGAAGCTTATTAGTACACTTAATTTTAAAAAATTCTAATTCTAATATTTATTATTAGAATAATTACTAATTTCATTTCCCAAACTTTGTTCTGAAATGGTCTTGTTCTAAGGGGTTTCAATAACTTTTTTATTGAAATAAGTTTAGAGAATCAGTGTTACATATGGTGGTTTCTTCTTTGCAGGCCTCAGAAGCTTCCTTATTTTAATATTTAAATGGACTTAATATTTTTGTGGTCACATAATACCCATTCACATTTTGGAGGATGCTGGTGTTCCCAGATCAATTTGCAACACAACTATACTGCCAATACTGCCATCATAAAATATTTCCTAGTATATTACCATTGTTCAAAATCAAAGAAAACATTGTGTTCAAGTCTATGTAGATAAAAAGTTACCTACTGTGGGGGTGCCTGGGTGGCTCTGTTGGTTAAGCTTTGTGCTCGTTTTCGGCTTAGGTGGTCATTTGAGAGTAGTGAGATTGAGGATTGAGCCCCACATAGGGCTCTGCACTCAGCAGAGTGTCTGCTTGGATTCTCTCTCTCTCTCCCTCTGCCCCTCCCCCTGATCATGCTTTCTCTCTAAAATAAATGTTTTTTTTTTTTTTTAAAGTTACCTACTGTGGTAGAATTTGACTCAAGGAATTGAGAATCTTTCATTTGTTGCTTACTGCATTTGCCACACTATATTGAAGAAACTGGAGACCAAAACACAATTTAAACACATTTTTAGAAGAACAAGATATGAATCTTGTTTTCAAGAAATTTACCCATTGAACCTATATGGTTCTAGATATGGTGAAATGTGATAACTGTTTTAAAAGTACAATTAAACAATTATTTGGTCCACAATGTTCTAATTTTAGTATTGCTTGGTCTTCTGTACCTCAGAATGTACCCAGTTTATATGATAATGAAATAAGTCTTGCTTAGTAAATTAATTGTTTGCTGGGTTGCTGCTTCATGTTTGTGAATACATGGTCACTAATGTCTCATAGTAATTTAATAAATCTTTTAAACTATTAAAATTTTAAAAAGCCAATGTGGATGATAAGAAAATACTACTTGCTTTAGAAGAGAAAAAGAGGATAGTGGAAATAATGACAAAAAAAAAACTTTTGCAATTTTTTTTTAAATCCTACTCCATCTGAATTTCCAGGATAGGACTGATCTTTAAAATAATTGCTAGTTCAATGTCTCTGGCAGCCTATCTACAACAGAGGAGAAAATTTCATACCATTGTAAAGATATAATAACTACGAGGTAGAAAATAAATGTCTGAATGATTTTATGACAGGCATTACCATTCTTAATACCTAAGTGAAATGGAACTGTAACTAACTGATAGATTAATAGAATGTTAAAGGGTCCAGTAGCTATGATGGGTTGCTATTAATTTTTTATTGCTTAGTTGGTTATGTATCTGTTTCCTAAAAAATAAAGACAAAATATAAATGAATAGTTAGAAAACACTGGTAAATAATAAATCTTATATATTCTCCATTTTTAAGAAAAGAGACAGTGCAGAGGTAAAGTGAACAAGGTCACTTAATAAGGCACTTTCTCAGTCAATTTCTTAAGAATAGTTTTGAGTCCTTAAGACCAAAATGTTTTAAATATTCATTTACCTAGATGATAATTAGAGAGAAAGATGACAATGATTTTAAAATACCTTATGCCAAGTGAGATAAATCAACTAAAGAAAGATTATTATATAATCCCATTCATATGTGGAATTTAAGAAGTAAAACAGAGGGTCATAGAGGAAGAGAGGAAAAAATAAAACAAGATGAAATCAGAGAGGGAGACAAACCTTAAGAGACTCTATTAATCAGGGATCCCTGGGTGGCTCAGCGGTTTAGCGCCTGCCTTTGGCCCAGGGCACGATCCTGGAGACCCGGGATCGAATCCCACATCGGGCTCCCGGTGCATGGAGCCTGCTTCTCCGTCTGCCTGTGTCTCTGCCCTCCCCCCCTCTCTCTCTCTCTCTGTGACTATCATAAATAAATAAAAATTAAAAAATAAATAAGAGACTCTTAATCATAGGAAACAAACTGAGAGTTGCTGGAGGGGAGGTGGGTGGGGGGACATAGTAACTGGGTGATGAACATTAAGGGTGCATGTGATGTAATGAGCACTGGATACTATGTAAGACTGATAATGGGGGAACCCTGGGTGGCACAGCGATTGAGCGCCTGCCTTTGGCCCAGGGCACGATCCTGGAGACCCAGGATCGAATCCCACGTCGGGCTCCCGGTGCATGGAGCCTGCTTCTCCCTCTGCCTGTGTCTCTGCCTCTCTCTCTCTCTCTCTCTCTCTCTCTCTCTGTGTGTGTGTAGTGTGTGACTATAATAAATAAATAAATAAATAAATGACTGATAATGAATCACTGAACTCTACCTCTGAAACTAATAATACATCATATGTTAATTAACTGAACTTAAATAAAATTTAAAAAATAAATGTGGACTCTTAGCACAGCGAGGAAAAATCAAAATGAATTTTAAAAAAATCTTATAAGATCTTCAATAGTGCTCAAGGAAGGAAGTTAGCACTGGTGTTCCCTTCGAGACCTGAGATGAGGAAGTTATGCTTCCCACCTCCAGGACTTATGCTATGACTTCTGGTTCTTCAAGTGCAAATATTGAGGGAAAGATTGTGGACGAAAGACCTTGTGATCATCCCAATACAGGAAAACAAGCAAAATGAGTTAGAACGTATGTTCTTTAAAGCCATGTGTGCACATGTCTTTTGGTACTGTGCCCAACACATCTGAGCTGAATCTGAGTGACATGCACCCCTCATCTCCTAGACCCTAAGAGTAGACAGAGGTCTGGTATTGCATAGGATGATGTAGATGAACAGGAGAACTCTGCCTGGGTCAACAGGGAAACATCCCACCTAAGAACACCTGGAAGAACAGCCTCTTTATTTTGCAGAACAATATGTTGGTGCCCAACTTGTATAGGCCGAGGAGAGGACTTGCCCTGAAGAAGCCAGGCGTACCAGTGTTAAGCCAAATGTCAGACTTGTAGGAGGGACAGAGCCACCTACACAGCCAGCCTGCTAAGGGAATAAAAGCAAAGAGGTTCAAATGTTTCCTCTCCCTTGCTTTGGATCCTAATTTTATTCTACAGTTTTATCACTGGCAACATCATAGAAGAGATCTACATAGTGCTGGACTTGTGCCAGACCCCTTTCTTTGATAGGTCAGCCCTGCTGAGCTTTGTGGACATGATGAGTATCCTAAAGAACTTTCACCAGATGGACATGGTCAAGGTCTAAAGTGAAGTGTACTGAAAGAAGAAAAAGACCCTACTATCCTCATCTGAGAGGTCTGAAGAGGAATTTTGCTAATTCATGGAAGTCCTTGAAATGCTAGATACTGTATCATACAGCTTTTTGCATCTCAATTTGAGATATTTCTTCCTGTCAGATACTTGCTGGCAGACTAGAACTTGATCTGTAACAAAAGATCTAATCTATGTTTCCCCCATATTGCAACTTAGCAGAAGGCTAAAGCCAGTGTTTTGAGGTGAGACTCTTTTTTAAACATAACTGTGTTGCTTGGAGTGTTTCTGTTGAAAGGACAAGAGAGAGGTTTCCGGTTTTTCCTTGTTCCTGCATGAAAATAGATCTTAAGTGAAATCTTGTGACACAATATTACACTCCACAACTGGTATCACTAGCCACTTTCTGCTCGAGCTACTTGTCACTCACTCTCAACTGTTTCCTTAGCTCAGTGGACAGAAAGAAGAGTGCTAAGCACATGCATGTGAGCAGATGCACATATACATGGGCGGAGGAGACTTTATGCATCTGCATCATAAACCTGTACCTGTAGCATGCTCAGCGACCTTCCCTGCCCAACACAAAGGCTACTAGACCATGTGGATTCCAAGACTCCTGCTGTGGGATTAGGGCTGTTTTCCTAAACATATACTTGAATATTAAATCTACTTTCCAGGGGCTTGAAGCTTTATTGGTGCCACTATACTGAGGATCTTTTTCATGGATTTAGTACTACAGACAAATGAATATTCAAGAATAACTAGAAAGACACTAAACAATAAAAGCTACTGGGAGAGACTAAACTTACTAAATATCAGAACATAACATAAAGCCTGTGTTATTTTTTTTAAAAAAGATTGTATTTATTTATTTGAGAGAGAGAGCACAAGGGAGAGGGAAAAGCATGAGCAAGAGGGAGAAAACATGAGCAGGGGGAGGGCTGAGGGAAAGGGAGAAGTAGACTCCCTGCTGAGCAGGGGCCTGGATGGACATGGGACTGGATCCCAGGACCCAGGGCCCTGAGATCACCGCTTGAACTGAAGGCAGATGTTTAACTGATTGAGCTACCCTGGTGCGGCAAGCATGTGTTATTAAAACAGTATGCTACTAGCACAGATATGGACATATAGACTACTAGAATACAAAAGAAAGTTCAGAAATACAGTCATACGTGAGAAATTTAGTATATAATCAAAATGGCATTCCTATGATAAGGGAAAAATGAATATCTTAAGAATTGATGCAGAAACAACTGAATAGCAGTTTAGGAAACAATAAAATTAGATTCAATATCCAACACCATACCTAAGAATAAACCTCAAAATGATCAGCTAACTACATGCAAAGAATAACATTGTACAAGCACTAGAAGAAAAATTAGTGAATTAGCTCCATAACCTGTGTACTGGAAAGGTTTTCTAATGACTCAAAACCAGATGCAATACAAGTAAGGATTGATATTTTTAATAATATTAAAGATGAAAATAAAAATGTTTTGCATGGCAGTGAAGCATCATCAGCAAAGGCAAAAAAAGGAAAAAAGAAAAAATACTTGCATATATGCTTAGGTAAAAAGCTAATAGCTCTAATACATTAAGCATTCTTCAAATTTTTACTCTTCAAGAAATGAAGTAAAACCAACAACTATGGGTGTAAAAACTAAAATGATTTCCAAATTTCCAAACCATAATAAAATGATTATTTTGGTTTAATTTTCAATAAATCATTACCACACTGA
This sequence comes from Nyctereutes procyonoides, assembly GCF_905146905.1. NCBI lineage: Eukaryota > Metazoa > Chordata > Mammalia > Carnivora > Canidae > Nyctereutes > Nyctereutes procyonoides. Next base: position 244,099 of record NW_026575158.1, on the reverse strand, counting down.
TGGGGACAAAGCAGAATTAATCTAAGTAAATTATGAAGACAATTTTTTAATTTTGTACTGGTGAGGGTTAGCAATTTTCATAACGTAATTCTTGTATGTATTCTATAATTGAGCACATCAGTATATAACTAAAATGTGTTGAGAATGATGGAAGCCAAATTTCTCCTTGCTGAGGAAGAATTTACAAAGGGGAAGGCTAGAATTAATCTGGTGCCACTGGATTGGAATTGGAGGTATTAAGATGAATTTATGAACTCATAGTATATATTTACCCATATCTATATAATCTATATCTGTATCTACCTAATATTGATGTATGTGAATAATTTCCAAGTCCTGCTCACTTAAAAGGCTTAAAACAATAATATACCAATAGCACTGAGTACACCTAATGTTCACTTTTTTAAATGTATTTTTTTAGTAGAGTTTGATTTGCCAACATATAGTATAACACCCAGTGACTTAATGCAATGAGAGCTTCTAGGGGAATTGGGTGAATCCTGGACTAGAGCAGAAAAAATATAACATGAGCCTGAAGTAGTATATGCTGCAATTATGCCAGAAAATACAAAGTGCTCAAAAAGTGGTGGCAACATGTCAAAGGACATAGAATCTGGTTGAATGGGTTCTCACTAGCCAAATGTGGGCTCACTTGAACAATTACGTAATGATAGCATGCTATAACCCACTGAACAAAATAAAATAAGAATCTTATTGTCTGTACCGACATAAAGAAATGGACACATAAATGAATAGGGGAATGAGCAAAACATTATAGTAACAGGATAATTAATACATCTTAAGTGAAATAATGGAGTTAGAAGATATCTTTTATTATCATTTCAATACTAATTGATACTGGCAGGAATAAGCAACAGATGCTAATATTAATGAGTGAAAATATGGTGAGGAACAGAATATTTTCATGGTCTCAAAGCATCTCCCTACAAATTATTAATTACAGAGAGGAAACAGACATAGGAGATATTAATGTTAACATTATCAATACTAGAACAAGCTAGAATTATGTATGTCCTGATGTGTTTGATGCACAGAAAAGCTACAACATCACTTCTGTGGCATTTGCTTTAAAATTGACAACCTGAACCTAATCATGATGAAACAAAAGACAAACTTAAATTGAAGAATTATTCTACAAAATCTGGCTGAACTCTCTTAAACTATCAATACAAATATGTATGATCTATATGAATATAATATATAATATATACATATAGTAATCCAAATTAAAGAGGACTAAAGCAACATGGTTCTTAAATGTGATGTTATCCTGGATTGCATTCTGGACTGGGACAAAATAGCTATTTAATACAATTGAAAAAATTTACCTTGAACTCTGGATTAGGTGAGAGCATCATGTTGGGTCTAAATTTTCAGAATTTTGATAATGAGAATGAGGGAGGAGAGGATAGGAGATAAAGGGAGAGAGACACAGATACTTAAATGGACCAAAATACAACTAGTCGTCAGTCCCAGTAAGAAATATACCAGCGTTCTTTGTGCTGGTCTTGTGAATTTTCTCCAAGTTTGAGATTATATAAAAGTTATAAAAACTACAGGCATAACTACCATGGGCTAAAAATAGAAACGGTCAGTGATTCTAATTAAAGGTATATTGTACGAATACTCATATAATTTTACACTTGAATAGTCTGCTGTAGATTCAGCGTTGTATCTGTAATATCTTGCTTGTGACTTGAAGTAAATAGCTTCTTTGTAATTTGAAATTAGCTAGTGAACAAGATAGTATTTTTCTTATGTGAGAGATGAGTAACCTGAGACTTGTGGGTATTTTGAAGCAAGCCTAAAATCACACTACATAACCACATGATTTAATATTAAATATCCTGACTTCAAATGCAAGGGTTTTTTAAATTTCTAAAAAAATTGTTTTTTTTTTTTTTTTTTACTTTTTTTCCATGGAAATCTTTTTTTTTTTTTTTAGAGATTTTATTTATTTATTCATGAAAGACACACAGCGAGAGGCAGAGACACAGGCAGAGGAAGAAGCAGGCTCCACGCAGGGAGCCCGGTGTGGGACTTGATCCCAGGTCTCCAGGATCACACCTGGGGCTGAAGGCAGTGCTAAACCGCTGAAGCCACCCGGGCTGCCCGGTTATCATCTTTTGGATAAGAATTTCTTTTTAAAGAGTTTGTTTATTTATTTATTTATGAGGGACACAGAGAGAGAGGCAGAGACATAGGCAGAGGGAGAAGCAGGCTCCATGCAGGGATCCCAATGTGGGACTCGATCCCAGGACCCCAGGATCACAACCTGAGCCAAAGGTATCTGACCTTCCACCACTGAGCCACCCAGGTGCCCCATGGATAAGAATTTTCAAGGCAAACCTTTCCCCCCCACCACCATCCAGAGCTGAGATCCAGTTAAACAAAATTTCTTCTACCTTGACAAAGCAGATTTTTCTCCCTATTTTAAACTGTTCTTGTCAAATTTAGAGTTCCCTTTTATTCAAGAGCTCTCTGATTTAAGTTGCCAACTTTTGGGTTCCTCAGCCTTTGTCTAGTTCCCCAATAGTGTTCTGTTACATTCTAAAGCTTAAGTTACCGGGAAGTGACAGCTACTTGCCCGAACACTCACTTTTTTGAACCCTGGCTTTCTTCTGTTAGATCTCTGAGAATTTCCCTTCTTTCTTGCCAACTCAGCAAAGGATTTTAAATATTTTCTTTAAATCGTTTTATCCATGTATCTTTCAGAATTAGTGTTTTCATCTTTTTTGGATACTCAGTAGTGACAATATTGGATCATATGGTATGTTTCTTATTTAATTTCTATTTGAAAAGATATATGCACCCTTATGTTTATTGCAGCATCATTTACAATAGACAAGATGTGAAGTAACCCAAGCATCCATCTAGATAGACATACCAATGAAATATTCTGTTTGTTATTATTTTTCCCCAGGAAGAGTAAAATCATAAAAGAGAAGATTCATGCATTAATGGCCTGTAATGGCTCAGTTTTTCTGAGCAATTTGGTAACTTTACAAGGACAGAAGTAAACACACCCTATGATTTTCTTAAATTTTACTTAACCCATACTAAAATTTAATTAGATTGATTGTAGCTATCAGAAAATATGCTAATTATTCTCATTAACATGTTGAAATGTTTCAGGTTCTGTCTTACAAATACAGTATTGTAAAATGTAATATGCATATATATTTAGTTTTAATAATCTATAAAAATATTGTCAGAGAAAGTTCATACTTTTAATTAGCAATGAGCTCTTATAAATTGATAAGAGAAGCACAGCAATCTAATAGAAAAATGATCAATGCTTATGATAAAGCTTTCCACAGAAAATTAAATAAAAACACAATAAAGAGATGTAAAACTATGACCAACTTCACTATTAATTAGTATATGTTTGTTCCAAAAAATAAAAGAAGACTCAATATATCCTATTTCCACCATGGCTTAGAGAAAACAACACTCTTACATATCACTGGTGCTACTAACAATAGTTTCTGAAAAACATTCATTCATCATTACCCATAAAATTAAAATTACAAAATCCTTTAACAAAGCAAACCCTTTTCTAATAAACCACCACTCACAGAAAAACAAAACTAGAAAGGTATATAAATTCAAGGGTGTTTACTGCAGAGTTGAGTGTTTTTACCAGCACAAAGAAAAAAATGCAAAACTTGGAATGTCCAAAGCATGTGAATAATTGAAAAAATTATGATAAAGCTATAAACTGTCATATTATGAAACCATTTTAAAAATAGTAACTTTGAAACCTATGTATAGAATCACACATATCTATAAGCATTGTTAAATAGAAAAAAAACTATTTTATTTATTTTTTCTTTTTTTATTTTTTTTATTTATTTATGATAGTCACAGAGAGAGAGAGAGGCAGAGACACAGGCAGAGGGAGAAGCAGGCTCCATGCAACGGGAGCCCGATGTGGGATTCGATCCCGGGTCTCCAGGATCGCGCCCTGGGCCAAAGGCAGGCGCTAAACCGCTGCGCCACCCAGGGATCCCGAAAAAAAAACTATTTTTAATAGAGCTTATACAAGTGTGTTCTCATTTTAAAAGGAAAAATATCCAGATTTTTATGTATGGAATCTTATGTACTCATGATATTCGCGCAATATATACATGGCATGTATATATGGTATATAAATGTGTGCCTATATATTTGTGTACAATTATATAGGCTTGGAAAAAAATAATATGAAAGTATACCTAAGAGGTAGTTGGAAAAGTTTAGATGGGTTGAAGACAAGGCGGAGGTAAAATGAAAGGGGGTGAGCAAAGAAATAAACAATTCTGTGTTCTTTAAAAAGAGAATTACATGAGCATTTATTTAACAAATTATGCAAAATATGTTTAGAATGCCCCAGTATGCTTTATATTAAACATTGTTTTAAATTATCTTAAAATTATCAATACTCAATTTCAAGTGCATCTAAATTAAAACTTTATTGCCATTTCTCCAGAGTGTCAGCTATTGAATCTCAGAGGTGGAGGAGATTTTAGTCTACCAGTAAATTGATTTGACCACAATTTTAAAGTCCAAATGATTAAAAAAGTGAATAACTAGATGAACTCTTTATCTAATAACCTTGAAAGATGTTATAAATGTCAATCAACTATACATTTTTAAGGGGTAAATTAAGAACACTGTAGAATTAAATTTCATTCAGACATTATTAGAAGTAATGTGACCATAAGTGAATTAATTCTCACATATAGGGAACTTCTCATCTCATAATTCCATGGCTTCAGGGACTTTTCCCTCACCATCTCTAAGCAGCCTTTGGGGAGGGAAGTGTGTCAACTATACTTCTCCTGCCCTGGCACACCCATTAAGTTTCTCTTCCTCCAACATACAGAGCAGAGTGAGACTTGTCAGCGCCCTAGATGAAAAGAGCACTGCCTCTTTGACTGTGCTGCTTGCTCCTGTGACCCCACTGTGACCCCGGGAGTGTCAGATGTCACTGCACCCTTTCAGTCTTCTGCCCTGGGCTCAAACTGTGATCCATTCCAGAAATAAAATCAGGATCCCATTTCCTAAATGCATTCTTTAATCTGTTACTGTCTCAGTCAACTCAGGGCGCTGTAACAAAAATACCATAGACTATGTAGCTTAACAGAAATTTATTTCTCACAGTTCTGGAGCCAGGAAGTCTAAGATCAAGGGGCTGCTGTTTTAGTTCTTGATGAAAGTCTCCTTCCTGGTTTGGAGAAGACCAGCAATCTCTTTCTGTGCCCTCACCTGGTGTCAAGACAGAGAGCAAGCAAGGCTTCTGATTTCTCTTCTTATAAGAACACAGGTCTCATCAGATCAAGGCCTCGTCCTTATGACATCATTAACTATAATTATGTCTATAAACGCTCTGTCTCTGAATATAGTCACATGGGGGTTGGAGTGTCAAAATATGCAGGGGGTCGGGACACAAATATTCAGTCCAAAGTAGTTACCTGAGGCTTAAAGCAGATTGTTAATCTCATAAGAACTCTCATGAAAACATTTTATTTTTTTTGCCATCGGTATTCAAAACAAGAGCACTGAATGTGGCAGAACTCGGGTGCCATGCTTTTTCTTTGATTGTCTTCATCACTCTCGTCTTTTCCCATGAGCTTATGAGCCATCTTTTCACCTTCAGATACTTACACACATCATACACACATGGGTACATGCATACCTACATATGTATGTAGATACTTACACTTCTGTGTTGCAAATAGAGGCATAACTTGACATGAAAGTATGGATGGGGATGGGGTGAACTTGAAGATTTTCTTTGTCCCTAGAATGCTCAATCTTGATTATGGATCACCCAAAATAGCTTTTACATGTAACTAGCTAAAATGATTTTGACAGTATGTATCTAACCTTTAAAAACCTGAATTAGCTTGTCCCAGGGGAAAGCTCTGTCATCCAACTACTGTATCTTTAGATGACTAAAATGGAAAGTTGAAGAAAACCACTAGTGTATAAAATGTAATATTGTAATCATGGTAAACATAATTATTGCTTTCTGTAAATTACAAAAAAGAGGGGACATATGCAAGAAATACTAATGGTAAATAGCAAAAGTATTGGGGAAAATCACAGCTATGATTCTCAGGGCAAACACTATTTTATTTTGTTCTCAATTTGGTATGTTTCAAAGAGTTGAAATTCTTAGCATAATTGTATAAAATAATGACACATTCAAAAGAGGCAGCATAAATTGAATGACAAAGTTTATCCAAATAAAATCTCAATAGCATGAAAACGTCACCAAAATTACTAGATAGATTATTGACCAAATAGATACAATACTAGCAGTGACCTTGGGGAAAGTGACATGTGTGCTTTATACCACAGCTTTTCAGAATTAGCAATAAGTAATGGAGTTGGCAGAGATAACCATCAAATAAAAAACATAAGTAATTAACTATGGTAATGTAGAGAGGATACATGGGTCTGGGAAGTGAGCCAAGATAAAGGTTATAGTAAGTGTGTTTTTTAAAACGATAGGTAGGATCTAAAGGATAAAAGAAAATTTTGGTGCCAAAAAAGTATGGTGGTACTAACTCACAACTCTAGATAAAATAGAAAATGTATAATGAAAAAAAATAAAAAAAATTACATTTGGCCTGCAATCAAATTCTTAAAATTCCCAAATTAAATTTTGCTTTCTTACTAAATATATGACTTTCCCCCTAATTTTGTAAATTACAATCTAATTAATTTCAAAACAAACACATTTTACTTAAGAAATGGGCTTTAGGCAATTTCATATACTGTGTTATTTCAAGTCTTATGCATAATAACCTTAAATTTACATTTTAATATGTAAGTGAGCTGATATCACAACAAACCTAGGGCAACACGAGACACTTCATCATATGTGAAGAGGAGGGCAGTTAGTTTGGCAAGGAAGCCTAATATGTTCATAGAACACAGGAACATATTAGGGCACTGGAGGACTGTGAATCTAAAAAAAGAGGTAAATGAAATGTTCATACTTGAAAGAATCAGAAAACTGAGAAGAGAAGGGCAAGGGGGCAAAAACAGGTCACGGAAAAGCCTGACCAAAAATGCATTTTGGGCAATTATAGGACCATACAAGACAGCAGAAGTTTGGGCGAAGTATCCACCAGGACTTTAGAAGAATGGGTACTCACTTTACATTTCACACTTTACATGTGCACGCACACACACGTGGGGGCCAACATGTACACACACACACACACACACACACAAGAGTGAACTACTGAGATAAAAATATAAGAGCTATCTTTAATTCACTGAAATTTCAATACTTTGAGTTGGGGGAAATGCCAGAAGGAAGGATGTAAGATGAAGATTTTGAAGAATCGCATGACAGGAAACCCAAACAAAAACTATTTCTTTGGTTTTTAGTGAAATGTAACTATAGTGTTCCATGAACTTTTCTTTGGGTGACCTGGGCACTCCACTGCTGAGTTATGAGAGCTCTAAGTGGGTTTCAGTGTTAGTTCTTGCGGGTCGGCTACTAGCTGAATGAGATGAGACAAAGGAGAAAATTAGGTACCCCATTGTGTGAATTTATCACTCTAACCATCTCTGAACATACATAGGTCATTCAGGCTCTGATGAGTCCTCTTGGTTAAATGAAAGAAATGGTTATCATTTTCAATTACATTATTTTAGTAGTTTATATTTAATCATACTTTTGGCAGTACAATTCTCCAGCTTTACACACTTTTATTTATTGAATTAGCACTTAAAACAAGGATTGTTATAATTAAATAGACTATGACCTTGAACTGATAGCACTATAATTTGGAAATTACACTTTCTAATATAATTGTTAAATGGATTTAGCATATATCTAAACTCCATCTAACAATTACAGTCAGTCCTTTATTATCTAAGAGTTGTATATCCAACTTGCAAAGCAGATCTTTTACTCCTCTTACTGGCTACATTATTTTATTCATTTAGCCCTTTCATTATTCATTGATCCATCACCTTGAAGACTTTTCTGCTGTTCTCAATAGTTATGACAAAGTTGTGTGCAAAAGTACAGCAAGATTGATAGCAAATATCTTGTGCACTAGTATTTCCATTATGATTTGGCCACAACTGTTGAAAATGTTTATGATAAACTAATGAATACAAATTAATATTCATTTGGCTTCAAGCATTCCTCAAATATAACAATCTGATATTATTCTTAATTTTAAAATTGCATTTTTTATATTCCTATGAATTATTTATCATTATACAATAAGAAGACATGGAAATAGTAATGGAGGGAGTTCTGGTACTGCTTAGGATGGAGAAAACATTGTTTAAAAGATAGCTAGAAATTAAAATGTAGGGTTTTAAAGTTCTTTTCTTTTTTCACAATACCACAGACCTTTATAAATCACATGTTCTTAGAGGAGAAAAGCTATGTCTGTCTAATACATTCTGTATAAGCAACTTATAACAGAGAGAACTCTTAATATTAATTCAATTGCAATACAGATTTTACGCATCCAAAAAAAGAGACTGCCAGCCTACTACTGCCAGACCGTATGATCCCTGTGTAGGGTCAATATTAGGATTAGGGATGAGGACAGGGTTAGACAGAAAAAACTTGTGCATCGTTGAAAAAGATTATTGAAAAGCTCTATATGAGGAAAATTGCTTTTTAATTAATTCTTTGGATTTAAATACTTGGGTAACTAATATTTGAATAAAAACACCAATAAAAATGATTATTTTAAAGACTTATTAGAAAAAAATACACCTGATGACAATTTCCTAGGAGAAATCATGATGGTTTAGATATGATCATTCTAATCTTCAGCAACATAGAGCAGATAAAGAGAAGGCACCCAGGGTCTGATCTGGAATGTGTACTGTGTTGATTGCTGCCAAGAGATCCAACTGCATTGGTATTCCCTGCTCTGGGAAGAGACCAACAACATCAGCCAACTTTGGAGTTTTTAATTTGTTGGGTAGAAGATTCCTTTCTTAAAAATCATGTGGGAGGGGCTATTGTTTTCTGAGCTTCTTCAGTGGCAGTCGATGAACCAAGGGCTACGTTAGGGGACCACAATGCAGGATGTAAAGAAAGGCCCATAGAGCCAGGCCAATAGCACCAGGGGCTTATTGATGTTCATGGAGATCTGAAAACTAATATGGAAACCAACAGTAAATCTCTCAGCTGTAAGACCTGAAAATATTTTTGAATATTCACAGGCAGCAAAAGCCAGCACAAGTGAACAGTGGATGCTGTGGCCAACTCGGTAAGAACAGAGGATCCTTGTCCTTTGTCTTCTTTGTTCCTTCAAGCTATGCATAAAAAATTCAAGACCCACAGGTCTTAATCACAACCCAAGTCATTTAAAAGTTTCCGTTAATGAGGGGGATATTAGGAAATTTCTGAGTTTTTTACTTTTTCTTTTTCTTTTGTCTCAGTTATCCTGAGATAGACTTCATGTGTTATCAATGGGCCTTGAAAGAGAAAGAAAACAAAACAAAACCTAAGCAAACCACATGCTGACAGCATCCTCAATAACGTAATCTCTTTGGTAAACAAACCAAAAATAATTTCCCAGGATGCTATAGCTTTGGACTTCAATTCTGAAAGAGCTTAGCAGTATTTTTTATTTGTTTGTTTATTTCCTAATGGAAGTACTAGTTTTCCTATTGATTTTTCAACCTCCCTTAACTGTATTCTCAAATGGCTATGTAGTCTGCCACATAATCTATAGGTCCACGCTGATAGAGTCATCTAAACCTGTCAATCAGAAAGGATTTATTAAACACAGGCTATGTACCTGGTATTCTGGGGACTAGGGAAGACGTAAAGGACACATCCCTTGCTCAAAAAGGATGAACCAATATTTTGTCATAATCACCGATAAGACTGTGTGAGTGTAAATAGGAGGTATATTATCTGGTAAAGAATATCATTTCTCTAGCTGCTTGAAGAGTGTAGAAGTGTTAATGATACATTTGGCATATTGAGTCTTTGGGCAAATAACATTTTGCTGTCTCGTGTATTTTCTAACGTTTAATTTTATCAATTAAACTTTCTAAAATGGATATCATTCTGTTTATCTTTCTGACTACCTTTTAACTGATTTTTTTTACTTTCTCCTGGTCCAGTTTTTTAAGTTGTAACCTTTTGTATGTTGACTCCTGGTTTGGGGATCAAGGTGATGTTAGCACACATGGGAGAATGAATGATCATATTTGCTGACCCTAGCATGATTGCTTATTTCTCTGTTCTTTAGTGTCTTGGGGAAATTAGAAAAATATGATTATCTTTTTTTAAATTTTTATTTATTTATGATAGTCACAGAGAGAGAGAGAGAGAGGCAGAGACACAGGCAGAAGGAGAAGCAGGCTCCATGCACGGGGAGCCCGATGTGGGATTCGATCCCGGGTCTCCAGGATCGCGCCCTGGGCCAAAGGCAGGCGCCAAACCGCTGCGCCACCCAGGGATCCCGAAAAATATGATTATCTTTAATCCTAATCCCTGGCAGTCTACAAATTCAAGCCAGAACTTTAACTAAATAGACTTATTTCAGTTTCAGGGTGTGTTTGGCTATGTGTGTTGGAGACATGATGTGAGGTGGCATCCTGTCCACTGTAACGCTGTGAGGAAGATGGAATCCATAACTGTTACCAACTCCTCAGCACCCTTTCCCAGGATTTTATTTTACTCTCAAAACTAGTTGGGTCATTATCTTCTCATTTCTCCAAGTAGGATAGTCAGGCTCTCCCTTTGCTGCAAAGGCTACTCTTACTCTACTGCATAGCCTAGGCTTCAAAATTGAAAAAAAAATCCTTCATTCCTTAGGATATATTCAGCTTTCACAGGTCACTTTGTTGTGAGAATAGAAAGGAGAAAACCTCCACAAGCAAGAAAGAGAGTTCTAACTGTATTATTTTTATTGTTATTTATTTATGTACCCATTTACTTTCAAGTACACCAATCTTTTCCTTGAAACTAGCTAGGGAGGTCTATTGTTTTGTGTGAGAGAATTACAAAAAAGAAAAGTAATCAGGAAAAATCTAAGAAATGTCTATTACAAAGAAGTTAGTGAGACAGTCTGATGAAGGCATGTCCTTTTATAATAGAAAACAGATCAGACACCTGCCTTTGGCCCAGGGCGCGATCCTGGAGACCGGGATCGAATCCCACATCAGGCTCCCGGTGCATGGAGCCTGCTTCTCCCTCTGCCTGTGTCTCTGCCTCTCTCTCTCTCTCTGTGACTATCAAATAGGAATACAGAGTATTTTTCTAATACAGAGTCAAGCCACAGTTTGTCATATCTGCCACAAATATATAACCAGGCCTGTGTGTATGTATATATATATAGATAGATAGATAGATGATAGATAGATAGATAGATAGATGATAGATAGATACATAGATAGATATAGATATATACAGATACATGTAGATATATTGATATCCATGAAAATATTGACCACAAGCATATTTCATTGCTATGTAGCCGTGGGTATGTCTGTTTCTTTCCAATTTTCTAGTCACCTAATAAAACTAGTGAGCATGTGGGCCTAATTACTTGATCGATCTCTCTCTCTCTCTCTCTCTCTCTCTCTTTCTCATTATGTGGAAAAATCTTACAGACTAACTTATGTCTGATCTGTTTTCTATTATAAAAGGACATGCCTTCATCAGACTGTCTCACTAACTTCTTTGTAATAGACATTTCTTAGATTTTTCCTGATTACTTTTCTTTTTTGTAATTCTCTCACACAAAACAATAGACCTCCCTAGCTAATTTCAAGGAAAAGATTGGTGTACTTGAAAGTAAATGGGTACATAAATAAATAACAATAAAAATAATACAGTTAGAACTCTCTTCCTGGGAAAGGAATTTGGAACAAAGCAGAGAAAGAGGCAAGAGGGCAAAGGAAGAACATGATCTGTAGCAAGGAAACTGAGTTATGATTTGCATGCACTCATTTACTCATGTAAATGTAATGAGTAATAGTAGGGAGCAGTTATATGGAACACGGACAGTTTTAGGTGGTGCTTACACTTCATTTTAAAATACCATAGGATCTATTGTTAGGTCTTACAAGATAGACTCCAAAGTGTTTTTGTAACTAATGCCAAGGATTCTATTAAACATATTCCTCTTTCCTGATCTGATCATTTCCCTTTGATTTTTGCTCACTGGACAACCAGAGAAAAGGGAATCAATTAATTATGTACTTTTTCAATTTTTCTGCTCCTTCTACCGATGGCTTTGGCTCTTTTAGGACTGACACTTATTCTAGAGAATTAACTTTCAGGAGCTTTATTCAGAGACTCACAATGAAAAGTCACCCATTCACAGTCACAACAGTAGGCTAAACCAGGCACACAAAGAGAGAATAGTATCTGCAACTTGTTTACTTTACCTTTCCCTTCTGTAACATGAAGGGGACTGGAACTAGGTTCGCAAATTTTCTTTCCTATTTCCAATTATTTATTCATTATGCATATGCACATACACAATCTGTGTCCCTCTTACCAATTTAACAATTTGTAATCTAAAAATGTTTTAACATTCGTTGAAATAATATTGCCCTGCGTTCCTCTCCTAATACTATATATATATGTATATATATATATACATATATATATATAGTATGCATGGCAAATATATATATCATATATCTATGATATATATATATATCTTAAATACATAAGCTACATGAGTTACGTGATTTCTCTATGCTTCAGATTCTTCATTTGTGAAATACATCTCATAAGTTTTGTGGGATTTAAATAAATCAATTGCCCAGATGTATATGTATATCAAATCTCTAGTGTCTTACATTAAACATTTAAATACCTTCTCTTGGGATCCCTGGGTGGCGCAGCGGTTTAGCGCCTGCCTTTGGCCCAGGGCGCGATCCTGGAGACCCGGAATCGAATCCCACGTCGGGCTCCTGGTGCATGGAGCCTGCTTCTCCCTCTGCCTGTGTCTCTGCCTCTCTCTTTCTCTCACTGTGTGCCTATCATAAATAAATAAAAATTTAAAAAAATAAATAAAATAAATACCTTCTCTTTCTTTTTTTTAAAATTATTTATGATAGTAACACACACACAGAGAGAGAGAGAGAGAGAGAGAGAGAGGCAGAGACACAGGCAGACGGAGAAGCAGGCCCCATGCACCGGGAGCCCGACGTGGGACTCGATCCAGGGTCCCCAGGATCACGCCCTGGGCCAAAGGCAGGCGCCAAACCGCTGCGCCACCCAGGGATCCCAATACCTCCCTTTCTTAAGCATTGGTAGCATGATCTTTCTGGTTGGTTGTAGACTTTGATACTGTGGATACCGAGAAAATTAAGGCCATTCAACCTTAAGTTCAGCGTTAGCACAAGTACAGCCATCTCAGGCCCCTGAGAATAAGAGCTGACTCTACCTTACTTCAGTTACAGGAAAAAAAAAAAAAAAAAAAAAAACAGCTTAACGCGCTAGAAAGCCCATAAGCCATATTAGAATGAGAACAGCTCAACGCCAGTGGCAGGAAGCCCCATATCAGAATGAGAACAGAGCTTACTGCCCTTGAAAGCCCCATATCAGAATGTAAACAGAACTTGAGAAATTCCCCCCCCCCTTTCTGGAGGTCCCCTAGACCACCCCATAAAACTCAGCTGGAACCTACCTCGGGGTCCAAGTCCTTGCCCAGCTGTGTGGGGTATACTTGGACCCAAGCTCAAGCTTGTTAATAAACCCTCGTGCGTTTGCATCGGTATGGGCTCCTTGGTGGTTTCTCGGATTCGCAATCTTGGGCACAACAATACTTTATGTGTTTAGTAAATATGTTTGTAAATGAATTAGAGAAAATAAGTGTAAATCTATGTGATTAAAATAAATATTCAGGGACACCTGGGTGGCTCAGCCGTTAAGTGTCTGCCTTCAGCCCAGGACATGATCCTGGAGACTCAGGATCTGATCCCACGTCGGGCTCCCTGAATGGAGCCTGCTCCTGCCTCTGCCTGTGTCTCTCATGAATAAATAAATAAAATCTTTAAAATAAATGATAATTATTCATAATTTAAATATATATAATTTTAAAATATATATATGTAAATATACACACACATATGCATATAAGTATATGTATCTATTTATATGTTTAAGTATATATATATACACATATATACTTTTTGCTATGTTTCTGCATCTTGGACCAGTGGAGAACAAATTGGTCTTGGGAGGTTGAGTCCAAAAATTTGACAATTTATAAGTCCTTTAAGGACAGTAAAATATTCTTTAGGTGTTTGAATTTTTTTATACTTCCCATATAGAGAACATTGTATGATAGGCATTTATTATATGTTTAATGAAAAATTGTCATAGAATAAGAGTTTTCTTTTCAGCTACTATTCCTAATCATTTGCTTAATGTGCATATTTTCACAATGCTTTATAGAGCTATGAGTTGATAACAGAGTCTGAAGTACTATGAGTATGGTATTTCAGGCTAGGCTATGGGTTCTAAAAAATAATTGTGGCTCTGACTTCTGGAATAACAGTATAACCCCTCATGCATGATCATCTGTTTATTATAAGAATAACATTTGGGACACCTGGGTGGCTCAGTGGTTGAGCTGCCTTTGGCTCAGGACATGATTACAGGATCTGGGATCGAGTCCCACATTGGGCTCCCTGCATAGAGCCTGCTTCTCCCTCTGCCTGTGCCTCTGCCTCTCTTTCTGTGTCTCTCATGAATAAATAAATAAAATTTTAAAAAAACAAACATTTCATCTTGCAATCAATAGAGTTTTGCAATTTGTTTGTAGTGAACACTTAAAAGATCTTTCTCTCTAGTAGTTTTCCCACTGAATTAGAAGGACCAGGATGACCTTTAATAAACCAGATGCGAAGGACTTTATTATCATTACCCTGGGTGTACGTTGCACTATTTCAACAATTTGACAATTTCTACCATTCTTAGGAAAAACCCAGCTACAAGTCAATCTTATTTATTGTTTCCTTGACAATAAGCTCTGCTATAAGCATTGCCTTATTCAGAAGATCATTTATTTCTTTATTTGGGGTAAAAGAAATATTAATATTCAATATTACTGAGTATCCACTGTGCTCCTGCCATGATTCTAGGCATAGGAAATATAGATCCCACTTTGCCACTATGTAACTTATATCCTAGTGGAGAGGCTATGAAAATCTCAGCCACAGAAACTATCACACACAGTATAAATATTATGTTCAGAGAACCAACCGGACATATGTCATAATGATGTACCTAGTATGAGGGATTAAGGAAAACATTTATTAAGAAATTTGAGTTGATTTTGAAATGAATAAGAATTTAACTCAGTGAAAAGAACATTCCAGGCAAAAGAGACAACATATGCAGTAACAAAGTGACTGAAACAAACAGTGAGCATTTGATAAATTGAACTAAGGCTTATAGAGTTGAGGCCTGCAAATAAAAATGAGTAGGGAGATATTTTGAAGATATAAAGAAAGATATTTCAAAGGACTATGCTTATGAAGCACCTTATGATTGTGCGAAAGTTGTGGTCATTATTTGAAAGGTCGTAAGAAGCCAATAAAGGACTTTATTTTGTATGCATGGAGTGTGGGTGGGTGGTATAGACATTATTAGCTTTTTAGTTGGAAAAAACCACTACAGCTGAGCTGTGAAAGGGAGAATCAGTTGAAAGAGAGAAAAAGATCAACTAGTGGACTACTGCTGATGGCTAGGTTATAGGAGATTTAAAAAGATCAGATTTATAAAAAGATATGGGGAAAAGTAGAAAATTTGGAGAGACTTTTAATGAAGTATAAATGTGGTCATAAAGTAAAATCTATCAATGTTATTAATAAACTATATTGCAGAGAGGAAGACAAAAAAGGACAATGTCAAAGATGATTTGCAGGTTTTTCACTTGGGTACTTGATTTTCTGGCCGGCCATTTCCTTGATATAGAAAATATTTAAGGAGTTATAAGACTAAAGATCATGAGGGACACCTGGATGGCTCAGTGGTTGAGCATCTGCCTTTGGCTCAGGCTATGATCCCTGGGTCCTAGGATTGAGTCCTGCACAGGGTTCCCTGCAGGGAGTCTGCTTCTCCCTCTGCCTATGTCTCTGCCTCTCTCTCTGTGTCTCTCATGAATAGATAAATAAAAATTTGGAAAAAAAAAAGAGTTAAGATCATGAGTTCTGTTTTGGAAATAATACATTTCAGGTTCTTATGCAATATTCAATAGGCTGTTTGGGTATAGAGTTGGCTATTTATGGTTTGAAACTCAGAGAAAGGTATAGGCTATAAATGTAGGGTATGGAGAAATAATCATTGAATCCATTAGTGTGGTCAATATTGCCTAGAGAAAGAACACAGCAACAAGGAAACATGCTCCAGATCAAATTTTAAAGAATCTCAAGTTATATTTTCTAGTTTGAAAAAGTACACTGATAACAATTGTCTGTCATGTCAGGAAAATATCAGCAGAGTGTGGGGTCATGGAAAAGACAAAGAGAGTGCTTCCAGTAGAAGGCCAATGTCAAAAGTATTAACTGCTACAGAAAGGTCAAGTAAATGAGAGCTATTAAATGTACATTGGCTTTAGTGACACAGAAACCAATTTTGTCCTCAGCAAGAGACATTTCTTTGGGGTAATAAGAGCAAGAGACAGATTATAGTAGGTTGAAAAGTTCCTGGCAGGCAAGGACAAGGAGGCTGTGAGGTAGGACAACTTGTTAAAGAAGTTTAATGGTGAAGAGAACTGGAAAGCTAGAGCATTAATTAGAAGAGGAGTTGAAGCCAAACTACCATTTTCACCTGTAACAGGGTGGCAGCTGGAGGCAACGTGGCTTTGATGGGTGGAGGTGAGGTGGGTAAATCAGAGATCCTTTGGAGTTATTTTATAAGAGCACAGCAAACAAGGTAGTTATTATGTTTTTCATTGTGTCCAGTGAAATAATATTATATATAAACAGAGGAATAGATGTAGGCAAGCTGTTAGACGACATCCTTAAAGGGGTGCCTAGCTGGCTCAGTCAGTAGAGCATGTGTCTCTTGATCTTGGGGTTGTAAGTTTGAGCCTCATGTTGGGTGTTCAGATTATTGAAAAAATAAAAATCTTTAAAAAACACTAAAAAAAGATGTCCTGGAATATAAAAGGTAATGTTTTAGAGGGTTTTATTCTGTTTCCTCATTTATTTTTGTTTACATGTGGTCTCACATAGAGGAAGGGAAATGGAACAGAAAATTATCTTCATAACCTTCCTTCCATTCTGATTCTAAATACCAAATGCCAGTTTATTAGTTTGTCCTAGAGAAAATGGGGACTTTTTCCCTAAAATGCAATGCATATATTCTTTCCTGAAATTATACAGCTTTTGTGTAAATTTTGCTTCAGATCCTAAAAGTTCAGTGACAGTAACATGTTGGAGAATTTTAAACTCATTCACATCAGGGTATTATATAAAAGTATCTCTAGACTACATGTTTTATAGGCTATGATTAATATGCCTGCATTCAGAAAGAGATATATAGTGACATGCACATATTTGAAATGAGGGAATTTGCTTTATAAATGTGAGATTTCTCAATATCTCACATATGAAAACAATGAGATAAATTGTGCACTGTGTTATTTCAGAGTGAGATCCCACCCAACATATTTTAAAAATATATTCATGGGACACAATACAGAAAATCTTGTAATAATTGTCACGTAGAACCAATCATATAATCCTAGGCAACATAACTTAAATCTCCATAAAAAGCAATTAAAAATTTTCTAGCTTGGGGCACGTGGGTCACTCAGTCAGTTAAGCATCTGCCTTCCGCTCAGGTCATGAGCCCAGGATTCTGGGATCAGTGAGACCCGAATTGGGCTTCTTGTTTAGCGGAGAGCCTCCTTCTCCCTCTCCCTCTGCCACTCTCCCTGCTTGTGCTCTCTCCCTCTCTCTCTCTGTCAAAAATAAATAAAATCTTTAAAAAATCTATTGAAAATTTTTTCTAGCTTAAGTATAATTACAGAATAGACATGTGACATAGTGGCTGCAATAATCTTATTAAAATGCCAAATAATATTTTCTTCAAGAACTATTAAGGTGGCATGTTCTAGGACATCAAGATTTTCCCATATAAAGGAAGACTTAAAATGAAGTCACTAATTTCAATTTGTCCTATAGCGTGTTGAAGGTCAATCCAATAAGGAAATTATTAAACTACCTAGGAATATTAATTTAACCTATGACACTTTTCCCCATTTAGAATTAGTTCTCTGTACTTAAATGTAAATAAGCATGCCTGTGTTTAGTATTAAATGCATGCTGGTTTGATAGGTAATAAATATTTTCCTGGGTTGTTGTAAAGCTAATTTACATAATTGATCATGTAATTCTAAATATCAATTTCTTAAAAAGGGAAATGAAGTTTTATGAAAAGAAATAGCCAGCAGACAAGTGATTCTCAACATGCATAAATACAGACATGATATATAAATGAGTTACCCTCAGGCATCTTTAAATTATGCAATAGTCCTTTTTTCTTAGGAAATTCAAGGGCTTAATGACCTTGGCAACACAATAACAGTACTACCTGCCTAATGTAATGTATTGTAAGATAATTTGACATCATAAAATATTTTGATTTCTAGAGGAATAAAATATCTTCTTAAGAATTAACCATAACTCAATTCTTTTTTTCCTTTTTTAAAAATTATTTATTCATGAGAGACACAGAGAGAGAGAGAGAGAGAGAGAGAGAGAAGCAGAGACACAGGCAGAGGGAGAAGCAGGCCCCATGCAAAGAGCCCAATGCGGCACTCAAACCCAGGACTCCAGGATCATGTCCTGGGCCGAAGGCAGACGCTAAACTGCTGAGCCATCCAGGAATCCCCCCATAACTCAATTCTTTATACACCTCGTGAGATGTCTACTTATCTGACAAGGTTCAGGTATACCCAAGGAAAATAAAGAAATCAGTTAGAAATCAGTAGATCTTTTCAGATCTTAAAATATTTTGCATTGAAATATTAAAAAATGAGTTAACCTTTTGTTATCTTTTGTCTTTACCCTCTATCTAAATAATTACTATGTTCTAATTTTTTAATTTCTGTGCAAATGACATAAGACATTCAAATGTTTTATTCTCTTTTTTTACAATACATATTATTCAATTCAAACTATTATATTGAATGATGAATAGGTATGCATTTCTAAGCATTTGGAAGGCTTTTGTTATGATTTGTTTTTATTCCAGTAAACAAAACAGTCTGTGGATAAATATTTCTACAACAGATGCCAGGACTAGTATTGGTCATCAGCTGTATTGGTACATTCCTATAGTGAATATGTATATCTTTTGTAGAAGTGTTTTCATAGTAATATATTATAAAATTTCTTCCATTTTCAGTATTTCCAAATATCCCATCCTCATATTTAGCTTATATATTTGAATCTGTTAATCTATCTGGGAGACCAGGTTCACAGAGAACTCTTTCTTTGTCCACCCCAATGTAATTTCTTTTGATAAATGTAAGAAACACCTAGGGACTGAAGCTGGTTGTCTGAAGAACCAATCATATCACTAGAGGGTGGGAACTTTCATTCCCTACTTTACCTCTGGAAGGGGTAGAGGAGCGGGAGATTGAACCAATCATCTGTGGCCAAAGATTTAATCAATCATGCCTAAGTAAGCATGGAGCCTCTATAAGAACCAAAAAGCATGAGGTTCAGAGAGTTTCTGGAACATGTGGAGATTTGGGGAGAGTGGTGTGTTCATAGAGAGATCTTGGAAGCTTCATGCCCTTTCCCCATATGCTGCTTGGTACATCACCTCTATCTGGCCATTCCTGAATTATGTCATTTTGTAATAAACTTGTAATAAACTGACAATTAAGTGAAATGTTTCTCTGAGTTCTGCAAGCTGCTCTAGCAAACTAATCAAATTAATCTGCTATTTCCCCCTTCCAATGTAATATTGTTTTTATTTATTCCCTTTGCCAAATATTAGTTTTAAAGATTTCCACTTACTTTTCCCCATGATGTTAGAATGTGAATGTTACTCCAAATGCCAATTATGTCCATTCCCATTATATATTCAGAGTCACTGCAATAATCATCAGGCAAATCTACAGACACGCTAAAAGTCAGCACTCAGCCAGGACTTCATTGGTGTCTGAAGTGGTGGGGAAAGGTGGGCAATCTTGTTGTACTGAACCCTTAACCTGAGGGATCTGATGCCATCTCTGGGTAAGTACTGTCAGAGTTGTGTAGAATCGTAGGGCACCCAGTTGGTGTCTGAAGAATTGCTTGTTACTGTGGGAACCCTCTCACCTTGACACACACATCAGAAATGTGATCAGAACCTTTAATATTCACAATAAAACTTAGTTCCCCCATCAGATCCCAAGACTCTTAATAACAATAAGCCATTTGTATTCTGGATGGAGTATCAAAGATGATAAATATGACATTGAATATTAGAGAATAAATGTCAAAAGTATTGGTTAATATCAGGACAATCCAAATATTAGAAAGTTTAGAAAAATCTCTTTTATTACAAAGTAAGTAGAATTATAAGAATTTAAATTACTTTTTACTTTCATTACCCAATTGTATCAAGAATTATTGAAATAATAGATTAAAAAGTATTCAAGAGCCTATTTGTATTAACCTGAAGCTTCATCTGTGGGATTGGGTTATCTGTTTAGATTCCCTTGAAGATTTAAAATTCCCAGACTTCTTTGAAACTTTTGAGGTTGCAAGTAGTGGCCCATCCTTTCTCATCAGGACCCTAGCCACTCTCTAGTCTGGAAGATACTAAGGCCTTTCTTCCCCAAGGAAATAGGTACTCCAGTCTTTAGCTGACCCGCATCTTCCCTTGCTGGCTGATTATCATCAGCTACCTGCTAATCAAGGCACACATAATCCATCTAGAGACGTGCTGGACCTGATTAGGGAAGAGAGGGACTATAAACTCAAAGGAGTGAAATCTAACTAACATATACTTGCAGGGGCTTGGAACCATCCATGCAACTAGATTGATACTGAAGGTGCTCCATTAAGGAAATCAGAGAATAAGACCCATCTAGGGAGAGTTTACTGATTTAGGAAAGCTCTTTGGGGATATATGGATTGCACTCCTTGGCCTGGACAAAATGTAAATATAAATTCAAAATTAGGATGATTCCTAGGAATGTTCAAAAAGGGATTGCTCACACTGATCAAGGTGGAAATCCCTAAGTGGGAAAGAATAAGAGGTTAAAAGCTCATGGAAATGAGCAAGCTGGGATAGATATGTTAGAAACATGGGAAGTCCCACCAGAGAATTACATTCTGTGGGAAAGTACAAAGGATACCACGTTGCTAAGAACATCAGGAAGGAGCTAGTGAATGAAAAGACACCAGCGTCATTAAGAAGGTCAGTGACGCTTTTCCTCTGAACAGAATTGCACTCGCTGATAGTGGATATTTTCAAATCCTTGAAAGAGCAGAGGCCAGGTCAAAGCCCTTAGTCACCAGAAGCTAGGCATGTGAGATAATTATTATAATGCCTGAGAAAATTCAAGTGTGTAGCTAAAGGTATTGACCCAGAGAGAGTTATAGGGATGGCTAATAAATCACAGCATTCCTGGGAACAGAAAGGATGAGAAGCAAACAGAGAAACTTTTTAACATTGTTATGAAAAAAGAGCAATATTGGATCAATGAGAAGTTGAAGGCAGTGGTGCTAATAGAAAGTTCAAAATCCCCTGATTACTTTCTGGAACATTTTGAGGCACCAAACCTACAGAAAAAAAAAAAAAGAAGAAAGAAAAAAGAAAAGAAAGAAAGAAAAAGAAAGAAAGAAAGGAAGAAAGAAGAAAGAAAGAAAAAAGAAAGAAGAAAGAAAAGAAAGAAAGAAAGAAGAAAGAAAAAGAAAGAAGAAAGAAAGAAAAAGAAAGAAGAAAGAAAAGAAAGAAAGAAAGAGGAAAGAAAGAAGAAAGAAAAAGAAAGAAGAAAGAAAGAAAAAAGAAAGAAGAAAGAAAAGAAAGAAAGAGGAAAGAAAGAAGAAAGAAAAAGAAAGAAGAAAGAAAGAAGAAAGGAAAGAAAGAAAGAAGAAAGAAAAGAAAGAAAGAAGAAAGAAAGAAAGAAAGAAAGAAAGAAAGAAAGAAAGAAAGAAAGAAAGAAAGAAGTAGCTGTTTCCAGATGGAAAAGAACTGGGCACTATTACAGCCAGTATGCACTGTAAAGGATTTCCTCAGTCCTTCCCCAGGAGACATCTATGGTCATTAACTTAAGTAATCATACAATGAGCGAAAGAGAATGCCCACCTATTTTACTGTTGGACACCAACTCTGAGTGGACATTGATACTGGGAAAATGAAGCATCCCCATGTTTCCTTGATTAGAGGGTATATGAGGGCCAAGAACAGGTGAACTCCCAACTGAATTCTGGTTTTCAGTGTGTTTGTAGATTTGCCTGGTGATCAATTCACTGGCCCCTGAATATATAATGGGGATAGACATACTTGGCATTTGGAGTAACTCTCACATTCTATCATCAGGGGGAAAAACAAGTGGCAATCTCTAAAACTAATACTTGGCAAAGGGAATGAATAAAAACAATATTACATTAGAAGAGGAGAATGGCAGAGATTAATACCAATCTGAAAAATCTGAAGGTTGTAAGGATGATGGTCTATAAACATATCATCCTTCATTTTTCCAATCTGGCTTTACAGAAAGCCAGGGAGATCCTGGAGCATGGCTGTGGGTTACTACAAGCTCCAACTTCTAGTAGTCCTGATCACAGTTGCTTGCTAGAAGTGATAGCTTAGAGCAGGTTAATATGGTCTCTGGTATCTGGCATGTGTCCACTGAATAAATAAATATGTCCTTGTATATTACAATCAGGAAAGAAGATCATAAACAATTTACATTCACAACAACATATGTGTTTATTTTTTTCTCCAGAGTTATGTGAACCCTCATCCTTTGCCATGATACAATCCAAAGAGATGTGGACCATCTGTATATCCTACAGAACATCAGATAGATCCATTACATCGATGGCATCATGCTAATCAGACAAAAGGAGCAAGAGTGCTGGAGGCCCTGTAAGACATATGTGTTCCAAAAGGTAAGCAACAGGCTTTGTCACTTCAGTAAAATGTTAGGGGTCCAGTGATCGGGGGCAGACAGAACAGCTTTTCTAAAGTAAATTGATGCAACTAGTATTCCCCACATACAAAAAAACAAAAAAAAACAAAAAAAAAAAACAGAAGGGTATAGGCCTCTTTGGGTTCTGGAGATAATACATTCCATGCCTTGGAATAATGTTCTTATTTTTATACTGCATGACAAGGAGGGCTAATAACTTTGAGCAGGGCCTGAAGCAGGAAAGAAGAGATCCAGGAAGCATAGCAAGCAGTTATGCTGCTCGGGCCATAATAATCTGCAGACCTTACAACGTCTGGGTGCCAGTAGTGGGAAAAGATGCAGTATGCAATTTATAGTAGATGCAATTAGAAGTATGCAACATGGACTCTTGAGGTTTTGGAGCAAGGCCATTCTATCTGCCATTGAGAACTATACACCTTTGAAAGACGGCTTTTGGAGTTTGAACTCTGCTAGAGAAAAAAGTCTCATAGAGAAAAAAGTCTCAGCCATAGGAAACAAGTGACTGCATCTGGAACTGCCATCACAGGCTGGGTTGTTTTGGACTCATAATCATAAAGCGGTTGTAGAACTCATCGATCATTCATTGGAAATGATATTTCTGCAATCAAAAACAAGGTCCTATTCAGAAGGCACAAGCAAGCTGCACATGCAGTTGTCCCTGATTCCCATGTAATCAACATTTCTCCCTCAGCTCACACACACTGATCTAAGGAGGGTTCTGTATGATTGACATAGAATGAAGAAAAACGCACAGCTTGTTTTATGGTTGCATGAACTTGATATGAGGAAACAATCCAAGAATGGATGGCAGTTGCAATGCTACCTCACTCAGAAGTGGCCTTAAAAGGCAATATGGAGAAAAAATTGTCCTAATGGGCAGAGATTCAGGTGGTCCATCTAGTTATCCACTCTGTGTGGAAGGAGAAGTAGCGTAAATTTAGAATATATATGCACTGGTAAAAAGTATAACAATTTCTGGATAGCTGACATGGCAGGAAAAATATTGGAAGATGAAGGACAAATTGATCTGTGATAGAGACATAGGCATGGGTATATAAAAGTGGGTATGAAGTGAAGACCTTTCTATCACATGTTCATTCTCGCTAGGAAACATCCACCATAGGAGAAGCACTACAAATCCAAGGAGACAAAATGACTCAGTCTGTTAGTCTCAGGCAAAAATTTGCTAAATTCATCCGAGTGCTGTGGGCATATAAATGCAGTGGCCACGGTGGAAGATATGGAGGCAATGCAAGAGCTTCACAGCGTAGATTCTCACTTACCAGGGCCCATCTAGCCCTGCTGCCGCTGTTTCCAGCCTTTCCATGGCATGACAGCTCTATGACACTCTTCTTCAGAGAAACAAACCTACAACTTAGTAACCTGTTGACTACATTTGCCGCTTCTGTACTGGAAGGGTCACTGGTTGTTCTCTAGGAAGAAACACTTATTTTAAGATAGAGTTTGTTTTTCCTGTCTGATGAACCTCCAGTTCCACTATCCAGGGGCTTACAGAAAACCTGATCCATAGGCATGGAATTCCACATAACACAGCTTCCAAATGAGTAACAACCAGAAAGTAAAAGAACTATGGGGATGGAACCATCTCCATGAGATCCACTGTTTGTATTACATTGTTCACCATCCAAACAGTACAAGCACATAAATGACCTGATCATGGGGAAGCCTCTGTGATAGCCTAGAAGCAATGTCCTGAAAGGAGGAGGTATCACTTTCTAGGATGCAGTATAATTATTAAAACTGTCACTACTATGTGGCACCATGCTCCCAAGAGGAAGAAAAAATTCAACAACCAAGGTGTAGAAGCAGAAGTGGCTCCACATTGCTTGCCTGGAGCATAGCAAGAGTCTCAAATACTATCAATTCAATGCTACTTGGGCACTTTAGGAATCAGCAGGCAAGAAAATGAGTCATCGTCTTTCAGGGATAATTGAATCTGATAATTAGGAGGTAGTGCTGTTGTTCTAAAATGGGGACAGGGAGGAATATATAGGGAGGTTGGCTGACTCAGTTGGGTGATTCAGTTGGGTGACTCATAATACTCTCTTGCCTACTTGTAACTGTAAACAAACAAGTGCAGCATTTCCAGTCTGAAGAGGGCTTCAGACATTTCAGGAAAGAGGTTTGCCTCACCTGATAGATCACTGTGACCAGCAAAATGGATGGCTAAGGGTGGGAAGAATTTAGAACAAATAGTGAAAGAGGGAGCAATGAGTACCAGTTGTGGCTCTCATTCGATCTTTTTCCCATTTCTCATTTTCCCCTTTGGAAGAGAGTCTCACAGAAACTATGGAGGAGCTTCTTCCTAAACTTACCTAGAAAAATGAATTGGGATAGAATAATGGATAGACCATGTCAGATCCCCCTTCAAGAAAGGACTCGCCGCTCAGCTGTGAAGAGTGTGTTCAGCTGAAAGCCTCCAGCTGTCAACTCCCTCAAGACTCATGCTGGTTTTTGAGCTGAGGTCATGTTCTTCTGGGGATGACCTCAGCCAAAGATAGAACAAAATAGTGTTAGATGAGAGCATGCATTTCTTGGGAAAGCTCTAGGCAGTGGCTGAGCAAGATATTGAGACAAGGGCCTGACCATTTCTGCCCAATAAAGGATTCCTCTAAGGGGGCCCACTTTCTCCAAAACTTTCTGGCAGAGACTTGATCATGGTCTGAGTCTTCCCTTGCCCAATTCTACTTCCTTCCCTTTTCTTTCACAAGTCTTAACTTCTTTATAAAATGTCTAAACTGCCAACACTTTCTCAGTGCTTACTTCCTTCAGAACTATACCTGTGACAAAATGACCTGATCAGTATAGTATGTATAGTAGTCATGACTTTATTCCTATTTCCTAAGATAGCGTTTAGTAGATAGTTATTAATGGATCATAGTTGAATGATTTACTCTATATATGATTTCTGAAAGAAAGGAATGAGATTGCTCATCTTCTAATTCAACTTTGTTTCTTCTTATGGATTCTTGAGACCAGAGCTAACATGCTATTGAAAAGCAGCAGCTGAAACAAAGGTACTGGTATATTCTTTCTCTTTAAATTCAAATATCCTTTGCTGAATATTAAAAAAAATAAATAAATAAACCACAAAAGTTATGTAACTAATACATTGTTTTATTGTTGTTGTTATTGCATGTAGTTTTTCTAAAAACACTTATTCTGTGAACTTCTGCAATTATGTTGAGAATCATAGTAGGTGGTGTTTGTGGCCAGTTTTAGAAGCAATACCTCAGACTCAGTCTCAAAATCTTTTTCATGTCTCTGTGTCCTAAATCTCTTACAGTTATTCCTATTGTCTATCTATCTATCTATCTATCTATCTATCTATCTATCTATCTAATCTAATCATCTATAGAGAAAGATTTATTGCTTTCTTGTAAGTAATTGGCTCACAAGATCACAGGTGATAAAAAGTATGGGGATCCCTGGGTGGCGCAGCGGTTTGGCACCTGCCTTTGGCCCAGGGCACGATCCTGGAGACCCAGGATCGAATCCCACATCGGGCTCCCGGGGCATGGAGCCTGCTTCTCCCTCTGCCTAAGTCTCTGCCTCTCTCTCTCTCTCTCTGGGACTATCATAAGTAAATAAAAAAAAATTAAAAAAAATTTAGAAAAAGTATGAAATCTGTAAGGTAAGCTGGCAGGCTGGAAATTCAGATAAGAGTTGATCTTGCAATCTTGATTCCAAATTTTTCAGGGCAGTAGACTTGACACTCTGGCAGACTTGTTATATTTTGTCTTGAAAATTCCTTCTAGAAACCTCATTATTTTCTCTTAAGTCCTTCAACTGATCAGATGAGATTAATTATGGAACTTAATCTGTTTCATTCAAAGTCTACCGATTTAAATGTTATTTACATCAAAATAATACACCATCTAGACTGGTGTTAGACCAAATTACTGGGTACTTTGGACTAGATAAACTGACATATTAACCATCAGTGGTATTTTACCTGGAGGACCAAGTATAGATGCATTTTCTGCTTATGAAGAAGGGGAGAAATCTTGGCATTTTACTATCTCATATCATTGGGTGTAAGTTTCTGAATTTGTTAGGAAGCCAGAAAGCCAGGTTTTCTGAGCAAATGAGTTTCTATTAAAGCAATTGGAATGACGGGGATGCTAGAAAGCTGGGCTTACAAGGAAGATCCCTGACTCCCAGTCTCCATTTATGAGGCCAGAAGTGAAGTGACCTCTGGAGGTTAAGGAAACTCTTAATACATGTTTTTTGAATGACAGTCATGCTCGGAATGTCTAATTCAGGTGATTTGAGTGCTCAGTGCATAGGCAGACATAGGAAATACAGGAAATCCTATGTTGACAGGAAGTCAGAAAAGAGATCATTATCTGTTCTTTTTCTTTATATTCTTACCTGAAGTACATATATTTCAAATTTACTGTTAAAATATTGATGTGATAGAGAAGTATACAAGTAGACTGTATATTTAAAATATTTAGTAGTTAGCCTCTGATTCAAGAAGAAAGAAATTTGGTATTCAGCAAAAGGGGATTTTATTTATCAAAATAAGTGTTGATAATTTTATTCTCAGGTTTACTGTCAGACTTAATTTTATTTTAAAACCAAAGTTAAAAGGAAAATTGTTGCCCAGAGTAAAATTAAGATCATGTTTTAAAATGCAGTTAATATTTCAAAATCAATGGTTTGACGGGCAATTGTCTAATACTACACTGAAATGGAATGCAGAGTAATAGAAATTATGGATATATGAGGAACTCCACTTGCTTTGGGGCCAGAATCTTTGAGAAGGAGATGGATCCTCATAAAGTTCTATTGCCCTTTATATCATCTCTAGCAAGGTAGACTAAACAGAAAACAACTCTACTTCATCTTGTCAGAAGATTTGATTTCTCCATCTCAAATAAATGTTCCATTTAATACGATCATGTTTTTGAACTAAAAGTTTGTTGTAACTGTCTTGCAATTCCCTTTCCATCCCTGTTTAAAACAATAAAAAAAAAAAAACAACTGTTCTCCACAGTCTTTATTTGACTGTACAGGACTTTATCTCTTTGTTTTCAGATCAGATCTTTAGTGCAATATATTTTGCAGAGTCATTTATAAAGATAAGAACAACATGAGCTAGAATTTGAATATGAAGGGAAATAATCAACAGTCTGAATATGATATATATAGAATCATTAGGGCACCTCAGGGCCTGTCAATTTGACTAAATTGTTCTCAAAATGCATTTGCATTACCCTTAGAATTATCCCAGTAATACTTGACAGATTTCCAACTGTGAGAGAATAATAAAGGATTGTCCTTACTGTATAGATTAAAAACAAACAGGAGGATGGGGATTTTTTTACTACTGAAAGTTTTGTGCAAAATGTGTGTCATACTTTATTATGTATTTTACTAATGGCTTTAAACTCAGAAATTTGGTAATTTAGTGGATATTTACTTTGCTGATCCCACTGTTTGAGAAAGCCTTACTTCTGGTATTTCTGTTTGTGCATTTGCAATAGGGTATTGAAAGGATTAGTGACATTGTTATTTCTGTAATTGAAGATTTCCACATATTCCTTCTCCTGATAACAGGTTCGTTTGTATGTATCCATTTTATCACACCGTATTTGTTACTATCTACTTCACATTCTATTTGGAGAAGATAACGGGTGGGTATTCAATATCATTCATAAGTATTGATACTCAAACTTTGTAGAATTCCTAATAGTTTTAAGAGTAACCAACAGGTTTTACTTGAGCCTTGATTCTACAAAAAGAAAAGTTTGGGGAAAAACAAAGGTTTTCGGCTGATCAATAGAGTACAGTGTTTGAAAGCAGGCCCAACATATGAACTTAAATCATAATTGACAAGGTGACACTGCAGTTTAGCAGGGAAAAGGTGGTGATTTGAATAAATGGTGCAGGACTAATTGGTTTTTCACAGAAAACATAATGTATATTGACCCCAATTTCATAGTATATGAGAAAAATGTTACCGTAGACAGTTTGTAGGTCTAAATGTAAATGATACTCTTTTTGAAAAATGACAGTTGTTTACTTTATATTTATCAGCATTTGACGGAACACAGCTTTCCCATCCTCCCACCCTACTCATTTTTGATCCTTACAGTTTCCTGCTCCTTCTTCCTCACTGATGGAACATCCGACACATAGACACCATCAGAGGACTGATGCCCTCCGTTAAATCAATAAACCCACCTGCACTTTCCCCCATATTCTTTGTTTTTTTTTTCTTTTATTAAAATACAAGCTGCACTTCTGTCCCATCAAAGAAAACCATACCAAACCAAACCAAACCAAGTTTCTCCTCCATTTTATCCTTCTAGGTATTTTTTGCAGGAGATGTCATAGATATCTCTGAATATCTAAATTTTGAGTACCCCAGGGCTGACTCTTCTCTATTTATTCTAGTCCTTCTCCCTAAGTGACACAAAAGCCCACGTGGTTAATGACTTCTAAGATTCTATCAGTAGCTTGGCCCTATCTTGAGGTGGGAACTTGTACACCTAAATGGCTACTTATTCTCTCTACAGGTCTAAAATTCAAATGGTCCTTTTTCTCAAACCTGTTTTAGTTCTGTGCTTTGAGCATTCATAAATGGTGCTGTTAGCCACTTGCTTCCTCAAACTAAACCGTGGGTGTTCTTCTCTACTGTTCTTTTTATCAGAAGTCCATCCTATCTCAGAAACGCATCTGTACCTCTCCAACTCTAGATTCAATGTCAGCTCACGGATTTCATTTCTAAACATCTCTGACTACTACTACTGCTGCTGCTGCTGCTGCTCTTAGTACTGCTGCTGCTACTACTGTTGCTGCTGCTGCTCCTACTACCATTGCTGCTGCTGCTACTACTGTTAGTGCTGCTGTTACTATGGCTGGTGCTGCTACTACAGCTGCCAGTACCACTACTATTGCTACTACTACATAGATTCCTACATTTGCTTTCTAAATTGTTTATATTTTGCTCTCTGCCTGTGTTCTATACACACACACACACACACACACACAGAGCCATGCCCATTTTTTATTTACATAGACAAACGCTCCTATATTGAATTTTTTTTTATTGCTCTGAGAATCAAAACAAAAACTCCAAAATCTAAAGTCCTGACTAAAATGTAAAGCATTGTAGGGTCTGCCTCCAGCCTAGATCTGCTCCAAAGGCTTACTACATTTGAGCTGGTATTGGCCTGTTTTGTCAACTTCAAATTCTACAGATGTTACTAGACAAGATTTTGTATTTCCTGATTTCTCTGGAGGTTTTTTTCTTTCAGTCTTCATAACTGACTCCTTTACTTTCTTCAATTCCCTGTTTCATTGTTACTTCCTCAATTCTTCCCTAAACATCCCATATGAGCTAGAAATTCTTCATTTACTCTGTGGGACAGATCATGTTTGTTTCCTCAATGGTTCTTGTCAAAAAAAAATTAAGATATTATTCATTTACTTTCTGTTTGTTTTCTCCCCTGGAATATAAATCCCATGAATGTGAGACCTTGATTTTTTTTTTTTTTTTGGCCCACCAGTTAATCACTAGAATCTGGTATGGTGAAACGTTTGATGTTTCAGTGTTAGTTGATGTCCTGTAAATCTTTTGAATAATTGATTGTATCATTCCCAGATGATGTCAGTTATTGATGGATTAACACTTTGCTACTCAAAATGTGATTTTAGACCTGGGAGCTTGTTAGTTTTGTAGAATCTGAATTTTAACAAAATCCTAGTTGGTTTTCATGTGTATTAAAGTTTGAAACGCACTAGCTTAACATGAAGAGATTTTTCTTTTAAATAAGTACTACCTTAAAGTTCAAGATCTTCATATCCAAGTAAGGTTAGTCATAAAATGCTCTTGAAAATGAAGACTATTAAGAAGGACTTGAAATGTGTCAAATGGACCAACTGAAAATGGAGCAGGTAGGAAAATGGAGTGTTTTAAGAAAGATTTGTAGACAAGAGCTGGTGAACTATATACAAACAGAATCAAGACTATACAGAGTACCATGTCCCCCGTGGTAATTGCATAGATTTCAGCATATGGATCAGGATATGTGAAAAACAATTTTAAGTGAAGTGAATAACTAGGAACTGAAAGGTTACCTTAGATGCAAAGAGAAGTGATAATCACAAAGACATCCAAAATTGAGTGTTTTATAACACATATGGGAAGTTTGTACCATATTGCTATGATTGCTGAAGAAGGGGAAGTTGGCTCTAGCTTTATCCTATAAGTGATTCAATTTCTGCCTCTATCACAATTTTTATATAGTGTATGAAGAGAAAGGACACTGTGAAATCAAGTGTTCCATTTCCTACCAAAATGGAAAATAACAAACCTGAAATTTCCTAAAACATAAAAAATAAAATTAAACAGATGCCAAAAGTTAGTCCAGAGATGGACTCTTTTGCATGTAGATTTTAACAGGCTATCAGAAGTGATAAGAGTTTAAGCAGCCAACATACCAACTTTATAAGAGCAAGAATATCAACAGGGATTTCATTCAGGTAATGTGGCTGAGGGCTTTACATATATGAGAAGCAAAAAGATACCTACAAGTATATTCTGATTTATTTACTAAAAACACATTTTAAAGAAAAAGAATATAGAACTTTAACAAAGCCACCTAATAAATATGCTGCAATTTTTCTTGACAACCTTTATTCTTGAAAATGAATTTTCCTAGCCAACAGGCCAACTGTTAAAATAAAGAATTCCTATATGGACTTTGTTAGTGGTAGCATAGAATAAAGAAGGATTTTTTTGTTGTTGTTGAAAGCTTTATACAGAATGCTAAATACATTTTTCACAGCTGAATAGAAAATCGATGACCATATTTCACATATTCAAAATATCCAATATATTGAACTGCAAAGTTGTGCAACCAACAGAACCATATCCTGATTCTTTTGAAATCAAAATAAATTGAATAGAAGAAAGGAAAATATGCTTTTGAATTATTTTTACAGAAATCCTGTTTCAATATAAGATATATCTTTAGATAACCCTGATGGTACTGAACACCACCTCCAAATATATTGTTATGTTGCTAACTCATAGTAAGCAGAGAAAAAAAGAATATAAAAGTCCATTTGCAGTTCCTCTTTTTCTTTGGGAATACATGTTATGACTAACTTAAGGTACAGAAAAAGTGCCTCAGGTACAGTGAGCTTTTCGACATAACCTAAAAAAATATAATTTCTTTCTTTTTTCTTTTCTTTTATTTTTGCACACACTTTTCTCAGCTTGGGAAGAGGCTCTTATATTCATGGTTCTCATAAAATGCTTGACAAACTACAAAGAAAAACTAAGGTACACCTCCTATGGGATAGATTTCCTCATATTTATCTGATACATGTCAGAAATCTGTATTAGAATGCAAGATTTCTTAAGCCAAAGGCCAACCCTAATTCATCTTGATACCTTCAGGTCCAGCAAAATTATCAACACCATTCTCACCCTCCCATGACCCCTTAATGAATGAATAAACACAAGGAATTGTACTCCTAAAGTAACACATCACTACGATTATTTATTCAGTTTTAGATGACAGTTTAATATCACACCAGAAAGTTGATTTTTCCACTTGTATTGGTGAGGATAGACTAACTTTTAAGAAACAGTGTAAAACCTGAAAGTCTTGATGGCTTAAAGCAATGAAGGTTATTTTTTTTCTTACTTATGCCTTATGTTTATCATGGTTGGCAGGGGTCCCCGCTCATTTTGATCAGTAAAATACCCAAGCTGATGGCACACCAGTGTCCTGGTATGCTGGTGTTCTGACAGTTGCCTGTTGCCATGCCAAGGAGAGAGAATAATGAATTACATATTAGCTTTAAAAACTTCTCCAGACAGTGACTAACAGCACTTCTCAAGATTGATTGGCCAACACAATTAATAAAGCTGTACTTAATTCCCAGAGTAGAGAATTCCAAGGGAAAAGAAGCATAACCATTCATGTGCCTGAAAGAAGAGAACTGAGAGTATTTGACCAATAGTACCAGTGATTGCTTGCTAAACCAATTTCTTTCCAAAGGACGTTAGAAACAGTATATAAAGATCTTTTACGGTTTCTCACTTTGGCAAAAACATATGCATATGTTGGGGGTAGGGAGTGGGAAGGGCAAAGAGAGTCAATTTTTTATGTGACATACTGATAATGATTTTATTGTTGGAAGAGTTTTAATGCAGATGAAAACCTTGTTGCCAATATTATGACAGATGCAATGTATACTT
Source organism: Nyctereutes procyonoides (assembly GCF_905146905.1). Taxonomy (NCBI): domain Eukaryota; kingdom Metazoa; phylum Chordata; class Mammalia; order Carnivora; family Canidae; genus Nyctereutes; species Nyctereutes procyonoides. The sequence continues at coordinate 210,706 of NW_026575158.1, read as the reverse complement.
GAGCAACTTGAGAACTAACAAGAAATTACAAATGAATCTCTTGTGCTATTTTGTGATGCTTTTCACGTTTTGAGTTATAATTGTATATATATTCATATGTATATTCATATATATTTTCAAATATACATATATAAACATACATACATATAACATCTCACCTCTAGCTCAATAAAAGAAACTCTAGAACAGCATTCTGCACACAGTTGGTGGCAATCAGTAAGCTTTCATTCACTTTTATTAATAATACAGATCAGATTTAGATTTCATATACTAGTTACTGCCAAACTTAACTAGAACTTAAATAAAATATTGAAGGAGTTTTATTTGAAAGTTTGTCCTGTTAGGTCCAAATTTAGAACCATTAGCTCACAGAATTAAATAGCCCTGTGGTCATACTTTATAAGCATCTGATAGTAAATACACAGAATATATACAAAAATATTTATTTTTTCAAATAATGTTTGTACCAAGAGATCTTGAAATCAGATTTTGGTATCATATCCAGTAAATACTACATATTATTAATAATTATTATTAATATTTAAAATAAAATACTAGGCAGATCCCTAAATTATTTTGTTTTGAAGCCAATTATTCCTTTAAGTGGTTGTAATTTTAGAAGCATAGGATTCTGAAGCCTGGAGATACTCTTATTTAAAGTATACTGCGTTTCTAAATGCCTTGTCAAAGTGAGTTATATTCTGGAAAAGAATTCTTGGGGCATATACAGGTCAAATCCCTCCTACACACACCATTGCAATAAAAAGTTCACCATAAAGAAAAGTTCATGTAAGTGCTGGCTGGTGGCCTATGTTAACAGAATCCTGTAGGCCTGGTGGGAATGAATTCCCTGGCACCAAGTGACTGTATCAAGTTTTCATCTTCAAAAGTCATGGTCATTTTTTAATTGCCAAAAGTTTATTCTTTATTTTGAATTCTTTGCTTCCTGTGATTTTGTTGAGAAATTGCTCACTTTTTTTGTGTGAGACTTAGAGGTGAACTACTTGATGCTCAGCATCAAACATTTTTTTTTGCTATAATATTTCACTTTCTACAGATCTAGGCGGTCCAGGAAGGGGGGTATTGAAAATATTGGTGGTCTTAGGGAGTGGAAAGACTGTGCATTGCTGATATTTCATGAAATGTATCCTTCTACAGTTGTATTACTATATTATAATAAGCAGGTAGACATTGCATATCAAATATTTGTTATTTTATTTTATTTATTCATGAGAGACACAGAGACACAGGCAGAGACATAAGCAGAGGGAGAAGCAGGTTCCTTGCAGGGAAACCGATGCAGGACTTGATCCCAGGACCCCAAGATCTCATCGTGAGCTGAAGGCAGACGCTCAACCACTGAGCCACCTAGGAGTCCCTCATATATTTGTTTTTTCTGAGATCAGAAAATATTAACTCTGGGGAGCCAGAGCCTAATGATAAGAAGATGGCTTCTTTGTTAATATGGGGTGGTAGGATGTTATTTTAAGGTACTAATCAACCCTGGGAATTTCTGTCTTCTTTCTGTCAGTTTGATCCTTATCCTTTCATAAATGTAGGCTTTTGGGGCTCATTGCTTTAAGCAAGTATTCTGATGGGGATCCCTGGGTGGCTCAGGGGTTGAGCGTCTGCCTTCAGCTCAGGGCATGATCCTGGGGTCCCGGGATCAAGTCCTGTATCGGGCTCCCTACCAGGAGCCTGCTTCTCCCTCTGCCTGGTCTTTGCCCTCCTCTCTGTCTCTGTCTCTCCCTCTCTTATGAATAAATAAATAAAATCTTAAAAAAAAAAGAAAAAGAAAATATTCTGATGGTGTGAAAAGCAGTTTTACTGTCTGTAGTTCCTTGAAAGAAAACATAAAGAACACACAACTAGCTGAAAATATTGAAGAAGGACAGATAGAATCTGTCTCTTTTGCTCCACTCTGTTGTTCCTAAACCTTTGCCCAAAAGACCATTCATTAGTTCTTGCTTGGACCACACTCACCAGATTCCCATGATCCCCCAATATGAAGAGGGTGTGCCTCAGGCATTTAGCAGAATGGTGGTGGGATGAAATTAAGGGCTCCCAACCCTTTAATTCCTACTTTCCGGGAACCAGAGTAGCGGAGGGTGTACGGAACCATCTAGACACTCATGTGATGTGGGTCTTAGTGGTAGACATTGTGTGCAAAGTTCATGAGAGAGAAATTTGAAAATTATTGAGGGCACTGGTGAAAGTGCTGATGGCCCGGTCAGTGATATAGGAATGTGAGGACAGGAGAAGGAGGTTGGCAAATAAATTTAGAAGGAAACTGATTTTTCATCAGACTTGGGAGAAGTTTGAAAGCCTACCAATCACAAAGAAGGCAGAGATTGAATTCAGTAGAAAATAAGGGGATGGGAAATATGATGGAGATCACTGGGCAATTGAGAGGTCAGTGGAATAAAGGGCATGTAAAAATTTTAGGGTTGTTTTTCAAAACAACGTTCTTTTTTTTTTTTTTAAAGATTTTATTTATTAATTCATGAGAGATACAGAGAGAGAGGGAGAGACACAGGCAGAGGGAGAAGCAGGCTCCATGCAGGGAGCCAGATATGGGACTTGATCTGGGGACTCCAGGATCATGCCCTGAGTCAAAGGCAGATGCTCAACTGCTGAGCTACCCAGGTGCCCTCAAAGCAACATTTTTGACTAGCAGTGATTAAAGTACCTGAAATTTGGTTAGGTAGGTTAAAGGTAGAAAAATTCACACCACTAATAAGCAGAGGTTAGGTTGAAGAATTTTTTTTTAATTTAAATTCAAGTTAGCTAACGTACAGTGTATTAGTAGTTTCAGAGTAGAGTGATTAATCAGTTGCATATAACACCAGTGCTCATTACATCTTAATGCCCATCACCCAGTTACCCCATCCCCGTGGCCCCCTCCCTTTCAGCAATCCTCACTTTGTCCCCTAAGTTAAGGGTCTTTTATGTTTGGCTCTCTCTGTTTTTATCTTATTTTATTTTTTCACCTTCCCCTGTGTTCATCTGTTTTGTTTCTTAAATTCCACATATGAGTGAAATCAAGTAATACTTTTGTTTCTCTAACTGATTTATTTCCCTTATCATAACACCCTCTAGTTCCATCAATATTGTTTCAAATAGCAAGATTTTATTCTTTTTGATGGCTGAATTATATTCCATTATATATACACCACATCTTCTTTATCCATTCATCTGCCAATGGACATCTGGACTCTTTCTGTATTTGGTTACTGTGGATATTATTGCTATAAAGATTGGGGTGCAGGTGCCCCTTCAGATCGCTATTTTTGTGTCCTATGGATAAATACCTAGCAGTGCAATTGATCATAGGGTAGATCTATTTTTAACTTTTTGTTGAACCTCCTTGCTGTTTTCCAGGTGCCTTCACCAATTTGCATTCTCAGCAATAGTGTAAGAGGGTTCCCCTTAATCTGCAGCCTCACCAACATGCATTGTTTCCTGAGTTGTTAATTTTAGCCATTCTGATAATGTGAGGTGGTATTGCATTGTACTTTTGATTTGTATTTCCCTGGTGATGAGCAATGAGCATTTTTCATGTGTCTGTTAGCCATTTGTATGAAGAATTTTTGAATATACCAGATATGGGTTCTATAACAGACTCTCCTTGCTGCCTAATAATATTCGTTTTCCCATTTTTCCTTTCTAAGAGAATGGCATATGACAATATTTCCGGTTATATGTACTCTCAGCCAACTCTGTCTTATATCAATGAGTGACTCTCGAATATACCTGTTGCCATTGGAATGTAAATGGAAATAGCCAGGTGGGTATTCCTGGAAAGGTCTGTTCTTGTGGTTTGTTTATTTGTTTAAAGAGAACTGACTTAGCTGGTGTAGCCCTTATCCTTTGCCCTTGACCTTTTAACTAGCTGGAGCAAAAATGGATGCATTATCTGGATACATAAAAGCCAACTTTTGAAGATAAAAATTAAGGCCTTTGGTTAAGGAGCTCTGAACAGAAATCTAGAAGCCTGGATTCCAATAACTCAGAAAAGCCACTTTATTATTTGCTGTGGATGTTCCTGCTATGTGACAAAATTAACCCGTATGTGTTTAAGCCTTGAGACAAGTTTCTGTTATAGGCAGACAAATGTAATCCCTAACTGGAAAAAGACCCGGTTGTAAAGATGTTGGTGTGGAAAATTTATGCCCTAAAGAACAAAAACCTGACTCCTCAGATAACAAACATTACCTAAGGGTGAGTTCACTGAATAAAAAGGGAATTTTTGTCTGGTGTCCTGTCATTTCAAATCTGCCTCTCCAGATTTTCAGGAATATTTATAATTAAAAAAAAAGTCCACTTCATTTATGCTAATCCATACAATGCTATTCAGTTTTATTAAAATGTTATTATTCTGTGAAACTGATCCTTAAGTTAATTTGGAGGGGGGAAAAACTGCCAGGTCAAAGTTTGAATAAATTAGAGTATGGAAAATAGCATATATTCTGAAAAATCTGAAAATTAGTTGCAAAGTCACAGGTAATTTAATTATCTGGTCTTACTGCCTTGGAATAATAATGCAGAATGAGAATTATAATAAAATTAATCAAAAAACAACCCACTAAAAATCTTCAGCAAAAAACCTACATAGTTTGGTTATCTACTTTAAATATAACTGTTTTATAATCAAAGATATAATTTTAATGATAATGATCTATTTACTTAAGTTCACATTTCCATTTCTATTGTGCAATCTAATAAAACACATTTATTATCTACTATTATCTCTCATACATTCAATTACATATTTTCAAATATATATTCTTAGATTAAATGAATAAGAAATGACATGTAACTATAGATAGCACTAGAACACAGTATTTAAATGCAGTTGAGACAACAAATAATATATGATGATTCTATGTAACATATGTAGTCAGATCTGGTACTTTAACTGACTATGGCTATAAAAACTCTGAAAATGCATGGTTATGCACATGTTTGCTTATAGGATTCTCTGGTCGGAGGGTCTAAAAACTGAGCCTGGTTTAATTTAATTTAATATAAAATAGCTTTGAAAGAGAAGATAAAGCCTCCCATCCCATACAAACTTTAAGCTACCAATGTGCCTTTTATTTTCATAACACACACACAGAGGATTCTATTAAAAATTCTTTTTAAAAATTCTGTTTATGAATTAAAGGACCTACAACTACGATTCAGTGTGATTTACTTCTAATAACTAAATGATAACCATTAAGCATCATCTAATTTACATTCATTGCTTAGAATTGACAGTTAAAAGCTAATATCATTAAAAACATTCTTCATAAAATAAGCCTCCTTGCCCAGATAAAATCTCTTATTATACATTCTGGATCTTATCTCTTTTTAGTAAAATCTGCATATATTCAATTCCATAGTTCAGGATGTCTTTTGCAAACCCATTGAGGTTTCTAACAGATTATCTTATTTTGTCTTTATTTCTTAATGATATCTGTAGTCTGGAAATCCTGGATCTAGTATCAGTTCTTCAGTGAAATATATGTTTGAATAAGCAATTTCTACTACAAAAAAACCCACCTTTTTTTAAAGGCACGTCACTGTTTACCAGTCAGCAACAATAGTATATCAGGGGAAAATTTTCTCTAATCAGTATTTCTCATGCATTCATTAGTTACAGAACTGGAGTTGCAAATAGTTCCAGGCCTATTATGCCCCGAATGTGGGAGCTGCTAAGTATATCAATCAATTAATAACCAAAGTAAAGACATACTTAGATAAGAATACACTACTGCTGGGAGACTTCACACAGCACTTTCTGAAAATGACAGATTTTCTAAGCACAATATCTCAAAAGAAACAAGAACTTTAAATGATACACTGGACCAGATGGATTTCACAGATATTTACAGAACTTTACATCTGAACGCAATTAAATACACATTCTTCACAAGTGCACATGGAACTTTCTCCAGAATAGACCACATACTGGGTCACAAATCAGGTCTCAACCAATACCAAAAGACTGGGATTGTCCTCTGCATATTTTCAGACCATAATGTTTTGAAACTTAAACTCAATCACAAGGAGAAATTTGGAAGAACCTCAAACACGTGGAGGTTAAGGAACATCCTGCTAAAAGTTGAAAGAGTCAACCAGGAAATTAGAAAAGGATTACAAAGATTCATGGAAACTAATGAAAATAAAGATACAGCCATTCAAAATCTTTGGGATACAGTCAAAGCAGTCCTAAGAGGGAAATACATTGCAATACCTGCATCCCTCAAAAAATTGTAAAAACTCAAATACACAAGCTAACCTTGCACCTAAAGGAACTGGAGAAATGAGAGCAAATAAAACTTATACCAAGCAGAAGAAGAGAGTTAATAAAGATCCGAGCAGAACTCAATGAAATAGAGCCCAGAAGAACGGTGGAACAAATCACCAAACCCAGAGTTGGTTCTTTGAAAGAATTAATAAGATAGATAAACCATAGCCAGCCTTATTAAAAACAAAAGAGAAAAGACTCAAATTAATAAAATTACAAATGAAAAAGGAGAGATCACAACCAATACCAAGGAAATACAAACAATTTAAAAAATATATTATGAACAGCTATATGCCAATAAATTAGGCAATCTAGAAGAAATGGGCGCATTTCTGGAAAACCACAAAGTACCAAAGCTGGAACAGGAAGAAATAGAAAACCTGAGCAGGCCAATAACCAGGGAGGAAATTGAAGCAGTCATCAAAAACCTCCCAAGACACAAAAGTCCAGGGCCAGATGGCTTCCCTGGGGAATTCTATCAAACATTTAAAGAAGAAACAATACCTATTCTACTAAAGATGTTCCAAAAGATAGAAAGAGATGGAGTACTTCCAAACTCATTTTATGGGGCCAGCATCACCTTAATTTCCAAACCAGACAAAGTCCCCACCAAAAAGGAGAATTATAAACCCATACCCCTGATGAACACGATGCAAACATTCTCACCAAGGTACTAACCAATAGAATCCAACAGTACATTAAAAGGATAATTCACTATGACCAAGTGGGATTTAGCCCCAGGATGCAAAGCTGGCTCAACACTCGTAAAAAAAACCAACGTGATAGATAATATCAGCAAGAGATAAAACAAGAACCATATGATCCTCTCAATAGATGCAGAGAAAGCATTTGACAAAATACAGCATCCATTCCTGATCAAAACTCTTCAGAGTTTAGGGATAGAGGGAACATTCGTCAGCATCATAAAAGCCATCTACAAAAAGCCCACCACAAACATCATTCTCGATGGGGAAAAACTAACTTTCCCCTAAGATCAGGAACATGAAAGGGATGTCCACTCTCACTACCACTATTCAACATAGTACTAAAAGTCATAGTCTCAGCAATCAGACAACAAAAAGAAATAAAAGACATTCAAACTGGCAAAGAAGAAGTCAAACTCTCTCCCCTTGCAGGTGACATGATACTGTACTTAGAAAACCCAAAAGACTCCCCCTCAAGATTGCTAGAACTCATACAGCAATTTGGCAGTGTGGTAGGATACAAAATCAATGCCCAGAAGTCAGTGGCATTTCTATACACTAACAATGAGACTGAAGAAAGAGAAATTAAGGAGTCAATCCCATTTACAATTGTACCCAAAAGCGGAAGATACCTAGGAATAAGCCTAACCAAAGAGGTAAAGTATCTATACCTTAAAACTACAGGACACTTCTGAAAGAAACTGAGGAAGAAACAAAGATATGAAAAATATTCCATGTTCATGGACTGGAAAAATTAATATTGTGAAAATGTCAATGCTACCCAGCACAATTTACACATTCAATGCAATCCCTATCAAAATACCACATACTTTCTTCAGAGTTAGAACAAATCATCTTAAGATTTGTGTGGAGTCAGAAAAGACCCCGAATAGCCAGGGGAATATTGAAAAAGAAAACCAGAGCCAGGAGATTCACAATGCCGAATTTCAGGTTGTACCTCAAAGCTGTGATCATCAAGACAGTGTGGTACCGGCACAAAAACAGACACATAGATCAATGCAACGGAATAGAGAACCCAGAAATGGGCCCTCAACTCTATGGTCAACTAATATTCAATAAAGGAGGAAAAAAATATCCACTGGAAAAAAGGACAGTCTCTTCAATAAATGGTGCTGGGAAAATTGGACATCCACATGCAGAAGAATGAAACTAGACCATTCTCTTACACCAGACACAAAGATGAACTCAAAATGGATGAAAGATCTAAATGTGAGACAAGATTCCATCAAAATCCTAGAGGATAACACAGGCAACACCCTTTTTGAACTTGGCCACAGCAACTTTTTGCAACATACATCTTGAAGGCAAAGGAAACAAAAGCAAAAATGAACTATTGGGACTTAATCAAGATAAAAAGCTTCTGCACAGCAAAGGAAACAGTCAACAAAACTCAAAGACAACCTACAGAATGGGAGAAGATATTTGCAAATGACGTATCAGATAAAGGGCTAGTATCCAAGATCTATAAAGAACTTATTAAACTCAACACCCATGAAACAAACAATCTAATCATGAAATGGGCAAAAGACATGAAGAGAAATCTCACAGAGGAAGACATAGACATGGCCAACAAGCACATGAGAAAATGTTCTGCATCACTTGCCATCAGGGAAATACAAATCAAAACCACAATGAGATCCCACCTCACACCAGTGAGAATGGTAAAAAGTAACAAGACAGGAAACAACAAATGTTGGAGAGGATGAGGAGGAAGGGGAACCCTCTTGCACTATTGGTGGGAATGTGAAGTGGTGCAGCCACTCTGGAAAACTGTGTGGAGGTTCCTCAAAGAGTTACAAATAGAGCTACCCTACAACCCAGCAATTGCACTGCTGGGGATTTACCCCCAAAATACAGAGTCATTGAAACGACAGTACACCTGCACCCCAATGTTTATAGTAGCGATGTCCACAATAGCCAAACTGCAGAAGGAGCCTTGGTGTCCATAGACAGATAAAGAAGATGTGGTTTATGTATACAATGGAATATTACTCAGCCATTAGAAACAACAAATACCCACCATTTGCTTCGACGTGGATGGAACTGGAGGGTATTATGCTGAGTGATGTAAGTCAATCGGAGAAGGACAAACATTATATGGTCTCATTCATTAGGGGAATATAAGAAATAGTGAAAGGGATTAAAGGGGAAAGGAGAGAAAATGAGTGGGAAATATCATTGAGGGTGACAGAACATGAGAGACTCCTAACTCTAGGAAACGAACAAGGGGTGGAAAGGGAGGTGAGTGGGGGGTTGGGGTGACTGGGTGAAGGGCACTGAGGGGGGCGCTTGGGATGAGCACTGGGTGTTATACTATATGCTGGCAAATCAAACTCCAATAAAAAAATATACAAAAACAAAAAAATAGTTCCATAGTTCCAGGCCTAAAAATGCCATGGTCTTAATATCCTATATAAAGAGACTTTATCAAAATGCTTTGTAAATGCAACTATGTAAATATAAATTTTGATTCTCATGTTGCAATGATTGTTTAAATCTTGTACTTTTAGCAATAAATATTTTTTCTTACAAGTATAACTTTTTAAAATCTGTTTTCAAAATTAGCTAATTTGGATAACCATAAAAAACTTAAAAACAGTATTTTCGATCACATATAATATGGAATCTCATAGTTGGAATGCCTCTTCATGGCCAAGTGTTCTTGTATTTCTTCATAAAATCCTTCAAAATCTTCCTAGCATCATTTCAATAACATAACATTTGTTAAAATTTTTCTGGGGGCCAGTCTCCTAAAGGGAAGGAGACTATCTTGTCTTAATATTTGATATTGCATTTCAGATAGCTTTGATTTTATGTTAGACTTACTTCACTGCTACACATTGACCATAATTCTGTCCTTAAACTGAGAAGAGGCTTAATTCCTCAGAGTAGGAGAATCTCATGTTTAGATCAAAAAGCTATCAATCCTTCAATGACTCTATATATGGGCATGTATTTTCGCTTATGGTTGTTCTCCTTTGATACATCAAAAAACTTCAGTGGTTCTTCATACAGGCTTTCTACTCAAACTGCCTGGAATTGAATTCTTTCTTAGCAAGTTATCAACTAAGCCAGTTATTTAATCTTTCTGTAACTCAGTTTCCAAATCTGTAAAATGGGGATAATAATTGTACTGAATTTGTAAAGTTGTTATAAGGATCATTTTAGTGAATACACAGTAAGTGCCTGGTATAGTGGCTAAGACTCAGTAAGTGCTTAATACATGTTAACTATGATTTAGTTATGTTATCTATACATTTATGGTTTCCAATACTACTCATATGCTGAGGAGGACTCTATTTATTGTCTGGAAGTATACCAAGCTTCAGACACATATAGCCAGCTCTTGTAGATATCTGAGTCTAAACTTCCCCTAGACACTCAAACTTGGCATTATCTCTCACTTTTCCAACCTTGTTTGTCTAACACAAAGTAGCCTGTCACTTAGGTAGGATCCTGGGAATAATATATGACTCTTTCCTCTTTTACTCCAACTCTCCTTGCCCCCTTGTCTATCTGCTTCACCTCTCACTTTCAACTGTGTTATACCTTGAATTGTATTTCCCCTCCAAAGATATGTTAAAGTTTTAATCCTGAAGATTTGTAAATGTGAACTTACTTAGGAAAAGGGTCTCCAAAGGTGGAGTTATGTTAAGATGATGTCATGCTGGAGTAGAGTGGGCCCTAAATCCAATGGTTAGTGACCCAGAAGACACACAGGCAGAGATGAAGGTCATGTAACCAAGGAAACAGAGATTGTAATGATACAGTTATGATACAAGGAAAAGCCAAGGATGGCCAGATACCACCAGAACCTAGGAAGAGGCAAGGAAAGATTTTTCCTAGAGCTTTTGGAGGCAGCACGATCCTCTTGATACCTTATTCAGACTTCTTGCTCTGGAAATGTGTGAGAAAAAAAAAATTTTTTTTTGACACCCAGTTCTGGTACTTTCTTACAGCAGGCCTAGAAAACTAATACAAAGTGATCCTTCAATTTTGCTTTTATACAGTTCCTTGAATCTATATCCTCATTTCCATCTCCAGTATTGATTCCAATTTAGCCTTTATGTTGTCTTTCCAAATGATATCTCTTACTTTTTTTAAGAGTCACAGAGAAGATTAAACAAGAATAAACAGAAAATCACTGTAGGAGGTGATGGAATGCTAAGATATATTATGAAGATTTGAAAGATAAAGTCAAGGGCACAGGATATGCTTAAAGAGAAATCTGAGTTCTCCTATGATATAGGTAATTACCCTATAACATAGTAATAGACTGATACTAAGTTGCTAGTTTACTAAGGTACTAATTTTCAAACTTGGGAAATATTAGTGGGTCACTTTACTCCTTCCAAATGGTAGATGGATAGATCCAGACTCTTATCAGCTTTAAATATCATCTATGTGGTGACTACTCTACAACACGTATCTCTATGCTGACTTCTATAGCCAAATGCTTACTTGACATTTCCACTTGAATTTCTAATAAACTATGGAACTTAACATGGTCAAAACAGGACTTCATATTTTTCAGCAAACCTGTTCTTCCCTCAAAGCTTCCTGCTTATTTCAATAATACCTACATTCATTAAGTGCTTAGACCAAAATTTACAATGTCATTCTGGCTTCTTCTTTTATATCCCATCTTCTGACATTGATCCATCTTCTCTGCATTATTTTCAGAGTACATCCAGAATGCAGTTCCTTCTCCAAACCTCCATGGCTGTCATCCTATTCTGTGTGTTAACTCTGCTAGACTGCCACAAGGGTACTCTAAATGGTGTCTCTACTTATATATATTCTATCCTTTTCTATTTCTATTCTATTCTATTCCCACATAAAACAAAATATTCATTATCCATAAACAGCCAGATGATTCTTTAAAAATATAAATAAGATAGTATAACTCACTGCCTGTTCAAATCTTCTAATGGGTTCTATTATCCTTAAATATATAACCCAAGGCTTTAAACAGGGTTTACACTGCCCCATCTGACTTAGTGCTTGCTACTACTCCTGCTTTATTACTTTCCATTCTTTCTCAGGATCACTTTCCCAGCTGCACAGGTAATCTTGCTTTTCTTTCAAGCATTATTCTTTTCAGATATTTGCACTTGCTGTTTCCTCCACTTGAAATACTTAGTCCCAAAATATCTGCATGGTTTGCTACTTTCTTCTTTTTCCAGATATCACTTCACAAGAGAGATTTAACCAACCATACTCTTAAAAAAAATTCCTTACATGACTTCAAAATTTACTACGAATCTAAGGTAATCAAGACAATGTGGCATTGATAAATAATAGACAAATATATTAATTGAACAGAACAGAGAGTCTAGAAATAGGTCCACACAATTATACTCAACTGTCTTTGACAAAAGAGTAAAGGCAATACAATGTCGTATTGACAGCCTTTTTAACAATACTGCTAGAACAAGTAGACATCTACATGCAAAAAAAAAATCAATCTAGACATAGCTCTTACACCCTTTACAAAAATAATAAAAATAGATTATAGGCTGAGGTGTAAAATGTAAAAATGTAAATATCTCAGAAGGTAACATAGAGAAAAATCTAAACAATATTGGATATGGTGATGACTTTTTAGAAAAAACACCAAATAATTGATAAGCTACACTTCATTAAAATTAATGACAAAATAATTGCTAATGAAGCTATACTTCATTAAAATTAAAACCTTTACTTTTTGAAAGACATTGTTAAGAGAATTAGAAGATAAGCCACAGACTGGAAAAAATAGTTTAGAAGATATATTTGATAAACAACTGTTACCCAAAATATATAAAGAACTCTTAAAACTCAACAATAAGAAAACAAACAACCTGATTAAAAAAGATAGACAAAAGATCTGAACAAATATCTCACTGAGAAAGATATACAGATGGGAACAAAGTGTAAAAAGAGGTTCAAAATCAAATATCGTTAGGGAAATGCAAGCTGAAACAATAATAGGATGCTACTATAGGCCTATTAAAATAGCAAAAACCTCAAACACTAAAAATACTAAGTGGTGGTCATAGTGTGAAGCATAGAAATGTTCATTCATTGCTGATGGGAATGAACAATGTATAGCTGCCCAAAAACTCATTTTGACAGTTTTTATACTTATACAGTTTTTATACTTATAAAAACTGTCAAAATGTACTGTTTTCACATGATCCAGCAGTTGAGTTCCTTGGTATCACTCAAAGGAATTGAAAGCTTATGTCTACACAAAAAGTGCACACAGATTTTTATAGCAGCTTTATTAATAATTCCAAAACTTGGAAACAACAGAGCTGTCCCTCAGAATATGAATGAATAAATAAACTGTGGTACATTCAGATAATGAAATATTATTCAGTGGCCCAAATTAATGAGCTATCAAGCCATAAAGATATGGAAGAAACTTAAATGTTTATTAAGTGCAAGCAGCCAATCTGAAAAGACTATATATATATACTATACTATGTGATTCCAATTATACGATATTCTATAAAAGTTAAAACTATGAAGACAGTAAAAATATCAGTGGTTTCCATGCTCTGGGAGGAAAGAAAGATGAATAGACTGAGTATAGAGTATTTTTTAGAGCAGTGAAACATTCTGTACGATACTATAATGGTGGATACGTGCTACTGTATACTTGTCAAAATCTATAGAATATACAACACCAAGAGAAAACTCTAATGTAAACTATGGACTCTGGGTCCATAATGGTGTGTCATTACAGTTTCATGAGTTATAAGGGTCGATAGTGGCGGAAGTTGTGCAGATGTTGGGAAGAGGATATATGGTGACTGTACTCTCTGCTCAATTTTTTTTTATGTGTGAACATAAATCCATTTTAAAAATAAAGTTTATTTTTAAAAGGTTATATCTTGTTGACCAGGATTTTTTTTTTTATAAGAAAGGAGGTACTAATTGATTCCTAAAATATAAGACTTTGGAAGTGCAAAATACCTGTAATTTTCCTGTGGTCATTGACAGTCTCAAATTAAAATTTAGAAGTTGATTTAAAACAACAACAAATCCAAATCCTAAAAGAAATCTTCTCTTAAAATCTGGTTTTATACCACAATTCCTTTTGTCGTAGCACCGAACAATAATTTATATGTAATTACATTTTCTGAGAAAGCAACATGAGATCTGGGACGTGGCCTATAAAACCTATTCACGCTGTGAATCCTTTGCATCTAATATACTAAAGTATTCAAAACTATCTGTGGAATGAAGGGAAAGGAAGAAAATGGAATTGAACTCTTATTATATGGCTAATGTTTTGCTTGTTTAAAAAAATATCTCAAACAATTATCACACAACATGAAGGTAGTTAAATTTGGGTGGGAAATACATATATGTCCATTAGAAAGTTTTCACACTTCTCTGTATATTTGAAATATTTCGTAACTGAAGAAATTTCAAATCTCTGTAAGTACCCAGAGTGAGTTTAGAATTCAGTAAAATATTGGGCAAGAAAACACCAAAAACTTAGAGAAAAAAAATAGTGATTATAATCAAATTTTCTAGTTTGTGCATGAAGGCATATTAAAGTTTGATTATTTGTGCATAATGCCTGATTGTGGCTTTTTAGTATTTGCATGTAAAATGTCATATCAGTCCTAGCCATTTTGATGAAAATCATTTGTATCTTGTTAGTAGTGTGTCATCTTATTCTTTAGGAATAACCTAAGTATGGCATGAAATATTTTCATTGTGTGTCTAGAATTTTCATATATAAGTATTTCTTGATCTTCATATGAACTGTTTCACTCTTATTATTTCCAAAGCTATGAAATCACCTCTGTCTTTTGTCAAATGCCAGTAACTTGGGTTTGTGGTTATTATACTTGAGTTTAATTTTGAATGTAGCCTGAGGCAGAGGCCAGACCCAGTGGTGTCTCCTAGTGAGCCCCGCTGGTTTTATTCCAGTTCTTCATGAAGAACTGCCTGCCTCACTGAAAACACCAACCTAATTGGTGCCCTTGCTGTTTGTATCTAGGGAAAAGCTGCAATCTGAATACACATCAACTCATCTTCAAAAATAAACAGAAAATATTAATGAGATGATTTGTATCTCTAAGGAATATGAAACAAATCAATATAGTTTAGAAATAGGAAGAAACCAAATGTGATTTTGGAATGCTTTTAAATTTTTAAAATTTATCATTAAAAGTAATTAAAAGTTTCCAGTTGAGAAAACTGACTCAAAATGAATTGTCATATTTAACTTTAGCTAGTCACATGCTTTGTTTTTTCAAAAAAGGTAGTATTAAGCAACTAATTAAGACCAACCATTACTTAAAAAAAATTAACAGATATTTAAGTGGAATAAATAGCCTGGTTATTTTGGGTTTATTACAGAATTCAATTAAAGCTGTATAGACAGTAATGCAGTATAGACTATATTTTCATCTTTTCATTGTTTCTTCATTGAAGATTTAAAGAACCTAGTCCCAAGTTAGCTTGCTCAACATTATCTTCATATGTGCAAATGTTTTTCAAACTGGTCAATATTTCAATCATTTAGGATGACAATTATATCTTTCAAAGTCAAGTAGTTATTGAGGGATAAAATATTTTTGTGTGAATTATAAAAGTTCTAAAAACATTTATGTGAAACCCTACGTTGGTACTTCTCATCCTCCTTTCAGATGTTTAAAAAAAAGATAGGTTTGGGAAATACTGAAGGATTAACCTTCATTCACAGAGACATATGCCCTACATTAAATTATTAAAGGTGCTCAGGAGATGTAGAATTTTTAAAGAGTTTATCTAAATATATTCATTTACAAAGGTTTTTCTTCCTAATACAACAATTAACATACCTCTGGTTAATGAAAACATCATGAAGGACTATAAAACTGATCCAACTTAAAAAAGGTTAGATTCATTCTATTTTTCCTTCACTAAAAGTACTTTAAAGTGATATTCCGGGAATTGCCATGGAGCGCCTCAGGTCATGAATAGTGTGCCAAGTGATTGCAACAGAAGATGTTTTGAACCCTAGAGAGACAGGAGGAGCAAAATTACCTCTAGAAATTGCTTTGGGGATCTAGATCACCATGTTTTCATAAGGCAAAAGTGGTGAGCATCGTCATGAAGGCATTGTCATCACTGTCATGTTATTGGATGATCTTATCATGAGCACCATGTTAACACTTTATGTTCATTGCTTCACTTCATGCATGCAGCAGTTCTGCACAGCAGCCTTCCTTAACATGCTCATTTGACAGATAAGGAATCTGTCTTAACCTAGAGATGTTAAGACACTAGCTCAGGGATATATTGTTAGAAACCGAGAACCAGAAACCAAACCAAATCAAGGCTGTTTAACTCCAAAGTTTCACAGACACCATGATTGTGATTTTATTCCTCC
The DNA here is from genome assembly GCF_905146905.1 of Nyctereutes procyonoides. Taxonomy (NCBI): domain Eukaryota; kingdom Metazoa; phylum Chordata; class Mammalia; order Carnivora; family Canidae; genus Nyctereutes; species Nyctereutes procyonoides. The sequence goes on along the minus strand of NW_026575158.1, from coordinate 194,307 downwards.
AAACAGTATTCAGAAAGCTTTAATCATTTCTGTGTTTTTACTGACATACTTTGGGGCTGCTGCTAAAACTACAAATTGACTATGTTAAAAATGTCAAGTGCCTTAAAAAGTAAGCATACATATTTTTACACATAAAATTTATTATGTAGAAAGGTTAAAAATTTGTGTAAGCCAAAATAAAAAAGAGGATAATGACCTTAGAAAAATATTGAGATAATTTGCAATACCATTTTCATCCACTATTTTGCTGTAAAAATTATTGTACACATATATTATGAATATACAGCAAGGATATTTGATAGTAGATTTTCACTTACAAGTATTTTTTAAAGACTTTATTTATCTATTTATGAGAGACACACAGAGAGAGGCAGAGACATAGGCAGAAGGAGAAGCAGGGAGCCTGATGTGGGACTCGATCCCAGGACCCTGGATCAGGATCTGAGCCAAAGGCAGATAGATGCTCAACCATTGTGCCACCCAGGTGCCCTTCACAAGTATTTTATGAATATTTTTGTGTGAATAAATATAAAGGTGCTATCATTTTATTTATCTTTTTAAAGTATTTATTTATTTACTTTAGAGAGAGAGAGAGAGCATGAGCAGGAGGTGCAGTGGGAGAGGGAGAGAGAATCTCAAGCAAACTCTGCACTCAACTTGGAGCCTGAGGTGGGGATCGATTTCAGGACCCCAAGATCATGATCTGAGCAGAAACCAAGTCAGATGTTCAACCAACTGCACCACCTTGGGGTCCCAAAGGTGCCAACATTTTAATAACTAAACATGTTCCTTTATATTTATATAGAATACTTACTCAATCTCAGATTTCTAGATATATAGACATATGTAGACATTTCCACTTTATTTGCTTTCTCTCTCTTTTACTTTCTCTTTGTAAATGGATAGATAGGTAGATAGATAGATAGATAGATAGATAGATAGATAGATAGATAGTTCAATCTTTCTGTCCTACAAATTTCAGAGAATATCTCTTAAACTCTACAAGAACTGTTTTTAAAGCTTCAGTTTGCTTGAGGTGATAGAGGGAAAAAAATTAGCATCTTTCTTGTGTGTGTGTGGTGTGTTCAATTCACAAAATACTGACAATTTTCTCCAAAATAGCTGAGACTCCCCATGTTCAACTTGCTTCATAGCCTGGAAGTGGGTACTGAGTAATGCAGACAGAGTCACCTCTACAATATGGCACTAGCTGCATAAATGATTTAGCACCTTGTTCTATGTCCTTGGAAATTGCTGCATTATTTTCAACTTTGAACCTCTGCTAAAACACTAGGAAGGGAAAAATTAAACACAGTATAAAGTTCAGAAATATTGGGTCTATTTATGCTTTTTAACTCTGAAGTGGACTCAAAATACCAAAAAATAAAATTTAAAATACAAAAACCTTGTTCTTGATTTTTCCCAAATGTCATTCAAGTTACTTCAGTTGCAGATAATGGAAAATGATACTAACAGACTGACAGAAATGGAATTTAGGGGAGCATCTGGGTGACTTAGTTGGTTAAGTGGCTGACTCTTGATTTTGGCTCAGGTAATGATCTCAGGGTTGTAAGATTAAGCACCATGTCGGGCTCTGTGCTGGACTTGGAGCCTGCTTGAGATTCTCTCTCCCTCTCCCTCTGCCCCTTGCACTCTCTCTCTCTCTCTCAAAAAAAAAAAAAAAAAGGAAAAAAGAAAGAAATGGAATTTTTGGAAGGATAAGATTGCATACAGGGTTAACAACAACTAAAAATAAAATTAAAGAAAAAAAACTAAGAACCAAGCTAGGATAAGCTAGGAATGAAGGTGATCATACAGATAGCCAGTCACTTAAAAGCCATCACTTGGACGGCTTCAAGTTCAATAGGAAATTAATATTTAGAGAAAGAATCTGATGTCAGGAGCTTCTAGACATTCCTTTGATATCTGTGGTGGGAGTAAACAACATCTCGATTTACCTTCCCACTACCTCCAGGGCACAGAATGTGGGAGCAGAGATGCCCCAGAAGGAACTCAGGGGTTTTTATGAATAGGTCATGGAAGCTGTGAGGCCAGGAACAACAAAAGTCAGTTACACACTCAGAAACATTTCTCCTATAGCTCAACACTGGAAAATATTGATATGTTCAAACATTCCAAGGAATCAGTGCTAGAAAAACTCTATTCAATGGTACAATCTGTTAGACTTTATTCAGCCTATCGAATCAGTTTATAGAAACTTTACTCACATGTAATATAGATGAAAATCTCTCTGAAATGTTTTTGTATCAAGAGTAATTGAGAAAAAGAAAACATACAATGGAAAACAAATACTTTGATTCCACTGCCAAATAAAATGTAAAGCATATAAATAGTAATTTAATTTAAAAATACGGCAGAAATTCCTTTACTGCGAAATAGACACACTTAAATGTAGAGTACCTGGGGAATTCTGGTATAGACCCCCCGGTGCTTAATGTTACTTCATATCACCCAGCAAAGCACCATTTTTAACATCATGAATTTAAATCATGAATTACAAGTGAAAAAAAATCAGTCTTTACATTTTTTCTACATTATGTGTTAGTTGGAACCTCTCCTGAAGGTGAATTAAATGTGAATCCCTTTTGATGAGTAAAATGATACAAATCATTTTAGAGAGACACTTATTGTTGTGGCATTAGTAGGTAGGAAATAGGAGGGCTCAGCTCACTCTAGAGTATTACCATCAAGACTTTAAATGGCAGAAGCACAAATATTGAAGCACAACATCCTCTGAGGTATCAGGGACCTGAGAAGAATTATTGTTCCTTTCATCACTTTCCTATTATATTACCTTAGGGCTCTGATGGACCCTAAGGTAATATAACAGAAAATTTAAAGCCAAGTTATTCTAGATGGAATGTTTCAAATGGCTCTATCTGTCCAGTCATACTGAAAAAAAAAAAAGTTTTCTCAATGAATTTGTATGTTAAAGGCACACTCACCCATTCTGGAACTCACCTCAAGACTGCTGCATATAATGCCATCACTTAAAATGGACAAGGAGGAGCTGGACTTGAAACCAGGTGGCAGAACACATGAATCCTTCTGTTGGAAAAGTGCAGTCTCCAGGTTCTTAATTTGTTGTCAGTGGGGCATTGGCAAATCTGAGATTAGTAATGAGCTAGAATATATAGTGAGATAACTCAAGAAAGTGGCAAAGTGTTGCTAAGAGGCGCACGGTGGCAGGTGGCCAGGTGGTTAACTAGTTAGCACTGTAATATTTTATTCTTTACCTAGCTGAGGGGCAAGATTCTAATTGGATTGCTAGGAAAAGAGAATTACAAACAATATAAAAAAATTAAAACATGAAAAAACCCAAAGAATGTTAGCACAGATAGGAAATCTGAGAATATTTCGTACAGAAAAAAAAAAAGGACTTTGAGAAAAAGAAAGATGATTTTTTAAAGCTGGGATTAAGACACAGACAACTAACCCAGTGTCAACTAGCAGGAATGTGACCAAGCCGAGCTCCAGAATGTGGGAGTGGGGCTCAATCCCACCATGCAATATTTGAAAACCTGTAGATAGCTTAATTGGATTTCCTTCTCCCAGGTCTTCACATCTCAAGATATTTCTCCTGATCTAACAATCTATCTCAGAATTGTTTTATTCTCCTGTGATTTCTCCCCAATTTATATCCTTCCTTCGGAATATATCCGCTGTTTCTCCCTTGTTTAACCTCTTGGATTACTGACTTCCTCCGCTTTGCCAGTCAACAATTTTGGTTGAATGACCTCATATTGTTATGTATATGGCAGGCTCCCTGGATGGCAGCAAATGATGGCGTCCACCCAGTTGTCAAACACCAGGGAGCAAGGGTTTACTCAGCTTTAAGGAGACAGTTTGCCAGGTGAGGAGGAAGGCAGAGAAGAGATAGTCAACAAGCTAAAGAAACTTGTCACTGTAGCAAGTGGAGAAGTCCTAATGCTCTAGGGTAGCAGTTACCAAAGAATTACCTGTGTATAATCATGAGTTGGATATTTTTCAAGTTTCACAGGATCCTATTGTGCAGCCAGAAATGAGAACTACTGTAAGAGCAGTTGGAAGGTTAGATGTAGGGGAAAAAACAAAAGAGAGCGACCTGTGAATCTTTGGGGGTCTTTGAAACCTTGTCAGTGTGTCCCTGAGATGAAAACCATTTAAATAGTAGTTGCATGAGGTCATTTGCCTTTTTTCACCATTATTGTCTCATGACTGTGCATTATGTTTTTTTCAGTGGCTGCATGATATGCGATATCAATAGATGGAAAGCAGAAGCCGAAAGATGAATAGAGCTGTCTTCTATTAAGCCAGACATGAACAATGCTTGTAAAAATATAAATAATACATCACCAATCTTTAAAAATGGAAGTTTTCATGTGTTTTATGTTAAGTGGAAGTTTATTATTATTATTATTTTAAAATTCATAGACAAATGGATCTTGTTTCGGTTTTAGTTGTTAATCAGTGAATATGGATCGATTTAATAAAAAATAAACAGTAACGCTTTGGGGCTTTCAATATTTTTTAGGAGTATAAAGGGACCCTGAGACCAAAAATGTTGAGAACTGCTGCTCTGTGGATTGGCAGATGCCTCATGAAGTTGTGACAGACTCAAAAGCCTCTAGATAAATAGAAACTTTCTACAGATCTGTTCAAAGATGTGTGCTAAGCATAGGTGATATTTATTGATGTGACACATAGCTGAGCACTTTCAATTTAACAAGATGCATAACCCAGTATGCCAAATACTACTAACTTATTTATACCTCTGTATCTTTGCAAAACTGTCAGGGACGTTTCAGCTGAACCCTAGCTTCCACCCAGGAGCAACCGGCCGTTGTTGTTGCGTCTCTGTGTTGAGACAAATACTTCACGCTCTCAATGCTTGATGACATTAGGCAATAAAATATCCAATTAACTGTTCTTGCTTTATTCCCATGTTGACTGTGAAATCATATAATTATAATTTAACTTGCCTGTAGGGAAGGAATATGCTGATCAGTAAATAGAAGTATTCAGTTCTCTTGATAGCTATATGTTTTATTTAATAATAATTAGGTCTCGCTTGGTTGTCTTGTAAGTTAGAGTCTTGTGACTGGTTAGCTTGACTTTATCTCCTATAGACTGACTGGTTCAGGGTGTACAAACAATCACATTTCTAAAAATTGGAGTATCATGTCCTAGACATGGGATCCCTGCCAAGTGAAGAGCTCTTAAGGAAAGACACCCTTTCCTTCCCCACCCCTTAAATGTGTGTTGGTTTTTTGTTTTTTGGGTTTTTTTGAAATTTGCTGGGATGAATTAAATTTCATTTTATTTGGGTCCATCAGAGACATCAAATGCCCAACCACCTTTATAACCACCTGTATCAACCTGCGCCCACTGTATACACATTAAATGTTGTAAGATTTGCTCCGTATGTAGATTTAACCAAGACTTTAATGTGTCTTAAATATTATGGGGAACTATACCGCCATTCTACGTCATAGGAAAATAAAATGTGACTGAGGAGTGAATTGCCCATCGATCTCCATAAAAACACTTTTAGTCTATTTGGGCATTAAGCGTTCTTAGAAGCTTATTGAACTTTTGAGCTATAACTTGAGCTTTTATACTAACTCTTTACAGCCACAGTATCACCCAGAGAGATGAAAGTTTTAAATTAGGTGTCCAAGAAAACCATTAACCTTTTCAGGTAAATTGTATTACTTTCTTCGCTACCGTGACTTATATAACTAAAAATAATGCTGTGTACACAGACAAAGGATGTTAGTTGGGGCTCGCCATAAAAAAGAGGATGTATAGAGTTCTGCTCTCTGGGATGATGGATTTATACTGATGGTATCATGCTCTTCAGAGTTGCCCATAGCATATGCTTCTGCCACCGCAGAAGCTGTGTTTCTTTGAGAAGGTTCTGGGTCCTGTCAGCCTGTGTTAGTCAAAGAGAAACAAAAACCCTGAGGCTCATATAACCACCATCTCTTCCTTACAACCAGCTGGCACATGAGGTTTGCTTACCTGCCGGGCAGTTACCTTCATTTTACAATAATAAAGTTTCCTCTCTAAAACGTTTAGTCTGTTTTGTTCCTTGATCTGTGGACTGGATCCAGTGTGTTAAGCCAGAATTGTCATGCCTCCCTGAGTATAATTCCATTCTACCCCCATCTCCACCTCACTTAGTTCTTGGAAGCAATGAAATGCATACTTGAAACAATTAAGGATAGGTCAAGTATATATTTTGTAACTGTTGAACAGTTTATTCACTGCATACTAAAAAATTCTAATGTCTATTGTTCATGCAAGAACAAAATAATTAGCCCAGGAAATTCTGGCCTGAGATGGTCTGAATATAAATGGGCTAGTAAAGAATTTTCCATCCATATGAAAACAAAATAACAGTAAAATAATTTTCCCGTGATTTTTGCCCATAGGAAATGTTAAGAACTTATCGGGCAGAAAATGGTAAAAGAGATGTGTCTTGTCACTATTAAGAATGTCATGGCTTTGCAGATTTTCCACCACTACGGCTAACATTTTGAGGAAGGGAAAGCCCTTCAGACAATTCTCAGAGGGAACAATAAAAGGCCACATCACTTGCAAAGGCTGGAGAGAATTCAAGTCAAATTGAACGGCACATAGAAATGTAAGGATCAGAATGCCTCTCCCAGCAATGACACAAATCCTGTGAACCCCTCTTGCTTTCTCTACTTAATGCTTCGGGTCATCTGCCCAATAACAAGCATTAGTCATTGAGGTCAAAAGGAGTTTTACAGCCTGATCTTTGGAATGTGAATTTGTTGCAGCAGGACTTCAGTTATTGGCACTATTGTAAGCATTTCTTCATTTTAAATTTACCTGCATGAAGAGTCATACGAGGTGTGCATACTGGTATTTGTATATGAACATTAAAACACCTGTAAAGTTTTCTAATTAAAAAAAAAACCTCCATGTGATTAAATGGAAGATAGTTAGCTAGCCAACTAGCTATCATTTATCTAAATGTATAAACAGAAATTTATCCCTTCTTCTGGAATAAAATAAAATAAATTTTATCTCCCTACTGTAGGCAATTTAATCATAAATATTGATTAGTTTTTTTCACTAGAGCCTATATTAAGTACATGAATAGCAACTAACAGAATGAATTTCCTTGGAAATTGTTGGTATAAAAATATAATAAATTATTCAAACTATAAGATTTTTCAATATTCAAAATATTTATTAAATGTTTATTTAGTGCCAACTATATGCCAAGTAATAGGCTATACAGAGAATACAACAGAATTAACCTTAGCCTTTGAAACTCACTGTGACCAATTACAGTAAAGTATAAACTTCCAGAAAAAGACAAAGAATAAGATAAGACAAAGAATCTTTTATTTTGGAAGGTAAATGTCATAAAATATTATATGAAATATTTACCTCTATATAATTCTTCAATTATGGAAACTCACTTCTGGGCACTGATTTTGTTCAAGTAACCTGTCTTTTGGGAGTCTTGTAGTTTCTTACCAAAACCAAGACCTCATGGTTTGTTTGATTTGTACAGGTCCAGCTGTCTGTCATGACAATGTTCTTATCTTTTATATCAAATGGATTCAATCTCCTTGGTTGCATAAAGAAGATGGGAATATTCTGTTATATTGGTAGGCTGTATTAATATTGCAACCTAATTCAACTCCAAAGCCTTGCTGAAGAACTGCACTATCCCATATTCTTATTGTAGAATCAGGGCTAACAGAAATAACCAATAGGTAGAGAAGATAATACAACTTAAACTCCTCAACACTGAGTTTATTTCCTGATTCATTAAAGATTTCAGGAAACTGGTCATTTCTAGGGAAGAGATGACTTGATTTTCTCAAATATGCATGCTTTGATTTACATAATTTATACATGACATAAACTCCCTCAATCTTTGTTCTCTGTTTGGCTGAGTCCATATTTTATCTCATACTTCTGTTGGTTTTGCTCATTACATCTAAAGAATCAGCATCTCCTTTTTCTATATGCAAATTTGTCTTATTCATTTACTTTAAATTATCATGCCAATAATAAAGGAGTGCTTTAGGATTCCAGGCTACCTTGTTTGTTTCATGGCAAGTGGTTCCCAATGATAATCCTGATTCTAAGTGAATTTTATCTAAATTGAAGTAAGCCATAAGTTGCTTCTGCATTGACTATTATGCAAAATATCATATGCTTTTTTCTATTATATTGTTTAGAAAGCAGCTGGTTTTAAACTAGCATGTCTATTTTTCTAGACTTTATAGTTTTGGTTCTATTTTTGGTATAAACCAGTTTTTTTATATTTTACAGTGAATTTTACACACATGAGTTTGCTCCTTTCATATTAAACATCTATGATTTTTAAATTGGATGTTTTGATAACAAAGTATATAATTAAATAAAAACCAAAATGACTATAAAGAAACAGTACATAGTAGTCAAATTTCTTAAGCTACTAATTTTTTGGATTATTTATTGTCATTTTAAGATGGTTAGAAACTTTGAAGGATCAAGTTTGACAATTTGGTGACAAGGATCGCTTTGGAAGAGGTATGAATGCTATGTGAATGTGTACAAAGTATGAGACTATTTGAATATCATATGAATGCATCTGGTGCCATTAAACTTTACTGGTTAAGATATTTTGTGTAGAAAAGCTCTAGATGTTTACAACTTTTAGGATTTCAGAAACTCCGTCAGTTTAGTTTCTATTTAATTCCTTCTAACATGATTTATTTGTTTATTTGGTATGAAATTTTAATTGAAATATGTACTAAAAGTACATTAAAGATACGTATATAGGCCAATGAATTTCCACAGTAAGAGAGCACACCTGTGTAATCAGCACTCATATCATTGGATAAAATATTATTTAGAAGCATCCCAGAACTTGCTCTGGCCCCTTCCAGCAATATCCCTTTCCAACAGTGACCAATAGCTTGACTGTAGATTAGTTTTACCTGCTTTTGAAATGTATGTCAGTATAACAATTCACTATGTTTTTCTCTGTGTCAGGCTTCCATCAATCTACATTGTAAGGTTCACTCATGTTTGCCACGTATAGTTAAAGTTCAAGATTCTCACTGCTATATGGTATTCCATTTTATCAATATATCATAATTTCTTTTTTTTAATTTTTATTTATTTATGATAGTCACACACAGAGAGAGAGAGAGAGGCAGAGACACAGGCAGAGGAAGAAGCAAGCTCCATGCACCGGGAGCCTGACGTGGGATTCGATCCCGGGTCTCCAGGATCGCGCCCTGGGCCAAAGGCAGGCGCTAAACCGCTGCGCCACCCAGGGATCCTCATAATTTCTTTATATATTCTTTGTCTACAGAGATATGAGGAGTCCTGGTTATCACAAATAATGCTCCCATAAACATTCATGTACTTGTCTCTTGGTGAATACTTTTTTGTTGTTCTTGGGAGCTAGGAGAGCTGCTGGCTCAGCGGTTATGCATTGGTAGGTATAAAAATAGTTTCTTCTGTTTTTTTTTTTTTTAAGATTTTAAGTTTTTTTTAAGATTTTTTTTAAAGATTTTTAAAGATTATTTACTCATGGGAGACAGACAGGCATAGACTAGGCAGAGGGAGAAGCCTGCTTCTTGGAGGGAGCCCAATGCAGGACTCAGATCCCAAGACCCTGGGGACCATGCCCTCAGCCAAAGGCAGATGCTCAACCACTGAGACACCAAGATGCCCCATCAAAAGTGGTTGCAATTTTTACTTGACATTTCTTTGACAGAAAGCTATTGTCTCCTTAAATTTTTACCCAAGACATTTCACCAGCTACAGCCTAGTGCTGACCTCACATTTTCTTAATGAAACATGAAGTTTCTGATGAATAATTTATCCATCGCTTATTTGAATATCCTTTTTTTGAAGTGCTTGTTCAACTCTTGCACATTTTTAACTGAATTGTTTATCTTTTCCTAATTGAATTTTATGAATTCTTTATATATTCTGAATGTGTCTTTTGTCACATATATATGTATTATGAATATTTTCTTCCACTCTTAACTTACCTTTTATTTCCTTAATGGTGGCTTTCAACGAATAGACTAGTTCTTAATGTAAATGCAATATAAGTTATCATTTCTCCCTCTGTAGGCTAGTATCCAGTCTGAGATGTATTTGACAACTCCAAGGTGTGGCAAATATTATCCTATATTTTTTACTAAGAGCTTTATGTTTTACTTTTCTACTTAGACCCATCTGGAAATAATTTCTGTGTACAGTTCAAAGTAAAAGTCAAGACTATTTTTTTCTATATGGATAGTCATACTGTCTTTTATCACTATTCTTCAATTACTTTCACATAAATTAAATTATAATATACATGAGGACTAGAGTCTCCAAGCTATTCCATTGATCAATTTTAAAATTATTGTATCCATATCATACTGACTTAATATAACTTTATTTTAGACCTTTGTTTCTATAAGCAAAGAATATGATTCCTCCAACTTTCTTCTTTATCTTCTTTAAAATTCTCTTTATTGTTGATTGATTCTGTAGTTTTCATTTACATAAAAATTTTAGAGTTTGTTAATGTCTTCCACCCCTCATTACCAAAACCAAAACTAAAACAAAAGCAAAAAAATTTTAAGAGATTTTAAGGTATTGTATTGAAAGTACACCCTTATTGCATCTGGGAGCACTGTTGGAGTGGCTTAGTAGGGCATACATCTTATCACTTAGGCTACCATATTTTAAAAAGAGAAACCTATTTTCATTTACATAAGACTGGTAAAACTTTTGAATCCTTGCCAAAAGCAATCTAGAAGAGCTGCAGTAAAGTGATTTGTCACTTCTTATTACATATACAGGTCAGTAGAAAAAAAAGTGATGAGAAAAGTGATGTTATGTGGTACTGCCTAAAGAGTCTGCAGAACCTCCATGCTTTGAGTAAATTGATAGTATCTAGGCTTCTCTCAGATGCCATGCCCAATAGATTGCCAGTGGCTCCCTGGGGCCACATATGAGGCCAGGCAGAAGGATTTAACAATCAGCTAATGAAATGTACCATCAGCATGGGAGATAGCATCAGTGAGGAGTGGAAATGGCATGCATTTTCCATCCCACATCTCCTGCATTAGACCAGATTTTTGAAGCTTCTAACTAAACTGTTTGGTTCTGTTTCCTTTACAGAATTCTTTTTCATATTTCAGAGTGATGTTATGATATTGGCCTCCATTAAAAGAGATGTCTCTAAAACTGTTGTACATATTTTTACTCATCATAAGTATGTTGTTCGAAAGTTATTAGCTGAATTATAGTGTTCTTTTTGTGAGACAACAAATAAGAAAATAAAATATTACTTTCAGGTTCCTACCTGAAAGAATTTAGTTTCTGAACTGTCTTGTGTTTTTCTTATGAAGACCATGAATTATGTCCTCCTCTTTAAGTTGGGGTTAAAATGTTGAAACAAATGTACAGATAATTTATATGGCACATGGATAGTTTGTTTGTTTTTTCAGAAACAATTTTTTTTTGTATTAACTGTATTCCTATCTTTACTTTGTCTCATCTCTTTTTTTGTCCAACTTTTCTCTCCATTTATTTTAGGTCATGTTATTTATTTTGTATTATTGTGACTTATTTCCAGTTTTAAAGTGGATTTTTTTCTTCTCTTGCAAATTATTAAGAATGTATCAATGAATCCATGAATAGAAGGAAGCTTAGAGATTCAGGTAAACACTGCATGAGAGAGAGTAGCTGAGGTGAGTTAAAAGGACTTTGTAAACAAATATATATAATAGCCTTTGATTATGGAATCAACAGTGTTATGACTTGAAAATGACTTAAACAGGAAGGAGAACATTAAGTGGAGAAGAATTAAGACAATAAGAAGTCCTGTCAGAGGAGATGATTCTTCCTGCCAGCTGCTGAAAGGCAACAAATGACATCGTGGTTATTTTCCAAAGCAAACTGTGAGGCAGAGGCCTCAGGTAGGGTCATGAGCTTTGCATGATAGTGAAAGCAGTTTTGTATATTTGGAGGCCATTTACAAGTTGGCTTTGTGGCCCTAGCACAAAGATTTAAATTTAGCTAGAGTCCTAAGTAAGGTTTCTTTGCAAAAGATCAGATTGTGCAGCCCTCAGCTGGGAATGGGAGAAGTGGTGAGCTGGGCACTTTCTTCCAGAAATTGGGGACTTTCTTCCAGAAGCCAGGAAACACTCACACCTACACACACAGGCACACAACTGAGATGGCGTAGGAAAGGTTGCACTAAAAGAAAAATATGCCTCATGATTTAGAACAGAGATAATGAGGTTAGGCCTGCTCTATTTACTCAGGACAAATGAATTGAAGATTCGCCTGCTAGTGAAGGGCTCTTTTGAGGCCTGGCTTGAGATTTCTAACCTTGCCCATGCTGGTCAATAAAAGGAAATTTCTCAAATGGGGATGAAGAGCAATGTGGCCTAACACATAAATACTACCATCATTGAATAACCAGAAGTCAAGCCTGGTTGACTAGCCTTTTAGATATCAAATGATTTTCTGCTTTATGTGCCTACCACATTCATAAAGTTTTAAACTATTGAGAAATTTAATGGATCCTAAATATAGAGGTAATTCTTGGGGAAATGCTGGCTTATTTCAATATGTAATACACAGAATATTGCTAGTAAGATCATACCTTAACTTGTATAACTTAAATTCTCTGAAAACTCAATTTCACATCAGTAGAATAGGAGTGTTGGATAAGATAATCACTAAGATGCCTTCTGGCTCTCAAATTGTATAATGCTCTAATTATGTGTGACTTCTGGTGGTTGAGTTTTCTCACATTATCTCACAACAACCACAGTGCTGCAAATACTAGGAAGCTAAAAATGTTTAATGCATGAGTGGATTTTAGTTTGCATTGCTTACATTTAAATAAAGCAACTTAATGTAATAGATTTCCCACCAAAAGAGTTATTTCCCATGAAATATCTTTAAAACACACTCTCCCTACTCTAACTATTCAAAGTAAAAATAAACTTCAATTTGCTTTAATAACAATAAAACAGATAAAAATATTAATTAATACAGTGAAAATGGAATACTACACTAAAATTGTCTTGGCAATTACTTTTGTATTGCTCAGTCATGCTGCTACCCTTTGTGCCTTCTTTTCATATATAATGAATATTCAAGAGATAATTGGACAAAGATGCCACAGAGGTATGCAATTCAACCAAAAGAGCCACGTGTGACTTATAATACAACAGTTGTTTATAAATAAAAAGACAAACATAGTCAGGTGTTATCCTGTCTAAAGGTTTGTGGTAAGGGGAGAAGAATTCAACTGACTCAGAGCTCGAGAAAAGTGTAATGAAATCTCAGAGCTTATTGGTTTACACATTCTTGAAAATATTCTCTCTCTTTAACATTGGAATTAGTAGTTGGCAAAAGAGTACATCAACATTTGGAAGGGTAATAAAATACAGAAGTCTCAGTCTAGAGGATGAGAAATATTCAGGCTCAAAAAGAGAAAATATTGCATGGTCAGAATGTTCTGAGCAAATTTTACAGGAACTTGGGTTAAGGGACAAACTTGAGTATAAAGATGGCTAACTGGACAGTGAGAACTTTGGAAAGATTGAACTTCCTAAAGATGTGTTATAATGTATTAAAATAGAGGGAAGGGATGCCTGGGTGACTGAGTGGTTGAGCCTGCCTTTGGCTCAGGGTGTGATCCCAGGGCTCTGAGATCGAGTGCCTCATCGGGCTCCCCATGGGGCGCCTGCTTCTCCTTCTGCCTATGTCTCTGCCCCTCTTTCTGTGTGTCTTATGAATAAATAAATAAAATCTTAAAATAAAATAAAATAAAATAAAATAAAATAAAATAAAATGGAGGGAAACTGAAACCATGGAGACATTGTAGGGGTTGCAAATCTGTAGACACTCATCTGCCTCCTAGAGTCTCTTATATTCCAAAGTGGCAGAACTTAGAGCATTCCCTTTCTCTTCCTGAGAAGAATTTACTTACAGTAGGAAGAGTTTCTTTCCTCTCTTCAAGAGTGGGGCAACATGTATGTGAGCTCCCAGATTCATATTTTTCTGGCTCCTCACCTGTGATGGCTGAATTCCTTTCTGTGTAAATACAGAGTCTCATAGCATCAAGTAATAAAAGAGAAACATTTGGTAATAGAGAACCAATCCTGTTATTAATATAGTAACAGTAATTCTGATCTTTGCTCCAGAAACTCTGTTTTCAGGATATAAATATAGATATTAAAAATCTATCAGTCATCAAACAAATGAAGGTTTTTTCTCATACAGTTTCCACCAACCTCTTTATAAAAGTCTCTCATGAGGAAATCTTTTTGGCTATTACAATTTTCTCTCAATTAGTAAGTTTATAAATTCACTTATCAATCAATTCATTTAAATTTCAATTGTATCAGACACCCAATTGATTACAAAGATGTGCAAAACCAAGCCTTGTCATGAAAAAAAAAATAGAGCTGATCAAAAAAGCAAAACTAGCAATAACCAACCGACTAAGCAAGAAATAAAATCTAATTCCCTTAATCACATGATGTACATGGAAATGTGTTGTAAAACATTTATGATTCATGCAGTCAAGAATAAAAAGAGAATTTTCATCAGAGATTGAGATGGCATTTGCCTGAAATGTACAGGGACATTTTCTTAGTGGAAGTCTTTGATGGACATCTTTCCCACTGAGAGAAAAGGGAAATAGCGTTTGTATTAAAATATCTCCACTTTGGGAACCAGAGGCAACAAATAATACCTAATTACTCAATGGCATACTCTGCTGAATAGTTTTTATTACACTCTCATTACAATCAGATATTTTTTCTAGTATATACATTTTATTAAGATTTAAAACATCTGGCATACCTTTCTTCATTCAATACCAATAACTTGCATTTAATGTGAATAATTGAGGCAAATCAACAATAAAGGGCCTTTATTTTTTATTTTTAAAAAAGATTTTATTTATTTATTCATGAGAGACACAGAGAAGAAGAGAGGCAGAGACAGAGGCAGAGGGAGAAGCAGACTCCATGCAGGGAGCCCAATGTGGAACTCAATCCTGGACCCCAGGATCATGCCTTGAGCCAAAGGCAGATGCTCAACCGCTGAGCCACCCAGGCGTCCCTAAATGGCCTTTAAAATGGTAATGTATTTTCTCAGCTAATCATGATTCAAAGTAGATGACAATTTTTGGAGCAGTAAGTTCAATTTTTTTTTCTTTTTGTAAAACTTGTGATGAAACATACATAACACAAAATTTACCATTTTAACCATTTTCAAGTATTCAGTTCTGAGATATTAAGCACATTCACATTACCGTGCAAACATCATCACCACTTGTCTACAGAATTTTTCATTTTCCCCAACTAAAACTTCTTATCTATAAAACGCTAACTCCCTAGCCTTCCCCCTTCCAACCACTGACAATTACCATTCTACTTTCTGTCTCTATAATTTGACTACTCTAGGAACTTCATATTAGTCGAATCACATGGTATTTTTTCTTTTGTGAATAACTTATTTCACTTAACATAGTGTCTTCCAGATATATCCTTTCTGTAGCATGTGCCAAAATTCCCTTCCTTTGTAAGGCTAAATGACATTCAAGCACACATACAGACCACATTTTATCTATTAATCAACCTCTGAACACTTGAGTAGCTTCCATCTTTTGGGGAATGTGAACAATACTGCTATAAACACGTATGAATATCTGCTTGAATTACTGCTTTCAGTTTTTTGGGAATTGTTTCCAGAAGTGAAATTGATGGATCATGTTAATTCTATGTTTAATGGTTTTAGGAATCACTACCATTTGTCACAGTGGCCACATCATTGTACATTTTCATGGGGAAGACAGTACTACGGGAAAACAGGATCTACTTTTGCCACATCCTTGCCAACACTTGTTATTTTGTATTTGTTGCTTTGTTTTTATAATAGTCATACTAATAGGTAGTGAGGGTTATTTTCATTTGCTAGGTATTAAGACATCTTCACTATGTCATGTTTTACTAAGTAATGAGAATGAAAAGTAATTATATCTTCTCTAATTTCTATGTTTAAGGAATTTGGTGGCAAGCACTCTTTTTAATATCTGTGAAAGATACCTCTCTGATTACTTGTGACTAATAAATAATGCTTGTTTTATAATATATATAAATAGGAAAATATTTAAATGTTCAAGTACTATCTGCTTTATAATTGCACTTCAGAGATTAAGGGAATGCATCTTTTTTTTTACTATTTTATAGCATAATCAAAGGAACTGCTAATATGCTGATAAGGTACACAGTTGATAAATATCAATGGTTAACTGTGGTCTCCTTGTCTGTATTAATCAGTCTTCAGGCAAGATACATATCTAAGGAAATTAAATAGATACGCAATAATTATTGTTAATGTATTCATAGTTTTAATTTCATATTTCATAGTACTTCTTTAAACCACCAAAGAAAACCTACAAATAGAGGCATTCTATTTAAATCTACCATTTTTCTTTTCTTTAAACAGGTTATTTATTTTTAACTCAAGAAACTTAATGAAAAAGTTGATTTCAAAAGGTCATAGAGCAAAGCAATATTTTTACAATAATAATATTTTGTTTTACTCAGCAACTAACACCAGAAAATATAAATCTGCTTTGGTTTACTCTTAATGAATGTGTAATAATATTAAAAACAACGAATATCAATTTGTATTTAAATGGAAATATTATCTGTTGTTAACCAAATTTTTCCTAAAGAATGTGATTGTAGTCCACAGTTTATAGGTTCCAATTAGAAGGAATTAAAATTCATTTCTCTGCCTCTTACTCAAATTGGTAAATATTGCCTATTCCTTATAATTTCCAATAGACTATCATAGACATGTATTTCTGCATTCCAGTAAGACATTTTTTTCCAATATGCATGCCCCATTTTTCTAGCTTCATCTCCTTATATGTTTTTATTTCACCA
Source organism: Nyctereutes procyonoides (assembly GCF_905146905.1). Lineage (NCBI taxonomy): Eukaryota > Metazoa > Chordata > Mammalia > Carnivora > Canidae > Nyctereutes > Nyctereutes procyonoides. Next base: position 177,334 of record NW_026575158.1, on the reverse strand, counting down.
CTATTCAACTCTGCTTCCTTATACCCTCTGTCCACCAAAAATTCTAAATTACTAACATGAGACAATATCCTTTTGTTTTCTTGTCTTCCTTGTCCTCTGACAAGCAGAATGTTTATTTTTAAAAACTCATCTTGTCTATTTGAACTCATGATCTATATTAATGCTTTACTAATTTGGGGTTCTTTTCATCGCTTTAGATCATTTTAACAGAAAAATATCTTTTTGAAAGAAACTATTTTCCTATTGACTTTCATTTTAATGTTTGGTGTGTTTTTAAAGACAGAATTCCCCTAGGGGGGGAAAAGATAGTTAAAGTGATTAAGATTGTGTTTAGGCCTGTGATACATTCAAAATAGAGCAGTGATAGTCTTTGGAAATATATTTGGTAATATAAACTTTCATTTTTTCCCCAAAGTTGTTTATTGGAAGAGGCAAAGTATTGCAAAGCCGAATAACTGCCACAATTTTGGCTCTTCCATTTTAACATCTGTAATTTCTCCAAGGCATCCAACATGTATAGCCTTCAGTTATTTACCATAAAAAAAAAAGTTGCGTGAAGAACTTCTGTAAGTCAATAAGAAAAAACAAAAAAGGAAGATTACTTTTGAAACAGAAAAAAATTCCTGAACAGCCACTTCACCTGTGAGTATAACAAAATGATCGATAAATGTAGGAAAAGGTATTCAGCATCATTGGTCATCAGGAAAATGGTAATTTAAACCACATGATATATTATAAAAGCAAAACCACAAAAGAACAGTAATAACCAACAGTGGCAAAAATCAGAGCCACTAAAGTAACCACAATGTTGATGAGAGTAGAAATTGTCACAAACAGTAATAAAAAACTGTTAGCAGTTTTAATAAGGCTAAATGGATAGCTACCCTATGATCCAACCATTCCAACTCTCAGGTATATACCAATGGCAGATGAGAGTTTATGTCTAATAATAACACTATATAAGAATTAAACATTCAGCTCTTCAATTAAACATTCAATTAAACATCAACTTTTAATATGATAAAGAAAAACTTCCAACAGCTGAAATGGTCATAAAATGAAGAATGTATAAATAGTATATTGGCTTAAAATGGATTATTATACAACAATGAGAAGGAAGAAATTATGCTACTAAAACAACATGGATGAATATCAAAGATACTGTTGAGTAAAATAAAATTATGAAATTTAAAAACCAGGTAAAATAATCTAAGGTGATAGAATTTAGAATAAGGGTTACATATGGGGAAAGTTAGTGACTAATGGGGGAGCAGGAAGGATTCTGAAGTGTTTGTAATGTTCCTATCTTGATCCTAGTGACGATTTCTCAGTTCTATATATTTATAAAAGTTCATCACAGGTGCACTCATATGTTATATTACTCCTGTTGGGTTATACTTCAATAAATGGGGTAATAACAATAATGATGCAATAATATCTCTGTGACCTCTCTCAAATCTAAAATTCTATGAGGCTATGAAACCTCTAATTGCTCGCATATTCTATTTTCCTTCTCTTTGTCTGCATAGTATTCCTTGCTTCACCTGCTTCCCTGTCATTATTAATTATTCTCATGCCTGGCAATTCCTTAATACTTATCAGATGAATAATTCGACTCACAGTTTATACCCTCAAAATTCCCATCCCTCCACTCTCAACTTTATCTTGATTTTCTCTTTTTCTTCCTGCAATAAATCTTTATAATTAAACAGATCAAGGTAGCAATGTCACACATCAATTGTAAACTGCTTTTCTACGTTGGCTTGAGAGAAGAGCATTAGAAGATGCAAATCCTATATTGATGATATGTTCGTAGTCCACTTTTATATTTATTGACTCTGATTTCAATTTTTGATCACGTTTTATTGAGGTTTCAAGATGAATATCTGAAAAAAAATTTATTGGGGAATAGTTTATTTTTTAATTGCAATTTATTTTTAAAAAAGTATTAAATCTATATATTTAATTGCCTAATAAATCAAGAAGCGTCTGTTTATTTTCACATTTTACTATTTAATCGATATTCTTAGAAATCAGTCCTTGTTTATTGGTATATGTGAATTCTAAAAATATTAAGAATAAAAAACAAAGTCTTAAAATACAGGAAATTCGAACTTTCATTGATATAATAGAACTCAGAGATTTTTTTTTTTTCGGGAATTTGTCAGAGCACTCATCTAAGATCAATTCTCACACACAAATGTGTGTTTTGAATCCTGTTATTTGAAGAGAGCACCTTCTCCATAACAATGTGATAGCACATCTAAATTCGAGGGGATTTTATACCTCAGTAAACATCAATACAATGCAAATGATGATTTACTGGTTTTCTTTTATCTGTGATCTTTTATTCATTGCCTCATGTAGAGCAAATGTGAAATGTAGCCTTTGTTCCTCAAATACAGAGAGAAGGCGCAGAATTCTTGGATTAGCGATCCTTTATTATTATTATTTTTTTTAATGAGAAAGCAAGCATCCAACATTTTTGCGTTTTATTTTGCGATAAATCATTTCCAGCATTTTAAACAATTTTAAAAGCCATGGTTGGTCCTGAAGAAAATGAATTTGGTTTGGGTTTTTAAGGGTTGTATTTAAATATTTTTCTCTCTCAAAAAGGATTTTTATGCAATAAAAACTTAAAAGTGCATTTTTATCACATTCGAATATGCGGAGCTGACGTCCACAAACCTGATTTAAATTTGCACCACCTGAGCTGTGGCGGCGCGATGTGTAGTGCAGAGGCCGAGTATAAACACCAGAAAACAGACGCTGGTGCTTTATGTTAGAGGATATTGCACTTAAAGATTAGTAGTGTTTAATATTCAATTTCCAAATATAACAAGCGATAGGTCTCACGTAATCTCACAGTTCAAGAGCACCTTAATCCTCATCAAAACAAAGCATTTCCTAATGAACCAAACTCCTTCATGGACGTTTCTCCCAGCAGTTCCCAGGTTTCTAAGTAGGTGGTAACAAAGCTGCCCATTCTCTGGTCCGTAGCTCTTAACTTTGTCACTTTACTTTTGGTGGCTGTTGTTTCGTTTCATTTGTTTGTTTTCATGTTGAGACATAACCGTTTACCTGCAATTTCTGCCTTTAGTTCCTTACAAGTGCTGCCTTCCTTGCGCACAAAGATCTGTAGTGGCGTGACAGGACAGAGCCTGGATGCATGACCTTGCATGCAGACCCTTCTCATAACCTTGCACGCAGGCCCCTCTCATGACCTTTCCGAGCCTGCCACCTCAAGATGATCATCTCCATCCTCATGTCCTTCAACCCTTTCTTTCAATACCCTTCCTCAACCTTCCCTCCCTCTGTCCCTTCTCATTTTTTTTTCTTCTTGTTTTCAGGAAAAACTTAATCAAGATCTACCGTATAATGAATATCACCATGACCACTGGGGCTTTATGGGTAAATAGGATAGAGATGTTGTCTTCAAAGAACTTTAGTAAACTATCTGCTGTCAAGGAAATAAATGACTACAATTCTTTAAAACAAGGGTTATAATGGAAATAAACATGTAGATTATTACTGAGTTCAATCCTGACCCTGATACTCTTAGATATGGGTATTATGATGTTTATTTTGCTAAATATAAAGGTAATAAATGCCTATTATAGAAAAGTATATACATGTGATGACAATAACAACTATCATTGTAGTTATCATTGCGGTGAACCTCTATTACACATTTGCTCTGTGTCAGGCAATTTGCTAAGCAGTTTGCATTTGTTATCTAAGTTAAAATTCACAATAAAACTTTGTTGTGTATCCTATTATTATCCCCATTTATGGGTGTAATTAAGTGAGGTAAAAAGAGGTTTAAGACTTCAAAATGGGTAATTCATCCTTTGAGCAAAGGTTGTTTGGGTTTGCACTTTTACAATGTGAATTTTAAACATGAATATCATTCAAAAGCATTAATGGACATGTTCTGGTTTTGGCCTTAATGCTTTCATTTTCCCTTTTCTTTGGCCAAACCACCCTGATTTTTCATTCAAGTGTTCGCCTCAAGCTTGGAGCTTGCTCTGTTTCTTACAACTCTAGGTGTGAGCCTTAAAGCAATCGGTGATGGCTTTTTCCCATAAAACTGAATAGTTTGTAGATGACCACGACACAAATCCAGATAATGTGATATTAAGTGAAAGCTTCTGGGCAAGAAAAATTCCTTTCTTTTGCAGAAGTCACCTAAGAAACAGAAATTGTCCTAAGGGAAACAAGGAAGCCCTTTGAAGCTGGTGAAGTCATGTCAATGTTGGGAAAATCAAGGTTATATATTTTAGAAGCAAAACATAAACAAAATTGGTAAACTGTGCTACAGGGTAACTCTTTATTTAAACTATTTTGTTCACATGCCAAAAATTTCCTTTTACTGTTCTAGCCTGTTTGGATTGGATTTCTGTTATTCAAAAGCATATATTCTAACCTGATACAGGTCAATAAACAAGGTATGCTTCATTAGCCCATCATAGTATAGATAAATACATAGTATAGATAAAACTGTCCTTTTATGGTCCCTTCCAAATTTTCCCTAACTATAGTCTTATTGACTTAGTTGATCTTGACCCAGAACTCTGCCATTCCTCTCCCAAAATTCATATTGATAGTTTTGAGTCTTATTCAAATAAAATAGGAAAGAGAATAGTCCATAAAAGACTCATGTAATGAACTGTATCAGTAAGTTTAAAGACTGGAATGGGATGGGTTATATCCATTTATATATTTATTCAATAATATTCACTAAGCATTTACTGTGTATCTGCCCTAGGGATAGAAATTTGAACACAAAGAAAAAACGCTGTGCTCACAGAGTTTACAGTCTCCTGTTCTCTTCCAACACACATATAGTCTTTAATGACACTAAATGCAGATACAGTGATCAATTTAGATGTTAGTAGGAAATAAGTGTAAAAACATACAACATAAATTTTTCTAGTAGCACAGTCAACCTAGAATACCAAAAGTGATCTGAATGTTCAGGTTTAACAAATGCTCTTCAACTACATAGACATGAAATGATCGATAATTAGAAAAATGTCACAATGGTTCCATGTCGTTTCTGTAGGAACCTTTGCTATGCAGAAGACGTGACATACATTCTACTGTTTTGACATGATGAAGTGTCAAGGGAGTGACATTTCTGAAGTAATGCAAGGTTGAGTTATGCTGACTAAAAATACAGATTTCCACTACCTGAGCTTGAAGGAATATATGTATAACATTTATGACTGTGAATGATTAATAATTTAATAGAATTTGATTCCTTTTGAATGGCATGAGAAAAAAACTACTAAATTAGAGGAAAATCTCCAACCTAAAAAGCAGGTAATATAGTATTGGAAACATAATCCGTTGCATCTTTTTTTTTTCATTTTAATGCTATTATTAATGGATTTAGTTGAAAACAGATTTTTTTTATACCAGATCAATGCCCAATAGAACCTTATGAGTCAGACATTTCAAATTAGCCTGTCTTATTTCAATAGTCATGGTCGAGTATTCAATTGGTTCAATATTATTAGCTATTTTGTTTGTTTTAATTTTAGATATATTTCAAAATAAAATATGCAAAATATTTCCTTCTGTTGTATTTTAAAAGAAAGATATTTTCTTATACTTTATAGAAAACTGAATTTGTAAAGAATAGATATCACCATCTATTCTTTATTTATTTGAGAAAGAGAGAGCATGAGTGTGGGGTAGAGGGGCAGAGGGAGCAGAAGAGAGATAAGCAGAGTCCTTGCTGAGTGGGGAGCCTGATTCAGGGCTTGATCCCAGGACCCTGATGTCGTGACCTGAGCCAAAGGCAGACACTTAACTGACTGAGCCACCCATCTATTCATAATTTTTTAAAAATATATTGTAGAGTTGAAAACCTACATCATCTATAATTTACATGCAAACAGTTATCTGAGCTTTTCAGCTTGTGTTTATGAAAAGAGTAGATCATTTCACACTGTTTTTTTCCATCACAGATTGTGAAGTTATCTTTTAGGAAAGAATCAGTTAAATTTGTCAGTAATTGCTTCAAAAATAACATAAAAATGGGTTTTTGATTTTTAAAAATTGTGTTTAAATCTAGTAGCTTCTAATTACTATTTGAAGGAACTTCTTTAAATTACTGATGATGATCATATGGGGGTATTTTCAGCCTAAATAATATACTAAAGTGTTCTGCAGACTGACTTGTCTGTGCCCACCCCTCCAGATTTATTTGTTGACACTCTACAATCCAGTGACTGTGTCTGGAGATAGGACCTATAAGGAGAAAATTAAAGCTAAATGAAGGCGTAAGGGTGGGGCCTTTAAAGGATTCGTGTCATTAAAATTAAAGAGATACTAGAGAGTTCCTTTCCACCGTGGGAGGACACAGCCAGAACTCAACCATGCAGGAACTCTGGTCTCAGACTTCCAGAACCATGAGAAAATAAATGTTGGTTATTTAAGCCACTCGATCTGTGGAAACTTGTTATGAAAGCCTGAGCTGACGGGTAGAAAGGGAGATTTAAAGTGGGCACCTGAGACTATAGCAGAAGAGAAAAGGAATAATGAGAGTGGTTACTAAAGTCATTTCTCTTTATTCCTCAATTCCTTTATTCAGCAAATATTCATTACATACATATGTGCTAAGTAGTGAGAAATAGCAATAAATAAGACTATGATCCTGGCTCAGCAGAGTGTGTATCTTAACAGAAGGGGTAACAATAGATATGTAATATCAGGTAGCTTTAAGTGCTACAAAAAAAAATAGAGAGATATATAGTAATGTATTGTCTTAGACTGTGATAACACTGCTAATTTTTTAAAAAGATTTATTTGTTTATTTTTAGAGAGACAGTATGCATGTGCCCACGAGTGGAGGGAGGGGCAGAGGCAGAGAGAGATACCTCAAGCGGACTCCCCACTCTGCGCAGAACCCAACCTGGTGCTCAATCTACAAGACTGTTATTTTAGGTGTAATGTCATAACAGTAACCGAGACCTGAAACAGAGTGGGGTGGAGGTTGGAGGAGAATCATTCAAATACTCAGAAGAAAGGTATTCTGGGTAAATCAAAAAAGCAAGTGCAGAAATCTTGAAACAGGAGGGGTAGCATATGTGGTGTATCTGCACGAACATCTAGTAGTTATTATGGTTGAACAAGTGTGTATGTGGTGTGTGCAGTGGAAGCAAATAAGGATTGAGGAGGATGGGCATCATGTTGGTCCCTGTAGGCCATGGTAAAGACTTTCGAATTTATTCCTAAAGTTGTGGAATAATAGTTTAAATTGGACCTATATTTTAATTCACTATAGAATTTACAAAGAAAACTGAAAAACATGCAAGTTATTTAAAAAGTTTGATTTTTATTAATAATAAAGAAATTCACAGAGGCAAGGAAAAAATAATAACCCATAATTTTTTTTTTGCCTTGTAATGTGATCAAACATTTGTGTGTAGTGAATGAGGCCTTCTCCAATTATCTATCGGATCTAAAAGATCTTCACCTATAAAAATATTTTACTGCTTAACTTTTTTTCATAGTACTACTGTCACTCCATAGAGAGCCATCTTTGAGTCTATATATTTATTTATTTATTGTTTAGGTTTATCTGTTTTACCATTAAAATGTTAGCTTTATGAGTGAAGGGATTTTGTGTCTCTTTTTCAGCGTTATATTCTAGATGGCTAGAGTGGTGCTCCTTAAATGTTGAATGACTGAATTAATGAATCTCAGTAGTTGAAATGCAATTTTGGTATGTTGATGACAGAAATTGCATTTTGTTTAAGATTTTATTTTTTTATTCATGAGAGAGAGAGAGAGGCAGAGACATAGGCAAAGGGAGAAGCAGGCTCCCTGCAGGGAGCCCAATGCAGGACTTGATCCCAGGACCCTAGGATCACACCCTGAGCTGAAGGCAGACACTCAACCACTAAGCCACCCAGGTGTTCCGATGACAGAAATTTCATAGATGAAATGGCAGTTGTACTATACTGGAATGTTTGTCTATTTGCACTATAAAATTTCAATTCCTAAAGGACTGATTGGATCTGTCTTATTTATGTACAAAGCACCTAGTTTGCATAGCAATTTACAAATAAAGAACATCTTCTATAGATAACCTAAAGAAAAATTAGAGTTAGCAGGAACATGCCACAGATCAGCTTCATTTTTTTTTTTTTTTTTAGGAGGGAGAGGGGCAGAGGAAGAGAAAGAAATGTGGGGCTTGATCTCAGGAACCTGATCATAAGCCGAAATCAAGAGCCAGACAGCCATTCAGGACACCCAGGTGTTCCAACTCAAAATATTTTTTGAACTCAAAGGAAATTTGTTTTAAGGACAAAATAAATTGAGAAAATAACAGGCTGAAGAAACATGTTGCAGTATAGATACCAGAAAATTAAGTGGAAGGAGTGAAAAATCAAGAACATAAGATAAGAAGAGTAAATGAGGGGCATCCGGGTGGCATAGTCAGTTGAGCAGTGACTCTTGGTTTTGGCTCAGATCGTGATCTCAGAGTCACAAGATCAAGCCTCACATCAGGGTGCACACTCATTGTGGAGTATACTTGAGATTTTCTCTCCCTCTCCCCCTCCCATTACTGCTCCCTCTTTCTCTGTCTCAAATAAATAAATAAATCTTTTTTAAAAAAAGAGTAAATGAAACTAGGCAAATGAGAGTCTCTCTTTACTCAGTATTAAAAAGGGAAAGTATCAAGTCGTCTTTAAGTTATCTTTACTAACATTATCAATAAAAAATGAAACTGCATATGATTCAATTAGGTAACCTCTAGTCCACTTTGAGAGAATACTGACAATAATATTTTTATAGCACCATTTCCTTAGTTACTATGGTAAGTACCTCTCTAATGTTTTTTAACTTTTTGCATATTTAATATAGTAGATCACCTAGTACATTTTCTATATTTTTATATTGCTTAATTTTGAGGAAGCTAAAAGGAACTGTCATATTTGAAATGTATCTATTTTAAAGAAAGAAACTATTTGGTGCCTGTGAATCCCAACTTGAGCAAAATCTGTATTACTAATTTCAAGAATAAAATTTTTCTTTGTGATTATTGAAACTAGCCAAGATTTCAATATCACTGGGGAATTAATGCTGGGATGATCTTGGGATTTGCATAGTAATTGGTTTGACACATATGCCATACTGTACAGGGCTATGGACACAGATGGTAATGAATATACCAGCCATGTTCCCTGAGATCAGTATAAAAATGTGATGAAATTGATTTTTTTCATTCTTTTTGGTTTATAAGTAACCATGCTGGCTAATGAGCTAATTTAGATAAGCTTTAAACAAGGATATAATCATATTAATGGTAATTATTGGAAAGCAGCACGAAATGAAGCTTTTTAGTTTCCATTCCAAGTTTTAATTAGCAATTAAATGAAGTTATTTGACCTATGATTAACTTTCAGTGTGCTTTTAAAGTTTATATATATATATATGTGTGTGTGTAAAGTAGTTTAAGAAGTGTTATTCTACATAACAATGTCTCCAAAGGAAATATTACCAGATATGCTTTCAGGAATGAATATTCTAAAAAAAGAATTTAAACAATAGTAGAAATGTGGAACTGTTATGAGTATTCTTGTATATAAATTAAACTTTAATAAGTGGGACCAGAAAAGGTTGTATATGAAAACATCATCTAAATTAATGCCAATTCTTAAAGAATTAAGTGATTTCTGAGTACCATATTTGCTTTTCCATAACTGGGAAATTGTTTGATGGATGGTGTGCTATAATGATTGTCATTTGTTAATATGGAAAATATTTAGTATTGACAAAATAAATTAACAAATAAAAAATGAAAATATTTTCTTGAACACCTTATTTGAGATTTCAGCCATAAATTTATATAACAAAATTTTTAAATATAATGTTATAATGGTATTGTCAATCATATTGAAATATTAGAAAATGACATATAATATCTTTTTTAAAAGATTTTATTTATTTATTCATGAGGGACACAGAGAAAGAGGCAGAGACATAGGCAGAGGGAGAAGCAGGCTCCATGCAGGCAGCCCGATGCTGGACTCAATCCCAGGACATGGGGATCACAATCTGAGCCAAAGACAGATGCTTAACCACCCAGGAACGCCACCCAGGAACCCCAACATACAATATTTTAAATTTAGAGTTATGTCATAGATTTTAATCTTAGTAACTGCAGAGGTGAGTAGGACAAATCACAATAGAGGAAAAGGATATTTAATTGAGAAATAGAAGTATTTACTATTCTGGTTTATCTAAGACCAGTTCTTTCCAATCAGATTTAATGCATCTGTGAAAAATTTTAAAGTAGCATTGGACTTAATAGTTTACAATTTTAAAGTAGCATTGGACTTAATAGTTTACAATTTTAAAGTAGCATTGGACTTAATAGTTTACAATTTTCATAAGTTTTCCTTATGAATGTTCCTGAGCTCTTTTCATATTTATTTTAAATGTGTGTTTCCTTGTTAACACCTTCTCCTACCACCATTCCAGGGATTGGAGCATTGTTCATGCAAGACAAACTCTGAGTTACTTGTCTTTAAAACCTATTATTTTTAGTTTCTAGTACATAAAGGATACTCAATAAATTTTTTGTGGAACGCAGGAGCAAATGCAGCTTATCTACTATTATCTAAAAGGGGGAAACTTTTCAAGATAGTAACTAGGGATATTCATATCTTTAAAAATTCTGAGATGTTAGAAATTCCACTGGTAATTATACAAATTACACAGAATTTGCAAATATCTTTCAAAAATACTATTAATCATAAAGTTTTACCAAATACCTCCAAAAACCTGCACATACAATGGCTTAATAATATAATGCTATCTTAATAATACATAACACTGGAAAATATTTACATCTCATGACACAGAGAGTACAAAAATACAAGCCTAAGGAAAAAAAAAAGTATCACTTGCACTCTATGATTCCTTACATCTTCAACAGAGAAAACAATATAATTTAATGCTTTCTTGATGACTTGGGATCATTATCATGAACCTCAGTTATGTGACATTCTATTCTGTTACAAAGATAATGTGACTACAGATGTTGATGGCGTGAATCCTGTTATCAAGTTTTAATAGTCTCATGTAATTAGGTGTAAGATACATCACAAAGCAGCAATTATTTTGTCTTTTCCATATTTTAGTCACTTTCTTTTGTTGTCATTATTTGCTAAGTCCCCATAATTAGCTAAGGAAGAAGCTCAGGGCCAGAGTTTGAGTGTTTTGATTGAAGCACAAGCTCCTTGGGGCTGTGGGAGAAGAGGGAAAACAAAACAAGACCTGAAGCAAGCTGTATTCAAAAAAGAAATCCAGAGGAAAATATATAACGTACTTAAAATTTTCCATAAACTTGGTTTAATATGTTACATGGTACCTACAATGACCTCTAAAACAGTAGAAATTTCCCAAAACACTGGCAGCTGCACACAGTGCCAGATGTTTTATTTAACAGATTTGAAACTAAAAATCAATTTGGTTGTCATTTATTGTCCTTTTGAGGATTTAACCATAAAATGAATCAATAAAAAGGAGAAGAGGGAAACAAACAAGAATCTCTATTTTACATTAAATGTAAAAGGGAATTTTTTTGTGTAACATCAATCCATAATTGTAATAGAATCTTCTACATAGATAGATAGTCAATAGGCAGGCATACATATTCACAAACTCATAACAAATCTACCTACAGAGATACTTGGTGTAAAAAAAAAACTATATAATTGGGATGATATATTCAAAGGTTTCTTAAAAGGGCTTTCACAGTTTAATGTGAATGTTTGAAATCATTTAGCTTATTTCTTTTTATCTTTAAATTTTCAAGCTGGCAAAACATTTACAAATTGGGGAGAATTTCTCATTATTTTTAGAGCAACTTTTGTTTTTTTTACACAAAACTTAAAGCCAAGCAAATACTATTTAAGGTGAGCAGAATACCTAACTTTGCAGTTTGCCTGTTATTTTTCGTGTTACTAATGGAGTTAGCTGATCTAATCCTTTTACAGAATTACACACCCCTTGTTTATGTCAATGTCATTTTTATTCCTTCTATGTCATTCCTATGTAGTAAATAACTCCATGTTGACCTTTACTCATGTGCCACCTCCCCATGAAGGGCATCTCACAATGTATAGACGCAACAGAAAGGATCATGGAAGTTAAGATGTGCTATCATATATACATAATGTCATCAGTTAGAAGGTGCTCCCAGGAGAATGCTGATCCTCCCTCTTGCTGTGACCAAGCATCTCAGTGATACTCTGCTCCTAATGGTGTCAACTGAGAAGAAATTTAATTTTTGAGACATGAGAGAGGAAGAAATATTTGTAAACTATTTTTTCCCTAAGGTCTTTCCTCAAATATGTATGCCTCTAGTTCTTAAATACTTACTTATTATGTGTTCATCTATGCTTTCCATAATTTCTTTTTCATGCTGGAATCCAGAATTAAGTGCAATTTACTGATAAACTGTGGTTTATGAGAGTGTCTATAAAGGAAGAGAAGTCAGAGGTTCCTGCAAGTTGTTTCTGTAATCTATTAGGGCTCATTAGTTTTTTTTTTTCTTAATATCATGGTTAAATAATCAATTAATTTTAATTACACTTCTTACAGTTTGTTGTGATGAGGCTAAAACATACACCACCACCACCCCCAAGTCAAGAAAGGAAAACGTGACAGGTAATCAAGTACAGAGGTGCTGGCCTGACCTGGCAGTGACTGGAATGGACCACCTAAAGTGTCCAGCTTTCAGGTTAATATTCCAAGTTCTCTTAAAGGCCTTTTGGTTATAAAAATTTTAATTCCTAGGAGAGATTATGAAACACTGCATCTACTTTCCTCAAATATACGTTGCTTTTCCATAGCTTCGGGTACTTACTAATGTCTCTCCCTTCTGGAATTCATTTTACTTCACATTTTAGGGAGAGCCTAAACTATTTCTTCCTTCAAGACTTACAAGGAAGCACTTCTAGAATTCTGAATTAAGTGCCTCCCTAGATTTTAGGCTTCTGTAATACATTTGTTGCTCCTGCTCCATCAGCTCCTTCACTGCTAAATCATAGGGCACTTGCCTTTTGTTGTGGTCTGTCATGATGGCAAGATTTCCCCCACTGACTGCCTAGATCTGTCCAACATTGCTCATATAGTGATGATTCTTCTTCTTCTCTTCTCTCCTTTTTCCTATCCCCCTCCCCCTCCCTCTCCTCTCCTCCTCCTCTTCTTCTTCTTCTTCTTCTTCTTCTTCTTCTTCTTCTTCTTCTTCTTCTTCTTCTTCTTCCTTTCTTCTTCTTTCTTCTTCTCCTTCTCCTTCTTCTTCTTCTTTTGTGGAAACTACTACCTAAGCCTCTCCCTGAGATGTGCCATTGTGAGTTAATAGCAAATAGAAAATATATCTATTGTCTCTTCCCGAGGAGCTCTTCTTGGCATAGAGCTCCTAAAACCCTTGTGGATATCTAAGTGATCAAAACACTTCTGTTCTAATATTTTGTCTTTGATCCCAGACTCCGAGTTCCTAAGTCCCTTGGAATTTCCTGAGTAATAGTGTCTTTTGCTCCTTTTTTTAACAATTAAAAATATTCTGTTATCATTTTAATTTTTTCTTTTTAAAAAATCATTTTATTTTATCTCACCATGATAAATGTACTCCTTAATCCCCACCTCCTGTTTCTCCCATCCTTTCACCCTCTCCCCTCTGGTAATCAGCAGTTTGTTCTCTACAGCTAAGAGTCCATTTTTTGGTTTGCCTCCTCTCTCTCTTTTAACCTTGCTAATTTGTTTTTTTTCTTCAATTCCACATATAAGTGAGATAATGTGGTATTTATCTTTCTCTGACTTATTTCGCTTAACATTATAGTCTCTAGCTCCATTCATGTTGTTGCAAATGGCAAGATTTCATTCTCTTTTTTTAATTTTTATTTATTTATGATAGTCACACAGAGAGAGAGAGGCAGAGACACAGGCAGAGGGAGAAGCAGGCTCCATGCACCGGAAGCCCGATGTGGGATTCGATCCCGGGTCTCCAGGATCGCGCCCTGGGCCAAAGGCAGGAGCCAAACCGCTGCGCCACCCAGGGATCCCTCATTCTTTTTTTTATGGTTAAATAATATTTCCTTGTACATATATATATATATATATACCACATCTTCTTTACCCATTCATCTATCAATGGATACCTGGGCTGCTACCATAGTTTGGCTATTGTAAATAATGCTGCAGTAAACATAAGGATGCATGTATCTCTTTCAGTTAGTGTTTACATATTTTTTTGTTAAATACCCAGTAGCATGATTCCTGGATCATAGAGTGGTTCTATTTTTAATTTTTTGAGGTGGTTCTATTTTTAATTTTTTGAGGAACTTCCATACTGTTTTCTACAGTGGCTACACCAGTTTGCATTCCCACCAACAGTGCATGAGGATTCTTTTTTCTTCACATTCTCTCCAACCCCTGTTGTTTCTTGTATTTGCTCATCTATTCATTCTTTAATCATTGTGCATCTTCTATGGTTTAGCTTCCTTTCTCAAATATAATACACTAAATACACAAGTGCATTTTGACTGTCCTTTTAAATATTACAAAAATAGCTAAATGCAGAAGTACTCTTTTGCTGAAATTTGTTCTATCACTTGATTTTTTAGCTGTATTGATGGTTTCAGGATCTTGTAACAGAAACTAGAGGCTCTCTGCAGTCTCAGAAAACCCCTAGTGCTTTTCCTAGTCTTCAATTCCTGATATCATAAGATTTAAGATCACATTACCTGACAGAGATACGATAGTCACCATAAACATAAAAACAATGAAGAGTCTAAAACCATGTTAATAAGAATAATTAGGATTATTTTATCACTAAATTTGTATTTTTATTTTTTTAAAGATTTATTTATTTATTTATGATAGACATAGAGAGAGAGAGAGAGAGAGAGAGAGAGAGAGAGAGAGAGAGAGAGGCAGAGACACAGGAGGAGGGAGAAGCAGGCTCCATGCCAGGAGCCTGACGTGGGACTTGATCCTGGGACTCCAGAATCGCGCCCTGGGCCAAAGGCAGGCGCTAAACTGCTGAGCCACCCAGGAATCCCCTATCACTAAATTTGTAAGTTAATATTGTCCTTCCATTTAAAAAAAAAAAAAACAATTGATGGAGAAAAAAGATGGCAGTGTTCCAATGTTTTTTATTTGGAAAAATAAACTGAAGTAATATTGATAAGTAAAATAGCCACCATCTCTGGGTCTGTCTGATTTTTATTGTTGTTGTGTTAAAATATTACTGGCCTCTAGATCCATACTTTGATAAGGGCTTTTCTAGAACAGATGCTGACTATTGTTCTGGAGATGAATCTTTGTAGGTCTAATCACAGGCAATATATCTAAACTGCTCAGAAGTAAATCTCAGAATAATAAATGCATGGAATTGACTAGGAAATAATGCTTTTCAAGTAGTATTGTGCTGCTTAGAATTGTAATATGAGTCTTATTTTCCAAAAAAAATAGCATTATCTTTTTAGTTCAAAATGAGTAATTTGTAGCCTTGAGGCTCATGTGAGACAAGCTGGCATTCCACCACTGTTCTTTGACTGAGCCCTCATCTGCCTACGAGGAGCCTTCGTGGTATTTGCATTAGAGTCCTTTGCAGTTGCAGCTACTCAGGAGCTCAGCGAAAGAAAAAACACTAATTATATGTTGGAGGAATAGTGAAGTCATGTAAAGGAAGGAAAAGTACTCCATAGATCACAATAGCAAAAGAACACAAATTCCCTTTGAGATATTAGCTAGCAAATTCAAGCCTTATCCTGCTAACAGCCATGTTTGTATCATTAACTTTTTGCAACTGAAATTGTTTACCCTTTCTAATTCAAGGTTTCTTTAATCATAATTTATTTATTTATTTTTCCTTTAATCATAATTTAGAACAAGGAATCCTTATATTTCATGGTACAAAAGAGCAATATGTTAAGACAGTTTGAGAGGAAATTGTAAGATATTTTTGAATTAGCCCCACCTACTGTATGCAAAAATTCATGTATTTATTTTTAATGATTGTGTATCTTGTGAGTAAATTATTTTAAGAATATTATAAATGCAAAATAATTTTATTATTCAAATATTATAAAAATAGCTATATTTGTATATAGTATTTTTAATTATATATAATGAATTATTTCAACTGCCTTAACAGATACCTTTATAAGTATGAAATTATTGTTATGATTTTAGTGGTGTAGGTTGAAGAGGGAAAACTCTGAAGAATATTACTGTCATTTAATATATAATAAGATTTTTATGGCATTCTAAAAAAGATAGTTAAGGCAATGTGTTTAAAATGCACAAACTAAACTCACAGGTTTAAACCAAATGCTTTTCTTAATTAGGTGTTAGACAAAAACAGTGTACAAAACCTTTTCTTTAATTAAAAAAATATGTATACCTGATACCTCTAACAATAAATATTGGTTCACTGATCATAAAATGATTAAAAAAAAAACCCTTAAAATATTACTTAGTCCCCTTATCTTTCTAACATTAGAACCGACTTGTTCCACATCAGCTTTGATAAATATGCTCTTTAATAAGTCATCCTGAGATACATGCACTTTGCTCTAAGGCTGTGGCATCTATTCAAGTCTCTCTAGATTCATTTACAGCTCAAAATCCTGCTCTTTCTGTGCCTCTGTCATCCCCAATCAAAGCCATTATTATGGGATTGCTTCTTCAATTTCCTGTGTCTGAGTTTCCTGCTACCACTTTCCTTTAGCAGAAACCAAGGCAGAGAGCAGAAAAGAGCTCAAGATAGATTTCTACCCTATGAGAATCATTTCCTCTTATCAAAAACAGGCTCCTTTTCTCTCTACCTCTCCCTGAGAATCACCATTCCACTAGTGAGGTGGATTACAGCCAGAGAGTTATTGAAATGCAAAAGGTTTTCTTCAATTTCTTCAGACTCCTAAGGGCAACCCACATTTCCTCTCGTAATCTTTTGAAGTTAACTCTCTACCCATTGCTTTGTGAGTTATGTAGTCCTCTGTCAACCCCTCAAGGGGCTAACAGTCTAGGAAAAGTAGAAAATGAATTTTAATAAAAGCCATTTAAACATGATATAATAAGGATAGAGAAGTAGAAAGTAATTATTTTTAAAAAATGAGATTTTGTCCACAGACACACAAGAACTTACTTCGATCATAACATGAGTAAGATATTTCTGTATTAATGGTTTTTTTTTTCCTTTTTTGTTCCCCTCAAACTTTAATGCGTATAGAATCACCTGGGAATCTTGTTGAACTGCTAATTCTAATTTGGAGGATTTTGAAAAGCTTAGACCTAAGATGCTGCATTCTTTTTTCTTTTTTCTTTTTTTTTTTAAGATTTTATTTATTGGGCAGCCCGGGTGGCTCAGTGGTTTAGCGCTGCCTTCAGCCCAGGGCCTGATCCTGGGGACCCGGGATCGAGTCCTACATCAGGTTTTCTGCAAGGAGCCTGCTTCTCCCTCTGCTGTGTCTCTGCCTCTCTCTCTCTCTCCATGTCTCTCATGAATAAATAAATAAAAAATCTTTAAAAAAAGGATTTTATTTATTTCCTCATGAGAGACACAGAGAGAGGCAGAGACACAAGCAGAGGGAGAAGCAGGCTCCCTACGTGCAGCCTGATGTGGGACTTGATCCCAGGACACTGGGATGGGGTTTGAGTGGAAGGCAGATGCTCAACCACTGAGCCACCAGTGTCCCAAGATGCTGCATTCTTCACACTCTCCCATGGTACCGGGTGATGCTGAAGTTGCTGGTCAAGGACCACAGTAAGCAACATGATCAGTCCTTGAAAAAAAATTCAGCAGTAAAGAGGCATAGGCGGGAATTGTGTTGAGAAAGGAGTCTTTGGGTGGGGTTCAAAACACAGAACCAGATTTTGGGAGATGATTTTGCCACCTCACAAAGCAGGAAGGAAGCCTTTTAAAAGATACCAACAACACTGGGGAAAAGGATAAACCCTGCCAAGTCAAAATAAAACACAAGAGGTAGACACCAATGTAAGTATAAGTCCCGCAGAACTACCAGAAACTTGGAAGGAGAACAAAACTTTATCATAATTAGCACAGCATAGTAACACTGCAAAGTTACTACCCTGGAAATGTCTACATGCAAAAACAGAGCCAAAAATAACTTGCAAATACTTGGCAGCAAATTACAGAGTGTGACATCCGTGAACCAAAAATATCAGGGGAAAGTACAAACGCTGGGTCCCACTACCGCATTTATGCCTCCGAGTTTCCTGCTTTCCTGCATTTGGGGAAATCACAGTGGGCAGCCCATCCAGAGTGCAACGGATAAGCCTGGCCCTGGGAAGACCACCTTCGTGAGCATGGTGTCTCTCTCCCAGCTAAGTATCTTTTTTTTTCCTTTTTAATGAAACGTTCTTCTGATTAAAGTGTTCCTTAATCAGAGCTGATGTTTCATGTTATTTAAAGGGCATCAATAACAATGCAATCGAGCAATGAAATAGAGAAGCCTCAATATGGTGCCCTTGCTCAGACCTCAATTTGAGACTTGACCAGAATATTCATTACAGTCAATGCATATTCTGATTCCAAAATAGGTTGATCATTCTTCTCTCACAGAGGTGTGGACTAGTTTAAAAAAAAAAAAAAAAAAAAAAAGCTAGGGCAAAGGAAAAGGAAAATTTTAAAAAAGAAGAAAACATAACAAAAAAAAAAAAAAAACCCCAAACCCAACCCAATTAGTGGTTTCCCCTAGATGTTGAAATACAGAAATTTTACTTAAGCAGAACAAAAGCCAAAGATGCAAGCATAAAATTTTAGTGGAAATGGATAATTAATAAATTCTTTTTAACAGGACCTGTTAAAAAATTCTGTAAATTCTTTTTTAAGTATCTATTATCCTTAAAAAAAACAGATCTTTTGACCTTTAGGAAATCTTTTGCCTTGGAAAAATTAACTTTTAGGAAATTCGTCAATTGTTTCACCAATTATTTTATTCATTTACAGCACAGATATTTGAGTTCCATTGTACTAACTGTGGGTAAGACTCAGTACCTGGTCTCAAGGAGACTATAGTGTAGTTCAGTCAAATGTATATACATTAAAGAGTGTATTAGGATCTATATATGACTGCCACCTGATGCTTGCTCTAAAATATCCTACATACTATTCACTTATTAATAGTGGTCTTGGAACTCCTTATAAACCCGATATGTAAAGCAGAGGAGAATGGAATTATGTTTACTAAAGCTTACATGAAGGTGCACGGAGCCAGAATAGTCAGAGGCAATGATAGGAAGAAAGACTTGGATCTCACTGAATTTTAATCTGGGGGGCAAGGGGACTGGGACTTGGACTGAATTCTGAGGCTTTGTCTCATCCAGCTTTTTTTTTTTTTTTTAAGATTTTTTTATTCATTCATGAGAGACACACACACAGAGAGAGAGAGAGAGAGAGAGAGAGAGAGAAAGAGACACAGGCAGAGGGAGAGGCAGGCTCCATGCAGGGACCCCGACGGGGGACTCGATTCCAAGCCTCCAGTATCAGGTACTGGGCCGAAGGTGGCGCTAACCCACTGAGCCACCTGGGCTGTCCCTCATTCAGCTTTTATTAAGAGAGCTAGCAGATTAGCTTTAAGAATGATTAACTTTGGGAATCAGAGAAAAACATGTTTACATCAAAAGATGAAAGAATAGGCTATTGACTCAAGGAAGGGGAGCAGAGGAGCTGTGTCTGGAGAGCAATGTGGTCAAGGGTCAGTGTGCCCATTCAGGACTTCGTATATTCCCAGTGTGCTGAGGACCACGAGATTCAATTCTCAGATAAGCTCTGCATCTGGTTCCCCACATATCCCCCCCCCCTTTTTTTAAGTAAAGTAATCATGACCAGCTTCCAGTTTTCCTTGTTGGCTTAGACATCTTATTCTGATCTGACAGAGGAATTACTGATGATGACTACCATCATGAGAAACAGATTAGTGGGATTTTATGGTTGGCCTAATGCACGGAGGTGTCTCTGGGCCTCATCTGTAGTCTTTTTCACTTGTCCCCAAGTCATCATTGGAGCCTATTGTCTCTGGAGCAATGGGTCAGCCTTTGTTCCTTCATGTTGGGGCATCATCTCCTCTGTGTCCATGGTAAGGTTTCACCCAGCCACCTGGAGCCCAAATGCAAGTTTTATTATCCCCTTTTACACAAGCATAACCTCTTCCCCATGTTATAAGAGGTTCTGGCCCTTTCCATTGCCCCATTTCCAAGTGTCTCTATCTAACCAGGACCTCTCCATGGCATGATATTGATGACAGCCCTGCATGGCATTCTGCCTCAGAGTAGCCAACATCCGAAAAAGAGAAAAAATTGAGGGCAATAAGGGAAAGGTGTAGTAATGTTCATGGGGGATAACTGTCTCCTAGTCTCCCTTTTTTGTTTTGTCAATTTTGTTTTAAGAGCAGTATTCATGCATTTCATGATAGCTTGGTCTCATGGGTTATAGGGAATATCAAAGATGTGGGTGATTCCTCATGTGCAGCGAAACTGAGCAAAATCTTTACTAGTGTAGGCTGGGCCATTGTCAGTTTTAATGGGTTTTGGAAGTCCCATGACTGCAAAAACCTCAAGGCAATGTTGGCATACATAGGTTACAGCTTCCCCAGAGAGCAGAGTAGCTCAAACCATATGAGAAAAGGGGTCTACAGACACATGCATGCAAGACAAGCAGCCAAATTGTTTTACATGAGTCACATCCATTTGCCAAAGTTCATTGGGAGTAAGGACACGAGGGTTAACTCCCAAATTTGTCACCTGGAAAGGTGATCATTGACAGAATGGACAGGAGTGTACAATCTGTTGAGCAAATCATCACGAAATATTAAGAGAATAATTTGCAAAGGCTATGGGTAGACTGGTGAAGAAGAGCATGAGAAGCCTGTGTTTGGTGAAATATGGAACATATTACTGAATTGGCAGCAGCATTGCCAGGGCCAGGGGTGTTGGGAGTTTAGAATGTGATCAAATGTAGGTTATGTAAAGGGTGTGATGGTGAGAGTGAACAATGGTTGTAAAGTTTGGAAAAGGGAGCTAAGTTTCTCAGAGGGTATGTGCTTGATTTTTGCATTTTCAATATCATGGACTCATCCTACAATGTAATGGAAGTCAGAAACAATGTTGAGATGTTGAGAGAAAGCTTGTAAAACCAAAATAACAGTGAAAACTTCAACTCGCTGAGAAGAGGTATAGGAGGTGATTTCTGCATAGGAGGCTTCAGAGGCCCAATATGCAGCTTTGCTATCACTGGATCCATCTGTAAAAAACGCTCGCTCCTAGTGAGAGCATTAGGATGGATGAATTTTGAATAATAGTGGGAATAACAAAGGAAGTGGAGGTAATGAATTGTAACGGTTTTTTGGAAGGTGACTGATTGGAAATTTCTCCCAAATAGCAAGGGCTATCTGCCATTCCAGGCATTCTATTCTCTGCCATAGAGAGCCAGGGTGCCTTTTGTTGTCCTTGGGTAAAAAGTAACATTATTTGAGCAGGCTCTTTTCCTAATAATTGTACACATCTAGAATCCCCCTTGGTAATTGTTTTGCAAGTTAGAGTCCAATATGGGGTTAGGGATTGAGATTCCTGATTGGATAAATGGATCCATTCTAGGATGACTAGGTCAGGTGTAAACTGTATGAGCACCCCAATGGGGAATATATCTGACCAAGTGAGTTGTAATTTTACAGGAAATTGTGGATTAACTCAATGAGCTTGAAAGTGGTTAACAGCTAGCTGTGTAGCTTCCAATTCCTTTTCAGCTTGGGGGCTCAGGTGATGAGAAGAATTAAGGGCAGCGTTACCTTGTAGAGTATTGAACAAATGTGATAGGGGATGTGCAGGGATGCCCAATAAAGGGTGAATCCAATTGATGTCTCCCAATTGATGTTTCAATGTCTCCAATTGAAAGTCATTTAAAGTTTGGAGGTTTGTTTTTCTGATAGAAATCTTTTGTGGCCTAATGGTAGGTTTATCCATAAGGTAGCTCAAATATTGGAAAGGAGGGGTATGTTGAATTTTTTCAGGGGCTACTTATAAATTCCATTCAATTAGATATTGCTCTACTTGTAAGAAAAGGGTGTCAAGGTCTGATCATGTGCCTGAGGCCAGTAGTATGTCATCCATATAGTGGATATATAGGCTTTTGGGAAGGTTTCTCGGGGTCAACGTAAAGCAAGAGCCATATGATGTTAACATTTGGTAGGACTACTAGCCATGCCCTGTGGAAGGACTTTCCATTGGTATCTCTGCATTGGTTCAATGTTATTGATGGAAGGGACAGAGAAAGTAAATTGTTTTTTATCTTGAGTAGCCAATGGAATAGTAAAAAGGCAATTTTATAAATCAATGATTATTAAAGGCCAATCAAGAGGTATTGCAGAAGGCAAGGGGAGTCCTGGCTGGAAAGCTCCCATAGGTTGCATGACTTTGTTAACTGCTTATTAGTCTTGAGTCAAATGCTATTTCCCATATTTTTTAGGAATTACAAAGACAGGTATCCCAAGGACTATGAGAAAGCTCAGTATGTCCCGCCTCCAATTGTTGCTTAACAAGCTCCTGTAAATTTTGTAAATTTTCCCAGTTATCAGCCACTGCTCCACCCGTACAGGAGTATCTATAAGCCATGTTAGAGACATGGCATGGCCTGGGGATTCTTTAGCAGTGACCACAGTTAAAAATTTTGCTTATAAGCTAATCCATGTCTTCCAATCTACCAGGAGGAGGTGTTGGTTCTTTGATTCCTTGCCCATATTTTCCTAACCCTTGTCCTTCTTTATAGTCCATTTGTTCCATTATCTGAAAACCCTTAGGTTTAGTGGCAACGATAACCTTCATGTTCTTCATCATATCTCCGCTCCATATGTTGATAGGAATAGAGGCCACATAGGGAATGACTTAGTTCCTGAGGCCCCCTCAGGGCCTTTCCAAGTGAGAATGCTAGAGCTTTGTCCCATCCATCTGGGGGTTCCCAATCCTGTGAGGGATGCGGAGGGCTGTTTTAAAGGCCAAAATTTTGACCACTCATCATGGGCTATAACAGTTACATCAGCACCCATATCAAGTACAGCCACTCTGGAAAACAGTGTGGAGGTTCCACAAGAAGTTAAAAATAGAGCTACCCTATGACCCAGCAATTGCACTGCTGGGTATTTTCCTCAAAGATACAGATGCGGTGAAATGCCGGGTGACTTGCTCCCCAGTGTTCATAGCAACAATGTCCACAATAGCCAAACTCTGGAAGGAGCCTTGATGTCCTTTGACAGATGAATGGATAAAGAAGATGTGGTATATGTACAGTAGAATATTATTCAGAAGGGATGAATACCCACCATTTGCTTCGATGTGGATGGTACTGGAGGGTGTTATAAAAACAAATGTTAAAAAAAAAAGGTCCATTAAAACATTTACCATCTAATGACAGGAAAAGCATAGGCTGTTCCTCTGTTATCTCTCTTGTCTAATGTACATGATGAGTGCCGGTACTGCTAAACCCTCCTGGTTGTTCCTTATCTTGTAATCCTGGAATATAAGGGAGGAGCAATAACTGGGCATTTGATTGACTAGCGGTGAATACAATGTGTCCATTAGATGTCATCCTAACTCTAAACTCAGCTCTATAATCCTCAGGAAAAACTTGAACCCCTTTCATTGTCAATCCACTTTTGCCTACAATGAAACCAATAGTTTTCTTAGGAATGGGTCCATAAATTCTTGTTGGTGTGACTTGAATTCCAATAGAAGGGGTAAGTATGAAATCATATTGGGCACCTGGGTGGCTCAGTGATTGAGCATCTGCCTTTGGCTCAGGTCATGATCTCGGGATGCTGGGATCTAGTCCCATATCAGGCTCCCTGCGGGGAGCCTTCTTCTCTCTCTACCTATGTCTCTGCCTCTCTCTGTGTGTCTTTCATGAATAAATAAATAAATCTTAAAAGGAGAGAAACCATAGCTGCAAGATAGGTCTAATCCAGCACTCCCCTTTGTGGCAGTGCTGAGACATGAGATAGTCCGTCGCTCAGCATCATTGGGTATAGTACCATCACATTATTTGTCAGGGCCAAGAGTGGCTCTCTTGGGAGCTTTCCGCCAGCGTAGGAGGGAGAGGGGAATCATTCTTACGGAATTTCGAGCGATATTGATTAAACCAACGATTGCCCTTTAGGCACTAGGGCATAAGCCGGGTGTTGATGTAGGATCATTCCCATTACTTTTAAATGTGCCAGAATGGCATTCCTTTTGAACGTTTGAAACAGTTCTCTGCCTTTTGAGGTTTTAGGGCTTTTTTTAAAGCTGCTGCCAGAAGTGTTGATGTTCATGGGTACTCGCATTTTGGCTTCCTCTCCAATAATCTGAAATAGAGCCCTTATGTCTTATAGGGGCAATGACTCTTTGGCAGTCGGCATTAGCATTTTCATAGCCAGTTGCTTGACTAGGACATCTGCAGCCTGAGCATGGGTGACCTGCCCCCACACCACTTTAGTAAGGCCATCAATGAAATCAGCATAATTTTCTGAAGGCCCCTCTACCCATTTTGTAAGCGACCTTATGGCCCAAGCCCTTTGGGCAGCCGGGGAAATTTGCTCTCAGGCTTGGGAAGCATATATCAATTGATTATGGAGAGTTTGAAAATTTCCAGTCCCAACAAACAAGTTGAAAGTAACAGGGATATTAGCACACCTGTTGCTATGGGCCTGTTCCCAAGCAAAGTCTCCAAAAAGCAGATTTCCATCGTAAACACATACTCCCTGTTAAGGAGGCCTTTGCTATTTGAAGCCAATCCCAAGGACCGAGACACATATGAGCCATGGCCTCCAATATAGTTTGAGTCAAAGGGGCCTGCAAATGTTTGGTGGATACATGTGCCCCAGCTTGTTTAAGCAAACATTTTATTTTATTTTATTTTAAGGATTTTATTTATTCATGATAGAAAGAGAGAGAGAGGGGGGCAGAAGCAGGCTCCGTGCGGGAAGCCCGACGTGGTCCTCGATCTCGGGACTCCAGGATCACGCCCCGGGCCAAAGGCAGGCGCCAAACCACTGAGCCACCCAGGGATCCCCTAAGCAAACATTTTAGAAGAGAAACAGAGTGGGTTAGGCTAGATGAATTCCGCCCCATGGTTACCCTGCCTGAAACCCAGCCCAGCCTCTGCTGGTGGCGGGACCCAAGTCACAGGTGTTGCTGCTGCAGTACTCCCCATTACCCATTTCTTGTCCTTGCTGCAGTGTCACTTGCCAGGGCCCGGGATAGTCAGCGGCGATAATATGAAGAAAGACTCAAGAGTGTCACTGAATTTTAACCTGGGGGACAAGGGGATCCCCAGGGACTCTACCCCAGGCTTTGTCTCCTCCAGCTTTTATTAAGAGAGCCAGCAGATTAGCTATGGGAATGATTAACTTTGGGAAGCGGAGAAAAACTTTTGCTGTTTTTGTTGACTTCAAGGGTGAAAGAATAGGCTGTTGACTCAAGGAGGGGCAGTGGAGATGTGTCCAAGGGTCAGAGTGCCCACTCAGGGCCTCAGTATCCCCAGTGTGCCGAGGATTAGAGATTAAGTTCTTGGATAAGCTGGCAGCTAGTTCCCCACATGAAGGTCCTGAAATCATATGTTCCCATATTTCCCTTAGATATCTGGCAAAGCTTTGGAATCATTGGAATCATTGGAATTTAATAAAAGGATGAGAATTTTTCAAAAGGATGAGAGTAGGGGAAGGGGAAACGAAAAGAGAATCTGTTTCCTTGGGGGCTGTTCCCACTCTGGGCCAGAAGTTGTCAGGGAGGAAGCAGCCCTCGGAACCCAAAATGGACAAGTGTGCATAGGGCCTTTCTTTGGTGGAGGGTCAACAGCAGCCCAAAATGACACTGCGGCAGGGCTGCGTGGGAATAGATTCAACATTTATTTTTCTATTCTTAAAGGCAGAGAATAGATTTCTGATTCTGTGGAGGATCTGGCATTGTGGTTGCTGGGTCTTTCCCCTGCCTTCTTTACTTTTCTTCGTGTTCATAAAGCAGCACTCGATTTTAGCCCAAGCCTTTCTTCATTCCTCGGGAGTGGGTGCTACAGTTGTTATCGTGAGTTCAACTGTCCTGACAGACAGAAAAACTAGCCGTGGCCTGAGGAAGGATGTCATGAGGATGTCATGAGATGGAATACAGGGCAGGAGGAGCAGTGCTGCGTGTCTGGTAGATTCAGAACTCCTATGAGTAACTGGTATTCTCTGGGATTCTTTGCTGGTCTCCCTCCCTTGCACGCTCCTCTCCTCCTCCTCACACCCAGGGTACAGAAAGGAGATCCAAGAGGCTACATTTACTCTCCCTTACACTCCACCTCCACCCCCCTTCCGAGTCACCAGGCTCTGCAAGCGTGCAGTGTCTCTGCTGCTGCTTCAGGCCAGGGAACCCTAACTGGTGAGCCGCCTCCAGCTTTTCCATGTTTTTCTTTTTCTGGGTTAGTGTGATCTTCCTATGCTTTAGTTTTTTTCTTTTTGTCTTATTTTAATATTATTTCAAGGACTTATCTGCATGCCAGAATTCTTTCTAATACCCAATTCTGAATATATATATTGCTAGAAAACTCTCAAAATTTTCCCAGCATCCTGTATGTTTGTCAGCATCCCCGAAAGCACTTAGAGCTTCCTCAGTCTCTTTATATTCAACACTTAACGTAATGGCAGGCCCTAATTCATGCTTCGTCTGATAATAAACACATTATCTAAAAAAATCTGAATCTTGAAAATTTTCTTCCTATAAGTATGTGCTATAGGGTGACCCACCTATTCTCTCCCGAGGTGGACGTATAACATCAGAAAAAGTTATTTTGGAAAATGTTAAAAAAAATCATAGAAAAAATAGCTTCTCCTATGTTTGTGCTTCTGGAGTTTTAATCATGTTCACTGTCTTATTACACAGAGGCTAAAAGTTAAGGGTTTATTTTAAGTGCCTAAAATCATTTTTAAACTTTTTGTTTCATAAAGGCTGCTTAGCACTCTAATGAAGCATCATTAGAATTCTTAGCACATTTATTGACTAGAATGATTTTTTGAGGTCTTGCTTCAGGCTGAGGATCTGGACCCTGGGAATGATCCATGATCTCCCCAGCACCACCCAGATATATAGATTTAAGTTCAAGTAGGTTGGGACAGAAGGGCTGTTCCCCGTTGTGACTCCTGAACAATGTGTGAAAATTTGAGGGCGTATCTCCAGGTTTAGGTAATACCCACATGTTTGGAGGTGTCTTAGGGCAGCTGAAGTTCTTCATGTTGTTGATAGACACACACATGTGAAGGAACATCCATTTCATAAGAACACTGTAAATATAAATAGGTATGTTTCCAACATACATTCATGTTGCTAACACCTTTGATATTTTTCCTCCTGATGAGAGAGTTGCCAGTGTTATATAGCATCCTATACACACTCAGTAACCATTTATCCTAAATAAAGATCAACATTAATTTAAATTAACTATTTGGCTACAACCAGGAGGCAGTTTAAGAACTAGGAAAATGTGTGATTATACAATCATTTTTTTCAATAAATATTGGCTTGTTGCTACTGCTTTGAACCCCAAATGTAGATGCTCGAAGTTCACAATTTGAACTGGTATAATACTATTTCTTCCAGATTCACACTCCCATAGTCCTCAGTTGTATTTCTATTCTAACACAATATCATGATATAATTATTTGCCAACATGTCTGACTACATTCAAAACTGAGCTTCTCAATACAAAAAGTGACCTATTTATTGTTGTACGTATAGTAACTAAGGAAGATAATAGGCAATCAACATGTTTGTAGAATAAATGTATAAATGAATAAGTGAGTGAATGAATACATAAATGAATGAAAGAATAGACTAGACTTGAGCTAATAAATTGATTTTAGATGTTAAATTCTTTAAAAAGGATTTCAAGCTATACACTATTTTAAATGTATGTATAGTATTAAACAACAGAAATTCAATCAAGTAAATTTTAAAGATCTAATTGGCTTTATTAATCAATTCATGAATTAGGCAGCATCCCATCTAGCATGTAAAGGGAAGCTGCATAGGGTTATAGAGAGGGAAATGTTTTTAAAGGTAGAGAGGGAGTGGGAAAAAATATTAGCAAAGAATCCATTGTTTTGGGCAAGATTGCCCTCTTAACAAAAATGGAAGAAGTCATGAGTAATTTCCTAGTGCCGACCTGGAAATTTCCACATTGACTGGCTAATTGTTTCATTTCTGGGGAATTTTACCTGTAATCAGGTTAGGTATTAAGTCTTGGTTTACTGACTTGGGACTTTAACCTTAGTAATGCCACTTTGGGACTTTGATTTCCTTTTAAAAGTACAAACATGAATTAATATATGTATATGTTCACATGCACACACACACACACACACATATGCACATGCTGAGTTCCTATAATGTGCCAGACATAGTTTAGTGCTTTATGTACGAATTTATTGGACCACACTTTACATATGAGAGAAGTGGCCCAGAGAGATCCGGAACTTACATCAAGTCACATAGATGAAAAGTGACTTGCACACTATGATTGCATGATTTCAAAGCTTATTAATTTTTACTATAGAATGATTCTAAAGTTTGATATTCTCCACTAATATCATATGCTAATAAATAAAAATGTTCTGTGAAAGTAGATGTACACAATCTTAACTTCCAAGAGGTTTTGAAAGTCCAAAAATTAATTAAATATAAAGAAAGATGTCTGTAGTTGAGAATGAGAAGCAACCTTCAAATGATAAATCTTCCTAGAAACAACAGAGAAATTGTAAAGAGAATTGAGACAACAGAGACATCATTTATTTTTATGGGGAAAATGCTGAATCAAGGGCTTTGTAATAGCTATTGAAGAGAAAGAAAACATCAGTTGCTAGACTTTTTGTTTTCAAGTGATATGTGGCACTTACTTCTGATTAAGGATGAATTGAATTGTAGTATGGTGTTGTATCATCAATTATTAGTTGAGCGCCTCATATGTATTGGAATCTTTATTATGTACTGAAATACAGCAGTAAAGCAAAAACTAAATGTTTTTGTCGCAAGAGATTTTAGATTTTATTAGTAAAGACATACATTAAATAAATGACTGCACAAATATTGTGATGAATATTCTAATGATAAAAATATATATAGCATTGTAGGAAATAAAAGTGGAGAAACAATATAGTCTAGGGATCAAGAAAAGTTACTAGTGGAGAGAAATATTTAATATTAAATATTTAAGCTGAAATTGTGGGTGCTTCTAAGAGTCACGTGTTATTCGACATTCCCCCTAAGAGAATCTCTGATTTTAAAAGAGTTCTAGTGAAATCAATTGCTTTTTATATGCCCATGTTTGAAGCAGAAAGGATAAACTTTCCCCCTGCTCCATCCTCATATTCATGGGTATCTTCTATTTGCCTCTCTTTCTACCAATCTACCTATCTACTTATCTATCTACTTACTCATCAAGAAAGAGAGAGAGGGAGAAAGAGAGAGAGAGAGTAAGGCAGAAAGGGAGGAAGGAAAAGTTGTATAGGTGGCAGATGGACTCAATCAGAAAGGAAGTTGACAACAAAGTAAGCCAGTGGGATAAGTATTACTAAATAATGGAGCCTTGACTCTTGTCTCATGTCACACAGGTGTGTAGATGTGTCCAGTGTTTTTGCCCATACTGTCATTATAGGTACACACACACACACACACACACACACACACACACACACTTGTTTCCAAGATCAAAAAAATGCCCTTTTTCCCCTATTGTCTACTCTATTCTAACTAATGTAAGGCAATATTAGAGTCTGCAGTTCAAGTAGATTGAAATGATCACACTTTTGATTCATTTCATTTTTATTTTATTTTTAAAAAAGATTTTATTTATTTATTCATGAGAGACATGTGAGAGAGAAAGAGAGAGAGAGAGAAGCAGAGACACAGGCAGAGGGAGAAGCAGGCTCCATGCAGGGAACGTGACGTGGGACTCTATCCACGGTCTCCAGGATCACACCCTTGGCGGAAGGCAGGGCTACACCGGTGAGCTGCCCGATTCATTTCATTTTAAATCCCAGAAAACATCCTCCTACATATTCAACTTATATTTACATATAGTTTTGTAACCACCCTTGTGAAACAAGAACTTAATCCTCTTTTTAAATGAAATGGCAGTGTTGCTGGAATGAACACTGTCTCTGACATCGAAGTATGAGAGCCATGCTAGGAGGCAAGCAAGAAGTATCCTAGGGAAGGAGACATGAATGCAGCCCAGGCCCACATATCATAAGTTCAGCCTGAGTTGTAATTTCTTCAGTTTTAGATAGAGGGTTTTTCTCATTTGCAGATATGAACTATGCTCTTCAGGAAAACCATATTTATTTTGGTATGATCAGCAGTATTCATCACTAATCCCTATATTCTGGGGCTGAATATGTTACAGATTTCATTGTTGTAACAGTTTTTTGTGCATATATTTGCCATCACTATTATCTCTTTGTATCTTAAGCTCATTGACAGTTTTGTTGGTATATCATCAGCGCTAGGTAATTTTCATCACAATCACTTCATACATTGATAAGAATTTCTAAAGATAGCTCTATTGATCATCATGTAAGCAAAACTTAGGAAACAGAGAAGATGTGATTTCTGAAGTGCTGTAGTTATTTGAAATATAGGCAAGGAGTGAAGACTTTTATCTTTCTTAAACATTTTCAGGGGATCCCAGGGTGGCGCAGCGGTTTAGCGCCTGCCTTTGGCCCAGGGCACGATCCTGGAGACCCAGGATTGAATCCCACATCGGGCTCCCGGTGCATGGAGCCTGCTTCTCCCTCTGCCTGTGTCTCTGCCTCTCTCTCTCTCTCTCTCTCTGTGTGTAACTATCATAAATAAAAATAAATAAAAAATTAAAAAAAACATTTTCAGTATCTGAACTCAAGACTTAAGTCTTATGTAACAGCACAAAAATTCTTATCCTCTAAATAATTTATGAAAAAAATCCTATGTAAGTACAGACTTTGAATGAATATATGCAATGAAAATCAATCTATTATTCATTCTTCTTGCAATTCTATCCAGAAAAAAAGGTTATTATGTTAGAAGAGTAAACAAAAAATATATGAAAAAAAGAGTGAAAACAAATTAAATTTGATGATGCCACTAAACTAGCTTTGGGTTCCTCATGTCTCATTTAATATAGTCAAGTCTATGTCAGAATCTCATCAGCACCAGTGGATGGATTCCTATGAAGTACTGACAACCAACTCTGCTCTCAATCTTTTCTTCTACTCCTCTTGTGCATACTTCATGAACTATTATACAGACGTTGTCTTCTTTATGTTATTCTCCTACTAAAGAATATCGAACACTTAACAATCAAATTAGAAATATTATCAGGTGGTTAAGCCCACTGTCAATACTTACCTGATATTTTGAATGTATTTCTGTATACAGTTTTTCCTGAAAAGCTATTTCTTACTGCTCCTTACATGCTTTGGTGATTCTTTTTTATTATGCTTCATCTACAGTGTCTTTTCCATTTTCTCTTATTTTTAAGGTAAATATGTTCATTTTCTTTTTTCTGATTCAACAGTTACTGAAACAAAATGTATAATGTTGATGGCTGGAATACAGACAAGGATTTCTACTTTCAATATCAGCACAGTGATCATATGTATTGCAGGTACAGTGAAAATTAAGTACATTGCATAAGCATAGTAAAATGAAAACATTAATTTTTTCATTCATATTTTCACTTTCAGGAAATAATTATTAGACCATATTGCTGGACAACATACAGCATCTGATTTAAAGTTCTTAACAGATTGAATTGGTACTCAACTTGAAACCAAATTTGGTTTATTGATTAGTACACATCAAATGGTCCATTGTAAAATGGACCAACATACAACCTGTAGCTCACTTCTACTGCCTACTGCTACTTATGTTGAATTCAATTAGTCCATCAGGAAATAACTGCTGTGTGCCAAATTTTGTAATTAGTACATACATTGACTTGGTTAGGTGGAGGATGGATTGGTTAAAGAAGGTAACATTAAAAAATAGAAAAAAAAGTTAAGAAAGATGAAAACTATCTGGTCCATGCTTTGAAATATTTAAGATCTATTCAGTTATCTAAGTGTGAACTAGGGAAGTGCTAAATGGGTATATATAGCTTTCCAATGCTTCCCAGATTGTCTACAAAGACTTGAGCAAAGTGACTGATCAACTCAATTCAGGAAATAAAGTTCGAAGGGGTCCAGAGCCAGAGCCTTTTCTATGGGGGTAGAGTCACACCAGCACTCAAGAGAACATTTTAGGCAATTCTCTGCTGGGTCACATTTACATACTGATGTTCTTGTCTTGCAGAGTCATCCAGGATACCAGAAAAACATTATAAGGTAATAACTTATCAAATTTTAGAACATATGTATGGATGATATTGCACTGGGAATCTAGAGAAAATAAATGCTCTTATTTTTTCTTTTGAAGTATAATGAAGTATTTGGATATATATTAGTCATTGACAGAAGTATCATGTTTGAATTAATAAATATAATTGATTAAAACATTTAAAGGACATATTTTTGATGGGCCTTCCAAATGCTTTGTTTCAGAATGGAATAGTGGGAAAATATCAACCTTGAAGATATACAAATATATATTCAAATATTAACTCATCATTTAATTTGGGGATTAATTAATCAGATTAGTTAATCTTTTGATACTAATTTACCTTCCCAGGACAATTCTATTCATATTACTTGCTTCTTTGAATTGAATAAAGTAATATTTATACCATTTGTGAATCACTGAATGAAAGTCTTGAACTGTGGTAGGTGCTAAAGGAATAGTGGTTGATTGATGATTATGAGTATGATGTTGAAGAATAACAATAAAAAAGATGTTAAAGCCTAACAGTAAAAATATTCAATAAATATTAGTATGATTTCTTTAGAAAATATCATATTTGACTTAATGCAAGATTATAAAGTGTTGTAAGTAGTAGCCATGACTAGGGTCAATTTCAGAAGTGTAGTGAGTAGAATTTAAATTCACACAATAAAACAATAATTTTTTAAAGATTTATGTATTTGAGAGAGAGAGTAAGCATGCATGAGTGGGGAGATGGGTAGAGGGTGAGGGTGAGGAAGAGGGTGAGAAATGTCAAACAGATTCCCTGAAGTATGGAGCTTGATCCTACGATCCTAAAATCATGACCTGAGCCAAAATGAAGAGTCAGATGCTTAATCAACTGAGCCACCCAGGTGCCCCATAAAATTGTGAAGGAGAAATTATATATTAACATTTGAATTTCACTGTAAATTAATTTCATTCAAGTGGTGGGTTGAAAGAAAAAGGGAAGGGGAAGGGGTGGAAGATTGGAGAGAGGGAGGGGAGACCCAGTAATTGGAAAAAGGAGACATAAAATAAGCAATAATATACAGAACAGCTGCAAAATTGATTTAAGGAATTCCCCATACAGTGTTTTACTTTTGACTTAGTACCATTTTAGTGAACTAGAAATTTGTCCTGTGGAATCTTACAGTATCATTAATCACTTGATTATGTAAAAGGAAAAAAAATGTAGAAAATTATAGTGATAATTTGGCAATATATAATTGAACTACCTTAAAAGTCTTTGTAACATTTAATGATTAACAAAATACACTTTACCCACTTGACATGAACATTCAATATTGTCTTCAAAAGAAGAACATCTTTATTTTTTCTGATCTTCTAAACTTTATGGCTCTTTGAAGAAATGTTAGCTTTAATATAAAATGTTATCTTTAAGACAGGTTTGTTGTATTATAAGAGTAAACTTCCCTGAAGGAAATGCCACAGATCATATGCCATGATATTGAAGAGCTTATTTCCTGAAAGTCTGGCAAGAATTTCTAAGAAATGTGTACCCTCCTCTTAACTAAACCAAGAGTGCCTGTTCTAATGTAGAAAATAAGCCAGATCTGTATTTTGCACTGTGGAAATAAGACAGTAAGGATTTTTAAGACTGTTTTTATAATCTAAGTTATTTTTAAAGTACAATCTCTTTGTAGACTTATAGAACTCTTATGTAAAAAATCCTGAACTAAGAAAACTTCAGGGGGTGCCTGGGAGGCTCAATCTTTAAGCATCCAACTCTTGATTTTGGCTCAGGTCATGATCTCGGGGTCCTGAGATGGAACCCTATGTCAGGCTCTGTGATGAGCATGGAGCCTGCTTAATATACTCTCTCTTCTTCTGTCCCTCCTTCCCTCTTGCACATGTACATGTGCACATGTGGGTGCTCTTTCTCTAAAAAGCAAACAAACTTCAGAAGGTAAAAATACTGAAAATATCCCTTAGCATATTTTTATACTTCATAAGGAAAAGACATTCTTCAGCTTTACATTTTAGTGATGTGAACATTGCTTGCATGGCATCTCCCCCTCTCTTCTCTTGTTCTCTCACACCCACACACAACCTGTTATCTGTGCATATAGGATACTACTATGCAATATTAGTATAAATATTATAAAACTATGTTAAAATATATGCATAAGTCTGTGTGTTTTTAAATTTTTCTATGCCACAGCAATTTATTATTATAAAAGAATAATCCATTAAAAATTGCATTTCCTACTTCTGATAAGAATATTCATTAGTAGTTTTGTTATTAAGATGACAAATTATTATATGATTATTTAAATGGTATTGAAAGGATATTGTTTTAGATGTGAAATAATGAAATTTGATTTGGGTGACCTTTTTAAAAAGTTATTGCTTTCCTTTAAAAATGCATTTTGGGTCATAATTTGATATTACAAATTAGGAAATGACATCCTTACTTATTAAGAAAATTACCAGAAGGGAAGAAAGTTATCTTTGTTTAAAAGCCTTCAGAATAATTTAAGTTAATGTTACACAAGGTTTTTCAGAATAAATTTTCTTCAGTGAACATTTGAAATATTTAATGAACTTGAAAAGTATGTATAAATATTGAATAATGCAACCTGTTGGGGTGAAGTTAGTCTTCAAGCTTTTGATATCTGAGTTCTCTTTTATAATATGAATATATTAAAATTATTGCTATTATTGCCACAATTCAAATGAATTTTTGTTATATTTTCCCTTGTATTTATATTTTATATATATAATTGTGCTGATAAAATGGAATTTTGATTAATACTGTTAACGCTATATGAGGACCCACTGCTTACACATTGTTGTCTTAGGGATAGGAAAGATTGAAAAAGATACCAGGCTTAAGACATTAAAGGGTATACACTTTCAATAGATCACTGTAAGAAGAAATAATTGAACTGTGCATGTTGTTCTATGGGAACTCAGTAATTAATTTTTTCTAAGCATTTTGTTATTTATTCTACTTCAGAAATCTGAAACCATTTTGCTTTTCACCATTTCTATAATACTCAGTACTAATTGGTTTATGATACATAATCTTGCCCTTTTTTTTGGCCTTTTGCAATGTTGGTGGCAAATGCTGGATTAATATAGAAATAATTGAAGACTAGGGGCACCTGGGTGGCTCAGTTAGTTAAACATCTGACTCTTGGTTTCAGCTCAGGTCATGATCTCAGAGTTGTGTAATCGAGTCTCATGTCAGCCTCCATGCTCAGTGTGGAGTCTGCTTCAGATTCTTTCTCTCTACCTCCCCCCTTCCACATGTGTGTGTGTGCTTTCTTTGTCTCTTTCTCAGATAAATAAAATCTAATATATTTTTTGAATATTTTTATTTATTGAGAGACAGTGTGAGTGGAGCAGGGGCACAGGGAGAGGGAGAGAATCTCAAGCACATTCCCCACTGAGCATGGAGTCTGATGTAGAGCTCCAACTTAGGATCTTGAGATTGTGACCTGAGCCAAAATCAAGAGTCAGATGCTTAAGTGACTGAGCCACTTAGGCATATAATTATTTACGTTACATATACATACCCTATTAATGGATATATTTTCATCCATGTGTTTGTCTCAATTTATTTTGATATTACACAAACATTTTAACAAAAGTGGTACCATTTTGATAACAATGTAATTCATTTAAAATTAGAATATTGGAACAAATGGGTAAAAATCAAAACACAGCAAATAACCTATGTGATATATATTTTAAAAATCTCAAATAATACCAATGTTAATATCTGACACAATGTTTTGTTTTTTGTTTTTTTCCTGACACAATGTTTTAATTCTATTTGTTGTTAATGTGTTTTTTGGGGGCGTTTCTATAAAGCTTTTCCAAGTTTCATTCAGTAAGCATAAATGTATTGCATGCAAATTTGCAGTGTCATGCAGACATTGGGTAACATGATAATGGTTAAAATACAGCCTTGTTATCAAAAAGTCTACAAGATAATAGGAGCGATTGTCAACATACAGGCCACTGAAATACTCCATGGCACAATATAAAGCATACAGTGGAGGAACTCTGGAAAAGACAAATCAATCTGGTGGAAGATGCATTTAAGATGAGTCCTAAAGGACACATATTAGTTAATAAGGAGAAAGAACAGTGTTGGGGAGAGGAGACAGAGCAATGAGGGAGGGAAATGCATCTGTAGATCCAGAATAAAGGGGAGGAGGACACTGGAATTAGAGTGGTGCTAAAATTAAAGGAGTGTTTAAGTGAAGGTCATTTTGTATCATCCTTGACTGTTTATCCAGAAAAGAATGCAGAACATCTCAGAGATTGCAGAAAGTGATAACCAAACATATATGATCTAGAAAAGTTTATTACTGCTGAGTAATAAACATAGTGAACATTTGTACAGGTCAATATACTGTGTTAGCAGCCTTTGAATTCTTTGTAGGAAGTACATCTTGCTTGTTGGATGTTTGGAATAAAGAAAAATATATTGTCCTGAATTGCAGTGTTTTCCACACCTTAGTAAAAAATAAGCTTCCAAAGGATGGGGACTATAACTTTTATCCCACATAGAGTTTTATACATAATGAGATATTAATGACCAGGCTTTGAATTCATAGACAGTTTCTGCTGTGTTTGAGATTGTTAGGTTGCAGGCCAGATTACATGGAATGTAAGCTTAACAGGAAATAGTTTCTTCTCTGTGGATGCTCCTGCTCATTTTCTTCAGCAACAATCAGTTTCACTGACTTCTATTTTGGCCTTTAAAAAGAAAAAAAAAAAAACCTAAAAAAACATTAATTATAGGCATCTCAGTAAGATAAGAAGATGAATTGACTTTTCTGTGTCTACATACCAATATCTTGGTGGTAAAATAAAGTATTTTCCCTGTTCTCTTTTAAAGGGGATTATTTTGTAGAAGTTCAATGCAACCAAGAAATTGGTAGTGTTTATTGCTTGTCTCTAATGGAAATTACATTTTATGGGGAATTGAGATTGATTATCCTTATCTTGACAAGTGAAGATTGAGGGCGTATACTATGGAATAGTGTACAGTCTCAACAGTGAAGAGGAAATGTTTAACACCTTAGTTACTAGGTTTTCAAGACCAGAATAAAGAAAGGGTCTATTTGATGGAACCATTTCTAGTTTTAAAATTAACAATATTTAAGATTTATATAGTGAACTATTATGCTTTTACTGTTTTGTTTTCCTAAAAACAACAAAAGGTCTCACTGTATTGATTAAAAGATACCTGTTTGGTCTCAATTTTATTTACATATTGAGGATAATGAGAGAAGAAGCAGGACAAACACAGGATATAATTAAGTTACAATTATTGTGAGAAACTTAATTGTGTATTTTCCTAACCTCAGATGTAAGGAAATACTAATTCATAGTAATGCTGACCTCTGTAAAATATATTTCTCAACCCTCACCCTCACACTATGTTCCTAGAAATTAGTAATAAAAAGAATACATTTTCTAATAATACAATATATTATCTTAGCAATACCATTTTTATAAAATATAAATTTCAGGCCTAATTATTTTATAATTTATTTGTATTTATAAAATCACCTATGCACATATTGAGCTATCTGGATCCCTTGTATTATGTTCATTGTCTTAATGCCAATGACCTAGAAAATGATTTAAAATAAACAAGACCCAGCTATAAGGGAAAAAAAAATTCTGGAGATGTAATATACAGCATGGTGACCATAGTTAATACATATTATAGTGCATTAATATGCATATAATTTTATGCATTATATAGTACATATTTGGAAGTTGCCAAGAGAGTAGGTCTTAAAAGTTCTAATCACAAGGAAAAAACAACTATATGTGAGGGGATAGATATGTTAACTAAGCTTATTCTGGTAATAATTTCATAATACATACAAATGTATATGATATCAAATCATGCCATTGTACAGATTAAACTAGTACAATGTTATTGGTCAATGATTTCTTAAGAAAACTGAAAACATTTTGTAAAAATTAGCACTGAGACACAAGAATTTGATCTTATTCCTAATTTGGAAGCCAAATTTTAAAAGTTACATGAGATGAGATAAATACATATAAGATGATACAGCTGCTGAGTCTCATTATGTAATTTAATTATTTCAATGTCAAGACACCTAAAGATTAAATATCATGCTGAACTTTGGAGAATACTAATTGAATATAATTTTGAATGGACCAATGTATAGCTTTTATGACCTAGAGGCACAGAGAAAGGCTCACCTTTCTGAAGATAAATACTGTCACTTGGCATTTCACTGCTCAAGAGTGATTTTTTGGGATTCTAAAAAGTGTTTGCAGCTAGTTCATAAATACCCACAGAGGAAGAAACCCCATCATTTCACAACCATTTAATACTTTTATGATTATTATTTAGTAATCGACTTGCATTCCAGCTGACAACTAGTATCCAACACACAGCATAACTTGACAAAGGAGAGAGTAGTAAGCTTGAAGCATGAAACCACTGCTCAAAGTAGGTTCCCCTGGCTAAACACTGTGCACCCAAAATGTAGCAAGAAAGAGCTATCTACCCAGGGGAAATGAAAACAGAGGTCAATGAGGTAGGTCAGGGAGCATAGGAGCAGAGGACAGTGATTACCTGGGCTTATTTCATGATTTTGCCTAAGGCAGGGCTCGACCTCAAGTAGCAGTAAGTATGTTCCCTCATTGCTGCACTAGCAGTAATCTATAACATTCAGTTAATTTGCTTCACCTACTGAACAAGATGGGTTCCTTAGTTGTTGTTGTAAATATAATATGGAACATGCAGGGTCAGAGAGAAAACTGAACCTGTGGGAAATCGTTTGGCTTAATAGCATTTTATCTGGAAGATCAATGTACAAGTCTCTTTGAATTTAAATTATTGACCATCTTTATGTTATTAAATATTTACACATTGTCTGAAAGAGAAGATTTAATGGCCATTTATACAATTCAAACCAGAGATAATTTCATTATACAATATGATACACATTAGATTTTTAAAAAGACTATTCTGTGAGATATTTCTGAAATAGAAAAAAATATATTTGTTATGGTTTTACTATGCAACAGAAGTTTGAAATCCAGTTTATTTAGAAGTGTATTATTGAATATATATTAACTAACATGAAGTTTTGATATTAAAGAGGAAGAAAAATGTATTTTGTTTTTCAAAGAACTTTAAAGAGAATTTATTGTGACACTAGTATTTTTTAATTGCAGTCCATCAACAATTTTTAAGTCATACTGTTTATGACTCTTCAGTCTTTTTTTCTTTAATATTTATTTATTTTTATTTATTTATTTTTTTAATAAATTAATTTTTTATTGGTGTTCAATTTACCAAAATACAGAATAACACCCAGTGCACATCCCGTCAAGTGTCCCCCTCAGTGCCTGTCACCCACTCACCCCCACTCCCTGCCCTCCTCCCCTTCCATCACCCCTAGTTCGTTTCTCAGAGTTAGGAGTCTTTATGTTCTGTCTCCCTTTCTGATATTTCCCACACATTTCTTCTCCCTTCCCTTATATTCCCTTTCACTATTATTTATACTCCGCAAATGAATGAGAACATACACTGTTTGTCCTTCTCCGATTGACTTACTTCACTCAGCATAATACCCTCCAGTTCCATCCACGTTGAAGCAAATGGTGGGTATTTGTCGTTTCCAATGGCTGAGGAATATCCCATCGTATACATAAACCACATCTTCTCTACCCATTCATCTTTCGATGGACACCGAGGCTCCTTCCACAGTTTGGCTATTGTGGACATGGCTGCTAGAAACATCGGGGTGCAGGTGTCCCGGGGTTTCATTGCATCTGAATCTTTGGGGTAAATCCCCAACAGTGCAATTGTTGGGTCATAGGGCAGGTCTATTTTTAACTCTTTGAGGCACCTCCACACAGTTTTCCAGAGTGGCTGCAGCAGTTCACATTCCCATCAACAGTGTAAGAGGGTTCCCTTTTCTCCGCATCCTCTCCAACATTTGTTGTTGCCTGCCTTGTTAATTTCCCCCATTCTCACTGGTGTGAGGTGGTATCTCATTGTGGTTTTGATTTGTATTTCCCTGATGGCAAGTGATGCAGAGCATTTTCTCATGTGCATGTTGGCCATGTCTATGTCTTCCTCTGTGAGGTTTCTCTTCATGTCTTTTGCCCATTTCATGATTGGATTGTTTGTTTCTTTGGTGTTGAGTTTAATAAGTTCTTTATAGATTTTGGAAACTAGCCCTTTATCTGATACGTCATTTGCAAATATCTTCCCCATTCTGTAGGTTGTCTTTTAGTTTTGTTGACTGTATCCTTTGCTGTGCAAAAGCTTCTTATCTTGATGAAGTCCCAATAGTTCATTTTTGCTTTTGTTTCTCTTGCCTTTGTGGATGTATCTTGCAAGAAGTTACTGTGGCCAAGTTCAAAAAGGGTGTTGCCTGTGTTCTCCTCTAGGATTTTGATGGAATCTTGTCTCACATTTAGATCTTTCATCCATTTTGAGATTATCTTTGTGTATGGTGCAAGAGAGTGGTCTAGTTTCATTCTTCTGCATGTGGATGTCCAATTTTCCCAGCACCATTGATTGAAGAGACGTCTTTCTTCCAATGGATAGTCTTTCCTCCTTTATCGAATATTAGTTGACCATAAAGTTCAGGGTCCACTTCTGGGTTCTCTGTTCTGTTCCATTGATCTATGTGTCTGTTTTGTGCCAGTACCACACTGTCTTGATGACCACAGCTTTGTAGTACAACCTGAAATCTGGCATTGTGATGCCCCCAGCTATGGTTTTCTTTTTTAAAATTCCCCTGGCTATTCTGGGTCTTTTCTGATTCCACACAAATCTTAAAATAATTTGTTCTAACTCTCTGAAGAAAGTCCATGGTATTTTGA
Organism: Nyctereutes procyonoides; assembly: GCF_905146905.1. Classification (NCBI taxonomy): domain Eukaryota; kingdom Metazoa; phylum Chordata; class Mammalia; order Carnivora; family Canidae; genus Nyctereutes; species Nyctereutes procyonoides. The sequence goes on along the minus strand of NW_026575158.1, from coordinate 136,054 downwards.
TAGGGATTGCATTAAACATGTAAATTGCCCTGGGTAACATTGACATTTTCACAATATTAATTCTGCCAATCCATGAGCATGGAATATTTTTCCATCTCTTTGTGTCTTCCTCAATTTCTTTCAGAAGTGTTCTATAGTTTTTAGGGTATAGATCCTTTACCTCTTTGGTTAGGTTTATTCCTAGGTATCTTATGCTTTTCGGTGCAATTGTAAATGGGATTGACTCCTTAATTTCTCTTTCTTCAGTCTCATTGTTAGTGTATAGGAATGCCATTGATTTCTGGGCATTGATTTTGTATCCTGCCATGCTACCAAATTGCTGTATGAGTTCTAGCAATCTTGGGGTGGAGGCTTTGGGTTTTCTATATAGAGTATCATGTCATCGGCAAAGAGGGAGAGTTTGTCTTCTTCTTTGCCAATTTGAATGCCTTTTATTTCTTTTTATTGTCTGATTGCTGAGGCTAGCACTTCCAATACTATGTTGAATAGCAGTGGTGAGAGTGGACATCCCTGTCTGGTTCCTGATCTTAGGGGAAAGGCTCCCAGTGCTTCCCCATTGAGAATGATATTTGCTGTGGGCTTTTCGTAGATGGCTTTTAAGATGTCGAGGAAAGTTCCCTCTATCCCTACACTCTGAAGAGTTTTGATCAGGAATGGATGCTGTATTTTGTCAAATGCTTTCTCTGCATCTAATGAGAGGATCATATGGTTCTTGGTTTTTATCTTGCTGATAGGATGAATCACACTGATTGTTTTACGGGTGTTGAACCAGCCTTGTGTCCCGAGGATAAATCCTACCTGATCATGGTGAATAATTTTCTTAATGTGTTGTTGGATCCTATTGGCTAGTATCTTGTTGAGAATTTTTGCATCCATGTTCATCAGGGATATTGGTCTGTAATTCTCCTTTTTGGTTGGGTCTTTGTCTGGTTTTGGAATTAAGGTGATGCTGGCCTCATAGAACGAATTTGGAAGTACTCCATCCCTTTTTATCTTTTGGAACAGCTTTAGTAGAATAGGTATTGCTTCTTCTTTAAACGTTTGATAGAATTCCCCTGGGAAGCCATCTGGCCCTGCACTTTTGTGTCTTGGGAGGTTTTTGATGACTGCTTCAATTTCCTCCCTGGTTATTGGCCTGTTCAGGTTTTCTATTTCTTCCTGTTCCAGTTTTGGTAGTTTGTGGCTTTTCAGGAATGCGTCCATTTCTTCTAGATTGCCTAATTTATTGGCGTAGAGCTGTTCATAATATGTTTTTAAAATCGTTTGTATTTCCTTGGTGTTGGTAGTGATCTCTCCTTTCTCATTCATGATTTTATTAATTTGAGTCTTCTCTTGCTTCTTTTTAATAAGGCTGGCTAATGGTTTATCTATCTTATTAATTCTTTCAAAGAACCAACTCCTGGTTTTGTTGATCTGTTCCACTGTTCTTCTGGTCTCGATTTCATTGAGTTCTGCTCGAATCTTTATTAACTCTTCTTCTGCTGGGTGTAGGATCTATTTGCTGTTTTTTTCTCTAGCTCCTTTAGGTGTAAGATTAGCTTTTGTATTTGAGTTATTTCCAGTTTTTGAATGGATGCTTGTATTGCGATGTATTTCCCCCTCAGGACTGCTTTTGCTGCATCCCAAAGATTTTGAACAGTTGTATCTTCATTCTCATTAGTTTCCATGAATCTTTTTAATTCTTCCTTAATTTCCTGGTTGACCCTTTCATCTTTTAGCAGGATGGTCCTTAACCTCCACGTGTTTGAGGTCCTTCCAAACTTCTTGTTGTGATTTAGTTCTAATTTCAAGGCATTATGGTCTGAGAATACACAGGGGACGATCCCAATCTTTTGGTATAGGTTCAGACCCGATTTGTGACCCAGTATGTGGTCTATTCTGGAGAAAGTTCCATGTGCACTTGAGAAGAATGTGTATTCAGCTGAGTTTGGATGTAAAGTTCTGTAGATATCTGTGAAATCCATCTGGTCCAGTGTATCATTTAAAGCTCTCGTTTCTTTGGAGATGTTGTGCTTAGAAGACCTATCGAGTATAGAAAGAGCTAGATTGAAGTCACCAAGTATAAGTGTATTATTATCTAAGTATTTCTTCACTTTGGTTATTAATTGATATATTTGGGAGCTCCCACATTCGGGGCATATATATTGAGGATTGTTAAGTCCTCTTGTTGGATAGATCCTTTAAGTATGAGATAGTGTCCCTCTTCATCTCTCACTACAGTCTTCGGGGTAAATTTCAGTTTATCTGATATAAGGATGGCTACCCCTGCTTTCTTTTGAGGACCATTTGAATGGTAAATGGTTCTCCAACCTTTTATTTTCAGGCTGTAGGTGTCCTTCTGTCTAAAATGAGTCTCTTCTAGACAGCAAATCGATGGGTCCTGCTTTTTTATCCAGTCTGACACCCTGTGCCTTTTGATGGGGTCATTAAGCCCGTTCACGTTCAGAGTTACTATTGAAAGATATGAGTTTAGTGTCATCATGATATCTATTCAGTCCTTGTTTTTGTGGATTGTTCCACTGAACTTCTTCTTAAAGGGGAATTTTAAGAGTCCCCCTTAAAATTTCTTGCAGAGCTGGTTTGGAGGTCACATATTCTTTCAGTTCCTGCCAGTCTTGGAAGCTCTTTATCTCTCCTTCCATTTTGAATGAGAGCCTTGCTGGATAAAGTATTCTTGGTTGCATGTTCTTCTCATTTAGGACCCTGAATATATCCTGCCAGCCCTTTCTGGCCTGCCACGTCTCTGTGGAGAGGTCTGCTGTTACCCTAATATTCCTCCCCATGAAAGTCAGGGACTTCTTGTCTCTTGCTGCTAAAAGGATCTTCTCTTTATCTTTGGAATTTGCAAGCTTCACTATTAGATGTCGAGGTGTTGAACGGTTTTTATTGATTTTAGGGGGGGATCTCTCTATTTCCTGGATCTGAATGCCTGTTTCCCTTCCCAGATTGGGAAAGTTTTCAGCTAGGATTTGTTCAAATACATATTCTGGCCCTCTGTCCCTTTCGGCGCCCTCGGGAACCCCAATTAAACGTAGGTTTTTCTTCCTTAGGCTGTCATTTATTTCCCTTAATCTGTCTTCATGGTCTTTTAATTGTCTGTCTCTTTTTTCCTCAGTTTCCCTCTTTGCCATTAACTTGTCTTCTATGTCACTCACTCGTTCTTCCACCTCGTTAACCCTCGTCGTTAGGACTTCTAGTTTAGATTGCATCTCATTCAATTGATTTTTAATTTCTGCCTGATTGGATCTAAATTCTGCAGTCATGAAGTCTCGTGAGTCCTTAATGCTTTTTTCTAGAGCCACCAGTAGCTGTAGAATAGTGCTTCTGAATTGGCTTTCAGACATTGAATTGTAATCCAGATTTTGTAACTCTGTGGGAGAGAGGACTGTTTCTGATTCTTTCTTTTGAGGTGGGGTTTTCTTTCTAGTCATTTTGCTCAGTGCAGAGTGGCCAAAAACAAGTTGTATTGGGAAAAGGAGAAAAAGAGAGGAGAGAAAGAAGGAAAGAAAAAAGAAAAAGAAAAAAGAAAAAAGAGAAGAAAAAGAAAGAAAAAAAGGTGGGGGAAGCAAACAGAAATCAAAAAGAAAAAAAAAAAAACACGGTGGAGTACCTTCTGATTCTGTAGACTTTAAGTCCCTTGACTTCCCCTGGAACTGGTCCGTCCAGCTGGTCTTCTGGGGGAGGGGCCTGTTGTGCTGATTTTCAGGTGTGAGCACTTGAGGGAACAGCTCTGCCCCTGCCTGGTGCAAGGCTCAGTGGGGGTTGTTCACCCGTGAGGCCCCTGGATGAACAACCACAGTGGCGGGGCCAGCTCTGCAGCCCTGGAGTCAGCTCCCTCAGTAGCTCCAGAGCTCTCCGTCTGAAGGGCAGGGAGGCCCCGGGGCGGGGCCGCTGATCTGCTCAGCTCGGGGCAGGAGCGTCCTTGCTGTCCTGGGCCCTCCCAGCCTCTGCCTGTCCGGGGGAGGCCGGATCTGGGCTGTGTCCCGGCGCCCTGTGCTCCGGGGCCTGCGCTGTTGGATTCGCGCTCCCGCCCCGCAGCCCCCTCTGGGGAGCCGCCGCCTGAGCCCTCCGAGCTGCTCCGGGCCCCGCCGTGCGCGCTGCAGCCCTTAGGGAGCTCGGCGCACTCTCCTGGGCCGCAGGTGTCTGTTAGTGTCCCCGGAGCCCGAGGACATCCCCGCCCTCCTGGGTCCTGCTCCAACTCCCTGCGGGCCCCTTTCCGCCCGGGAAGGTTGGTGCAGCTCCTGCTTCTCCGGGACGGGGCTCTCCTGTCCTGGGGACACTCGCCCCGGCCTCAGCCGGGCTCCTCGTGGGCCCCTCCCCCTCGGAGGCCTTTTGTTTCTTTATTTCTTTTTCCCCGTCTTCCTACCTTGATAGAAGCGCGAACTCTTCTCACTGTAGCATTCCAGCTGGTCTCTCTTTAAATCTCAGGCCGAATTCGTAGATTTTCAGGATGATTTGAAGGTTATCTAGGTAATTTGGTGGGGACAGGTGATTTGGGGACCCTGCTCTTCCGCCATCTTGCCCCTCCTCCCCATGACTCTTCAGTCTTAAGAGATCAGTATACTTTGTGAATTTTATATTTGTATATCATGTTACAAAATCGCAAAACTAGATTTTGTATACAATACATGGAATTTTTAAGGCTAATCTAGCACAAATGTTGTTTCAAACTTCATATGTCCATAGAACATACTCGATAAACATTTGTTGAGTGAAAGTATATCTAATTCCTCATTGAAAATATTTCATCTAAGTGTTGTTTCAAATGAATGATCAATGCTGAACAGCAACATTAAAGCCCTAAAACTAGAATTACATAAGAGAAAGTCAGTATGTAATTGCACCATGATTGTCAGAGTTTATGGGATTAGGGCGTTTTATCCTTCGTGTAGGATAAAATGAATGAGTTACCATCTCAGAGCCTGATTACTCCTTACTTTCATTTATGAATCTGAATAAATGTAACACTGACCCTGTAGCTATTGCATATTCGACTTTATCCATCACCACTGCTAATGATTATTTGGCTCTGAGGATTAAGTATATCCCCTTCAGTCTGCAGGTTCCTGTACTTTGTGAATGCATTAGCCCTTCTGACCTTCCCTAACTGATCAGGGGACACAGTTGTAAATTGCAGATTGGGAGTAATTTTTTATTTCTCGATGTTTTCAAAGTGATTGAATAATTTCATGCTGAGTGCAAAGTAACTGGAAATAAAGATTATTTCAAAATATGTAAGTAAAAGGTATGAGACGGATAATTATGTTTTTTTGTTAATAATGTATCATGTTCACTCCTGTTTATGGACATTCTGTCCCAAAGAAATATTTATTATAAGATTCTTGGAATTTTATTTATTTTTATTTTTAAAATTTTAGATATATTTTTAAAATATTTTATTTATTTATGAGAGAGAGAAACAGCACAGGTACAAGTAGGGGTCAGAGGGAGATGGACAAGCACGCTCCCTGCTGAGCAGGGCTTGATCCCAGGAACCCAGGATCACGACCTGAGCCTAAGGCAGATGCTTAATGGACTGAGCCACACAGGTGCTCCAGATTCTTCGAATTTTAAATAGAAATACCAAATAAAATTTCTAGTAGAAATCATATGTTATACTATAAATCACTATACATAAATGGTATCAATAGAATGGCTAATCCTTTTCCATGTAGAAAGTTACAATGAAATTAAACAAGCAAAGGCAAAATGTAAACTGCTGTATTTACAGAAACTAATGAAGAGGAACTAACAAACTTCACGAAACAGAGTATCCCAATTCACCTTCTTTAGTTTAGTTTGGGAAGCTTATTTGATCTTTAAACTTCAATGTCTTCTGTATAATGAAATCAATCCTCGGTAATTGTCACAAGGAGTAAATACCACAGTATACACAAAAACACCTGCAGGGTACTTGGGATTTAGAAGGTGCTAGTGGAATGGTGGCTCTTTCATTTTCTCTTTTTCAGTCATTATCTAGGGAACACAAATTATTTCACTATTTTAAGTTTACCTTAAATGTGTCATTTTGTATTTTTTTCCCTTTCTTTCATTGGGATTTGAGCATTTACATTGACATTCAAGTGAATATAAATTCTTATCTTTGAGCATGGATTCTGAAAGATTTCAAAAGAACTGCCATACTTGCCTTAGCTGTTATAATAGATTGGAGAACTGCCATTATAAGAAGAGTTGTGAGATGCTGACCTACAAAACTCGAACTCTCAATTTCCTTGGTTCTTTTTCTTTTTGGGTCCTCCCCCAGATCTTAGGAGCAATGCTCGTTTATCACAGCAATATCCTCAGAAACCTGATTTAAACTCACTGCCTGCCGAAGCTGTCCCTGAATACAACATGCTTCAGGATAAGTGCCCCTTTTCTCTGCATTTTAGTAGTAATTACCTTAAATCCTCAAATAAAATATCATATATTTGAACATTAAGATTCGCTTTTTCCTAACTTGGATAAAGGCTGGAATGTTGTTTAGCCTCTTTCCCATATTAATAAAGGGTTTGCTAAGTGAATTAAGAGTCTGAGTAGATACTTTGTGGGTGAGGGGTATTTGAATCATAAAAGGAAATACGTTTCAAGTATCTGGAGGCGGGAAGGTAAGATGGCGGCGGGGAGGTAAGATGGCGGGGAGGTAAGATGGCGGAGCAGCAACGCGAAGCGGTTAGCGCTGAGTCTCTTGGCGGACTTCAGGGCCCGTCTCAGCAGCAGCGGTGATCGCTGAGCGGAGAGTGCCTAGGGTAGGCAGCCAAGATGCCCAATATGAAGATCTTCAGCGGCAGCTCCCACCAGGACTTATCCCAGAAAATTGCTGACCGCCTGGGCCTGGAGCTAGGCAAGGTGGTGACCAAGAAATGCAGCCATCAAGAGACCTGCGTGGAGATTGGAGAGGGCTACGTGGAGAGGATGTCTACATTGTTCAGATGGTTGTGGCGAAATCAATGCCAATCTAATGCAGCTTTTGATCATGATCAATGCCTGCAAGATCGCGTCAGCCAGCCGCGTTGCCGCAGTCATCCCCTGCTTCCCGTCCGCCCGGCAGGGTAAGAAGGAGAAGCCCGGCTCCAGTCTCGGCCAAGCTCGTGGCAAATATGCTCACGGTGGCAGGCGCGGATCGTATCATCACCATGGACCTGCATGCTTCTCAGATTCAGGGCTTTTTTGATATCCCAGTGGACAATCTGTGCGCAGCGCCAGCTGTCCTGCGGTGGATACGCGAGAACATCTCCGGCTGGAGGAACTGTACTATTGTCTCACCCGATGCTGGTGCAGCTAAGAGGGGGACCTCCATCGCCGACCGGTTGAACGTGGAACTTGCCCTGGTGCACAAAGGACGGAAGAAGGCCGACGAAGTAGACCGCGTGGTGCTGGTGGGAGACGTGAAGGATCGAGTGGCCATCCTGGTGGATGACATGGCCGATACCTGTGGCACCATCTGCCACGCGGCCCACAAACTTCTCTCAGCTGGAGCCTCCAGGGTTTATGCTATCTTGACTCACGGGATCCTCTGGCCCCGACCATCTCTCGCATTAACAGCGCATGCCTTGAAGCAGTAGTAGTCACCAATACCATACCTCAGGAGGATAAGATGAAGCATTGCTCCAAAGTACAGGTGATCGACATCTCCACGATCCTGGCAGAAGCCATCAGGAGAACTCACAACGGGGAATCGGTTTCCTGCCTGTTCAGCCACGTCCCTTTACAGTAGAGTAACTGCTGAGGCTTTTTACAAATAGAGTGAACCCCACCCCATTGTTTTCCCCCTTGGTATTTGAGGACAGATTCGGCAGAAGGCCCGGCTTGCTCCCCTGATGCTTTCTACACCCCTCATCAGGGTATATATATATATTTCTCCTAAATTTAGAGAAAGATTGAGATTAGCTGCTGAGATTTCCCCCGCCTGCGTCTGCCTTGTCTCATTCTAGCTTGAGGCTGTGAGGCTTGAGGCTTTAACGACAGCTGAGCCCGCAGCAAGATTTCAGGCTTTGGAAGGTGTTGTATTGGGGTGTTTGAATGTCCCCCTGGGGAGGGGAAAGCACAGACTACTTAGCATGTGAATACTTCAGGGTTTCCTTGGTTCAGAACTACTGGCAACAAAGCCCTGCCCCCTTTCCCCCTCTACCCCCAACCTGTGACAAGTTCTCCAAAGCCTGTGAAATGAACCCTAGGCAGCGCCAGCCCAGCTCAGGCTGCTCAGTCCTGTAAATCTGGAGCCAGTGGGCAATTTACAGCCTGAGCAGATCTCTAGAGTAGGGGTGGGGGGTGCCTGGGGGTAGGCAGCACACAGCGCAGTGGATGCTTCTTGGGAGGAAAAAGCCTGATCCTTCATCCCCTCCAGCTTGGGGACTGTGTTGCCTGGATTTTCCTTTGTACCTGTTCCTTTCCATTTGGCTTGACCTTCAGCCATCTTGTCCTTCCCCTGGCCATATGTCCTCTGGGGCACAAATGTTCCTCCTACCACAGTCTTCTGGAAAGCAAACTCAGCTTCCTGGCTCCGTAATCTCTCACATCGGCACGAGATTATTTTTTGCCGTAGCATAATCTTCCTTAGCCCACTACTGCTGTGGTCATAGGTTTTAGGTGGGGTTGTAGTGCCTTTTGATTAATTTAAATATTTCATCTTTCTGCCATCTATTTGGCCTCTCCAATGACCTGAGATTTCTGTTAAAAAGACTGAGGTTACTGTCTCTTGTAGAGGAAACTAATAAAGTGTCTGTGTGTGAAGTCTGAAAAAAACCAAAACAAAACACAAGTATCTTTAAGAGTTTTAGGATCAGTTTGAAAATAATTGTATGCTAATTAGACACAATATCTGTACATAAATGTAATTTAATCTAATCCATTAGGCAACTCTACTTGGCCACGTGTAGTTTGAAATATTATAACTAATTGGACAGAGTAAGGTTGTATTCTTTATAAGTATCTTTTTCTTTATGAGTATATTTTATTTAAACATTTCATTACTATTGGGAATATGTATTCAAATTGTCCCTGTTTGTACATTTCAGAGTATTCAGTTATACTGGATTGGCAATTTTTTGTTTAGTTGAACTTTTTTTGTAAAGATTTTGAGATTTTAAAAAAATATACATGTTCTGTAGCTTAAAATAAAAACAATCCTAGAAACTCATGTAAGAAGAAAACTTGTTTCCCTTCACTGACATCTTTGTTTCTATCCCACTGCTGTGGTGTCTCAGCAAGTAGTCTCAAATATTGCTGACAGACTGATTCAGAACAGCATTTCCATATATTTCTGCACAATTGTTCCTCAGTGGTTGGATAATATAAAAATCATCTCAGTGCTTGTCCCCATTTTCTAACAATGCTTTTAAAATATGTATCATTATGAATTTGTCCTTATATAAGGAAGTATTATCTTTGGGAAAGTGACGACGAGTTCATGTAGTATGAGTTAGAAATTGCTATACGTTTAAAGGAAAGAGACTTTACGACCATTCCAAGTAAAGAAGAAATTATTTTTGTGGCACCTCAAATTATTTCTTATTGTACTGAGATTTTAAATCATTTAAAAATGGTAATGGTCCACTATTATTAAGTCTAGATGAATGTTAATTATTTCCTGAGTATTAAAACAATATTACATAGCTATTTCAATTAAATTGTGCATAAAGAAAGTAAAATCCAATGTGCCTTCTGAAAATAGAGCTTGACCCTTAGCTTCAAGGTCAACCTTTCTTTTCCTCCTTCACTCTGCCTAGACCATCCGAGCTCTTAAGTGTACACTACTATTTTACTTTTAATAATGTGCATTTTGTAGTCAAATGTATACACCCAATTTCTTAAAATACTCAAACTTGGCAAGATTTTTATTCCTTATTCATAAATTAAGTCATTTCTTTATAGATCTTCTTCAGTAAGATTTCTAAGAAGCCCATTTAATTTATAAAGTGCTATGCCAATGTGGTTTCAAAATTTATTTCACATCTGCATGTCTCATTTGTCCTTCATGCACACTCTTGATTAAATATACTTGTGCCAGTTAAAAAGAAAATTTGCTTCATTTGTTTATAGCCATTTCTCATGGATCACACAAACAAACCACCAGAAGTGGAAGAATTGAAATAATAGTTATAAAAATGAGAAGTAGTTCTATAGATAAACATTTATTCAAGTTTTATTCTGGGTAGCTTATTATTCTCATTTCAATACTTAATGGCTTGATCAGAAAACTAAATCTTAAAATCAAAGGAAATACTTTGGATCAGCAAATACAAAATGTTAAATTATGCCTTAAAATCTTATCGTTCTAATCTATTGCCTAAGTATTAGAATTCTTTATTCTTTCCATATTTCCAACCCAGTTTTACATAATAAACCTCCAGTCAAATTAGGCAAGTGGGAAACGGTCATCCTGTTTTTAAATATAAATCTCAGTACTGGGCAGCCCCAGTGGTGCAGCGGTTTAGTACCGCCTGCAGCCTGGGGTGTGATCCTGGAGACCGGGAATTGAGTCCTGCGTTGGGCTCCCTGTGTGGAGCCTGCTTCTCCTTCTGCCTGTGTCTCTGCCTCTTTCTCTCTCTCTGTGTCTTTATGAATAAATAAATAAATAATCTTAAAAAATAAAATAAAATAAATCTCAGTACTATCTTTGGATATGTAATTAATTCATTATTTCCCCTTTTAGTTCTCAATTTTGAATATCAGCTAATTTTTTTTTTTACTTATCAGATATAAACAATGTCTAGGAGAATATAGTAAAGATTTTAAGTCTGAGCAACAATTATATATTCTAGTTATGAATGTATTTATCAGAAAGTGAACTTGATAGTTTCTCTCTCTATCATTATAGAGAGCAACACAAAAAAAAATCATCATCTAATATTTCATTCCTAATATGTAAACACAATCATCCATTCACCCAATCACTTATGATACCACCCAATCACTTATGATAGGTTTAGATATCTGAGGAGCCATTTTAATTTTTTTTCTCTCTTATTACCTATAGAAAGTCAGAGAGTGAGCCCTATATGCTTTAGAAACACCCTCTTCATTCTCTGTCTGCCTATATAATTTGGTCCAGGATATTACATACATATATTGCAGCTATCAGAGCTGCCTCCCAAATGGTATCTGTGCTTCCAATTTCTTTTAATCTCCACATCAGTCTTTAATTTTTCACCATTAACTAAATTTTCCAATTTTTTAAAAAAGCACATATTGTTAAAATGTCTATACTATTCAAAGCAATCTACATATTTCATGCAATCCCTTTCAAAATACTAACAACCTTTTTCACAGCACTAGAAAAAACAATCCTAAAATGTGTATGGAACCATAAAAGACTTTGAATAGCCAAAGCAATCTTGAAAAGAAAGGCAAAGCTGGAGGCATCACAATTCCAGATTTCAAGTTTTATTACAAAGCTGAAGTGATCAAAACAATATGGCACTGTCACAAAAACAGACCCATAGATCAATGGAAGAGAATAGAAAACCCAGAAATAGACCCATAACTATATCAACTAATCTTTGACAAAGCAGCAAAGAATATCCAATGGGGAAATGACAGTCTCTTCAACAAATGGTGTTGGGAAAACTGCACAGCAACAAGCAAAGGAATGAAAATGGCCTACTTTCTTACACCATACACAAAAATTCAAAATTGATGGAAGAACTAAATATGAAACAGGAAACCATCAAAATCCTAGAGGAGAACACAGGCAGCAATCTCTTTTACCTTGGCCACAGCAACTTCTTACTCGACACATTGCTGGAAGCAAGGGAAACAAAAGCAAAAATGAACTATCACGACTATATCAAGATAAAAAACTTTTGTGGAGGGAAGGAAACAATCAACAAAAACAAAAGGCAACCTTCAAAATGGCAGATATTTGCAAATGGCACATCTGATAAAGGGTTATAATCCAAAATCTACAAAGAATTTATCAAACTCAACACCCAGAAAACCAATAACCCAGTTAAGAAATAGGCAGAGGACATGAATAGGCATTTTTTCCAAAGAAGTCATCCGAATGGCCAACAGTACATGAATAGATGCCCAACATCACTCATCATCAGGTCAATAAAAATTAGAACTACAATGAGGTATCACCTTGCACCTGTCAGAATGGCTAAAATTAACAACACAGGAAACAACAGATATTGGGGAAGATGCAGAGAAAGGAGAACCCTCTTACACTGTTGGTGGGAATGCAAATTGGGGTAGCCACTCTGGAAAAAAGTGTGGAGGTTCCTCTAAAAGTTAAAAATAGAATTACCTTATGACCCACAATTATACTACCATGTATTTACCCAGAAGATACAAAAGTACGGATTTGAAAGGGTACATAAACCCTAATGTTATAGTAGCATTATCAATAATAGCCAATTATGGAAAGAGCTCAAATGTCCATTGACTGATGAGTGGATAAAGAAGAGGTGTGTGTATATATATGTATAAAATATATTATACATATATTAGAATAGAATATTACTCAACCACATATTATATATATATTAGAATATTACTCAACCATGAAAAAGAATGAAATCTTGCCATTTGCAAGGACATGGATATAACTTGATTGTATTATGCTAAATGAAAAAAGTCAGTGAAAGACAAATACCATATGCTTTCACTCATATGTGGAATTTAAGAAACATGACATAGGGAGAAAAAAGGAGAAGGACAAACCATAAAAAAGATTCTTAACTATAGCGAATGAACTGAGGATTGCTGGAGGTGAGGTGGGCTGAGGGATGAGTTAAATGGGTGATGGGTATTAAGGAGGGTAGTTGTGATGAGCCTTGGGTGTAATATGGAAGTGATGAATCAGTATTCTACTCCTGGAACTAATAATATGCTATATTTTAACTAACTGGAATTTAAATAAAAACTTGAAAGAAACAAAAAGCATATGTTGGATTATTGAATGATGTTTGCATACAAGATAATATCTAGACTTATAAGCATTTCATGCAAAAAAACGTTATTTTCTAATTTCCATCAACTTAGTCCAAATCCATCTGTTACCACAGCATCCATCCGTCATCTTTTCCAACTATAACTGACTCTTGAACACATGAGTTTGTATTCTGCGGGTCCGTTTATATGCAGATATGTTTTGATCAATACAGTAGCATGAATGTATTTTCTCTTCCTTATGATTTTTCAATAGTGTTTTCTTTTCTCTACCTTATTTTATTATAAAAATATATTTTATAATACAAACAACATGCAAACTATGTGTTAATCAACTGTTTATGCTATTGGTGAAGATTCTGGTCAACAATAGACTATTAGTCATTACATTTGGGGGGATTCAAAAATTATATGCATTTCTGGGGAGACTGGATGGCTCAGTCAGTTAAGCATTCACCTTTTGGTGGTTTAGGATCAGGTCACAATCTCATGGGTTGTGGGATTAAGCTCTACATCAGGATCCTGACTTGTGGGGAGTTTGCTTGAAAGATTTAATCCCTCTGCCCTTCCCCTTGCTCATGCACTCTCTTTGTTTTTCTCTAAAAGTAAATAAATAAATCTTTAAAAAATACTATATGCAGGTTTCTGACCTCACAGAAAGTCTGTGCCCCTTGTCCCTGCATCATTCAAGGGTTAATTGTACATACTTTATATTCTCGTCACACTGGCCCTCCTCTTCACTGGAAATAACGTATTTCATTGAATTATACAGGTATACACATATATAATTCACATATATAGTTTGTGTTATATACAATTTCTTCTTGCCTCTGTCTGGGTTGTTTTTTCACCTTTCTTTCCCTAAAATGTCCAATTAATATTTCAGAGTATGCCTCATGTCCAACCAGTTTCTATTAAAAACTCATAACCCCTCTCACTCAGTTTAGGCTAAGTAATAATTACTCTGAATTTCCCAGGTATACTATACCTGTATTATAACACTCCTGACTTATTTGCCAATTTATTCATGAATTTTCTTGACTTTACTGAGATCTTAATTGATAACATGCCTTGAGGAACTTCTAATACAAAGGTAATCAAATGGTGAATACATGAATATGAAAGTGCCCATTCTATTAAAAACCACCAACATGATTTGAAAAATGATAATGATTTTATAAAGAAGAAACAAAATCAGTGAGTTTTTGAAAATTTTCAATGAAAAATCAATGAATTTTTAAAAATTTTCCTTAAGAAAAAGCATAGCACAGTACTAACCCTTTAAATAATGATAATATAATCAGAATCAAAACTTTATTAAATAATTATTTAGATTAAAATGAAAGGATATCTCTAATAACCCTAAGCTTTTCAGTGTTGGAGTTTATAAGATCATAATCAAGTAATTATAAATATCCCATGTATATCTAGGTAATTATTTGTCTTTTGAATATCAAAGTAACAAACTCATGTTCCTTTTTAAAATATTGAACATTTCTAACTATCTAGAAAATAAATCTTCCATAATCTGTCATCTACATTTAACTGATGCTAGATTTCATTTAGTTGCTTTTCTCTTTATTTTTGTATTAAATTATATTCAATATAATTTTAGTAAGTTGTTTTGATGTTAAGAAATTATATGATCAAAACACTGTGACCAACATTATTAAATATGAATATATTACAAATTCATTATTTTATCAATAATCATAAATGATTATTGGACAGGTCGATTGCATTAGCTGTATATAGGTGAAATAAAAGCCTTTTATTCCTAATAGGATATAATTCTATCTTCTAAAGTTTTTAATAATATAAATGCAATAGTAATGAACATTTTCCTACATGTCTTGTTAGTTCTTTTTTTTTAAAGATTTTATTTATTTATTCATGAGAGACACAGAGAGAGGCAGAAATGGGAGAAGCAGGTTCCATGCAGGGAGCCCGACATGGGACTCGATCCCAGGACTCCAGGACCACACCCTACACCAAAGGCAGATGCTCAACTGTTGAGCCATCCATTCTCACTGGTGTGAGGTGGTATCTCATTGTGGTTTTGATTTGTATTTCCCTGATGGCAAGTGATATGGAGCATTTTCTCATGTGCTTGTTGGCCATGTGTATATCTTTGGTGAAATTTCTGTTCTTGTCTTCTGCCCGTTTCATGATTGGATTGTTTGTTTCTTGGGTGTTGAGTTTAATAAGTTCTCTGTAGATCTTGGATACTAGCTCTTTATCTGATATGTAAATATCTTCTCCCATTCTGTAGGTAGTCTTTTAGTTTTGTTGACTGTTTCTTTTGCTGTCCAGAAGCTTTCTATCTTGATGAAGTCCCAATAGTTCATTTTTGCTTTTGTTTCCTTTGCCTTCATAGGTGTATCTTGCAAGAAGTTGCTGTGGCCAAGATCAAAAAGGGCGTTGCCTGTGTTCTCCTCTGGGATTTTGATGGTTTCTTGTCTCACATTAAGATCTTTCATCCATTTTGAGTTCATCTTTGTGTCTGGTGTAAGAGAGTGGTCTAGTTTCATTCTTCTGCACATGGCTGTCCAATTTTCCCAGCACCATTTATTGAAGAGACTGTCCTTTTTCCAGGGGATAGTATTTCCTGCTTTGTTGAATATTAGTTGACCATAGAGTTGAGGGCCCATTTCTGGGTTCTCTATTCTGTTGCATTGATCTATGTGTCTGTATTTGTGCCAGTACCATACTGTCTTTATGATTACAGCTTTGTAATACATTTTGAAATCCGACATTGTGATGCCCTGGCTCTGGCTTTCTTTTTTCAATATTCCCCTGGCTATTTGGGGTCTTTTCTGATTCCACACAAATCTTAAGATGATTTTTGTTCTACCTCTCTGAAGAAAGTATGTGGTATTTTGATACGGATTGCACTGAATGTGTAAATTGCGCTGAGTAGTATTGACATTTTCACAATATTAATTCTTCCAGTCCATGAGCATGGAATATTTTTCATCTCTTTGTGTCTTACTCAATTTTTTTCAGGAGTATTCCATAGTTTTTAGGGTATTGATCCTTTACCTCTTTGGTTAGGTTTATTCCTAGGTATCTTCTGCTTTTGGGTACAATTGTAAATGGGATTGACTCCTTAATTTCTCTTTCTTCAGTCTCATTGTTAGTGTATAAAAATTCCACTGACTTCTGGGCATTGATTTTGTATCCTGCCACATTGTCAAATTGCTGTATGAGTTCTAGCAATCTTGGGGTGGAGTCTTTTGGGTTTTCTAAGTACAGTATCATGTCATCTGCCAAGAGGGAGAGTTTGACTTCTTCTTTGCCAATTTGAATGCCTTTTATTTCTTTTTGTTGTCTGATTGCTGAGGCTAGGACTTCTAGTACTATGTTGAATAGCAGTGGTGAGAGTGGACATCTTTGTCGTGTTCCTGATCTTAGGGGAAAGGCTCCCAGTGATTCCCCATTGAGAATATTTGCTGTGGGCTTTTTGTAGATGGCTTTTATGATGCTGACGAATGTTCCCTCTATCCCTACACTCTGAAGAGTTTTGATCAGGAATGGATGCTGTATTTTGTCAAATGCTTTCTCTGCATCTATTGAGAGGATCATATAGTTCTTGTTTTTTCTCTTGTTGATATGATCTATCACGTTGATTGCTTTACGAGTGTTGAACTAGCCTTGCATCCGAGGGATAAATCCCACTTGGTCATGGTGAATAATCCTCTTAATGTACTGTTGGATCCTATTGGCTAGTATCTTGTTGAGAATTTTTGCATCTGTGTTCATCAGGGATATTGGTCTATAATTCTCCTTTTTGGTGGGGACTTTGTCTGGTTTGGAAATTAAGGTGATGCTGTCCTCAGAAAACGAGTTTGGAAGTACTCCATCCCTTTTTATCTTTTGGAACAGCTTTAGTAGAATAGGTATTGCTTCTTCTTTAAACGTTTGACAGAATTCTCCTGGGAAGCCATCTGGCCCTGCACTTTTGTGTCTTGGGAGTTTTTTGATGACTTCTTCAATTTCCTCCCTGGTTATTGGTCTGTTCAGGTTTTCTATTTCTTCCTGTTCCAGTTTTGGTATTTTGTGGTTTTCCAGAAATGTGCCCATTTCTTCTAGATTGCCAAATTTATTGCCATATAGCTGCTCATAATATATTTTTAAAACTGTTTATATTTCCTTGGTATTGGTTGTGATCTCTCCTTTTTCATTTGTAATTTTATTAATTTGAGTCTTCTCTCTCTTCTTTTTAATAAGACTGGCTAATGGTTTATCTATCTTATTAATTCTTTCAAAGAACCAACTCTGGGTTTGGTGATTTGTTCCACCGTTCTTCTGGGCTCTATTTCATTGAGTTCTGCTCGGATCTTTATTAACTCTCTTCTTCTGCTTGGTATAGGTTTTATTTGCTCTCATTTCTCCAGGTCCTTTAGGTGCAAGGTTGGCTTGTGTATTTGAGTTTTTCCAATTTTTTGAGGGATGCTTGTATTGCAATGTGTTTCCCTCTTAGGACTGCTTTGGCTGTATCCCAAAGATCTTGAATGGTTGTATCTTCATTTTCATTAGTCTCCATGAATCTTTGTAATCCTTCTCTAATTTCCTGGTTGACCCTTTCATCTTTTAGCAGGATGCTCTTTAATCTCCATGTGTTTGAGTTTCTTCCAAATTTCTCCTTGTTATTGAGTTCAAGTTTCAAAGCATTATGGTCTGAAAATATGCAAGGGACAATCCCAGTCTTTTGGTATTGGTTGAGACCTGATTAGTGATGCAGTATGTGGTCTATTCTGGGGAAAGTTCCATGTGCACTTGAGAAGAATGTGCATTCATTTGGGTTTGGATGTAAAGTTCTGTAAATATCTGTGAAATCCATCTGGTCCAGTGTATCATTTAAAGCTCTTGTTTCTTTGGAGATGTTGTGCTTAGAAAATATGTCATTTGCAGAAAGTGCCATGTTGAAATCTCCCAGCAGTAGTGTATTATTATCTAAGTATGTCTTTACTATGTTATTCATTGATTGATATACTTGGTAGCTCCCACATTAGGGGCATAAATATTCATGATTATTAGGTCCTCTTGTTGGATAGATCCTTTAGGAATGATATAGTGTCTCTCTTCATCACTTACTACAGTCTTTGGGATAAACTTTAATTTTTCTGATATGAAGATTGCTACCCCTGCTTTCTTTCGAGGACCATTTGAATGGTAATGGTTCTCCAACCTTTCATTTTCAGGCTGTAGTTGTCCTTAGGTCTAAAATGAGTCTCTTTAAAAAAAAAAAAAAAGAGTTTCTTGTAGACAGCAAATAGATGGGTCTTGCTTTTTTATCCAGTCTGAAACCCTGCATCTTTTGATGGGATCATTTAGCCCATTCACATTCAGAGTTACTATTGAAAGATGTGCATTTAGTGTCATTGTAATACTGATTCAGTCCCTGTTTTAGTGGATTATTTTTTTGGGATTCCTCTTTCTTTTACAGAGTCCCCCTTAGTATTTCTTGCAGAGCTGGTTTGGTGGTCATGTATTCTTTCAGTTTCTGTCTATCTTAAAAGCTCTTTATCTCTCCTATTCTGAATGAGAGCCTTGCTGGATAAAGTATTCTTGGCTCCATGTTCTTCTCATTTAGTACCCTGAATATATCCTTAGCCGTTTCTGGCCTGCCAGGTTTCTGTGGAGAGGTCTGCTGTTAATATAATATTTCTCCCCATATAAGCTAGGGATCTTTTGTCTCTTGCTGCTTTAAGGATTTTCTCTTTATCTTTGGATTTTGCAAGTTTTACTACTAAATGTCGAGGTGTTTAATGGTTTTTATTGATTTTAGGGGGGAACTCTCTATCTCTTGGATCTGAATGCCTGTTTCCCTCCCCCAATTAGGGAAGTTCTCAGCTATGATTTGTTCAAATATGCTTTCTGGCCCTCTGTCCCTGTTGGCGACCTCTAGAACCCCAGTTATACATAGATTTTTCCTTCTGAGGCTGTCATTTATTTCCCTTAACTTTTCCTCATGGTCTTTTCATTGTTTTTATCTTTTTTTCTTCAGCTTCCTACCTTGCCATCAACTTGTCTTCTTTGTCACTCACTCTTTCTTCCACTTCATTAACCCTTGTCATTAGGACCTCCAGTTTGGATTGCATTTCATTTAATTGATGTTTAATTTCAGCCTGATTGGATCTAAATTCTGTAGTCATGAAGTCTCTTGATTCCTTTATGCTTTTTTCCAGAGCCACCAGTAGGTTTATAATTGTGCTTCTGAAATGGCTGTCTGACATCGAATTGTAATCCAAATTATGTATTTCTGTGCTAGAGAGTACTGTTTCTGATTCTTTCTTTTGTGGTGAGTTCTTCTTTCTAGTCATTTTGCTCAGTGCAGAGTGGCTGTATGAGTGGGCTGCGTCAAGAATATCAACCATGACCTAAGTAAATTTCACCCTAGATGATTCTGCTGAGGTCAGAGACCAGAAACTGAAAATAACGATCAGAACAAAATAAAACAAAAGGACCACTAAAGTGAAAAACAAATTTTAAAACAAAGTAGTAAAAAATAAAAGGCCAGGAATCCTAAAGGAGAGAAAAAAAAAAAAAAGAAAAGAAAAGAAAAAAGGAAAAAAAAAGGAGAAGATAAAAAACAAAATCAAAAACAGGGGACTGGGAGATGGTGGTGGTGACGAAGTTTTAGTGGAGGGAGAATATAATCTACCTGAGGGGTCCTAGAGGGTGATTCTCTTGTTTCTGAGTATATTAAGTTCTGTATGTTAGCAGATGCTCAGTCCCAAATTTATATAAACCAGCAATAATTGTAGAGGGTCCCAACATTGACCACCAAAACATTAATAAGATAAAAGAGAGGGGCAGAATGAGAATGAGGAATCTCACAGAATGAACCAGCACGGCATACCACTTGGTCCCTGGTGCATGGTGGTCATGTCTTAGAAGGTATTAACTTCCACCATTATAGAACAAAATGAGGCAGAGAAAACAAAAAACACAAAACAAAACAAAACAAAAATATCTTGTATATCTCCCAAACTTAAGTTGAGTATGTTGAAGGGAATCAAGAAGTGGAAAATATATCTAGGACCTGTAATTGTAGAAATATGAAGCTAAAAAAGGAAGCATCTTAAAAATGAAGAGGTGGTAAAATATTGTAGTTATGGTGGGAAAAGAGAAAAAAAATTGGAAACTTACAGTCTGATATAAAAACATGTTGTAATGGAAAAAGGAAGGAAAAAAAGGAGGGGTACCCTCTAATTCTATATATTGTAAATCCCTTGACTTCCCCTTGAGCTTTCCCGAGCGGCTTGGTCAAGAATTTGCTCTTCCCCTGTCCTTCCAGCTGGTGTTTGGGGGAGGGGCCTGTTGTGCTGCTCTCAGGTGTGTGCACCTGGGGAGATGCCCTGCCCTCTACCAGGTGCAAGGCTCAGTGGGAGCTGTTGACCCCGTGAGACCTCTGTCCCCCCAGGGGCCCTGCCTCTCCCAAGTGCAAGGTGAAACAAGGAGGAACACCACCACTGGCAGTGGCAAGGTCCCCAGCCCTGGGGTCAGCTCCCCCAGTAACCTCCACAGCTCCTAGTCCGCACTGGCCTAGGTGCCCCTGGGTGGGGGCGCTGACCTGCACAGCTCAGGAGCTCCGGTGGCAGGAGCGTCCTCGCTGTCCTGGGCCCTCCCCGCCTCTGCCTCTCCCGGGGGTGGGGGGCGCAGGATGGGGGCTGTGTCTCCCGGCGCTGTGGGATTCGGGGCCTGCACTGCTAGAATCAGGCTCCTGGGGCACAGCTCCCGAAGGCAGCAGGGCGCAGCCCACCCCTCCACCCAGAGCCCCCGCCTGACCCACCGGCTTCTTCCGAGGCCCCGCCAGGTGAGCTCTAGCCCTTGACCTAGATCGGCCGCGGTGTGGGTGCGCTCTCCTCCGGTGCCCTCCTCTCCCAGTGACCCCGGGAGACTGGAGGTGTCCTGCCCCCTCCTGCGCTTCTGCCAGATTTCCCTGCTGAGCGCTTTCCCTCCGGGAAGAATCCGAGCGGATTTCTAAATTTCCCGGGTCTCCAGGGTGAGGCTCTCCTGTCCCAAGGTTCCTGCCGCCCCCCTGAGCCCGGCTCCTCTTGGGGCCCCCTCCCTACTCGATTTTTAAAAAAACAAAATTTCCACCTTCCTACCTTGTTAGAAGCTAAAACCCTTCTCTCTGTAGCGTCTGGCTGTCCTCTCTTTAAATCTCAGGTCGGATTCATAGGTGTTCAGGATGGTTTGGAAGTTATCCGGGGGAGTGGGTGGGGCCGGGTGAGGTGAGGACCCTGCTCCTCCATCATGTGGCCCTCCCCCTCTCGATAAATTTGTGTCCTGATGGCTCCACCCACGAGCCAATCATCCCTTGTCTCTCTCCTCCTCAGGACTCTCTGTTCCCTGAGGCACAATAATATTAAAATTAGGCCAGTTAATAACCCCACAATGGCCTTTAATTATCAAGTAGGGGAAATGTTGCATGTCTCTCCCTTTAAGTCAAAAGCTAGAGATGATTGAGCTTAGTGAGAAAGGCATGCTAAAAGCTGTGATAGGCTGAAAGCTAACCTCCTGCATAGAACAGATAGCCAAGTTGTGAATGGAAAGGAAGAGTTTTTGAAGAAAATGCAAAGTGCTACTACTCCAGTGAAGACATAAATGATAAGAAAGTGAGGCAGCCTCTTTACTGATACGGGGAATGTTTTGGTGGTCTGGATAGAAGATCAATCCAGTAATAACATCCCTTACATCAAAGCCTAGTCCAGAGCAAAGCCCTAACTCTCTTCAGTTGTGAAGGCTGAGAGAGCTGAGGAAGCTGCAGAAGGAAAGTCGGAGGCTAGCACAGGTTGGTTCATGAGTTTTAAGGAAAGAAGCCATCTGTATTACATAAATGTGCAAGGTGAAGAAGCAAGTACTGATGTGGAAGTTACATCAAGTTCTCCAAAACATCCAGTGAAGACCATTAATGAAGATGGTCACACTAAACAACAGATTTTAAATGTTAATGAAATACTTTCATATTGGAAGAAGATGCCCCCTTGCACTTCCAGAGCTGGAGAAGAAGCTTCAAAGATTTCTGGTTCAAAGCTTCAAAAGATAGACTGACTCTTGTTTGGGGTTAATGCAGCTGGTGGACTTGAAGCCAATGCTCATTTGCCATCTGAAAATCCTGGGGTCCTTAAGAATTATGCTAAATCTACTCAGCATGTGTTCTATGAATGGAACAATAAAGCCTGGGTGACAGCACGTCTCTTTACAACATGGTTTACTGGCTATTTCAATCCCACTGTTGAGACTTACTGCTCAGGAAAAAAAATAAAAAAGATGTCTTTCAACATATTATTGCTCATTGATAATGCCCTTGGTTACCCAAGAATTCTGATAAAAGATATACAACAGGATAACTTTGTTTTCATGGCTGCTACCAAAATATTCATTCTGTAGTCTTGGGTCAAGCAGTAATTTTGACTTTCAAGTCTTATTATTTAATAAATACATTTTGTTAGGCTGTAACTGCCAGAGATAGAAATTATTCTGATAGATCTGGGCAAAGTAAATTGAAAACCTGGAAAAAAATTCACCATTCTAGATGGCATTAAGAAAATTTGTGATTCATGTAAAGAGGTTAAAATATCAATATTGACAGAAATTTAGAAGTTAACTTCAGCCTTCATGGTTGACTTTGAGGTGTTCACGACTCCAGTGGAGGAACCGACTGGATATTTGGTAGATACAGCAAGAGAACTAGAATTAGAAATAGTGTCTGAAGATGTGACTGCACTGCTGCAATCTCATGATAAAACTGGAATGGATGAGGAGTTGCTTCTTCTGGATGAGCAAAGAAAGTGGTTTCTTTAAATGGAGTATACCCCTGGTGAAGATGCTGCAGAGATTGTTGAAATGACAATAAAGGATTTAGGATGCTATACAAATGGGTTAACAAAGCAGCAGGAGGATTTGAGAGCAGACTCCAGTTTTCAAAGAAGTTTTACTGTGGGTAAAATGCTATCAAAGAGAATCACATGCCACAGAGAGATTGTGAAGGGAAGAGTAGGTCGACGCATCAGACTTCATTATAGTCCCTTTTTGAAAGAATTGCCACCATGATCCCAATCTTTAGCATCTACCACCCTGATCATTCAGCAGCCATCAACATGAAAATAAAGTATTTTTAAAATTAAGGTACATATATATTTTTAGACCTAATGCTATAGCACACTAAATAACTACCATATAGTGTTAACATATCTTTTATATTTACTGGGAAAGCAAAAAAATTATTTGTTTGACTCAAGTTACTGTGATATTAGCATTATTGCAGTGGTCTGGAACCAAACCTGCAATATCTTCAAAGCATGCCTTTAGTGTTATGTATATTTACATGGATAAACAAAATGTGGTGTGTATATACACATATAAGTATATGTGCATGTGTGCATTTATATGTATATATACATGTACTAGAATATTATTTAGTTTTTAAAAGGAAGGGATTCTTGTAACATGGTACAACATGCATAAACATTGAGGACATTAGATTTCATTAATTTTTTAAATTGAAGCTTAATTAACATAAAGTATAATTAGTTTGATTAGTTTCACATGTACAGTATAATGATTCAACTATTCTATACATTGCTTGGTGCTAATCAAAATAAGTGTGCTCTTGATTAATTTATTTGATTTAATTTACTTTTAATGATTTAACATTTTTCATTTTTAATGTTTCAGTAGGAAAATAGGAAATGTTATTTGATTAATAAAAGTATTATAACCAATTATTTGATAAGCTATCCATTTATTTTTATGGAGAACATTGCATATGACAGTTGATTGAAATATTATTTGTTAGAAATTTCAAAAATTAGATTTTGTGACATCAGTTGTAGAATCTATATGTAGAGGCAGCCAGTTTTGTATGGTCCTAAAAGCTATATTGACATCAGGGCCCCCAGGATCACTTGTCACTTCCTAGAGCAGCTAAAATTCTGGCTTCCACCAGCCTATTCTTTAATCATGAACCTGGTCTAAGTGTGACTTCAAGGAGGGAGAGTAGAGTTCCCCAATATTTAATTTAGCCATGTGTTAGATTTATATTCATGTCTAAGTTTCAAAATGTTTAGAGAGATAAAAATTGTAACATACATTTTTAAACCTTCTGTTCAAATATCTATATTGTTTTATACAAAGGTAATTTCACAAATACTTTCCTTGAGCAGCCTCTAATCAGACCTAGTTCATGGGCTCTGACAGGGAAATAACTCACTATACTATTTTTCTAGGCTAATGATATTGGTACGCATAGGTCATTTTGGTTTACAAGTCCGAATGAATTTCAGTTTCCTGATAAATAAGAATCCTTGTAAATAACTGAAGAATATGCTCTCTCAACTACTGTTATTTACACCTTGCTAGCCTAAGAAAAATAATATTGCCATTTTTATGGATTCATTAAACTAGTGGGGGGTTGCTATATTCTTCATAACTTTCCAATGAAATGAGAGCCTATATACATATTAATCTTAAAAAAGGCTAGAATTCTATATACATCATTATTTATTCAAACACTAGATTGGAAAAAGTTACCCCTCAAGGACCATAAGCTACAGCCTAATATTTGCTCTAAAAAGCAGAGCAGAACAAAACAACTATCAGAGCAGAATAAAAACTGTTAGTTTTCAGAAGCTGTAGGATCTGTGAGTCAGGAATACATCTGAAAAGTAAACAAAGAAATCCAGTGCTATTTCTGAGGATTAATATTAATTTGTTGCATATTATGACTGAGAAAATAATTTTAAAGATCAAGTAATACATTCAAAATTGAAAAACATTTAGTAATGACTTTAATTTGCAATGAAGAAGAAATAAATGACTAGAGGCCAAATGTGACAAATCTAATAACTGTATAATATCCAGAGAATTGGAGGAATGTTAATTAAAGTAGATTTTCCCTTCAGAGATTTTATAGATATATTTTATCTCTATAATTTGTTGTCTTTTATTTGTATTAGTTTAACAAATGAGTTAAATTTTAGTTTATTATAAACATGACTGTTTTTCTCACTCTTCCTCAGAGAATTGATTCATGAAAAATTATTGGTAAAGCTAACATCATAATGTTCCTCTTGTGTTAATTCTTGAAAATTTATGTAAAAAGTATTACTTTACTATAATAGAAAATATTTGCATTGAAATAGATAATTCAAGATGTATACATTTGAACGGAGATACGTTGCGAGATTAAGCCCTTATTTTAATAGTATTAATTTGGTTGGGAAAAAAACTAGACTTGTTAGAATATATTTGTTATGAAAAAATATTAGGTTCATATTGAGGTACCACAAAAAAATCTCAGATTATTTAACAGGATGTTTTATGTCACAAATGACACGGAATAACTCAAGAAGTGAAATTTATTGCTTCAATGAGTCAAGAGATTTAGCTTCACTTAATCTCTATACAGTAGCTCAAAAGATGTCTGCCTTCTTTGATCAGCTTTATGTCACATCTCATGATACCCAGCTAAGGTCTCTTCAGTGTGTTACCTGAGTGACGACAGCAGTTTCACACTCAACATTCTTTCATGTAATCCATTAGCTGGAGTCAAGAGCTCGGTCTAACTGCAACACCAGTGGCATACGTGCATCTCCTGAAAACTCCAATAAAATATCTTCCCTGTTTTTCCAGGACAGGAAATATGTAATATGTTGATGGACCTAAGACAATCATGGTACATTCTTGGAGCTGAAAATAGAATAATTTTCATGGTAATAACATGTATAAAGATGAGAGAGGCACAAATCCCCCCCCCCAAAAAAAAAAACCCACAACACTAGGGTCATGTGGGTGAGAGAAGAGGAAAAGGGAGAGAGCCAGGGAACACATGTCCATGACAAGCAATAGTAGTAATATTAGTGGGACTGGTAGATTTGAACAAATGCAAGTAATATAATAAAAATGCAACTATAATTTTGTCTCTCCCCGCCCCTCAGTTAGGGAAACATTTTTCTTCTACCACTAAATGACAACTCTGGGAAGCCTCATAATTTTTCTGTCACTTGTAGATAATAAAGGATCCCAGGGCTGTCTTAAGAAAAAAATGAAATCTTGATTTCAGAAAGAGACTATTGGATCCAATGTACTTAGCAGTCCAGTTTTTCTTCAAAAGCAAGTCTTTCTCAACACCTCCTTTCTATCTAGGTTGCTGGTGGACTGCTTGACTTTTTGGAAGGTATGTGGCTGGCTTCCTTTGTCCCATACTCACCCATTTGCTCGATGCCATGACTGATCCATCCCTCCAGTGTTGAAGTACCTGAAGGGAGCAAAGGGAATGTTCTCACATATCTGAAACTATCTTAAGATGGCTTTGGCTCTTTGGCAAATATTTGAAGCTCACTCTGGTCTTTGGTAATGTCATAAAATCTTCAGAGGTCTCTTGGAGGATGTCTCTGACTATAACGCCAATAGGATAGGGAATTTCTTCCCTTTCACCAGCTCTCTGGTCTTCCTTACCTGCTTCTTCTCTTTTCTTTATACCCTCTGACAGAAATTCTCTTGGTTTCAATCCTATTTGGAATGATCCTAGACTGACTTCCATGTTTGGCTCATATGTGAGAGGCAGACTTGCATGTTTTACCTTGCCATTTGTGGAAGAGAAGTTACTTTCCAAATATAAGTCTCTGTCTTTCTCTGCCCAGCTGTCTCTGTCTGATAGCCACATCCTCATATCTTGAGATACTTTAGATGACCCTTCTAATGCATCCAGTACATGCTGGTAATTCTAGAGGGACTCACATGAGCTGTCCAAGGGAGTTTTCTTGATGTTTCTTCTCCTAGTACCTCCTTTTTTTTTTTCTATGAGTAAGTGAAAAGCTTTAGCAGTCCCTCAAGAAATGTCTGTAGAGATTCTCTTGACACTTTTTAGACTCTCACTAAGTGAGGGGTTCCAAGTGATAAGAATTTTGGCCCCCCTCCCTACCCCATTCTCTGTCATAATTTGTAACTTAACTTGTTTCAAAACTAATTTTAGAATTTTAGGATCAATGATCAACAGCATCTCACTTAAATTTTTTCAATTTGAATATATCATATTATTAACATCAACCTATGATTCAACACAGTAAAATTAAGTACCATTATCTACACGATTTCTTAAATTTTGGTTTCCACAACCTGTCTGATGCAGCACACAAGAGGAAAGACTAAAATGAGTCAATAATAGCAAATATCTATTGACTTTTTCCTATGTGATCATCTCATTTGAAATATTTTACATGTGCTAATATATTCAATCTTTTTTAGTAGCTGACGACATACATATCAATAATATTTTAATTTTACAAATGAGGAAATGAAGGTACAGCATGGTTAAATAAGCTTGCTCAAAATCCCAGACATAACATATGGCAGATGTAGGATTTAAAGTCAGGCATACGACTCCAGACTCCCAATTCTTCACCACTCATATTACCTCCTTCCAAAGATTACCAAATACGTATATTTCTCAAAGTAGTTCATGGTGCATAGAAAGTAATGTTGCAATGGAGTTACTTTTCTATAATGAAGAAACTGGAAGTTAAGTAAAAGAGTCTATGGGCAAGTATTAATATACTGTCTTTTTAGTTCAAAGAAAAGATTGAACCCCTTCACTCTGAGTTAGTTACATATTTTATTATCTGAGATGGGTGTATGCTCTGCAATTTACACATTTTATTTTTTTTATTTAAATTCACTTAGCCAACATATAGTACAATCATGAAAGATGATTTGTATCCCTCTCTGATTTCTTCTCATTCTGTTTTCCCTCTCTTCCCCTATGATCCTCTGTGCTGTGTCTTATATTCCATGTATGAGTGAAACCATGTGATTAATTGTCTTTCTCTGATTGATTTATTTCACTCAGCATATTACCCTCCAGTTCCATCCATGTCTATGTAAATGATATATATTCATATATTCATCCTTTCTAATGGATGAGTAATATTTTATTGTTATACAGATATCGTATCTTTTTTATCCATTCATCTGTTGATGGACATCTCAGCTCTTCCCATAGTTTAGCTATTGTGGACATTGCTATATAAACATTGGGGTTCAGGTGCCGTTTCAGACCGATACTTTTGTGTCTTTGGGGTAAATACCCAGTAGGGCAACTTCAAGCAATTTACGCTTTTTCAAACAAATTCTCCCTGGAGGGTGAAACTGTTTGAGGGGAGAAGAACTTCCCAGGGAGACTAGGAGAAATGATTCCTCCAGCATGGCCCCACTGCTGAGTTAAAGGCATATGTGCGAATGGAGACTCATCTCAGTAGCAAAGTATGGCACCTATACTTTTCCATGGCACAAAGCTTTGCTTAGCCATAAAAAAGTAATTTAAAAACTGCCGTCATAGGAAGTCAAACTTTTCAGTAAATAGCAGCCTTATCATTCAGAAGTGTTCAGTGGCTGGAAGTTCTTTTCTCTTGTTACAGGGAGAAAACATATGTCATGTAACATGATCGTCTCTTGCTCTCCTTGCACACAAGTTGCAATTAGGGTCATATCGTGTCATATTCTGCACACGGCAATTGTTTAATGTTGTACTCGGTGCTGCACTAAGTACCATATCATTCATCCTAGATGACTCCCTTGGAAATTGCTTCTAAAAGTTTGTGCCAAAAATGCTCATGAAGTGAACAATTTACTATCCGTTAGCTATTAAGATACTGAGAACTGTCACTTCAGGAAATTGGATACTGTACCCTGTAAAACATGTTGTTCTGAAGCTTTGCTTCAACAATTACTACCTATCATCCATCAGCTTTGTGAGTGTTGAGTTTAGTCAGTTGTTAAATTTAATACCATAATAACATTCAGATGTTAGGAAAAGAGAAATACTGATATCTCGTGTAGGGTTTTGCATCTGAATGAATCGAAGGTGTTCATATCTGGGCTATTGTTTGTCTTATCTGTTTTCTTTATTTAGCTATTGAGAAAGTCAAGTTATTTCTGGGTACCTGCAGTATGTTCTACACTGTTACTCGTGATTCCTTTCATTGATGTTAGTAGACACTGTATTGGCATCACCTGCAGACAATGTCAGTGTTGAGAACAAACATTTTTATTTCAGATATTTTCCAAAAATATCTGATTGTTACTTATTGAATTTCTATGACAGAGGGGTGAACTAAAATTTCCTTATTTTTGACCAATTTAAATGGAAAACCTACTTATGGAAAGTGAAACACATATACAAGTAATAATAATTATAAAGCTGAATAACAATTCAAATGCATACTTAACTTTTAAAAGTTCAAGTTAAGGTCTTGTTCCAGTATGAAGCTTTCCCAGATTTTTTCATCCTATAGTGACTCCTCTCATTCTGAAATCACAACATTTATCTCCTTACTTGACAAGTAATCAAGTAC
This sequence comes from Nyctereutes procyonoides, assembly GCF_905146905.1. Taxonomy (NCBI): domain Eukaryota; kingdom Metazoa; phylum Chordata; class Mammalia; order Carnivora; family Canidae; genus Nyctereutes; species Nyctereutes procyonoides. The sequence continues at coordinate 106,796 of NW_026575158.1, read as the reverse complement.
AACCACTCAACATCATTTGCATGAATTGCCATTTAATATATGTGTTAATATGTCACATTTAAAACCCCAGAGTAATGAGCATAGTAAACTCATGGTTGTTCAAACTGTTCTAGAGTCGAAATGATAGAATATCGTTGTGGCACTGAGAGAGTCACTTAAAGTCTCTCTAGCTCAGAGATTTATTCTTTATAATTTTAAATTATTTTTAAATGAGCTTAAATTTACTTCAGGGGTACCCCAGTGGCTCAGTTGCTTAAGTATCTGACTCTTTTTTTTTATCTGACTCTTTTTTTTAAAAAAAGATTTTATTTATTCATGAGAGACACACAGAAATAGAAGCAGAGACATAATCAGAGGGAGAAGCAGGCTCCCTGTGGGGACTCCGATACAGGACTCAATTCCAGGACCTGAGCTGCAGACAGATGCTCAACCACTGAGCCACACAGGTGTCCTAAGCATCCAACTCTTGATTTCTGCTCAGGTCATGATCTCATGGTCATGAATTCGAACCCCATATTGGCCCCTACACTGGCCCTGGAGCCTGCTTAAGATTCTCTCTCTCAGGGATCCCTGGGTGGCGCAGTCTCTCTCTCCTCTGCCCCACTATCCCATTAAAAATAATATATATATATATATAATATATATATATATATATATCTTAAATAAAATGCCTGAATATTAAGTGTTCAGTCCAATGAGTTTTGGAAATTTCATACAATTTGTAACCATTACTCAAACTATTCCATCACCCAAGAAAACTCCTCCATTCTCCTTTCTAGTCACTTCCTACCACCATTCCACTATCTGGGGCAATCACTTTCCGATTTCTATTCCCATAGATTAATTTTGCCTGACTGTGACTTCATATTACTGGAATTACTTAGAATGTGTTCTTTAATGTCTGTCTTCTTTTGTTTAACATAATATTTTTGAGTTTTATCCATCTTATTGTGTCTCTAGTCCATTTGTTATTCCGTTCCTATGAGTAAAACAGCATTTGTCTTCAATTACTGTTCTTTGACATTTGGGTTGTTAAAAACTTTTGGCTATTGTAAATTTATGTCTTAACTTGTCTTCAGTAACACGAATATATTGGCTTCCTTGGTAATTTTCTTGGTAGACTCCTTAGGATGTTCAAAATAATAATCATATCATTTAAATTTTACCACTATAATCTTTATATAATTAACTTTTTGTTCTGGCATTATTGTATCTGCAAGTAACTTTAATGCAATTTTGAATAGAATTAGTGAGAGCAAATATCCTCTCCTTGTGTTAATATTGTACCACTAAGTATGATTTTGGCTGTAGGTGGTCTTTTGTAAATAGTTTTTAACTGATTAAGAAAGTTCTCTTATAAGTTTGCTGAGAGTTTGTTTTTTTTTTAAAGATTTTATTTATTTACTCATGAGAGACACAGAGAAAGAGGCAGAGACACAGGCAGAGAGAAACAGGTCCACGCAGGAAGCCGGATGTGGGACTCAATCCTGGTCTCCAGGATCACGTCCTGGGCTGAAGGCAGCGCTAAACCACTGGGCCATCCAGGCTGCCCTTGCTGAGAGTTTTTACCATATAAGGGTAAGAATTTGTTAATAACTTTCACTGCATTACTAAGATAATACTTATCTTTTACTCTCTTACTGTGATGAATTTTATTAATTGATTGTCAAATAATAAACTTATCTTGAATTCCTGGAAAAAACCCCACTTGATCATGACTCATTATCTTTTCTCTCTCTGTCTCTTATAATATCTTATTTCTTTGTCATCATTCTGTGGTCTCAAGATTAACCTGGGACCTAACCCTTTATAGCCTCCTTTTTTATTTTCTGAAAGGGTCTCTCCTGAATTGGTATTATTTATTTCTTTAATGTTTGAAGGATTTCATTGATTAATTCATCTGGACTTTGAATTTTTTGTGCAAATGTTTTTGACTAGGAATTAAATTTGATATTCAGATCATCTCTTCCTGCTGAAGTAATTTGTTTCAGTACTTTTTGGTAAATTGTATTTTTCAATTAAAGTTGAGTTTATTGAAATAATGTTGTTTCTTATATCTTCTTGTTATCCTTTTTCTATCTGTTGGATCTGTAGTAACTTGCTCCTGATATTGGCAGTTTGTTTTATTTTTTCTTGATCATTCTTTCTCTGGGTTTATCAATTCTACTAATTTGATCATAGAACCAACTTTTACTTAATTTTTTTTCTCTATTGTTTTTCTCTGTTCTACATAAATGTTTCATTCATACACTATAATTATTATTTTTCTTCTACTACTGTTGTATTTAATTTGCTTTCTTTCAAGGTGTCACTGTATAATACCAATATTAAATCTTTCTCCATTTCTCATATGTGTATTTAAAGCTAGACACTTTCTTTTACATGCTGATTTAGCTACATTACATTTTGAAAAGTTGTGTTGTCATTATCACTTAAAATATTAAAAATGTTAAGTTAAAAATGATTTCTAATATCCTTTGTGACTTCTTAGGCATGGGAAAGTGGGCAACTAATTGCCCTATTTTAGCTAAAAAAAACCATAAAATCTAGTTCTTTATATGTGTTGTCTTTTCAATATTTTTCTTGGCAAACTGCAACTCAGAAGGAAAAAAAAGTTTATCTATGAGTTTAATTAATGGCCTTTGTTGCTAGGTTACAAGATAAGAAAAGCAAGGCACTCAGAGCTTTTGGCATGATTCTGTACAATTTCCTTATTTAAAAATGAGCTTATAGAATATTCTTGATAAAGAGAAGGCCATCTTGACAAATTCAGTCTTAGTTTAAAAACAGCTCTGTAACTCTCCCCCATCTTACCATCGTGTGAAATTTATGCAAACAATATTCTAGTTAGCACAATAGTGGGGTTAATTTCCAATGATTCAAAATGCTGAGATTTATATATTGGTTTAATATGTACAATAAACTACCGTTGTTCCCCAAATTATATATTTACAAAAATATAAAATTGTATGTGTTCTCCTTTGCTGTATCAAACTGACACTTTTAACTTAGCCTGAACATAAATGTGCTTTTTGGTGGCCTTTGCCTGGTGTGCTTTATTTAACACAATCTCAATAAATATTTGAAAAATCAGTGTTATACAGAACACAGTAACTATAATACAATTAAATTATAGAGCAATAAAAATTAGCAAACAAAACAAAATCCTTCTATAAATTGGAAAAACTAATCATAGTGGAAATTAAAATTTCTTAGAAATAAGTAACATTAAACCTGTTAATTTTAGAACTTGTGAAATGACATGGAGTTTTGTCATTTTTTTTAAAAAAAAGATTTATTTATTTATTCATGAAAGACAGAGAGAGAGAGAGAGCAGAAACATAGACAGAGGCAGAAGCAGGCTCCATGCAGGGAGCTGGATGTGGGACTCGATTCCGGGACTTCCAGGATCATGCCCTGGGCGGAAGACAGGTGCTAAACCGCTGAGCCACCCAGGCTGCCCTAAAAGCTTATTTTAAAAGTTTTTTTAAAAAAATAAAAAAATTAAAGCTTTTATTTATTTATTTATTATTTATTTATTCATTCATGAGAGAGAGAGAAGAGAGAGAGAGAGAGAGAGACAGAAACACAGGCAGAGGGAGAAGCAGGCTCTATGCAGGGAGCCTGACGTGGGATTCGATGCCCAGTCTCCAGGATCACACCCTGCCCTGGGCTGAAGGCGGCGCTAAACCACTGAGCCACTGGGGCTGCCCTCTAAAAGTTTATTTTAATTAAGGAAGTATAATTTTATTATCTACCTGGTTTGGCATTTAGGAAAATAAATCACAATGAAAAAAAAACAAAAACAAAAAGCAAGTTTGGAATTGTGAATATACTTAAGAAATCTTATATAATACCCAGTATCATTATGTCACATGTCTTCCTTAATGTTCATCACCCAGTTACCCCATCTCCCCACATACTCCCCTCCAGCAACCCTCAGTTTGTTTCCTATGATTGAGAGTCTCTTATGGTTTGTTTCCCTCTCTGATTTTGTTTTGTTTTATTTTTCCCTCGCCAGTTTGTTTTTTTTTTTTTCAGTGTTGAAGCACTTTGTTAGAAGTTATGATTTGATCATAAGGAATATCTTGCTTTCTAAGAACTTAGAGTCAATTCCAACCCATTTATTCATTATTCCCTCATGCATTTGCCCATCAAATTGAATCCTTATGATGTGAAAGTTGATCTTAAGATGTATAGGTTATAGGACCTGTTTTCTAGACACTTTTATCTGATTAGAAAGGACACAGAACATAGACTATATATGTGTACATATAAAATATATGTGATATATATTATATTACACATTGTAAAATATATTTTAATATATATTATAGTATATGACTCTACTGAAAATATATAAAGATAATAATACAAAGTAGAAGCAATATGTATAAAAAGAGATACAGATTAAAAATATTCTGTAAGTTCAAAGCAGAGACAACTTGTTCTACTTGGAGGAATTAATCAGGAAAGATTAGAATTAAAAAGAGTATGTACTGCAGTAGTAATTATTACTTTACTTGATATATGTAAAACATTTCCAAAATTACAAAATTATTTGTTATTACTTAAGGCTGAGAAACTTTTTTAGGGTAACATCAAATAGGGACAAACCAATAAGCATGGAATTTGCACAGAGTCGATATCTGTCACGGAATCCAAGGTGTTTCTGCATCTTCAAGCAGGGGAAGGGCTGTGGCCAGCAGTATTGAAGGGTGTGGGCAAGGAGGATCTACTGGGAGATGAGTGTCCTTGGGTCTTTAATATTTCTACATATCTTGCTAGCAGACGCCTTTATGGCCTTTGTTCTGGACTACGTTTTCAAAGATGTTTGTAGTAACTACATCCACAGGAAGCACCAACTATCTTTATTGTCCAGTGTAATAAAGATAGTCTCCTTCCAGACCATAGGCCTATGAGGTGCCTCCACATTGGGCCCTGGGACTTGGAGTCATGGGAACAAACATTAGCATGGAATTTGTGCCATGAGTAATCAAGTCCTTTGTCTCTGATCCAGGAATCCTGTGTCTACTCTCAGTATTTGTAAACTGTAGCACATTAACTTGTAACCTGGTGAGTAATATTTCAGACAATTTGCAAAGTGTCTATCATGACTGGAAGTGAAAAATAAACTGAATAGCCTGGAGAAGGGCAAGAATGTTGAACTGATTCAAATAGGGGAGATTTTAATTGTGTTGGAGACATAGTTTCATAGACTGCCTAGGGTCTAAAGACCTAAGGATTCTAGTAGAATTGGGTTCAAGTACTACCTATAATTTCTAATCACGTGAAGGCTCTACAGGGGTGAAATACAAGGAAGACTGTTACATAAGAACTCTTGCACATCCTTCAAAACTTGGTGTTGATACTTGGTGAAGTAACTAAGAACTTGACTGTACCATTTCCCTGCCTTCATCTAGAAATAGACATATTGGTTTCAGTTTAAGAAAAAAAAAAGTGAGCATTCTTATCTCATTATCATTCTGGCTGTGCCTGAATCAAATGGTGCCATAGAACTAAATTAAAGTTTCTTTATCATGGAATATAAATTACCTAACATTCAAAAACATGAATTTTAACCAGAGATCTGGTAATGTAACATGGTTAAGTTTTACAGACAACTTCCCAATGCACATACTAGGATGAGATGGCCAGTAGGTATGCCAATTCCATGGGTTCCAGAATTTAATAGGTAGTTAAATAGCTGCAGAAATGACAGGCAGACAACTGAGCAAAAGAGAAGAGGTGATAAGATAATCCAAACAGTCTTAAATGTGACAGCAAGCTCATTACCCAAATTACAGATGGCCTTAGGCAGGTGATAAGACAAATGATACAATCCTTGTTGGGGATTTATAATGAGTATTATTTTATTTTATTTTTTAAATGTTTTATTTTATTTGAATTAAATTAGTTAACAAATAGTGTATTATTAGTTTCAGAGGTAGAGTTCAGTTATTCATCAATCTTATATAATACCCAGTGTCATTATGTCACATGTCCTCCTTAATGTCCATCACCCAGTTCCCCCATCTCTCCACATACCCCCTTCCAGCAACCCTCAGTTTGTTTCCTATGATTGAGAGTTTCTTATGGTTTGTCTCCCTCTCTGATTTTGTCTTGTTTTATTTTTCCCTCTCTTCCCCTTGTTTGATCTTGTTTTGTTTCTTAAATTCCAAATATGAATGAAATCATATGATAATTGTCTTTCTTTGACTGATTTATTTTGCTTAGCATATTACCCTCTAGCTCCATCCACATCATTGCAAATGGTAAGATTTCATTTTTTTCCGATGGCTGAGTAGTATTCCATTGTAATTTTATACTACATCTTCTCGATCCATTCATTTGTTGATGGACATTTGGGCTTTTTCAATACTTTGGCCATTGTGGACACTGCTGCTATAAACAATGGGGTGTAAGTGCCCCTTCAGATCACTACATTTGCATCTTTGGGGCAAATACCCAGTAGTGCAATTGCTGGGTTGGAAGGTAGCTCTATTTTCAACTCCCTGGGGAACCTCTACACTGTTTTCCAGAATGGATGCACCAGTTTGCATTCCCACCAACAGTGTAAGAGGCCTCCCCTTTCTCTGCATTCTAGCCAACATCTGTCCTTTCCTGACGTTAATCTTAGTCATTCTGACTGGTGTGAGATGATATCTCATTTTGGTTTTGATTTGTATTTCCCTGATGCCAAGTGATGTTGAGGGTTTTTTTCATGGATCTGTTAGCCATTTGTATTTTTTCTTTGGAGAAATGTCTTCCATGTCTTCTGCCCATTTCTTGACTGTATTTTTTACTTTTTGGGGTGTTGAGTTTGCTAAGTTCTTTATAGATTTTGGATACCAGCCCTTTATCTGATAAGACATTTGCAAATATCTTCTCCCATTCTGTTGATTGTCTTTGGTTTTGTCATCTGTTTCCTTTCCCATGCAAAGGCTTTTTATCTAGATGAAGTCCCAATAGTTCATTTTTGCCTTTGTTTCCCTTGCATTTGGAGAAAAGTCTAGCCAGAAGTTGCTGTTGCTGAGGTGACAGAGGTTGCTGCCTGTGTTCTCCTCTAGGATTTTGATGGTTTCCTGACTCACATTTAGGTCTTTCATCCATTTTGAGTCACTTGGTGTATGTGTGTATGGTTTAAGAAAATGGTCCAGTTTCATTCTTTTGCAAGTGGCTGTCCAATTTTCCCGTGATGATGTTGAAAAAAGAAAACCAAAACTGGTGGCATCACAGTTCTGGATGTTAAGCTCTATTACAAAGCTATAATCATCAAGGCAGTATGGTACTGGCACAAAAACAGACACACAGATCAATGGAACGAAATAGAGAACCCAGAAATGGACCCTCAATGCTATGGTCAACTGATCTTTGACAAAGCAGGAAAGAATATCCAATGGATAAAAGACAGTCTCTTCAATAAATGATAATTAGTATTTTAAGGAGCTTAGACCATTGCCAAGGGAAGAGGAATTTGAATTTTGTTGGGATAATGTCAAATGTAGTAAGGTAGGAATATCTTGGACACTAAGACACATAGGGGTGAACTTGACTTTGAAATGGTAAGTTGTAATGAGCTGGAATTCAAGATTCCATTCATCATTTTGCCAGAGTAATTAATTTATAATGAATTAGTTTCCCTATGGATTTAAATACTTTTACCAAGGGAAGAGCAAGCTGAATTTATCTGAAAATCAAGATTCAGAAAGAACTAGGATAAGGACACTAATGAGCACCCTTGTAAGAGACGTTACCTTAGAGAACAGTCTTTTAAAAGCCAGTAAGGAATTGAAATATAAACCTTACCTTTGGAGTACATGGGGATCCTTAGAAAAAGCATCCTGTATTTCCATACCGATGCAGAAAGAATAGTGTTGCATCTTTGTAAGGAAATCTCTCAAAATTATGGAAAAAGCTGCAAGTCTAGGTGTGGGAAGAAGGTATAAACAGTGTCTCTTCTGCTTACCCCCACTTCCTGAAACCTGAGAATGTTGAGACCACACACACCTGCTCTTATTTGGTCATTCAATTGGAAACATCCTTTGCTTCAAATCATCTAAATGGTGTTATACTTCTGTATGTATGTTGACCCTGAAATCTGCTGTGTTGTCACAAATAATGGTTACATGTGTTGTGTGTCCAGCCTCAGGGAAACAACTGAAACCATTTTCGGTTTTGAATGTGCCACTTCACTAATAGCCTGGGGTATATTTTTCAACCATGCTTCTCATTTATATATTGGTGTGCAAAAATAGAAGCTGGGAAAGAAAAGAACAGGATCTGGTATGTCATAGCTGACATGTTCCTAAGTACACGCAGCATTTGTTTCACTGATTCCCAGCAGTCAGAGAAAGGAAGCAGGGAAAAGGGAAAGGAAGCTCTTGGGTAGTATTAATTGGTCCCTCTAATTGGAGGAGACTTTACTGTGGATTATATCTGAAGAGCCAGCAGTGCCGCACAACAGAGACTAGAATTCTTAGGTGTGGTATTATAAACAGCAGGCAGAGATCAGGTCTTCCTATCGAATTTGAGATCCCAGGCAGGCATGCATTGGAAATCCATTGAAATGCTGAACAGTGCATTAGGTGCAGTCCAGAGACTTGGATTGGAGCTTAAGGTGTGGCACATTGTGTCCATCATCTACCAAGAGAAACTGCTGAAAGGCTCTAGAATCTCTACTGCAGATTTCTTATGGTTTGAAATATAGAACTGGAATCCAATGAAACAGCATTTTCCAAATTTTTCTGAGCCTTAAGTCTCGACAAGGAAGTTACCAGCCCCTAAAGAACATTATGGTAATTTATAAAGAGTGTTCTGTTGGTCACAGTGACTTCGGGGAGAGGTGTCAGGTGCTAAAGGCATTTAATGGGAAGAGGTAAAGTATGTTAGACATTCTGAAATGTCTGGGACAGCCTTCACAATGAGGAATTATTCTGCAAACTTCACAAAATTTAAAATCCTCAGCTAATCAATTACACAAAAAAAGCTATTTAAATCTTATGTGATACAAAATATTCTCTATAGTCAAACATAAGGTATTTTTTTCCAAATGTTAAAGATGTACTAAAATGTCTCAGTGGGTTCATGATCCCCAGGTCCTGGGATGCAGCACCCAGCACCCCCACCCAGCCAGGCTCCCTGCTCAGCTGAGAGTCTGGTTCTCCCTCTGCCCCACCCCTCTGCTCTCCTGCTCTCTGTCTCTCTCAAATAAATAAAATCTAAAAAAAAAAAAAAAAAAAGAAATGTCCAGGGTAGGATAATACAAAATATGCAATATACACTTTAAAATATATATTTTGTTGTTAATTTAAAACTACCAATAATTAGTGTTCATTCCTTTCAATAAATTTAATTTTTGATGTCAAAAAAATCATGCTACTTATGTTCTCAGTAAACATTCCTCTGCCACTATGCATCTGTAGCTGGATTCATTACTATATGCATATGTGTGCGTGTGTGTGTGTGTGTGTATGGGTGTGTATGTGTAGACATAATTTCTTAGGTCTTCTAGAGTGCTCATACTTAAGCATATATAAATAAAACTGTTTTGTTATAAATTACTTTATGTTTTCTCTCCTTTATACTAAAGTTCGAATATTGTGTTTGAAAATTATGTATGTGGGTAAATGAGGTGTTATGAAATATTTGCTATTAAAAGGGGGACTTTTGTTCTGAGATACTTGACAACTATTTTCCTAGATGGTTACATGTTTGGCAAAGCAATATGATCTACTCTGCTACCATCCTCACCACTCTCTCCCGTCTCTGTCCCCCCCCCCCCCCAAAAATGGATTGCTGAATGGTCTTCAAGTTGTACTAGCTCTCTGAAAGTGCTAGCCAGGACACTTAATAGGATGTTTTGTTAACTCAGTTTAAGTTAGTGTTAGGCAGGATAGGTCTCTTTTCCCCAAACCTGAATTATTATCCCTTTTTTCAATTATTTTCCCCACATTATTTTTTTTGAATTCTCCAATTATGTATCTGACTTTTTTTATTAACATCAACAACCAGCTGAATTCATTTGTCTCTCATTGATGACTCACAATTATAACATGATACAATTTCCCCTTCTGTTTATACTAATGTTTCACAATTAATTAGAAATTGATAAACTTGATATGAAGGTTCACATAAAATTAGAAAAATAAATGAAGTAAGCTCTAAGAGAGATACAGTAATCCCTGATCATCATGTTTAATATTACATGAATTATTTCCTTTGGTGTTTCTGTGGGAAGCTCTGTTTCTATTCTTGACGAAATCAGTAATATATTGCCTCATGCAATAGGGTCTTGTAGGAACATAATTGTATTTGGGTCACTCTGTGTAATTTTTAATAGAGGCCCATATAAAAATGCTTTTAGACACATACTCTAAAGACATGCCAGATCTGATAACTTCCTTTCCATCTTCCTCTTTTTCTCGATTTCTCTCTCTCTTCTTTTGTAATTTGAAAGTTGGCCTATTTTAAAGCAGTTCTGTTAATGCAACAGTGGTTTTGAAACACTGTATTAAAAAAGACCCCTTTAAATGAGCCACTCAAGAAATCATTAGCAGCTTATATAAGAAAGAAAATCGCATATAAAGTAGACTTTTATGGCTAAGATCTGATATTCACAACAGAGAAAGGGAGTGGGGGGAGTCTTTCTTCATTAGCAGCATGACCAAAGCACTTAGGGATTTCACTCCCTCACATCCATTATTTCATCTATTGTCCTAATTTAATTTTCCATGATTTTCCTGACAGTGAAGGTTGGCAACTCTTAAGTACAGTACAAAAGGTTTGCAGCACTCACGTTAATAATTACACAAGCTGTTGAAGCTTTTTACTGAAGGGTGTATTGTCAAAAATATCAAATTTAGACAAAAGCAGAAGCTACAGATGTGAGTGGAACTGGAATCCCTGAGTGCCTTTGTTTTTTACCCACAGACAGAAGCCACCTCATGAGGTCTAAATGTTAATAAAGCATTCATACCATTGGGAGCCTTTTGAGAGCTCTAAACAGGAAAACAAGTTCTCTTTGGAGAACTGCCATCAAATTGTTGCTGCTATTGTCTCTGCTGTCACTTACCAGGGTCCTTTTGACAATATGAAACTATGATTTCTATACTCTTTCTTAGCCAAATCAATTAGTTTTCTAATGTGTGTATTCACCAATCTTAGAACACCTGATCCAAAAATATGGCTTCCTAATTGTGGAAAAAAGCAAACTTTAGTCCATTATCCTTCCACCTTTTCTTTAAAGATGCAATAATTTGTCCTCATTTTATCCTCTCTTTGTTAGAGGAGGCCAAAATTCCCCACAGTGTGAAACTGCCTTGTGACATGCAGGACCACACATTACTAGTTTTCCATACCTGGATCCCATGCTTTCTGAGCAAACTAGGTGGCCATAGGTTGTTATCAGAAATCTTCCAATATCTGTGCCTACCAAATATTGACCTTATACTAAAGGAACAATATTTTATTTAATACCAAACCTTCTCAATCATAAGAAGACGTTTTTGTGAAAAATAATAAATAATTACATTTAAAAGAGATACCTAATATACAATAATGCTACAGAGATATTTGCTATAAAACCAATACATTTTTTTTCACAAACAATCCTACTTTTCCCCCACTCAGTTAGTAATACCATTGTAAATAGTTGGTTTTGCAGAATTTCTCATCTTTGAATTTTAATTAGATTTCTTGAGTCAATTGAGAAATAATAGAAATAATCATGGAAAGAAAATTTTTTAATTTCAAAATCTTTAAGAACAAAGCTTATCATAAGTCATTGTTTGAAGGGTATGGATGTAACAAATGTTTCCTCCCCACAGGAAGGAGCATGGTGTTCTTATGGCTCTTGAAAGATGAGCCTACATGACAGGATTGGAGGAGATGATACTAGGTGAAGGCTCTACCTGAATCTCTATAAGGAAAGGGCTTAAAAAAAACCAACTACCCCCTGCCCCTCTAATATATGTTGAAAAGTAAGCTAGGTAGAGAGAAATTTTTGTCTCATTTGTATTCTTGGAGCTCATGAAGGTGTATTAAAACAGTAGTGAGAACAAAATGTGTAGGCAGGAAGAAGATCTGAGACAAGCGTCCTATTTCTATATTGGGATGAATAAACATCTCAATTTTTGTGTCACTTTTATATAGCTGAGAATTGAGAGGGTGGACCCGTTTAAGGTTCAGCTGAAGGCTTAGTAGAGTTGTCTCTGTGAGACCGCAACCTGTTGGGGCAGATCTAAGCCATAGTCAGAGGAAGAACACAGGAGAGTCTCTGGTTTCAGCAGCACCAGAAGAGTGTGAAAAAAGCGTAAAAGCATCATAGCAGAGTATTAACTGCATGCATTCAAGACAGTGACTGCATGGCTTTAATCCAACCATGCCTCTTGGTGACTGTGTGACTTTGGGCAGATTACTGAACTTCACTGAACTTTCATTTCATTATCTATATGAGATTATTAATAGTACCTTCCTTCCTTCCATCTATATGAGATTATTAATATACTATTAATAGGTATTAATAGTACCTTTATTAATATAACTAAATCAGTTATAACTATAACACATTTAGAATAGTATCTGGTACCTGAGAAGCTTATGTATGTGTACTTATTAAATAAGTAGAGTCAGCAGGGGGTGATGGTCAAGTTCCTTGTGAGTAATCATGGTGTTTCTCCTTCTAAGAGAACAATCAATATGACAGCCACAGGCACCTCCTAACAGATGCTCATAGGACAGGATCAATGCCCAAAGCAAGATGAGATGAGCTTTCCTCACCACTCTCCAGGGAAGAGGCAGGAGACAACATATAGACCAGGTATTCCTTCAACGCCACCTTGAGTTTGTATAAACTTCTCACTATACCAAGATGTCACACAAGGAAAAACAAAAAAAAAGTCTGTTTAAAAGAAATCATTAAAAGACTGTGAGCACTTACCCTAAAGGAAAACAATAACAAGTTTTCCAACCTGTTTTTATTCTAGCAGGGGAACTTGTGGATAAAATGAGATAAGATTAATTACAGGTGAAAAAAAAAACACTTTCTTTAATTATTTTATTTTTTTCATTTAATTATATATGGTAGATCTTAGTCACTGTGTTAAATTCAGATCCCACAAAAATATCGTTTTGCTTCTCTCTTTTCTTGTTTCAGTCAATGAATATTAAAAGTACAAATACTAACATGAGTCATATCAGTGCAAGTTTTTTTTCCTTGACAAAATGTGATCTTGATTTTTGACATGTTTGAGACTTACACCTTGGACCTACTGCTTCATCCTTTGTCCCAACTCTATCAAACGGAGCTACATCCATTTCATGACTCTTCCCTTTAACTGCAAACTGAATATTAAATCTCTAATAGCAAGAATTTTAGAAGCTTAAAGAAGATATTTTAAGGAAGGGAGAAGAGATAGCATAAGCAAAATTTAAGTAACATCACAAGTGTTATGGACCTACAATGTCTTTATATTTTTAGATAGATTAGGACAATTATAATTTTCCATGATGGTTCATACTTAGTTTTTTGATCACTTGAATCAATACTGATGAAATAGTTTAACAAGATACTATATAAAGTTCCCTAGAAGGGTACTTGGATGGCTCAGTGGTTTGCATGTCTGCCTTTGGCTCAGGTTGTGATCCCAGGATCCTGGGATCGAGTCCTACATCGGGCTCCCTACGGGGAGCCTGCTTCTCCCTCTGCTTGTATTTCTGGCCCTCTCTCTCACGAATAAATAAATAAATCTTTAAAAAACAAAAAGTTCCCTAGAACATGTTTTTGAAATTAATATAAAATATGGAACATCAATTTTGATTTTACAATTTCTAGAACTATTAAAATGCATATATTTTAGAATATTATATTAATTGAACATAATTATGAATCTTTTAAAATTATTTCAATAATTACACTTTTATATCCGCTTAATAGGAGAGAAATTCCTGTGAAATCTAAGTACTTTAATGTGAGACACCTGGGTAGCTCAGCGGTTGAGCATCTGCCTTTGGCTCAGGGACTGATCCTGGGGTCTCGGGATTGAGTCCTGCATTGGATTCCTCAAAGCGAGACTGCTTCTCCTTTTGCCTGTGTTTCTGCCCCTCTCTATGTCTCTCATGAATGAATGAATGAATGAATGAATGAATAAATAAATAAAATCTTTAAAAAATAAATACTTTTATGTAAAGTTTAATTTTAGTAAAAGAACAAATTAATTAAGTCATGTCTATATTATTGACGATGACAATCATAATTTGGTTTGAAGTAATGTATTAATCTATTACAGCCACTCGTGTTGGGAAGAAAGGATAATATTATTGGCTTTAATTCCATGATGTATATGAATCTCCCATTTCAGTATGGCAAAAGGACTTATTAAAAACTAGGAAAGTAACATTCTTTACAAAAGAAATAACTTTTTAAAAATATTTTTGCTCATAACATATAGTTTTCACAGCATTTGTACATACCTCAGAAAACTTCTAAAAGTAAGGCTTTATACCTCACTTTCTCCTAGTATAGTAACACTTTGAAATGATTAAAGCAAATAATAAGACAACAAGGTAGAAACAGAGTAATTAAGTAACTTGTCCAAGGTCATCCAGATAATTAATGGTAGAGACTAGAATAGAAACACAAATCTTTAGGCTAAAGTAACATACATGTAATCGGCTAGAAGATAGTTAACCAGGAAAAACACAAATGATAAAGCAAGCAGAGGGCTTTTAACCCCAGTTTATGCAGCTGTGGCCTTTGATAGTGAATCTCAGGAATAACAAAAGCAGACTGCACTATCATATTTACCCGCTTAAAATAGGCTGGTTTTCTCCTCCTTTTCACTGCAATAGTGGCAGTCTTTCCAAGGAGAGGCAATCTTTTTATTTAAAGAATTTTGCAGAAAGCATCAGGAGAGAAAACACATTCAAAAAGAATACTTAGACTCACCTCCAGCATTTATTAGGACATAAAATAAGATAGTGAACAACCAGAAAGAGGAATGTAGTCTCTGAAGTCTCAGTAATACTATTGAGTATGCTTCAATGTCAAAACACTACATTTGGACCAATTCCAAGATCATCCCACAAGAGGTGTGCTGGGGCAGGACAAGAGGTTTGTAGGATCAAAGAGATGTGACCCTATAGAAATGGTAGCTCTGTTGTATACCATGTGCTCAGTACCTGGAATCTCAAAATGCCTACTCTTTTGGCCCTGAGTCTGTTTTCAGGGCTTGTGCAAGCCTGTTTCCCAGTTCAGTCCTCCATGGGGTAGAACTCCAAGTCCCAAGGGATAACCCAAAGGGGCCTTGGAAAGTAGATTCATTAGAGTTTGGACTCCATACAGGAATGCTTGAAGTGTTTCACTGTGTAGGATGGAACCAAATGTAGAATAAAATCTCCTTGAGTTGTCAAGTCCCAGCACGGAACTCCAAAATTTACTAATATTTCAATCTTTAACCTGGTCTTCCAGGTCATTATGAAGGTATACTTCCAGGACAGAAGGAGGGATATATGGTATTTAATAGTTCTGTACCTTGATGTAAAACATATAAATATTTACACATAGGGTGGGTATACAGCTCTCCCTTTGTACTCTTGGCCCAAGCTCCACGAATCTCAGTGGTGGATAGATCTTCATACTTGTGGTTATTGCACATCTAATCTTAGATTAATATAAGTTAGTCTATTTTAATGTATGATTCCTAATGCCACCATTTGATTCCATTTTAATATCAACCATTGGCAATGCCATCATATGATTATTTCCCACTTAGCCTATGGCACCTGCTTGAGGTGCAATCACTCCATCCTCATCTCATCCTTCTTCCAACCCAGACTGACCCCTTGCTAGTTAAATACATTTAACTAAAAATAATTAACAGAAAACCTGATAAGAGCATTCTGTAACTAAAATAACATGATGACTCCCTCCCTCCTCCATTAAAGGGCAATATTCAAACTCCTTAGTGTGAGGCAAAGGCATACTTAAACTTTCCTATCTGCCTACTTTCTGGGTCTGTCATCTTCCATGCATGTACATGTATTGCTCCTTCTACCTGGAGCCTATTTTCTAATTTTTCAGACTGCATAACTCTTATTCATCCTTCAAGATTCAGCTCTTGTCTTTTCTCCTCTGGGAAGTTCTCTGTAGTCCCCCAGACTGAGTTAGCTGGCTGGTCTCTCTGCTCCTACTTGTGCATATTTACACTGGCATTTTTCTTGGTTTTCTTATGTGTCAATTCTAAAGGCTAAGCAATTGGAGATTAGTGGTTGTGTTATTATGCTTTATTCATGAAATCATGCACAAACATTTGTTCAGATCTGCTCCAGTCTATATATTGTGCAAGTCACTAGCTATGTAATGATAAAATACACCAGCCTTGTCAGTGAGGATATAACAATGGAGCATGGTTATGGTCACTAGACACTGTGACCTGGGATTAGATGGGATTAAGTATAGGTTGTCACAGAAACTTGGAGGAAGGCCATCTGCTTCAGTCTTCCTGGAAGAGAAAGCATGCTGCAGAAAGTGGGTCTGAGCTGAGACCTGTGTAGGATGAGTGCCCAGTAGACCCAATGTCTGTTGCATAATATGCATGCAGGGTATCCTTCATAATCACTGCATTAGAACTAGTCCAAGGGGCATCTGGCTCAGTGGTTGAGTGTCTGGCCTGGGCTCGGATCCTGCTCCCAGGCTTCTGGGATTGAGTCCTGCATCAGGCTCCTCTCTGCCTATGTCTCTGCCTCTCTTTCTCTGTGTCTCTCATGAATAACTAAATAAAAATTCAACAACAACAACAAAAAAGAACTAGTCCAAGAATGTGAAAAATCTGGTGTGGACTGTAGAAGTTATAGAAACAAGCAGGATACAGTCAGAAGAGTGAAAGAAGAGGTTCTAATTAGAATCACAACAAAGTCACTATCCAGCCACTCTAAGCTGAGAAAGTATAGTTAATAGAACCAATGTAGGGGCTTAGAAAATGGATAGATCATTTATCTAAGCATTCTAGAGAGGAGTTAGAGTCTTCATGACCCACTGCAGTTATTCTTCTTCTTTTAAAAGGCCTGAGTATATATATATATATATATATATATATATATATATATATATATATATAAACAAATATTACATATTTCTTTTACAATTTATGACCCATGTTAGTTAATTCAAAGTAAGTACTTCCCTTCAAAAAAAAAATAAAAAAAAAAGTACTTCACTTCAACTTTTTGGTTCATGGGAATGGCAATTTATCCTTTCCTTGTCTCTAGAATATGATGAAAAGAATAATCTAATAATATGGTAATTAGAAGTGAATGTTGCTTTAATCGGTTACACATTGGAATAAATTAATTCCTATTGTCTATACACATAGGTTTATGATAGCTGTGTAGTACTATTTAAAATTCATTCTATATGATAGGTTCAAGTTTTCTTAAATATTCCTTTATTCTCTTTATAATATATCAATTAAAAATATCAGTTATTATTAAGAGATGGATATTTGTTAGTTTAATAAAGGTTTGCAGTCTGTATTCCCCCTCCCTCCTTTCTTTCTGTTTCTTTGTTTCTTTCTTTGTTTCTTTTCTTTCTTTCTTTCTTTCTTTCTTTCTTTCTTTCTTTCTTTTTCTTTCTTGTCTGAAGAGATCAATAGATAAAACCTTGTACTGAATGAAGCAAAAAATGTGACCATTCTTGTTTAAATATATCACGGTTATCATGGCTTCCTCCTTTTCTGAGCAAATCATAATTTGGGAATACATGAAACTAGCCCTTGAGAAATCTTTAAACAAATATAATTGTATCTAAGAAAATTCATACCATGAGAATAAGGCTTTGCCTACTTGACCGTTGCTGATTTCAGTTATGCCATTTCCCAAAGCAATTTTAATAATAATTATACTGGTGAATTATATTGAATACTCTAGATTTAACAAATTAGTTCAGGTCATGCTACTTCAGGCCATAGAATAGAACTAAGTGAAACATTTCATAAATATAACTTAAGAAAGATAATCTTTACGAAAAGCCTTTTTCTATGTAATCAATAAAACTTTCTGAAGTACATAATGAAAGGGGAGAAAAATCTAAAATTTGTTACAAAATCTAATTTATTTACAATTATTTTTGGAATTGTTTCAAATATTAATTACATTGAACAAAAAGTATAATGTCTCTGATCAAATAAAAGAGTAGATGTGAAAGAGTTTTGAGAAATGTATACACTATTGTTACTTTCTAATCCCTTTATCATTAGATATGTTATAACTTTACTCCTTCCAAAAATCTTAACAACAAATTTTTATAGCAAGAAACCTCTTGAGGAGATTTAGCACATGGTAAATTGGACATTTAATAGACATATATATATAATTAAGTATTATATATATTTTAACAGATAAATTGCAATTAAATAAGAGATGGAACCAAAGACTTCTAAAACAAAAAAAGATGAGACTTACCAACCTGCCATAGTGTGTGACTTTATTTGAACCTTGATTAAAATAATCTTTAAGATGTTTTAAGATTTGTGAGACACTTAAAATTTGGAATACTAACTTGATATTTGATGTTATTAAAAATAATGGTTAAATTCTTTAGATGTGATAATGGTATTATTAGTACAATACCCTTCTATTTTAGAGATACTCAATGAAATAGTTGAAGAACAATGGTTTGGGATTTGTTGAAAACTAATAAGAAGAGGAAGGGACAAAATAGGAAAATGGATGAAATTATATTGAGCAGGGGTTGATAACTTTTAGAGTGAGATGATAGGTTTATAGAAAGTCACTGTTCTAGTCCAGATATTTTTGTATATATTTGAGATTTTCCATAACAAAGCAAAAAGGAAAAAGGTGTGTTGCCATAACACAGATCATTGATTTTCTATGAAATAGCAAACCAGCAGTATAAATTTGTTGGTATTCTCACCTCTTTCATTAACTGAAAGAATAAATAAACAATGCTTATCTTGATCTATTCCCTCACCAGAAGAAAAAAGAAAAGAAAATGAAGACTCAAGATAATAGCTCTCGTTATTTTAGTTCCTTTTATGCACCATGAACTGTATTGAAGTGGAAGCCAGATTATCTGATTTAATTCTTACAATTATCCTATAGTAGATATTAGTAACTTCGTTTTACACAGGAAAACTGAGGCTTGGGATTGGAAAAGCCAACATTAACTTCCAAGTCTGCTCACTTCCAGTGCCATCCAAACACTAAGCGCTTTGATCCAAAGCACTAATATGGTACCTTAACATTCAAGGATCATGTAATTAAAGCAGATAAATGCTAACTAAATCAATATCTGCAAAATCAGCTGACTATATGAAAGATGTCAACTTGGATTTTGTATAGGAAATAGAAACTCTAGGAATTTCAAGTATACAGAGAATTAATATGGTGTTTCGAAGATTACTGGAAGGCCTATGGACATAGAAGTCAAAAGACAGCACTACACTGGTGATTTGAAGGGCACCCAAGCCTCCTTGGTGCTATAGACTGAAAAATTCCTCCTTAAAAAATGTCCACATCTTAATCCCTGGAACCAGATAATAAATTATTTTAAAAGCAAAAGGAATTTTGCACGTTTGATTACATTGAGGAGGATTATCTTGGATTATCTGAGTTGTCCAATATGATCACAAGGGCCCTTAGAAGAGGAAGGAAGGAAGATCAGAGCCAAAGAAGGTGACAGGATGGTATTAGGGAATGTGCCCAGGACTGTGGAACTAAGAGCCATGGAGTGTTGGCTTAAAAAAAAAAACAAGGAAACAGATCTTCTCCCTAGAGCCCCAGAAAGAATGCAACCCTGTTGACCCACTTTGGACTTCTTCTCTACAAAGCTGTTAAATAATAAATTTTATTTTATTTATTCATGAGAAACACAGAGGGAAAGAGAGGTAGAGACATAGGTGGAGGGAGAAGCAGGCTCTCTGCAGGGAGCCCGATGTGGGACTCAATCCTGAGACTGCAGGATCACGCCCTCTGCGGAAGGCAGCCGCTTAACCGCTCAGCCAGCCAGGCGTCCCATAAATTTTATGTTATTCAAAGACACCAGTTGTATGGTAAATTGTCACAGCAGCAATAGAAAACTGACAGAGCTGGAATCCAGAGGCTGCTGCGTGCTCCTATCACCACTGTCACTTGTAGCCAAGAGCTGGCGACTACTCTGAAATCCTGAAACAGGCCTCAAGCAAGAGCATCTCTTTGGCCTTGGATGGCACTAGCAATAATAGCAAGTGGATGAACTCTCCTTGACACCTTCCAAATAATTCTCGCATGGCACTCTAACTACAAGGGCCAATGGGTATGTAGTTGTAAACTTTATAATGATTGTGGTACATCGAGTTACAAAAAATCAAGTGAGATTGGATATCAAGGACCAATAAACTCTACTTAGCACACATACTCTATTTACCCAAGTATTCCTTAAACTTAACAGTTAACTTCCTTTGGTGAAATAGGTGTCCTTTTGTATTTATAAAGTTTAAAAAATGCTCCCTAATTACATTAATATTTAACCAATTTTTTGCAACATTTTCTTAAGACTATGTTTAAATTCTTAAGAGTATGTTTAAAAACACATTTTGCTTCCACTTGAAAAAAATTCCTTTTGTTTTTTGGAATAAAAGTCTATATAATTTGAATTATTACCTCATTATTTTATGCAATAGACAAATTGAACCTGACTTTCTAATTGTGATTTGTATAGCTCTTTACTATATGTACTCACCTTCAAATTTTATGGCCTACTCTATTTTATAACGTACTACGTAATAGTTCATCTTTATGTGTTTTCATAGCAAGATTCAACAAAGGATTTAATATGGACTTTAAAATTTAGACAGATATTAACATTTTAGTGGTATCTTAATGTTTACATGTAAATAGCCATTTAATGAAACAGTAGTAAATTCATGATAATATGTTACAAGAGTTTTTATTGGAAATTATAAAAATTACAATGTTTTCATTTTTCTTCATTTGTGACACATTTTACAATGAGTACATTCATTGTTTTCTCAGAATTAAAGAATACAAGGAATTTATGAGTTTTTGTCCCAAAATATTTACACTATGATGTTTTGTCCCCAAATATTTACACTACGATGTTTTGTCCTCAAATATTTACACTATAACAAAAAAAGAAACCTGAAATCAGCCTCAGGCAGACATTTTTAAAGGTTATAAAACATACTTCTCTAGTGTATCAACTGTTCTCACAGATTGTTATATATAAGAATTGTATTATCAACATTATTTTACATGTACTACCAACATTTTCTTAAAGATTTTATTTATTTATTCATGAGAGACACAGAGAGAGACAGAGACATAGGTAGAGGGAGAAGCAGGTTCCCTGTGGGGAGCCCAATGCAGAACTCAATCCCAGGACTGCGGGATCACAACCTGAACCAAAGGCAGATGCTCAACCACTGAGCTACGCAACCATCCCAGTACTACCAACATTTTTATACATATATTTGAATATTTCTTTTCATTTTTTAACAAAGATTTGCATATTTCTGGGGTTTTTTGTTACATGGGGAAAAAGAGAAAATTACAAGTCCACTCTATTTCTATATCTGAATTTATTTAGGCTAAAATCATTCCATCAACCAGTAAGAATCATTTACATAATTCTCAGTAGCTAAGGAGGCAGGTGAAGCACATAAAGGACTCAAACATGTTAAAACTTTCTGGTGAGTCTGAAGCTATTTCTCATAGAGATGACTAAAATTACTCCTCAAGATAAATTTTTGTTCTCCTTGTAGAATTGTGGAAGGTGTATTTTTTTTCTTAAATCACCCAGATTTCTTTTTAATAGGTTTGATTTAAATATAAAATAGTTGAAGCCTAATAATTAGTAATTAAAAATAAAATAATATTTAATTTTTCTTGTAGTACTAAATGTTCAGCAGGAAAAATATATGCTATAAAACTTACATAACATGGGACATATAAACTTCACAAAATGAAGATTTATTTGCATTTGTATCTCAGGCTCAGTGCGTTTCCTAGCCCCTGGAAGACGGTGGGCTCAGGATAGACACTTGCAGGCTCATGCCTGCACACAGGATGGAGATTTGGGAGTCTGGCACCAAGGCACTGGGATCCCTGTTACAACCTCCTGAATGATTTCCTCTGCTGTCATCCTTTTATGCTCTAAGATGCTGTTTGTAGGATGCCTACAATCTCAAGCTGATAATGTCTGTCTCTATCTCAAAGTACCATTAATTTGGGGCTGATGTTCTAAATTTGAGGAGCAAAGACAAACTAGCCTGCCAGTGTCTGATTCTATCTCTCGTACATGTTCCTTCACGCCTCTGACGTTTTCACCCATTATGCTTTCTGTGCCTGGAAAAAGTATCTCCATCCTGCTTGGCTCCTGTGCACCCTTCAACACTTGACTCCTGTGTCATCTTGTCTGGGAAGCATTCCAGCCCTCATCAAGGCAGAGATAGTTGCCCTTGTTCTGTGTGCACAGAAGCACCCACGGGGTTTGGGGTGTGAAAATAGTGTGCCAGAAGAAATTTTACTTTGAGGAAATATTCATAAAGTTCAAGGCTGTCTTCACATTTCTGGGCATCCCAGTTGGTCAGAAAAGTCCCAAAGGAACAATTTTCCCTCTGTGGGTAGAATGCTTCTCCCCCGGACTTCAGTGGCTATGCTTGATTTGACTAGTTATAGCAAACACGAGCCAATCTCCACAGTCATTCTTGCTTGGGCTGGTACAAGAGGTGGGTTGGAATCTGGAATTAGCCAAGTCAGTAAGTCCTTTCTCCATGAATGGGGTTTGGGGGTACCAAAAAATATAATTAACATTTTCCCCTTTTATTTGTTTATTCATTTATTTTGCTCTGGCTGTATCTCTAATCTCTAAATCAGGTGATTTTGGCTACTACGTTCTGTTGGTTTTTTTTTTTAATTGGGGGTGGAAGGCATGTATATTTTTACAGCTTGCTATATTAACCTTCCTACTTACCCTATCTGGTTCTCTTTATTGTTACTATGGATTTGAATTACCACCTGGTAGAATTTTCTTATTCTAATATAGTTTTGATTCCAGGCAACTGTGTTGTACTATTATTATCAGATATATTACTTTTTGACATGTGTTAGCCCTAACATCGCAATTAAATACATATTGTTTTATGCAATGGATTGTAAAATAAGTTCAGAAAAGAAAGAAGTGTGCATTTGCACTATTTTTATAATTACACAATCATCTTTATTGATGTTCTTTGTCATTTTTGTGTCTGGTTTTCAGGAGTGATTTGTTTTTAAACTGAAGAACTTCCTTTAGTATTTCTTTCATGGTAGATCTCCAACAAATTCTCTCAGCTTTTTTAAAAAAATTTATTTTTCTAGGTAATGTCTACGCCCAACATGAGGCTCGAACTCACAACCCTGAGTTCAAGAATTATTTGCTTTACTGATTGAGCCAACCAGGTGCCCCATCTCGGATTTTGTCTGGGAATCTTATTTTGATTTCATTTTTGTAGGATAATTTTGACAAGTATAGGATTCTTGGTGGACAGTGTTTTTTCCAGCCCCTGAACTATATCATCTCACTGCCTTCTTACCTGTATTATTGCTGATAAGAAATCAGTTATTTCCAAATTAAAAGAAAAAAAGAAATCAGTTATTTTCTAACTGCAATCCTTTCACATGATGTGCCATTTTTGTCTTGCTGCTTTCAAGTTTTTGCTTTTGTTTTTGTTTTGGTCTTGATTTGATGTGTCTGAGTGTGAATATCTTGTGTTTACCATATTGGAGTTGGCTGTATTTCTTGGTTGTAAAGATTAATATTTTTCACCAAATTTGGGAAGTTTCCAGCCATTAATTCATATTTTTTTTACTCCTTTCTCTCCTTGCTTGATATTCACATGACATGTATGATTATATGCCTGGTGTCTCATTGCTCTCAGAACCTGTTCACTTTTCTTCATAATTCTTTTTCTTCTGTACTGTACCTTGGATTGCCTAATGTCTAGTAATCTATCTTTAAGTTTGCTAGTTTTTTCTTCTGTCAATTTAAATCTCTTATTGAGCCTCTCCAGTAAAATTTTTATTTCAATTTCAATGCTAGAATTATCATTAAGTTCTTTTTTTTTTAATTTCTATCTTTTCATTGATATAGATTGGACGTTCCAACCATCCCTTCCTTGGGTTTGATTAATTTGCTAGAGCTGCTCATAGTACCCATTTTGCTTATGAGAAGACTGGCTTATTTTTTATTTATTTTAATTTTTTTTAGAAGACTGGCTTATTATAAAGGGTTATAGAAACAGCCTAAAGGAAGAGATCCTCAGGGCAAGGTACAGGGAAGGGGAATGGAGGTTCATTGTCCTCTCTAGGTGTGCCAGTTTCCCAAAATCTCCAAGTGTTTTTTCACCAATCCCTGTCCTCTTGGGTTTTTATGAAGGCTTCATTACATAGGCATTGTTGACTAAATCATTGGCCATTGGTGATTGAACTCAACTTACAACCCCTCTTGCCTTGGAGCCTGGTGCAAGTGGGAATTGAAAATTCCAACCCTGCAATCATATGTTTGGCTCCACTGATAACCAGCCTTCATTCTTGGCAAGAGTTCAAAAGTCACCTCCTTAACATAACAAATGACACTTTTGTCACTTTCATCACTTAGGAATTTCCAAAGGTTTTAGGAGCTCTGTGCTGGGAACAAGGATGAAGACCAAATATGTATTTCTTATTATAAATCACAGTATTTGCAGGTATCATTTTTCTTGACTGAAAGTTTGAGCCACAGAGAGAAAAGATCCATCTTAGCAGCACTTACTTGATGTGACACTTTATCAAGCTGAGCTGAGGGTTGGAAAGAAATGGGTTGTACCTTAAATGTAACAGACTCTTGCTGTTCTTACTGAAATTTAGTAGATTCTCTTGAATAAGTGTTCTTGTTTGCTGTATGCTCTCTCAACAATTTCCAGAGACTCTAAATAGTGGTTGTTTGTATAATCTTCCCCAATTATGATTGTTTCATAGGGTAATGGGTCCATGGGGCTGCCCATGTACACATCTGCTCATGTACATATCTGGCCACTGTTTTTAACTATGAGAGAAGTAACAAAGATCTATCTAAATATGCAAAAGGAAGCAGACACATAGAAAGAAGAAGAAATAAGAAACCGAGAAAAACATCTCCCTGGCATCTCTATGGCTTTCCAATCTGGTTTTAGACTGTAATCTTGCTACCATGTTCTGAGACACCACTATAGCCTTAATACACATGAACTTTTTTGTTATTTGTGGGCAACTCCAAAGGAACTCCAACCAAGTAAATAATTTATGAGTTAAACCACAGAAATTTTGAAAGCCAAGTAGCAAGAGGTGTGACTTAAGGATGGCACTGTCCACATTTTTATTTATGAAATTCTTTTTATAACAATCTAAACTGTCTAGAGTTCCAATAGAATTCTCTTCAGAATGGTTACTCACAAGGTATATGACTTTGAAAATATTGTTGCTTCTATTTTCCCATTGGCAGGAAAGATATAATAGTATTTACTAAGAGAACTAAAATGAGTAAAAACCTATAAAGTGTTGTTTTTAATTTTATTTATTCATTTTTTAAAAGATTTTATTTATTTATTCATGAGAGACACAGATAAAGAGAGAGGCAGAGACACAAGGCAGAGGGAGAAGCAGGCTCCATGGAGGGAGCCAGACATGGGACTTAATCCCAGGACTCCAGGATCACACCCTGGACTGAAGGCGGCGCTAAACCGCTGAGCCACCCAGGCTGCCTGCCTATAAAGTGTTTTTAACAATGTCCAGCATAGTAAACAATCAGTTGGAGTCCAAAAGTCCTTAGGCAAAAATTTGCAGACAGTTTTCTTTGGACTGGCACAGTTATGATAAAAACCATAGTGCAACTGTATTAATACACTGATAATATTTATTCTTTTTAAGTTTTAATTTATAGTGATTAAATCATTTAATAAATTTAATTCTACTTAACTAGATTAATGTAACAGGGGCCTAATCCCCTGTACTGTTATTAAACACTGAGTCCCATGTAAAATGTACATGTCTGTTGAGTATATCTAAAATATTGCTAGTATTTCACTTCTAATTACAATAAAATTAAAAAGCTTGTTTCCATGCCTGTTCAATTGCATTCAATCTTATTTCACCACATTAGTTCAACACCTACCAAGGCATAACTATTCAAAAGATATAGCTACCTGGTCAAACCATGATCTATTCTGGTAAGGTGGTACTGTAGTTAAGTTGACAAGAGAAAGTATCATCATTGTAGAAGATGTCAGTGCACAGTTATATTCTGGGCAAATTACTGTTATTCTAAACATAGACAATTTCAAAATCTGACAAGTTATGCAGTTATATCAGTGAAGAACATGATGGACTTTATTACTTTTTTATATAAATAGAACATGCCATGTGAATAAAACATTTAAAAATTAAGGAAATTTGGGACATCTGGGTGGTACAGTCAGTTAAATGTCTGACTCTTGATTTCAGCTCAGGGCATGATCTTAGGGTCATGGGATCGAGCACCACACTGGGCTCCACATTCAGCAGGGAGTCTACTTGGGATTCTCTCTCTCCATCTCCCTCTGCCCCTCTACCCCCACCTCTCTCTAAAATAAATGAATAAATCTTTTAAAAAACTGTTAGAAAAATTAATCTGTTGTTTATAATACACTATACGATATAATATATACACATTTTTAATAGGAGGCTGTAAAACTTCTATCCACATACCAGGTTCAGAGTAATTAAAAAAAATCTATTAAGTAATAAGGTGTGGAAATAGGAGAAGACTAAAAAACAGTAGCAGAATACAAGTGGTTTCTTTTAATAATCTTTCATCTTTAATTTATGTTTGCAATTGTGATGATTTTCTCTGTAATCTGAAAAGGAATTAAAAAATATTGAAATTTAAAAATGCAGTCCTAGAGCTTTGTGTTCTATTTTTAACATAAAAACTCATAAAAAAATATTTAATGCCAACTCAGTGCTAATTTTAAAGGATGTATAAAGCACTAAAATATGTTTAAAATAAATGATGCTTTTTGCTTACCTTACCTAGGAACTGTAAATATGAAAATGAATTTAGAGTATGGATTAGACAAAGCACAACATACACTTCATAATTTCAGAGATATCAAGTTCTCCAAATAAGTACCAAATCTTGACACTTTCATAATAAAAATAAGTCATATCCCTTAATATTTTCTGTATTTTTATATTCATCTATTTTCCCCCTCTGAGAATGAAAGAAACATGCTATAAATCAAACAAATAACTTCTGCATGATAGATTATGAAAAACATTTGATCTTTTGATCTTGAAACTGCATAGCCAAAATGCTTTTATTTCCTGGCATGAGTCCCAGACTCCAAGTGTCATTCAACGGAAACATTTTCATGATATACTGTTTGATATTTTACATTTTATAATTCTATTTTTTTTTCCTGTTAGGTTTCTTTACAATTTTTCTTAAAAATAGCTGCAAAATATGTTCCTAATGGGAAAAAATTATGAAACTAATTAAAGCATGATTACTTAGCTATAAAAATAGCTGAGATATTGTAAAGAGCAAAAGGGAACTAAAATTAAACATGTAACAAAATCTCTCACCTTTACTGCCAGCTATAGACAAAGGTTTATGCTCAGTCCCTGAACACATCAGCCCACCATATCTGTGAACATCATGAATACTTGATAAACCCACAGCAACAATAACAGAATAAAAACTGTGCTAATGTTTGCACAAGCAGAACTGTCCAAGGATTTTAACTACCCCAGGGCTAAAAACAGAAAATAAAACATGATCTCTTTTTTCCTATGACCTCTGAAACTTCCATTAGCTTCAGACACTCAAAATAATGGAAAATTAAAGATATTTCAATTGCAAGAGTTCATTTATTGCTATTTTAAATATCGTTTGTTCATACTGCAATGTATAGAGCTACAGTTATTAAATGAATAATCATGCCAGCAACTATATTTAATAAATACATCTCTTCTAGGCATTAGGCAAATATGTTTTGTACATTACAAAACTAAAACATATAATACAGGATATTCAGTTAAGTATAGTGTGAGCAAGCCTGCTGGTTCTTTAATACACAATATTTGGCATATTATATTTGAAATATGTATGAAATATGTATGTATATTTTGTTCAATACTACTACCTACTTTATTGAGAAATTACCTGAACTTGGCCTTCATTAAGCTATAAAACATTCAAACAAAAATATTTGGAAAAGCTTCACTGAAGAAAATAAATTTATAAGTCTACATTTTTTTTTAAATTTCAGATTAATACACCTAAGTTAATTTATTTGTAGTTAAAAATGTCTTTTTTATAATGTGGTTTTATAGAACTTAGGAGATATGAAATATAGTTTCAGCTTTCTGTCTGCCTAAGTGATTTGTCTCTCTGGGTCTCAGTTTCCTGATTTGGTGATTTAAAAACTGTATGCCTTACACTTATATGAGCAAATTATGTTTGGTGTCAGGAATACCATTGTCATGTAGTCACATCTTGGTTTTCAAATTCAAGCTAGTCATGAGACCACTTTCTTTGTAAAATTATCTGTGGGTGATGTGTCTTTGGTCATATTGCAAAGTAATTTTACATTGTCAAACCTTATTCAAAAACTGGAGCAATGTTTGAGGCAGATAAACTTTATGATAAGGCATGATAAGGTAAATAAGCTAAAATTCTTGTGACTCAGCCTAGAAAACTAATAGCTATACTATAAGAAAAACCCTTGGTTTGGTGGATAGTGCTTTTGGACTTTTGTGGGAGAGGTGGAAAATTGCTTACTAGAGAAATCGTACTCCACAAGGCAAGAGCCAATCAGTATCTGTTAGAAGAAATTTTTGAGTACATTTGCCGATCATTGACACCTGGGAAATCAGAAGCAAGTCACAGAGCAGGAAAGGAATACTATGGACACTAAAATTAAAAGAAGACTGAGGGGATTCTCAGAAATAATTCACAGATTACACACAGTCATGGTAGAAGAGGTGAATTATTCAGTCAGCCAGGAATTTCTGGGAGCTGAATTCATAGTCATTGAGACCTGAGACTATGACGAAATATTAAACCACTGGCCATTCTTTTAATCCTCATTTTTGTTTCTTAAAATAAGTACAGTCTGCATCAACGAAAGTCCTGGCAAGAAATACACTTAGCTATGATTTTGATGAGAACTTAATAAAATAACATTTCTGTACCTATTTCTGTATCTACTATCTATCCTCTATCTATCCATCTATCATCTATCTATCTATCTATCTATCTATCTATCTATCTATCTATCATCTATCTATATCTATCATCTATTTATCTTCTTATCTAATCTATCCATACATTCACCTCAAAAGACATCCAGAGACTAGTAGTAGCAAGAAGCCACCTACCGGCCTGAAGGGGCAAAGGAAGAAAACTGTGTCACCAGAAGTGGTTGAAAGCTGGATCATAGAGTTGGACTTGATTGACAGGAGCTATAGTCAATTTAGAGAAATGTGACTACTGCAAGAAAAAAAAAAGAAAAAAAAAACAGGGGAGAAATGAGGAAAGGCTGATGGAGGGAGAGAATGAAGATGAAATATTTGAACTCTGTCCTCATACTCTCAGATCTTTTGTCTGACCCTCCCTTGGCTCAAATCCAATTGGATACCGGAGGGCAAGGGAGCTTGGGTGATGCTTGTAGGAACCAGTCTCCTTGGGACATGAAATAGAGCAGAGGTGGCTGAGAATAAATGCATGTGTAGGGAGAAGGGAGAATGAGCAAGTGGAGATTAGAGATGAGAATAAATGTTTTCAGTCCAACTAGAATTACCTTTTCAGACTCTTAAATAGTTGAGGCATTAAATGTCTTGATTAATGCTTGAGATGGAGAGCTTCATACCAACTTCCACTCTGCAGTAAGATTACACAAAGAATGGAACTAACCATACATTTTACCATACGTATAAAATGTAAAATTTAATTCTTGGAATATTAACTGTGTATATATATATATATATATATTAACTGTGTATATATATATATACATATATCACAATTTAAGTCTTTGATACAGTATAGATACACACATATGTACATATATAATATAAATATACTAATAATTATATATATATGTGAATATAAATGAGTTTTGTTTAAATTACTTTCTTCAAGATACTCTATTCCCTGTGGAAATCTCTTAGAAAAAAAAAAGTTCATTGAAATTGACTCCTACGGTCAAATGTCTCCAGATCTCATACAAGGTCAAGCATGTTATCTAATGTAAGCATTAACACAGGACCAAAAGAGCCTCTAATAGTATATGAAATCGTTTCAAAAGGTCCAAAAGGTAGGGACAAGGACTAGTGATTCACTCTGCTAAAGATTGATGATGTTTGTAAAGCAAAAGAGATTTATTGACTTATTTATTGATTTGATTTATTGTTTTAGAATGATTTTGTCCCCAAGAAGCATTCATGAGTGTGCCACAAATACAATCAGAGAAAATGCAGCGTCTGCATCTTGGTGGAGAGGGAAGCTCAGCAGGCAGCTGTGGGTAAGAGGATTTAACGAAGAAGGATGATTTTTGTGGCAGAGATATATTACATAGCGCAGCACTATTCTAAGTCAATAATGATGACTAACCAAGATGGGATGAGAATTAGAGTAGCAAATGATGCCTGTGGAGTGAATACAGTAGGAGAGAAGGAAAAGACATCATGTAATTGCAGCTGTTTTATTTTTCTTCAACTATGGAGTATTATAGAATAAAAAATTAGTAAATGGAGAGGAGGTCACACAAAATAAACAAAATCAATAATGGATTTAAGTTTGAATATATATCCAGAGAACATGAATTTATGTTATAAATGAATAAAGCAAAATAATTTATAAATCATATGAAATGTTAAGGCCCCAACTGCTCACACAGGTAGAGTTAATTCCAAGAGTTCATAGTAGAAAAAAGAGGAACTGATTCTGGATAATGTTTCTAAAAAACAAATCCATTGGAAAGATACTGGACAGCTCATAGGATCTTGGAGGTGACGTAGCCAGAAACAGTTTTCAAGTCATTGTGCAGATCTGGTCAACCCAAGACACAACTTCCCCTACCTCTGGGAACCAGATGATGCCTGTTTGCCCTAAGGAAACCTCTGAGACCAAGTCATAGAAACTGCCTCTAGTAATGTAATCACTGCTGAGATTGGCCTCTGGATTTAGCTGCAGTCATCTCAGACACCTGTCACCAGATAGCATTTTATTATGTTCCTTCTTTATGTCTCTAGCCTCTATTTTAGAGTCAATGTATTATCAGCAGAAAAGTAGGTGTTACTACTTTAGTCATAAAGGACTGGGAAAGCAAGGATTCAGTATATTTGGCTTCTACACGAGACTGGGTGTATTTCATTAGTTGGAGGATTCTTGAAACACTGTATGGAGATTTAGACATTGGGTGGATAAAATGAATGACAAAAGATCTCTGTGGCAAATAAGCAAATAGAACTAAAATATCTTAGGACACATCTATTAATGGAAAAGGACAGAGGTTAGAATAAAGGTGTGTCCTGGGGAATCATACACTTAAATTTGACTCTTAATGACTCCACAAACTCCTCTATGGAGTAAATGACCAAATGAGAGTGTGACATAAGAAGACAAAGGTTAGAATTTGGGAAGCGGGCACCTCAGTGGCTTAGTCGGTTAAGCATCCAATTCTTGCTTTTCGGTCAGGTCATGATCTCAAGGTTGTGAGATTGAGCCCCAGGGTGGATTCCACCTCAGTGCAGAGTCTGCTTGGCATTTTCTCCCTTTTTCTGCCTCCTTTTCTGCCCCTCTCCTCACTCTCTCCCTCCCAAATAAATAAATCAAATCTTTTTAAAACAAAACAAAATTTGGGAAGACATTTGCATTTAGAAGGTGAGCAGGGTTAAGAGAGCCAAAACTTAGTGACACTGGAGGTAGGAAGGACTAAGTATGAAGTAACATAGTATAAAGTATGAAGTATGAAGGCATAAGTGTGAAGTAACATAGAAGGCAAGGGAACAAAGTACCCAGTATGAGTTCGACAGTAGAAACAAAAATGACAATTATTGTGGAGAGTGAAGACCCTGAAAAGGTCATTAGATTTACCAACATGAAAGTTATTAGTTACCTACCTTGAAAGTCTAGTCCTTGAGGCACCTGGGTGACTCAGTGGTTGAATGTCTGCCTTTGGCTCAGGTCATGATCCTGGGGTCCTGGGATCAAGTCCCACATTGGGTTCCCTGCAGGGAGCCAGCTCCTCCTTCTGCCAATGTCTCTGCCTTCTTCTCTGTGCCTCTCATGAATAAATAAATAAAATCTTTAAAAAAATAATTTTAAAAAATGAACTTAGGTAGCATTTATATTGAATGGAATATGGTTTGGTCAGAATAACCAAATCAGGTGATATGAAACAATACAACAACTGTTTTTATACTTTAATCAATGTCTAAAAAGACAGTGGTCATTTGGGTCATTTATCTAAACCATCAACATGAGTTTAATCTCCTTAAAAATCTAGAATGTAGGGCAGCCTGGGTGGCTCAGCAGTTTAGTGCCGCCTTCAGCCCAGGGTCTGATTCTGGAGAACCGGGATCGAGTCCTACATTGGGCTCTCTGCATGGAGCCTGCTTCTCCCTCTGCCTGTGTCTCTACCTCTCTCTCTCTCTCTCTGTGCTGCTGTGTGTCTCTCATGAATAAATTAAAAATCTTTAAAAAAAAATCTAGACTGTAATAGTAATTCTATTCAGTTATATACATTTGATGATAAGAACCATCAAACGATGGTGAACTTCATAACATTGGGCTTCTTTATTTATAAGATATTATATACCTTTATTCTCAATCCTTCTTCCAAGCTCCTATTCCATTTTCATAAGTATTGCAAATAAAGTATTCACAAGGTCAAATCCATAATATTTTCTCCCAAACTTGCTATCCCTGTAGACTTAGGACTTCCTTGTTATATATAATTTAAAGCTTAAGAAAAGCCTAGTTGCAGGACATCTGATCCACCTTCCTATCTACTAAATCTTAATCTAATTCCAATTCCACTAGAGCTGGGATTCTGTTATGTGTGTGATTTTGTTATGTGTGTGATTATGTTCATTACATTTTCCATGGATACCAAATCATTAAATACCTCAACGAGAATGATGACAATTAGAGAAATGAGAAGCATAACACAGTATTTTATAACTTATATTTACATATTTTATATGTAAAATAGATATATTTTTTAAAACTATATATGGTCTTCATTATCCTTTTATTCAAGTTTTCCATGAGCCAAGTGATGAAATTGGTACATTGTCTTTAAAGAATTTACAGTAATAAAATTTCAAGTTCCCAACTATGAATGGCACATCTGAGAGAATTTTTTTGTTCCTCATCAGCATTTCATGGCATTCAATTTATTTTGATTTTAGTAAAATCCCCTAATATTCTGCTAGTCAAAGTTCCTCTTCATCATTTATTTACCCCTTCAAGATATTACGTGCACACATGCACCCACACACCATGTACAAACACACTGCTGCCATGGACTTTTTTGCTGAGCACCATACTTTCACTGGCCTTCTGACTAAAGAAGTGAACATAATATTCCATATACATTCATTCTTGTAGAATGATTTATAATTGCAGATGCTTGCAGTATTCTCGGAGTTTTTATAGGCTGACCTAGCTAAAGCATAACATTTCAACTATGACATAAATTGTGCAAAGCTAGAGCTATTTAAAATAAGCAAAGGGTAGTGATGAAGCCCGTTTAATTAAAATGTTGAAAAAGTTTTGTGATAATAATTGCACAAAACAATAAATAAGATTAAAATATTCTATTTCTCCAAATAGTTGGGATTAGACACTGAATTATTCTCTTAAAGCCCAACTAAATTAGATGAAACATTAAAAATGGTAATTTGTGAGAACCCATAATGTGCCATCTCATTCCCACCTGTATGATAAATTTGGGAGAGGCAAAGATTCAAAGTGCATTTTCTTAATAATGAATTCGAGAACAATGTCATTGCTACTAATATTTCAGAGCTGAGATTGTCAGTCATTGATTAATAGTCATGTATAATTTATCAGACGAAATGATTGCTGACACATATGCACAAGAATAGGTGTTATGAATTAGATCAGTTCTGTCAGATTTTTATGTTGAGAAGCCAACATTCCTTTAACAGATAAAAACATAGGATCTCCTTTGTGATTAGTGTACTAGTTGCAAGTAAAGAAACTCAGTCAGCAAGAAGATGATGGAGTGAATATGCTTCTTGTCTCTTTCTTAAAGTCAGTTTCTCTGGAATTAAAAAAGAAACTGGCTTTTAAGTAAGTTTATTTTTCTATAAGAGATACATGGTTTTGTATGTTGAAATTTATGAGCAGAAGCTGATGGCCAAAAAACAAGTGGGATTGAAAAAAATGTAAAGAGGTTATGTCTACTTGTCTTCCTTTTCTTTTGTCATTAAGAATAAAATTACTTTGAACATTAGTGTAAATGTCTTTATTACCCACATTCACATAGTAATCATGGTCTTTAGAATGTAAATATAAAAAGGCAAAAATGTAAAATAAATGGTCTAATTCCATCCAACCCTACCATCAGCAGCATCCACCAAAGTCACTTTACACTGTCCTACCCTGTTGTTTTATAATGTTCAACAACGGGCATTCAACTTTTTATCTAGATATAACATTTAAACCATTGACTCCCCTTTACAAAGTGCTGAGAGTTTTAGCCTCTTACCATTATTCCCATGTGCTGATCAAATCTTTTCTTTAAATTTTCTAACGATATTTCTTTGAGCTTTTCTAGCACTTACTCTTATGACTTTAAATATAATTAAATTTCCATTTCTATTTCCAGTAACTTCAAGCAGAACATCTAATGAAAGACGAGTAAAGTAGAATGCAGAATTTCTTCCAAACATTCACCATCAATCAGCCACTTTTTTTGTGAGTGTGGAGGGCAGGAAAGATGTCCCCCCAAAGATGCATTAATTTCCTAATCTCTGAAACCTGTGAACATGACCATATGGAAAACGAGTGCACATTATTTTATATATCAAAAGATGTGATTAAGATAAGGCTCTTGAGAGGAGGAGTTTAAGTTGGGTTAGCCAGGATGTGTCTAAATGCAGTCATGTATCTTTGTGAAAGAGAGGCAGAGGGAATTCAGATGGGCATACAAAGAGAAGGCAATGTGGAGATGGAAGCAGAGATTGGATAATGGAACTATAAACCAAGAAATGCCAACGACTAACAGAAACTAGAGGGGTCAAAGGAGGATTCTCCCTGAGAGTCCTGGGAGGGAGTGTGGCCCCGTCAACACCTTGATTTAAGTCTTCTGGCCATTATAACTGTGACAGAACTCATGTCTGCTGTTTAAAGCCACAGGAATAGGTCTGTTGTTTTAAGCCACATGTCTGTTGTTTTAATCCTGTTGTTTTAGCCACAGGAAACTGTGGTTGCTTGTAACAGATTACAAGTAATTTGTTATTTGTGGCAATTCCTTACAAGCAACCAGAGGAAATTTATACCTGAACATACATTATAAAGTGTTTCAAATCTTAAGTAATATAAATATACACTAGGGAGGAGGTGCTGTGACCAGACTCATAGAAAAATGTCAGTAAATTTTGGGTACTTGAAGAGTGTCTTAAAAGGAAATTCTTTTTTGGTTTTGTTTATTCCACCAATTACTCAAGATCATTTCATATTTTAATTTATTTACAACTATTTACAACTATTTTGTATTTGGACTATGACTTTATTGTATAGCTTTTTCCTGTCTCTTTTCGGGTTGTTTTCCTCTCTTCCCATTCACTAGAGAAGCATTGTCTTCACCACATTAATCATACAATTTGGGCAATACAATCCACTGTATTATTAAAGACATTCTTCTCAGAATCTTTTGACTTTATATTCCACATTAGATTGATTGCTTTCGACTGCTACATAGCTGCTATCCTGGGGCATTCTTTTTGTTGTTGTTGTTCACTTTTGAATTACTTTCAAAGTTTTCTATTATATCTTTCTTTTTATTTTAGTCCTTTCCTGGATTCCTGGAATTTATCAAATGTTTTTTTCCTTAAGATTCATTCATTTATGAGAGAGAGAGAGAGAACGAGAGAGAGAGAGATATCAAGTGGAGGGAGGGAGGGAGGGAGGGAGAGAATCCTCAAGCAGATTCCCTGCTGAGCCAGGACCCCATAGTGGTGCTCGATCTCATGGCTCATGAGATCATGACCTGAGCTGAAACCAAGAGTTGGACACTTAATTGACTAAGCCACCCAGGGGCTCTACAAATGATGTTTTTTAGAAATACTCTAAATTTTTGTGTATCTCTATTCTGCTTCCCCGCTAGCATATTTGCTTAGCTTGTTATTGCATTTTTGACTTAAATCATCTTTCTAACAATTTGAAGACATTTTCGTAGGATTTATAATCAATGAAAATTCTGACAAATATCATTGTGTGGCCTTAGCCATTTTCTGTATTCATGGCTGAATAATTAATGTCTTTTCCTTTTATTTCTTATCTCTGGAAGGTCTTAAGGGTTTTCTTTGAAGGGCCTTGTTTTTGTTTGTTTTGTTTGTTATTTAATTATTTTATTAGCCTTTATTCATCCTTGAAGAATTTTCTTCCATTATTATTTTTTTATCCCTTTATTCTACTTTTTCTTTCCTTAAAATTCCTAATAGATAGATGTTAATGTTCTGGAGTGATTCTAAAAGTTTCTTAAATTTTTGTCTCATTTCTCATGATTTGACAGACTTCCTCAATTTTATAGTCCACGGTTCCATTGACTGAAGGAATCTCAGTGGTGAAACAAAGTAAAGGAATTTTGGGCTAAGGCAAAAATGACTATTGTCTACCTATCATGTGAGGCTCAACTTGACTTCATGATAAGCATGGGCATGTAAACCTCAGTCAGGGTCAAGGAGAGAAGCTAGTTATATTATTATTGTTATTATTATTATTATTATTTTAATTTTAAAAGGACTGAGATTTGTGATTTAAATGTAAAGTAATATAAAATATTCAGCATACAACTCTTATCTGATTAAACCTTTCCAAACATAAGAAGTGTCAGATTTTGGGGCAGCCCGGGGCGGGTGCTGAGTGGTTTAGCGCCACTTTCAGTCCAGGTCCTGATCCTGGAGACCAGGGATTGAGTCCCACGTTGGGCTCCCTGCATGAAGCCTGCTTCTCCCTCTGCCTGTGTCTCTGCCTCTCTCTCGCTGTATGTCTCTCATGAGTAAATAAATAAAATCTTAAAAAAAAAAGTGTCAGATTTTGCCACAAAATACACCTCTGTATGTTTTTAAGACAAGAAATGTAAGCATTTCTGAAAACAGTAACTTAGTAGGTCTGCTTTATGTTTCTGTTTCTTATATAATTCAAAATAGAGAAAAATTTAATTCTATTTTAGTATTCTACTTTCTAAAACTTAAGAATGACATACTTGTATCCTTGTTTGTATCTCTCCTTTGACACACTGAACAACTATTTATTAAATATAACATGTCAGATGCAGTACTGGTTTTGAGAAAAGATTCCCAAATAAATTCAGAGTTTATATACTACCTTGAACATGATTAAGTTTGTAGTGTAATTCTTCAGTACTAGCATAATTAGTAATAAAGCCAGAGTGAATTCAGTTATCATACCTTCTCTATGATGCTAAGTATGTGGGTAAAGCTTTGACTGGTGGCCAGATGGCTATATTTTATAGTAATATTTACTGTAATTAATGGTATTTTAAATAATAATGTTCAATTAGGATGAAATATCACATGAGTGTTAAGAAAGTGTTTCTTCAATCTGTCAATATTCTGAAGTAAATTTATTTTACTGAAACGATATAGTAGTTTCCTAAGTTTGCTACATAATAAAGTATCCCAAGCTGCATGGTTTAAAGGAACCAATATTTTTTCCAGGCCTCTCTCCTAGCTTCTGGGTGTTGACTGGCATCTTCTGCATTCCTTGACTTGTGAAGGTGTCTCTCCAGTCTCCACCTTAACTTTCACACAGCATTTTCCAGTGTTTTTACATAGTCTTCTCTCTGGACAGGCCTTTCTCTGTATCCAAATCCACCCTCTATTTTTTTTTTTAATTTGAGTATAATTGACACACAATGTTAGTTGCAAGTGTAAAGCTTAGTGATTTGACAGGTTTACATGTTACACTGTGTTCACCACAAGTGTAGGTACCATCTGTCCCATTAGATCATTATTACAGTATTGTTGACTGTATTCCATATGCTCTACTTTTTATTCTGGTGACTTGCTCCTTCCCCAGCTGGAGGGCTGTATCTCTCCCTTTCACCCCTTTTGCCCAACTGCCCCTCCTCTCCCCTCTGGCAATCATCAGTTTGTCCTATGTATTTATAGTTCTGATTCTGCTTTTGTTTATTCATTTTTTTAAAACTTCCCCTTTTTGTAAGGACACCTGTCATATTGGCTTAGGCACTACCCTAATGATTTTATTTTAACTTGATTAAATAGGGTCTTTACAAAAACCCTAAAGTCACATATATGGTACATATAAAGAAAGCCACATAATAAGGTTACATTCTGCAGTACTGTAGATTAGGACTTCAACATATCTCTTTTAAAGGATATGATTCAACTCATAGTGGATGAATAATGATTAATCAAGGCTATAACCATATTTGCAAATCTCAAATAAAAAACTAAATCAAATTATCCATTTTACTGAGAAGTCATATTTCTATGGCATTTTTAACCTCATGGAAAATTATAAGTTATATAGATTTAAAAAAACAAAAGTTCTTCTATCCTTGAAAATATCCTATCTTGTGTAACTCATGTCTTTTTGTACATTTGATTTTTCTGGGTATGCACTAATACACAAATAACTTTAAAGCCTATGTTTTAAATCTGCTTCAGTCTACTTCTATATTAATTTTAAGGGGCTTAATACCCCAGTAACTTTGGATCTAAGATGAAAAAGAATACACATTTAAATGGAATCAGTTTTTTCTTAATTCCCTTTTCATGTTCTATTTTATCACACACTTCTTTTTAATCTTCCATAATGTCTATATGTATATATTTTGTAGGATATGATTTTTATTAAATATAAGGCTTTATAAGGAATGGCACATAGCTTTGCCTGCACTAAAAAAAATAACTTGGGGAAAAGAAAATATTGAGAAATTTCATCAAAATCATCTTTTTAAATGAATAATTAGACCACTATAAGGAAGTAATGGCTATAAGTTGGTTGTACTGTTAGTTTATATGTCTTTTAAAAAGTTTTCCAGACAGCTTGTGATACTTTGACATTCAAGTTACTTTAGAATGATTTAATCACTCAATAGGCTTAAGACATCCAGAAGGAAAATCAATGCAGTTATATCATTCCAGGAAAAATAAAATAAAAAAACCATTTTTTCATAAATGCATAATGTACCATAAGAAG
The DNA here is from genome assembly GCF_905146905.1 of Nyctereutes procyonoides. NCBI lineage: Eukaryota > Metazoa > Chordata > Mammalia > Carnivora > Canidae > Nyctereutes > Nyctereutes procyonoides. The sequence continues at coordinate 67,297 of NW_026575158.1, read as the reverse complement.
AAATATAGCTCTTAGATGAATTATTCAAAAACTTTTCTTCTGATAAAAATAGATGCTTTGGATAGACTTTTATTTAGCATATTGAATCCTCTTTGTTCCATTTTAGAAATATCACCAAATCTTTTGGATTTTTGACCCTTTTCAGTCTACTATTCTTTACCATTTTCTACCTTATCAATTAAAAATGAAATAATCTCTTATCAGAACCACTTCCATATTTCCCTAAATGAGATAAAAAAAAACACTCTAAAATACATTTAAAAAACTTCTCTCATTGAAACCAGATTAATTACTTTAAAAACAAATCTAATAGCATTACTTATCTTCTTAAACATTGTTAATGGCTTTCTTTTACTATAATAATAATATAATAAATATAATATAATATAAATATGGGCTCCGTAATACTGAACACCCATGTTCACAATCTAGCCTAATGTCAAGCAAAATGTAAATGCTTTTGCAGTATGTTTTTGATATTTCCTTTCTCTCCAGATTGAATGTGTGGAATTGCCTTCGCTTTCATGCCACAACCACTTTTCTTATTCTCCAACTTACTAATCCTCCATTCCACATCCTTGATACTACCTTTCATGTCTTTGGTGTAGAATCAGATGACAAAAAATGAATAACAATAATATTGTGATTCTACATATTACTTTATTTTCAAAAATGTCCCAAAGACAATGACATTAATTAGGTTAACATGATGAATCTTTTTGTGGAATTACACATTCTGGAACATCTTAATGATGGAGATTTGTTGGGTTCATGGGATTTTGTTTGTAAACATAGATATTTGCCATGTATGCAATCACCTAATGCCATTTTAAATTTCTTACTTTGAAATACGTGCAGACAATGTTGGAAAAATATTTCTTGATATGATGACACATTGAATAACAGCAAAAGATTATTGACCAAAATTCTTGCAGAAAATTCAAATACTCAGTGTTAAGAAGCATCTTAAAAGTAAATATTGAAAAGAATTCCATTAGAGGAACAAGTGTCCAATTATAAAATAAATGTCATGGGGGGGGAAAGTAAAGCATTGTGACTATGATTATTAATACTGTATGGTTAATAATACTGTAAATATAGTGTATGTATATTGCATATTTGAAAGTTACTAAGAGACTAGATCTTAAAAATTCTCACTACAAGAAAAAAATTTTTATATATATGTATGGTGATGGATGTTAATCAGACTCACTGTGGTGATCATTTCACAGTATATACACTTATTGTATCATTATGTTGTACATCTTAACAACATAATGTTACATGTTAACTATCTTAATAAAAAAATAACTCCATAGGAAATTAAATCAGATTTTATTTTCTTGTTTATGTAATTAGTAATACCTTATTTTTATTTTATGAAGTTTTTATTTATAATTTTAACCTAACCTCTAAAAATTTATTGAGTCTATTCAACCAAATATTCTCAAACACATTTAAAATTAGATGATCTTATCCTAAAATTAATACAATAGATCAGCTTAAAAGTACACAATCAGAACTAACTAAAGATTTATAAATGAATTCAAGGTTATGATTTCATACATGTAACCAGCATAACCATAAGTTAATCTGACATCTAGTTTTATTTTTAATTTTATTTTTTAAAGATTTAATTATTTATTTCTAGAGAGAGGGAGAGAGAGGGAGAGCAGAGGGAGGCGCAAAGGGAGAAGGAGATGCACAGACTCCCTGCTGAGCAGGGAGCCTGATGCAGGGCTCAATCCCAGGACCCAGACATCACGACCTGAGCCAAAATCAAGAGTCAGATGCTTAACCAACTGAGCCGCCCAGGAGCCCCTGACATCTAGTTTTAATATATTTCAGAAAATCCTTCTCAAAAGGCATTAAATGAATGCTTTCCAGTTTGTAACCAAGCAAGAAACAGAATTTCCCAGAAGCATGAAAAGATTTTCTGTAAAATTCCTCAATGCTGTGCACATCATTCATTTTTATTTTATGTTTTTAATAAATTGAAGATTGAATATACTTCAAAGCATATAACTGAGACAGAGTTTCTGGCCTTCACTTTGTCAGAAAGAATGCTTTTTAGTCACTTCTTCATTGAAATACATGAGGAATTTGGGTGGAACATAAATATCTGTTGAGAGTTGAGAATTATGGAATATTATAGCTTGTGTAAGGCTGGGTAGTTGGTACATGGAAAGTATGGGATTGTTGTGCTGAAGAGCTAAGGCTGGAGGCTAAATAAAGAGATTTGTGTACTAACCCAAAGTACATTATTTTAATCCTCTAGGACAATGGCATTCAAAACTTACTCTATGTAATAATAAAGAAATTATTATGAAATACACATTCTCAGATCCTGAATCTTCCACTAGAAATTCTTATTAATATGTCTCAGAAAAGGATGATGAATACTTTGTTTTTACAAAATCCTAAGTGATTCTGATAAAGTTGTATTTGAGAAACACTACTCTTGACCATGAATACCTAAGAGATATTTTAAAAATTGGGTGATGAAAACTGATTGATCTACTACCATTTAACATTGGAGAATATAAAAGATATCTTTGCATATGCATATTCTATGTTAATTTTTACTAAAAAAAAATCATGTGCTTCCAAATATAGAAATAATTCTACATGGAGTACATGGCTGAGAAAATAACACAGAATCTATGACCATGTATACAAATAAATATGCATCAAAGTGATAGATGACATGCTAGTGACATTGAATATTATAAACACTTTTTGCTTGGTATTGAATGTCAAGTTCTCTTTAAAAAATATGAGTTTTTAATAGGGTGCCATTTTACATAATATCCTCTGTCAAAAACATTTACATTTATAATTGGTATATAAAAGTTCATGAAAACTGAAATATTCATAAGGCAAGGAAAAAGTTTTATGAAGAACAAGAAATTGATGGATGCTTCTGTAAAAATGAACCGTCTGCATTAAAAAGTGACAAGTTTTATCACTGTTCATAATGGTGATCTCATACTAGCTTTAAACAGCAATATATAAAATTCTGATGATAAAAAGATTCATCATACTTTATTGCATTATAGAAATCATAATGCTCATTATTTTTATTCATATATTTTTCAGTGTATTTTTATTCTAATATAAAAGTAATTATGTTTTATATTTAAAATATGGATTACATCATTAACATTGAAATTTTCTCCTATTAATAGAAAGTAAATCTCAGAACATGGATTCCTATTAATTTCACTTAACATTTACTATAGTCATTGCATTTTCTAATATAAAATGTGTGAGTTTTTTAAATTTTGTTTAATTTTTTAAATTTATTTATGATAGTCACAGAGAGAGAGAGAGAGGCAGAGACACAGGCAGAGGGAGAAGCAGGCTCCATGCACCGGGAGCCTGATGTGGGATTCGATCCCGGGTCTCCAGGATCGTGCCCTGGGCCAAAGGCAGGCGCCAAACCGCTGCGCCACCCAGGGATCCCAAATGTGTGAGATTTGAAAAATCTCCCAGGAGTATAAATTTCTGAAATGCTCTCTTATTTTATTTAGGTAGTGAATTGTTAATGTAGTGGAGATTTGTACTACATTCAATATTTTTCTTCACTGTATTTCCAAATTATTTTCAATTATCAATCAATGTTCCCTTAAAGATTTGCATTATTTTTTATATTCTATTTCTAATTCTAGACTTAAAGTTTCTCCTTATAAATGCATGCTCTTATTTTCATATAATGATACTAATGATTATTCAACATTGCTTGAGATACTACACCCATTGAATTATTGACCATTACTCTTTTATCAAGAAAATAGATCTACAATAGAAAAAAAAATTGTTTTACAAAGAAGCTTTTTTTTATTTTTATTTATTTTATGATAGTCACACACACACACAGAGAGAGAGAGAGAGGCAGAGACACAGGCAGAGGGAGAAGCAGGCTCCATGCACCAGGAGCCCGACGTGGGATTCGATCAAAGAAGCTTTTTTATTGTTTGTTTTTAAGCTTATAAGCAAAAAATATTTTGAAATGAGAGATCTAGACTCTTGAGAGAAGAAATACTTCAGAAGATCCCCAAAATTTGGTTTTAATATCAAAAGTTAGATCTAGGGTGAATCAAACTATATGGAATTTTTGCAGTGCACCAGTAAGATGAATGTATAAAGAGTTTAGGAGAATTCTCCTTCCCTAACTCTAAGAGACAAAACCAAAACAATAATGGAATTCTTAATGGGAACATTTCTAAACTCTTAAAATAAATATTCAAATCTGCCCAAAATAGATATGGCAATGGGAAATGAGAGAGTACCTGCTAGTAGAGACTCCAGAGTTGTTGTAACCAGTGTCCGACTTCTCAGGGTGGAATAATACACCTCACAGAAAACCTTCATTTCAGGATGGCACTTGAGTAGTGGTGACAGCAGCTAACAGTTCCTGAAACTAGTCCAAAGTGTGAAAGGTCAAAAAGGACAGCAGATCAAAGGGGATCCTAGAGTTCTTATCAGGGAATACTTAGCACATGTATTCTTCTTGATAATTGAGACACTTTTGGTCTCAAGGATATATTAGTGAACATCAATGAGAAGTGAGATGAAAACGTATAGCTCACTGGGGGTCAGTGGTGGCTCCTCATGTATGAAAGCACACATATTTCTCATTTAAGTCTCTATGAGTTTTGGGAATACAATTTTATTAGAATTCATAAGTATAAATATTTGTATTTCTGAGGCTACAAAAAATTCTTTTAAAAAATGCCTCTGCACAGACCTTAAATGTAGATATAGTATCAAGGAAAATGCAGAAGTTATCTAAATAGTTTATCCTGTAAACAATTTGATTCCCACTGTTTTGTGTTTTCACACACACACACACACACACATATATATATATATGCTACACCATTTTATATAATCTTTTCATATGTGATATATGAACAATGAGATATGTTAGAATTTAGAAGTGTTTCATACCTGGTTGGAATGCTTTCAGAAGAGGTTTAACAGACTTATTTATGAATCGTTGCTCTCTTAAGTGAATATTATTCATATCAACTATATTAAGTCTGTATACTCATTATGCATGTATTATTATGTTTTAACATACAAAAAGGAAATCTGTGATTCTGGCCACATCCTTTGGGCTCAGTATAAACAAATACATTACATAGAGTACATAATTAACACATTTCTTTTACCTGGTCCTCCAAATTTTATGTGTAAATAAAGTCTTTCCTTAAACTTCTCTTATGTTTTCCAATTGTGATTAGAATATAAATAAAACTCTTTCAGGAGGTATTTATTTATTAAAGGTAAAGTTTTTGTTTATCTATTCATATAACTATTTTATTCATTTTTGTTTAAGGTATAAATAAAGAAGCTTTATAAACAATAGAAATTGGGCAGCCCCAGTGGTGCAGCGGTCTGGCGCCTCCTGCAGCCTGGGTGTGATCCTGGAGACCCGGGATGGAGTCCTACATCGGGCTCCCTGCATGGAGCCTGCTTCTCCCTCTGCCTGTGTCTCTGCCTCTCTCTCTGTGTCTATGAATAAATAAATAAAATCTTAAAAAAACAAACAAGCAATAGAAATTGTAACCAGTAAACATTTGATATCTGGGTGACAACACATAGTTCCAAGTTACTAGAGCATACGTTACAAAGCAGTATTTATGGAGACTTAAGTCTGGAGAATTATGGAGGTCCTTGGATATTTTGCTAAGACATTTGATTCTGACAGAAAAACAGTGAAAGTCTAAGCCCTGGAGGGACATCATCAAATGTATAACTAGGGAATAAATATCTTGAGTACAATAATATATTTGGGAGGATGTTGCCATCTTACTCATTTTCTTTCATTCATTCATGCAGCAGTTATTAATGGGGCACTGTTTCAGACACTGGGAATATAGTGGTAAACAAACAAAAGTCTTATCCTTATGGAACCTACATTCCAGCAAGAGACTCAGGATATAAACAGATGAACAGTAATAATCATAAATGAAAATATGAAATTCTGAATAGTGATAAATGTTACTCTGAATAATAAAATAAAGCCAAGGAGATCCAACATAATGATATGGTTATTTTAGGAAACTTATTTTAATAGGGAAATATAGATCAGAAGTAAATCTACTAGGGAGACAGATATGGCACAATACATGAAGAAATATAAACATATCACATTTCTCAAACATAATGATCTTAGGACCCTACACACTTAAAATTACTGACGATCTTAAAAGGCTTTTGTTTATCTGAATCATATCTATGTCTATGTGCCTACACCAATGACTACAGCCACATCTAAATCTATATCTGTATCTATATGCCCATATATTGATATCATCTTTCTATATATATATCTTATTAGGAATTAAAATTAATATTATAAATATTTATTAATTTATTTTAAGATAACAGTAGGAATTCTTAATATGTAATAGAAAATATATTTATAAAAGGCAACTCTTTTTCAAACCAAAAAAATATGAGGAGAGTTTTTTACATTTTTACAACTTTAATTTTAGGTGACATAGAATCTATCTGGGTTCCACAATCTATGTACCGCAATGTGTTGCTTAGGTTGAAGTATATAAATATGGCCTCATGCAGATATGTAATTGGAAAACTAGTATTTTAAAAATCTTTTCAGATAATTATGAATATTCTTTGTTGATACTATACCAAAACTCAACAAGCAGTTGTTTCTTAAGTTACTTTCAATGTGGAATTTGAAATCACATCAATGAGTTTCTCATGCTCTAGTTCAATAAAATCCATTGATATATCTTATAGTTTCCATGGCTATTTTATCTATATATGACTTTATAACATCATATATTGGTCATTTGGAGAATACTGATTCACTGAGTCATATATGGCTTAGTGAATGTTGGTATTTTCATTATAAAAATACCAGATAAAATTGCATTTGTTATGATCACCACCAATCACATGAAAAAAGTCTTTAAATATTTACAAATGTTATATCCTCTTGTTGGATTATCCCCTTTATCATTAACTAACACCCTTCTTTGTCTCTTATTACAGTCTTTTTTTCCCCAGTCTATTTTGCCTGATATGAGTAAAATGCTCTACCTTTCTTTTGATTACCATTTGCTTGAAATCTTTTCTTCCATACCTACACTTTCAGTCCATGTGCCCTTACATCTAAAGTGTGTATTTTAAAGGAAACATACAGATGGATCTTGTTTTTTTTTTAATCCATTAACCATTTGTCTTTTGATTGGGGAATTTATTTTGTGTATATATAGGAGTACCTAAGTACACAAAGCAAATACTAACAGACATAAAGGGAAAAAATAAACAGCAATAAAATAATAGTAGTGGACCTCGATAGACATAAAGGGAAAAAATAAACAGCAATAAAATAATAGTAGTGGACCTTGATACCCTATTCACATAAATGGATAAATAGTCCAGACAGAGAATCAGTAAGGAAACATCAGCGTTAAAGGATATATTAGACTAGATGGACTAATAGATAATTTGCAGAACATTACATCCCAAAACGACAGAATACACATTCTCCTCAAGTGCCTGTGGAACATTTTCTAAGGTAGATTGTGGAGGCTGAGAAAATTAAGGCCATTCCACCTTAAGTTCAGCATTAGCACAAGTACAGCCATCTCAGGCCCCTGTGAATAAGAGCTGAACTTGACCTTCTTCAGTTAAGCCCCATATTAGAATGAGAACAGAGCTCAAGGCCTGAGGCTGAAAGTCCCATATCAGAATGAGAACAGAGCTCAATGCCCTTGAGAGCCCCGTATCAGAATGTAAACAGAACTTGAGAAATTCCTCCACCCCTTCTAGAGGTCCCCTAGACCAGCCATAAGACTAAGCTGGAAGCCCCCTCGGGGTCCAAGTCCCTGCTCCGCTGTGTCGGGTACACTTGGACCCAAGCTGGAGCTTTTAAATAAACCCTCGTGTTTTTGCATCGGTGTTGGCTCCTTGGTGGTTTCTCGGATTCGCGATTTTGGGCACAAAAAGATCATATATTAGGTAACGAAGCATTAGTAAATTTAAGAGTATTGAAATCATATTAAGCATCTTTTCTGACCACAATAGTTGAAAATAGAAATTAATTGCATAAAGGAAACTGGAAAATTTGCAAATATGTGAAATTAACTTGCTACTGAACAAGCAATGGATCAAAGAAGAAATCAAAAGAGAAAACAAAAAATAGTTGCAGACATATGAAAATAAGAAATGTAACATACTAATATTTATGGGATGCAGTGAAAGCAATCCTAAGAAAGAATTTCATAGTAATAAATGTCTACCTCAAGAAACAAAAGCAGTCTCAAATAAACAATCTAACTTAAGACTTCAAGGAACTAGAAAATGAAGAGCAAATGAAGCCCAAAGTTAGTAGATGGAAGAAAATAACAAAAACTGGGTCAGAAATAAATGAACGATTAAAAAGATAATAGGAAAGGGGGTCTTGGGTCAATTAAGTGTCTGCCTTTGGCTTGGGTCATGACCCCAGGGTCCTGGGATGGAGCCCCACATCAGGCTCCCTGCTCAGTGGGGAGTCTGCTTCTCCCTCTCCTCAGCACTCCTGCTCTCTCTTGCTATCTTTGTCTCTGTCTCTCTCTCAAGTAAATAAATAAAATCTTTTTAAAAAATTTTAAAAATCAGATAATGGGAAAGATATCAAGGAAATTAAGAGCTAGTTCTTTGAAAAGATAAATAAGATTGATAAAGTTTTAGCTAGACTCATCAAGAAAAAAAGAGAAGTCAAATGAATAAAATCATAAGTAAAAAAGAAGGTGATGCCCTAGGAATACAAAGCATCATAAGGGACCACTATGAATGATTATGGACCAAAAAATTGTACACTGGAAGAAAGGGATAAATTCCTATAAACACACAATGTGCCAAGACTGAATCACTATGAAAGAAAATCTGAACAGACTAAACACTAGTAAGGAGACTGAATCAATAATCAAAAACCTCTCAACAAACCAAAGTCCAGAACAAGATGTTTTCATTAGTGAATTATACTAAACATTCAAAGATAAATTAATACCTATCCTTCTCAAACTCTTCCAAAAATAAGTTGGGCACAGAGCTCTTTCAAATACATTTTACAAATCCACTATTAGCTTATATCAAAATCATATAAGGGTATCACAGAATAAAATTATAATCCAATATCCCTGATGAGTATTGATGCAAAATTCCTCAGCAAAATATTAGCAAACCAAATTAAAAAAAGAATACATTACAAGGATCATACACAATGATCAGGTGTGATTTACTCCAGGGATTCAGGGATGATTCAACATCCACTAATCAATCAACATGACACATCATATTAACAATATGAAGGATAAAAATAATACAATCTTCCTGCAACTCAGTAGCTGCAGGAAAAACACCAAACATCAATGTTCAACATACATTATGATAAAACCTCTCAAAAAGTGGGTAGAGAGGGAACATAACTCAACATAATAAAGACCATATATGACAAACCCACAGCTAACATCATACCCAATAATGGAAAGCTAAAAGTGTTTCCTCTAAGATTAGGAGCAAGACAACGATGTCCACTTTCACCACTATTATTCAACATAGAATCGGAGGTCCTAACCACAGCAATGAAGTAAGAAAAATAAATAAAGATACATAAATTGGAAAGGAAGAAATAAAACTGTCAGTATTTACTGATGGCAGTGTATTATATATAGAAAACCCAAGAGTCATCAAAAACTGTTAGAACTACTAAACAAATTCAGTAAAATTGTAGGACACAAAATCAATACACAAAAATCTATTGTGAAAAACAAACAAACAAAAATCTATTGTGTTTCTTTACACAAATAACCACCAACTATCCAAAAGAGAAATTAAGAAAACAATTCTGTTGGGGAGCCCATTTGGCTCAGTTGGTTGGGTGGCAGCCTCTTGATTTCAGCTCAAGTTATGACCTTAGGGTCCTGGGATCAAGCCCCATGTCAGGCTCTCCACTAAGCAGGGACTCTCCTTGAGAATTCTCTCCCTTTCCCTCTGCCCTCCCCCCACCTTTCTCTGTCTCTAGAATAAATAAATCTTAAAAGAAAAAAGCAATCCTATTTACAATTGCTCAAAAATAATAAAATAGTTAAAAATAAATTTAAGCAAGGAGATGAGAGATTTATATATGGAAAACTAAAAGACATTGAAAGAAATTGAAGACAACACCAATAGAAAGTTACTTCATGCTTATAGGTTGGAGAAATTAATATATTAAAAATATCTTTACTGCCCCAAACAATCTCCAGATACAATTTAATTCCTATCAAAAGTTCAATGATTTTTTTCACAGAAATAGAACAAATTATCCTAAAATGTACATGGAACCACAAAAGACCCTGAATAGTCATAGGAATCTTGAGAAAGAAGAGCAAACCTGCAGCCATCATTCTCTCTGATTTCAAACTATATTTTAAAGTTATAGTAATTTAAAAAATGTAGTATAGACATAAAAACAGACATATAGATCAATGGAACAAAATGGAGAACACAGAAATAAACCCACTCATACGTGGTTGATTAACTTATGACAAAGGAGCAAAGAATACATAATGAGGGATGAATAGTCTTTTTAATTAATGATCTAAGGAAATTGGGACAGTCACATGCCAGAGAATGAAACTGGGCCACTATCTCACACCATACACAAAGATTAACTCAAAATGGGTTAAAGACTTTAATGTGAGACTTGAAATTATAAAATTCCTAGAAGAGGAATGCCTGGGTGGCTCAGCGGTTGAGTGTCTGGCTTCCACTCAGGTGGTGATCTTGGAGTCCTGGGTTTGATAAACACATCGGGCTTCCCACAGGGAGCGTGCTTCTCCCTCTGCCTATGTCTCTGACTCTCTCTCTCTCTCTGCCTCTCACGAAAAAATAAAAATCTGTAATAAATAAATAAATAAATTAATTAATTAATTAATTAAATTTCTAGAAGAAAAATAGGCAGTAAACTCCCTGACACAGGTCTTGGAGATGATTTTTAAAATCTAACACCAAAAGCAAAAATAACTAAGTAAGATTACATTAAACTAAAAAGTATCTGTACAACAAAGGAAATCATCAACAAAATGAAAAGGCAAACTACTGAATGGGAAAAAAATATTTGTGAATCATACATCTGATAAGGGGTTAATATACAAAATTTATAAAATACTCATACAACTCAATGGCAAAAAAATCCAATTTAAAAAAATGGGCAGGAGATATGAACAGACATTTTTTCAGTGAAGACATACAGATGGCCAATAAGTCTGTGGAAGGATGTTCTACATTATAACTCATCAGAGAAATGCAAATCAAAATCACAAGTAGCTATCACTCCATATCTGTTAGAATGGCTATTCACAAAGCCAAAATATAACAAGTGTGAGTGAGGACATTGAGGAAAGGTAATCCTTGTGCACTGTTGGCAGGAATGTAAATTGGTGCAACCACTATCAGAAACAGTATGAAGGTTCTTCAGAAAATTAAAAATTAAACTACCATATAAACCAGCATTCCACCTCTACGTATGTATTCAAAGAAAATAAAAACATTAATTTGAAAAAAAAATATGTGCACCTCCATGTTCATTGCAGCATTCATTGTTCATAACAGCTAAGATATGGAAATAATCTAAGTGTCCATAATTGGATAAATGGATAAAGAAATTGTGGTATACATATACAGTGGAATATTGTTCAGGCATAAAAAAAGAATAAAATCTTGCCATTTAGGACAACATGGATGGACTGCAAGGGCATGATGCTATGTGAAATCTAAAGGAAAAAAAACTATAAAACCTCCAAAACTAGGCTCATAGATACAGAGAACAGATTGGTGTTGTGAGAGGTGTGGCAGGGGGAGGAAGGTGAAAGAAATGTGTAAAAAAAATATATATATATATGTATATGTATATATACATATAGATATTAGTTAATATAAATTTTGTTATTCATAAAATGTTAAAAAAAGAAAAGAAAAAGGTCTTTAAATAAGGGAAATATTTAATATCATAGTGGTCAGGACAAAATTTCCAAAATTCCAAATGCTTGAATTAATACTTCTCTGGCTTTTTACCTTGAAGTGATAGGTGGATTCACTCCATTCATTTTTGACAAGGTAGCTGTCAAGTCCCAATATATATAGTTGAACAGTTATTATGAAATAAAATAGTGTTCTATTAAAAAAAAAAGCAACTATTTCAACTCAATCACCCAAGTTGTTTTCCTTGAGACAATCTTTATACTTGAGCATACATCAGAAACGCTTTCCATATGCTTCCTATTTTACCATATAGAATATTAAAAAGGTGCTTACTCAAGACTCAATATTCAAAAAAATTTTACTGCTTCATCAAGTATATTTTTAAAACAGACTGAATTTTGTTGTTGTTGTTGTTTAGCTCTGTGAGTGTTGGTGAAGAATTCGATGATTTTTAGTATGACTCAGTGCTGCCTTTTTGGTTCCTACAGTGCCGGTACATTTATATCCATACCAAAGTCAACATGTCAAAAATGGCAAAGAACATCATAGTACTGTGAAGAATACAGTTTTGAACTACCAGATTCCCAGTTGCCCAAAGCTCTACCTATTTCTTGATCGTCAATGACTCTCCTTGGTCGTCACATGACTTCTATGTTGGATTGTGCAAGAGGGTTGAGTTGATATAACCCACTCTTTATCAAAAAGTTTTAATATTACAATTTGGTTTAGCTTTGTCTTGTATTCTTTTGTAAAATAGATTAAACAATATACTTCCAAAGCTTGAGTTAATTATTTGCCAAAAGCAATCTCTCCAGCCAATGATAGTCTTGGAAAGAGACGGTCTGAGATTAGAACAGAAGAGCAGTAAAGAGCTTATGGAAAACTTATACCTAGTTATACATTTTTCTCTCCTTCTATCAGATGTAGTTTCATTTCATAAAGGGATTAGTACCCTAAAAGCTTTGGGTAAGATAAGCATCTCAGCTGGTATCTGTTTCCAAATGCCTGCATATCACATGCAATGTCAGATAGCTAGTGAGAGTAGCTGTAGCACAGTTGAGATACACATGTACAGAAGTCTCTCATTCCTGGCAGTTTATTTTGGGAGAACCCTGGAAAGGTCATTCTTACATTTACTGAACCAGCCAATACACAGAGACAATTTTAATATTTGTCACCTGTCTCCTCATTCTTCATGTTGCTTCACCACTTCTGAGAACATGAGTGGGCATGAATCAGATTGAATTTAGAAGTCATCAAAGTGGCCTCATAAACTATAGGTTCCTGGTATAATTCTCCTGTATTCCATCATGTGCAACAAATTGACAATCTCCATCGTTTGCACAAATTCCCTATAAAACAATATCTGGAACATTTCCTATATCTGAAATAAAATGCTTTCTGCAATTACTAGCAAATGTCTCTCCTGTTATGTGGCTATCAATATTTTGCTGCTTCCGTACACGTCAATACCTGGGCGTATGCCAGACAGAATAGAAAATTGAAAAGTGATTAGGCATATCTACAGAACTTCTGTGAATGAACCAGCTCTGTCCTCAATATTAGTCACTTTTCTCTCTCCTCACAGCTCTATGTTTAGCTGAAAAAGTACTGGAGACAAGCTATGCAGCCACAAAGTAAGATACTGCCCCAAGTTAGCTAGATCAGTTTAACATCTCCCACCAGTATCTGCATTGATTTTGTTGTTGTTGTTGATTACCATCTGATCATAGTTTACTAACACTAGGTTTAGCATGGAAACTTGAAATGTGGCTGAAATAAAAGTGAAATTTCATCAAACTACCTAGTTCAATTTCATTAAAGGCCAAGACCTGTAACATGTTACTTTAATTCTCTGTAATTATTTTCCCCAGGAATATAGTCATTGTATCCACCTCTTTTTTTCTTTAAATCTTTTAAAAGAGTTTTATTTATTTACTCATGAGAGACAGAGAGAGAGAGAGAGAGAGAGAGAGAGAGAGAGAGAGGCAGAGACACAGGCAGAGGGAGAAGCAGGCTCCATGCAGGGGGCCCGACATGGGACTTGATTCTGGGTCTCCAGGATCACACCCTGGGCTGAAGGCGGTGCTAAACCACTGGGCCCCCCCTGGGCTGCCCCATTGTATTCACCTCATAAGGTGGTTTTTGAGATTAAGTATATTAAATGAGGATAGAGAAAATTATCTGTCCCTAATAACTGTTTAAAAAATATTATTTTGTCATTATTATTATTATTTATACTAGTTTATATGTTCAATCTTCTTAGTTAATTTAGCAAATGTATTGTAGCATGCCTACATTTATACCTTAATTTTGCTTTTTGATTCATAATGATGAATCATGATGTACTAGTAGCAGGGTTGTTTTCTTTCTAATTTAGCTTCTAGATGTGTGCCTTTGGCTGCAAAGCCTGAGGCAAAAATTGCTCAAATGCATTTTCAAGAATCTAAAGTATAGAACTAAAAGCATCCTTCTCAAAAAATTGTAGAGGATAAAAAAATATAGCGCGGCCGAAAATTATAGATCTCTTTCCAAGACTATCACTGGCTGAAGAGATTGCTTTTGGCAAATAATTAACTCAAGCTTTGGAAGTGTATTGTTTAATGTATTTTAAAGAAGAATACAAGACAAAGCCAAACCAAATAAAACCTTAACAATCATTCTTTGGATATATCAAGTTAGGGCTGTGAAATAAGAGTAATTGCTGGGCGGCGGATATACGATTTAGTATTTTAAAAAAATGCAATTATAATTGAATAAGGATGAAATAAGATTGTAATAAAACACTGGTAATTTTTGGAGTTTAAAGATAAAAGCTATCATCTCCCTCGTCTGTTGGACAGACATGTGTTTTTGGCAAACACCTTGAATTTTGCCCGGGGCCCTATTACAGCCATCCTTATCTACATTTCATACAGAGAAATAGAAAAGAAAGAAAAATCCCAGCCCATTGAGGCAGGAATAAATGCATTGTGCATCTGATATAGTTCATTCATTTCATTGAAAAAAAATCTGGCAACACACCAATATGCAGTGAAAAAAATTTCTTTCAGTGGTGAAATTAATTTCTATTAAAATTGCAAGACTCTTTCCACTAGGAGACTGTCTTTTGTTAAGATGAATCACAAAACAAAACAAAACAAAAAATTAAGAAAAGTGATATGAAAGAATAGAGGAAATTGATATTAACAAAACAATGTATATCCTCTAGTAGTTTGTACTGTTATCTATGGGTGAGGTAATTTACACTACTTTGATGAGCTTGGGAAGGGAAAACTGGAATATTTAAAATATCTCAAAAAAAAAACAATTTACAGGCGAAAAGGTAATAAGAATTTGAGTGTTAAGAATGTACTTAAAGTACATATGCTGTCATATAAACCATGTATTATATATAATGTATATCTATTCTTTTCTTAATAAATTATATATTTAACTGAATATTGATAGTTCCGTTATAATATGATCAGTTTCTGGAGAAAGTAATTTAATTTTGTTATTGATTACAGATTGATGAAGACTGAAACAGAATGAAATGATTTCACATGATCAGAAACAGGAGAAATTTCTTGCTAATGATAACCATTCTTAATGAAAATAATTGATTTTTGTAACACTACTAAAACAGACTTTTCTTACATTATCATTAATCTGTGGAGAATTCTTTATATGAAAAATGCTAGGCATATATCAAGAAAATGGGAAGCAGAGCTAGGATATAGTAGAATCCTTTTCACAGGAGGAATAATGAGCAGATTAAAAAGACTTTCAGATAGTAAACAAAATCATACACACAAACACACACCTCCATAAGTAGAGACAATTCGGTTTCTCTTTATAAAGGTCAATGTCTTAATGTCTTAGTGATTTTTTTGTGTTTAAATTTTAATTGATGACAAATTTTAAAAACTATCATTAAAAGTCCGTTTTTATCTTTTACTTTCTCCTGAAACATGAGCAATGGCTGGATTAATTAATTCATTTGTAGAAAAATATTATCGAATTAAGAAAGCTTTTTTGCTTTTTTTTTTTTTTTTTTTTTTTTTTTTTTTTTTAGGAAATCTACATAGTTAAAAGTTTCTATGGGGACCCCTGGGTGGCTCAGCGGTTTAGTGCCACCTGTCTTCGGCCCAGGGTGTGATCCTGGAGACCCGGGATGGAGTCCCAGATTCGAGTCCTCTGTTGGGCTCCCTGCATGGAGACTGCTTCTCCCTCTGCCCGTATCTCTGCCTCTCTCTGTGTGTCTCTCATGAATAAATACATAAAATCTTAAAAAAAAAAAATTCTAGCTAAGTTATTTTTGTATACTGTAGCTAAATAAGACATATTTACAAAATTTACTTAATAGAATATATAGCCTCTTATTTAAAGGCTATGAAATTTTTCTCACCTTTCTTAATAACTTCAAAAGGTAAAATATATAATTTTTCTTTTTTTTTAAAGATTTTATTTATTCCTGAGAGACGCAGAGAGAGAGAGAGAGAACGAGAGAGGCAGAGACACAGGCAGAGGGAGAAGCAGGCTCCATGCAGGGAGCCTGATGTGGGACTCCATCCTGGGTCTTCAGGATTACACCCTGGGATGACAGCGGCGCTAAACCGCTGAGCCACCAGGACTGCCCATAATTTTTCTTTAAGCATATTTCACAGTGATGGAAATGTCTCAGGTAGGTTTATCTGAAAAAAGAGAGTTGTCAGAATATTTCTACATGAGTCAATTCATTTCTTATATTCTACTATCACTCAAATATCAATTATCCAGAGTCAAATCATTCATTCTTTTCTGCCTACATTTATTATGTTGCTTATTAAGTACTAGCAAGTATGCTTGGTTGAGGAGAAAAAATTGAGCTTTATCTATGCCTTCAAAACACATAGTTTAGAATAAGATTTTAGTGCCTTTTCTTGAGGTCCATACATTTTTTTTCTGCCTTCTTTGCCACTCTTTTGTTTGACAATCCTCCCAGAAAACCACAGAAAGATGAGACTTCATGTGTCAGGATATGAAACACTCAAGCTCAACAGATGCTCTTTGTAAATGGGAATGGTATTTTCTGTTCATCTCTACTAAATGTGGAAGAAGAGAAAGTGGGTAAATAGAAGAGAAAGAACCTAGCTGGAAGAAATAAGAACAACTGGTTCTAGTTCAAAGCAAATGAGAAAACAACAACAAAGCAGCTACGGAGACAACAAATGCTAGGAAGGAAGGGAAGAGATGGCCCTTAACAATAAGATGCATGTGTCTATTTTCTGCAGCAAATTTTTTGAGTCATTTAGGTCTTACATTATTTAGACTAATCTGAAGAGAATATTAAAAAAGAATTTTCAGATATGTCACTATACTTGCATGCTTCATATAAAATAAGATGAAATTGCCATGCTTTGTAATAGAGGTAGAAAGCAGAATGAGGATTACAGTAGTTTGTAGTATTTTACATAGTTTTTCATTTAAATATGTTAGTGGTGCCTGGGTAGCTCAGTTGGTTGAGCATCTGCTTTCGGCTCAGGTCATGATCCTGAGGTCTCTGGGATCCAGCCACTCCCTCTGTTTGTGCTCTCTTTCTCAAATAAATAAGTAAAATCTTTTTTTTAATTATTTTTATTTTTATTTATTTATGATAGTCAGAGAGAGAGAGAGAGAGGCAGAGACATAGGCAGAGGGAAAAGCAGGCTCCATGCACCGGGAGCCTGATGTGGGACTCGATCCCAGGTCTCCAGGATCGCGCCCTGGGCCAAAGGCAGGCGCTAAACCGCTGCGCCACCCAGGGATCCCAAGTAAAATCTTTTATAAAAAAGATTTTATCTATACATTTCTTTTTCTGTTGAATTGTATTTTATGATTTAATTTTTATCATTTGGTATTCTCAGTTTATCCTCTAGATTGACAACTGGATTATTATGTTCTATATTTCATTAAGCATCTAAATCTGCTTATTATGAAATGGTGATTATAAATAACAAAATACTTTTTCAAATGTACTGACCTTGATATGATTGAATATCAATTCAACATTATATTGAATATTAATATAATATTTTTATAGCCTATTTTTAAAAGTTCTATACACTACAATTTAGCCAATGAAATTTATTAGCAAAAGATAGTGCTCTTAATTCTTCCTCACAGGTTTTGCTGAAGAGAGAACCAGTTCCACTAGTAAATTAAGAGGGAGATGAAATAACAATGTGAATGAGGAAACTCTGACAATTCTCAGTCAGTGAGAACCATTTTGTTACTTTTGGTAATGCTTTAAAAATATGCCACATTATAGATAGATCATGTAACTGCTTTACCTGGATGTGGTAGATCCTTTTAGCTTCTCTGCAGGGCCCATTTTCTCCTCCAAGGCACTCAGCCAAAGTGCATCTTCCAGTTTCTTTAGCATTTGAATGTGGCTTCTTGCCTAGTTCTTATCAAGAGAATGTGAGCCCTGTGACATGGATCACTTCTAAGTCAATGTTTTTGAGAAGTATGTTTGTTATGCTATGATCTTTACCCTCTTCTTCTGGCCAGATGATGATGTGGCCTTGGTGGCAGCAGAAATGAAAATGAAATTGCCAGATTCATGGATGTTTGAGTAGAGGAAAGCTGCCCACAAACCAGCTCCCTGTGTGCACTGTAAGCAGGAAGTTCACTGCCACTGTGCTCCAGGCAGTAAACAGAGGGTTTCATGGTGACAAGCGCTAAAATAATTCTAACGTGGTGAGGCTACAGGCTTATGTATTAACCATAAGTCTTTTTTTAGGAATCAGCTTATTATCAAGAAATCAGTAAAACCAAACCACAGTCTAACTTTAATCTAATTCATATGTCCCAATGTTTCTCTACTACATCATGAGGCAAGACCTTTGTGACATATATTAAATATATAAAATGACCTCTTTTTGTAGACGAAACAGGTTGAATACAATAGGCAACTGCATATGGCTCAAAAGTACATTTTGATACCAATATAAAAATCAAGTATGAAATTTCAATGTCATTTTCTGGATTCTAGAATATAAAAAAATACCAGTTGAGTTTTCAATCATTTTAATTCCTAGCCCCCTAAAATAAGATTCCTTTCCCTTAATTCACTGTGAGTTCCAATTTTTTAAAAATCGCTATTTAATTGTATAAAAAGTATATTTAGGAAATTTTGGCTTTTCTTTTTGAGAATAACATTTCCCAACCTCTTAAATGTGGAGGCCGAGAAAAATCAAGGCCATTCCACCTCAAGATTAGCATTAGCACAAGTACAGCCATCTTAGGCCCCTGTGAATAAGAGCTGAACTTTATAGGAAAAACTGCAGAATGTATCAGAAAAGACAACAGAGCTCAGAATTGCCCTCGGCAGAGAATCCCATATCAGAAAGACAACAGAGCCCACACCTGTGGTAGAAAGTCCCATATTAGAATGAGAACAGAGCTCAATGCCCTTGAAAGCCCCATATCAAAATGTAAACAGAACTTGAGAAATTCCTCCACCCCTTCTGAAAATCCCCTAGACCAGCCTATAAAAAAACCCAGCTGTAACCCACCTCAGGATCCAATCCCTGCTCTGCTGTGTCGGGTATACTTGGAGCCAAGCTCGACCTTCCTAATAAACCCTCGTGCGTTTGCATCGGTTTTTGCTCCTTGGTGGTTTCTCGGATTCACAATCTTGGGCTCAACATATGGGGGCTAGTCAGGGATCCGAGAGACCTCCAGGACCCCATCCGTAGATTTTCACGCGTGGTGAGTGCACTCAACTTTTTCCACCTTTTGAGCACATATTCTCTGAGAGCTCTAAACTGTACTTTTACCTGTAGGAATTCCAATTTGTATTGGGTCGGCATTGGCTTAGGTGGACACGCTGGCGGGCCATCGACCAGGGGTCTTGAGGAGACATCCCTTGCCCCTGCCTGGAGGACAGGGTCCTCATCTGCAGGGAGGACGGGGGTCCTCATCTGTAAGGAGGACAGGAGTCCTCATTTGTAAGGAGGATGGAGGTCCCCATCTGTAAGGGGGACGGGGACGGAGGTCCTCATCTGTAAGGAGGACAGGGTCCTCATCTGTAAGGGGGACGGAGGTCCTCATCTGTAAGGAAGGGGGTCATCATCTGTAAGGAGGGCTGGCTGCCAGCCCTTCGGGTTACTTTCTGTCTTGTCTCTGTGGCCACACGGGAACGTTTGTCTGTGTTACTATGTCCTTGTTAACTGTGCATTTGTCTGTATTACTGTGTCTTTGTTAATTGTCATAACTGTGTACATAAGGAGAAGGAAATTTCAAACTTACTGTGGACCAGAATGGCCAACCTTTGGCGTGGGATGGTCCCGAGAAGGAACTTTCCACCTACCTACTGTCTTACAGGTTAAGGCCGTGATCTTCAGGGACAAACCTGACGGCCACCCTGACCAGGTGCCCAACATCCTGGTCTGGCAGGACATTATCAAGAATTCCCCTCCTTGGCTAAAATCACTTTTACCCCCCAAAGCGCACAACTTGGAAAAGGTAAGGAGAGACTCCGGGTCCACCGCCAGACCTAGGGGCAGGTCTCCAGGCTGCCGCGCACAAGCCTACCAATCTGGCTGAAGTATGGTTATGGAAGACAGGGTAAGGACGAGAGTCCAGCAGCCTTCCTAGAGAGAATACTAGGAGAGAAGAGCTTGCAGGACTTATAGTAGCAGAAAGAGTCTAGCAACAAACCAAACTAAGTGACCAGCAGACCTGAAACCTGGCCAAGATCCTGCTGGCCACAACCATGGACGACCCACAGGAAAGACGGAGGCACCTCAAGAAGCTGGCTTCAGGGACAGGTAAGGAGGATGGCCCTGGTCCCTGTCAGGAGCGCAACAAGCTGAACAAAAACCAATGTGCTTATTGCAAAGAAGAGGGCCACCGGGTGAAAGACTGTCTTAACAAAAGACCTAAGGCCCCTGCCAAGATCTTGGAGATGGAGGACCTGGACGACTAGGGGAGCCGGGGTTCAGCATCCCTCCCCCAGCCCAGGGTAACTCTGAGTGGAGGGGCAACCTGTTGAATTCCTAGTGGACACTGGGGCACAACATTTGGTTTTATCACAACCCCAAGGGAAATTGGCAAACAAGACTTCATGGATGCAAGGGCCACGGGCACCAAACAGTACTCATGGACTACCCGAAGAACTGGGAATCTCGGCATGGGCCGGGTATCCCACACCTTCACGGTCATCCCTGAGTGTCCCTACCCATTGTTAGGTCGGGATTTGCTCACCAAATGGGGGCACTAATTTGTTTCCACCCCGAAGGGGCAAAAATCCTACACAAGGAGAGGCACCCTATTCAGATGCTTGTCCTGAGTTTAGAAGACAGATATGGTCTCCACCGAATGCCCTCAGCCCCAATGACTGACATTGACCGTTGGCTGCAGGAATTTCCCCAAGCGTGGGCAGAAACTGGAGGAATTGGGCTGGCCTGGCACCAACTGGCCATATACATAGAACTAAAGCTGGGGGCCGACCCTGTCAGAGTCCGCCAATACCCCATGCCTCTTGTAGCGTGTAGGGGAATCACACCCCACATACGGCGACTGCTGGTCTAGGGCATGTTGAGGCCTTACCAATTGGCATGGTACACTCCCTTGCTGCCGGTTCAGAAACCGCACTCTAATGATAACAGGCCAGTCCAGGACTTAAGGGAAGTCAACTGGTG
The DNA here is from genome assembly GCF_905146905.1 of Nyctereutes procyonoides. Classification (NCBI taxonomy): domain Eukaryota; kingdom Metazoa; phylum Chordata; class Mammalia; order Carnivora; family Canidae; genus Nyctereutes; species Nyctereutes procyonoides. Next base: position 45,662 of record NW_026575158.1, on the reverse strand, counting down.
AGTAGAGGATATGCACCCTATGGTCCCAAACCCATGCACCCTCCTCTATTTAAAAGATGTCTTTTTCAGCCTGCCTTTAGCACCCAAGAGCCAAGATCTCTTCACCTTTGAATGGACGGACCCTGAGAAAGGCATCAATGGCCAGCTCACCTGGACTCGACTACTACAAGGATTCAAAAATTCACCGACCATCTTCGATGAGGCCTTACATGAAGACTTGGGTGAGTTCAGTTCCGAGCACCCTCATTTCATATCCTGTTGGCAGCACAGGACCAGGACACAACACATGCCTGCGAAGCACCAGGGACTTGCTCCAAACCATAGCTAGCAGCTCTAGGATATTGGGTCTCAGATAGAAAAAAGCCCAGATCTGCAGAGCAGAGGTGAGCTACCTTGGGTACAAATTAAAGGATGGACAAATATGGTTGACGGATGCACAGAAGGAAACCATCTTAAGTATCCCACAGCCACAAACTGTCCGCTGGGATGTGCTGTGCCCAAGATCATGAATCTGAGAAACCACCAAGGAGCCGACACTGATGCAAACACATGAGGGTTTATTTAGAAGCTCGAGCTTGAGTCCAAGTGCACCCGACACAGTGGAGCAGGGACTTGGACCCCGGGGTGGGTTTCAGCTTAGTTTTAAGGGCTGGTCTAGGGGACCTCCAGAAGGGGGGGAGGAATTTCTCAAATTCTGTTTACATTCTGATATGGGGCTTCCAAGGGCATTGAGTCTGTTCTCATTCTAATATGGGGCTTTCTAGGGCGTTAAGCTGTAAGCTGTTTTCTTCCTGTAACTGAAGTAATGTAAAGTTCAGCTCTTATTCTCAGGGGCCTGGGATGGCTGTATTTGTGCTAACGCTGAACTTAAAGTGGAATGGACTTGCTTTTTCTTGGCCTCCACAGATGGACAGAGGCATTTCCCACCAAATATGAAACAGCACAGACCATGACCAAGAAACTGCAGGAAGACATCTCACTGAGGTATGGTTTTCCTATTAAGACTGGATCAGACAACGGCCCAGGATTCATCTCTAAGGTAACACGGGGAGTGGCACTAGTACTTGGGGCAGATTGGAAATGACATTGTGCACATAGGCCCAGGAGCTCAGGACAGGTAGAGAGGATGAACAGAACATTAAAGGAGACCTTAACTAAATTAGCCCTGGAGACTGGCGGGGACTGGGTGACTCTCCTCCCCTTCGCCCTATATAGGGTGAGGAACTCCCCATATAAGATGGGACTGACTCCCTACGAGATGATGTTCGGTCTTCCTCCACCTATTATCCCCAATTTAAAACCCGAGGTGCTTGCTGAATTTGATGATCACCAACTTCTTTTCTCCCTCCAAACGCTAAAACGAACCCATGAGCAGGTGTGGCCTAAGCTGAGGGCCCTCTATGAGACTGGTCCACCCCCAGGCCCCCATCGATACCGGCCAAGTGACTCGGTGTATGTGCAGAGATACCAACACCAGACACTTCAACCTCGCTGGAAGGGACCCTACATCGTGATCCTGACCACTCCCAGGGGTCTCAAGGTCGACGAGATTACTCCCTGGGTCCACTACACCCACGTCCGGCCAGCTGACCCACACCCTATTCTCAAGGACTTTGTTCCAGAATGGAAAGGCCAACCAGACAAGTACAATCCCCTAAAGCTAAGACTGTGCCGTTCTCACTTACCCCATTAATGTTGCTTCCCTGTTAGCCATTTAAAAATGTGCACCCAATTCAACCTTGCTTTTAAAGTAGTTTAAGGGTTAAAAAGAGGGGAGCATCTTAACTGTAGAGAGGCTTTTGCAAGCAAGGGGCGGGGGTTATGTGTTGCCCCAAATGAGGAGTGTTGCTTCTTTACTGACCACTCAGGAATAGTCCGGGAATCTAAGGCAAAAGTCAGAAAAGGTTTGGCTAGACGTAAATGGGAGCAAGGACAGCACAAGGTTGGTTTGAATCATGATTTAATCATTCCCACTTACTCACCCTTGAGACCAGCCTGGACCCATGATTGGGTCCTTCCTTAGGTTCCTTTGAGAGGGGGAAATGTGGAGGCCGAGAAAAATCAAGGCCATCCCACCTCAAGTTTAGGGTTAGCACAAGTACAGCCATCGCAGGCCCCTGAGAATAAGAGCTGAAATTTACCTTACTTCAGTTACAGGAAGAAAACAGTTTACAGTTTAATATCCTAGAAAGCCCATATTAGAATAAGAACAGATCCCAAGCCAAGGGCAGGAAGCCCCTATTAGAATAAGAACTGAGCTCAATGCCCTTGAAAGCCCCATATCAGAATGTAAACAGAACTTGAGAAATTCCTCCACCCCTTCTGGAGGTCCCCTAGACCAGCCTATAAAAAACTAAGCTAAAGCCCACCTCGGGGTCCAAGTCCCTGCTCTGCTGTGTCGGGTACACTCGACGGAGCTCGAACTTGTAAATAAACCCACGTGCGTTTGCATCGGTGTCAGCTCCTTGGTGGTTTCTCGGATTCGCAATCTTGGGCACAACACAAACATAACCTTTAACTTAAATAAAGGAAAGCTTTTAGTTGAAGATTTTTTTTCTTTTTTTCTTTTTTTTTAGTATCTAAGTAGATTGAGTCAACAATCTAGCCGTCCTGTATTCTTAGAAGAGAAGATGCTTCAACTCCAATAAAGGAGCTTTGGGTTTGATAGTTTTGTGAGCTGAAGTTAACTCTTCTTTCTTATTCCATTGTGTCTTGCTAAAGCACACTCCTCGGCTGTCAGTTATTAGCCTGATTCTTAAACATCCTGAAGAATATCTCTTTACCTCCCCACCCCTCTTAACTTTCCAATTTCAAATCACTTTTGCTTACATTAATGTGCCTAGGAAGATACCTTTGTATATGGAATACTCTTTTTATTTACCATTCTATTTACTCTTCTCTCAATTTTGCAACTTCACCAGAAGTCAGAATATATTTGTAAACTGATTAATGACTTAAAGATCCTCCCTCATTTTTTTTTTAGTCATTGTTGTCTCACGTTACAAGGATTTTTATGTGTAAATACTTCAGAACCTAAAAATACATAATGTAATATCTATTTGAAATGTATACATTACATATATAGTTGTAATAGGTAAATTTGATCCTAACAAATTTTCTTTTAATTAAATAGCGATATTTAATTCTGTTATAAGACTTAATTCTTTCATTTTTTTTTTTTTTTTTTTTACAAAAAACATTGTTAGTATATAATAGTGATTGGATGTACTTTGACTGCTCATTCCTTCAGGAGTGTTTCTGGACCCTTTATAATAACATTTGTTACAAACTGAGGGTCACTGGAGGGGAAGGGGTTTGGGCAGATGGAGTAACTGGGTGATGGACATTAAGGAGGGCATGTGATAAGTACAGTGTATTATGTAAGACTGATGAATCAGTGACCTCTGCCTCTGAAACCAATAATACATTTTATGTTAGTTAAATGAATTTAAATAAAATTTAAAAAATAATATTTGTTATAGACTATGACATTTAAAGCAAATATAATCTTCATAAGGCCAAAATGGTATTTAACCTCCTTGAAGAAGAAAAATAAGGTATAGCTAATTCTTCCCTCAACTGGCTAACAGCTTATGGGTTAGAGTTATACACATACCAGGACTTGAATCTCAGGATTCCCACCTATAAACCTGTGGCATGTTTACTTTGAAAATTGGGGATGATACTACCAACCTTTTTGACTTGGTATATGGAACAAATGAGATGAGTTGGTTAAAAATAAGAGCTAACATCATTAGGATATTCCAAAAAGAGTACTATCATTCAAAACCAGCTTTAGGAACACATCAGACTCAGTTTCACATTTTGGTTTGTTTTTGGTGAATAGTCTCAATTGTCATATTGGCTGTTTTCCTTTTCCTATTAGGACAGAGCCCCTTCCTTTTATATTAGGGCATCCCACTGTGGCTAGGTCATTATTTAACCATGACAAAAGTTTGAAAATTATTAGCATGTGGGACTTGGGCTGCCACATTTTGCTTTAGCCATTACCAATGGTTTGTTGATGCTAATGTATGGCACCCCGTGGTGATTTTTTCCTCCCTTACTCTTTGACTTTCTCTTTTGTAACATTTCACATGAGGAGCTGCAATGATTAATATTTTATGCAGTTGTTTTTATGTGCAGCATGATAGTGCAGGTTCCATTTAACTCTCCAGTAGCTCTGCTGCCATTGAAAGGTAACTAATAGCTCGAGCTGGGCCGCTCATGGCTCTGGGAGGTCTCCTGTGAAAAAGAAACAGACAATATCTTGTCACATCATAAATTTATAAGGAGTTAATTAAAGGCTTTCCCTTGCATCTTAAACACATTCGAAGTCCCATATCACAAGGAATGATTCCTGTTTAATTACCAATGGCTTGTAAAAATTTGCTGCTCAAAGTGTATTTTAATGTCAGGCAGATTATTACTACAAATGGAAAACTGTGCCTGGAAAATGTCCAAAGAATAAAACTTGCACCAAACTATGTGCATATTTTTTAATTTAATTATTTGTGTAGAGAGACATATAATTTATTATCAAAACTTTTGAAAACTGTTATCATGAGTATTTATGATTTTATTTATCACATTAAACTATAAAACTGAATATTCATTTCTTATGCTATTTGAATTTTCCCAACTAGTAGACTCTATTAACTGTTTCTTGCTGTTTTAGACTATATATTTTTTAAAATAAATGCATGTTCAACAATTGCACGGCTAGAGGATTTGATGGTCAATTTTTAGTCTTCCAAGGGATATTGCAGGAGCATGTGTTTTAATTCTGATGTGGAACATTGTCAATTATTACATATTTTATTGGGAATGGAACATGATAAAAATCAAATTCTAACAGGGTTCAGGAAAAAAAAATCAGTTTAGATTAATCTGGAAGGAATTTACCCTGAAGGATTCTGATTATTTCTGTGGGATAACCTATTCAAGCTAATGTATAATGGATAATCCTTTTAAGTGCTCTTATCAGAAGCCCTGAAGCTGTTTGTAGTAATCTCCATAGATTACAGCTCTTCTGCTGAATAGTAAATAATCAGAATTATAATAGGTAACTATGAGATATGGTGAAATCATTAGGTGATATAAACAGTTTTTCCTAGCATCTGACCACTGATTATCCAGATGCATTTGTTTATTGAGAAGACCACTATTGGCAGATTATAATTTACATGGTAACACAAGAGCAAAATGTACCCCTACATACATTTTATTTTTATTGCTTAAAACACAAAGGTTTAGTAAGGGCAGATACAAAATCTGGAAAAATTCCATTCTGTTATAAAAGGATTCTTAAAAAATAGATACAATTGTTAGGGGGTAATAAAAGAGTCTTGTTTGTTTTATTTTTATTTTTTAAGCCCTTAATCTTAAAGTAAAATATTTTCCACTTCCTATTCAGTTAATATTAAGGTTAGGAAAGTAATTTTTTCTATAGTTTAGGACCCTCTAAGGCTTTTACTAAGCAAAACATCTGCCTATATTTGGAGGTGACAAACCTAGAACAACTCCTATTTTAAGTACATTCAATTATATTTATGCATTTCTGTTCTCTCTCAATCTTCTTTGTGGTTCTAGTATAATCATGTGACTTAGGCCGTCATGAATCCACACTAGATTGTTTATTGGAAGACCAAGGCAAGAAGCAGATGATGTGTGAAAATTTTCTTCTGGGAATGTTAGGGGAGACAACTTTCAGAGACAACAATGTCAGGGGGCCAGGCATTAAGAGAGACATATGGCATCCACACTAAGGAAATTGATTAGTAGTGACTGAGGTGTAGGGTACTGATGTTGTTTGGACATTGATCTTGGACATAGTCATTGATCTGTGCTTAAGTCTGTATCCCCCAGAGATTTGGTGAGCTACCAAATATTTTTTAAGAAGTGCATTTTTTTCTGAAATTGATCAGATTAGCCTGTGTTGATGACCAAGGAGTTTGTTTGTATGGAAATTAACATTATATCTAAAAGTTAGCATATTATAGTATAATATATTATAGGTTTTATGTACAGATCATCTTCCTTGAACATACACAATTGGTAGGTAACTAAAATTCTTTTATTACGTCTACATTTTTCTAGTTTCAGAATTACTCCTTACAAAGCATCTTTGGTAAGGTTTTCGCAAATTGTACTGCTGTACCTTAAGGATGGATTTACTATGACTGGTTAAGATTTAGTTTAATAAGACCAGTCTAGAGGTGCCCTGGAAGCAGAGGGAATGTGATGGACAGTGAAATTTTTGAATCAGGACTAATGAAGAGCCATTTTACTTCCTTTGCAATTTTGCTAAGAAATTCTTAATCACATCCCATATACATTTCTCTTCTAGGATGCACTTACATGTTCTGCTAATTGTGTTTGTGTTTCTTTTATATAACCGTTACAACTCACTCTTATTGATACTGAATATGTATAAGATGAAATAATGTATGCCAACATATCCTAACCATTTACAATTTATAGCAATCTCAAGAAATATGGATACTACAATTTGAAATGAGGGGAACTCACAGTATTTAGTAACTTGTCAGGGTATGAGAGATGCACTGGGTGCATTAGATGTTGGCAAATTGAATTTAAATAAAATATTTTTTGAAAAGAAGGAAAAAAAGGGTGTGAGAGATGATAAATATTGCAGCCTAGATTCAAACCCACGCTTGTTTGCCTCAAAATTCATGTTTTTTTCCACTATATCCTCTGCTGCAATGGGATACGTTATGATTTTATTACTCAGTTTGGTTGCTAAAGGAGTTTTTCAAATCTACTAGTGATACATTCCTAAATATCTCTGGACTTTGTGTTCCCAAATGAGTACTTAAGAGACCCAATTCATCAAAATATTGGCTTAGGTATATAACATTTATAATAGTGTACAGAAAGTAATCCCATCCAGTAAAACATAGACTAAATACATTGACTACATCTGTACACCTACCCCTGCTGCTTGTCTTAGCTGAGCACTTTGTTTAGTTCTATTTCAGAAATAAGTGTTATGATTTATTTCTTGTGCATTTTAGTACTTGAAGAAGAATAAATTTATAACTCCAAAATTGATAGCCCAAGCTCTGAACTGTCTTCTGAATTGTAGATCCAAATCCTGATTGGAAAATTGTAGTGAACTTAATGATGAACACTCCAAAGGATATATCTATATTCAAAACCCAGAATCTATTAGCATAAACTTTTGGAAAAAGAGGTTTTGTTGATATAATTAAGGATCTGGAGATGCATACATCTTGGATTATCAAGGTAGACCCTAAATCCAAGACAAATTTCTTCATAAGAGACACACATGAAAAAGAAGACCATGGGATGATGCAGGAAGACACTGAAGATATGAAGCCCTGAGCCAAGGAATGCCTGGGACCACCAGAAGCCAGGAAAGGCAAAGTTAGATTTTCCCCCAAAGCCTCTGGAGGGACCACAAACTCACAAACAACTTGATTTAGGACTTCTGGACTCCAGAGTGCGAAAAAATAAATTTCTGTTGTTTTAAGTCACCAAGATTGTGATAATTTATTTTGGCAACCCTGGGAAATGAATAGACATTTTTAAAAATATTTTCTGTTTTAATCTCTAACATAATCTATTTGAATGCAGTTTTTCATTCTTGCTTTGACATTTCATTCTTCTTTACTTTTCTGTTAAGTTGAAAGTTTTAAAACTTTGGAGATATTTTACTCTTCCATGATTTTATCACTTAATTCTATCTGGTATCTTTTTTTAGAAGTTTTTTAAAATAAGTTTTTCCGCTTATAAGCTTTTGTAGGTTTTTTATAAGTTCCCTTATAAAGACTTGCTTTTTCCTTTTATAAATTTTTTTCTTCCTATTGCATGCCAGTCATTGTAACAGGTGATAGGGACACAGAATTCTAAGAGACACATAATCCCATAGACTGTTCAATCTAATAAAGGCCTTTAACCAATAATAACATGAATTAAAAAAAAAATCCCTGATACTTTGAATTTAAGTTTCCCCACCCCCAAGATTCCTGACCTTCACCCACATGATATTCATGCCCTGCCTGCTCCATAGGAATCAGGAAATAAAAGTAGACAGAATAAAGTGGATTTATAAGTGAATAAATGAAAAAGAAAGAAGCATAGGGTAGGGTAGGGTAGACATCTTAGAGAGCTTGTGAACAAAGGAAAAGGAGGGGAAAACACAATTAAATTTGAGAAATTAAGTCCTATTTAATGTGGGGCATTCACCAAAGAGAGAAACTCATAAGAGTTCACAGTACCAATCAAGCAATACATAGTCTGTATGTATGTGTGTCAAACTGTTTTGGTAGCAAAACTTGACCTAACTGAGCATATATGCTATATGGATATATTTGTGTGCATATATGTCTGTGTGTGTATGGATAATTTTTATTTTTTTTTACCTAAAGTGAGAGTAGATTTTGCTTCATAAATGTTAATGTTCTTTTTTGTTTTTTTTGTTTGTTTGTTTTTGTTTTTATTTTATGAAGAACTCCTCACATTGTATTGGTAGTGTTATATAATACATGATACAAGAATGCTTCTATCTTGTTAAAATCTGGAAGGTTATATATTCCAGACCTCATCTGTACCTCTTTCAATTTAAAAAATAAAGTGTTTATAGGGGACATTTTTCCTTCCAATATTTGATAGAACATAGCTTTGTAGAAAACACAAAGCAGCACTTTGCAAACATGGCTGTAATGAGACTTCTTGCAACTTCGAGGAGGACCAATGATGAAGTAAGAAACTGGACACTTCAGTATATAATAAAAAGAACAAGAAACTCTTGCCTTAGAGTCAGTCTGTGAGAACAGATATGCTTCCTACTTTCATCCTGAAATGAAAGAAAAGGCAGAAACTCTGGGGTTCTTGGCCTCCCTGACAAAGTAGATTCTTCACTACTGGAGGGCTCTTTAGACCAAGAAATTTCCTAAGTTTCAATGGAGATAATAAGGGGTTTATTGAATAACTGGAGTTTTGATTTGTAAAAACATTTCATAAGGGTCTCTAAATGCAAAGATGACCAGACTATTTGCCTAGGAAAGTTCTGTTTAATTAATATTGCTACTGTGTAATTGTCAATAGTTCTCTCTTTGACTCTCAAAAGCATCTTAATCTGTATAATAATGTATATACTCTAATGGGCTGAATAGTGTTCCCTCCAAGTTCATATGTTGAAACCCTAACCTCCAGTACCTTAAAATGTGGCTGGGTTTGGAATTACAGTCTTTAAAGAGGTGGGGTAAGTTATAATGAGCCCAAATCCAGTTTGACTGATGTCTTCATAAGAGGAAATTTGAACACACAAAGATCCAGGAATGTGTGGGCACAGAGGAAAGACAGATGAGAACACAGCATGATAACAGTTATCTACAAACCAAGGAGAGAGACCTCAGAAGAAATCAACTGGCCAAAATCTTGATCTTGGATTTCTGGCCTCCAGAATTCAAAGAATATAAATTTTTGTTGTTTTTGCCACCCAGTTTGTGATATTTTGTTTTGACAGCTCTAGCAAGCTAATGCATATGTGTACTCTACTTACCTCAGTCTCTTTCTCTTTTTATCTCTCATTAATTAATTAATCTAGTTGAAAAATTAATAAGAAGGAGAGCTAATATTTCGGAAGCACCATGGCAAGCTTGAAGTAGCCACTGTATATTTTCACCATTTTTTTTTTAAAGTAGGCTCCATGCTGGTCATGAGCCCAACACAGAACTTAAACTCACAACCTTGAGATCAAGACCTGAGCTGAGTTCAAGGGTCAGAGCTTAAATGACTGAGCCACTCAGGCACCCCTGTTTATTAGCATTTTTAAAAGAACAACAACACGACCAGATTTGTTGGGACCAATGATCCTAGTATTTGTAGGATTTAATAAGTTTCTTCTCTATAGGTAATAGAATCCCAGAAGCTTGCTGATATATCAGATTTGTAGACTCTCGGGTTAGAAAGGGAGGTTGGATCCCAATTTTTTCTAATTTTACTTTAAAAAATGTAATAACATTGTTTAATGAAATTGTTCAAGGAAGAATTTCTGTAATTTAGTCAGAGTCAGAGTTAGGTTGATGACCTCACATGATCTATTTACACTGACTTTTGACCTGAACATATTTAAAATAAATTCAAAAGTAGGTGCATATAATAGGATAATCCTGCTTCTCAATATTTAAAGAAATGCTCCCAGGACCTTCCTAAAGAAACAGATGCAGTCTAAGGGGAGGTCATATGAGCATTTTGCCAAAACCTTGACAACTGCTTACAGAGGGAATTAATTTAAATTCCTTTGGGACTCTTTAAGCCACATTTCAGTGTTGCTTCAAGGAGTTAACTCTCTAATGGCTGACATATTATATTTGTCAAGAATTTGAATTTGGTAAAATCCATTATTTTTTACCTTGCTCATGGTCATTCTGTAAAGAGAAAATAGCCACCAAAGAGAAAATAGAAAGAGTGCCCATCCTTAATAGGACAGACATAAATATTTTAGTGTGATATTTGGAGTAGGAAGTGTGTCTTTCTCCCAGTAACATGTCAGATTGCCATTTCACTATTAGGGCAGAGTTTTAACTAGATTTGAATCATGGGCCTCCAATAGGATCTGATGAAATTTATGAACCTTTCTCTCAGTAAAATGTAGTTCTATAGACATATACAAACACCTCCATGAAAGAATGCCAATAGTCCTGAAGACTTGCCTTGGAAGTTTCATCTGTCAGGACGCCTGGGTGGCTCAGTGGTTGAGTGTCTGCCTTTGGCTCAGGGCCTGATCCTGGGTGAGGGGATGGAGTCCCACACTGGGCTTCTTGCCTGTAGCCTGCTTCTCCCTCTGCCTGTGTCTCTGCCTCTCTCTTTCTCTTACACAAATAAATAGAATCTTAAAAAAATTTTTTTTTTATCTTTCAGATCTTAGAGGCTTTCCATGAAAAGTAACTCATTTTTATTTATAATATATGTAACCATGTGAGGAATAGCTCCATATGCAATTAGTTTCATAAGATAATAGAAAATAGGTGATATTCAAAAGAGCAAAACAAAATGACCCAGGAAACTATCCTGAGCAATATCTAAGAAAAACAAATTAGCAAAGAAAAATAGCACTGAAGACATTCTGATTTACATATTTTTCTCAAGGGGACTCTGGGATTTGAATTCTAATGGTTTACTTATACCTTAGAAATATATATTCTGGGATCCCTGGGTGGCGCAGCGGTTTGGCGCCTGCCTTTGGTTCAGGGCACGATCCTGGAGACCCGGGATCGAATCCCATATCGGGCTCCCGGTGCATGGAGCCTGCTTCTCCCTCTGCCTATGTCTCTGCCTCTCTCTCTCTCTCTGTGACTATTATAAATAAATAAATTAAAAAAAAGAAATATATATTCTATTTTATAAAAAATGATATAGAAAAAATAGAATGATGATTCTATACCTGAATACACAGAGATATAGATATACCAAGATTGAAATATATAATAACTTTCCAGAAGAAACATGCTAATGCTTTAAAAGCTTTCCCTTTTAAAACTAATATGTGCATACAATTGTTATGAACAGATGTTTGTGTCCCTCCAAAATTCATACATTAAAACCTCAACTTCTTATATGATTGTATTTGGAGTGGAGACTTTGAGGGGTAATCAGATTCTGAATGTGGAGCCCTCCTGAATAGGACAGTGACCTTATAAGAAGAGACACCGGAGAGATGATCTCTATCTCAGCTGTGTGACGATATCCAAGAAGATAGCCATCTGAAAACCAGGAAGAAGGCTTGCATCATGCACTGTTCTGTTGGTACCCTGATATTACACTTACCAGCCTCCAGAATTATTAGAAATGATGTTTGTTATTTAACTCTACAGGTGTGTGGTATTTTTGGTCTAGCCTCCCAAACTAACAAGATAACAATAATAGTTACTCATCACATATTTAAATCTTTTTCTTTTAACTTCTTGAAGATAATAGGATCACTACAGAAAAAGTTCAATTTAAGGTAACCACCTGGGACATTAAGTAAAGAGATCTATTGCGTATTGTTCTTTAGAACAGCTTGTTCTTTGGAAATACAGAGAGTACAGGCAGAGTCACATTTTTGAAGAATGTTAATTTTAATCTGTCAGTTATCTCTTGTTTCCAAGTTCTAGAAAACTCTAGCATAAAAAGAAAAAAAAATTATAGAGGTTATATATTTGAATAGTCAAGGAATAATTTGACCTCAGGCTTGATGTGATTCAGAGGCTCATATACTGTGAAACAGATTTGATTCTAGTATTTTAACTATATTTTTCTTCATGTTGGTTTTATTGATAGACTTATAAACAATGGCATGAAGTCTATTATCTCAGTCTGCTCAGTAGGGCATAACAAAATAGCATGGACTAGCAGGCTTAAACAAGAGGCATTTATCTTCTCACAGTTTCGGAGATTGGAAATCTAAGGTCTAGACGCCAGCATGGTTAGTTTCTGATGAGAGCTCTTCCTGGCTTGCACACTGTTGCCTTCTTTCTATTATCTCACACAGTGGGAAGAGAGAGCTCTGGTGTCTCGTAAGGGGACCAGTCCTATCAGATGGGTGCTAGTATTACCCTTATTACCTCAATTAACCCTTATCACTTCTTCAAAACTCCATCTCCAAATATAGTCACATTGGGGGTTAGGGATTCAGCATACAAATTTTGAGAGGACACAGACATTCAGCCTCTGGACTCCCCGAATTCATGTCCTTCTCACATGCACATACATTAATTCCAACCTGATAGCCTCAGACTCTTAACAAATTCCAGTATCACCTATAAAGTCTAAAGTCCAGAGTCTTATCTAAATATCTTTTAAATCCGACATGAGTGAGACTTGAGATATGAGTCATCCTGAAGCAAAATTCTTCTCTGGCTGTGAATCTGAGACTAGACAAGTGATGTGCTTCTAAAATACAATGGTGAACAGGCAGCAGATTGGCCTTCTGATTCCAAAGGAAGAAATAGAAAAAAAAAAAAAAAAAAAAGGAAGGGGTGACAGGATCCAAACAAGTCCCAAACATAGCAAGAAAAATTCCACTAGATCTTAAGGTTCAAGGATACCCATTTTTGGCTCAGTGTTCTGTCCTCTGGGGTCACTACAATGACAGTATCACTCCAGGGTTCTGCAGAATAGTCACCCCCTCAGCTCTCTGTAAGGGCCTTGTCCTCTGAAACCAGGGACCCTCTTGCCTTTGGTGAGGATGGCAGCCCTCATGATCCCTAAATTGCCGTAGGGGTCATTCTTGCCTTTTCTTAAAGGATAACATGTGCTAGTAGCCTTCTTTCATTCCATCTTATTTTCTTTTTCTTCCTTTACTTCCATTTGGCAGTGTTTCCACTCATATAATCCTATTTCTATTCCTGGCACTTGCTGCATGGGGGCTGAGTAAATTTGTCCTTCATACCCATAGGAATTTCCTTCTCAAATGGCTGTTTGGCAACACCCTTAGCATTCTCTTCAGAATAAGCTCTCATTTTGTGCAAGATAAGTAAGCTGAGAATTTTCCGAATCACCAAGTTCTGGTTCCATTTTGCTTAACAATTCCTTCTTCAATGCATGTTTCTCCTTTCACTTTTTTTTTTCCCTCCAAGATTTTATTTATTCATGAGAGACACAGAGAGAGAGTGGCAGAGACATAGGCAGAGGGAGAAGCAGGCTCCCTGTGAGGAGCCTGATGCAAAACTCGATCCCAGGAGCTCAGGATCATGACCTGAGCCAAATGCAGACGCTCAACCACTGAGCCACCCAGGTGCCCCTCTCCTTTCACTTTTTACTATAAGCAGATAGGAGGATGCAGATTGCATCTTCAATATTTTGCTTAGAAATATCCTTAACCAAATATCCAGTTTCAGGTCTCCCAAGTTTTATCTTGCACAAAACACTAGAATATAATTCAGCCGAGTTCTTTGCCACTTTTATGATAAGGTTCACCTTTCTTCAGTTTCCAACAATCTTCTTTTCATATCCGTCTGAGACCTCAGCAGAGTAGCCTTTAAAGTCCACATTTATAGCAATTGTTTCTTCACGGCAATCATGGCTTTTTAAAGCACATACTTCCAAACATTTCCAGGCACTACTCATCACCCAGTTCCAAATCGACCTCCAGATTTTTAGGTGTGCTAGTACCCCATTTCTCAGTACCATAATCTCTTAGGGTTTTCTAGAAAAACAGAACCAATAAGCAAGAGAGAGAGAAAGAGATGCAAACAAAACTAGAGCCAGACAAAAGTTAAAATGATGAAGGCAAATTTTATTCCTGAATAAAATTGGGCCAGGGGCAAAGAGACCCCAGTATAGAACTGCACTCCATCCTAAATACAGTAAGGACAGTAGGGTGTAAAGCCAAGGAGCATGGGAGTTGTTAGATGAAACTTACTAAGAGGAGACATCAAGTCAGGGGAAATTTATGGCTGAACCAATCTAAATATAGATGTAGATTCAAATGTAAATGTAGTTGTAGATAGAGGTAGATAGAGATATAAGGAATTTGCTTGCATAATTATGAAAGCAGACAAGTCTCAAGATGTGCAGTCGACAAGTTAGAGACCCAGGAAAGCCTATTCTCCAGTTGCAGTCCAAATGCTGGCAAGCTGCAGATAGCTTGGTGTTTCGGTTTGGGTCTGCAAGCGTGAAAGAACCAATGCCTCAGCTCAAGGCAGCCAGACAAGAAGAGTTTCCATCCTATCCTTGAGAGGGTAAGATTTTTAAATTCTATTCAGGCCCTCAATTGACTGGATGAAATTTACTCATATTAGAGAGGATGATCAATCTATTTTACTCAGTTCACTGATTCAATGTTAATGTCATCTAGAAACAATCTCACAGACACACACAAAATCCTAGACCAAATGTCTGGGTGCACTGTGGCCTGTCAAGTTGCTACAAAAAATTAATCATCACAACTACCAAAAGGGGTAGTTTTCTGATCACTTAAAACTTATGCTATGATTCACTGTGTTTGAATCAACTAGCCTTTGGATTAAGAAGGCTACATGTCAACCAGCCTTGACATATAGGGATGACATACAATCCCTATGCCAATTACTACATGTGAGTAGATGGATTTGCACACACTGACTAGCAAATCTGTTAAGTTTCTTCCCTTGAATAAGTCACAGCTGTGCAGATGACTAATTTTCCTTCCTCACAAGATTTTTTGCTTTGTGACTAGGACTTCTGAGCAGATGATGGTTAAGCCACTGCAAAACTGTTGGTAATATTTCCTAAAGGAAATTCAGAATTCAAGGCACTTTTTCTAGAAAATGGCATAATGGCAGGCAAAGAACACCAATTGTTTTCCCCAATTGAAAGGTGATAATTAGAATTTTGTAATTGGTAACCATGTATATGTAAAAATAAACAAAATATGGTAACTCATAAAACATCTGAATGTTGTACTATACTATATATTATAGAAGAATTTCTATTGGCACCAAGCAACATCTACTACAGGTCACCTGTGAACAAAGGGTCTCTTTAGTTATAACTCGGTCTCCCTGGTTAGTTTCTTCTTTCAGATCATAGGATCTTTGTCTATTGTTTAAAAAGAACAAAACAAATAACTGCTTCAATGTCTGGATTTGTACATAAGAAGAAAATCACTGTAGGTTAGGAGTTCTGATCCTTTTTCTGCCTCCATACTTTTGCTAGATATGGCCTATTCTCCTTAGTAAAAGTGGCACCATCATGTAATAATTCATGTATAGGTGAAGGAATATGTCAGGGAAGCATTTCCAAATCAACATGTCAATCATTAATTTATTTCATATATACCCCAATGTTCTAATGTTCAAAACCAAGGATATTGGTAACCCCAAATTTCACTGCTTTTATTGCCCATTCTTAGGTATGGCTCCTTTTAAAGTTAATTAAAAAGATGGAAATGAATTTTTCTATTATATGGCATTTCCATACAGATTATTTGTGCACTGATTGTTAACTCATTTACTGAAATTTACCGATAGAATAAAATTTCTGATGCGATGGAATTGATACTTCTGTTATTAACTATCTGTAGCAAAAGTTGTTGGTGCTCTATCCATACTGCTTCAGGTTTTAACACTGTAATCCTCACCAGAGGACTTCCAACTGGTAACATTTTCATCTCTTTTCTCTGGAATTTCTTTGAAAGATAGAACCCATTCTGCCTCATATATGGAGAGCAGGACCTCCTGCTTTCTCTCGTCCTCAGCCACTTCCTTCCTCTCACCCCCAATAGCTTCATCCAATTACTGACAAAAAATTGGTGTTAATTCCCTATGGATGTCTGGGACTTCCAATCTCCACTGATTTCCAGAATTTACCATTGGATTGAAGTCTAGTTACCTAATAGGGTAATTGGCTGCCTTTTGAGGAGTGTCCCCTCCCAAAATTCATGGCCACCTGGGAACTCAGAATGTGACCTTACTTGGAAATTGGGTCTTTGCATATATAATTAATTAAGAATCTTGAGATAAGATTGTACTGAAGTAGAGTGGGCCCTAGATCCAATGACAGTGTTCTTACCATAGTTAGAAAAAGGCAGACGCATAGAGGAAAGAAAGCCATGTGACAGACAAGGTATGCTGCCACAAACCAAGGAGTGCTAGGGGCCATCAAAACCTGGAAAAGATAAGGAAGGATTAAATCATAGAGCTTTTAGAATGAGTGTGGCTGTAATAACACCTTGATTTCATACTTCTGATCTCCAGAGCTGTGAAATAATAAATTTCAGTTGTTTTAAGTCACCAAGCTCATGATAATTTGTCACAATAGCCCTAGGAAATGAATGCCTTTTCCATCCTTGCCTCATTTCCTATCCCACTATGGAAGTTTCCCTTAATCATGTTCAAAATGAACTACTTGTACTCATTGAGTCAGGGTCTGGTAACCTATATGAAGATACTGACCAAACTATTGTGATAAGTATTGATTTTCTGAATTTCAATCTTACTTTTTCAAATGTACTAAGAATGAGCTACAGAATGGTAGCTACACCTTTTATACATCTGCACTCGCTTTCTGGCCTTTATATGTTGGATAGATGATTTACAGGGTCCTCATTCACAGGGACATATTTGAGAGTTTGTAAACAGCTCTTCCTACTCTTTTCCTCATATTTCTGAAAGCCAGAAGAATGACAGAGATGGCAGTTACCCCTGTTTTTGGCTGAAGTGCAATCTGCCTGAGCCAGGCTTGATGCTCTCTGAGTTTGTTTTAGAATAATAATTATTGTTGACTTGACATAGATCCAGCAGAGAGATCTATGGAGTGCCATCCATGAATGGGCACCGTCTGTGCTGTGAAATACACTTCCTTAAAGGAGAGGTAATTTTATTTTTTAATGTTTCTCCATTTCATAAATAGTTATAAAATATGTTAAAGTTTCCAAACACTCAAGATAGAAATTTCAACAGTAATTCATTTTCTTCCTTCTTAGTTGTTTATGTACATTAAAGTAAATGCTCATCTAAGTATATCATCAATGTTTTGTTAGTATGTTTTATTAACATATATTCAAAAAAATTTCTACTGAAAGTTTAAAATGTACCAGATATATACACCTAATTAAGCACATTAAACAAACAAACAAACAAAAAAAAAAACTTAAAATATAGGTGAGCAGATTCAAATGGTGGTCAGGTTTCAGGTTTTGCTATCTCATAAAACTTTCATCGTTAAATCTCAAGTGTTTTCATTTATTACTGAACTCTGGCCTCAGATTTTAACCACTTCAGCTGCTACCACTGGTCATGTTCAGTATGCCTTCAGCTACTGATTAAAGGGATACCTTTACATGTGGCTCAAATTTTGTCTTCCTAAGATGAGTAGAATTGATTTCTAAACCTAGTGATCATGGTACTTCATGACTCAGGTCCAGCTTTCTAGAAAAACTTTTCATATTCTCTTTGTTCTCTTGAAAATCATCAGCTGCCTAAACCACCCACTACAGCTTCCCATGGTCTAGGGAGTAATACCTCTTTCATGTTTTCATCCCTTGAAAATGGCATATTTTATTCTTTACTTTGAGATCAGTGGCTTTATGAGTTTCAGAAAAAGCTGTGAAGCTGTGATTCTGTGTAAAATTATATAAATTTGTTTCCAGAACTATGGCATGCATATCTATCTTCTTATAGAACCAAAGCATATATTTTAATTAGTTGTAATGGGAAATATTTTTCTGTGAGTAATAAAACATTCTTAAAAAAATATGGGTAAGTGGCAAGAAAGGATAGAAAATATGCATTTATTTTTAATGCAAGATAAATTTATATTAAAGATACTAAATCCATGAAAATTTTATAGCACATACATAGTAACTAAGTCCCCATATGCTGATGTGATATTATTTATCAAATTTGAATTCTTGCAGTATATGGCAAGTTTTCTTGTTAACTATATTTCTCTTTATCTTCTCTTTCATAATTATTACTTGTTTTATAATAAAATAAAATTTCCACAAGAATAAAAGTTCATGCTACAGACAAATGGATTAGCTGAAAATCTCAACTAAGGATAGATTATTCCTGTGTGTTTTATACCTGAGAAGTTAAATGGAAAATTAAACCATCAGCAAACTATTAGAGAATTCCTTTCTTTATAGCCCTTTAAAATATTTATAAGTTTTCGATAATAATGCTTAGATATAAATTTTGGTCATTAGAATTAAATCATGCCTTAACTTGTTTGTTAGATTAATACTCTTTATAAGAATGTCTAAATAAAAGTTCAACTTGGTTTCTGGACAAGAGTTAATTGAGTAAGAATATGGGATATCTAGCTTGTTTTTTCTTGTTAACAGTCAGTCATAGACAGTGGCAATAATCTAAATTTTCAATGTATAACATACAAAGATTTTTTCTTTCCAATTTTCCTTTATTTAATTATGTCTTATTCTATTCCACACTAAGCTCCTCCCACAACTTCACCTCAAATGTAGCCATTTTGAAAATTTTATATGCATGATATTTGCTATGTAGCTTTGTGTGCTTCTTTCTTATTGTTCTTCACTGAATATTTTATTTTTGAGTTCTGTTCTTGTTGACACACACAGATTTAGATACTTCTTATTGACTATTTTATTCCACCATTTACTTATAATCAGCTTCTATGTATCGATTTTTTAATTGAAGGACTTTTAAGCTGTAATGTATTCTCTGGTATTTGTATTTCTATAGCTTTGCAAAAGTTTCTTTAAGGTATATATACCCGAACTGAAATTGTTGAATCATTTGAAACATTTCCTAAATGCTGTCCAGAATGGCTGGGCAAATTCATGTTCCTAGCACTAATGCACAAAGACATCATTTTCTCCAGTCTCACTACCAATTTATGTTATTAAAATTGCATTCTTGTCTTTCTGGTGGATAAAAAAGTCATTTCTAATTATTGTATTAATATGTATTCCTCTAGTTAGGAATGAGCTCAGATATCACTTATATGTTTATTAGCCATTTTAATTATTTCTTTTGTGAGTTGCCTGTCAAATTATGTTAATTTGCATAGATTTAAAAATGACTTACTCTTATGTTACTATGCTTTGTTGCACCTATCTTCTCCAAATCTGTGTTTACTGTGGTTTCCATTAAAGAAAATAAACTATTAATGTCCTTGTGATCAAAATCACATTTTTTGTTTATTGTTGCATATTTTTGCCTTTTAAATAAGAACATCTTTCCCATATTATCCAAAATAGATATTTTTAAATTTATATTTCAATGTCCTATAAATTTGTTTTCACACTTATATTTATTTTTGTGAGATAATTTTATAATTTAACATATTATTCCCATCCCCAGTGAGCAATTCATTCTTCCCTAACTGATTGGTCTGGGTATCATTTATAAGTTCCCATGATATAAATGGTTTCTTTCTCTAGTTTATTCCATTGCTGTACTTGTCTGTAAATATGTTAGTGCCATCAGTTTTGTTTATGATGTATTTGTAATGTGTCTTAATACTTTAAGAGGAAAGTCTTAAAAAAAAAAAGAGGAAAGTCTTAATACTTTAAGAGGAAAGTCTCTCCTTTGTTATTTTCATTTCTTTTAAAGAAGTTCCATATGCAACTTTGTTCTTTCCTATATATTTTAGAATAATTTGTATGTGTCTACACAAAATCCTGCTGAGATTATGATAGAATTTACATTAAATTTATAGTCCAATTCAATGATAGTTGATATCTTTACAATGTTAAATCTTATCTATGACTCTATATTTTTAAATGTTTCATAATAATTTTATTTGTTTTTAGGAAAATGCTTAATTTATAGTTTTATTAAACATAGAGTATCAGTGCTAATTTCTACCATTGATTAAATACTTAACTACTTTGTTAAATTCAGTATTTCTTTTTTTTAAAGATTTATTTATTTTTTAGAGAGAAAGACCACGAATGGGAGGGGCAGAGGGAGAGGGAGAGAGAGAATCTGAAGCAGACTCCATGCTGAGCAGAGCCCAATGTGGGACTTGATCTCACAACTCTCTCGAGATCATACCTGAGCCAAAACCAAGAGACCAGTACTTAACCGACTGAGACACCTAGGCACCCCTAAACTCAGTCTTTCTAACAATTTGTGGATTATATTAGGTTTTCTATGTAAAATGCCATACTCTGCGTTTTCTGTCTTATTGCATTGCTTATGTCCTTAAATCTAATATTTGTAACAAATTTGTAGCAAAAATGGAAATCAGCTGTTAACTCCAGTGGGACTTGACAATATCAGATCTAAAGTGTTTGGTATTGATTCTGGACTAGTTTTAAAATATTTTGAATGTTATCCCTAAATAGTATAAATCTTAATTTTGTTCTTAATTATAAGTCAAATGCTTCAAATCTTTTCCTTCATGTATATTTCATAAGTTTTTCATAGCTAACCTTTATGAGATTGAGAGTTGTTTTTTCCTCTTCTCTTAATACCTTTAACAATAAATAGTTGTTGAATGTATCAAATGCTTTATACAGTATGATTTTCTGTTGTATTTTATTTGTGTAGCATTTTACAGGGATAGACTTTTCTGATGATAAACTATACATTTATTCCTGGGATAAACCTTTTTTGGTAATGATTTCTTATATTAATACAACATTGGAAACATTTAGCTAATAGTTTATTTTATTTTTTTAAAAGATTTATTTATGTATTTATTTATGATAGACACAGAGAGAGAGAGAGAGAAAGGGAGAGAGAGAGAGGCAGAGACACAGGAGGAGGGAGAAGCAGGCTCCATGCCAGGAGCCTGACGTGGGACTCGATCCGGGACTCCAGGATTGCGCCCTGGGCCAAAGGCAGGCGCTAAACCGCTGCGCCACCCAGGGATCCCCTAGCTAATAGTTTAATTAAAAATTTAGCTCAGCTTCATAGACAAATTGACCTGTACAATTTCATTTTTGCACTGTCCTTATCAGTTTTGGATCAGAATTATCATAGTTTCAAACAATCACTTACTGGTACCACTAACAATAGAAATAATTATTGTATGTCTTGGGCTTTTATAACACAGTAGGCATGTTCTGTGCCCTGGGATAAATTTTGAAATTATACTATAATTCAATGCATCTTAAAATATGACCAGCAAATTTCTTATTTCTTTTCCATTTTCTTTATACAATTATAGTGATTTGTCAAAATTACTATCATTGTCTTTTAATACTGAAGACATGATGGCAGCTAACATTTACTGAACACTTGAAATCTTCCAAGTATCACACATTTATCAATTCATTTATTTCTCACAATAATACTATGATGTAGGGACTATTATTATTCTCAGTTTCTGTGAGAAAACTGATCTGTCCAAGGTCACATAAGTGGAATCAGGATTCAAACCTAAACAAGTCCCTAACCACTATCTTGCCTTTCAAATGATTTTTTTCTGACATAAAAGCAAGATACATTTTCTTTTAGAGAATTTGATAAAATTTTGTTTAATAATATCAGTTTGTACTTTTTAAAAAGTAAAATTATTAATAGGATAATTTCTCTAGTAGTAGTCTGATAAAATATTGCTACATTATTGTGCTATCAATAAGCACAGTTATGATTTTGCCAAAATAGCCTATTGATTAGTAATAGATACTATGCAAATAGCACTTCCTAGGTATGTTTTAGGTAAATTGTAGCTAGATAGAACATAAGTCATAAATCAAAACTATAAGGAATGGGGACGCTTGGGTGGCTCAGCAGTTGAGCGTCTGCCTTTGGCTCAGGGCATGATCCTGGGGTCCCAGGATCGAGTCCCACATTGGGCTCCCTGCCTGGAGCCTGCTTCTCCCTCTGCTTGTGTCTCTGCCTCTCTGTCTTTGTGTCTCTCATGAATAAATAAAATCTTTAAAAAAAACTACAACCCTATAAGGAATGATATAGTCAGATTTCCTGTTATTTGGAATTTATATTCTGAAAGTATTTCTTTATTATTGGTAGATTTAAGAGAAATCATTTAATATTTATTTATTTTAAAGATTTATTTATTTATTTGAGGGACAAAGAGACAGAGAGAAGGGATGAGGGGCAGAGGGAGAGGGAGAGATAATGATTCCAGTCATTTACTCATAGTATTATGATATTAAAAACTATTTATTATTACCATTATATTTTGTTATATTATTATAAAAGACTTTTTTCCCTCTTACTGGCAAACTTGAAAAAATATAATTTTCAATAATGAAATAGCATTTAAATCCCAGGTACAGTGTTTATATTAATAAGAACAAGTCTGCTCTTTTAATAAATGTTATTGGGCAAGTTTGATTATGCTGATGTATTAAACAACACTGAAGGAGTGCATGGTGGAATTATAATTGTGAAAAATTATTTGAAGTGTTTCCATCTTATCAATTTCATTAACCATTATCTCCTGCTGAGTTATAAAATACTTAATGTCAGCCACGGTGTTTGTTGACAACACTTTGCCATTGTGCTTTATTCTACTAGCTCTGAAAAGTCTGTGCTTACTGGATAGGTGAAAAGAGGGTGGCAAGAATTAAACAGGACTTTGTCACAAAAATAATGTGATACATTTTTTTCCTTACCTTGAGATGGCAATCAGACAAAAAAAAAAACAAAAACAAAAACAAAACACAGAAAGATGATTTCTATGCTACTCACATACCTTTTGGTATTAAATTAATGATTAAAATTTATGATCTGCATAGTTTTAATTAAAATACTATTAAACCTTCTGCTATCATAAACACAAATTAACTCTAAATGCTAATATAAAGGAATAGAACTCTCTCACATGTACAGTCCCAAGAATGTGTGATTTTTCCTTCATATCACCCCACTATCAATTTACCTAATCCTTTTTGTGTATATATTTTACACGCACAACATTTTGAAAAAAATAAAATTGTGGAAACTGAAAAAAATTTACATATAATCTGTATCTCATGAACATTTAATAAATTAACAAATACTTATTGATGTTTATATTTTACAAATATTAAAAAAACAATTTATACATACTTTGCAGCAAATAAAGTCTCAAATAGGTAAATGTTGTATGTAGAGGCTGCTTTTAGGCAATAGGATTGAACAATGGGAAGTTGAACAAGGCAGAAGGGTCCACAACGGCCACTAAGCTGAGGCAAACAGGCTCATTAAGCCATAGGCCGGAACTGACCAGTAGGCTACTTACAAGCAAGCACAGTTCCTCATATTACCAAAAACCCCCCAATATGTCCCCATATTCCCTCCCTACAGCCTCTATGACCACCCCCCCACACACACACAGCCTCATTGCAGGAGGTGTCTCTTTTGCTCTCCTGTCTGCTACTCCCTTCTAGTGTACTCAATAAACTTCTCTCTCCTTTGTTCTGCCTTGGAAGAATTCTTTCTCTGCCTGCACAACCAGCCTCCACCCACTCTGGATTCCCCACACTGTAGGCTGAATAATGAATGGCTCTCAAAGATGGTCATCTCACATTTACTCCTCTTCATCCAGTTTTAAATACTTCTCAAATGATTTGTCAAGTTCTGTGATAGATGTTTAAAATATAAATAAATTTACTAAGCTATGATACCATTTTTTAAGACTAAGAAGGAATTCATGGGAAAACAGAACAAAACAAAATAAAAAAGTTAAGAACTAATGTTCCAGAGCTGTTCTATCCAATAAGGTAGTCACTAGCAAGATGTTGTTACTGAGGACTTTATATATGGTTAGTTTGGATCAAGATGTGTTATCAATTGCCTGATATCAAAGGCTTAAGCAGGAAAAGAAGTCTCAGTAATTTTTGATTACACATTCTCATAATAAAATTTTGCATATAATAGGCCATTGTGTTGTGTCTGACATTAAGCTTTCGATTGCCAAGGCAACCATTTCAAAGAGAGCCATCTTGAATAAACGAATTGTCAGCTATATGCCAGCTACTATTAAACAACTAGATAAAAAGCCAGCCTCCCACCCTCATCCATGAAGTTCACATATCAGAAAGCCCTGGGTAACTTAGAAAAGTAGTTTTTCCTGTTTTAAAAACATTTTTTAAATGTGGCTATAGATATTGAAAAATTACATATGTTGTTAACTTATTTTTTTGAAGAGTTCTGATTTAATACATAATCTCTGAGATTGTAAGGGCCTTTTATAGATTGAAATTAAAAAAAAAATGTTGATGTCCTAACTCCAAGTACCTCAGAATGTGACTGTATTTGGAAATTGGGTCATTGTACAGAGGTCACTTAAGATGAGGTCATCAGTGTGGGCTCTAAGCCACCATGACTGTTGTATCAAAAGGGATAATTTTGACACAGAGACAAGCACAGAGGTCTATGCCATGTGGAAATAAAGATGTCAATTGGGAAAAGCCAAAGATTGCCAGCAAACCACCAGAAGCTATGGGAGAGACACAGAGCAGAATCTTCCTCACAGTCCTCAGAAGGAACCAACCCTGCTAATTTTGATTTCAGACTTCTAACCTCCAGAATTGAGATAGTAAAGACACCATGTATGTGGTACTTTGTTATGGCAGCCTTAGCAAGCTAATACAGATTAATGTTTGTTTTTTCCAGAATAATGTTTCAAATGTACAAGTAAAAAGTATAGCATTATAAAGAAAGCCAGTTCTGAAGACATGCTATTATCAAAAAGGTATGATGTTGAAGTGGGAGAGCTTGGTTCTTATCTCACAGAGCCGAAGAATGAATCTTGAGGACAAAGGAGAGTGAGTAAAGCAATAGAAGTTTATTAAGTAAGTATACAGAAAAAGCTCTCAAGAGTGAGAGGGTTGCCACTGGGGGCTTGTAGGGTTGGTCTTTTATTGAAAGTCAACCAGGGAACCTAAATCCTTTTAACATGTCTATTGCTATCACCATTGAGTAAGGACTAGTGAAAAAACCTTCAGTGGCTTACTTCCTTTTTTAGGATCTGGCAATTCTTTGTTGGTTACAAGTAGCTGTTATAACAAGACCCAACCTCTGACACCTAGGACAAGATGGTCTGGTTTGTTTCCTTATCTCTTGTTTCCTTTCCTTTCAACTCCACATTTTTGGGATTTTTGTGACCCTGATTCCATGGCCCCCTACCTATCTCTCCTTACCTAGCCCTGCCTGTCCCTTACTCAGTGTACTAACTTACACGCTACCTTATTACCATATTAAACAAAAATATTGTAAAAAGTTCTAAGGATCTCTTTAGTTCTTATCTTCCCAGAACATTTGACTCTGTTAATGACTTACTCCAGAAGTATTTCTTTCTTTAACTTTACCAATCATAGTCTATTCTGCTTCTTCATCTCCTCTTCCTACCCCCCTCCTGGACTTTAAATATGGGTAATTTTAAGATTTTGTTCTTTAAGCCTTTTCTTTTCTTCCTCTTGAATCCCATTTCATGAGTTACTTTCTGACGAATCACCAGTCATGACACTAATTCTGATTTGTCTAAAAAATTCTATCAACTAGACATTGCTGCTTCCTAACAGGAATCCCAAAGCCAACACTACTTCTACTTTAAAATTTGTATTTGTTTATTTATTTTAGAGAGAGAAAGCATGTGAGCAGAAGGAGAAACAGAGGAGGAGGAGGAGGAAGTGGGGGTGCAGAACCCAAGGCAGGGCTCAATCTCAGCCCCTGAGATCATGACCTCAGCCAGAACCAAGAGTCAATCACTCAACTGACTGAGCCACCCCAGGCACCTCAACACAACTTCTACTTTAAAGCAATCAATGATATGAAAATTCATTATCTTCAAAGGCAAAATCCAGTTAGCTACATCATTTCTTTTATTTTACTTGCCACATTCAATTGACCAGTTTTCCATTATAACTTTTAAAATTTTAATACAAATCACTTTCTCTTTGCATCATTTTCATTTAAGTTTATTTAATTTTCATTTTTCAAAGTTTATTTATTTTAGTAATTTCTGCACCCAATGGAAAGCTTGAACTCACAACCCTGAGATCGAGTCACATTCTCTTCTGACTGAGACAGCCAGGTGCCCCACTTTGAGTTTAAGGACTTTTTTTGTGTTGTTGTGGAGGCTGAGAAAATTAAGGCCATTTCACCTTAAGTTCAGTGTTAGCACAAGTACAGCCATCTCAGGCCCCTGTGAATAAGAGCTGAACTTGACCTTACTTCAGTTAAGCCCCATATTAGAATGAGAACAGAGGTCAAGGCCCATGGCAGAAAGTCCCATATCAGAATGAGTACAGAGCTTAATGCCCTTGAAAACCCCATATCAGAATGTAAACAGACCTTGAGAAATTCCTCTACCCCTTCTGCAGGTCCCCTAGATCAGCCCATAAAACTAAGCTGGAACCCACTTCGGGGTCCAAGTCCCTGCTCCGCTGTGTTGGGTATACTTGGACCCAAGCTCTAGACCCTTGTGTGTTTGCATCAGTGTCGGCTCCTCGGTGGTTTCTCAGATACCTAATCTTGGGCACAACATTCATACCTGGATTACTGAAAGAGCCTATGAATTCCCTAATTCCAACTTTATCCTTTTGAATTTAGGCTCTCTGAGAGTCATTTAGAAATGCAAATTTGATTATATCGCTATCTTGATTTTTTTTTAATTACTATTTTTTTCTTTCCTCTCAACTCCAGTGCATTGCTGTCAGTTTATAGTACAGACATCTTAAGTTCTACAAAAGACACAAGGCACTTGGACATCTGACCCTGACTCACTGAAAAGGTAGAGTGTGCCTTCCCTTGGTTCTTGTTACCTGTAATAGTTAAAATGAAGTAAGAGAGAGTGATGGGACAGATATTGATAAGGCCAACCCTGGATCCTATTGGCTATGGTACAGCCCCTATCCTCATACCCTCTTCCAAAGGGAAATGTTATGCTGAAATAAGATTGCAAAAAGTTGAAGTAATTCATAACAGAAGGAGCAAAACAATCGGAAAAAAGAGAAGAGAGAGTCAAGACATTTCTCCCATAATATGGAAATAACCAAACCGTTATTAAGAAATGGGATATTATATGTCACTCACTCGTTCTTCCACCTCGTTAACCCTCGTCGTTAGGACTTCCAAACGCCGGGACACCTGCACCCCAATGTTTCTAGCAGCCATGTCCACAATAGCCAAACTGTGGAAGGAGCCTCGGTGCCCATCGAAAGATGAATGGATAAAGAAGATGTGGTTTATGTATACAATGGAATATTACTCAGCCATTAGAAACGACAAATACCCACCATTTGCTTCAACGTGGATGGAACTGGAGGGTATTATGCTGAGTGAAGTAAGTCAGTCGGAGAAGGACAAACAGTGTATGTTCTCATTCATTTGGGGAATATGAATAATAGTGAAGGGGAATATAAGGGAAGGGAGAAGAAATGTGTGGGAGATATCAGAAAGGGACACAGAACATAAAGACTTCTAACTCTGGGAAATGAACTAGGGGTGGTGGAAGGGGAGGAGGGCGGGGGGTGGGGGTGAATGGGTGACGGGCACGGAGGGGGACACTTGACGGGATGAGCACTGGGTGTTATTCTGTATGTTGGTAAATTGAACACCAATAAAAATTAATTTATAAAAAAAAAAAAAAGAAATGGGATAAATAAAGCACACATTGGTGGGATCCAAACACAGATCATAGTGCTAAACACTCTTGAAGTCTGGGTGGACTGATGAGAGCCCCTGCTGGACCTCTAACTTTAAAGAGCCCCTAAACAAATGAGGGGAAAATAAAAACACCTCAAAAGCAAGGAGAAACCCATTCTCAATGTAGTGTTATAGTCCCACATTTTAAGCGATATAAGGACTTATGACAGGGCTAGTGTCCCTTGGCCAGATGCCCAGCTGAGTACCAAAGGCTGTATGTACTTGAGTGAGTAAAATGATCAGGAAGTGGAAAATGGGAGCTCTGGAACTCCACGAGTCCCATGCATTGTTTTCAAAATCTGTTGATAAAATCTTAGTGAGGCCTATAGGCTGAGAGGATCCAGGGATGCAAAAAATGATAGAATTAAAGTTTGGATGAAAATTGACATGTATATACAGGCTGTATGCAAAACAATTGTATCTTTTTATTTGCATGTACTATAGGAATCGGTATTATGTATAACTGGAGAATGTTTTCACTACTCAGTATTATAAAACAGAAGGCATATAAATCTACTTTCAGGCTAGTCTTGATTTAACATGCTAAATGAAAACCAATAGGAGTATCAGAGCCCAGGGACGCTCAGTGGTTGAGTGTCTGCCTTTGGCTCAGGGTGTGATCCCGGAGTCCTGGCATCGAGTCCCACATTGGGCTCCTTGCATGGAGCCTACTTCTCCCTCTGCCTATGTCCCTGCTTCTCTCTCTCTGTGCCTCTCATGAATAAATAAATAAATAAATAAATAAATAAATAAATAAATAAATAAATAAATCTTTATTAAAATAAAAGAGTATCAGAGTCCAAGCAGAATGTTAATTTAAAAATATCTTTTCGACAAAATGCTTTAGAATATCATCATCTGGTTGGTTTAGCTTGATTTGGGGAGATGTATACTTCACATTTGGAAATATTGCTAAACTCTTATAACTACTTGGAAGGAGTCATAAAGATCTCATGCAAACAAGAGGTCCTGGTGAAAGCCTGTGAGCACCCCCCAGTAGTAACTGACGGGATTTTGGATAGAGGATTTCTATATGATGGCAATTACTAGTTTGCCATCAGACGTTAAGTAAAACTGCTTCTATGAGGGAATGCCATAAAATAATCTTGAAATTGAAATATCCATAATTTCCTGGGCGATAGCAGAGAAACAGGGAAGGATAGTGTCCAGAAGTGTTCCTTAATAAGATGAAAATGGTTTGTGTGGGAACACGTGACACGTGAAAGAAGACAAAGAGGTACTCAATACCTACACAGGCAGGTAGACTCTCTTTTCCAAGGACTAACACCTGAACTGTTGCTGTTTGGGTGGTACTCTAAAAATAGCTTTTGGTTGACCAATTAAGAGCTGGTTGGTTTATGGATAGGAATTCCTACGTGAATAGATAGCGTGCTGTTTGGAAGTCTAGAACTGTGACTGAAGAAGATAACAACACATCAGTGTGGTGGGATAAAATTCCATGCTGTCTTCCCCAGTACTTGAGGTTTACTGACTCATGGCAGTAAGTAGTCAATGACCCGATCATATAGTCATGCAGGAAGACAGTGGAAAATTGACCTAAAAGTATTACCATACTTTTGTATAGGACAACCAAAGTGTTGTCCTATAGAAATCACTATGAGAATTTGAGAGTTGCATTAAAGTAGGATTGGCTGATGTCTACTCCAAGATCAAATGATGATTAGAACCATTGAGTAGTTTTTCTGATGCACTTGCTTGAGGTGGCCACCTGCATTCATGGTATAAGTGGATCTCTGGGAACTGCAGTAATGAACAGATGTGCTGAATCCAGACATATTCCTCTTGCATCCTGTTTGTTCATTGTGTCAGCTGATTGTTCCAAATGGTGGTTTCATTTCATGATGTGATTTTTAATGACTGTGTTTTGTTTGATTTTGGTTTTGTTTTTCTGTAGTAGTCTCATATTGGGTTGTATGAATGCCACTAGGAAAGAATTTTTCATTTGCCTTTTTAAAAGCTCTGGGAATTCAACCAGTTTGAAATTACTTTTTATGTTAATCACTCACATTCATTGGCAATTCTTTCACTAGACAGGTAATATAAATTTGGGCTCTTCACATATATATGATGCAGTTCTTGTGCCATGAAATATCATGAAAATTCCTAATCTCCTTTGTGGTTTAAATTATGCCTTCCTTCCCCTTCTCCCCAAAAGAAATATGTTGAAGATCCAGCACTGGTACCTGCAAATATAAATTTATTTGGAAAAAGACTATTTGAAGATGTAATAAATTAAAATGAGGTCATACTGGATTTCAGAGTAATTTCATAAATTCAATGACTGGTGCCCTTATAAGGATGTTTAAAGACACACAAACACACAGAAGGAAGGCCATGAGGTAAAGAATACAGAGATTAAAGTGATACAGCTGCAAACCAAGAGATGCCATGACATTTCACTGGTTTTTCAAACTCATCTTTCCTTCTTTTTCTTTTTCTTTTCTTTTTTTTTTAGGTTGCATTTCTATGGTTTGAAAGACAAGGAGGTTCATATTGGCTTAGCCCATGGTATTGTAAAAAGCACAAAGCTCATCTCTGTAACCCCTTCCCTGCAAATGATCCATGCTCTTTATAGTAAAGCATCATTTGCCAACATATCATGATGCTGTTTTTCTTTTACCTTTACTGTCCTCTCTACTGGGATAGCTTTCTCCATTCTTATTTTAACTCCTCCACTTTTCAGCTAAGCTTTCTCTGAATACCCTCAGGGTGAAACAAGCATTTGATTAGCTTATGTTTAGCATATATCAGAAAAATTCAATAAAATATGAGTTTATCAAGGGCACAGGGTATGATATTTTCATTTTTATAGCCCAAGTCTTGGCACAAAATACCGATTTTTTTTCAATGAGGAAATGAGGGACAGTGTTTTTGATGTGCTATCTGTACTATTAATATTAATTATAAATTACTGAAGAAAATTCTATGACTTTCAAAAGCTCTTCTTCTTCATAAAATAACAGAATCAAATAAATGTTGGCTTGCAAGAAATAGTTTGCAGTGTTTTCAGTATAAAGAAGTATATTTTACTATGTATCTTCTAAACAGTATACATTAAGAGATCCCAGCATCAGTTCATTCTTTGAACACAATACCATACTTGGACAGCATAAACCCATATTTACCTCATTCTTAACAACCCAGCCAAGTGAATCAGATGGCCTCCAGGGAAGATTTTCTATATTATTTTTCTTTGAATCCTCAGTGTCTTGAAGAGTCAATGACACACCAAAAGAGCACATAATATACTGTGTAAATAAATGAGCAGGTGGATAGATGAAAGTATACATAAACTTTTATAGTTAAAGGCCAAAGATGACATCTACTTCGCACATCTCTTGTTAAAGTAGGTATTTTTTGAGATTTCAGAAATGCATTGCTTTCAGGGTTGTGTGCCATTTTTCATTTCATATGGCATTACAAAGCTCTTTTCCAATAGTGTCTAGTATTCAATAGACTTCTGAATTAATAATTATTTTGTAGATGCTCATGGTTACATTCTTTCTCTGCCATCTATATCTTTGCTATTCTCTAAAATTTGGCTGCTTTCAGAAAAAATCAAGCTAAACTCATTCAAGAAACAAAGAAAGCTCTTTCCAAACCATGTGATCAAGTTAAATGAAAGAGCTGCCTTTGGCAGAGCAGAGATCTTTTTTGATGAATTAAATTATACAGTCCATTAGAATAGGAAATATAGATCATGCCAACTTGATTTAATACATGGATCATGTATTTGGCCTTAGGACTAAATTATATCTTCAAGAGTTGCTTTTGGGCTGCTTCCACTAAGAAAATATTAATGTCTAAACCTCAAAATAACACCACCTGTTCATTCATTTATTCATGAAATGAACATTTATTGAGCATGTACTAAGAGATAATAATGCATAGAGAAGTTTCTACACCACTAGAGAATGACTTTTAAAATAATTAAATGTTGTGATAATGTCTATGTAATGAGTTAAAATATGTATGAAAACTACAAGTGTGCAGAATATAGGGAAAATAGTTTTTCTTGATAAATGGCCATGAACAAACCAGTTGGTTTTCTAAGATGACCCTTCAATGCCAAGTTTTCAGTTGTACTGAGTAAAAGAATGGACAAAAAATGATCTTAAAGATCTTTCTTGCTAAACTTATATACAATGTTAATAGCCTTTTCAACACAACAATCCAAGCAGATGCTACCAATTATTCCGAGTTGATTGTCCCACAAGACAAAATCCTTTTGTTATCTTTACTGATATAGATGAAATTCTGATGAAACTTGTTAGAGCCTTGCTAAAGAGTAACCTACCAAGAATATTCAGCTCAGCAAACTTGAAAAGAATATCCTGTGAGAAAGTCAGATTTACTTGCCAATATGATTTACATTTAACCATATCAACATGCCCTGAAGAAAAAAAATTACTTGTGTGTGTGTAGTATATATATTTGTGTGTGTGTCTCTGTGTGATATGTATGTATATGCGTGTTTGTGCTATTTGAGAATTTGTCTTTGTTTATATTTTAAGAATATTTGATAAATACATTTTAAGAGAAGGAAAGTCAATTTTTATTTTCTAACTACTTTGAATTATTAGGTTTAACATGATTATAATAAATATTTGCCAAGTGCCCATGGGACATATATGTAAAACTAACATCAACTTCTAAAACAAGAGACATAATCGAAAAATATTTAATCTGACAACCTTTATAAAAATATAAAGAGTATACATTTTTATATAATTGGAAAAGAAAACATATTTCCAATGAAGCAAACATTAACATAAAAGGCAGAGATATACACAATGTTTTATTTATAAAATGGAATTTCTCTTTCAGACTCTGTTCATGGATATGAAATTGTGGGTATTGGTCTGTATAACTCTCTAAATCTGATTATGATACATAATGTCTTAAGAAAACAGCAGCTTCTATTAATTTAAATAGTTTATTTGGGATTTGTTACTTGTTTTCTATGTAGGATTTACTTTATTAATCCATAGCATTTTTTTTCTTATAGTGAGTTATATTTCCTTGGCATCACTATTATATCATTTCTGATTAGCCATTAGTGGTTTAACTCATCATGTGGACTATGAAGCTGTTGTTCATAGGGTAAATATTAACATCATTTATTTTCTATGACATTTTTATGTGAGAAACAGTGCTGCTAACATAATTGCAAGATAGTCTGGAGCTGTTAATTCCACAAAATTCATTGTGATTTCATTGGAATTATGTGGATTATGTGGTTACCAAGTAATTTATGCAATGTAATGAGTGCTTCATTTCATTCATCAGAAATTTTAAAAATGTCCATATTATAGCTTTGTGGTTTTTACAGAGACTCAGACTCAGTCATCCTTTATTCTTCTCTATATAATGGCAGTGACATTGGTTTCTGGATATGCTTTCACATTTTTATTAAAAATAACCGAGCTAGAAAGAAATTGCTGTCATAAAAAGTTTGTAATGCAAAATATGATGACATATTATTATGTTTAGTTTTTGAGTTACCTGTGAATATTTTTTCAGATAAAAATGTCGTAATAATTTTATTACTATGCATGTGTATATATTTTATATGCATATTTTTTCTACTGTATTAATTAGCGCACCTTAAAAATATAAATATTTTGCTTTTAGTGAATTTATTTCTAGATATTACATAACAATCACCAAAATA
Organism: Nyctereutes procyonoides; assembly: GCF_905146905.1. NCBI lineage: Eukaryota > Metazoa > Chordata > Mammalia > Carnivora > Canidae > Nyctereutes > Nyctereutes procyonoides. The sequence goes on along the minus strand of NW_026575158.1, from coordinate 11,924 downwards.
ATAAAAAAGTGTGACAAATATATGTATATATTTTTTATATTGTATAATAAAATCATGATTTGTTTATAATTTTCTTTTGACATCTCAGGTGATGTATAAGAACAAGTACATTGGTGTCTTTTTTCTTCACTAACAAAATATATCTTTTTGTTTTTCCAAATTAAGTCATAAACTGTTAGCTTAAAATAATAATGAAGTCAAATTTCTTTGGTTTTAATTTCATCCATTTTTTTTTAATTTGAAAGATTTCACAAAGCATATAAAGCTCAAATTGATATAACTTTCTGGTCTTAATATATTTTATTTTGTTTATGGATTGCATATACCTTACAAATTATAGATCATTGTTTATGAATGCAAAATATATTATATTTAACAATTTATTACTGCTATTTACACATATATCTTTTATATATATGCCTATATACATACATATGTATTTTTAAAAATCCCTCAACATGCTTCCTGATACGTGGATATTATATATCCCAAATAACAGCTATATAGATTATATTTTGTTCTTATCCCACTTTCTCTTTTACAGCATTTTTTTTAATGCTTATATACTGATTTATTTTATTATCAAGGGATATTTAATAGTCCAGGATAATCTGACTTAAGTTGGAAGTCAAAATAAAGGAGGTTTCATTTTGCCTTGTTCCTTTTACCTTAAAATTATTGACGGAGGCCCTTTTATGAAATTTCAGTTAGACTCCCTGGAGCCTGTTTTTGGACAAGGTTTCATCTTTGGGCCAGGTCTTTAGCCTGCCTGGGCCAACGGCAGCAAGAATCTTGTCAACTCCATTTAATAGCAATCCATCCACTCTTGATATCTGATCACCCTAATCTGCTTGCAGCAAGAATCCTGTTAAGTGAATTGAGCACGAATCTCCCTACTCTTGATGGCTCTTCTTAGTATTTTCAGTCCACTGAGCTTCTTGCCCTGCTCCCTGGCTATAAATTCTCCTTATCTTCATAGTTTGAGTTGAGCCTGATCTCACTTCCTTATTATAATAGTCCTGAATGTAATCTCCCTTACCTTTATATATATATATATATATATATAGAAAGAGAGCGAGAGTGAGAGAGCACACAAACAGGGGGAGGGGTAGAGGGAGAGAAGCAGACTCCCTACTGAGTGGGGAGCCCAGGCTCCATGAAAAGTTCAACTATATAGAGTCTAAAAGCAACCTACTAGAAAGTAAATCAAAAGAAAAATGAAAAACTAGGAAAAAATATAACTGCAGCTCAGATACTTGACAAAGTTTTTTTTTAAATTTTTATTTATTTATGATAGTCACACAGAGAGAGAGATAGAGGCAGAGACACAGGCAGAAGGAGAAGCAGGCTCCATGCACCAGGAGCCCAACATGGGACTCGATCCCAGGTCTCCAGGATCGCAGCCTGGGCCAAAGGCAGGCGCTAAACCGCTGCACCACCCAGGGATCCCCGACAAAGGTTTTGATAGCTGAATATAGAAAGGGCTCTTAATGGGAGCCTGGGTGGCTCAGTGGTTAAGTATCAGCCTTCAACTCAGGGTGTGATCTTGGGGTCTGGGGATCGAGTCCCACATCGGGCTCTATGCATGGAGCCTGCTTCTCCTTCTGCCTATGTCTCTGCCTCTCTCTGTGTCTCCTGACTAAAATCTTAAAAAAAAAAAAAAAAAAAAGGAAAGGGCTCTTAAAACCAACATAATGAGAAACAAAATTTGTCATTAGTGTGAATATGAATTACAGAGGAAAAATTGATATGCAAATGTTTTTTAAGCTCATGAAAAGATGTTCAAACTCCGAGACTTCTAGTTGTCTGCCAATAGCCATTCTCCTATCTTTCTTAGTAAAATAATAAATAAAACAGTAAAATAAAGTAAAACCCCAGCATCATTTATACAGAATTGAGGTAAATATAGAATTCATTAATAAAGTTCTGGTTAAAAAATTTAAAAAATATGGAATATCTATTTAGTAGTAGACAACTCTCCCTTTACAAGGAAGGAGGAAGACTTCTGCATACAGATGGGGGAGGATATCCAGGAAAGACTGTAAAAACAGCAAGTCTGTAAGGTTCTTCCATCCTCACAATGCTTTAGGCAATTTTGACCTCACTTGCCCTCCTCCTGTGTATTTTCTGATAGTGTTTTCTAGCTGGGAGATAACCTTGGGGCTGTTAAGACACCCTCAATTTTTATCAGTGATTTTTTAAAGCAAGATTAACAAGATAAATCCTGAAAATAAGGCACTTGCCACTAGACTGACTTGTATTGCAAATGGTGCTTGACTGTCATTCCAGAACCCAAATGTCTCCCAGTGGTAGGGAGGAGATTAATAAGAAGCTAAGTCTGATGGTTTTGGGGGCTTCCCAGATACTGATGCTGAATTGCAGTCAGATTGGGTAAGATCTATAAATCTTGTGTCTGTTTGACACTTCAGGTTTTACTGACAATTCAATATTCAAGATATGTTGATATCCATAAAGCAAATTGAAGAATAGATTGCCTATATAAAATACATAATAGGAAAGAGTAGGTTTCTGAATGGATACACAAGGAACTGTTAATGTGAGGAATGACTCTAGATATTAAGCTTTATCCACTAAATTATTTTCCCACCTGCAATATTAGTTTTGATCTGCACTGAAATTATTGCAAGGAATTAACTTAGATTTTAGGTTTTTTTCTAACTCCAGGTAAATAAGAACAATACACACTACCATTATCTACATCAAGATCTGTGACAGCTTCTTCATTGAGTTAAATATTACAAGGTTGGTGAGAAAGTTCAAATTTAATTTCCGAATCCAAGTTTATTGGTGAACTATAAACATCATTCTATCAAGACTGAGAATTGTATTAGAATAAACTTGTTAAAGTAAAAACTCATAAGGTAATTTCCTTAACAATATATCAGAATTTAATCATGATTATCATGATAGTGACAAAGTAAGATGAAGTAGAAACATGGCACACACAATCTTTTGAACAAATCTTATTACTGTTTATTGCTTTCAGTGTGTATAAGGAAGTGAACATAAAAACTTGCTGTTGCCTTCTTCATTGTACAAGAAATTGTCTAATGTTAGGTATCTCAGTCCTTTATGATAATCTCAAAGGATCATTCCCTACAGCTCAAAGTCTCCCATTCTGTCTAGTTTTGTGATAGTGAAATTTATGGCCTCTGGTCTCAATTTACTTTTCATAAAAGCTTAGTCAAAGCTTTGGGAACTTATATATTTAAAAGTTTTGCAGCATTATCTCATATGAAGTTATATTACTTGGAAGGGATTGTAGGAAAGAGAATTTTCAGATTGTATCCTTCCGTATCACTGTTACTATTTCCAAATGATTTTTTTTTATTACGTCTGTAAAAGAAGTTAGAAATATATCTTTTGGAGCACCTGGGTGACTCAGTGGTTGAGCATCTATATGCCTTTGGCTCAGGTCATAATCCTGGGGTCCTAGGATCAAGTCCTGCATCAGGATCCCCAGAGGGAGCCTGCTTCTCCCTCTGTCTATGTCTCTGCCTTTCTCTGTGTCTCTCATGAATAAATAAATAAAATCTTAAAAAAAAAGAAATATGTCTTTTGGCATTAAATTATCATACAAGTGATTAAAACAAAACTGTGTTCAAATGAAGAACACATCTTCCTTTCTTTTGTTTTTTCTTCTTTCTTTCTTTCTTTCTTTCTTTCTAGTATATAGATAAGCACTATTGTGGGGAAAGACTATAAGGTAATGGATTTCTGAAAATCACTTTGAGGTGAATGAGTTAGTTTAAATGACAAGTAAATCTTATTCTGCATACAGCTACTGAAAATAAGTATCAAAAAGTAGAATTTTGTAAGTCAATAAATACCTGGAATAAAAGTAAATACATTAGTTCAAATCTTCACATTCTAATCCTTGCTCACTCTAGATCTTTTCAGTGTGATCTTGGGAGGAAAAAAAAATCTTTCAACCTTATGTAAGAATAATGCTGTTGACAAGCTAAAAAAAGATATTTAAGAGCAGTAAAAAAAATGACAATACAATTCTTTTTACATTAAGTTTGTAAATCTGATGATGAGGACAAATGATAGTAGAAGAATAAGAAACTTTTTAGAGATGAATTAAAATTCCACCAATTGTGATAGCACTCTTACAAAATCATCTAATTTATAATAGATCATTGTTTTCTGAAAATAAAAATTAGTTGCATCATGAAGGAAGAAATCATTTTGACATTTTTTCTGTTGTACAAATGATGCTTCATCTAGAACTAAAGACAATTTCATTCTAGTCTGTGGTAAAATGCAATGATTTGATGAAAATATATCCTTTATTTTCTTTTCAGATTTGAATTATTTAGTATAATATGATTTAAAATATTAGTATAACTTTCCATCTTATTTTTTTTAAAGATTTTTATTTATTTATTCATGGAAGACACAGAGAGAGAATGAGAGACGGAGGCAGAGACACAGGCAGAGGGAGCAGCAGGCTCCATGTAGGGAGCCCAATGTGGGGCTCGATCCTGGGACTCCAGGATCGGGCCCTGGGCCAAAGGCAGGCGCTAAACCACTGAGCCACCCAGGGATCCCAACTTTCCATCTTAAATAAAAGTAATCTTATGACATCTACTTTATCAGACAACACTTCCTAAGTATGTGCCCAGTCATAATTAAAACCAGAATTTACCATTTATTTACTACATGTAGTACCCTATAAGTACTTTTGCATATTCTGAAATTTTATTCCCATAGCAGTCATATGACTTCAGTATCATTTTTTTCCTCATTTTGGAGGTAAATAAACTGGAACCCACACAGTTTAACTGGCTTTCCCAAAAATGGCAACCTAGTCCGATTTGAGCATAGGTAATCCTAGCCTTTTTTTTTTTTTTTTTTGGTAAGCACCCTATGTTGTCTTCACATAACTTTTCAACATTAAGAAATGCATATTGACAAAGCATCACTTTTACACTTGATCTTAGCCAAAAGGCTGAGAGGCGATGACAAAGCATCACTGTAGCTTCAATGTACTTATAATCCAATGGAGAAGATTGGAAATATACCTAAAAAAGTAAATAAGAGGCTGGAGGACAGAAATTGTATAAGAAAATATATAGTAAGGTATATTTAATGTTTATTCCAACCTATTTTTATATATAAAACTTTTAGAAGAGCCTAATATAACAAGCGATTACTAAGAGATTTAGGGATGCAGGTGAGAACAGGCACTGACAAAAAATGTCAGCAACTGCATGTGAAGACATATGAAGTAAGAACATATGAAACTGAAAGAAGCTAAAAGAGGAAACCAGGAAGAGGGGGGGGGGCAATTGAAAAATCCAGATGAACCACAAGAAGGAAATTAAAAAAGAAGATCAAAACTGAAAACTAATAAAATCCTTAATCAAAATAATAAAATAATCACAATATTAAAAGTTGGCTTATCCAATTACAGATTTGAAATCTTTAGAACATACTGAATAATTTTAAAAAATCTTAACTCCAAAGACATATTTTCTCTTTTACTTACTTGAGTTCTGCTAGACAGTAACGCTAATAAACCCAGCAGAAATCATGAAAAGTGACTTTAGAATAAAGTCCTTCAAGGTGAACTCCCCATACATATTTGTATATAGTATCTGAACTTGGATTTACATTGAGGACCCGGAAAAAGTTCCTGATTTCTAGAACAAGAATGACTTGCTACCATTTTACTTTGATGAAAGACAACCCTTAGTAAATTCAAGGTATCTCATCAAATATAAAATTTCCTTGGAGGCTCTCCACAGGTATGCCTTAATGGGCTGGTAGTTAGTTCACATTGTTCCTACCAAAGATTTTAGTTTTCCATTTATTGAACTAAAATGTCACTAGACTATTGGAAGATTAAATTAAATAATTTATGTAAAATATAAAATAGATTGCCATAGTTCATGCTCAATAAATTTTCTACTTCCAAATAAATTACCTTAATTAATTCATAAAGAAAGTAGCCAGCTACTTAGTATTACAAGCATTAATAGATATTTACTATAAAGGAAACTGTTCAGGATAAAATTCTTCTCAAAGGATTATCTACTTTATTTTTTATTTTTTTAGGATTATCTACTTTATATGTAACAAAGAAGGAACTTGTTTTTGTTCCATTTTTAAGTGTTTCCATTCTTTTTCTTGAGAGTTACATATTTTATATGCATTAGGCACAATTAATATAGCATGTGAAATTGCAGAGATAGAAATTACATTAGTTGTGGTGGCCATGGAGGTGTGCCACTCAGCTCTTTCCTGTCAAGAGAAAATCTGCTGTGAGAGGTTGAGTGAGCTCACACATTCTACCTGCTGCATCTTCTGGTTTCGCTGAAGTACACATGCCACACTTCTGGGCGCTCCCAGAGACATAATGAACAGGGTTGGGGCATAAGAGACTTGGACAACTTCCACTTCATGTGGGTACCTCAAGCCAGTAATTATGATGACTGCCTGGCAGAGACTTTTTCAGAGCAGTACTGGAGTGTCAAGCTTCCTCCTCCCTTAATTCACTCCTTTCACAAGTGTCAGCTCTGCAAAAGGATCAGAAGGCTCCCTCTACCTATCCCTGCTCCTTGCCCTGCTAAGCATTCTCAGGTATTTCCCTCAATATATTTTTTGCTCTTCTAATTCTATATTGGCATCTACTTCCCAGAAGACTCAAGCTGACACACTATTGATTTGAGATTTTTTTTTTTGATCCCTGATAAAGAACGTCCCTTCCCTTAATTATGCCTGGGTTACTAGAAATAAAATTACGAACATAAGGAATATTGTATATAGTATTGCTCAAAAGTCCTGTGCCATTAAGTAAAGATGAAAGAAATCACCATATTTACCACAGAAGGGGACCTCCACTGCTGTATTTGTCCAAATGAAATATCTACATTCTCTGATACAATGATCAGTTTGAAAAATTTGGTTATCAGAATCATCAAAGAGAACTCCAGTAATTTCAGAAGTAAATTTAAAAATATCCTGGATTTTTATGTCTCTCCTTCTTGTCTGGGACTCTCTTTTTTTTTTTTGCTAATGCAGTATATATCACACTGTAACATAGAATGATTGATTTTTTAAAAGAGCTTTAAGAGACCTTTAATATTATCCTATATTGTCCCCTTATAAGAGCCAGTTAAGATTCTGAGAAACTAAAGTCACCATTACTGCCAGAACCAGAATTAAAATCCCTATCTCTTGGTAACATCTTTTCATCAAAATGGTGTAGTGCTTTTAATATTGCTTTTGATAAGAACACCAGTTTAAGGGGTTATATATGAAGTTTTCTTTCTACTGCAATCATTTCTCTATCAGACCTCCAAATGTTAGAGTGTCTCAGGGCACAAAAGACTGAAAAGTTACATAAAGTAAATCTACCTTTATTCGAATTTCAGATAAAGGGAACTAGGGATTAAGAAAGATTTGCTGGTTATTGCCAAACTCGGGGTCTCAATTCTAAATGCAATGGAAGATTATTAATGGATGCAAAATGCCCTGCTTCAGTTTAAAGAGGAATTCTTCACATGTTCTAAAAATATGCCAGTGCCGATCATCACTGGATTTAAGTGCCAAAATGCAATTTCCCTCCATTCCTATTTAAAATTACAATGTTATTACTGTAATATAGTTGTGTTTGTGAAAATGGCGTTTAAAACACTATTTTCCTGAAGACTTAGTACATTTCTTTTAAAAAATACTGATCGAAGATTAGCAACTTTTTATTTGATTAATATCCACTCATACCACAACACCTTGTTTTCTTAGAGTTTATGCTAATATTCACTAATCCTTTAATCCTATAGAGAGCTACAAGTGTGAATTAGGTGGGGGAACAAAATCCTATGTCCTCAATATATGTTAATGCCAGAGGAATGGAAAATGAGCATACTGTTCTGTATGTAAATTTTATAAGAGCATGCAGAAAAACTTGTTGCTAAAATCTGCTTCAAATGAGAAGGATTTTCATTAATGATGAGAAAACATGGATCACGGTCTCTGGGGATGTACAGAAGAATCTACAATGGTAATCTCAAAGAGCAAAGCCTATTAGGCAGATGGTATCATGGTAAAAAAGTGAGTGATCATGCTGAGAGGAAGGAAAAGTCTATATCCTCTTTAGAATGGTAAATATAATGGAAAGTGCCCTCCTGGAAGAAAGAAGATAGGGAAATACATATTCATAGTTAGAAAATTCATGAAGAGTATTTGAATCACAGCAAAATATCTAAGAAAGAGAAGAATAAAGGTTAAAAGCTTAAGAAGTAAGCATATCAGACAAATCTATGCATGTGAGCACTTAATTTACTAGAGCTCCTTAAAAAATATCAGGAAAAATGATCAGCATTTTACTTTTTATTATCAGAACTGATTCTAATCTAAGAATTGCCAGATAAAAGCACAAATAGGACATAAACTACATTTTATTAAGACTTCTATCTAAGCAAGTAATCTTTACCCATACTTCAACCCATGTTTTCCAACATACGGGTAAATCATTTTTCTTGATGTCTCACCTTGTTTACAACATTATTATAAAAACATTTATTAATTAGTATTTTGATATTTGCATTTTTATTGTGTTCAAATGCTATCAAATGCATAAAAATTTAACAAGTGTTTTATTTTTTTTTTATTTTTTTTTTTAAATTTTATTTATTTATGATAGTCACACAGAGAGAGAGAGAGGCAGAGACACAGGCAGAGGGAGAAGCAGGCTCCATGCACCGGGAGCCCGACGTGGGACTCGATCCCGGGTCTCCAGGATCACGCCCCGGGCCAAAGGCAGGCGCTAAACTGCTGCGCCACCCAGGGATCCCTAACAAGTGTTTTAACATAAAAGACATGATCCATGGTTTCTTTAGAAGGAAATTGCTTAATTTAGAAACATATATGGATTATTTACTAATCTTTTTTGTGCTTAATTTTTAATTTAATTTCACTGTGAATAGAGAAGTTCTCCATATGATTTTAATATTTTGAAATACATTGTGATCTGCTTCAAGAATCAGCAAATTATTACTTTTTTTAGCAAATTATTACTTTTGATAATTTTTCTGTGTACCCTTTTTAAAAAAAATGCTTTTTTTCTGATATTTTTGGGCACCAACACTGTAACATTTAGTTCTAGGAGACAGGATAGGAAAAGCAAAACAAACAAACAAAACTCCCAAAACCCATTAAAAATCAAAGGAAAAACCAAAGTGGCTTGGCCATAATCAAGAGAGTGTGATGTCTTTTTAGTGAGATAAAGAAAATCTTCCAGGAACAAGGGTAGTTTTATCTGTGTCCCATGCTGCTAACAGGAGAGGGAATGATTACTCATGTAGGAAAGACATTAGGGTTCTAAGCCCATGGCCAAGAAAGAATTCTTGAAATGTCTTTGCTGCAAAAATGTGATTTTATTAAAGCATGGGACAGGATCTGTGGGCAGAAAGAGCCGCACTGGGGTCATGAGGAGGAGACCATATACTTTCAAGTTGGGAGGGTGTCAGGGATAGTTTAAGTCTCTAAGGAATTTTGGAAGCAATGCTTCCAGGACCTTGAGGGAACTAGTTATTGTTGGAAAAAGTCATTTATTACCATCTAATAAAACCTTAGTCATGAGACCCCACAGACGTATATCGGTGGGCCATATGCTTGGCGGATGATTGCCAAGACATATCTTGAGGGGTGAATAGAGATAAAGAAAGTTTCCAAAGGAATTTTTATATGTTAAAATAGACTTATAGGATCCTGCGGGTCAGGCTATGGTTGCCTTTTGCTTTAGCAAAGTATTAACATCAAAGCAGTTGAGTCCCTGGAGGAATGTCACTCTGTCTTTCAAGGATTTGTCAATGGGCTTTAGGTAGTAAGAAAATTTAAAAATTTTTCATCATAAAGTCATTGGGAATATTGATGATAGAAGTTTTAAGAAGATTATAATAAAAGCATCATTTGAGTGGCTCTAACATGGAATGGAAAAGAAAAAATGTTGGAGATTTCTATGTTTAATATCCTTATGGCTATAGGAAGGAAGGGTTGTGCTTCCATTATTTTGTTGAACTCCCTAAGTCTGAATTCTGAAGGAATCTAAAAAATTTTCCTTTAGAAATGTAGCTTCTATAAAGTCTTAGTTCTAGATCGGACTGAATTAAGAGTATAAGATACAAACTTATTTATCACTTCATTTTCTAGTGATTGCTACTATAACTACTACAGTAATCTAAAAGAGTCTTACATAATGGGATGGAATAATTTCCCTTCAACTTTTAACAAAATATATAAGAGAACAGGTCTTTTTACCTTTTCCCCCTTTGCTACATAGTTACCTATTATTTGGAGAATAACACATTTGTTTCTAAGAGAATTTTATTCTTAAATTAGTTTCACAGAACAAGATGCAAGCTAAGAAATGACCCATTGAGGAAAAACAACAACAAAACAAGCAAAACAAGGCAAAACAAAATGTGAACATTTATAAGCCCTAACCATACCCCAGGTAAGAGTATTTTCTCAATATTGTACTTAGAGCACAATATTCTATCTATGTAATTTTTGTTTCTGAAAGAGTTATAGGCGGTATTTTAACTAATGAAATATGACATTGTAAATAGTTTTACAGCATATTATTCCTGAAATAGAATAGGTGATCGTCCTTTAGGGTGCATGGAGTACCCACAGGTAAAACCAAAGGATTGTAACACAGAAAAGATATTTCCTATAGAAGTGAAACTACAGGTGACAATTTGTACACTTCAGAGAACACATGTAAAGTACAATCACTAAAAATACCATTATTTTATAAATGTTTTGTATGTCTACCTTATTTGAGTGAATTATATTTATTTGAAATTCAAAATATTTTAATTTAAGTAGTTAAATTAAGGAGTAGTGGTGTGAAATAGTGGCTACAGTCAGCCTTACATGTAACCACAAAAAAAAAAAAAAACAGTTGCATGAATCTCACTCTTTTGGAAGTATTGTATCCTTCAGCTCGTAAAAATGTTCCCAATTCTGTGACTACACACTATTACCAATTTTTTTTAAAGTCTATTCCTTGGATTTAAATTTTTGTTTCTTTTTCTACTAATCTGTGCCATTTTAAATTTTATTTCACATGGATGATACATTGTGCCATTAATGTCTTAGTACCAAAAAGTCACTCTTTTCACTTTGTCATATATAAAATGGGTATGACAACTAAATCTGTCCTCATAGGATTGTTACAGAGTAAGTTAATTTACTTCTAGAAAGATGCCTCATATAAGATGTGTTCTATAATATTAGTTATTATCTTCTTACATATTCTATTTATTGAAACCTCAACATTTCAGGCATATTTTAATCTAGACAGTATGTTGTTAGTAGGCAATATTAGTATCCAAATGTAAATTTTGCATTTACAGATCAAGAGAAAGAAATTAAGATTTAAAAGCTCAACTCTGGGACACGTGTGTGGCTCAGTGGCTGAGTGTCTGCCTTTGGCTCAGATCATGATCCTGGGGTCCTGGGATCGAGTTCCGCATTGGGCTCCCTGCAGGGAGCCTGCTTCTCCCTCTGCCTATGTCTCTGTCTCTGTGTGTCTCTCATGACTAAATAAGTAAAATCTTAAAAACAAACAAGCCCTCAACCATGTGCAGACTTATTAAAAGGTGTAATTATTCTTCGGCTGCCTCTTTTACCCTTCAATGCCTATGCACAAATGCATCTCAAATTATATATAATTTTCTGATCCAGGTGGAAAAATCCTAGAAAGGAAAACCCAGGAAGTTAAAAAAAGAAAAACCTGAAACTAAAGAAACAGAAAATATTAGTAAGGTTACTTAAAAAGCAGATTGAAAAAATTTCATTGCCTTTGCCAAAAAACAAGCAATTGATAGTAATCAATATAAATTTTGAATAGGATAGTTAGAGGCCAGACTTTAGGAATATAAAAA